>NC_091728.1:5000576-6250576 GCF_030179895.1 Drosophila kikkawai
GATATTGCCAAGTGTGAGGAGTCACTTGTGTAGGCAAGGGGTAAAAATAAATGGCCGAGCAGTGACAAAGGAAACGAAAACCTTAGTAATAAATATATCATATAACTAAAACACAAATCAATACGGAAATTTGATGAAAAGAATATTTATACAAATAATTTATTAAAAAAACTCTAAACAACTTTGTTTTAAATCTCACATTACCTGACTATGAAAACCAATTAAAGCCCTGTTTATAACGCATTAAATTTAAAGGCCCAAAGGAAATTAAGGCCACGATTTAGACCAATACCCCTTTAAGCCAAGACGCCACTGCCGCTGAGTAATATATTCAAATAATAAAATAACCGCAAGTCTGTGAGACATCTTAGAAAGGCAGTTATAAATTGTTATGGAGATCGCTGCTGTGGGCGTCTTTTAATTGAATCGCTTGGCATAGAGTAGCAGTGGAGCCCAGTAGAAACTGGCCAAGTGATGGGGGAATCAAGCCAAATAAACTCAAATATGTTATCCCAAAATGTATTTAACAATCCCTTTGGAATCTAAAGCTGTCTCCATCCAAATTTGGTCAACGGTGTTCACAAACTGTGGCTGCCGTTCAGCTTTGCAGAGCAAACAATTCTGTATATGCTGACCTTATAGGATCACATAATTATAGTTCTCTCAGAAACATAAACCGCAATCGGACAATCTTCTTAAATATGTGTGGAAAGTCCGGTAATTAATAAATTATGACTCGGCTTTGGTATTTACGGCGCCAAAGCAGATAAACCCAAAGATCTTCAATAGATTAATGTCGGTGGTCGCTCGGTCGGCCTCTGTGGATGCCACAGGCCGCTTTGACAGCGATATTGCGGTTGTCTTGCTGGGTGTGGCTAATTAATATGTATCGATAGTATTTGAATTACAACAACAATTAGCATGATTTATCATCAGATATAAAATGGCGGTGATATAAATTGTTATCTCAGGAGACGCATATAAAAACCATTTATACATTTATTGGCCTATCAACAAGGCTGGCGATTAGCGGAGCATAAAATAGAGTTTAAAATTAAAAATTTTTAGTTAAACTGAATTAGGGGTATACTGTTTAATATCATAGAGTTTATGTGTTGTGGTTATTTCCTTGATTTTATATTCAATTTTAAACAGCGCAATTCCTGCGGAAATTGAACTTAAACTTCCTTAAAATTGTAAAATATGCAAATAAAAATGTCTTAAAACGACCCGCTTCCTTAAGTACAGGACAGGAACCTCACGAACCAACCGTGACTACACTTTACACTTATTTTAGTAGACTCTAGGTTACCCCAGATTTTGGCCACACACAGAGGCTTACGTACTATATTCACAGCGCCTCCGCCTGGAGGTCTGGGGCTAACCTTCACACTCACCTCTTAGTCAAGGACGTTGCACGTACCACTCGCTCCTCAAGAGGTGCGCCGGCTGCTGCACCGATTTAAGTGAATTATTCTGGGGGAGAGACTGACGTACGGCTCCTTAGGCTGTTTGCGCCACTTGCGGCTGTCAACGCGCAAATTAGAATGGAAACGACCTGAGTTATTTTTACGAGTAGTTCCACACTTTCCGCCGCTTCCTGAACGCACACACACACAGACACTTTTATTATATGTGCTGACCGAAAGATCAAACAAATCGCAGGCTCTTCACACTAAAAGAATCGATAACGAAACGGATGCATTAGATAATTTAAACCCTTTTCAAAATCTCCAAGCGACAAGCATAAACCACAATTGGAAGCGAGGGGGGGAAATGGAGAAGTCGAAGGTGGGTTGGGTTCGGGATTGGGATACGGATGCGGATTGGGATTGAGTGGAAAGGGGACACACGCGAAGATCTTGGGGAGCTGATTTTATGGGATCGAGGAGGCGAACACGCGACGACGCCTGATCCGATCCTCCGGCGACGGCAACTGCTCCACAACAACTGACTCTCGCCGTTCGTGCCAATAAAAATTAAAACACTTTTATGCTATTAACGACCAGAACGCAAACGCGACGCGATCGCGGACACCTTGGCAGTGGATGGTGGATGCTGCACTGAATGCTGCCCGAGATAGGCATGGCATGAATGGGTGCTGTCAGAAATCTTGTCACCGGTTCCGAATGATTTGAGAAACACACTTAAAAGCGGCCATAGATCACGGCCAACTAACTGCAGCGCGCATTTCCCCCCATTCAGCGTTCCGTATCCGTGAGATATCCGTGATTTATCTGCCACCTGACTACTGATCCCACTGATCACTGATTCGATCCGATCGCCGACTGATCCGATCCACGTACCGTCTTGTTCAACGTGCCAACTGAAACTGAAAATGCGAAGGGAGCGATTGGCTCGAAGCGGCTGAGCGGCTGGCGTCGCAGTCGGCCAAAGCAGCGGCGAACTATGGGGTCTCTTGAGGAGTAGACTTTGGAAAATTACAAAATATCATGATTGCGAGCAATGTTTTCAAATCACATATAGGAAATTGTTTAAATAATATAAATACAAAGTTTTAGTAAACTGAGATTTTCAAAAAACACGCAAACACGCCATATTTCAGGTCAAATCAAATAAAAGTCGATCATGAATCCTCTTTATTTGTTTGTTTTAATTAATTTAAAAATTTCTATTATTAATATATAATAAAAATTTGACAGTTTGCTTTTTAGGAAATTAATTTTCATCGGTCTAAGCTAGAATAATAAATTAATAAACATTATATTAAATACAATAACGGATTATTTTTAATAAACTTTGTTTAAACTAAGATTAATAAAAAACAAGAAAGAAAACTAACTTTGACCAGTCAAAGTTTGTATACCCTTGCAGGTAACAATTAAAATATATCAGAACTAAGCCAAAAATGCATTCATTTCGATTCGGAAAGTAGTTTTGTGTTAGTTTTTATTAATTTAAAAAAACTGCATACCAAATTTAAAATTTTAAGAAATCAAAATTTTTGGCCATTTTTGCTAATTTTAATGATGTAACCCCTTAACCCCTCAAATTTCACAAAAATGGCCAAAAAATCGATTTCTTCCGAACATGTCTAGAAAAATTCGCATGTTAATGCTGATCAAGAATATTTTTTATATTAAAAAACTTCTTGATTTTTTCTTAAATTAAAAATATCATAACTCTGCCAAAAGAGCATTAATTTTAAATCTGAAAACTGTTCTGTGCAAGATTTTCTACAGTGAATAAATCTGCATACTTCATTTAAAAAATTTGAAAATTCAATTTTTTATGAAAATCAAAAATTTTAATGATGTAACCCCTTATAAAATTTTGCAAAAATGGCCAAAAAATCTATTTCTTCCTGACATGTCTAGAAAGATTCCCCTGTTGATGCTGATCAAGAATATATATACTTTATATGGTCGGAAACGTCTCCTTCACTGCGTTGCAAACTTCTGACTGAAATTATAATACCCTGCAAGGGTATAAAAAACCTTTATGTACTATTGTACATTTTTAAAAGCTAAAACATATTTTGTATATTTTATTTATATTATATATTTATATTTGTATCTCCAAAACTATTTTTTAATTATCTATATCTCAGTTAAATTTCTCTGTTAACTTTCTTCGTTCACAAGTTATAAATTTTACAACGAGAAACCCCCAAATATCCCCACTGTGCGACGGAGGCAGCAACAACTTGTTGTTGCCTTGATTGCAGTTTGTTTTGTTCTCAGCTGTTGACTGGTTGCCCGTTGTTGTTGTTACCTGGAGAAAAGCAACGCCGCAGCAGCAGAGCGCGTTTTGTCTTCGTTTGTGTTTCTTTTGACGCGTGAGTAAGCCGAGACGCCCACGTGCAAAATTTGCGTAAACAGCGCCGATAGAGTGGCCAGATCGATGGCGGAAAGCTTTGGTAATTCCGGAAATTAAACGAGGAAGTGGGACTTGTAGAATACAAACTGTAAAAAGCAACTGAATATCCCGAACAATGCGATGTTCAATTAGTTTCCTACATCATTGACCCGCAAGAGGACACTGCCTTAAAGTAGGCAATGATTTGATGACCCGCTTTTCTATGGTCTGCAAAAAAAGCCCTTTTGAGTCAAGCAATCTGTTTTTATAAGACGAAATTTGGCTTGATACCATTCAAGGATGAACATTATAATGAATTTCCAGGCTTCGAACATTTTTTTTTGTTACGGATATAGAGTATTTTTAATATGGTTATAACATAATATTATATTACTTCCTTCACCCCTGCGTTCATTCACGGATAATTTGCTTCTTAAAGATCATGGGAGCGAGTGGCCCTATATCCACTTTGTTTTGAGCCATTATGCGGAAATTCAATTCCAAAACATTCTTACATTGTAGCCCTCGTTGGGGCCATTAAATCGAATTCATGTGAACCCTTTTTTCGTTAATGCGTCCAGCCTTGTTTCCAGACCTCCTCCACAGCATCCCCGTCATCATCGTGATCCTAAAATCGGTCCGGACTCCGGAGACGGGGCCGGCAGACAATCTTTTGAAATGAGAGGATCGTAAATAAACGGCACGCTCTGCAGGCATTTAAAACAACCGAACGACTCGTAAAAACTAGACCCCAAAATGATATGCATATGGCACCTATTAATGGCTACTTATGCAGTACAAGTGTCCCCTATTTCGGTGGCCTCCTTCCCTTTTGGCTGACACGGGACTGATGCGTAACACGACAATATCTAGTGTTTTTGGGGAGGAGTTGGAGTTGGAGGATTGGAGTGGAGTGCGACACTGCCGCGACCTGTTCGTCATTATGTCGCCGGCATGTCAGCGGACAGTTTCGCTCCAGCAGCATTATGCAGATGTGCATATATCACCGGGGCTCGGACACACCCGAGATGCTATCCCACATCAGCGCTGCATATTTTGCCGCTTTTCGGACAGCGGCGACCACTTGCTGAAATTTCATTATGTGCGTGATTTATAAATAAGCTCCCCAGCCTCCTCCGCTCCCCCATCATCCGAAGCATCGCAGCAGCATCCTCCACAGCATTCGCTGCTGTTCCCGGCATCTTCAGTGGATGCGAGGTAAAAACGGCCCACGCACTTTTCGATGGCGCTGCAACAGCAAAGGCACAACACAACAGCAACATCATCTCCTCTGTCCAATCCCATCGCATCCCTACCTTTCCCGCGCCGCAGCTCATTTCGTATTAATCATAAAATTGTATTATTAACATGTTTATTTTTCGGTCTTGAAGATTCGATTACACGCATTCTTCCGTCTTTTTATGTCCGCTGCTGAGTGTTTTCCCAGGGAACGTGACTTTGTTGTTCAGTGTAACGAGAGTGAGCCACTTTCTAACACAGTACTCGTCGGATAAGGGGGAAATGGGCATTCAGTTGTGCTAAGAAATATTGTCATTTTATGTCTTAGCCGCTTAATTGGGTTACCTGGCTAATGACAGCGAATAGACCAGATGTCTTCCACCTGGGCTTTGTGCGAGCGTGGGTGGGATATTGGCTAGTTGGCAGTAATTGGCCAAGAGAGACAGAGAGAGAGGAAAGTTGGTCAAGCTTCCTGGGAAAAGGAGAAGAAAATAGAGCATATGGTAACATCTGCTACTGTATTATATAGTTAAATGTTGTTAAAGGCCAATCCACTATATCTTATTCCAAAAATAAAACTGGTTTCGTTTAGATTCAATATAAATTATTCAAAACATATCTATTAAACAGTCAGTTAATCCGCACGAGTCTATAACTATAATTAACGTATAACGCAGGGCTAGGGCCATAAATGATTAACGCTGTCTTAACAAAACCTCCAAATCAAATATAAACCAATATTTACATCAGGAGGAAGAGAATCAACGACCCAAATAAGAATTCCAAATGCTCGTGTTTACTATTTTCTATAATATTTTACATATATTTATTTCGATATGGTTTTGTTTTATTTCGTTGCTATGAATAAATTATTTTAAATTAAGCAATATTTCAACTAACCGGAGTATATCTAATAGTAAGCGGTATTACGACTTAAGCGTATTTCCTTAGCAATAACTTTGTTTTCCAAACAAACCAAGCCTAAACCAAAGCTATTTGGATTCGGAATTTTGATCTGACCTGGGCACCGTGTTCGTTGTCTTGAAAACATTTTAATTTGTCGTTAGCTAAATGCAAATGCCAAAAGAATTTATGATGAAAATCCCAAACAAAGCTGGTTAGCAAATTAGACGCCCTTTGTTCCAAGCCGACACCTCCAGATGAACAGTAGCAGATCGCTTAATTGATCCAGTTGCTGTTGGAGCCCTCTTGGCTATTGTTTACTTAACCACACTGGTCATTTCGATGGAGTCGCCACAGCTGAAAGTATATACACTTAGACTTGGCTCTCGTTGGGGTGATGAGATGAGTTGACATAAAATGGAGTGCGTCTGGGAAATGGCTTTTGGAGTGCTTCACTTGTGGGTGAGATGATGCCCATGAATGTAGGTGATGTAAGCCTGCATTAACCTAAATAAACTTAGGTTTGGTCTGGATTGATCTTAAAAGCAGGTCTGCCAGGTGATAGAGTTTTTATGGCTGTTGCATAAGCAGCAGAGTTCGTAAATAAGACCTTGTTTCATTAATCTTTAGATAATCTGATATCCTAGATATTCAGCTTTAAACTTTTGTGACTATCATAGACTTTCAAGGGTATGTAAAGCTACCTTTCTTGACAAAAAAATAATTATTAAGAATCCCCCATTGTCTACTTTTCTGGTCCTTCTGAAAGGATGAGCATTTAGACCACAACATAAACCCCTTTATTTTATGCCGACAACTGTGCGAAAATTGAAAACAAAAAGCTCACATGAGAGGCTGTAAGCTATTAAGCATAAAGATGAGGATGCGGATGAGTATGGTAAAAGCAGCGAGATAGGAAAGGAAAGGGTGTAGAGACCGAAATTACTTCTGGCAGAACCTGGGCTGCTCCTGACATCTGATGGTGACCACACTGAGGCTCGAGTCATCGTTGGTCTCGCCGTCGCTGGCCAGCGGCGCAATGGCCACTGTCATTGGGGACGGCGGTGGGAGGGACACCACTATGCCCACCGCTGCAGCCGATCCGTTCGAATTGGCGGAGCTCTTCAGACCCACGACATGGGCCAACTTTGTGGTGGCAGCCACGGCTGCGGCCATCACTTGGCCATGACCGTTGTTGATTAGCGAGTTGTTCGTCAGCTGCTTCTGCATGAGCTGATTGGATGAGTCCAGGCGATTCGACAGCGATGTGTGCCGGTTGTTCACGGACTGCAAGATAAAAGGGAAAGCGAATGAGATTGGGTCTATTTAACTTTCATTAAGGTAGTAGTTACCGGATTGTTATTGTTCATTCTGCCGCGTATGTTATAGAGGCCGTAGACCAAAGGATTCATGCAGGAGTTCGTTGAGGCAAAGATCAAGAGTGCTTTGCGCACCAGCGGATTGACCTTCTCCACCGAGGGCTTGTCCAGCCAGTACCAAATGCAAATGGTGTAGTAGGGAGTCCAGCAGACTATGAATACGATCACAATCGAGATCGTCATCTTGAGAGTGCGCTTTTTGGCCCTGCTTAGGACATCATCATTGGAGCGCCTGAATCGCTCTGCAATCACATCCTTAAGCACTCGCTGGCTCTTCCGGTAGATCTCCAGGTAAATGGCGCCGTAGCAATAGATGAAAACAATCAGGGGAAAGGCATACATCCCGCACATCGAGGCGATCTGATAGAGCTTTTCGTCAAACTCACTCTTGAAAGAGTGGAATATGACGCACTGAAAGTAGCCCTTAACCACTGGATGCTCCTCCAAATGGAACAGAAAGGCCTAACAAAACGGGGGAAATATTATATTTATACTAATATTTATAGTTAATTTAACGTTGACTTTCCACTACCCAGTGGACTCACCTGAGGAATACTGCAGACAACAGATCCCAGCCAGGCGCAGGCCAGCATGACGCGTCCGCGGTTATAGGAGCGCTGCAGAGGCTTCAGTATGGCATAGTATCTGACAGAGAGAGTAGTAGCAAGGGGTGAGAAAGCTAGGCGGGATTGACACATTGAGCCGCCTTATCTAGCTATCAATTAGGTCCATTAGCGACACTCAACGGCGATGCGACAGTGGCTGGCGTTCACCAGGACTGGGACTCACCTGTCGAGCGATATGCAGACCATCACGTTGCTGGACAAGTACAGGCCGAAGACGCGAAAGAAGCTCATGAGGCGGCACATCAGATCGTTGGAGAGCCACTGCACCGTCCAGGCCCACACGATCTCCATTGGCATCAGGAGGAACGTCACCATTAGATCGGCGATGGCCAGATGCATTAGCATGATATCAATCCGCAAGGGACCCCGCAGTCGCCGCTTGGTCAGCAGATAGAGCACGGTGCAGTTGCCAATTGTTGAGATCACAAACAGTATGCTGAGCCGAATGGAAGACCATTTGAGGCGGTTAAAGAAGGCAAAGGTGGGAGGGCTCGGCAGATATTAAAATGGTGAGTGGGAAATTAAAGAAGTTTTCCCCTCGGTGGGTGTTTGTGCGTGGGTGCCAGTTGCTCAATAAGTGGGTCAAAGAATGGCAGTTAGGAGTGGCCAACTTGATGGACGAATGGAGTAAGTGAGTTTTATATCGGTTGTAGACAATCGGAGGGATTCGAGTGAAATGTGTACATTACCTACAAGAAATGCCAAAAGCATATAATTTACAACCAAAATGAAGAAATATATTTATTGATAGTTAGCGGATTAAGTTGGCATACAATTAATTACAAACTGCAAAGGGGATTTCCAAAGATGGCTTTCTGGTTGTATATTTTGTTTTTCCTAAGTAACTTAAAGTTCACGTAAAAGATAGATAAAAAACATATATGCAGTCTTTTTACTATTTTATAACACAAATTGCCTATACCTGTGATGCATACTAGACTTGAAAAAAAATGGAAAACAATTAAAATAAATAAACAAAAAGTAAAACAAAAATAAATAATCATTTGAAAACCCAAAGATGTTCTAAAACAATCTCTACGCTCTGAATAACTGTGGGATTCACTCTTAATCGATCAAGTGAATCTCTGGCATTCCTAAAAAGTGAACCCTATGGTGAACTGTAACGTTCAAATTCCAATTGAATCTCAGACAGATAGCCAGACAGAGAGCAGAGAAGGATGAGCCAGAGATGCTGAGTCCCAGCATGATTTATACCTGTTCACAAAACAAAAACGAGCGGCATTATTCAGAATCAAGCAGCGACACCCACACCGGCACATAAATTGACAAAGCTTAGACTGAGAAAAGGTTACAGATAGTAAAAGCCAAAGCTTATCAATATGACTAGAAAATGTGAATAAAATGCAAATGAAATCGTGGGAGGTGATCTGGACTCTGATTAGGTTATGAAGCGGATGGGTGTTTTTTGACTGGTGTTTCACTCACCTGTATACTGTGATGGACAAGCGGTGGCCGTCGTTGAATACCATATCCTCGGAATAGTTCATGGTTCCATTCGTGCTGTTAACGTTGGACCAATCACTGAGAATGCGATGATCGTATTCTTGAACTTTGTCTTCCTCGGCCATTACTTAAATCGAAATGATAGCTCCAATCACTGTTTCTGACAGATTTCTTTTTAGTTTGATTAGCTGACACAGATTCTTTGATTTTGGTCCAGGGCGAACGATGTTATTCTAAATGGATAATTTTGATAATATGCTTTTAAAATTAATGTTCCAATAGCACAATTCATACAAAAAAAAATGGTTCCTTATTGTTTTTTTGTCATATTTATTTATTATTTTTACCATCTTTCCTAAATTACAGGTCGGTTTTTCTTCTTGCATTGATTTAGATATGCTCTTTTAATTTTAAATATATATTTAAATTGCCAATTTTTAAAATAATCTTAAATATTTCACTTCGTCCACATTCAGATCACACGAATTAAAAAAAAACCATTTTCTTAGTTCGCATTGGAAGCTTTATAAGGAAATATGGAGAGAAGCGTTCTGAACCTATTATAATCTCTTTGTTTTGGGGGCCTGGCGATTCACTGCTTTAAATTGTATTTTGTTGTTTATATTGTCTCTCATTATGTCGCTACATTTTATTGCAGTCGTGGGAGATAACCAGGGGAGAGGGCACAAACAGAAACCCCCATCGTATAATGGCAGATATTCTTCGCTATTCACTCAATTAAACGAATTGCACTCGATTTGATAATTCACATTTTTTGTTGCTCGTTCGGTGGGTTCAAGAACATGTTTATTGTGGATTTGTTTTGATTTTCGTTGGTTTGTTGTCCGGTTTTTTTGGGGCTAATACTTGCGATGACCTTGAACTAATTACACTCGCACCTAATTGGAATATTTTCATTTCGAATTGATAATAAATATTCCACTTATGCTGGACTCTCCCAGCATTAATACGAAAATAATTATAATGGAGAGCATCTTGCGCTCTCGCTGGCTGGAATCTTAATCTGTTAATCGATTGCGCTCAATCGAGCGAGAGTTCACTCAATTGAATGAATGGCCCCCCACTCATTGTTCTCTCATTAATCCTTGAATTGGACTGTTTAACGGGTTATTTGTTTAGACGCGCCGCCTTCGACACCCTTTGAACTTGGCATTTTAATGGGCGCTCTCAACAACAAACAAATAATTATAGTTTAACAAAATGTCTATTAAATGAAAGAGGAATCAAATGGACTAGAAATAAAATGTTTAAAAAAATCTATACTGTTATGTGTTGATCTTGAAGGTGCTCAGAATCTCGAGTTTACCTCCAAGAGTGCTTAGCTGCTCAGAGATTACAGACTACAGAGCGATTTACCAGTTTTTCTTACAGCTAATCGACCCGATCGTATATATACTAATTGTAGGCGTAATCAATGATTACGAGACTACGCGTACGTGCCGTATAATTTCTTTTCTTCTATATACAACTTGATTTCTTGATTGTTTGTTTTTCGTTTTGTGATTTCCGTTTTGTTTCGCTTTTTCTAAACACGCGGCCACACCGTGCTCTTGCGCTTCAAAAGATTTTTACTTGAAAAAATTGAATAAAATCTTAAATCTTCCTTATTTTGGCACACAATGAATGCGGCGTTCTCACCGCTTCTTGACACGCACTTCACAAGCAGCGTTCTCACTGCAAGCCGCCCACGCACTCACACACACACACGCGCTGTTAAATCGCATTCGATGAAACGATAATTTTATTAACGGAACATTCTCACCGTTCGGCGAGCAGGAACTGACTGAATCGCCTGGCCGAGATGGGATGCTGATGCCGCGGAATCGAATCTCGACAACAACTGATAGTCCAAGCTGGAAGAAGAGCGAAAAAAGTGCGACACACGGGTGATAACAGCGGGCGACCCCAATTGCCGCGGTGTGTGTGTGTGTCTTCACGAGTGTGCGTCTGTGGTCCCAGGTCCCGCCCGCATAAATTTCACATTTATCAATGCGTGTGTGCGACTCAAAGTTCAAAAGCTGGTCGTTCCGATCGCCAAATGTTGCGATCCCTTATCAGCCGAGATCCCAGCCGCATGAGTCGCGTCTCACCCAGAAAAAGTAATTAAATTGGTGTTACTTATAGGCCTTATCGGCGGGTCTGTCTGCCTTGGCTTAGCGCTGCTCGGAGCTTCAGACTTGGTGCTCTGGGCGCTGCGCAGTATATATCCTTTTCCGGATTGCAAGACCTCCGATCCCGACGAGCGTCCACTGGCATCTGCCGCAAGTCCACGGCCAAGGTTGACAATTTAACCTACGCCGCCCCAGTGATTCGCAATTCGACCACACGGCTATTACATTTAATGAGGGGTCAGGACAAAGGATTTCAAGTTCACGTCCAGGAGCGCGCTTTTGTATGCTACGAATGTGTGTGCGTGCGCTGTTGTCTCGTTTGCGTGCGCTCTTATCAAGATGCACCTGGCCCACCTGATAACACGGCAGTCGGTCGAGTCTAATGAGCGGGCGTGTGGCATGTGTGCATTAACAACTGAAAACTGCAGCTCTCAATGCGCAGATTAATTTCAAATTTAAGCTTTAAAATCCGCCGAATATTCTGTCCTACTGAAATGCCTAAAAGTAGGCAATGCCTAATATTTAATGATTTTCAAAAGCCAAAACTTGATGATTTTGTTTTTTTATTTCATAAAAATTTAAAATTAAATAAAAAGTTTAATAACTATATTTAATATAGTAAATGAATAAAATACAGGTTGACGATACATCGATTCCTATTAAACGTAATCGATATTCAACCGAATCCAAAACAATCGATGGTATCGGGTTGAAGTCGATTTGTTACCATCTCTATTCCATGTGGTAATTTTAATTTTAATTTTGAAATTAGTTAAACCAAATGAAAGCCTAAAGAAATGCTACGGAAATCAAAGAAACAGCCCCAAACGGTGGCCGAAAAGGTCAGCCAACTGATCGCCCATCCAAACGAGAGCGACAGTGAGGAGGACTCGGACTTCGACGTGGCCACTGGGCCGCGCCTGGTTGATTTTGAGGAGAATGAGTACGATCTGCCGGATGCCCGCAGCACGGACTTTCGTAAGCAGAACGTGAAGCTGCTGTCAGAGCAGAGTGACCGCTACAAGGGCAAAATCAGCAGTCGAAATGAACTGGATGAGGAGGAGGAAAGCGACCAGGAGGAGCTGCCCTACGAGGAGAGCGACGAGGATGTAGACTTGGAAGCCTTCAATAAAAAGTTAAGCGCCGCTAATGCCAAGGGCGAAAAGGAGTCCACTGAGGAGGACGATGATGAAAATGAGGAGATGGCCCAGGATTCCAGCAACCGAGACTTGGTATCCGCTTTGGCAGAAGATGGGTATGATGATGATAGCGAAGAGGATGAGGACGATGACGATGACGACGACGAAGCAGAAGATACTGACGATGACGATGACGAAGAAGAGGCGGAAGAGGATGCCATTAAACCCTCGGACCTTATGTCCAAAACAAACCATCAAGCAGAGATCCAAAAGGGACTCTGCGTTCAAAATCAACTGCGCATTTGGGAGCGTCTTCTTGAGCTCAGGATCAACACCCAAAAGTTCACCAGTAAGGCCAACCAATTGCCCGCTCCGGACACACTAAAGCAACTTGGCTCAGAGAACGAGGAGCTTCAATCGGTGCTGAATGAGGCGCAGGAACGCTCATCGAAGCTCCTGCAGCAACTGTTGGCCCTCCAGAGTGCTCTCCATCAACAGAACTCCGAGATGCGGAAGTCCGTAAAGCGGAAGCATCCTTCAGAGGAGGCGGGGCCACCCGGCAAACGCTTTGGCAGCTGCCTGCAGAGCAACTTTCAGCAAATTTCTAGCTATCGCAACGAAGTCCTGCTCAAGTGGGACGATCGCACCAAACTACTAACTCCCGGAGCGGGTGTAAAGCGTAAATCAGTGCAGGAAGACTACGATATAATCAAGAAGATTGAAAGTGCTCTCGGCCATCGGCAAGTGCTCGTGGAGAAGTCGCAGACTATGAAGAACAATCAGCCGGAACAGCCGGAGAACGAGTCCCCAAAGCGACTGAGCCACATTTACGACGACAGTGACTTTTACCACCAGCAGCTCCGCGAGCTCATCGAGTACAAGGCCAGCACTTCGTCCAACATGAGCGAGATTACCAAACAGTTTGTGGAGCTGCAGAAGCTGCGCCAGAAGATGAAGAAGAAGGTGGACACCAGGGCCAGCAAGGGTCGCAAGTTGCGGTAAGCAAGCATTCCGTATTTAGGAAAAGCAAAGCTGCTCATATTTTTAATATTTCTTTTTTTCCAAATAGCTATGTGGTGCACAACAAGCTCATCAACTTTATGGCGCCCAATGAGGTCGGTGATTGGACGGAGAGCTCCAAATCCGAGTTGTACAAATCGTTGTTTGTCTAGAAAATATTTAAATATAATTATAGAATATTATATATACTTCAATTATTAAAAAATCGGTAAAGTTCTTAAGAAATTTCACATTGAAAAGCTGAAATTCCAAGTTGTTTCTTTATAACATAAACTTGAACCATTTCCCAAAAACTTGGGAACTAAAGTCTCTTTATAAAACCTTTATAAATGTTGAATAAAGAAGAAAAGTGAAAAACTGTATCCGAAGTTGACTTTAATTTATTTAATATATTTATTTATTTATGTATATTTTCATTTTCTGTCTGTTTACCTTCTTTATATTAACTGCTAAATTTGTATGTTCAACATTTCATTTTCGTTATTAATTCTTATTTGTTTCTCAACTGGGTTAATTATGCAGCGCGTGCATAACAATATGGCTTGAATATAACCGCAAACGTTTGTAATTGCCACTGCATAACTGTTCGTTTAGTGGGTGTCGGTGTGGGCGAGGAGACTGTGTATTTTGTATTTTTATTATTTGCTGGCTTCTGTCGAGTAGCGTTTTTAATTCGATTCAATGCATATATTGTACCAAAGAGCTTATAGTGACAAGATGGATAGCTTGAAATGTTGCTCTCGAGCATAGCATTCTAGATCTTTAAGCAAACATACGCACTAGGACATTTTACTTTTAGATTTTACGCTCTCAATTTGTGTGCTACAGAGAGGGTTTTCATATGGCAATTCAAATACAGGCGCATTGTGCATCTTGTTATTATAAGGTCTTTGAACGCATGCATGCATATATGTTAATTGTTATAATCCAAACTGCATTACTCTATTACTTGACTTGTTCGTTTTGGTTCTCCTTTAAATAATTTACTTTGCTAGTCTCGTGTTTTACTTGGACTTTGTTCGCTCCACTTATAAAATTTAATTTATTTTATCCATGGTATTCCATATGGTTTCGTTAGTGTCATTGTTAGTTATGCATACTATAATGTTATGTATGTAAAAGTATTATGTATAATATGCTAGTAAATCAGTGCATAACTGCAATAAGGGGTCCTTGTGATGGGTCTTGCATGAATTATAATCGAATGAGGGGAAAATACAGGTCGAAAAGTAAATAAAACGTTTAATTCGTATGCCTAAGATTTAGCTTTAGCCTTCTAAAAATACTATATAAAAAGTTCGAGCACATTTACAAAATAAATTGCGTGTCGCTTGTTCGATAGAAATGCTTGGATTTTTCTTTGGAAATTTCTTGCGGGAGTATTCATTGTCAAGCTCTCATTAAAAATTAATTAACAATCGGTTGAAAGTGTATATAGAGCACATAATATCATTACATTCATATATATACTGTGGATAAATATTGCACTTTAGTGCGCGCACGAGAATCAATCGATTAGGACCTCCTAAATGGCCACGGAAATACTGGGCATGGGTTTATTCTAATTTCGATTCGAAGTTACCAAAAGACGTTACAGTTACAACACACAAATGAGTAATAAAATGAGTAAGGTTCAGGCTTTGGGGGGGAATTGAGGGGCTGTGAGGTGCGCGGGCTCTCGCCTAACCCTGTCCTTGTATACAAACTACCAATATAAAGATTACAAAAACGCCGCTGACTCCCTTTCTCTCTGTCTCATCATGGATTTTCTCTAATTGTTAATGGAATTCTTCAGCAACAGAGGCAGCCCAGTTTTTGTTTTTGATTTGGAAACGAGAATGGTGGCGGTTTTTGTCCCACCCGAGCCAGCTGCAGCAGACGCTTCACCGGCAGCAGAGTTGCGCCTGGGAGTGGCCTGCCGTTGATGAAGCTCCTGGAGCAAGGCAGAGTGTTTGTCCAGCGCCTTTAACTGGGCCGTGTTCTGGGTCTCATACAGCGATGATTGCAGCTGGCTCTGGATCGAGGTGACATTAGAGAGGGTGCTCTCGGCCTCGGCCAGGGGAAAGTTGCTTAAATATCGTTTACTAGTCGTGGTTCCTGTGGATGTCGATGTCGTTGTAGTGTTTGTCATTGTAGTCTGTTCCTGCGCTGAAACCTGAAAGAGGAAGCTGATAATAGTCACTTGATATTACGTTATACAATTTTGAGAAGAAAAAAACCTTTCGTTTAACCGCAATCTCTGTGTCTCAAGTGCACTTGGCTGGATGTATGACATTCTCCATATCCTTCTGCACCGCATACAACTCCGATAGCTGCTTGGCAAATACCACGTTTAGCTCGCTCAGCTTGGCCAGCTGGGAATAAACATAAATATATTATTTGACAAGGTTTTAAACTTAATAAAGACTCCACTTACAGTCTGATCATTGCACTTCTCTCGTAGGCTCATGTTTGCCGACTTAAGCTCTAGTTCATTTTGCAACAGTTCCGCTTGCAGTTGTTCCGTTCGTGCCTTCAGCGTGGCAACCTCCCGACGCAACTCGTCCTCGGTGACGCCACTGGCTCCGGCGGCAGCACCCGCACCACCTCCGCCCACTCGTAGTAGCTCCATGTCTCGCTTGAGTCGAATGTTTTCCTCCTTGTATGTGTGCAGTTGGCGCTTCCATTCGTCCACATTGGCCGTAGATTCCTTTACAAAAGAAGAGCGAAATATGGGATCGTAATTGTTGTAATCCAAAGACCGCTTCACTTCGCTTACCTGCAGAGCGCTGGTCAGGCGTATATTGTTGTTCTTCAAGGTGGCCAGTTCGATTTCCCACTTCTTGGCATTGGCGCAGCTGCAACGAAGCCAATGGGTTTGGACCCATCAAGATCCAAGAATTCACCATATAATGCTTACCTTTGCGCCAGGGCCATTTTCAAGCGTTCGTTCTCGTACTTGAGCTGCTGCTCGGCGGTGGCTCCCGCTCCCGGACCCGTGTGCATGCCGACAATGCTGCCGCCCGAGGAGATGGTCACGCCGCCGCCACCTCCGCCAGTTCCTCCCGAAGTGGGCTGAGGCGAGGGTGTGGCCGAGCCAATGTCCGGTTTGCCATCGTTGGTATTGAGCAGCTTATGTGAGGGACTGTCAGGATTGGCGTTCTGGGTGTTGGTATTGCTCATGTTGGGTGGCTCCACGGTATGCGGATCGATGGCCGTGTTGTCGTTCTGCATGGCCCCCACGGCTCGGCCGGAAATTGGCGACGTGTTGGCCGAGGTCGTGGGCGTAACGGCATTAGAGCCGTTTGCCGACTTTGCTGCATTCTTGGTGGCCTCCTTAACCTCTTGGAACTTCTCCACAAACTGCGGGTAGGATAGTGAGTGAATGGTTCTGGCCTCGTCCAACCGGACACCCTGCAACTTACCTTGGTCAGTTCCGCCTCAGAGGCGAAACCCAGGCCGTATACCGTATTCGCCCGCACATCGCTCCACTGGCCAAACTTTTGGGAGGTCTGTGTGAACGTCATGTTGGGCGTGATCGTTGAGTTGATTACCGCCTTGGTGCCCTCGACACTGATGATGCGGTAGAGGTTCCGCGAGCTGTCGTAG
Source organism: Drosophila kikkawai (assembly GCF_030179895.1). Taxonomy (NCBI): domain Eukaryota; kingdom Metazoa; phylum Arthropoda; class Insecta; order Diptera; family Drosophilidae; genus Drosophila; species Drosophila kikkawai. The sequence continues at coordinate 5,017,886 of NC_091728.1, forward strand.
AAGAAGCTCACGTTGACGGCCTTCATGCTGGCCGTGATCCAGGTGCGCTTCGTCTTCGGATCGATGTGAAAGACGTGCGCCTGGCAGGTGAAAATCGGTTGTTCGCTGTGGTCCATAAAGGGAATAGAACGTCAAGGGTTTAATAACGCTTAATTAAAAATTCCATTTCGGTGAGGTACTTAAATCGAGCCTTTTGGGAGGCCGTGTGTCACAGTGTGTGTGTGCTTATCTATTACCTATCCACCGACATTGTCCGTTGTGCTGTGATGTCTTCCTGTTATCGCTGGCGACTGGCGACAGTCGACTAAATTGCATTAGTGCTTAAGCCTTCTCGACAGCCTTGCTTTTGAATTTTGCCGTTTGTTTTTCGTCTCAAGCGCACAATGCACACACACCCGCACGCCTACATACTCGTGCAGGCACATAATTGGCATGCCCACGCGTGTGTTCCAGGTGTGCCCGTGCGGGTGTGTGTGTACATATTTACGCCGCCCGCTACACACAGAAGCACAGCAACAACAACAACGGCAAAAGGACAACAACAACAAGATGCAGATATTACAGCTTTTACGGCGTCGATTTTTCCCACACGAAAATGAAATGGTTTTGCAGGAGTTTACCACCGCCCGCCGGTCTTACCCCATTTTATTCGTTTGCTTCGGCGCTTTGGTGAGTGGTATGGCAACGAGTTATCCTTATGCTAGTGCTTAAACTGATTAATTTGTCCGATTAAAAAAAATAAAACACAAACGCCAGTTGGATGCTTTGAGTGTGACCGCAGTTTTTTACGCTGACAACGTCAAAAATCTATTTGCGTCAATTTAGCGTCGGTGAGTTAGCGTCGAAATGGAACGGTGGGATTTGGAACATGGAGGACGCACATAAAATCCCTGAAAATGGCCGCGCTCTTGCGGCTTTTGGGCACACTAGAACGCGAAAACCCTCAGATAGCGCGATCTGGCAACGCACCAGTGCTGCCCGACTTTTCGTTCATGTGCAACCAACGTTGCCAGATCGTCCGTTTCGGCGTTTTAATCTGCCCAGATGCCGCACATATAGAGTGGCCAGACTAGTCAAAAAACTCACGCGCCCATTCCTAGTTTCTTTACAATCGTAAATTCGGAAAAAAACCTCTAAAGAGTGGATTTTCACATATATTTAAATAAAAAGCGCCGGAGACATATGCGAAGGCCAGCCAGCGGCAAGTGTTGTTGTTGCTGCTGCTGCCCTGCCGCCGTGCGATCGATCGGGGTACGTTTCGCAGTCGTGTGGAGTGGGGGAGTTTTTCCACAGCCTTTTTTCGCATAAAAGCCGTCCCCAAAACTAAATTTTAAGGTGAAAAAGGCGTTTGGGGGCAGTGAAAAGGCCACTGGAGTCGCACCTGCTGGTCAACGGCGGCTTTTTCGGCCATTTGTTGTTGCAAAATGCGCCCGCGGCACACCTAAAGCATAAAAATATGTCAGTTATGCGAAAGAGAAAAAAGTGCTGAACCTGCGCGCGTGTGTGTGTGCGGGCGTGCGTGTGAGTGTGTATGCCGTGCATGTGTGCGAGTGTGTTGGTGCAGAAAACTTGTTATCAATGCGGCGCCTATGATAAAAGTCCCATTAGACATGTTTCTCCCACTATGCTGGGCATTCCAATTGGAACGGTGTGGTGTGGAGTGGCGCGTGTGTGTGTGTGTGTGTGTGTGGGCATCTAATAGCTCTCTTTCCCTCTTGCTCTCTCTTTGGTAGTCTGGCGGCCCCAACTAAATAATGTGGAACATGATGTGCGACGTAATGCCCACAATATCGGAGGACAGCATCTCGCAGCGCTCCTCGCAGTTTAGCGGCGAGGATGCCAACTTCGAGCAGCTGATGGTCTCCATGCTGGACGAGCGCGACAAGCTGATGGACAGCCTGCGGGAGGCGCAGGAGCGGCTGGGCGAGACGGAGAACAAGCTGCACGATGTCGAGAAGGAACGCGACAGCCTGCAGCGCCAGATCAATGCCAACCTGCCGCAGGTAAGGACGATTCTAGGATCTGATAAGAGGTCATGTTCGGCTTGCTGATTGTTCAATCTCTTCTAGGAGTTTGCCACCCTCACCAAGGAGCTGACGCAGGCGCGGGAAACACTTTTGGAGCGCGACGAGGAGATCGGCGAACTGAAGGCGGAGCGTAATAATACAAGGGTAAGCAAAGTGGGACTAAAAGAGCTTTAAGAATGATTGTATAGAGGAATCTGTTTGCCATAATGAATGAATAAGATGTGTAACGCACGTACATTTGAATTGTTGAATGCAAGCATTTCAAGACTCCTATTAAAGTCAAGAAAAAGCAGAATAATTTCAATCTAAAAAATTTACTTAATTTATTAGTGTTTATCGGTATTATTTATTACTTATTCATGATTTCAATCCCATTTCCTTAGCTTCTTTTGGAGCACTTGGAGTGCCTGGTCTCCCGGCATGAGCGCTCGCTGCGAATGACAGTTGTGAAGCGTCAGGCTGCCGCCCAGAGCGGGGTATCCAGCGAGGTGGAGGTACTTAAGGCCCTCAAGTCTCTGTTCGAGCATCACAAGGCGCTGGACGAGAAGGTGCGCGAGCGCCTTCGGTTGTCCATTGAGAAGAACAACATGATGGAGGAGGAGCTGGCCTCTGCCAAGGAGGAGCTGGCGCAGTACAAGGCAGGCCTGGTGCCGGCTGGTGCAGGGAGCGGCGCCGGTGCGGGGAGTGTGACATCCGCTGCCGGCGGTGGAGGGGCGGAGAACGGGCTCAAAGAGAAGGTACACTCTCCCCTGGAAAAATCATTCATGCATATCGGTCACCCATTCTCTATATTCCCGTTTTTTTTAGTTGACTGGCGTGGGTGGAGTCAATGGCGAGACGAACGAGCTGAACGATTACGCGGCCAAGACCCACGAGCTGCAAACGATCATTGAGAAGCAGGTAAGCGAAGCATACAGCGTATGAGGAGCATGTGTTAAAGCTTTGCCCACCTTTTCAAGACCTCCGAACTCTCGCAATGGCAGCGACGCGTCTCTGATCTGAACAACAAGATTAGTGAGTTGGAGGAAAGTATGTCGCGAGTGCAAAAAGATCACTGTAAGGCTCAGGACCAGTGTGCCAAGCTGCAGCGAGATCTGCGCGAAAATGTGGCTCAAAAGGAGGATCAGGTGAGAATATCAAGTTTATATAATTTTATTGGTTTCTAATGAATTTTTTCTAATTTTTCTTTTAGGAGGAGCGCATTACTACACTGGAAAAACGCTACGTAAATGCCCAGAGAGAGTCCACATCGCTGCATGATCTCAACGAAAAATTGGAGCAGGAGCTGCGGCACAAGGAGGCGCAGCTCAAGGTGGGTTCAATAAAGAGATTACTGGGTTACGGTCAAGGCAGCGAGAAAGATATTCTCTATTTCCGAGGGGGTCGATTTTTATATAAAAAAAAACTTGGTTGTTGTCAAATTAATACGATTTGTGGAGTTTCCTATTTCTTTGATTTGTTTTGGAAGTATTTATTTCATTTAAATCGACCCTCTCTATACTTTTAATCGTGCGTTATCCTGCTCGCTCATTAAGCTCCCCTTAAGCGTGACTAATCAATTACATTTACATACGCCACCACCTTCCTCCCGACAACTAATTGTACCTACCAATCCGCCAAAAAAAATATATATGTATAAAAAATATACGAACCACAACTGCAAACCAAATGCCACAAAACCAATGCCGATGCAGCTGCACGAAGAGAAGATCGGGGCCATCGAGGAGAAGCTGGAGCTGTCCGAGCAGAAGCTCGCCCAGCATGCCAAACTGCAGCCGGACATGGAGGAGCAGCTAAAGGCGCGCATGGAGGCATTGACTAAGGTAGGAAACAAGGTATGCACTCGAACTAATATGCGCGCCGGACAGGTTCCATATATGACAAGTATCAATAATATTATCCTCTCCCCTACAACTCTCTACTCTGTTTATGTAATGCTATTTTCTTTTGCGTACTTTCCGCTACAAGAACCACCACCAACAACAACAACTACAACTAATCTACTCTATGTACTATACTATTCCTCTCTCTCTCTGTACTGCACTTAACTTTCTCTCTGAACTCTTTAAAGCACAAGAAACTGAATCAAAATCAGACCGAAAATACATCCTTCTGTATAGTACATCCAGGAAAAGTACAAAAGATTGTCATCAGAGTTAGCTTATTTGTGTAAATACAAGCATCAAATATATGTGAACAAATATAAATAAATATAACGATTTTTTCTTATAATATCGATATTTTAAAGGATTTTTCAATAATTTTGCATAATTCATATATCGATTTTATGATATTTTCGATATAATATTGATTACTTTATTATTGTCTATAAATCGTATCGCACTCTCTTTATTTTTATCTATAAAGTTTGTGTTTTTTTTATCGATATTTTAAAGGATTTTTAAATATTTTTGAATATTTCATATATCGACATATCAGACTTTAGGATATTTTCGATATAATATTAATCGATTTATTATTGACTATAAATCATATCGGACCTTTTCTGCTCTCTATAAAGTTAGTTATTCAAGTTGCCGTTCCAAAGCTGAAGCTTTGAAAATATCTCTACTTAATTTACATTTTTAAATTAAATTTAAAGTAAGAAATTCAAGTTTTGAAGAGGCTCCTTGGTGTATGTATACAGAGGGACCACTCACTTTTAGCTTTCATTACTAAACCCTGAACTACTAACCTCTCTCATTCGCCACTATTGTACACTCGAGAACAAGCTCATTAAACTCGCTGGCTCAAAACCATTTTCAGGCTCAAGAAAGACACGGTTCGGCGGAGGACCGCATCCGGGGATTGGAAACGAACCTGGATGAGAAGACCGCCGAGGTGGTAAGACTGAACCAGCGTCTCAAGATGAACGAGGAGCACAATCTGCGGCTCTCCTCTACGGTGGACAAGCTGCTCTCGGAGTCCAATGAGCGGTTGCAGGTCCATCTCAAGGAGCGCATGCACGCCCTGGACGAGAAGAACGCTCTTACCCAGGAGCTGGAGAAGGCGCGCAAGGTGGCCGAAGAGCTGCATCATGAGAAAAGCGAGATCATGAAGGAGTTGTCGAAGACTCGGCTGGAAATCGAGAACTTCAAGCGCCAGTTATTGCAGCAAGAGATCGCCTACAACATCCAGCAGACGGAGGCGCTCACTCGCAGCCTCTCGCCCAGCAGCGTGGTGGACCCCAGCGGCGCCTTCTCCCGCAGTGCCTCGCACGCCAGCTTCGAAACGCATTCGTTGCGGCGGCAGAGCAAGCAGCGGCTAACGGAGGAGAATGCCTTGGCACGTTCCATGGCCGAACAGGAGTGGGAGAAGCTGCAGCAGGCTGCGCATGCTCAGCAACAGGCCTACGAGCTGGTGGCCAGTGCGGCCGACTGCGATGACTCCGATGCCCTGTACGCGGCCACGGCGGATATGATGTCTCCCTCGGGCCACACAGACGCCCAGACCTTGGCCATGATGCTGCAGGAGCAGCTGGACGCCATCAACAACGAGATTCGTCTAATCCAAGAGGAGAAGCAATCGACGGAGGCGCGCGCGGAGGAGCTGGAATCGCGGGTGGGAAGTCTCGAGCACGTAAATCTCCTGGCTCGCGGTCGTTCCATGGACAGACAGAGTCCGCCGATGAGCGGCCGGAGTACACCTAACAGCCCCCAAAGGGATTTCATGCAGAAATACCACACGGTTAGTGAATTTTCAAAAAAGTTGTTACATTTAATGAAATATTTTCTTGGCAGCTCAACTTGCCAGTGCTATCCAGCGACGCCTCCCGCGAGGAGATCCACGGTGGCATGTCCACCACCGGTGATTCAAGTTCTGGAGGAGCTGCCTCGCCCTTAACGGCCCGCTCCATGCGCCTGGAGCGTGTGGCCCAGGCACTGGCTCACAGCCAAGAGGAGTTGCGAAGGCGTTCCATTGGCATAAATCCCAATGCTCCGGTGGCGCCAAACCACAGTGGCGGTCACATGCAGCTGAGCAGCCACAGCTACGGACTCTCGCCGCTCAGCTCGCGTTACGGTAGCCAAGAGTCGCTACGTCACTACAACACCATGGGCTCCATGTCCATGCTGCAGACGCCGACATCGGGTGTTTCGAGAGACGCTGCCGCTGCCGCTGTGCAGAAGAAGAAGGGAATTAAGTCCTCGCTGGGACGGTTCTTCAGCAAAAAGGAGAAGGTCAAGGGCGTGAAGGATACACTGCCCGACGGTTCGCCCAGCATGATGTCCATTGGCAATCTGTCGATCGGGTTGAGCGAGGTGGACTCAAACTACGATGCCATGAGCATGACCGGCGGCATGATGCCCCGCATTGCCAGCTCTCAGGGATCTAAAATAAGCAGTGTCGACTATGGCAGGCAGAAGAAGTGAGAGAGAATTAAGCTCGTCTACTAAACATTGGCTGACACTTGTGGTTTCTTTTCAGGGAGCACGACTACCGCAATGACTTGCTGGGCGAAGCCATGAAGGCTGGTACACCCTTCGCACTGTGGAACGGTCCCACAATCGTTGCCTGGCTAGAGCTTTGGGTGGGTATGCCCGCCTGGTATGTGGCCGCATGTCGCGCGAACGTCAAGTCGGGGGCCATTATGAGTGCACTTAGCGATACGGAAATACAGCGGGAGATAGGTGAGTGCCACTATTCCCTCCTTTCCAAGTTCGCTGAGCATTCTCTCTAACCACTCTCTCCGTTCAATAGGCATTAGCAATCCCCTGCACAGGCTCAAGCTGCGTCTGGCCATTCAGGAAATGGTTTCCCTGACCTCTCCCTCAGCGCCACAAACCTCACGGACCACTTTGGCATTTGGTAAGATTCGAAATGTTTATTTTGCTTTAGGGGGTTTTAAGATCTTGTATTGATTTATTTTCGTTAGATATCAATACAGTATCTTTAGCCCTAGGTATCTAAACTTTTGTTTAACAATCAATTAAAATGTTGTTATATTCTCCATTTAGGCGACATGAATCACGAGTGGATTGGCAACTATTGGCTGCCCGGCTTGGGGTTGCCCCAATATCGTACAACTTTCATGGAGTGTCTGGTCGACGCCCGCATGCTGGATCATCTCACCAAAAAGGATTTGCGCGGCCAGCTCAAAATGGTAGACAGCTTCCATCGCACTAGCCTGCAGTACGGCATCTCAATGCTCAAGCGGCTCAACTACGATCGCACGGAGCTGGAGCACAGGCGCAAGATGAGCGAGAATGGTCTCTGTGATGTGCTCGTGTGGAGCAACGAAAGGGTCATCCGTTGGGTGGGCAGCATTGGATTGAAGGTGAGTTCTACTGTGACCTGGGAAGAGAATGAAATTTATGCTGAAACATTTTGTTTTCACAGGAATATGCCAATAACTTGCTCGAATCGGGAGTACATGGGGGCCTGATGGCCCTGGATGAAGGCTTTGATGCCAATGCCATGGGCCTGGCCCTCCAAATACCCACACAAAATGCTCAGGTAAGCCATTAGCCAAAATGACTCAGAATAAATAGGAAGTAATAAATATTTTTATAACAGGCTCGCCAAATACTCGACACCGAGTTCAACAATCTACTGCAGATAGCCACAGATCGCAGGCCGGAGAACGAGCAGCGTAACTCCTCCTGATGCAGCTACAGTCCGCCCACGACATCGGTGGATGAGTAAACCTGAGCAGCACAGATAAGACACGAGCAACCTACAACAATAAAACTGAAAAGACCAGGGGCAACGTTTCCTAAGCAGAGAGAAGGATAGAAGTGCTAGCAGCAACTAAGCCACAAAAACTCCAACAAGAAAGACGCAACGCAAGAGACTCCCCAGCATGATGCACGTCTAATCCACATATTTAATATATAAAGAATATAAAAACAAGCATAGTCACATAATCCATAACGAGACAATGTATACAAGACATAGCACGTACTCTTCATAGGACATACGTAGTTGCAGGCGTGTACAAGTTTCAGAAGCTAATCAGTTTTCGATTATATAATTATTATTGTATTTTTATAGTGTAATTGGGCTTGCAATAGACTAACAGTATTTTGTTTTAGAAAGAGATACGACGGCGTGCTTCGAACCAAATTCGTGACCAAACCAGTTTGTTATATAATTTTTATGGCATTTTGTACAGTTTTTATTTTAATCAAATATTAATTTTGTATTTTGTATTTTTTTTTTTTAATTTTTGATGTTTACAAACTAACATACGCTTTACACATACATACATATGACATTATGGTGTTTCTGTTTAGATCATTTTGTAGCAGGCAGAGACGGCGTTCCGATTGAGTTTATAAACTGAACAACATGCACAACAATCAGGCATACATATATAGTAACAGCTGCATATATATACATATATATATACGATTTATATATTATAATAAATTTAATTATAACAAATTATCAAGGATACGTGTAACTAACAAGGAAGTATTAGAAACGAAGTTAGGGGACGGGAAGTCAAGTTGTAGCAGTCGCAAGCGCCCATTGAAATCAACTATTTACATACTTATATATATACGAGATGGATCGTTCAGTAATCGAAAAAGCTTTAAAGGCGAATCATAAACCTAATCATTGCTTTAGCCCTTAATAAAAGAATTTCTTTGCTCATTGGCCCAAGGGAGTTCCGAGTAAGACCTTTAAATATTTCTAATGAAATATTCACAAAACCCAAAAGCATATCCATTGTTTTTTAAAACATACAAGTCCGAAACCTTTTTCAAATTTTTCTAAGTTGTTACATAAATAAATTTAGAGAAGGAATCTCCCTTCTGTTGAGATCCATTTAAGTTTCGCATGTACTTAAACGTCCCTTTTATGTTGAAGCACACAAACTGCCACATAACAACATATAGACAAGCCCACATTCAACGCACCTATTAGTGCTTGGTGATTGGGCTTTAGTTTAAGTTTTTAATTATTTAAAAATAAACCAAAATCGCAACTAACGCTTGTCTCCAAGTTGAACTACAAAAAAAAAAACAGAAAAGGGAAACATTTACAAGATGAGTAAATATGAATAAAATATACTTAAATTAATTTATACTACTAAAATATATATATTATAACAATACTAACGAGAAATACTTAATGAAATTATTTCAACTGTATTAGCGAAATTACAAAAAACAAATGCGTAAACCAACTTATTAGAACTCTAAACAGCAAACTTATTTATGTATGTAACTGTAGCATTACCTAAGTACATCCAAGAGTAAAGCAAATATTTATGATGTGTAACCTAAATTTACTAAACACTAATGGAGAATATCTAAGTTAATTCGAGCTGGAGATTGATTTAATTGTTGACTTTTGTTGAAAATTCCGCAGAGAGAAGCGCTGAAGAGCAAACGTAACTAAAGTAAACTAACTGCATAACATAAATATAAAGTTTAATACCATAACATATGTAAATATATTTATACAATATTGTGAGATGAAAAGGATTCATGAAAATGGAATACAATACAAGAAACTTAGGTAAAAATTCCGTTTTGGGGTTTTTTTTATATGTACCATATATATTTGAAAAGATGAAACAGCAAACCACAAAAAAACAAATGGAAAAAATATAACTACAAATAAAACTTTATTAAAAAAAATGTAATTATTGTTTTAATTTATTTATAAACAAGAAAGAAAGCTAACTTTGGCCAGCCAAAGTTTGTATACCCTTGCAGGTAACAATTAAAATATATCATAACTAAGCCAAAAATGCATTAATTTCGATTCGGGAAGCAGTTTTGTGTTAGTTTTTATTAATTTTAAAAAACTGCATACCAAATTAAAAATTTTAAGAAATCGAAATTTTTGTCCATTTTTGAGAATTTTAATGATGTAACCCCTTATCAAATTTCACAAAAATGGCCAAAAAATCGATTTCTTCCGAACATGTCCAGAAAGATTCGCATGTTAATGCTGATCAAGAATATATATGGTTTATGGGGTCGAAAATGATTACTTGACTAGAAAAATATTATTTTGTATTATAAAATCGGATTTTTTTTATTAAAAAACTTCTTGATTTTTTTTAAAATTAAAAATATCATCACTCGACCAAAAGAGCATTAATTTTAAATCGGAAAACTGTTCTGTGCAAGATTTTCTACTGTTAATAAATCTGCATACTTCATTTAAAAATTTTGAAAATTCAATTTTTTATGAAAATCAAAAATTTTAATGATGTAACCCCTTTTAAAATTTTGCAAAAATGGCCAAAAAATCGATTTCTTTCTGACATATCTAGAAAGATTCCCCTGTTGATGCTGATCAAGAATATATATAATTTAGAGGGTCGGAAACGTCTCCTTCACTGCGTTGCAAACTTCTGACTGAAATTATAATACCCTGCAGGGGTATAAAAAAATGTGGGTACTTCAACCTATTTCGATTTTGAATCGATTTCCTTCGATAATTTTTAAGCGCATACTGTAAATGTAAATTGGTTTCCCACGTTTTTCTCAGTTTGATAATCTTTCCTTGTGATGAATAATGTAGTTTCTCAAATCCCATTTCAGAAAATACAAACACTTTCAGGGCCTCTGAATTTGACAGGGCTTAGCTTTGCTTACACTTGTATTGAAATTTACTCTTGTTTTGTCAGTTTTTTGTGTTTTTTTTTCACCGAAATTGTCTATATGAGATGTAATGATTTTTAAATCAGTAAAGATTTTCCATTGGTACATGTGATACTTTTAGATACTGTTCGGCTCCTGCTTCAAAATTCCACGTTAATTGCACCGTGCAGTCGGCTGCTTTGGCAACGAGCCAATCCAACGTCCACAGCAAAAGCTCAGAACCGAAGGAAGAGGAAGGCCACTGAACAGGGATACATCCAGGAGCGTGCAAGAACTGGGATACGGACAAGCAAAGAATACCCCAACGGACATTGATTCACAGCTCTCGAGCGTAAGTGGCAGGACTGGCCGGAGCCGCAGCAGCAATCAGCATGACGCCGAGTACGCCGGTCGGTGGAGTCACCGGGAGCCGCAATCGATACTACAACCCCGTCTCCAAGATACAGTCGCTCATTCACAATCTGGACGCCGAGCTGGTGCAGCTGTGCAAGCAGTGCACCGTGCCAAAGCCGCTGGCCAGCAATAACAGCAAGCCCATCATCGGTGGCAGTGGCTTTGCCCACAACTATGCCTATGGATCCAGGCCTCCGGGCGCGGTTGGGACCAGCAACTTGGACAGCATCGCCGCCCAAAGCTTCCGTCCCGAGAGCATCAACAGTTTGCTCTCCCGAGCTCGCTTCACCAGCTCGACACCCAGGCCCACGACACCTTCACCGCTAGCGCCGGAGGCCCACAAGCGCCAGATGCGGAATGTCTATCGGACGCGTGTGATCGACGCTTACCGTAACCGACGCATCTTCACCGTGTACGGAAATTACCACACGGTTCGTAGGGCACTGATGCGGAGAGGGTGGCTGGAGAAACTGCCGGCGGCGCGTTTTGCCAAGCTGCAGAATATGTCCGAAGACACCCTGCTGGAGCACGCCCGGCGAGGGAACGATTACGAGGCGGTGTTCATCTCCAAGATGATCAACCATTTCCCGGCTTTTTTCATTTGGCAAAGCAAGGCCCAGCGCGATCTGTGCGCGGAGGTGCGACCCTTCAGGAACCGAGTGCGCCGCAGCCAGTTCCTGGACTTCTCCACAAAGGTGGGACTCGTGGGATGTGCTGAACAGGAGCGCTGGTACCGCGAGGACGGTGTCTGCGGAATGAGCTATCCGCGCTTCTACCGCCTGGGCGGCAACAGTCTGGAGGAGCGCTTGGCCTTTATCGAAGACTACCAGCAGACGCAGGCCCGATCGCTGCTCCGATACGTAAAGGAGCATCAGCCGGCGGAACTAATTAGCGACAGCGGCACGGTGTCCAGTACCACATTGGACTTTGCCCTCGGAAAGGTGAAGAAGATGGTGCGGTATGCAGAGCACACTTCCTTGGACGATGCCCGAATAAAGCCGGCGTCGCCCGCGGAGATCGTTGAGAATCAGACGTTTATGATGCAGTCCACCGAAGTGCTCAAGTCAAACGCCAAGTTCAAGATGAGCGAGAAGGTAATGACCGAGTACGCTCGTCTGGCCAAGCTTTATCTCGATCAGATCGAGTCGCTGCGGCCGGATTATCGCTGGGATGGTAGCCGTAATTTGTGGATCCTAAAGCCCGGATACCAGTCTCGCGGCATTGGCATCGTCATACGCAGTTCCCTGGACGACATCCTGCAGTGGACATCCAACAATCAGAACAAGAAGTACATTGTCCAGAAGTATATAGGTGAGCTAAAAGAAAACATTAAATACCAGGGTCTCCGAGTACTATTCCTTCCTTCATGAGACACAAAAAATCCCCAAAAGACCGTCACTCTCGGACAGAAGCATACATCTTATTGTTATACCCTTGCAGGGTATTATAATTTCAGTCAGAAGTTTGCAACGCAGTGAAGGATACGTTTCCGACCCTATAAAGTATATATATTCTTGATCAGCATCAACAGGGGAATCTTTCTAGACATGTCAGGAAGAAATCGATTTTTTGGCCATTTTTGCAAAATTTTATAAGGGGTTACATCATTAAAATTTTGGATTTTGATAAAAAATTGAATTTTCAAAATTTTTAAATGAAGTATGCAGATTTATTAACTGTAGAAAATCTTGCACAGAACAGTTTTCCGATTTAAAATTAATGCTCTTTTGGCCGAGTTATGATATTTTTAATTTAAAAAAAAATCAAGAAGTTTTTTAATATAAACAAGAAAGGAAGTTAACTTCGGCACGCCGAAGTTTGTATACCCTTGCAGATTGGTTTTCATATTTATATCATAAATTATAATGCCGAAAACAGACACTAAACAGAGTTTCATAACATTTTATCTATACTTATTATGTTTACAGTTTGAAAGTTACAGTTATACATTCCCAGCTTTACATTTTCTCTACATCTACGGATCGCTTCTATGGCAGCTATATGATATAGTCGTCCGATTTTCATAAAATTTATACCAAAATTCTGATAAAATACCAGAAGCTCATGTCTCAAATTAGATTTAAAATTTTTTTCTAATATTTTAACTTTTTTTTTAGATTTTTAAATTTTTTTTTAGAATTTAAAAAATTTTTTTAAATATTTTAACTGCCAAATTTGAATTTGAATTTAACTGTCAAATTTGAATTTGAATTTAACGACGATCAATTTCAGTGTGCCCAGGTGCAGTTGTAAAATAAAACCTAAATTTGGATTGAAAAGGTTTGAGTCTGCGCTAACTTTCGCCGGCTCCGAAATGGTTTGAAACTTGGACAAAATTTACAATATGGTCACACTGGCACGTTTTTCGTGGCCCAAAGTTTGTATAACAGTTTATACCAGTTTTCAGTTGCTTGCTGCTGATTTCTGTTCGCCTGGTATCCCAATTTGGGAAACGGGCAATTTGCATGGAAATGTTCGGAAATTTGGATTGGCTGCTGTAGGGATGTTATTGTAAAAAGGTTGTTGTTGCCATAAGCTGTTGTTGTCAGCAACAAATAGGTATAAATGCATAAAATGAAATATAACAGTTTATGCCAATTATTATTTTTGCCCAAATGTTTTTATAACAGTTTATACCAGTTTTCAGTTGCTTGCTGCTGGTTTCTGTTCGCCTGTTACCCCAGTTTGGAAAGCGGCCAAATCGAATGAAAAAATTTGCTCACTTGCATCAGTGATGCTCATCTCCATCAGTGATGCTCACTTCCATCAGTGATGTTCACTTCCATCAGTGATGCTCACTTCCATCAGTGATGCTCACTTCCATCAGTGATGCTCACTTCCATCAGTGATGCTCACTTCCATCAGTGATGCTCACTTCCATCAGTGATGCTCACTTCCATCAGTGATGCTCACTTCCATCAGTGATGCTCACTTCCATTAGTGATGCTCACTTCCATCAGTGATGCTCACTTCCATCAGTGATGCTCATCTGCATCAGTGATGCTCATCTGCATCAGTGATGCTCACTTCCATCAGTGATGCTCATCTGCATCAGTGATGCTCATCTAGCTATATTGCAATATTGGGAGGCTACAAAATCGGGCTTAATGGCAGTGATGCTCATGTAGCTATTTTGCAATATTGGGAGGCAATATATCAGGCGTAATAGCAGTGATGCCCATCTAGCTATATTTCTTTATTGGGACAAAATAGATAGATGAGCATCACTGATGCAAAGTCAGATTCAGTGTGCCCAGGTGCATTTAACCAACATTTTAGCCAAAAAATGTACAATATGGTCACATCTGGTTTGAGTCTTCGCTTACTCCAAGATCAATGGTTCGAAACTTGGACTTTTTATAACAGTTTATACCAGTTTTCAGTTGCTTGCTGCTGGTTTCTGTTCGCCTGTTACCCCAATTTGGAAAACGGGCAATTTGCATGGAAAATTTCAGAAATTTGTATGGACTGCTGCAGGGATGTTGTTGTAAAGGGGTTGTTGTTGCCATCAAGCTGTTGTTGTCGGCAGCAAATAGGTATAAATGCATAAAATGAAATATAACAGTTTATACCAATTATTATATTTGCCCAAAAGTTTTTATAACAGTTTATACCAGTTTTCAGTTGCTTGCTGCTGGTTTCTGTTCGCCTGTTACCCCAGTCTGGAAAGCGGCCAAATTGAATGAAAAATCACTTGCATCTGTGATGCTCATTAGCATTATTAAAAAATTAAAGCATACTTTTGGGGTTTTCTATTAAAAACGTGGCATCTTTTAGGCGGAAGTTCAGATTACAGTTTGATAAGCACTGGTCCAAGTGAGATTCAACTTTTACAGTTTGACAAGCACTTTTCGGATAATATAAAATGGCCATATCTAAAAAATGGTGCAAAAATGTTGAAAAACAGCTAAGTTATAATTTTGTTTCTAAAAATTTATCGATCATTTGTATGGGAGCTATATGATATAGTCGTCCGATCCGGCCCGTTCCGACATATATAGCAGTGAGAGTATATAGAAGACTATATGCAAAGTTTCATTCAGATAGCTTTAAAACTGAGGGACTAGTTTGCGTAGAAACGGACAGACGGACGGACGGACGGACAGACGGACAGACGGACATGGCTAGATCGACTCGGCTGTTGATGCTGATCAAGAATATATATACTTTATAGGGTCGGAAAGGTTTCCTTCACTGCGTTGCAAACTTCTGACTGAAATTATAATACCCTGCAAGGGTATAAAAATCAGATTTTATAATACAAAATAATATTTTTCTAAGTCAAGGAATCATTTCCGACCCCATAACCCATATATATTCTTCATCAGCATCAACAGGGGAATCTTTCTAGACATGGCCGGAAGAAATCTATTTTTTGGCCATTTTTTCGAAATTTGATAAGGGGTTACATCATTAAAATTTGCAAAAATGGCCAAAAATTTTGATTTCTTAAAATTTTAAATTTGGTATGCAGTTTTTTTAAATTAATAAAAACTAACACAAAACTGCTTTCCGAATCGAAATTAATGCATTTTTGGCTTAGTTATGATATATTTTAATTGTTACCTGCAAGGGTATACAAACTTTGGCTGGCCAAAGTTAGCTTTCTTTCTTGTTTTTAAATAATATTTCCCTCCTGACAGAGCGACCCCTGCTTGTCTACCGAACCAAATTCGACATCCGGCAGTACATGTTAATCACAATCTCGGACACCACGGTCAACATCTGGATGTATCGTGACTGCTATCTGCGCTTCAGCTCGCAGGAGTTCACCATGGACGACCTGCGCGAGTCCATCCACCTGACCAACAACTCGGTGCAGAAGCGCTACAAGAACAAGACCAACCGCGACTCGCGGCTGCCCAAGCACAACATGTGGTCGCTTGAGCAGTTCAAGGCCCACCTGACCCACAAGGGAGCTGCGGAAGGGACTTGGTCGAAAATCTACAATGGCTTCAAGCAGAACCTTGTGGCCGTGGTCATGGCCAGCCTGGATGAGACGGAGCTGGTGCAGAACGCCTTCGAGCTGTACGGTTGCGACTTCATGCTGGACGAACACTACAATCCCATTCTAATCGAAATCAACTCGACGCCGGATCTGTCGCCCTCGACGGAGATCACGGCTAGGATCTGCCCGCAGGTGCTGAAGGACTGCATCCGCGTTGTGGTGGACCTGCCAAAGAACCCCTCCGCCGCCACCGGTCACTTTGAGCGAGTTTTCGAAGTCAACTACAGCATTAATAAGGGTGCCGATGGCAAGCCCCTGGAGCTAAACGGCAAGCAGATGACCCTCTTCGACCAGCCCAAGATACGGAGCCAACCGCGGTCGCGGCTCCTGCGCAAGATCCTGAACAACGTCAAGCCCACCACGAGCAACAAACTGGAGAAGGCCAAGGAGGCTCAGGCAATGAGTGTGAAGACAGTCTCTGGAAAGGTTTCCAAGAAGAAGGTAGTGTATATCATGACTTAATTATTTTTTATTTAAATTATAATTTAAACGAGGATATTTAACTTATGATTTCAAATTTACTTTAAACTGAAATATGTATGAAACATTCTCCTGACTTGTTCTGACTCTTTAAAGAAATCACATTCTGCTGAGATGGCAAGTTTGGACACACCCTCCTCCCATACCTCATCGCAGAACGTCGGACCGAAGGTTATCCTGAATTCAACGACTCGAGAGAATCTCGCACTGCAATACACTGCTCCCAAGTAAAGCCCTCTGAACAACTTTGGGTGAGTTTTAAAGACAGTGGAAGTACTAATTTACTAATAGAATGAATATTTCTTTGGTTTTAAATTACTTCAAATACAGCATAATGTGTATTTCTTCTTAGCAATTAGGAGATTTGAATGAAAGTCAAGCTAAAAATCAAATGTAGAAGAGAGGTATGTTCCAGAAGTAAACTTAAAATTCTTAGGCATGTGAAGTCCTTTCAAGCAGGCTGATGATTGTAAAGATAACAACATTCCCAATGGATCTATAGTCATTTCCCGACCAAAGTATCAAAGATCATTCTACAGATGCATAATAAAATCATTAAAAATCAAGGGTTCTAAAAATATGAAAGACCTAAAGCAAATTCATGCTCGGCCTGAGCTTGTAGTGGACCACGAGTATTCAGATCAGGATCACTGCCAAAATCAAATGGAGTTATTGAAAAACTAAAACAAAAGCAAAGATTATTAAACATGAAAAGCTAAAAAATTATATTTAGATCATTTTGATGAAGACTTTTCGAATAAAATTGTCTTAGACTTATTTGGATTTATTTCACTTTTAAATATTTTATTATCGAACTGAATTTAGATTTCTTTCACTTTTAATATTTTATTAACTAATTTATTTATTTCTTTCACTTTTATTATTTAATTTAAGGTCTCAATTTTTACACAATTTTAGTAGATTATTGATTATGTTTAACCAACGTACACCAGAGGGAATACTAGCAGTTTGAAATGTAACAAGGATATAACAAATAACATTGAGATGGGTCAACCACGGATCTTCTACGTATCTTCAAGCGCATTGAGGCTTGAAAGTTTTAGGTTAAAATTAACAGTAGCTATTATTTTCATCAATTTTTCTTAGTAAACGCATTTCTGAATACCGTACCAAGGCAGTGTAAGTAAATGTCCTAGCCTACTGGCAGCAGAGGCGCCGGAACCGTCAGCGTCGAGTTGTGCAGCTTGTTAGCCAGGGCGGTCCTCGGGCTCATCATCTGCGCCTGGGAGAGCTGCAGCTCGCTGGTGGCCTGCTTTAGAGCGGCCACGATGGGTTCGCCTCGGTGCAGGGCCTGTACCGAAATGCTGATGGGAAGCCGGGGTCCATTGGACTTCCGGCCGAAGGTTCTGCCAATGGCATGCAGGCTGGCCGTGCTCTCGATCTCTGACTTGGTGCGGACGAAGCGGCGCTGTGGCAGACCCGAGGAGGCCAGGGGCAGGCCTTTGGAACGGGTCGAGGAGGTGGAGGCGCCGCCGCCTGTAGTGGCAGTAATGTTGCGTAAACTGCGCCACTTCCGCTCGCTCATCACAGGAGCCGTCGCAGGTGCAGATCCTTCTGGTCGCGATTCATGCATAGACTCACTGCCGCCGCCGGCTGTGTAGTTCTTGATGAGGATCTTGAACTTCTTTTCGGTGCTGTCCACGGGATTTGTCGAACTGAGCCGAGGTCCGCAGCTCCGCTGACGTTTGGGCGGCAGTGCCGTATTCGGCACAGGCTCACCCGGCACAGATCCCGCCGTGTTGCGCTTGTGGGAGGCACTGTTCAGCAGCTGGGTGATGGAGCGGCCCGCCTGCTTCAGCAAATAGGGACACGCTGAAGCCGACTGCGGGGCAGGAGCGGGAGCCACCGTGGGTGACTTCTGCGGTTGCTGGCTGTTAAAGCTGAGGCTTAGGCTGCTCCTACTACTGCTCAATGGCTCCACCATGTACTTTTCCATGTACTCGGTGGCATTGAAGGTGGGCATGGCACGGTGGATGCGCGAGATGCTCGACGCCGGATGCAGTATGGCCGAGCGCTGGCGGTACACGCTGCTGGTGGCCAGCGAGCGCTCCTTGCGTTGCTGCTGGTAGTAGTAGTGGTTGTGGCCACCCCCATGGCTCACCTTCTGCAACACCTGCTTGCCCTTGACGTACAGGTTGAGACCCATGTAGGCAGGCGTAGGCGGGACCACCTGGCGGTAGGCCAGGTCAAAGTTGCCCATGTCCGCTTTGGGATCCGTGCGCCGATCAATAACAACTGCAATGATCCACAAATGGAAATATTAAGTAGGTGCTTAAAGAAGCTGCTCCGCGACTCACCCTTGACTACATCCTCCAGGCATTGCGGGCACATCCGTGCCGTCACACTCGTGGTGGCGCCCAGATCCGGACTGGAGTTGATCTCGATGAGCCAGGGATAGAAGTTCTCGCAGATCATGAAGTCCGCGCCAAACAGCTCGAAGGTATTGGGCCGCCGGTCCATGTTCTCCTGCGAGGCCAGCATGCAGCCGACAATGGCCTTTCGCATCCCGGGGAAGATGCGCTCCAGCCACATGTTGTACTTCCCGATCTGACGCAGATATGCCTGGAAGGAATAGCAGTCCCACATGTTTTCGCTGGGCAGGCGCTTGTCCCGCTTTCCGTTGGTGTACTTCTTCTGGATCGCATAGTTGGTCAGGTGCACCGACTCGTGGTGGTTGCTCAGGCTGTACTCCTGGGAGCTGAAGCGTAGGTAGCTCTCCCTGTAAAACCATACCACCAGGGGCTTGGGTGGAGTCAGAGGTGAGTTAGAATGGGGATATGGATTAGCTTAAATAAACCCACCTGGGTATTGGTTATGAGAAACCACTGACGAATGTCGAATTTGGTTTGGAACAGAATCAACGGTCGCTCTGTAAATATATAAAAGGATTTTGGAGTTTTCTAAATATTTGGCAGGATATATCATAATATGGTTATATCTTCATAAGCAGAAAATCCAATGGAAAACGACTTTCAACTTCTTCACAAATAATTCCATATTACAATTCCCGTTTTACCAACTTCAGTCCGCCTCCATCTGCTTTGGAGGGCCATTTCAGGTGGGATTAAAAATCAATTGCTCTGGGAAACCTGTTGAGCTTCGCGAAGCAGACAGACAGACACACGGTAAAGCAAATTGTGATTGTTGCCTGCCAAGGAGCACGACAGGAAAAGCAATAACAGTGGCAACACCAGCCCAAAGGCAATGATTGCGTTTTTAGGCCAAATATTTATGCATTTTATGTTGGCAAGGAATCGCAACGGCCAACTTTGTCTGTAGACAAGAGTGTGTGCGTGTGTGCGAGGAGCCTCACTCAGCAACTGACGTCGCTTCGACTCGAGCTCCCAGAGCGCCCAAAAACGGGAGCCCACTAACTCGAACAACAACTTTGGCACCGGCCTGATTTACGACCTAGTTTCCGTGTGTTTGTTTATATCGCCTACTAGCAGCGGGACTCGAAATGTGTGTTGGGTCTGCACTTAAGATGCTTTATCCGTTATCGATTGGAAAACGTATGTAAATGTGGGATAACTTTGAAAAAGAAAAACCTCACAGGATTCACATTTGTCCTTATCTTTATCTAAATTTCACTGGAGTTAGTAATTACTAAAAACTATGGTACAGATATAGTACTTAGCTCACCTATATACTTCTGCACCACATAGCGACTCTTGGAGGCTATTGACGGATTCACAACGCCCAGGATTTTCTTCAGGTTGTCCATGAGGAGGATACCCCTTCCCCGACACTTGTTTGCTGGCTTCACAATCCACAGATTCTGGTAGCCGTCGAGGCTGTACTGCGGCCAGTGGACCTTCATCTTGTCGATTAAAGCCAGACAGCTCTTGATCATGGGATCCAAACGCTGGCCGTCATGCTGGATGCGTCCGTCCTCGTTGACCAGCTGCTGGTGCTGGAAGAGGAACGCGTCCCAGTCGTGCTCCCATATCTTGGGCGGGTCCTCGAAGTCGATGTCGTTATGCTGGCAGCTGTCGATGTACTCCACAAGGCGCTTATAGGCAAAGTCTATCGAGGAGTAGGGAATCTTGCCGGCACAGGAGAAGACGGCCTCGGAGCCCTGCTTGTGGTACTTGCAGAGCATCACCCGCAGGTAGGCCACGCAGGCGGTAAGCTTGAAGTTATCGATGAACTCTCCGAGCTCCTCGGGACTCCAGACATTGTAGCAGCGCGGGAAGTACATCTCGGCGGTGCCCTCCTCGAAGAACCAGTGAAAGTCCCGCAGCTGGCTGCACAGGCCCTCCTTTGAGGTGAACGGCGCCCTGTGGAATTTGTTGATGGTCATGCCGGGATTCTTGGCCTGGTCGATGTAGTCGCACTTCTCCTTCCGATTTGTCCACAGAAAGTCCACGGGCATGTGCTCCAGAAAGCGAGACATGATGTTCCGCTCGCACTTGAGCACGTACTGCCGCCGGGTCTCTCCCGCCTTGCGCTTCGGCAGCCGCTGGGTGAGGTCCTCGTAGGTCATCTGGCCCGCAGGCATCACCTTGCGGTGCACGTCCAGCTTTTCCACCCATCCCCGCGTCAGCAGGGCGTTCCTCACCGAGTTGAAGCATCCTCGTATGGTAAAAATCTTGTTCTGCTTGGCCGCTTCCTGGGCTTTTCGTCGCAGCTCATTCATTCGCTCGGTAGTGATCCAGGTGCGTCTGGCCACGTAATTGGTGGGGGCTCCCAGGGGAGTGCTCTTTCCCTGCGGCACAGTCTTCCCAGAAAGGTTCTCCTTATTGCTATTGCTGTCGGCCAGGGAAGGTATCTCCTTGGGAGCGGCGGCGGGTAACAATGCCCTCTTCACGGGCGTGTCACTCTGTGCGGGCGTGAGCTGGATCACAGGAACCGTAAGAGGAGCCACTCCCCTGTTCGTCGGAATGGGCGTAGGCGGCGGTGCAGTGGGCGGCGTGGCGGGCTTTTTGGCCAGCGAGGCACTGGCGCATTTCGGGGTCTGCTCTTCCCTTACCTGCTCCTTGCCGCGGTGCGGCTCACTGCTGGGACGCGTCTGCATGGCGGAAGCGCTCGCTCCAAGCCTCGCCAGCCTACTGAACATGGATACGAATTGCGGGGCTTGCTTTGACTGGGCCACTGGGTGAATGGGTTGTTAATTCGCGGAGCTGCCTGGCAACCATTGAGCCAGAAATAAGTTCACAAGTTCACTTCGGCAACGGCTCTATTAATAGCTTCATGCTCAACTTGCTCCTTGGTTTAGCCTTTGCTTTTAGCCGTGCACCCACACCTGCATGCGCACCTGCCCATACATGTGGCGAGCGTTCTGGGTTTTATTTTAGCGGAATTTAATTTCTTATGGTTTTTGTTATTTTGAATGGATTCTTCATATATGGATTAATTAATGATTATGATTTACAAGTAGTTATTAATAAAAATAGTTATCACGCCGCAGTAAAAAGAATCCTGAATCGAATTCAAATATAATTTAAACTATATGATAAAAGTAGTTCAAGATAACTAATCCTAGCCAGGCGTAAGACAGAATACTCCTTATAAATACATTCCTATTCGTGTTGGAGTTTAGAGCATAGTTTTAGCACTTTTCACGTTGGGTTAGGTCGACCGGAAATGGATGTTTATGTCGGTTACCTGGCGATGTTGGGTGACATAAAAATGACCTTCAAAACGAGGTTTGACTGAGAATGGGCTGAATATTTTTGTTGGTGTTATGTAGAGAAATTAATTATAGGAAATTGAGAAATAAATAATGACGTTGCTTGGGTTTCCTTAAATTACCAAAAAAGCAAAATGAAGTCGAATTTATTGTTAATTCGTGTTTAAACTTATCAATTTGTATATTTATCCTTAAAACACAACACAACTTAATTAAAGAATTAACAAAAATTACACACTTAAAATACAGTCGTTTTTAGTTATATAACTGTATGTTCACAAATACCAGAGTAATCTATAAATCACATTAAATATAATAACCTAAAATGGCAGAAAGACCTATCATATTGTAATGCATATATGCAAGCACCACCAGAAGTACCCACCTGTCATGTTCCTACGCCCCAGAGCCCTGTTCCACCCAACCCCATTCGCTGGCAATGATGTTCTTGCACGACTCCTGCTTGTTTCCGCCATGTTCCCATGTCGCGGTGGGAGTTGTCGTCATTGCTGTTGCTCTCGTTATTTGGTGTTGGTGTCATCGCTGGCGTTGTCGTCACTAGGAAAAGCGTTGCCTGCGACGCCAACGTAAGCAAATCAGGGACTGGAAAAGTGGGCGGCCCGGAATCCCTTTGATGGATGTACTACTGACTGCCACGGTGGTCTTGTCTGCGCAATTTGTGCAATTTTCGCAATAGCAAGGAAATGGATAAAGGGAACTTTTCAATTATTTGTAAAATAATCAAGTTAACTGCCACCATCATGGGTGGAGTGGGGACTGAGCGATTACTGGGTTATGTTGGGGTTACGTAGGGGGGTTGGGTCTTATGTCAGTGCCACGTGCTCGGTCCTGATCCCCCTCCCAGAACCAGTATTTGGTTCAAGGACAATTTAGCCGCAAAACTTGATTCGTAGCGGTTTTTGCACGAGTTTTTACCGGAGTTGCGGCAAAGTTGTTGTGCCCTGTGTGGGACGCCCGGCACACGGCAACACCTTTGCCAGGAGCTGGATTCCGGATCCGGACACCGCACTCCGGTTCTGCTGGTGTCCTTGCGTGCCGACCAAGTTGAGAGACTGCCTCCCCTTTGTCTATTTTATTTACATTGCATTAAAAATTGCCTGGTTTTAGTCTGGCTAACGTACTTGCTTCAAGACAGTTGTTCACGTAACTGGGGCGGTAATTAATTTTGGCCGGGGAACGGGGACTATCCGGACGGGCTTATGGCCTGGTAATTTGAGGTAATGCGCCAGATTAAGTTTATTTACTTTCGAGGCGGAGCTGGTTACGAATTTCCCTAGATTTGGGTCAGGGAGTTTGACAAGTCGAAAGTGATACGCTTGAGCCATGGCATATGTAGTTGTAATGAACGAATATTCAGTTGGAAATTTTCAAGGAAAGGAAAATAATATATTTCTAAATTATAGGTTGTTGGTTACATTATGTTATGATATTATGGCTTGATGCAACCTGTTGAACCGAGAGGAAAATTATGGCCTAATCAACGATAAAAAGGCATACAATTTAAGGACAAATTATCGCAAATTTGCAATGCTAAGACTTAACTGATACAAAATATTTCATTAATAATTAGTACTGCTAAACGTTGACATATTCTTTATAAATATATTTTAAGCATACTACAATATTTGTATTTGTTTAGTAATAAATATAAGGTTATTATAGTATACCTAGGATTTCTTCCCCTCAAATCCGCTCCTGGACAATGCTAAGGAACTTTCGCCGGGATGCGTTGAACTCGGGGGAAAACGGATTCAGTGGCGCCCGCGATAGAAAAGTGCAACAACGACGAAAGCTTTCCCTGCCAGCCGAAGTAGCTTTTCTCCAACATGGAAAACCGAGAGAGATGCGATGCCGGGTGCTCGGGCCGAAGTTGCCGACGAACGCCTTCGGTTGTCCATTCAAATATATAAAACAGAAGCGTACGGAAAATAGGAAAACATTCATAACGGAAAACTCCTGACGTGTGGACGCGAAGTGCCCGTGATTTCTGTCGTTCATTTCTGTCGCGTCTTTCGCTGCTTGTGTTTTGTGTATTATCATTGTTGCCATTATATTCTTTGCAACTACTTAGTATCTCTCTGTTCGCGACTAATGAACACATATTAGCGCCAAAAGCAAAACAACGAAAATATCCCCCATTCATCTTGTTCTGCCAACTTATTTCTAATTGTGAAGCAACCTTGAAATTTTCACCGCACGCTGGAAATTGCAAAACAAAAATAAAGCAAATATATACCTTATTGTTTACCGAAAACTAGTAAATTATCAGCGTATTTCGCCATTTGCAATGTGACTTTCCAAGTGTGATCGCAGCTTTGTTGACGTTTTGTTTGCCCAAAAGAATCGCTTAAAGATCGGTGGAAAGCGGCGTTCGATCGCTTTTACCAGACACTCAAGAGTTCAAGAAAGGATATTGCTTTGGATTACTAATTGCGGAAGTCAAGCTGCCAAAAATGGGCACTATCGGTGAGTGAACTGTGAATGATAACAAGAAACCGGATTTAAAAATGGTTTAGGTTTCTAAAAAAAAAAAAATGTTTTCAAATATTGTTTAAATATTTATTGTTTAAATATTTAGAATATATATATATATATATAGAGTTCTTTTGAAGTAGTTTCAACCTCTTTTAATAACATTTTCTTGTATTGTCCAGTTTCCTTCACTATAGTTAAGTTTGTTCAATTATTATTTTCAAATATGACAAGTTCTCATGCCACAAAAGGCAACCGCCCAAAAATTGTTGAATTCAGTCCCAAAATTGTAGTAATTGACTGGCATTTGCTGGCTTGGTTTGACTTATTGTTCAGTTACATTGATATATGATTATCTTCGTAAGTCTAGTTTTATGTCATTGTTCCGCCCCTTGAATTGACTTTCTAAATAAGCATAATCCTCGAATGCCATTCAAACAATTGCACAATTTCCATTCTTTGATTACTTGTCATCCAATCCGAGCATCTTTTGTTAGCTCAGGCCAGATCTCCCCACATGACGTCCACATCCCCATAATTATGTAAATAATCCTTTTCAGGCAGCTCCCACTCACCCCCAAACAGAGCCGAGATTCCTTTCAATTGAGTAGGATATATGTGGCCAGTTCACAGTCAACGCCCCCTCATGTCCATTTTCCATCCTGCGGCTTTTCGTTTGCTTGCTTTTCAATTATCCTGGCTAAAAATAAATCCACGAGCACACACGAACCGAAGAGAGCAATCAACCCACATCTACGTCTACGGCCACGTCCTCATCCGTGTTATTCCGTGGACCTGGGTGGCTTTCAACACCCGGCTGAACATAAAAAAAGAAGGGAAGCTAACTTCGGCAAGCCGAAGTTGAAATACCCTTGCATAGGGTTGATAGGATAAATGTTAGCGGTGTTTTAGTATACACTTTTGGTTGGATTTTTGTAAGAAACTTTCGCAATTTAGAAATCTTGAATCATTATCTTGGAGTAAATATAAAATATAGCATAAGAACCAAAGGATATCTGTTTTATTCAGATAGAGAGACTTAAAGTCAGACATGGCTAGAGCGACTGTTTAAGATTTGGTCTCCTTCACTGCGCGGCAAACTCCTGGCTTTAGTCAGAAGACTCTTTGCAAGAGTATAACAAGAAACGAACACCGAACACCGAACGACAAATGACAACGACGTCATTATCATAAACATGGTCTGCGCGGCGGCCTGCCTACTAAAATACTACGAATTTTGTTTATCCAAAATGTATAAAATAAATAAACTCTGGCGGGGCTGGGCTAAACGGGGCAGAGCCAACGGCTGGGGATAGACCCTAAAAACTCATAATCGAATGACGCACGAGGCTCTGATTTTCTCTACACATAATAATCAACGAGTGCTGGTGGGTGTTTTAGCCGCTCATCAGCCAGGTTGCTTGTCCGCCGGACTATCCTTGGGCCCGGCCATCCGGTGTCCTCCTGGGTGCGCCCGGCTACTACTTGGCCGAGCCGAGCCACGGCCATAAATGCGCTTTGATTGCCATCTCGGCGGGGCCAGAGTCAGCCACTTCTGCCTCAATGGGTTCATTGTGTCGCGTCAGTTGCAAGCACAAGTGCCACCTGGGTTTTGGGTTTTGTACGGAGGCCTGCCTCCTTGAATGCCATCCTGTGGAGGCGACTTGTGCATTTGCGGCTGGATATGGGCGCATTAAACACGCTTGACATGCTGCCCGGCGACGAAACAACCTCGGCAAACATTTCCAGCTGGCGTTTGCTAAAAGTTCAGAGGTGAATAAAACCATAGATAACAGAAATGGCACTTTCTTCTTAGTTTTATCCAACATTATGCTGAGCACGACAGGCTAACGATTCCATAAAGGTCAGCTGGCCCTCCGGCTAATACAGTTATAACAACCTTTAGCGAAGTTAGCTGAACAAAAACGATCTGTATCTATGATTTGGCATAAAGTCAAGCTTCCATTTATGTATATTGTTTCCCGTTATAATCCCAGTTCTTTCCGAAAGTAAACCTTAATTTGTACGACTTCGAAGTCCTTTTGGACTGACTGCATCCCAACGCAGATCCTGATAAGTTGGCCAATAAGTAATTCCAGCCGAGTTAATTACGAAGAACAATGGGCTTCTGGGGCTTCAGTTCGTTGCTCAGGCCATTTCAACCACAGAGTAGATATTAATGTTGATTAGCCAATAAATCGAGACAATTAAAGGCATTCGTTTTTATGTGTTACAAGGCTTCTATTTATTATTACTATTACATACATCTTTGGTTTTTGGTTTTTGGCCTGATTAAATACGACTGACATACTTCAAATTTGCAAGGTTTTTGTGGGAACACTTCAGCTTCAAGATGGGGCAGGTTTGCACCGGCTGCAGGCACCGGCAGTAGACGAAACGCATCTTCAGATACTCATCGAACTCCTCCATGATGGCTTCATTTTTGAGCACTTCGCGATACTCCTCGACACTCTCCATACTCATGGGATCCAGCTGGTGCATGTAGCACTTGAGCTTCAGCACCATGGCGTAAAAATAGTTAAATATATCCACGGCCATTATCTTGTGGTACTGAATGCATCGGTGATGCTTGTCGCCCAAAAGGAACGGAGTCTCCTGGGTCTTGTCCAGCCGGTCATAGGCGGCATAAAATTCTTTGCAGTACTCGCTCACCTTTAATATGGCTGCCTTTATGGTATTGCTAAGGAAGTGTCTGATATGTAAACCGATCAGTGCCACATATTATTTTTAACTTACTTAGAGACTCGCACCACTTCCAACTTTTCCTGGTACTCATTGATGATCGCCTCCTCGGTGGACCTGGTATAGACCTCGGGATACTGACACCCCTGCTCCGAGCTGATCAGTATCAAATAACGCTGGGTAAGCAGCCAAATGCGCTCGATTAGTATCACCTGGGCCTTCATTTCACATTGATACAGGTCGTAGTATTTCTTAAAGCGGGCCTCCAGGTCCAGAAGAAGCCTCAAAACCTCCGCCTCCGCCTCGTAGTGCTTCTTGAGCTGAGGCGTCAGATGGGGCTCGTCATCGTCCACTGTGCGTTTATTCTGAAATTTCCATTTGCGCTCCAATTTGTGCTCCACTTTTTGCTCCATTTTGTAAACTGACTGACTACGTGTACGTGTGCGTGTGTGTTGTTTTAGTTGTTTAGTGTGTTTGGTGGGACTGCCTGACTGTCTGTGGAATTAGTGATGCCTTCAAGGCAGACTAGATGAGCTGGGCGCGACGGGGGTCTATTGCCAGGCCGATTTCCCCAATCAATTTCAGTTGCCATCTCTTTCGTCAGGGGCCAATTAGAACTAATTTGTTTGGCATCGGGAGGGAACATCCTCTAAAACTAAATGAAAATGAAAATCTCTTTTAATAAAAATCAAATGAAATCTATTGCTACTTACGCAACGCTAATATTTCACAGAAATCGATTTAAAATAGATTTGTCTATCAAATACAAATGTCTGTATATGCAAATATCACTCATACGTCACGATGTACGCAGAAAAGAAATCAGTTGCTCGATCGATCTGCAGCATGTGATAGGAAAATAAAAATATATAAATAATATTAATGTGCCTGTGAGGAGGAGGGCAGCCAAGAAGCCCGATCAAGCATGGAGAGAATGCTTTGATTGATTCCCTTATAGAGCATTTATGGTCCTCGGGATGCATCTCGAGAACGGAAATTAAAATGACGGAATTTTACATTGCTTCCCCGAGATTCGCTCGAGTTATCTTTGTGTTCATGTACACTGTGCGAAGATGAGCATTTTCTATTTAAATGCGTAATTTGTTTCTATTCTCGCCGTGAGTGTGTGTTATTGGGCAACGGAGCATCATTAATGAAGTGCGAAGCCAATTGCCGCCTTCAGAAATTTCGATATGCGAGCCACACGTTACGTTTGTATCTTAAACCAGAAATACATTCAATAAATCTGTATGGAAATGGCCGAAATTTGAACTCGCGAACGTCAGGCCGCATAACAAATATTGCTCATTGGGAAACGATTTTCCAATATCACTCAAATAAACAAAAAATAAAACATATGAATGAAAGCCGTTGCTGCTGTGAACCGAACACATATTTAATGCGCCTTAATTGCAAAAATGTGTTGAAAATATTGACGGCTGTCAAGGGAAAGCGGTGAGTAAAATTGTGAGAGAATATTAAAATGAAAGGCGATAGAATATATTCATAGCTTTCAAATTTGGTTAAACGTTTAAAGCAAAACATCTCTTAGAATAACCTAATGTTAATCTTAGTTCTATAATTTTATTAACGTTTTTCCTGCAATATTTTAAAATATCTAGCAATAGAGAAGTCTTTCCTTTGCAGAAATGGGATATGAAAAAAATAATACAAAGTGAAACCAACAATATCCACTGGCAACGCACATTTTGTTTACGGCTTTCGGATTTTTAATTGCCAAAGCGGCACACGCGGCGTATGCGCGATGTCTTCATTGGTGTAATGTGCTGGGCTATTTTGGACCAGACAACAGCTCCTGGCGCGCCCTCAAGATGTGTCTTCTCACCATCGCCCGGCTAATGGGCATCATCTCTTCCTCCTCCTCCTCCTCTTCACTCATTCTCATTGCTTCTTCCCTGCACTCCCTCTCGGTCTGTCCCACCAAGTGGATTTCGATTGTGCGGCTTTCAGCGAGGCATTTTATGCAATTATTTTCTCGTGAGTTATGGCCAATGGTCTTGATAGTGTTGGTTAGATTTATGGGAAGGTGCAATGAACCCCTCGGGACAGATAATTGCACACGAGACTGCTTAAATAATCATAATTAATATTCTTTGTGTGAACTGCAATGGCTAATGAATGATTGCAATATATATATTCCACAAAATATTCATTAGACTTAAATAAGCATTCATCTAATATTAGATGGCTGCATAAATATGAAAACAACAAATTTCTTTCTTAAATTAGTTTCAATAAAATCAAGAGGAGATGGTTTCTTTATTGGGAACAAAGAGCTCTTTACATTTACTTCAAATCATAAACAAGGTAAACTGCACAAGAAAACTCCGGATCGAATTAATTTAACTTAAACCAGCAGATATTTGAGATTTAAATATAATTTAAATCATGACATTTGCACTATTTAATTTTGAAAGAATGGATCCATTGGATTGGTAGATTTCTTCCACTGCCCGCTCTTTCGCTTTCTACGCGCAGAACAAGGTCGTGCCGTCGCCTGTCAGCGCGAGAAATATTATGGCTAACCAGAAGATAAAATATATAAGTATCTCCGCCGAAGAAGATCCATCCATCTGTGTCTGTGCGGGGACTGCACAGGTTTCGGCCAACTGTTCGGTCCCCTACGCTCTGTGCTCCGTGCGTTTTGTGACGCGCTTCTTGCCATTGACACGCAATTAAATGATGTACTTAAAAATTGTCTGAGGTCGTAATGTAGGTAAGAATTAAAGGCGTCTTTATTAATATCTCAGCAAAGGCGTCAGTATTATTTTGGTTTTGGTTTGGTTTTGGTTCTCGCACCCAAAAAGATACGGCTTGGGATCAAGCGCAAGGAACTAGGATCCCAAGACCTCGATTGGGGCCTTTCTTGATTTACTGTAGCAGGTGCAGAGAGATTTACAGTTACTTAGTGCTTATGTAAAAGTATTTATTTATTTTATTTTAACATTCCTCTGCATCTGCTACAGTAAATCAAGTGAGGACACCGAGGATCTCTAGAGTGTTGTGAGTGGGTATCCTAAGAGCAGCACATTAAACTTGGCCATGTCGCTGTTTTCTGTGTCCAGGTATTCGAGATAGAAGAGATGGCCACATTTTAGCGGCCACTGGGGTCTGCAGATCCTATTCGATGCATCATATGGGGAAAGTGAAAGAGGAAGCCCTTCTGCTGCATCCTCATCGTCCTCCGTCGAGTCAACGATCTTTTTTGCCTCGATGTCTTGGGTAAGGCAGCTGTGGTTCCCCATTCATTTGGACCTCCATTATAAAAAATTCTCCTAATTTTGAATTCTGTAAAAATATATTAAAATTAGTTTTTAACTTTAAAGGATGATAAATCCAATATCTAGTGATTACTTATTTTTAAAAAGAAACAAAAGCAGAGAGTAAGTGAATAAAAGATCCAATGAGATCCATTTTCGAGAAGAGAAAGTCAAGCGAAATGCGTGGGCGATGTCGTGAACGCTTATTGCTCTGCGCTCCTGTCTGTTGCCGAAGAAAGCATTTTTATTTTAATTCGTATACGTATGGATGGATATATGTGTAGTATTTAATAAATTATTAATTTTTGCTACGTTTTAGCCTCTCAAAACATCACATGAATCGTCTATACGGTCGAGCCAATAAATGTTTATTATATAAATGAAAATATTTTACGCAGATTGGACTATGTGTGTTCACGAGTGTGATCAAATATGTGGCCTAACATTTTGATTGAACATACTTATTATATTGTTAATTAATGTATCACTTTTTAGGAAAAAGATTGGATCATCAACTGTTTTATCCTGAAATAAGCAGGAGAGCGAAAATTCAGCGGTCAATGGTTCAGAGAGTACTTTTAAAAAAAGTTGCTTTTAACCTGTTTTGGCTTTGCACTTAGTCTAGACGCTGTGCCTTTGTTTATACTAGATACACGTGATGATGATATTGCCATTGAGATATCTCTTGAAATGTTTTTGTTTCGAGCGTCTACAAAATGTTGTTTTCCCCTTTATTTTGCTTTGCTGCGTTGCGGCGAGTGTTATTATTGAACGAAAAGTGCTTTAAGAGCGGAATGACACTTTGAATCTTTTGGTCATTATAAGTGTGACCGATGATGGATTAATTCTAGCTTGTTTTCAGCGCTTTTTCTTTCTTTACTTACAATTATTTACGATCGTTTTGGGACTCCAGACAGACCACATGAGAGATATTAAACAGCAATTGAGCCCCCGCCTGCTCTGCAAAATTATTTCCAATCTTATTTATTTTCACAAGTCTCTCGAAACGTACTGACCCCCAGCGAATGGCCCACTTAATTTATGTGAGCATCGGGTCCATCTATATTGCCTTACCTTCGGCTGGGCTGAACTATTCAGATATTATTTATAGGGTCTGCGTCTGATTGGACATTTTTCATTTTCCAAAATACTTACAATATTATTTTTTTTATCAACGCTGTGTGAATGATAAATGCTTTTACGTCGGCATTTGCCTTGACCTTACCTTGAAAATTGTCAACTACATGAATTTTTTACTCAACATTCTCGGTGTTCTTTATTTCCGATTTTCATTTATTTTCCTTAGCACGTAATTACAAATTTGTTGGCTATTTATAAAAACGTGTTTTCCACAAAAAAAAAGAGAAAATTATACTTACAAAAATATAGTAAGAAATAAACGCTAGCAAATTAAATAAATCGTAAAGCGGAACTATTAAAATAAATTATGGAACCGGTGGCGTGGGCGGCGGCAGCTTCTGCTACTTGCCGCGAGCACCCAGGATGTTTCTGGGCGCCTTTCTCTTTCATTAGCCCTGACATGCGAGCCTGTCGAGCGGCACTCTTAGAGACACTCAGGTGCCTCCAAGAGTTGGCCTTGATCCTTCATCCTTGGTCCTTCGCCTGCCACTTGCCACTTGCCACCTCCCACCTGCCACCTGCCGCTCGTGCTGGTCATGTGCGCAATTCTCCAAGAGCAGCTGCCTCTGGCTGACGGTCTTCTAGAGTGCCGCCATATATCAATATTCGGAGGGAGCGGGCCAGAGGCCGGGGAGGGACGGATACACGCCTACTTTTGCTAAAAATATACTCCGTGGCCAAAGGATGGTGAGAGCAAATCAAGCAAATTTAAACGCGTTTTATAAATACAACAAAAATATACAAAAATCGCATCTTTTGGCCGTTCTATCAAAAATCACTCGCTCTTGTAGACGTAGAATCTATAAAAAATTCTCTTATTATTTATTTATTTCGCTTTCGTTTCGTTTCATTTTTTTGTGTTTTTTTTGGTGTTTTTGTTTCGTGTGTACATTCATATTATATATGTACATACAGACATATATTTAATTTTATTTCATTTTGTTTATTTTGGATTTTGTTGTTTTTGCTCTTGTCTGTGGGCGCAGCGGAAATTTTCTTTCAAGTCGTTAATTTTTATTGAATTGTTGTATAATATGTTATACAAGTATACTACTTAGGAAATCTTTTTTCAACAGATTGTGAGTAATGGTTCCCAGAAAGTTGGAGAAGTCTGTTCTATAAAGTAAGATATAGAACGGGAAGCTATCAGAGCTCATTTGTCTGCCATATACAAGTTACTCATTAACTTAATGCAACAAAAGAAATATTCTAGAGCTATTCAACCAATGTTTTAAGAAAAAGGTATATTTATTTTAAGCTAATATTATCCGTAGCTATACTTTTTTTTCCAATATTCATAATTTTATCTGCAGAAAATACAAAATATATTATTGTTTCATTCCCTGCTACTCCTCTTACTTCTTGCCCTGCTCATTCTCGGTTCCTTTGCACATTTTCTTATAGAGCAGCTGTAGCTTAGTGTGCGGCGCCTCCACTGGCAGGATTATCTGACCATCGTCATCCATGTACTTGTCGTATGGCTGCTCGGCGAATACTTCAAAGCCAAGGGATTTAAATATCTTCTGGGAGAAGATACCTGTGGCATCGGTCTTCAACAAAGAGAAACCCTTCTGTTTGGCCAACGCCACCGATTGCTTCACCAGCTCATTGGCAATGCCACGACCGCGGTAGCTTGAGTCCACCGATAGGACGCGCACATCGAAGATACGGTCCACGGCGAATTCCTTGAATAGATCGTTTTTGATGTTGAAACTGTAAATCATAGTAAACATCTTTCGGTAACCAAGATCGCAGCTTCGGTCTAGATCTTTTAGAGCCTTTACCGTGTCGCCATCCCTTAAGATGCCGTTTAGCACCACGCCGGCTATCTTACTGCAGTCTTGTTGCGTCTCCACAGCCATCAGGCTCAAGTGATCCGGCATGGTCTCTAAAGCCTTCTGCTCTAGCTCGGGGTGGGTGCAAGGGCTTCCATTCTGGCACAAGTCGGCGGCTTTATTTGTGGGCTCGTCGAGGAAGAAGTTCCGGCGCAGGTGCTCCAGCACCTGGTCATAGTGCTCCTGTTCAATCAATTCGTACTCCAAGGGGTGGCAGCTCGAAGAGACACTTCTTCTCTGAGGCAAATGATGGTTAAGAAGTTCTGGGAGGAATGACGAGCATTTCAAGAAGGGCTTAATACTAAAATTTAATTGATGGCATAATATAATTCTTTTGTGTATGCCAAACATTTTTATTCAGTTAAAATTCAAATTAAAATAGTCAAACATCCAAAGCATACTTTGTTTTATGACGATTTTATTTTGTCTAGTACTCAAAATCTAATCACTTTTCCCACCAATAAATTAGGTTTTCAATGGCTTTTCGTGGGTATAGTTAAGTTCATTTTTGCCTCTTTGAAGCAACTGGCAAAGGAAGTGCCAATCGATGAAACTATAAACACTGCCAAGCTTTTGAACATTTGTTCTTGCAATCCCTGCTAAAGCCATATAGCATAATAGGGAAGCATTTTTGTAAACTATAGTGACCCCATTATGTGGGCTGTTGTAAACAATTTGAAGCGAGTCTTCTCAGGTACACAGAAAGTACCCAACTCTCGGGCATATGAAGAAATGTAAGCGTTTATTTAATTTTCCATGGAAATGCTGGATTGTCGTGAGCTCTTTCAAGTTGGCCTAGGTCCTGGAAAATCATCTTAAGTTTTCCACTGGAACAATATATGAAAGATTGAGGCATTAAGTGAACAAGTGCTCCCCTGATTGGGCAATCGATTCAAATCGATTGTTTAAATTTACGAGAAGGCCTGGTCAATGGTCTCCGCTGTTTGCTCTCCTTTCTTCGGCGATTGCCCTGCCCGTTGGACCCCTCCTAGCAATTCATCATTCCAAGCGGCTGGGGACTGGCGCTGATCCGAAAGTATTTGCATTTCGTTTTGTAATAATGGGGAACTTACAATCCGCCGGAGACGCCGACGGGGCTGCTCCGGCCCCAGCGCAGCCTCGTTGGCCTATAGAGACGAGGTGGTGGCCACTGGCTGCTATACAGCAGTGCCTGTACGAGTATGTAGCACGCCGACCGACAACGACTGCCGATTGACGTCAGCAATGCCCCCAAAGTCGTGCACACTGTCGGGCGAGCTGCCAAGCAGGCGGGGATTCGGGACACCAGTAGCTGGTGGAGACCCGGGCGATTCACGAGCCCCGGCGAAGGGAGCGGGGCAGAGGCATTCATTTTGTCAGTCACTCAAACGAGTGGCGAATCTCTGGCCTGCTCTCTGGCCAAGGCGAGCGTATCGATTCTTTGGAAAGCGTCGAGTGGGTCTCCGTTGCTCTGGAGCTGCGGGAGGCAATCATAAAAAGTAAAATTAAATTAATAAGCAACCGAAAGTGAATTAAGGTTGTAAATATGCAAATTATTTCATGACAAAAACGTATATGATAACAAAAATGGTTTCAAAGACTGCTTTAAACGTTTAATTTATTTTACTGGGCATATTTAAGCTACTTTTTAGTTTTAATTGAGAATATACTATCTCTAATATATATTTTTGATATTTGGAATAAAATAATCTTGCGAATCTTGATACAAAATAAATATTATAAAAAGATTTGTAAATCAAACATAGACCTGACATCAGGTAAATTAATTTTTTTATTTAATAATCAGCATATTTTCGCCTCATATGAATCACTAAATTGAACATCTTTATTTTTATTGCATTATTAATAAGTCATTAGGATATAGACATTTTCAGAGTGATGGGTATAGTCGGGTATGGAGCATCCAAAGATGGCAAAGTACATTTAGCACTCGTCAAATGAATTTCCTTTCCTCCTGGCGCCTTTGCTGCAATTGCATTTCACAAATCCCACTGTCCACAAGGGTGTTTGTTTATTCAGACCCACTGTTTACGCGACTCCCCTTGGCAGATGATGATTTCCACGGAACATATCTGGCTTCGACTTTATATTTAGCCCCTCGAAATGCATCTTTCGGATGCCTGCTGACCCTTTTTGGCTCATTTGTTTGTTCAGCTATTTATGGCACGCAAAGTGTTTCTGCGGCAACTGAGAATATCAAGATGAAATGGCCATAACGAATATCATTTGAATTGCGTGCGGCTGGCGGGAAAATGGAAAATGGCAAACGATTCTGACTGGGGAAGAGAGTGAGAGGAAAGTGAAAGCTTGATTTATGGCCACCCGTCTGCCTTCTGCCTTTCAATGGTTATAATTAGTTTCCCTTTTTTACGGAACGGAGCGAATCTCCCGTTTATTAGGGATCTCTTTGCGGTTGGGCAGGCACTGACCATTCAATTGGCCACGAGCCAATCACTTCTGGAACGGAAATAGAACTTGGACGAAAAAAAACTTGGTCGAACTACCAGAAACATAGACTGTTTGCTGCCAGGTCCATTTTCCTACTAGGTGAGCTGTGTGGGGGGTTAATTGGCTACAAGAAATGTTGAATTTGTGTGACTTAGGTGGTTGGAGCTGTGGCTTCTGATAATGGAATAATAAATGCGACATTCTGAAAGAACTCTGACAAACAATGTAGTCCAATGATTTATCATAGATGGGTGACAACTTGTTATAACCAAAAAATGTATTCCGTTCAAATTTATTTTCTATCTTATTCCAAGTACAGCATTCCCTTGACCTCTATGAATAATTCCAACCCATAAGTCAAGAATATTTTCACTAATTGCCCCCACAAACACTTATTTCTGCCGTCTAGCTCTATATATAATTCAAGCACTTTAGTTTTATATCTGGACGCGTTCGTAAATTTTACAAATTCGCCTAAAGTGTTATTCTCGCATGCCTGATTTTGAAGTATTTTTCGCTTACGTCTTGTAGAAATTTGTCTAAGTTGTAAATATTTGCGATGATGTGAAATTATTAATTCACCACCGCCCCGTTGTGCCCGGTCCGGGTGACATTAAATGAAATACGAGTGTGAGCACCGATTTTGATCACCGTGTATATGGCGGAAAATTTAGTGTCAAAAACAATTCCGGCTAAAATTGTGTGAAAAACACATCACGCCCTATAAATGTTTTGCTTCGGCGCGATTTTCCAGCTAACGCATTCTACAGATGCTTTCCCACTCTGTCCCATTCGGCTGCAAATCAAATGATTTTCCGCAATTTCCCGAGACTATAAATGAATTTGGATGTTCTCGTATGTAGTAGTAGGTGCGAGTAGGAGTGCAGCGGCTGGCACTACGCAGATTGCGGATTCCAAAAATCGAATCAGTTGCCAGTCAGTGACTAACTGCTGACGTCTGTGCCGCGAGGCCCATATATAACTTGGATCTACGCAAATTCTGCACTAACTCTGTCACAGACAATTTGGCGACAACATCGTCTATTTCGCAGTCTTGGGCGTGGGCGGCTCCTCCCCATCCCCCGCATGGAGGGCTGTAAAACGCTTTCTATGTTCGCCGCCGCCGCCGCTGCCTGATAAATTAATAATTCGCATTGTGGACCAACAAATGGACACATAAAAGCAACCGAACCAGCACATCAAACGCCGATTATAAATCATAAGAACAAATCCTAAAAATAATTCCAATTAAAGCCGATCGAAGCGAAACAAGATGTTGTTTGGTTGCGGTCAGGCCATTATGAAGGTGTGAACAGGTGAACAGATGAACAGGCTCTGTTGCTGTGGAAGATTAATTAATTAAAAATATTTGAAAATTGGCAGCGATTTAACAGCTTGAACTTAAACCTAAGCAAGTGATCAAAACACCGTTTGGAATTACCTAAGAAGTGTTATTATATTATTGCTTATTGTTTTTATGTTTCCCCTTTTTTCCTGCATCAAACCTCGAATAACCAGAACCTTCTCTCTTCTCCTTGCAGAGAAACGCTCGTTCTCCTTCCGCCTCCGCAGATCCTTCGGAGACGGCGGCAGCACCAACAGTCGCAATAGTAACAATAATAGCAGCACCTGCACCAACCACAACAATCAGAAGCGGTGCAGCACACCGCTGACCCCGACCAGCACCAGCACGGGTAGACTAGAGGTTCCGGGGGCGGCATCGGTGAGCCGGCGGAGCAGCATCTACAAGAAGCCGGACAAGAACGATGGCGGCCAAATCCACCTAATACCAGATGTGGAGCTCCCGCTAATGACCTTCGCCGACCAGTACAACATTGAAAAGACACTGGCCGAGGGCTGCTTCGCCAAGATCCTACTGTGCCGACACAGGCCGACCAACAC
Source organism: Drosophila kikkawai (assembly GCF_030179895.1). Taxonomy (NCBI): domain Eukaryota; kingdom Metazoa; phylum Arthropoda; class Insecta; order Diptera; family Drosophilidae; genus Drosophila; species Drosophila kikkawai. Next base: position 5,055,813 of record NC_091728.1, read on the forward strand.
GCTGGTGGTGCTGAAGGCGGTGCACGCGGAGCTGACCACGATCAAGGAGTTCCAGAAGGAGTTTCACTACAACTACGAGCTGTCGCACCATCACCACATCCTCAGCGCCTATGCGGTAGCCTTCCAGACCATGGACTACTACGTGTTCGCCATGGAGCACGCCCCCTACGGCGACCTGGCCTCCAACATCGGCCCCAATGGGTTGCACGAGAACGCCTGCAAGCTGATCTCAGAGCAGCTCAGCTCGGCCCTGGGCTTTATGCACTCCAAGAATTTGGTGCATCGTGACCTCAAGATTGAGAACATCCTCGTCTTCACGCCAGACTTTACCCGCGTGAAGCTCTGCGACTTCGGGGCCACCACGAAGAAGGGTTTGCTGGTGCACAAGGTGAAGCACACGTGGACCAGCTGCGTGCCGCCGGAGCAGCTGGAGCTGATCAAGAACGAGCGCTTCCAGTGCCTGCCCATCAGCGACTCGTGGCAGTTCGGGATCCTGCTCTATAACATCCTGACCGGCAATCCGCCGTGGCAGTCGGCTGACTGGGTGAAGGACCAATCCTACGCCAACTTCATGAAGTACGAGCAGAGGAAGACAACCAAGGTGCCGGACAATTTCCGACGCTTCTCGCCGCGCCTGATGCGCTGCTTCCGGAAGTACCTCAGCCACGACCCGGAGGACCGATGCAAGATCACCGAGGTGGCCAAGTACATGAAGGATCGCTGGGTGGAGTGCCGCATCTCCACCTCCAAGTCGGCCACGCTCATCTCGCCCACCAACCACGACCAGGACTCGTGCATCTATCTGAACCAGCGGGAGGGTCGTCTCTCCGGGGACGAGAACAAGTTGCGCTTCAAGCGCATGATGTCCACCTACGGCCTGGACATTCCCATTGATCCGAATATGGTGAGGAGGCGGGTCTGGGACTGGCTATCCACGTGCGACGCCAACTTCGATCCGGAGGTAGAGAGTCTGCACGCCTTGGATCTGATGCAGTAGAGTCGAGGGCGCACACAATCAATTTTTTTACCTCGGTTCTAATCAGTTCGATTCGGTTTCCTCGAACAAAATCCGAAGAAGATGTAAAACCTCCATGACACCAAAGAATTTTTAGAGAGATTTTGAAACCAACCCACGTTAATAATAAGCACTTTACGGCTTAGCCAATTTGTAGTCATGGATCGCGTCCGATCAGAGCCGAAAAGATCAGAGAGAGAGAGAGATGCCTGTTATCAACCTGCGCACGGGAACTGCTTGAATTTTGGGATCTGTGAGATCGGTTTTTTAGAGCAGAGAAGCAACTTCTCAACGGTTATTTTTCTGTTGTTCTGCGATTGCACAAGCCCAGAACTGAAACATTAATTTAGTATAGATGGAATTTGGCATAAAACTAAGTAGTAAGAATTTTGTAGGTTAATGAGACCCATATTTAGAGAAAAACAACACGTCAACGGATAACTTTCCACTAGTGTTACCTTTCTAGTCTTCCGCTATGATGATTTTCTATATATTCTATACGTATGTATGTAGGTTTTAATATTACAACTATATGGATGTACTATAAAGTGTGATTTACGCGTTACTTTATGTGTACGGAATACCTACCAACTAATGCAATTATCTAGATTCTAGACCCAAATCGAGGAGTAAGGAATGCCGGAGAGCATGCGCGACCAATTATTAGACCGATAAGTTCGTTGTATATTTGTAATAGACTATTCTATATATTTATCCCTAATCTTGCGATCGATGTGTATATCCCCTTTATGTGTATCACACACCTTTGTACATACTATATATAGTATTTAAATGCATACGACTTTTACAATATATATATATACGAGTTTATATTCTATGTATACCGGCAACTGCAACAAATATAGAACCGTAAACTGAGTTTATCCAAAGACGCTTTTTTAATGCAGTAGAGGGACCGATTTCTACTAATTTCACTCCCACATGTTCATAAAACATTTTGGCAAACGAAATTCGCTAAACAATTCGCTTGATTATTCCCACATAAAAGACCTGAAAAACAATGGGGGGAAAAACATTTCTGGAGAAGCTACAGCAAACACATACTATATTTATTATTTAAATGCTAATTATTTGTTCTTGTTTAGAATCCGCTGGAACTAACATATAGTGTTTTGCTGATTACCAAGGTCGCTCAGATTTCTGTTCTTGAGTCGACATTGAATGTCAGCGGTCAGGGTTCTTTCCCCGGTGTCCGGCGGAAAGCAGCCCATCGCGTCGTTGTTTGCCGTGCTGGACAGGATGTGACGCCTCTGCGGGTGATTCCGTCTCTCTAATAAACAAGCGCTAAGGTTAATTCAACAAAGGTGAGGCTGGTGGGTGGGCGGACACATTGTTTGCATTACGCGTTCTCTTCGGCTGGCCAATGCCATTAAATTAAATAATACCGGGCCCCATGAATCAAAGGCCAATTCAATCCGATCGATGCCTGGAATATGATTGATTAATGCCTTTGGTTAACCTGTAATTACCCCGACCGTACAGGGTCAATGTCGTTTCACCTTGACTTTGTTTTATAAAACATCCGAATTGAAGACTTTTTATTGGGCGCATGCCAGCACTTAAATGAGTTTTAATGGCCAAGCACAGGGCGCGTTATAATGTTGGCTAGACAAAGAATGCGAAAGTTTTTTATAATACCTGAAGAAGATTTAAATTTAAAAACAATAATAAGATTCCGCGTGGAAAATGGAGGATTATACAGTATTCATAATTGATAACATAATGATTAAGGTATTTCTAAAGTGTCAGAATAGCATTACCATTATGTTTATCTATGTAGTGTTTTCCTAAAATTTTTATTCTTTTACCTTTTCTATTTTAAACTATAATCCTAAGGTTAATCAAGTATATAGTTTTCTTCAAATCAAAAATAGACTCATAATCTTTATTTTCTTCTTATTATACAATAAATTGGCAAACCAAGAAAAACGTTGATCATTTCGACAGATTCTCGAATGTATTCGCTCAGCTATGTTTGAAATATTCGATCGCTGTCCACGTGAAACCAAAATAAGTAAAAAATCTAGAAAAAAGATAAATAAATAAAAAAGTCTAGCTGGATGGTCATAAATAGTTCGGGGTTAGGCCATGTGATCTGCATATTTCCATGCCACGCGCATCGCATCCTGAAGAGTGCCTGGGCATTGCGCTGCAGTTGGGCATCGAGTTCAAAGGGGCGCCTAGGACGAGGCTATCGTTTATGGATCAATAAATATACAATTTATCGCATTTAATTAGTTGTTATTGGTGTAAAACTGCCCGAGTATAAAAACATGTTGTGCCGCGCGCATAAATTCATTTCAATCGCCACGAAAATAGGTTTTTACGATCCCATGCCTCTGTCCCCATCGCCGGTGCTCTTCACGTTGTCCACGAGTAACTTTTTGTCCCGACGATTCCGAATTTTCCCCCACTTACTGTATGGGTATGGCCGCCGATTTTTCTTGTTGTCGCGGGACATAATTTATGGGTCGCATTTGCCTTTTTGGCAATATCGCAAACGGTCAAGCGGAGCTATATATTTCTTGGGCGAATTACGACTTTCTATACAGCCAATCGCCTTGCAGCATGTCACTCAGCCATCGACAGCTCAAAAGTATGCTGTATGATATTGCCGCGGACTTTAAACAGAGGACACTGCCGACAGAAAAAGGGGATAAACACACTTCCGAGCATCTTACCCATCTGGAAATCGTATTTCTCACGCTAAATAAAAAGATTGAATAAATAATAAAGAGAATCAGCTGCACTGGATTCGCAAATATTCAATTTATTTGATGCAGTTGATCCACGTGCGGATCTTGGGTCTGTTTTTCTCAATCGCTTAGTAACTAAACAAAGCGGGGAGGCTGCTGGCTGGCTGGTTAGCTGAGTAGGTGTTGCAGGTGTTGCATGTGTGTGTCTAATGCCTAAGGAGCTGTCTAAACCAGGTGTTTGTGAGTGTGTACAAAAATGTCTATAAAAGCGCTGCCATAAATCATAAAAATGAGTGAAGTATTGCAGTAGCACTCGACGTCAACCGCTTCCACGATATCACTTCTGCTTCGCCGACTTCTGCTACTCATGCCAATTTCAGTGGAATATGCTGTTTGATTACCTATAAGAAAGGTCGAAATCGAGATTCAGATTGAGATTGAGAGATGGGCGGTGGGTACATAAGTAAACATTTCCGACTCGGCCGTCCGAATTGTTTACAATTAAATAATAATAAAACGAATATCAATTAAGACGCGTGTGAAATACGTCAGACGCCGCGGCGTCCAAATTTAGTTAGCGGCTAAACGATTGTGTTTTCTGTATTTGGTTTTGTTGTTCCACCGCCATCAATCGACGGGGGCGGCGACTGAGTCACTCGGTCAAAACAAATCCCCGGCCGCAGGAAGTTCGTTTTCCGCGTCCGTTTAAAGACAATGAAAAGCGGAATACGAATCGGGGCAACCGAATGGGAGGAAATCAATATAGAGATGTATGTATCCGTAAATGGATGCTACCCAGAACATACCTCGGAGCACATGTTTTTGTAGATCTCATCGGTGTCCCAGGGTCCGCGCTCCGGCAGGGCAATGCCACGCCTACGCAGCTCCTGAACGCAGTCTGTCAGATCGAAAATAGGCAGCGGGTCGATGCCAGCCTTGGCCACCTTGCTGGCCAAATACTCAACGTAGTGGGTGCTGAAATGAAATAGAGAAAGATATTACCAATAGAACTTTTTACATATTACGTATATTTGGATAATCACGACCGGTACTCACCGACACATGCCGGCATGCTTGTCGGGAACCTCGGTGTTGCACACAGTGTCCACCAGTCCCTGCGGCGTCTCCTTCTGCAGGGGAATGGGACAGCGGGCCAGAGCCCTAGCCTGCGACGAACTGCTGGACTCGTCCATCAGCTGCAGGGGCTCCGTGTCGAACTGTACCTTTTGCTCCTTAAGCAGGAACTGCAGCTGCAGGGGTATCTTGTCGCGCAGATAGAAGAGGCAGTTGCGTGGATGGTGGGCGTGGAGGCCGAGCTTGGCGCAGTACGGGGACACCGTGCACTTGGCCCCCATCATGAAGGGTCGGGCACAGCCATAGCAGAACTCGAACTTGCACTGGGTACAGGTGAAATGCATGCAACCGCCTCTGGCTAGCGAGTAGCGGAACTTGCACTTGGGGCAATCGATGCCGTTCTGGGCCAAGTGCTCTTGGACACCTTGGGCCTGCAGCTCGGGATCGTTCTCACGCTTCCACTCCAGATACGCCTCGCAGCTGCTGCCCTCGTGCTGGCGCTCCCATGGCTTGCGGCACTGGGCACAGGTCACCGAGCCGCAGTCGGGGCAGATGAGACGCTTCTGCTTGGGCCGGGCGAAGAAGCCCGAGGAGCACTGGATGCACCACTTGAAGTTTGGATCTTGCAGCAGGGTGCGATCGCGCAGCTTGCGCTGAAACAGTTCATGGACGTCGCCGTCGAGGATGCTCTTGAGGAAGATGTCCAGGTTGGAGAAGTACTCCAAGTGTTCGTCCTCGTGCTGTGCCTCGTTACTCAGCTCCGGAAGCTTGCAGAAAGGGCAGCTGCAGTCGTTGATACTGCGATCGGTGATCTGGGGGAAAGTTTATTTAAAATATATATAATATGATATAATAAAAGTCTATCTTGACCATGCTCACCTGCACTGTAAAATAGCCCTTGGCACACTGTTTGCAGCACTTGTGAGTGCACTTGAGCATGGACACGATCTGGTTCATCGGGTAGGAGCTCATGCACAGCTCGCACTCCTGCTGAAGCATGGCAATGGCCTGGTCCAGGTCGGAGCACTCCCTGGCCGCCCACAGGGCCACGTCCTCTTGGAACTTCATGTTCACCAAGGTGGCGGCTATCTGGGCCTCACCAATATTGGTCACCAGCTCCTGCTCAACATATTTGCGGGCCAGCACCTGCAGAGAAGATCATACAAGAAATAAAATGACTTAAGACTGTGCATAGTAAAATCTCCGGCTTGTACACACCGCTGGGTCCTCGATAACCGGCTCTTGGACACTAGGATACGCCCGGAAGACGGGCATACTCAGCTTACGCTTTAGCAGTTCTGCTCTGAGTGGTTCGGCCAGGTCCTCCTGCTCCTCCTCCGTGGCCGAGGTCTCGTAATCGTCGTCGGAGAAGCAGGTCTCGTGGTATTTCTTCTTGGGTATCCGGGGCTGGGAACGGGGCTTCAGTAGCGCCGCTGCAGCCGCTGCAGCAGCTCCGCTGGTGCTGGGTCCATCCCCCAGAGCGGCGGTGTTCGAGTTGAATCTGGTGATGGCATCACTGATGGATTTCTTTGTGGTCGGAGTGCTCTTAAGAGGGACTCGACTGGCCGCACTCGCCGAGCTCTGCTTCTGCAGGTACTCCTGCTGAATCCGTTTCACGGACGAGATTCCCATGGGCGCCGAAAAGGACTTGGAGCGCAGAGGAACCTTCTTGTTCGGGGGTGGGCCACTCGTACTGTTGGTGGGTTCATTTGTGGGCTTGGGTATCTTACTGACTGTGGATTTTGTTGTCTTAGGTGTGCTTATTGTGGAGGGAGTCTTGGTGGCTTTGACAGATCCATCAGATGTGGCTGTTGGTCTGTTAACTGTCTTGGCTTTCACGGGCGTGGTTACCTTTTTGGGTTCTTCCAGCACGGTCTCGACCGGTGGCTCCACGGGTCGCGACTCGGAGTCGACAATGGGTGGTGAGGGTGTTATGGGCAGGGCGATGGGTTCCACGACAGGCTCCAAATCAACTTCATTGGGGGATTCAACCTCTGGCGGGATATCCAAGACCACTTCCGTCGGTACTTCAGGGGGACGACTCTCCGAATCTGCTACAATGGGAGGAGCCTCTATTGGCAGGGCCTCTACAGCCACCACTTCTTGATCAGAAGGTACTGGCAAATCGGGGGTCACTGGAGGGGGCAGCGATTCGACCGCCAGACTCCTTCCTGCGGAGGAAATAACCTCAGTCTCTGGGGCCGGATCAGCTTCGGGGTTTGTGGGCGTGACTGATAGAGCGCGTGAGGTGACTGTTTGATGGACTGATGCGGGTTGTGTGAGCTGTAACTCCTCTTCATCCGCCACATCTTCGTCCTCCTCCATGATGTCCTCGATTTCGGTGCCCTCGTCACCGGTGGATGCCTCCTCAATGAAGGACGCGTTCTCGTTATAAGTGTTGCCATCTTCGCCCTCATAGTCGCCTTCCTCCTCGCCCTCGCTGTCGTACCACTCCTCCTCCTCTCCCTCGTCATATTCGTCTGAGTACTCGTCGGAGTATTCGTCCTCGTCGGTTGACTCGAATTCATCCATGCTGATCTCATCGCGCATTTGCTTTATCAGCCGCTGAGTGTCCTCTACCAGTTCGCTTAGGTTCTGCTTTGCTGGGTCGCCGGAGGGTACGAATTCCTTGAGGACAACCTTGGACGTTTCGGATTGACTAGACTGCGAGCCAATACTTGCGTTGCTGCTGGACTTTGCTACAGAAGATTCCAACACAGACTCCTCGTCCAGCACGAGAATTACTTCGTTCTCTGGGGATTTGGTTTCCATCCGGGCCTCATCGCTGTCCAGGCTATACAGTTCAGTATCAGAAGCGGTTTCGTCGTGGGGTCTGGTGCTTTCGCTGCCACTGAACTCGGTGGCATCTTCAAACACTTCATCGGAGTCGGTGGGACTAACTGCAATAGCTGTTATGACAGGGATGTGAGCTTCCTCCTTCTCTTCGTTTATTGGTTGATTCTGTAGTTCTGCCGGTTCTGCGTCCGCCCTTTCCGTGGCTTCTGAAGTCTTTTCTGCCGGCATGGTTTTATCATCCACTAAGGGTACTTCTTTCTGGTCAGCTGATGAAATGTCCAAAGCTTGCTCTATGATTTGTTCATCATTGGCGGCTGTCTCTTGTTTTTTAAGTTTATTAGTTGCTGCCTCCTCTTTTTCGAGTTCATCAGTGGCTGGAGGTGTTCGATTGCTGGCTCTACTTTCACTGCGAAGACTACTGCTGCTAAGGGTTCTCACTGGAATCTTTGAAAACCGCTTCGGGCTCCGTTTGTGATCGGTATTTATCAGAGTACTAGGCACTATTTCCTTAGTTGCATCTGTTGGCGGAGATTCTTGCATTTCTGGAGCGATACTGGAAACGGGAGTATTTTCAGCCTGAACTTCACTGGCCGAAGCACTCTCAGATGTGTTTTCAGCAACAAATAATTGACTGGGGGTAGGAACAATTTCTGCCATTGCATGTTCTTCGGTTTCATTTGCCGTCTTAATGTCCTTAAGTTCCTTAGGCTCTTGGGTATCTTCAACTGGTGCTGAAGGCACTACTTGAGCAACTTCTGGTGTACTCTCTATATGTTCATTCGTTATAATATCATTGGTTTCTCCAATATCTAAAGGAAGGGAAATAATGTTCTTCTCGCCTGCACTTAGTTCGACTTCTGATTCATCTTTGACTTGATCGGATGCTGGTTGGTTAGAAATAATCCTTTCATCGGTTAAAACTTCAACTGACTGAGCATTAGAAGCTTCAGTTGGTGAGTCTTTAACAGCAGAAATTAATTCCTCCTTCGAAATGCAATCCATTTGTACCTCTTTGTTTTCATTTTGCTTTGGCTCAGCATCTTTTGGTAACCTCACCCGGTTAATGGGTTTTTGACTTGACTCTCTAGATCGCATTTTCTTTGATTTCTGCGATCGATTGTTTCTCCTGCTGGCGTCTCTGCTCGTGCTGGGCTTGTCATCCAATTCGACTTGAGAGTCTGTTACATTTGGCTGAGTCGAAATATTGATTTCTTCGGCATGTTCTTTGTCAGCTTCTTTTGTTTGCTTTTCATTTGATTTATTAACTAGTTCACTTGCAGCAGGGGATTCCGCCACTGCTATTTCTACCTTTACAGGCTCTGTATTTTCAGTCTTCTCTAGGTTTATGGCTGGTTCTGGCTCAGCTTCTTGAAGTGTTTCTTGTGGCGGCACAGGCTTCTCTAACTTCAGGTCAGCTTGTTTTGAAGCTGCATCTTTTGGTGCCATGTAGCTCTTGAAGACTATGCGCTCGGCATCTTCTAGGTCATCCAGCTCCCATTCTTCTTCGTGCCACCTCTCAGTTCCACGATCAAATTCCAACTTAAAGTTGGCTATATCCGTGGCGTAAATAAAATTGGTTGGAAGCTCTTCACGTATTGTAGCTTCTCGTAGGTTGGGCTTGATTACCTCTTCCATGATGTAGACTGCAGGATCAACAGGTGGCTGCGGCTCGGGCTCGGGCTCAGCCAAGGGCTGAGTTTTCACTTCCTCGCTCACAGGTTCGGTCCTTTCCATAAGCTCTTGTTCGACCTGTTGCACCAGATTAGGCACAATGTCCTGGATATGCTGCCAAACGAAGTTCTTGACGTCATCGGTGTTCCTGTCCTCCTCCTGTCCAAGTGGCTTCAGCGTGCTGATGGGGCTCTTCGTCAGAATCCTCATCACTTCCGGATCCGTTTCGTACTCCAGCTCCGGCTTGCCCTTGAAGGTCTCCAGCATGCTCTCGATGGATCGCAGCACTTCCTGGTTCTGCTTGGCCTGGTTCTGCTCCATGTTGCCAATGAGTATCTCCAGATTCTTCAGGGTGCTGTCCTCCATCTGGTAAGGACTGGGTGTGGCATAGGTGGACTTGGCGGGACTGTCGTCATTGAGGGGCGTGTCAAAGGGATTGGCTTGGGCGGGACCGGGACTCTCGCCGGCCAATGGCGGCTGCAGGCAGTCCAGGGCATGAGTGTTCAGAAAGTCATGGATATCTATGCGTGCGAATGGACGCGGAGAGAGAGAAAGATGGGACATTATGGCATTGCGATTGACTGAACGGAGGAGTCTACAAACTAACCCGACTTGGTGTCTGTGGTGGCCGCGCCACTTTCATTCTCAACGCCATTCGGCGAGCCCCAAATGCGCATAAGAAATGGTTTGAGTTGCGTGCGATTCAGCTCCAGCAGCGCCTGCTCCACATTACCTTGGTGCCCCGTTAGCGCGTTGACGATGTCGTCCCTCAGAAAGTTCCCCTTGGACGCTAGCTTTCGGTACTTCTGCTGTCGCTGCTGGATGCAGTCGGCCACCGCCTGCCACACGTTGCCGCCAGAGCTTCGAAGGGCCTCGCGCGCCTCATTCTGGGAGACGGTGCCTATGGTGTTTTCAGCCCTCTCCTGACCGTACTTGGTGGACAGGCTCTGGACGGTCTGGACCAGTTTAAGCCAGTTATCGCGCAGCCACTGAATGGGATGGGTGTCCGGGGAGCAGTACTTCAGCGCAGCCTCTAGCTCCTCCACCGTGAACTTGTACAGCTCGAGCTCCTTCAGTATGATGTGCATCTCGGTTTCCGGATCTCGGGCGGGCTCGTGCTTCATCCCGAATGTCTCGTGGGGCAGGTCGAATGGCGAGGTGGCCTGCTGTAATATATAAGGAGAGGCTGGGGGTTAACTTAAGGGCAGTTTAAGAGCGTGTCGCAACTTACATGCTGTATCATTCGAAGCTCGTTTATGAAATTTGGTCGCCTGGTGACCTGCCCAGCACTATACGGATCCAAGCTGTAGCCATCGTGGTATCTCAGATCGTTGGCACTGCGATACCGTTCGTTCTCTTGCGTCAGCTGTGAGTTGCTGCGATAGTGGGCACGTCGCTCCATTTTACTCGACTCCGGCGGGGTCCTGAAGCGATCTGGAACCACAGTCGGGATCTCTTCCGACTTCGAGCTGAACGGCAAGGCGTCGTAGGTCTGGAAGTAATAGTTGGATTGAGCCGATGCCTTTATGTCGACCTTTCCTGTATTTACTTGTGTGGAAATGCTCTGAGGAGGCGGCGAAGTTCCCATTTCCACAGCCGCTATTTCTCGTGGCGGTGTGCCGCCACAGCCCGTGGACACCTTCTGGGCCTGCTTGAGCACCTTTTCCGCCTGCGCCTGAATGCTCTCATCCAGCGTATTCCAAATGTTTTCAACGGACTCTGGAACGGTACGGATGAGAGCATTAGCTTTTAGGAAGTGGGGACACCGATGGATTCAAATCAAACAAACTAAGAACGGTTTGGGTTGTGGTTTTCTTCTGTATTTTGTTTCCATAAATGCGTTAATTGTAGGGCTTACAGTTTATGGCTTTATTAGTATACTAACTAGGTTTAGTCTTGAGTGGTTGGTTGGTTTTGTCTAGGCCTTGGTGCCCTCGAAAAATGATATTCGTTTTTGTATCCTACCTTTGTGCAAAAAGCCCTTGGCCATAGAGTTATCAGATTCGTTTTCTGATGAGGTCTTAAGAGTGGGCTTCGGGATGGTCTTGACGGGAATACTCGAAGCGTTCTTGGAGCCGACAGCTGCCGGTCCATTGGAGCGTGTGGGGGTTTTGTTGGAAACGGGCGTGGCTGTGGTGGTACCAGTGCTGGCCTTCTGGACGGGCTTTTGTCCCTTCAAGGAGGACTTTCGCACTACGGTGACTTCCGGCTTGGATGCAGCCTGAATCTTGCTGGACTGTACGGTTTTTGCCTGTACTTGTGTCTTCTCCTCCTCCACTTTCTTGGACTTGTTGGGTTGCGCCGGCGGCTTGCTGGGGGTTTTGCAGCATATGGAGCATATTTTGATGTTGGGCTCGTTCACAAAGGTGCAGAATTCGCACTCCCATTCATGATCTGGCGTTGAGGGCGGTGGACCCAAATCATCGGTATCGAGGGCGACCTCCTCGGGCTTAGGTGCTGCTGGAGCATCGGCCTCACTCTCCGAAGCGGTGACCTCTTCGACCACTTCCTCGTATTCCGAATCACTTTCCTGTTGCGCCAGAGCCACTGGCACCGCCGCCTTCGGCACCACCGCCGCTGCCTGTGTGTTCTCGTCCTTCATCTCGGGCTTGCGCTTTTGTTCGACCTTCTTCGCGGATTTGTGCTGATCTGCCTCCTGGAGTTTCTGCTGGATCTTCGCCTGAACCAGGGCCCTGGCACCCGAGCCTTCCGATTCCAAGTCGGAGTAAATGCGACTGGTGCGTGCCGAGTCCGTGGCTGGTGGTTTGTTTCTGGTGAGGGTCCCGCCATTGCTGCCCTGGGAGTCCCGTCTTTCCGGCAACCACTCGCTCTGCACCGACTTGGCCACCGATCCACGTCGATCCCGCACCTTGTGCTGCCTGGATCCGTGCCCCCTCTGCTCTCCGTCCAGCTCATCGTTGGCGATCAGCTGCGAGGCACTGGACAGGCGGCGCTGGCGGGTCTGATGGTGTTGGTGGTGCTGGTGCGCCTGGGAGCGCGAGGCACTGGTCATTCCCGAGCGGTTCGAGACCAGTGATCGACGGTCATCCTGGTCAGAGTCCTCATCGTCCGTCAGCTCGTCGTCCACGTAGCTACTGCGCTTGCGTCGCAGGGACATGGACTTGCGGCTGGGCGTGGGCGATGCGGCGTAGCGAGATCTGGAGGCGGCTCTAGAGGCAGCGGATGGTGGCATTCCCATGACACCTGAAGTGGAGAATTTCTTTAGCTAATGGCACAGTTATGAGTAGACCAGCTAACCTGGATGCATCATCGGATAGCCGGGAGCCCCGGGGTACATGTTAGGCATTATTCCACGTTGGGTCATGAACACCGGCGGCGGGTAGTGGGGATGGTGCTGCTGTGGCATGTAGCCCGGTCCCAGGTTAAGGGACAGATTTGAGTTGTTGAATTGCTGCTGGGAGCCAAACTGGGACCAGTCGTCGGGATGCTGGTGCTGGGCATGCTGGTGATGCGAATGCTGTGGCCAGCCAGGATGCTGCTGGCTCTGCTGACATCCGGCGCAGTTAAGCTGCGCTAATGATTGGGCCTGAGGAGGCAGAGTAATACGATTTCATACAAATTGGCTCCTTCCGTTTTGAGGTCCATTAACTTACCTGTTGAATGCGCTGATTGGCCAGCCAGGCACTTCCATTCTGCGCCTCCGCCAAGGGACGGCGCTGGGGCGTGTTCAGGTTGAACACCGAGGTGCTCATCTGACGCCGCTGGGCACCGGCTGCCTGTCGTTGTTGAAGCAGCAGGGAATTGTGAAAGTTGTGTGAGTCATCCGAGAGATCGAAATGGGATGAGTTCAAACCGGATGACATGCTGCCGGAACGAAAATGCGAGGGCGATGGTGAAATGTTTGACCAGTGCTCGAACCCGGCTCCATTCAAATGCTGCGGTGGGGGAATGGCCAACGAGAAACAGAGAAAGAGAGGAGAGGGAGAACGAAATGTGACGAGACGATACGAGACAGAGACGATACGAAAAGCACAGCACAAAAGAGGATTTAAGATAATTTTAATGTCTTGAAGTCCTTGTTTCCATTTTTTCCGTCTAATATATAATATTTTTTAAATAGCATTATTGTGAAATATTGGTAATATCCAAGGATATTTGCAAGCATACTTTTTCTTTCTTTAGAATTTGAATAAAGATTTAACATCGGAATTTGCAATTTATATCACAATTCATATATAAACTAACCATTTCGTTTAAAATTGACTTCAAGACATCTTAAACTAGGTCTTTTGACATGTACCAAATTGGTTTATTTTATAATTTAATTTAATTAAAATAATATAGATTACATTAGATCAAATCCTTTTTATAAACATTTTTCATTTGTGCTGTGCAGTGACAATAAAATAACGATAGACTGAACAATGAGAAGGAATCCATATAATGATTTTGGGGGACAATGACCACATACCTGCTCACTGTTGGCACTGAGATCCTGACGGGCCTTCTGCTGGCGGTACCTTTGCTGCAGAATGGCCATGCGATCCAGCGTGGCGCTTGCCTTACTCTTAATCTTCTCGAGTTGCACCGATGGCGGGCGCTGGATGGAGTCGAACACGGACTTGGGGGTTCCCGATCTGGAGGAACCGCCACCCTCGCTGCGCGGTGGCTCTGGGAGAGGTCTGTTGTTCATCTGGGTCGAGGATGCGGATGCGGAGGTGATGGCGACTGGCCCGGGAGGAGTGGTGGCCCCGCCACCGAGCGATCCTCGCCAGCCGCCGAGCGACTTGTGCGAGGGCGTGGGCGAGGGCGGCGGCAGCATCTGGAAAAGAGTTGGGTTGGATGCCATTTCGGTTTCTGTTTCTATTTCTGTTTCTCTTTTGATAAAAAGTATTCGAATTCAAATTAAAATGTACGGTTTTTCGGTTCGACTTTGGGGCGTGCGTTGTGGTTTTAAGGACGGTTTTATTGAAGCATTCAAATTGATGATTACAAACTTGGTACTACGAGTAGCCCCTCGCGGGCTGGCTTACGGGTCTAGGAGATCGTGCAGTGGCGTACCTGATCCTTGCGGCCCAAGAAGGGTGTCAGCAGGCCGCGTTTGCTGCGACGCGGTGGCGCCACCGGAGGCGGTGCCCCACCACCAGCTGAAATCTTGGGGGGAATGGGCGGCGTGCCCTGCTCCACGGCCTGCAAGAATAAATAGAGTTAGTTTTGAAATAATCCCTAGGCCTGGATTAATGAACCCACCTTTCGCATGTGTTGCTTGCGCTTGGGATGCTTGTGGAACATGTCGTCACAGGAGGCGCAAAAGATCTGGCCGGCGCACTCGGAGCAAGTTACCCAGGGATTCTGGGAGCCGCACAAGGTGCACTTTAGTTTGTTGTCTGAGGATGATATTATTTAAACCAAAGTAAATATATATGTATATATTGGGTTGATTTTATATCTTAATCTTCTCTTTACCTGGCGTCTTAGTCCGGATCACTGTGGTCTTCAGGGGTTCGTTGGAGTACTGTTGCTGATTGGAGAACTCTATGACCTCGTAGTCTGGCTCCGGGGTGCTCTTTGCCTTAGGCGGCAGGGCGGGGGCCTTGGGCAAACCGCCACCCACTCCATTGGGTGGCGTGGGTGGCGGCTTCGGTCCGATGCGGTCGTTCGCCTCGGTCTATAGAGACGGACAATTGATGCAATTCGATATTTGACGGGAAAGATGCCTTCTGGCACTTACCACCCAGGAGGGCATAGTCCGGACATTCTTGTTGAGCAAATGTGTCGTCATCTTGTGTCGTTGATATCTCGCTTGGCTTGATTGGCTTCTTCTTTGATCTAAATTGGGAAGGAAATTGTATATATACAATCATTTATACATGTACGCTAAAAATAAAAAGGCTTTGTCCCATTTCTGTGCCATTTTTTGTACGATTCAAACAACTTCAAATTCAATTAAGCTGTCAAAGAACGCGTTGCATAAATATGAATATTTTTAGCCGGCTCACCCAAATTCCGAAGCCAAGGAAGTCCCAGAGGGAAGGTGCTCACCAAATGCAATTTCGGGGAGGCTGTGCACAAAACCAAACGCAGCCAGAGTTAGATCGCGAATAAACCCTCTAATTTTAGGCTAAACTACATATCTCTCCGTGCATAGAACAAATACAAAATATTTTCTTGGCATACAATCGGCGGGCTTGTTTATTTATGAAAATGCGAAAGAGGGAAGCGCTGTTTAGTGAGTCACTTGGCTGTCAACGTGGCTAAGTGGCTGCGCAACCGAGGAAATAATGGCAGAGAGAAATGGCAAAGAGAATGGGATGGGAAAGAGACTAAACAGAGAACTTTTTGCAAATTTGAAGAGAAGCGAATTCTATTTTAATTTTTTGTGTTGTAAATTTTTCAAAATATAAACGAAGCAAATAAAGAAATAATAATTGAATTGAGAAAAGGTAAGCAAATTAAATAAAAGAAAAATGCATGAGAGAAAAGTGAGAGAATATTTATATCTAAGTAAATATTAAAAAAAAAATAATAACAATAAAATCGAGAAAAGGCAAGCAAATAAAATATAAGAAAAAATTGATCAGTTCTGAATAGACCGTCATTGTTTCAAAACTGTCGCTTGCCTTTATCTTAGGCATAATGATTTTAGTCATAAATTTGCAAGGCAGTAAAGAAGATATAAACGACACCTCTATAAAGAATATACTAGCTTTACTTTATTAACCAAATTTATGGCTATAAAAGGTAAGTGTACTGGCAAGATCTATAAAAGTGTAGGTTATTTGCTTTTATAACTTATTTCCATCTGTTACAAAAGGTCCTTACAGAAAAAAAAACGCAAGGATATATAAAGTTTGACATGTCAAAGTAGCTTCTTTTCATAATTTTGGTTATTTTTTAGGGTTCTGATATTGTTTAAACTATTTCTTTAAGAAATATGCATGAAAAGTATGAATATTTTATAGTTATATATATTTCCCCCCAAAAATAAATAATATTCACATCCTCACAGACGAATACCTACACATAATTTTGCAATATTATAAATTTTAATTTAATTTTAAATATTAAACATATATTTCTTGACACTAAATATTTTACGAATTAACGTAGTCAAATTAAACATTTAAGAAATCTTACTAGTAGTGACTATCGCAATCATGAAGAAAACATTTAAAACGAATATGAATTTGCCTAACTCACACCCAAAAATACCAACATGACCTTATATTATGCCAATACTTTAAAATGCTTTAAAAATGCTGTCCAGACAACACTCAAAGCTTTTGTATGCACTAATTATGTGCATGTCGCTTCATTAAACTCATACACAAATGTGTACACAGTTCGAAAGCAAAGTTGTAATATTCTTTACGAAGAGAACATTGCGTATACGCAACGTGTTCACTTTGGGCTGCACTCCCATCCCTCGCGCACTATTTTAGAAACCTTCCGTTGCTTGTCCATAGTTGTGTTTGCTGAAAATGTGTCGCACTGCGCAGCAATATTTATGAAAGCCGCCTGCAGTGGTCGGATGAGCATGAACATGGGCCCGTCCCGTACCATCCCAGCCCATCCCATCCCACCTCATCCGAATCCGCCTTCGCCTTCGCCACCGCGTATGCCCGGCGTCTTCGAGCGACAGCTGCCCTGGGAGGCAGCCACCGAAGCGAACGGATCACACACGCACTCACACGACCAGAGAAAAGTTTTTATTTTTATGGGAGAACGTTGGGAACTATTTATAAACGTTTCTTTGGCTTGCCTATATTTGCGTTTATTTTATGCACCATTTTTCACCATTGAAGCTCGGCGAATTAACATCCAAAAAAATATTCAAAATTTGCATGTTTGTATACTTCGATTGGCCTTTTATTGATTGTTAAAACTGTGCGCAATGCCTTGAACTTTCCCATGGAGCACTTTCTGTGTTTAAATTTAGCCACTTTATATTTAGAACTCTTTTTCACTTAAATCGAATTAATTGTCCGCAGCCTTCCTGTTTGCCATTGAACTCTGTGGCCAGTTGGGATTGAGCCGCAAAGGGTTCGCCGAACACAGAGGTCACTTACATAATTCGATTTCACTTGACGCGTCGCGCCGCACTCAAAACTGCCACTGCCAGCTGGTAGCACATGAATATATATATATATATCGGATATATATTTCTAATGTCTAGCCAGAGGGCGACATGAAAGTTCTGCTGCGGTCTCGTTCGGCGATCGTCTCCCAGCAAACTGAAATCTCAATCGGATGCTAAACAGCATTTTTACTGCAATCGTCGGTCCCCGGTCGTCGCTCGAGTAGGAAGAAGTCAACGCAGATCTCAATTCTCTATTTCTCATTTCGTCTGGCTTTTCCCCTCCATTTTCATCGGTCTCCGCCGCGTGTCTTCTCTTATCTATTTTCAGTATTTTCGCGTTATTTTATAAATACATCGTTTCCGAGCCGCAAAGAAAATTTTGGCTGCGAGACGCTGTCGCGCTTGTGAATAACATCAATTTCTTTTTCGAAAATTCTCCTCCCTCGTTTTTGTTTTGTTGTTAAACATTTTTTGGCCAACGGTCGAGAGATGTGCATAATTTATCACTAGATGAGTTAAGTAGACTTCCTGAATTTTGAGTGGTTTCTTGAATGAAATTTTTATTACAAAATTTAGATGGTTAAATCATCCAGTAAGAGGGAAAAGTTTTTAAGGATCAAAGGAATCTTCCAAAATTTTAAAACTCTAAAAGAACAATATATATTATAATATCAGTTCAATTATTTTTTGATGATTCATGCAGCCCAGCCCCTGAATCTTTCATTGGGGCAGACCCCTGCCCTAATTATGATTTATACCAAACAAAGGCCATGGGTATCTCCTGCTTGCTAGCATCATACTCAGGCAATAAAAAACGGCATCCATAACTCCTAGATCAGGCTAAATTGCAAACAACGATAAAAATATCGGCACGGGCCACCTGCTGCCCGTTCGGAGGTGCAAATCAAAAGGCCATTTGGACTGAGATGGGTTCGTTACGATGCGAATTACGGAATTAGAGACCGCCCGCGGTGGGTTCGTGAGGGGTCCGTTCGGGAGCCGCTGGTCGGTCTAAAAATAAATACAATGCATAATAAATTGGCTGCGACAGAGTCAAAGTTCGATAATTGCAGACACGCACATCTGTGGCCCCAGGACCCAGGCCCCCCCATTTTCCGAGAACCGCACACGGCCCACCCTTTGACCTTGGCTGGGTGTTACCTCTCCAGCTGATGCCGCCCCATTGACGCAAGCCGAGGTGGCTTCGGCTGGATCAGCTGTTGGCCAGCTGGGCGTAAACAACCCAAGATGCCGGCTCTCTCTCACTGCCACCGACGAGCTTTTCCGAGAGCTTCTCGTGTAGAAAAGATGGCGGATTTGCAGCTTTCCGCGAGAAAAACTACACCGCAACGTAGAGGACGTGTAAATTATGGCACAATCGATAACAGCTGCTCGGAAAAGCCCTGGCAAATGTTAAGTGGAAGTTCAGGCCATGTCGGCTAGCATTTTCCGGCTGCACTCGTGCAACGTTCCTTTCGGGCAATGGACGCGTGTGGAAAGCCGAAGGGAAATCACTTACCGCCAGCCCCGCATCCACAATATTGCGTGTACAAAAGGGGCGTGTGCGTGGCTCCAGTGTGTGTGTGTGTGCCGAAAAAGTAATGAGTTCTTTGGGTCCTCGACGAGTAGATGCAAAATACTAAACGCTAAAAAAGTGCCTTTATGTTTTACCGATTTTCCGGGCCTCACTTTGCGTAGTACTAATTAAACGGCTTAAGAATCACTATCCGAAGAATCCTGGCCAGTATCCCTTGCCTTGAGAAAGCCCAAGGCTAAGTGCTGCAGAAAGTGAATTTGAAGTAAAAGAAAATTGCATACATTTACGGTTGACTTATGAACGTCAGCAAAACAAAGTCCATAAAATATTTGTTCGAAAACTGTGGGTCCAGAAGTCATACCAAGAACAAGGTATAAGGCGGTGTCCCTGAAATGCGCCAAAAATGCTGCTGCTGCTGCTGCTGTTGAGTGCGAAGTTCACCTTCACCCGACGTGCATGTCATGCAAACGTATGAAAAATCGATACTGGATTCCGCTGCTGAAGCATCAGCCGTTGCACACTTATTAGCCGCCAACTGAAGCCTCTCAAAATTGCAGTCAATCCAACGACACAGACCCATTATCCCAGATAGAACATAGACCACACAGGCATCACAGGCAGAAAAGACCATTGCCATGGTGGATGCCAAGCCACAGGCAGCCGCTCCGGGAGCAGTGCCGGGCACACCGCCGGCTGGCTTTGCCGGGGAGCGCTCCAAGATCAAGCTCTTCATGGAGCGGACGCCCAGCATCGGGGCCCTCAAGTCCAAGTTCCTCACTGTGCTGGGCAACAGCAATGAGCTGCTCAACGGCATATCAAATAAGGTAAGAGAAATTGGGGCAAACACCGTGACTCACGCACAATCATCAATTTGTATGTGCAATAAAAATAATAATAAAGTAAATTAAACGAATTCTTATATATTAATTAAACAAGACACTTGTTTGATTTCAAATTCAGATAATTTCAAATATTTTTCTAGTAAGATTTTTAAAACAAAAGCATTCATTTTTGGTACCAAATTGCTTGTGATATTTTATACACATATCACAGGAACGCCGTTTTGCTTGACACTTTTAATCTTAAATATATTTGGAATATCCTTATGGTATCTTCCTTATAGTCTCTTAAAGACTCACGCACACCTCTAGGGCCGAGCTGGGTTAGCCTTGGTAATGAACGCGCCAAGAGGTGATTGGGGGTGGGAGATCTATGTGTGTGGGTCGGGTCGGGTCTATGCTGCAAAGCGACTGACACTTTGATAGCTTTGTTGTGCTGTTTGTTCTTCCCATTTCCGCTTTGGCCCTGCACTCGTTTGACCTTCACTTTGAGGCCCTAATCTGCACAGTGCTTGGGGCTGGAATTGAAATTGGGTGGCACATTCTCCACTGCTTCCTTTGTACTTGACTTTATCTTGCTTTGAGCGCCGCAGCCTCGTCCTTGATGGAAATTAATTACATAGACGCCTGGCAACAATCGCTAGCTAGTAATGCCATTATTCATAGACACTCATGGGATTTATTGACAAATATGGAATCAAGCATTTATAAATTATAATTTCTGCTTCTTGTGCTTGCAGCTGACGCTGAGCAGCAGCAGCAGCGACTCGGACTACTGCGATGACGACGAAGATGTGCCCAAGTGTAAGTATTCCCGGTGTGCTAGCGATACAAATAGGTTAATATTCATCCGATTTATATTACAGTTGACGAGAGCATTGACTACACCAAGATTGACTTTGAGGGACGGCGGGTAAAGGCTCGACGAGCGCACGAAGAGATCATCTCGGGACGGTATCGTCAGCCCAATTTGGCGCCGCGTAAGTCTTGTATTCTATGAGTAACACTTTCAAAAGGATGCAACTAATGAAGATAATACCCAACTCCTTTGCAGGTCCTCGCCTAGAACCGTCGCGCGGCAGGCATGCTGCCAATAAGCTGGGAGGACCACAGCGCTCGAGCTCATCCTCCAGCAGTTCCGGCAGCAGCAGTGACGACAGCAGCTCCATGTCGCTACCCGAGAACCTGGCAGGACGCTCCCATGACGTGAGCAGCACCACGCGCTCCGATTCTATAGAGTCACGCCACTCCGGAGGATATGAGCGGGCCAGAGCGATAGCCGGAGCTCGGCGCAGCGAGATGGACATGCAAAAGGACATGCAGAGGATTGGCGAGCTGGTCGAGGCCCCGCCGCCACACATCGACGTGCAGCCTCCTACGGAAGGAATGGGAGCAGGAGGAGCTGGATCCGGAGGACGGCAACAGTGGGCTGGCGGCAGTAACTCTATGCGAGTGCCGCCGCGCAGCCGCACTTCGAATAGTAGCACGCTAACCAGCCTAAGGGACGAGCCGGACCAACTCCTGGCCAGCCCAAGTATGGAGTCCACCGACTGGCGGCACTTCATTCGATCCGAGTCGCAGAACTCGGTGCCGTCGTGGGCCTCGTCCATCAGCCTAGACTGCCGGGCGGGCGAGGAGCCTGTCAAGGAGTTTATGAAGCACTTCACCGCCATGATCTTCGGCGGCTCACCGGGAGCCATCGATCTGGAGTTGAAGTCCGAGTTCGGGGTGCTGCTCCGGCTGGAGATTGGCAGGCTGTGGTTTACGCGCTTCCTAACCGAGCAGCGCCACAAGTCCAAGCGACTCGACTCGGTCACCTTTGGCGGCCTGGCCCAGTATTTCGCCCTGGCCCTGTTCGAGTGCAGCGAGTGCGAGGACTACGCCCCAGCGGCTGTGCTCATGAATCTCTGCTTTCTGTTCTACCACGAGGTAGAGGTACCCGGCTGCGACCCTTACCGCGAGTACCTGTTCTCCTCGCTGCGCCAGCAGCCCATCTGGCAGCAGCCGCGCTTCTGGAACGCCATATTCCACGATGCTCTTCAGGCGGAGCGGGAGCACCGGGGTCGGAGTCAGCTGAGGCGCCAGCAGCGCCGCCAGCAGAAGCAGCAGCAGCGCCAGGTGGCAGCCGGAGCGACGGAGACGCCTCCACCCTCAAAGTCACCGCGCAAGCAGGGCGGCGGCGACTCCTCGTCGAGCTCGTCGCACCAGGCGGGCTCCATTCAGGCTAGTCGGAAGCAGAGCAAGGCCAGCGTGGGTCAGCCCCAATCGATCAGGGAGCCAGAGGACATTGCATTTCGGCAACTTGGGTAAGAACGCAGCTCTGCCTTAATTGAATCTCCGATTTAATTGGATATTTCACAGTGCCTTGACGTGCAACATGCACTCTCTTGGGACGTCTCAGGAACTGTGCCTCGACTTCCTGAAAAAAAACGTGGTGGCTCTCAACCTATCCAAAGGTAAGAACCGACTAACCTTGCTTTTCATCGTCTATGATTAATGTGATTCATTGCTGATCTCAGACAAAGCCAAACTCATCAGAGACAATATCTATCGAATGTATCACGAGACGCAACTCTGGGGAGCCCGACACGCCTGAGGTGATCCGTAAGCTCCGATTTCGTATATAATCTATTGCATTATTCATTCCTTTATCTCTTTGACAGAAGTAACAATTTCAAAAGTACCTAACAAAACCGTGTTTCAATCTTCGTCTCAAATAAACCTAAACTTTTGTCTAAAGTCAGCCGACAACTCAGAGCTAATCCTTAAATTAGCAGATCAATGAAGTTTTATCTGAACTCTGAAGTTTTTACTCATGTTGTTGTAACACTAAAGATAGTTATGAAGTTATTTGGTATTCTTGTAGCTGGCTTTGATTTCAAATGCGAAGCATTGGGAGAGAATTGGGAGAAATGCATTAATTGGTTATAATTATTAATATATTAAAAAGGTAGACAAATTGGAAAGCTCATTAGTAGTTAGAACTTGATATCATTTTTAGGCAAATTTAAAATTGAATACAAAATTATACCGAAACATATCTCTAAAGATTTATTCGCTTTATTTCCATTTAAAAGAAGAATCATCACTAAAATCTCGAATTAAAGCCCGCTACAAGAACACCATTTTCATAGCTGAGAGATATTGGGGGTATCTAAGCGAAAACTGACATGTACATGTATCTATAAATTGTGATAATAATATTTTGTGATTACTTTATATAGACCTAAATACCTATGAGTACCAAAATTATGCAATGCAAGTAGCTAAAATATCGCAGTTTCAAGTTGTTACCAATAAAGATCAATAAAATGCAATATATCATATGTTTGTAATGTAAGAAATAATATTTCGCTATGGTTTAATACATCTGAATTAATAAAAACTTGTCACCTAATAATTATAATGCGTTATGACTATGAAAATGGGTTTGGTAAATTTGTCATTTAAGTTTAGTTGATGCTCTTCAGGTTCCTTGGTAGGTAATAATTTCATCAGTTACAGCTGATATTGATATTCAGTCTACTGATTATAGTTAATTTGGATGTGAACTTTGCTATGCTATGACGAAAAGAAAAACAATCAAAAGTATGCTTTAATTTAGATCTGTGATTGGCCTAGCCTAAAATGTACAATTATTCAATGGAAGAAATCTATTTATATCACAGAATTTAAATATGGATTTATATATCGACATTCGAGTATATACATATATGCACAGTATTGATATACCCATATTTTCATCCATTCATACCTTAAAATGCTGACGATTAACCGGCGAAACCAACAAAGAAGCCCCAAAAATACTTATGATCTTCTTTATTTATTAAATTGTTGCAACACAAAAACATAATTCGCTTAACTTCACTTTATTTGCATTTAAAAAGAAACAAAAACTGCGTTGTTTGTTAATCGCTTGAACTAGGCTGGAATTCCTTTGTTGCTGCTTGTAGAATTGCACTAAATCGAGGTTCTTGAATACTTTCCAGTTCGAAAAACATAATCATAGTCGACGCGCGACTTTGGTCAAAATGTTATATTATCCGAGATTTTCATAGGTGTAACAATGAAATTTATTTAATTACTTTGTAAAAATTAACCGAGCTAGGCATTTAAGAGTAAACAAAGAATTGGCTGGCGTGCTATAACATTTATAGATACAAACTAAATACACAACTGACGGAGAATAATGATCGCAATTACAAGGATTCGTAATGAAATAATATGATAAATATTAATAACTAATAGCATTAGACAAGCCTGAAGCTATAACAACAATTGCGGATGCATGGTTTGAACTTTATACTTTTGATTTGTGTTTTATTATTGGGCCAGATGTTCAGAGTTCAAATTGACGCTCGAATAATTCTCCTCTTATAAATATATACAATACACTTGAAAACCTAAGGTCGCTATCTCGTTCCATATATAACTATATATGCGCGTGTATATATCTCTTTTATTTAGGTAGGTGGTAGTTGATCTCCGACGCGGCTGCCATATCTTCTTCGCCCAGCATATGGCTAGTTGTTGCGATCACAAGTTTGCGCCCCTATCCCTCGGGCTTAGTTCACGATGATCTGGAAGGTCACGGACCCCTTGCGATCGCGAGCGCTGCCGCTGTATATGATGTTCTTAGCCCAGGCGCGGCACTCAACGTCCAGCATTTGGCCCTTGGGCGGCGAATTGAACTGCACGGCGACCAGGGGACTCAGATAGCCGTTCTGGTTCATATACGGGTAGTAGTAGGACGGGAATCCCTGGCTGGGGAAGTACCTAATGTTCTGGAAGAGCTCCTTGTCCTTGCTCAAGTGTCCGTTGCAGCTCACCCAGATTTGTTTGCGCTAAAAATGTAAAGATGCATTATTATAGTACTCGAGGATATATCCATAAAACCCTGGCAATCATTACCTCCTCCACTGCCGTTCCGTTGATCACATTTTGGAGGTCATCGGGCATATCCTTCTGTGGCACATCGTATACCTCTGGCGTCCAGCCGAAGATCTTGTTTAGCTTCAAAAATATGCAGGGCTGGTTCGCCTTGTAGCCGTAGTTATTGGCCCTGGAGCAGGAGCCGAATAGGTCCGTGTTGAACACGCACACCTCGCTCGGCTCGTGGGTCTGACCATAGCTGCAGTGCTTCATCTCCCGACCCTCGGTATGGTTGT
Source organism: Drosophila kikkawai (assembly GCF_030179895.1). NCBI lineage: Eukaryota > Metazoa > Arthropoda > Insecta > Diptera > Drosophilidae > Drosophila > Drosophila kikkawai. Next base: position 5,080,671 of record NC_091728.1, read on the forward strand.
AGTCTGTCAGGATTGAAAAGCATCAAGAATAAGCAGATTCCTTAAGAGACTTGTTGGTTAACCTACCTCGGAGGAAGTCATCGATCAGCTCGATCCAGTAATCGCTCTCAGCCGGCTTCTTGCCGTTGAACTCAATCACGGATCCGCGCTCCGTCTGTTGGCTCAATGGACGGAAACCCAGGCCGGGATTGGTGCCTATCAGAGAGTCGTGCAGTTTCCACTTCGGTTCCGTATCACTGATGGTGGACAGGAGACCCTGCATGCAGATGGTGAAAAGGGCAGCCAGCACGATATAGAAGATCGTATAGAAAAGCAGCAGTTGGCCTGGAAAGGAATGAAGAAATTTGATATTAAATAAACTACCTTGATATTAAAGATTTGCTATATAAATGTATATATTTTTGATACATTAACAAACTAACCTCATCTCTATCTTTTGTATCCCACTTGCAAACGATTTAATTGTCTTTTACAATACTGGGTTCCATTGCGGAACTGAATAAATGGGGGCATGAATAAGGGGGTGATGAAGACGGGACCGGGGCTTATGCAATCCTAACGAGCACGCAGCTAATCGAACGCTTACGACAAATGCAGTAAATAAGGCCAGAGACAACAAACAGAGAGCCAGAGACTTGAACGGGGAACCGGCGTTTTGTGTGTATTATTTCAATGTCATTAACATTGACGACTCAGCTAGAATTCAGTGGATGCGCAGTGTTCTGTCGGCTGTTTGTTACTTTCGCTGGGACACCAGACACCGGACACACAGCGCGGGACGCCGTACACCGGACATCGGCCTCCGGCCACCGGACTCGGCCAAGCCCAGAGCTATTGCATAAATAAGCGACAACATCGACTATTCCAAATTGACAGCGACCGAGTCGACTGTTGTCCACTCGAGCTCAAATTCCCAAACAAATTAATCGTATGAATGAATATCGAATACAATGCATGGGTTCCAGTGTACAGTAGGTGACAAAGGCCAGAGGAAATTGCTCAGGGTTGGTATTGACCTGCTGGAACACCCTGTAGGCTCTGGGACCCTCGTTTCTTAAGGCCTTTTTCCCCCATTAATTTCTCAGTTCCTCATACAAATTTCACAGCTCTCATACCAAGTTTTAGGGGTTCTGTAAACCACTATCCTTTAAAAAACGACATGGCTAAGGTATTATTTATCAATAAATCAATTATAAATTTATTTATTTTTAAATTCGAAATGTTTGAAAACTTGTTCTATTATAAAACTTAAATTTTAAACATTGCAGACATTACCTAGAAACATCCGAGGTGCCACTGTGATTCATTTTTCTTTTTATCACAAATTTATGGGGTCAGTAGCAAATAGGGGGTGGTCTTTATCGCTTCGAAATTCTACGACACGAGCTATCAATTGGTAATCGATGGCCTTGCCAGTCGGTTGGTAACGACTTTTCCATATTTCAGTTTTCAGGAGCTCATCAAAGTTGCAGAGCCCCTTCAAATGGCTCTGCCGCTGTTGCCATGTCCGAATGGAAACAATTGCGTTCAAGTACAAGGAAATAAGTTTGGCAATGACCAGAAGCAGACAGACACACCGGGGGCAGACTATCGGCCTGGCAGTATGACGCCAGCCAGCAAGATAGACGTCCGTCGAGCAGCAACTACCCCGGCAGGCCAATTCCAATTCCACTGCCACTTCCACACCAAAACCAGACCCACCAAGGTGGGACAACGCGACTGCCTGCGGCGTTTGTTACCAATATCCGATGTATAATGAATTCTGGTCTACATGCTTACGATTCTATGACGGCAGAGTCCCCAAACATTCTTATGTCTTCGCCCAAGGAGGGACCGCCATTGCCTTTCCTACCCAAATCGATAAGTCTACTCCAGTTCAATGGCTACTAGTGTACTAGCTAGCGACTTGCATATACATATGTCGATTCCTTCAAGTCCTGAAAATAGGTATCACATCAGTTGCCACTGTCCCAGCAGGGGTTGCATTAGGAGCAAGGTCGTAAATATGGTTTCGCCTAATATACTTTTTATTGCTGTGCGGAGAGTTGTAAAAAAAACTTTATAGTGGTTAAATTAATTTTTTGTTTTATCCATGACACACTAATGAGTATAAATACATTGACCTTAATTAAAAAAATAAATCAATTATTCGAACATACAGAAGAAGTCAATTAGAATAATTTCCACTTTTCGAATTTGTTCTATTTGTTTGTATTTTTTCAATACATTTATGTTCAATTTTGGCATATTCTCTATACTCTTTCTCCTTGAAATATATGTCTTTCGCGAGAAGACCAAAAATAAACTTGGAAATGAAACAAAATGAGAATGCTCAAGCTAAGGAGAGATGCTCAGTTGAAATGGGAAAACCATTATGTGTTTTTTATCCATGAAGGCAAGTACTGGAAGAAGCCGTGTGGCCATCCCTCAAGACTTATCCAACACTTATATAAAAGTCAAACAAAAAGTCCGTAGGAAGTATCAAGTTTATGCATAACAGTAAATGCGACTCATGAAGAAAACTTTATTTATATGACCATCACCCACACCCGGCCCGTTGTGCAACCAGTCGTGGAGCGGTGCAACTCAGTGACCAAGTTTTAATAATAACACTCAACAATCCCGGCTTCGTCCTTCCGTCCGTTCGTCTCCTGGTGCGGTAAACAAACTTAAAGGGCCCGTGACCCATATAAAAAACGCCACTCCCTCTCCAACGGCTCCATCCCCTTCCTAGCCAGCAGGAAACCCAACCCAAAACGCTACGTTTGCATGACCAACGATTGATAGCCTCGCTCCGTTCTAGACGCGGCAGTGGTAGTCACCCAAGTGGACCCACCAAGGCCGGCTAAACTTAATAATTTAGTTACGTGCTGGACGCACATATGGCCAGGATCCGGGCCAGCTCGGAAAGTGCTAAAAACTGCTCGCCGAGTGCCTTAATTTGCACATTTGACCAGTAAGCCGAGTAATTGTGGGAACTCGGCTAACGACTAGCTCATGTGCAACCGGAATTAATTTGGGTAATGAAGGTGACACCCAAGATTATCTTTCTATTGCATTTTGCTTTTTATATTATATTTCAAGAGAAAAATCTGGTGAGGGGGTTTTAAGTCTCCTAAATCACTTGTTCATTGAATTAAAATGATGATTAAAATTGCAAAAAAAAAAAAGTTATATAAGGTAAATATTTAAAGTAAAACCAAACTATAATAGCAAAAGAAACGCACAAAGCCCAGGTATTAATTTAAATTTTTAAATATTTTTTGTGCCTAAAACAGGATCTTCCTTTTTTTTCTTGTGTACATGGGCACAAGCTCATAAACGGAACTCAAAGGAAGCAACAATTATGACGCCACCGAGGCGAAAGTCCCAGCCAAGGAGGAAAAAAAAACAAACGGAGACCAAGGATGCAACTTGTTGGTGTCTGTCATCATTATCCTCATTACCCAAGGACCACATCCAGGCAGATTGAGTGGATCCCTTTCCGCTCCCCAACGCCGGTCCCAATAAGCCGTCCCGAATGAGAACGAAGTCCGTCTCCGTGGCGCCGCTTTATTTGTTGGTGTTCGCCGCACCCTTTGTCAATGCGTCACCACCCCAGACACACACACACCCTGTCCTCCTCATCCTGTGGCCATCTTTGCTTTCCTTTGTGTGCCGTGGGCCTATAGCCTACTTTGCGGCATTTTAAGTGAATTAATTTCACATGTTAACGATGTATGGTAGGGATGACTATGACCCGCCCACAGTAAACATTACAAGCGTTTAGTTTACTTTTTATTTTTGGGAGGGGCGCTAGTTCGCCAGCCCCAACCCCTTTCAGAATCAAACTTTTTATTATGTTTTTTTTTGTTTTTTGTTTTTGACCAAATTGGAAATTGCCGATTACTTATAGGCACACAAAAGTGTTTTGTTTACGTTAAAACTTTTAAGTTTTTTGTGTTTAATGCTATACAACGCACGGTTTTATCTTTGAGTAGCAAATGTTGGTTATTTTTGGAAATGCATGGGTTTTATATTTTGTATCCGAGCGAATTTATACGCGATGGTGATTAATATTAAAAAAATATAATAAGTAACAGTTCTTGGAGTCACAGTCATACAACTGAGATTTTAAAAACTTTTTTAAATGTAAAATGATATATATGTATATATGATATATGTTTATTAACATATAGCATAACTTTAATTAAATTATTCGCAAATATCTAACCATAAAGTGATAATTTAAAGCTTGTATTCTTTAAGAATAGACTAAAAGTCAAATAAAAGGATAGCGGATAGTAAAGGCATTAAATTAAAATAGATAAATTAAAATAGATAAATAATTAAATTAATCTCTGTCTAGGCAAATTAGACTAGTTTCCTGCGCTTTAATTCAATTGTGTTTTTTTTTTATCGCAGACTTTGTCGCTATCGTGACAATTAGTTAGCAACATGTCAATGTTAGCAGCAGGCGGCAGAGGGGCGTGGCGGGGCTATTGATGGGGAAATGAGATGTAACTGACCGAATCCAGTTTGAACCGGTTTCAGGTCGATTAGAAACTGGATACGGCACGGATTTAGCTAAAATTCCTGATGCGTTGTGGTTAGATCAAACTTAATTTTTATATTATATTACATTTCAAAAGGGGAAAGCTATTAGACATTTTAAATATAAATGAAATTACTTACTTACATACTAATAAAAAATAATCAAGAAGTGGTAATGTTCAAATATAACATAAACATTTAAAATATAACACGTTCTATTATATTCTATTTAACCTTTGTGCATATATCTTAAAACATGACACATCATAATATAACATTTATTTAAAATGTCTAATTTATATCAAACTTCAAATACTTTGTTCTGTAACCAAGTACATTCGTTGTAGCAAATCGGAATGTGTAACAGAGCGAAAGCATTTCCAAAAACAAAAATAAACAAAAACCCGCTAAACCGGTTCATCGAGAAGGTTTATCCCCAGCGAAAATTCGAACAAGCTATCACAAAACCAAACAACGAGTTCTCAGTGCGTTAATTAATGAACACCAAAGCTTGAAATCAGCTCTAAATCGAATTTTCTCTGGAGATTATAAAGCTTAATTGGGAATATTAATGGGACTATCTGTCGATCTTTTGCCTTCCCCACGGGCTTATTAATCAGTCGGTTAAAGGTGAAAAGTCTGTGGAAAATTCTGTCCAAATAATACACTGCACCTGGCTAAAATTTACGAGAAATAAGCAGAAGGGGGCAAAAGGACATGCAGCACGAGCTTTGTTTAATGATAGACATTAGGGCATGGCAGGCCAAACAATTTTAGCCATGAACATTGAACAAATACTTCATAGTACCCAACGGCCATCTGCTCTCAGTGACAGGTGTGTCAACAGGAGGGTTAAGTTCTTCGGGGCTTGGCTCCCTTGACAAATCGAATTGAGAATTAGACCAAAAATTCGGTATTAACATAAAAGGTTATTAGAGATAGGTACGCTAATTTCGCAAATAAATTATACATCAATTTGAGCATTTCGATAAACCCGTACAGAACCCGGCCAACTTAATGAAAAGCAAACATATGACGTCAATAGAACTTTTCAGCGTGTTCTGTGTGCCCCATTGAAAACCCGATAAGGCATTTGAACATCGGAGCGTTGGGATCCACTTACGTGCCCCATATATACCCAGAGAAATGTACACAACACAACAACAGAAATTCTAGTATTGGAGCAGGGCATTTTATGATCGACAGCTCCGTGAAATATCGGTATCATTTGAGCGTGAAAATCACCTCCCTCTCATTCCTCTCTCTTTTACTCTTTTCTCTCCGTGCAAAACCTTGAATTTGTATACAGACCTCATTATAAAAGGCAAATATTATAGGCGATAAAAAGCGCTCTCCTCTGTGCTCATCGCCCAGCGTGTTCCACGTTCCCCCTTTTCCTTCGCGGCAGACGTGGGTCCGTGTTCATTTTCAAAAATTAAGAATTTGCATTCCTATGCTTTGGGCTAGCGAACAAGCACACTGAGATAAATAGGGTATTGGAAATGTATAAACATAAATTCCATTCTTTTCAGTATTTTCTCTCTTTTTAAAGAGTTGCCTCATTGCTTGAGGGGGCCTTAACCACATCCAGATCTTGGCCAAGCTTTTAATGGCAGGCAATAAAAAAATATTTCGATTAAGAAGTACTCTAAGTAATTAGACTAGATACTAGTTGTGAAAAACAAGGGTGTAATTTCTTTTAATTAAATTGTAAGGAATTAAAGCAAGGGTGACACATTTCTTATACATAAATGTTTTATTTTTATATCCAACTTAAAATAAGTATGTTCTTTTACTGGGTACTGGTCTTCTCATAGTCGGTGTACTTATCTTGTTTTATGACGTTCGTTGACTAAACATTTCTCAGCCACCGCAATGGAGATTTCCGAAGCAGCTTCTCTTGTTGCTACTCACAAAATGACTCGCCAAATCAACTGATAAGCGGTGTTTACAAACACCCCTCTTCCATAGTTTTCATAACCAAGTGAATAACATGTGTGCATACACAATAAAGAATTTTTGTTTCTATGTACTCAACGAGCTAGTATCAAGTGAATGTGGATAACTCATCTCAGCTTATGCAAAAGTCATTCCATGAAACGAGTTTTTTATGGTTTTATCGGGTCTAAAGGGCCTATCAAATCTCAAGGGATCCACATTTTGAATAAAAATAGGCAATGAAATAAAAGTTTGACTACAAATTTTTAAGATTACATATAAAATTTCGATCAACAAGCTAGATTTAGGAGCACTTTAAAATAATATAAAGAGTTTCTAAAAAAAATAACAATAATATCTACATTTTAATACTTCAACTCAGTTTAACTTAAATTATTTTTAAAAAATGTGTGCAAGTCCTTTAAGTAGTCCACTCTATATTTAAAAGAAATGCATATCCTTTCCTAAATTCTTACTTCTATAATACGCCCAATGCTTAATGTTCCTGCTTATCGATTCGCCAAACGGTAATTAATCATGTAGAAACTTAATCATAAGTTCAATAAAAGTTAATTGTATGTAAACTTACTCCAGTTCTTCCCTGTCCGGCCGAAAAAGGTTCCTTCCTCTGGATTGTAGATCATCTGCCCGAAGGTTTGCTTCTTCGCTGGCTGCGGGAATTCGAATTCACCCTTGGCGGCGCCTTTTCCGTTATTCTTCGACATTTTGGCGCTCTTCTTTTGCACTTGTTTACGGTTATATAGTTTTGGATTTGAAAATTTGGTTAATATATTTTTCGTTGATGACGTGGACGGCGTGGCGCGGGGCGAAGGCTATGAAAACTGATTTATATATACGATTCGCTGTGTATATGCGATGATTCAGCAGCGGATAGTATATTCTTTTTTATTTTCGCACTCGCAGCACTCTTGGGTGTATATTGAAAAACTTGTAATTATGCAATTAATGGCGGTTCGAGTACACGGGGATTGCTTAGCACCGTTGTTACTTTAATTCCTAGGTGAGTTGGGTGTTATTCTTGGGCGCGAAAAGCCAAAACGGAGGCACACAAACAGACGGTATTGGGAGATACGAGAAGTTTGGGGAAACTCTCGGGCTCTTCCTGTGCTGCGGACTCGAGAAGCTTGCTGCGTGTTGCGCTCTCGGCGAAAGATCACCAACTAACCGAACGCAGCACAGCGAAAACAACGCCGACGCGGTCTTCGCCACTCAACACTCAACACTCACACACGCACACGCGCCGCTCTCGGTCTGCCTGTTGGACTCTCCCACCGAAAGCTCCAAGATAAGAGGGGCTACACTTCGAGAAAAAGTCCAGTGAGTGATGCAAGCAAAACCATCCTTAATCCTTGACTACGTCAGCATACTTGACTTAAAACGAAAGGTAATAAAAGTGAGTCTAGGTAGGTCAGTGGACCCGTCAATGAATTACTCTCTCAATAGTTTTTAGGGATAAACTTCATCTTTTTATGGAGAAATTATATGACCATTTCTAGCTCAATGTTTTGCTAAAAATAAAAATTACATTTAAAAGACTAGCACTAATTTCTTTAAGCCAAGTCAAGGGGTTAGTACAACAAGAGAACTTAAAACTAGACTGGTTATAGATAGACTTATGGGGTTATATTATACATATATAGGGATATATTTTACTATTTAGCTTTAGATATCCTTCGTGACATATTAGTCTGAAAATTATATTAAAGAAATGTGCTTTCATTGGGTACTTTTAAAAAATAATTAATACAAAGCTAATGCAGTACTAAATTCCAGCAGGGCATATATTCCATATGTTTGATATTTCAGCTGCCTTATGCGGAAACCCATTTTATCTGGCTCCTCCTGCAGCTGGCATTTCCCTCAGTGTGACACTGACAGCTGTTGAACGTTTTCGACACTTTGCCAAGCAACACGGGAAAAGGCCAAAGCAAAAGCTTCTTGGCCAGGGGGGGGGGGGCTGTGGGTGGCAGTGTTTGTGGCGGTGGTGTATGTGAGTGTGCTGGGTTTCGTGTGTGCTTTACCTTGTCTTCTCTCGGCCTCTCTCTGTGGCTGGCTACGCAAATAGAATAAATGATTGAGTGCAGACATCGGCCAGACAACAGCACACTCGGGGACAGTTGCTTGGGCCCAGAGTTCTTAGATGTCTAATGGTATTCTGCCCCCTTAACGAGCCAGCGCATGGATGCGCCCCTGGCTCGTATGTATATATGTTAATATTACAACGAAAGCACAAGGAAAATCGCACGCACACTAATCCGCGCTCTCCCGCCTGGCCGCCCTCCGTGTCCATCACACTAACATGCGCCGAGAGTTGAGTACGTTGGCTCCACTCCACCCCACTCCAGCCCACTCCGCACTGCTCGCATGTTACGCTCTCTCATTATGCTTTATTTTTCTCTCGCTTTGTTGTATTCTTCCTATGCTCACTCAAACAGTTGGATCATTTTTTTTTTCGGCTGCTCTCCGTTTTGAAAATTTCCACGCGGAAAACGGGGAAAAGTTGTTGCTCCCACTTCTGCACTCAAAGAAAGATTTTTCGATTGTTGAGCATATATTTGGAAATAAGTCAAATATTACTGTGCATTTACTTGGTAATCAATATTAGTCATATTTTATATTCATTTAAATTTCATAAAAGTTTTTTGGTTACTTGGAGTTTTATCAGCGGTCTTGACAATTAAATGTTAACATCAAAGATAAACCTAATGTTTCTCAGCATCTTGGTTTCCTTTTTCAGTGTAAGGAACGTTGCCAAGTGTCAAGCACATTTGAGTTGATTAATTCCCATGAACGAGCATTTCCTCCTGTATGACCCCCACCACTTTGGGAGCCCCCAACTCCATTGAAATGGGTTGCCATTGCCAATTTTCCATATTCTTGGACTGATGCTGCTGATTACGGATAAATGGATGCACAAATAAATGGATACGGCTTTATGTTTGTGTATCTCTGCGCTTCACTGTTGTAACAATCATAAGTTGATTAAATTACACTTGACAACGCCAAAGTACATTATGCCGACATCTCAATTGTAAGTCGCAATTGCTCCAGCTGAGTTTATTGGGTTCTCAGACGGGAGGAGTTTATGGGTAAGTTAAGGTAATTATCTTTCAGATACAATTTAGTTATCTGATTTTGACTAGTTGGGTTTTATCAAAAGAAAAAAGATAAGTTCTAAACTTTATGGAGTGCAACCTAAAAAAAATAATATTCCAACTACAACTAAATAATTTAAGTTTAAGTAAATATATAAAAACTTATGCATTCCAAAGACAACAACTCACCTTCTCAGCTCTCTAGCTTCCTATGAAAGAACCTGCCTTGTTACTTACTTTAAATTTGAACTCTAAATTAGCAAATGTAATTATACATGACAGACCAGAAGAGTGTGTTCTCTCCTGATTCCCTACAAATATGTATCTTCTGGGAACCAGTTTATCTGGTCTGAACCGATTTTCCAGCAAATTTCTATATGCGTGACCGTGTCGATCTTTCAATCTCAGAGAGCTTCCTCATTTGAGATGCGTTTTGATTTTTCCATCTAGCTTCGTTCTCCGTCATCCGATGGCATGGGACAGTGTATATCTTTCATTCAGCTAATTAGCTTTAAATTAGCGGGTAGACATTGTTGTCATTTGTGCACTAAACTGACCAGAATAATACAGTTCAATGGGATTACTCTGATCTATTGCCGTCATAGTAATTTCATCCGATAGAATACTTTTACGATAATATTTTAAAGATCTATGTCAGCTGAAGATAGAGTGGATATAAGGGTTTTACACTAATAGGTATTACGACGAAAATAATAAATAATAAAAAATAATCTTAATGATTTCAACCAGAATATATATCGGTCGCTCTGTTATGTAAAATTTGTTATAATAAATATTAAAAGCAAGCCCAATTTGTTAAAAATTAATTACGGGAAACATCTACAACGCGGAACGTGCACATCACAAATAAATTTGTATCCTCCTGATTGCTTCGCTTGAGAAAAATATTTAAAAATAGCCCATATATCAAAATGCAAACAGCCGAGTTTGGTCAATGATTTCCAATGACGCAATTCGCCGACTTATTCCTTGGCTCGATAAGCACTAAATAAATGTACCAGCTACGAACAAATAAAATAATTATGATTATTGAATAGGTTGGTTGGAAAGCGAATCAATCTGGCTTTAAGTTTATTTATCAGTTGGCTTTCGAAGGCGGCTGACCAGTTCCAGGTGTGACGGCAGAGATTTCAGAGATACGCCTTTATCATCGGTCCGTTCTCGTGTCCCCTCAATGTTGGCTATCTTATCACATCAGGGCAATAATTGCGTTCACGTAGAGACAAAAGTATGCCATATGCCGGCACTGAATAAGGTTGCTACCAGACCCCTGGCTACCACCAAAATATCTCGAGCAGAGCCCCCTAATTTACGAGTTAAATACTGCATAGGAATGGATTTCTCACTACTTACATTTTATTTTTATTGAAAAAGATTTGAAAGCGATATATATCATGTCTCTTAGCAGTTTCAATTCAAGTAATTTTTACATCTTTCTCTTCGCACGTCTTAAATATTTGTAACTTACAAATTAACCGCAGCTCAGCGTTTCCGTAGCCAATTTTTAATATTTTGTTGTTGACAAAGTGTGATGTTGAGAGCTTTCACTTTTGACTAAGAAATGTATAAATATTCTGAATCTATATGTAATTAGTAAAAGTGGTTATTTTTGTTTGACAAAATTGGTCTGTTCTGGTTAAATGTATAGCAGACTCAAAAATGTAATCCGTAAAATTTCGATATAAATTGTATTATCTAATGATTCGTTTTTGTTGATCTATCGGAAATGGCAGTTTGGATTGATTGTTATAAATTTGTTGCATTTGTTTTGGGTCAGCGCTAAATGAGATTCACGTCTGGCTACTACGATCGATCCCTTTAAATTGTTTCCTTGGTGTCTTTTCGTTATAAACTAATGTGAAGAGTGCATAAAATTGCTCAAAGTTCAAAATTTGTATATCTTAGGCGGCATATATTCTAGCTAGGCGGAATAATTCTTGTAAATGTGGTAATGTATGGGAAAGTATCTCACAAAACTAGAAATTTTGAAAACGGGTATTTTGAACATTTAAAAGCAACCATAAAAACATCTAAATGGGGTGCCTCTGTTAGGATTGTCTGTCACCGCCTTTAGCGTTCTCCACTCCACTCCACTGTGTCCATGATTGTTGCTCATCGAACACACCTTTTGTTAAAACATAATGTAATGGGTTAACATTTAAAACGATTAATCGATCAGGAGCTCATAGTGAACGGATCCAATTCTCTCCTTGCGATCGTGGATAATGTTGCGAGCCCAAGCCTTGCACTCCACGTTGATGATGATGCCGCCTGGATGGAAAGAGGGCATGCGGTTAGATCGATTGTAAGCCATTTTCACAGACTACTCACGTTTCGGACGCTGGAAGTGAACGGCCACCAGGGGACTCAGGTAGCCCTCTGAATTCTGGTAGGGATAGAAGTAGCCGGGGAAGCCCCTGACCGGCAGATAATTGACAGCACCAATGTTTTCCTGGTCAGCTGGGTTCTCGCCCTCGCACGACACCCAGATTGTGTTCAGCTGGAAAAGATCAGGGTGTTAGCGAAAGGATCGAAGGATCTTCTGACTCTGAACTAACCTTGTGGGGCTGTGTTTTCTCCATTTCTCCAATGTAGTTCTTCAGGCTCGCGGGCATGGACTCGGGCAGGTCGCGGGAATCGTTGTAGTATTCCGGTATCCAGCCATAGATCTTGTTGAGCTTCAGGAAGATGCATGGGGCACTCTTGTGGTAGCTGTAGTTGTTCTCCTTGGTGCACGGCGACCACGACTTGATGTCCACATCGCACACCTGGCCCTTTGGTGGCGGCTGGTTGTAGTCGCAGTTGTAGATGTTCTGGCCACGACCGGGCGTAAGGCCGGGTACCTTGTACACTGAAAAGGTAAACATTTAATTAGAATTTGTAGATAAATTACTTGTTTTCCAATTAAACCTAAATAAAACTTGGTAACCTGTCATTAAAAACCACAAAAGCGATCCTAGGTCCCAAGATAACGATAGATAATTCGTCATGCATAACATTTTGTTTACAACCCATAATATTGCTTTGCTAAAATAATGACTCAGTAAGCTCTTACCCGCAAGGAAATCATCGAGGGAGTCTGTCCAGTGCTTGTAGTTCTCGTGTTGGGTGCCTTTGTACCAGATCAAGGTGCTCTCGACGTTGTCTACCGGCGGCAAGGGGCGAAAACCCAAACCTGTGACCATAAAGATTCGGTTAGCGACGCAATTTGGAGGCCGTGAAATCATTGAACTCACCTGGATTGGTGCCGATCAGGGAGCGGTCTAGTGTCCATTTGGGTATGCGAGGATCGAGGGTCTGGAAGAAGGCCCACATGCAGATGGCCACCAGGGCGGCGAGTACTCCGTAGAAGGCCACATAGAAGATTCCGATTTTGGCTGTATCCGGGAAAAGAAGGAGGGCAGAACAGGATGAGCTTCATTGAATTATTGCGATTACAGCGATTCCCGCGGCGCGATCGCCAGCCAATTCAATGGGTTTGATTGAATTAATCACTTGACGGCGGACCCAGCGGTCAACCATGGGTTAACCCGATAATTGACGACAGCCGGCAGTTCCAGTGGGCTATATAAACAAATGGGAACCCACCCCAAGCCAAAGCTGGTCCGCTTCTCAAGTTCGGAGTGGCTGGCAAGATGACGCCGCTTCGTGTCTCTCCACTGAATCATCGCCAGCTCTAGGCATGCAGCGCTCTTAGACGTGGCCCAAGAGAACGGCGCCTAATGAGTGTTATGCACTCAAGAGTGAGGCTGCTACTGGTGATCGCTCTCGACGATATTCACAGATATGCGACATAACCTCAACCCGACCGGAAGAGTTGGGAAGTGAGAGTGGCACCAATATTTCCATGGGGAGAATCGGAATCAAGCCCAAGCTCTGCAGAGCCGAGAAACAAAGCCCATGGCCTGTACATGTGTGTATATTTCCATTTTGCCTTCGCTTTTCCCCCCTCTGCAGCATAATTGCATTGCACACCCGACTATATGCCGACTATATTTAGACAGGGCCTTGGGCATGCCAAGAAAAACTTTTGAATGCCAATATTGGCGTGCACTGAAAAACCTTAGCAACGTCCAATTGATGATAAACGGTGCAGTGGGCTGCTTAACTGGCGGTAATTGAAGGCAAAAACAAATGCAGCATCTCTTCCTCGCCCCACCCCAACTTGTGCCCATTTTCCAAACTGTTGTTAATTTTTTACTCCCTTTTTTGCGGCCGAGTGCAACACTCGGCACTTCAGTGGGCGGCACGTTCGCAGCGAAGTGCTATTAAAAACAAGAAAGGAAGCTAACTTCGGCACGCCGAAGTTTGTATACCCTTGCAGATATTATTTTATTGCATTTTACCTATACTTATTATGTTGAGAGTTTGACAGTTACAGTTTTACATTCCCAGTTTTACATTTTCCCTATACCTACCGATCGGTTTATATGGCAGCTATATGATATAGTTGTCCGATTTTCATAAAATTTATACAAAAATTCTGAACTTATAAAATAAGCTTATATCTCAGAGTAGATAAAAATAGTTTGAAAAACAACGAAGTTATAATTTTTTTTCTATTAATTTCCTGATCGTTCCTATGGCAGCTATATGATATAGTCGTCCGATTTTCATAAAATTTTTACCAAAATTCAAAAATAATATAAAATGGTCATATGTAAAAAATAGTGCACATATGTTGAAAAACAGCTAAGTTATAATTTTTTTTCTAAAAATTTATCGAACATTTGTATGGCAGCTATATGATATAGTCGTCCGATCCGGCCCGTTCCGACATATATAGCAGTGAGAGCATATAGAAGACTATATGCAAAGTTTCATTCAGATAGCTTTAAAACTGAGGGACTATTTTGCGTAGAAACAGACAGACGGACAGACGGACAGACGGACAGACGGACAGACGGACAGACGGACAGACGGACAGATGGACAGACGGACAGACGGACAGACGGACATGGCTAGATCGACTCGGCTGTTGATGCTGATCAAGAATATATATACTTTATAGGGTCGGAAACGTCTCCTTCACTGCGTTGCAAACTTCTGACTGAAATTATAATACCCTGCAAGGGTATAATAATTCTCGGCTAGACTCAAACAGGTAACAGCGTGACACCGAAGTATAGCAGCTAAAAACCCAGTAAGGGCTTGATTTACAGCAGGTATGCATGTGCCAAAACAAAACTACAAAAATGAGGGAATTTAGAGTGCCATAAACTTACCCCAAGACGAGCGATCGCGGCCCATAACCGTGCCCTCCTCGGCGTTATATAAGAAGCGGCCTAAATGGAACGGTGTGGGCTTGCGCAGGTTGTGCAGATCCTCGTCCGTAAAGGACGTGCTCATTGGCACGGGCTTGGACATGTTTCAGCGGTGGGTTTTGTTCTTTGGATTTAAAGGCCTGTGCGTACAGTTCAGATGGAATATAACACGGTTTCGATAACAAAAATTTCCCTAATATTTGGGACTCCTTTAATCGATTTATTTTCGATAGAAATCTATATCCTTTGATTAATCTTAAGCCATAAATCGGTCTTAAAATTATTACTTATTGAATGATTTTTAATTTCTTATTATTTTTACATTCAAAAGGCCAAGTAAGGGCACTTGTAATTACTTAAATATTTAATTGAGACCTTTAATTGGAAACTAAACTTATAATGGTAATGAAATTGAAAACAATTAAGCAGTAATTATATGAAAATCAATATAGATTTCTAAACTTATTTAAATTCACACAAAAGGAGTGAAGTGTTTCGATTTGTATAGGAAATGATCTATTTCAGGAGTCCCTTAATTATTCTCTAGGAGAAATGCACCAACTAAAATCCCTATTAAATATTGCAGCTGAACTGAAATTTTTTGGCGGTCTTCACTTGTTCACTTGTTATTTTCTTTAATTTCGCTTCACTGTTTTTCTTAGGTTTTTTTTTGCACTGCCACCGAGTTGTACAGATGTACACAAATATTGTGTTTTCACTCGTCCTGCTGCCGACTCTCCCCGAATTTCTCCCTGGATTTCGCTCAGGATTCCTCTCTGAATTTCTCTCAGTACAACTCTCTCGAGAGACCGCCGCCTTGCCCTTGCAACCCTCTGGTCCTGCTGGGCAGTTGGCGCCTTTTTTGGGCTCCCTCTTCCCACTTGGAGGGGCAGCGGCAGCAGCAGACAATGGAGGGGCCACCTGCAACTGGTAGGCTGGCTGGCAAGGAAGGCGCCTGTTGCTGAGTACTTCCGCGTTTTTCCGGATTTCACTGGCGCATTGGCTTTGACCCGGCACTGGGCGCCCTATTTCTTTTAAACACTTATTTTAGCCACTTATTTCTCGACCCGAAAGCCACCGCAGCGGGAACAACAACAGCAACTACAAAAACAAACGGCAAGAGTGACCGCTCTTTCCGCACACACACACACACAAACACACACGCACTCCCGCAGCGGTGTGAGTGAGTTGTATCTGTATCTCTTAGCTGGCGCTCTTAGCGCTTGGCCACAACATACAAACAACCACACCTTTTTGAAGAAACTGCGGAGCGTTCTTTAAGATTCTTCAATTCACAACTGATATTTAAAATTGTGTGCGTGGTTTGCGGGTGTGTCGAAATCGGGAGAGTCTCTTCGCGGATCTATTGGTGCATTTCCCCCAATCGAAGGAGCCGTAAGCTTTGTGGAAAAATAATGAAACCTCCGCACTCGACGGACCACAAACTAGTTAAGTTATTGTTTGGTAGCGAAACGCGTCAGGACCACGCCACGAGTTGTTCTCCGCAGCACGTTTGGTCGTCGCTCAAAACAAATTTCAGACTGAACCCCGAAACTGAACTCCGTCCACATAGCAGCCGCCGCTGAGCCAAGCAACGGACCTGGCTTGAGTCAGATACATACACTGACAGAAAGTATTGTCAAAATGTACGATTTTTACTCATAATAAAGTGATTACATGGTCACGAAAGTAAAGTTTTATGTACATTTTGCAGGAAATTTAAATGATATAATTTTTACAATTTGTATTAGTTCTAGAATTAGTTGCCATTGTTTTTTTAATAAACAAATATATATGTATATCTAAAGCCTTGAAGTATCTATATCTATAGTAATAATACATATAGATATTAAGATACTATTTTGATCCTCAGTAGAACTTAATTAGAAAACCAAAAACCTGCACGTAGAGAACTCTTCATCCCAAATATGTTAAGTCTCTTTTGCATTCAAACAAGTCAGAAGTAGTTGGGAATTATAGGTTATAGAGTAATTTCATATTAGGAACAAAAATCTTAACTTAAGATAGTTTTGAATAGTATTAGTTTACCTTGTTATTAGAATTTACTTATCTTAAGAAAAAAAAAATCGAAATTACAAAAGCAAAAATTGCACAATTTTCTTTTATTGTTTTTTATAGTGTAACAGCCAAGTTGTTCTCTGGCTCTATCTCTGGCTTTGTCTCTGTCTCTGGCTCTCTCGAGCCGAGTTTTGTTTTGAGTGCAATGTGAACGCTTTTGGCGGCATTTCCCAGTTGAGTGGAATCGCCTCGCCTCGCCTCGTATCGAATCGAATGGGAATTCTGGGACCTAGGGTTGTTCTGAGTTGAGTTGCATCTGGGTCTGGGTCTGGGATTTGGGTTGGGTTGGATTGGGTTGGGTTGCGTTGCGGACCGAGATTCGGAAGCGTTGTAATTGCCGTGGAAAAGCTGCTCCTACGTTGCACTCGTTTTAATTGGGCGGTGCCAGTGCATGTGCCACTGCAGCTCATTTAGGTTTTGTGGCCATCGGGATGAAGGGTGAAAGGCAGGGGGAATCGCGAATTGCAAATTACGAATTCGCCAGGGTAGCGCAGGATGTGGCTATTGAGATTGCCATCGGCTGAAGTGGTTTCTCTCAAAGTTAAACCTCGTCTTAGTAAGCTATAAATATGGGTTTTATTATAAGCGAAATAGGAGGGTTTAACTAATGTTTCCTTACAAAATACTCTTAAAAACGCGATTTGTTTCTATTAAATAAATTGATAAGAAAATGCAAGTTAACTTGACCTCAAGTCTGGGAGAAGAATATTGCAAATATTTATAAGATTATAGGTCGCTACTAATATACAATTTAAAACGATAAAAGCCGAGGCCATTTGACATTAAGTTCTCTTCTGGCGGTTCTTGTTTTCTCGGTTTTTCTTATCGTCTTATATTTTCTTATTTTTATGATGATTTAAATGTGGCACAAAAACGAGGCAAGTATTTAATTAGAATGTCTCGATAGCATTGCTTGAAGTTCCCTTTAAATAGAGGTATGCTGCTAAAAATATGAGATGAAATGATGTCACAAAAGCTAAGGCCATTTGATATAGATTTTTCCATTGAAAACATCCAGGGGTTTAGTGTTATATTAAAATATTAAATAAGCATCCACATTGACATATTTTTGTCAACGCTTAATTTCCCTTTAAATTAAATGTTTAAAGTCTGGCATGTTCCTGCATAAAGTATAAGATAAAATGATGTCATAAAGTCGAAGTCCTTTTTTCTATGGATTTTTTTTTGACAAAATGCCAATTGAGCTCAGATCTTAGGAATACATTTTTTTATGTATTAAACAAAAAAAAACCAAATATTTTTTAAAAATATAAAGTATGTTCATAAAATTCATAAAGAAAATATTCCTTCTTATTTCAGTTCAGTTCTGACTTTCAGTCAGAGTTCTTAATTTCAATTAATGAATAATTTTCAAGCCCAGGAAGTTAGTAATTAATACACTACTCAATCTATACAATCTCTTTTAGGCAAGGCAATTAGCATTTAACTAATACATGTCAAACCGGAGTTTGGTGTTAAATCTGGTGCTCAAACAGCAAACTGGGCCAGGAACTGGTTTCGAACGCGGCCAAAGGATATTCGGAAAGTGGGCCACACGGAGTTGCTGTACTCGCACGCACAAGGGGTGGGTTTTCTTGGAGAGCTCGCTCTTCCGCTGGCTAAACTGAGCCGTTGAAGTTATATATTTAAGGGACTGTGCACGCAGGATACACCAGAGGGCAACGTAACAGTTTTATTTAATGTAATGTACTTTAAACTATTTTAAAAATTAAAATGATTATCTCCACAAAAGCAAATATATATGTTAAACAAAAAGGGAAAATATGTCCTTTGAATAGAGGTGGGAAAAACATCGAAAATAGCATTTGCTTTATAAATATTTTATCCTTTTTTAGGTATAAATACAAGTATTAATCGATTAAGTATGCCCTCTAGTTTCGTTATTAAAATTTCAATAAAACTGTGTTACTTAGAACTAAGCATTAGAAATGCAGTCTCTGGGCTGGAATAGCGATCGATAATATTTGCTCACAAATCACATATTTTAAGCAAGATGTCGAAACAGATTCTTCAGAATTGTCATTCCGGGTTTGTTTCCAGGTGAATCAGAATAAGTATATACATGTCTATATATGTACATGCATACATACATACATAGCTTAAGGTGTGGAAAATCAGTTTTATAACATTCATTTTAATATTACCTAATAATACCTAATATAATCCCAAAAACTAAGGTCAAAAGTTCTAAGAAGGATAAGGATCATGAGGGACCAATTTAATGATACTCCAAATGACGTATTCAAGTTACGGAATAAATCCTGGCCAAGAGGGAAGTTACGCAACCACGAGGGCCATTCTGCGGGCCCTGGCAACGACCTTCCCTCGGAACTGGAGATGGTTCTGGAGAACACGCTCGCGGGTTCACCGCAATCTGATTGCATAATGGCGTAATTGACCGATATTGTGGGACAAGTGCCCCAAACACAGATCTAGTCGCGCCGCGGGACCAGCGAAACGGAATCGCCATTGGGCGGGCAATAAAATGGACACGGCTTCGGATTCGGACTCTCGACTCGGACGGCGGTCGGAGGACAGAGGAGGTCTCGGCGGGAGGCCGGTAAGTGGAATACATAAATCCACCCACATCCACAGTAATCTGCATTTGCCGCTAGCGCTAATGCGACGACAAAGAGACTGTCGCTGATTAAGGTCGGACTTTTATTAAGACCGCGAAGCTGGCTGGCACTACGCCTCGATGCTACGTTTACGTAACCCCAAGACTCACCCCAGCTCTCCATGGAGCGACCAAAGTAGGAGTTGTCCTCGGAATCGTAGATCATCTGCTTTAGGGACTTCTTCTTGGGCCTCTCCGGCGGCCGGGCATAGTACTGTTGGAAGCCATCGATGCAGTCCTCGGTGATGGTCGGCATTCTTCCGCTCTTGGCTAGCTTGACTGGCCGTCTCTTCCTCAGCTCAGCGGCGGTGCGGCTTCGGGCTCCGGATGTGGATGTGGAGGTAGGCTTGGGGTGGCGATTGCTTAAGAGATCGCCGGAACGTTTGTTCCTCTCAAAATGAGCTGATGATCGATTTATTAATTTCCGTATGCCGTGTTCGGCGCTCTCCGTGGGCTCTGTGTGCTGTCCTTTGTGTCGGGATGTGTGCTGGCGTTGGCTTCGGTCCGGTGTGGTCTGCTCGGGTACTTAAATGGGTAATGGGAATAGTGATACTCGCACTCTGCTGCACGACAAGTTGACACCGCTGTGCGCCGCGCGACACTGATCTGAATCTGAGTTTGTGAAGAAGCCGAGCCATCGCCAGTCCGGGGGTGATATGCTGAAATGAAATGCTGGAAAGTCGGGCTTTGATTAGTGTCAGTTCTGTGTCGTTTCGGTTGCGGAAATGTGCGGGACGGTGGCGGCGGCGGCATCGCCATCGGCATCTCCGGTGGCAGCCGTGGAAGACGCAGGTCGTGGCGCGTGACACAATTCCCGCTTAATTGGACGTTAAGATCGTCGGTGGGTTTCGCGCTCGACGCCGTGGCAAATCCCAGCAGCAGCTGCCGGTGGAATTAGCGGTGATCATTGCACTAATTGCTGGATGAAATACGGCTTCCTCTGGCACTGTGACCACTTGTGGTCATGGAACGACATCACTCGGCCTCCGTTCGGGTCGCGAGTCGCGGCTGCTGCTGCCCACACGTTGGGGATTCGGTTCTAAGAACCGACAGAGCGACAGAGCTTTAATTACCACGCATTTAAGGGGGAAAGTAACCGAGAGCTTCGAACATGGTAATTAGCCAGCGACCGTTACGTTATGCAGCGACCGTTTCGTTACGTTTGGAATTCAAACTGCTGTTACGTTATGTCGCAAAACTAGTTACGTTACGGGAGGTACGTTACACGAGGTGGCGCTGGCAAGCTGAAAGCGTGGTTTGCGTACGGGATAAGCTTCGTGTTCGCGGTACTGGCGCCAGAGGGCGCCGCTGTGGAGTACACATTGAACTGTACACTGGGAGAATAAAACGTTGACTTTACACTGAGAAAAAAAACTGGAAACACGGAAAAAAAAACTGAAAACAGACTTGCAGTGCACCCGCGACAAAAAGTGCCAGATCGGGCGATCTGAGGGTTTCGTGTTTGAGTGTGCCCAGATTTTCCGATTTTCAAGTTCAGAGAGTCTTATTTTCCAACTTTGAGCAGATCTGTGAAGGTAAAGGCAAGGCAGAGGAAGATAGATTATCAATCACATTCACCTGAATAATCGGAACTTGAATTGTGGCTAGTTACCACCCCGTAACTTGTAACTGTCGGCGGTCTCTCCGCGGAACAATATCATAGCGAGAAGTATCAGCAGCATCAGGAACAGAAACACCGTGACAACCAGGCCGATTGTAATTACCGTCGTTTTCTCCATTATCGTTGCTTAAAATGTGTTAATTTTTGCTTTTTTGTCTAAATAAATTATTTAGTGCTATTTCGTTATATTGGGATTAAATCTATCTCCGTCTAAGAACACGAAGAATATAATCATGAGCAAGCAAAACAGAATTACAATCACACACAATAGAATTACTGCTAGTCGATTTTTGTCCATTGTGACGTTGTTTTGAAGCAATGAAACTCGGTGTTTGAATGCGTTCGAACACTCGGTCGACGCCTGCTTGATTCCCGAAAACGAGAGCGATATTGTAGCGATAGTAAAGAAGCGTAAGCCAACTTTACGTTCAAGTTCCCAAAAACACCCACGCGACTGTCTTCTTATAATGACTATAACGAATACTCACTGATTATGGTGCCGCCACTTCCTCAGCAGGTGCAAGTTCCGGCGGTTCGTGCATCTGCACCTCAACAGTTGTGGTAGCCAAGGTCGTCCTGGTGGCTTTAGAGTACGGACTATCGAAGATGAAGACAAGTAACATCACACACATAGCAACGAGGCTTAATATGACGGATACGCCTACAGCTATGAGGATCGTATTGGCTGCCATGGATATGTCTTTTATTGGAGGGACATCAGGTTGACATTAACAGGAAGAATAACTGGATCCTTTGGTAAAAATAAAAAGTATTATTAACAGCCAGATATATGATTTTAGTATACAATACACAAAAGGAGACGCATACTTGTCGGAACAAAAAGAAATGACTTAAATGTTGGGATCTAGAAAGTGAAGATACTCAATTTTTTTAAGTTGGTGTGAATATATGAGTGTTCTTCGATAATTTTGTGGTGAATTTAAAAAGGGAAAACTAAGAAATCAGTTCCAAAAACCGTGCTTTATTTAGAGAAAACAGAACAAGGTGGCAATGGTGGCCGAATATCGCAGTCAATAAGCGATTTGTTCTGATTTTTACTAAAACGCATCTTTCAACTCAAATATAATTTGATTTATATCATAAAAGAAAGCCAGCTTCAGGAAACCGAAGCTTGTATACCCTTGGAGTTTCAATAAGGCGCACTGAGACTATAATTTTAAATGATTTAATTTCAGTTATTTAAGAAAATTATAATTATGTGTTATTAAATTATAAAATTATCAAATTTTGAAGACATTTAGAATATTATTTCGCACATGAAATCGGTGAACAGTCGTTATTAATCTCACTCTTAGTTACACTCCACTTTCTTTTCTATACTGCACTGCGTTTTTTTTTTTTTGTATCTGAATTAAATTATATATTTGTATCTCACCCTAAGTACATGTAGTATTTCTTTATTGTTTAAGAATAAAATCTTACCGGGGGAACTTTGTACACTTTCTCGTAAAATTTGAATCTGCGCAAGATTATTACGAACACAACCAAGAATATGTCAATTGTCAGGAGCACGAGTATAATAAGTAAAAAGATAACAATAATTGTTTTGATCTCCATTTACAATCACTGTTTAATGAGGAAAACAGTAGTTTTACAGAACGAAATATTTTTGAATGCCGCGTATCATCGATAGTTTAATTTAATAATGAATGACGTAAAAATCAAAACAAATATGTTCTTAATTATAAGAAATAAAAAGGCATTCTCTGCGGAATTTTCTTAAAGATATTTTCTTTTGGTGCCCTTAGATTTTGGTTTTAATTATATATGTGGGGTTGGGGTTTTTATTTAAGTTTACGGGAAATTAGTAGTTTAAAGTATGAGTTTTTTTATGAAGATCTCTCTATATATCAGGCCCTCAAAGCTTAATTTCGTTTGCTTGGAATACAAGACTGCTTTGACTTTACAATCAGAGTCGCATCACATCGATTAATATACTTTTGACCTTGTGCTAACCGGTCAAGCATTGTACTGTAAAACAAAAAGAGTTACTAATTCTTCACGATATTGAAGACCTGGTAAGTTGCAAAGCCCTAAACGAGAAAGCTGGCCAATCCTAATCCCTATCCCTATCTTGCAGGTCGCGCCTATTTGTAACCATGAAAAGCATGCACACGATTCTCGTCTATGCCGTGATCGGGGTTCTGACCCTGATCATCGTCATCTTATCAATCATACTGATCGTAGGATTATTTATTCCCATGAAAAAGGACGACACTTTGACAACATATGAATACGAGACTACTAGGAAGTACTCTGAAGAATTTGTAAACCATTACTAGAAAAACTAGGAAGTACTATTGCTGTGACAGGGAGTCAAGCATTATGATTTGCTTTCCGTGTTTTGCGTGAAAATTTACAAAATTGCCCTGCACTTAATTTGGAAGTTAAAAAACCGCATTTTATCCATACTTTATTGGTACAAAAATCGTGTAGTAGTGCCAGTTTTAAGCAAAATTAAATTTAAATTGTCAACAATACGTATTTTTAAATTCTTTTTGATTTGGTTTCTAATGGAAATAATACAGGAAAATGCATTATTAATCTTAATATTTGGTATAAATTCAGATATATATAAATGGGGATTGATTGCTTTAATTGTTCAATGAAGAGTCGAATGTGTTAGCTTGGCATAAAGTTGAGCTTTATATTATTGCTTGAGCAACGTAAAATTTGAAAACCATTCATCACAAAATAGGAATGTACACATCTGTAGTGGTCGGGGGTGGAGTCTGCTGGCTGGCTGCACTGCCACCTCAATGCAACATAAGTGCAAGTGTCTCTGTGTAAATAGTGTATAAGGGATCATTTCTTCAGGTTGAAGGCCTTGAGCTCAGCCTCAGTGAGGCAGGAGGGCTTGATCGCGCGAAGGACATCGGCCGGCTGACTGGCAAGCAGCTTCATCCGCTCGGACGCCACAAACGCGTCCTGCTGGTCCTGGCGGTCGTAGATGGACTGGATGATGCGGCGCTCGTCCTCGGCATCGCGGGCCTTACGTTCCTTGTCCTCCAACTCCTTCATCCATATGTCCCTGCAGTAGTGCCCGACCAGCCGCTTATGGCTCTCCTGCTGTTCCACCTGTGTACGATACTGTCGCTCGCCGAAGCATGTCGGATCCTTCGGACGGTTAAGAGCCTCCTGCACGGCCTTATCCCGGAAGAACTTTTGCTCCTCGCGATGGTCGAGTAACTGGTCGCGGATCTCCCGCTTGCGAGGCAGCTTGTTCCTGGCCCGCTCCATCCCCAACTCGTACTCCCTGGCCTCAAACTCGCCGATGCCGAGGTTGATGATCAGCTGATCGCGTGCCTCTTGGTCCTGCTGGATCCGGCTTATCTCGAAGCCCAGGCGGGCGGCGGTGGTCTCTCGAGCCTTCATCTGGTCCAGCTTCCGCTTTCGAGCTGCGGAGACGAAGTGGTCTGTCATGGGTCCCAGGCTGTCCAGGATGCCCCTTTCCTTCCCTTGGCGGTTCTGCCACGTTGCATTGGCCTCCCGAGTGGCCCTCAACATGGCCTCCGACTGTCTCTGGGCCTCCAGAAGCATCTGGCGTTGGCGTGCCTTGTTCACCGCATCCTCGTTGCGCTCCTGCGCCACCTTCTCCTCGCACTGCCGCAGCTCGCGGCGACCTTCCTCATTGGCCGTACGCTGGTCCCTCAGCCGGTTGGAACGCGACTCCGAGATCTGCGACATAAGGGCGTTGCCGTAGGCACGCCTCTTCTGAAGGCGTTGCTGCAATTCTTCCAGGCGCTCCTGCTCCACAGCACGCTGTGCCGCCAGAGCCTCGGCCCGCTCTCTCTGCTTATCCTCTGCCGTTTGTCTCTCAACGTTTAGGATCATTTCCTTTGTGATCAGCGCGGTCTGGGCTCGCTCTACCTCCACCTCAAGATTCCGCATCTCGGGCACGTTGCGATGGATCTGGAGGCATCTGCTGGCCGCAACTTGTTGCCGGTGCAGCTCATCTGCCAGGCCCTTGGTGATGTCGTGATCTATTTGCTCCCGACGCTGTCGCTGCTGCGAAAGAATGGACTTGTGGCGTTCGGCTGCCGCCTCCTCCACCTGTGCCTTGACCTGGCGGTAAAGTGGGCGGTCTGACACCGAGGCCTGCCTTATCATTGGACACGCGTCCATGTCCTGGTCACAGGACTTGCGCGGCATGGGTTTCATGTATGTCAGCATATTGGGGATCGGCTCCTGGGCGTCGGTGGCAAAGATCGAGACGCCCGGATCATCAAACGCTCCGTACACGGTGCCCTCCATCCTCGACATAGTTTGGCAAAGAGAGAAAGTCTTTTAGTAGATTTAGTGTTGTTATTTTTTCTATGACGTTAGACTCTGGAAAAACTTACACTTACACTTTAAATTCTCCGTTTCCGCTTCTCTTAAAGTTTACTTTGAATTCAAATCATTGTCATAGACAAGTTCCTTGAGGTAAATCAAAGTCTCTATGGAATATAGATGTGCTGAGTTCTTATGACCTAAGCATCTACGGTATGGATGACAGGACTGTCGGCTCATTAATGGAAACAAATAGTGTCATATTTGTGGAGGAGTTAAGGAATGTCGACGGTGCACACTTGGTGGTAAAAAAGAATTAATTAATCGTTCGTTAGCTTAATTAATGACACATATCTAAAACAATATAAAATATATAGACCACCAATGAAAGTAATGACTCTTAATTTGTGTGGTTAGCATTCGGAGGTCAACTTAAATTTAATATTATTTCTATAACCTAAAACCTTATTTGATACATATTTATATACTTATTTTTGTAGTCTTCGAAGTTTTTAAATAAGCACACTAACTGTAATAATACAAATTATTTTGTCTTTCGATTTTATTTTCAGTTGTATAACCCATCAGAAACAGAACATCTATTTTATCAACCCTTCTACAGAAAACCGAATTCCAGGAAGAATCTAAATTATACAACCCTGTAAATAAGACCCATTTTGATACATATTTATACAATCTGAGATATTTAGTTCACAAGATGATGGAATAATGTAAATTATATCGTTTTTATTTTATTTTTATTTTCCTCTTTGCCTGGGCATATCCATTAAATTGAAACAAAGTGAATTCTAGAAACAGTTTTTTTATAAAATTTTATTTTTTTCTCTTGTAATTTAATGCCAAAATTGTGAACAAATTTAAAATTTAGAAGCAGAAGTCAGAAAAGTTGTCCCGGATGCAACGAACCGGAGCGACGATCCCCGCCAGTCGATTCCGACAGTCTCCGCGGCATCCTCCATGCCGACTCTGCCCACTGTGAATTTTGTCTTAACCAAAAGAGCGCCACACAAGTACTTGCTCTACATGTCCTCTTCGGCCGAGGGCCATCTAGAAGCCACCTGTAAAGGGAAAGCGTAAGCACCGGTGAATAGGACAGCTACCACACCTACTTACTCGAGACGAGTCAGGGGATGGGGATGGGAACTGGGACAAACAGAAGGGAATCAGGCCCTAGCAACAGCATTTGGGTGGCGTGTTGTAACAATGGGCCTTGCACGGAGCGCACCAGACACAGGGCATGTTGTCCTTGTTCACAAGGTACCGCCCAGAAGCTTGGGGAGAAGGCCGAGAGTCACCACATCTGATCACACAGATCGAAGGTTCAGATGCAGTGGCCCGCACAGTCAACGCGCATTTCGAGATCCTTAACGCAAATTTTGGTTTTCTATTTTCGAGGGATTAGTATCGGACAGGCGAAGAAGGGACTGGGGACTCGGGTCGGGATGTGGGGGAGCTTCGGGGTCGGACTGACTTACATGGATACGTTGGGGGCGTGTTACAGTAATTCCAAACACGCGGATCGGGGATACCGCCCTCGGGCAGTGGAGGCACACACATGCCCGGCGCCGGGGAACAAGGTATGGGCGAAGGAGCTCCGCAAGGTGGACTGTGTGGGCCACAGCATGGGGTTTCATTACAGGGTCCGCAGCAGCCGCCTCCACTAGGTCCGCAGCCAGAGCCACCGCCGCAACCGCCGCCGCCGCAGCAACCGCCGGCTACTCGTCCACCGCAGCCAGCTCCACCAGATGCAGCTCCGGAAGCAGCGCATCGCATGCGTTTGTTGTTCACGCCCATGGTCATGTTGGCGAAGCGCAGCGGAAAGGCAGCCGGACCGCAGGACGGGAAGGGGAAACACAAGCACGCCGGCCTGCCTTGGCATGCGGATCGTGGACACTTGTCTTGCAGCCCGTTGCGCTTGACGCAGTCACAAGTGGTGTACATTATGCCGCACCGCAGCTCCCGGCTTCCACATCCTCGGGGCTGCAAGAGATCGATTAGTTACCAGGTGAAATGGGATGCATTGGAATCCTCCACTCACCTCACACATGTTTGGATCCTAAAGCGCTGCATGGCAAGGATAATGGTTATTAAAGATAAACTTAAACATACACATGCAATTTCACACTCACTTTTTGGTTAAAATTTTACAAAAATAAATTTAGAATTTTGGATAATTTAGAAGTTGGCCGAAACGTATGAGTCGAGTGTCTAAAATCGAATGAATGCTGCCCCTTACATCGTATACTAGGTAGCGGCTAAAGTTTCGGTTCGATTTGAACTGAAAGTCATGGCCAACTTTATGAATATTTTTGGCCTACTAGATCTACAGATAAATGATTTGTTAAGACCAAGCAATCGTTAAATTATATTGGAAAAATGCTATAAAGTTCATAAATTTAACCCCAGATCTATTCGGCTTGATTGAATGCACTTGTCTCGATAAGAAACAGATTGTATTTGCCAGATGACAAGTGCAACAGGTGGTTTTACTTTCACCGCGAAGCTTTTCAATTAATCGAACGAATAGGACTTAAAATTATGAAGATATACTAGCATCTTGTATCCATTAAAATCAATATTACTCGACAAATTATCTCTGCCCGATTGCTCTATCAGCAAAAGCCTCAGTCCACTGGAAAGTTTTAATATAATGCAATTATAATACTAATTTAAATATAGATTAGAAAATAGTTCCAATGGATGCCCCTACTCCAGCGAAAGCTCTCTTATCAGGCATGTGTTTCGGCTCTCCTGAGAAGCGGACTCAGTGCTGTTCAGTTCCCTCTGAATTATCAAGCTGATCGGATCGACGTCGCAATGCCAAACATTGCAGTTATAGGGGCCGGGGTGAACGGAGTCGCCAGTGCCATTAAGATACTGGAGCACTACCTGGCTGAGGGGCAGCCGACAAGCGTAACGATTATATCGGAGGACTTCACGCCCAACACCACAGGGGATGGATCGGCGGGACTTTGGGGCCCCTATCTCCTGGGCGGCACACCGCAATCGAAAGTATAGTAAGTATTTTTTCCGATTGCCAAGTCCCTGTATCTTTACTTTGGAATTATTTTCCCGCAGCAAGTGGTCGCAGAGTATGCACCGATTCCTGGAGAAAATCTGGCTGAGCGAGGACGCCGGAGAGGCTGGGGTCTGTCTGCTGCCCTGCATCCGACTGAACACCTCGACGGTGAACACCGTAGAGGACTTCTGGCGCAATATTGTCTATGGAGCGCAGGATCTAACTGCGGACCAGCTGGCCGCCTACAATGTGGGTCGGAGCGTAAAGTTCACGTCAGGCTTGTCCTTTGTCACCTATACCTCGGAGCCCGTCAAGCTACTTCCATATATGATGAAGAGATTCACTCGCAATGGCGGTAAAATTGTCCGGCAAAAGGTAGAAGACCTTGATGTCTTGATCGCCGATTCTGGGTATGATGTTATCATCAACTGTTCGGGTCTGGGATCCCGGAAACTACTCAACGACGAGCAGATGTACTCTGTGCGTGGGCAAGTGTCGCGGGTGAAGGCAAACTGGATATTCTCGGCAGTGCTGGACGAAAGCGACGATGGCAACTACATAATACCCAAGTTAGTGGCTTAACAGTTTGGTTCTTAATTTTACCACGAACAAACCATTAATTTATTTTCCTTCAGCACCGAGAGCGTGGTCCTGGGTGGTACCCACCAGGAGAGGGACTACAACACACAGGTTTGCGAGCGCGACAGACAGCTCATTGTGAGCGGCTGTCGACGCTTCATTCCGGGCTTGGAGCACACAGAAAGCCTCTTTGACTGGGTGGGTCTCCGGCCGGGTCGGGCAGAGCTCCGTCTTGAAGCCGAGCGGCGTGGCCGAAAGCTCCTTATCCACAACTACGGACATGGTGGCAGCGGGGTAACCCTGTGTTGGGGCTGTGCCGACGACGTTCTGGATCTTCTCCTGGCTGCCAATATCACCTCAAAACTGTAGAGCTAGGAAGAAAGTGGAAAATTACAGCCTTATAAAATGCACTCGCAAAATAAAGTAACCAAAAGCATGGACGTTATAAGATTTCTGTTAATATTAAATTAACCACTCGTAAGGACGAATACTTGGCTTAGCAAAAACATATAATATATAATTAATAAAAAAAAAAATAGAAGAAGAATTTCAGGTTGAATGTGAAACAAAACGGTTTATCAAAAGTATATGAGCTTTACTCATTTAAAAATACATTTCAAAACTACACAGAAATTTGTAGGGTTTTAGCATTTCTCGCTGTGTATTGGCAGCTGAAAGGCCTTATCAAAACCGCAATCGGAAACCACTTTCCGCAACAGGGATCGGATGATAAGCTTATCACAATCAGCTTGAAAGTTTATCGCCTGCCGCTGTAAACCCACGACTATCGCGCTCCATGAGAGGCTGCTCGATAGCTGAGCCCAAAAGTAGGCAGTCATGTGGAGAAACCCAGGAGCTAGAAGTCATCATCGTGCCTCTTTTCGGCAGCCTCCTTGGCCAACCTGGCCTCCAACGCCTCGTGGAACTCCTCGAAGCCGCGCATTTCCACGTACTTGAGGATCGGAGGGACGGGCAGCTCAAAGAGCAGCGCGTACATCTCGTCCAGCTCTCGCAGGATATCGAAGGGCCGGGTGTTGCCCACCTTATAAATGGAGTAAATGGTGCGTCCGATCTCATCGTACTCAATCAGGCTGGCCGCCTCCTGGTCCACGGTGCTCAGAGCAATAAAGCTCACTCGAGGCATATGCATGTGCTGGGCTACCGAGGCGAACACGTCGAACATGACCATGAGGAAGTCCTTGTTGAAGTACAGCTCTTCCGGAAAGGCAATCTCGTGGACCATCAGGGCATCGTAGGTGGTGATGCCGAGGTTTGCCTTGGTGGAATCGACAAGCTCCTTCTTCATCATGATAATTTGCTGGAACAGGTTACGGGACATCGATGAGGGAAAGAAGACCCAGGAGTGCCATTCCTCGGTCATCCACTCGAGCAGGCCCACGGCCCTGATTTGCGTCTCGTCCTCGCTGATCATCATGACTGAACACTCGTTTCTTAGGATGTGAAGAACATATCTGTAATTAATAAGGAAATAAGAATATTAGTATGCTTTTAATATTAACTAAGTATGATTTGAATCTTACTTCGAATAGGTCTCCTTCATGTCCGGCAGATTGTATAGTCCGAGACTCTCGAACACCAGGCTTTTCATGAAAGATTGGTTCCACATAAACTCGATCACCATGTCGTAATACCTGAAAAAAATTACCAATCTACTTAGTTGGCCGTCGTTTTAGACGTCAGTCGGGCATCACTTGCTTTGGGTCAATATCAGTTATAAGCATTCCGTCGAACTCATCCCACTTGATGTAGTACCGTAGGGTGCGGACGTCTTCCATAGCGGATCTGTCACTAACAATTTCGTTGACACTAAAGATTTAGTTGTGGAAATCTAGAAATTTAAAATACCCAAGCCTAAACTCTGGAATAGATACTGGTATTTATTTTGAAAAGTAAGAAGTTAATGAAATTGAACAGCACAGCATACTTTTCGGAAATATATTAGTCTTTAGGCAACGGGAAATGTAGTTCCATTGAATCTAAGATAAATTGGCTTTAGGCTAAGAGCTTAATATTTAATCTAAAAAAAGCCTGCATACTTTTTGGACGAAATTCGTACTGCTCAGGAAGCTGTTTACGAAAAGGTCTCACATATGCCAGGAGATTAAATTGCATTTTCATATCTATGAGGCATAACAATAAATGTTTATTCGTATAACAAAATGCAAATGTACTTTGACGGATAATGTCATAATTAAATGGATATACAGGCGATAACAATCAAGTGAAATACGTGTAAATTTAATTTGTCTAATGTCTCAATTTGAATAAATTGCCACCACATAAAAGCAAATGCAGCCCAAAAGAATGTAAATAACAATCGCACCCATTTGTGGGTGGAACCGGTATGGAGTTGGGGGCCTAGGCGGAAAACCAAACCAAATCCACCCCAAGTGTAAAAAGTTGGGTAGTGGGAACACGTCCTGTTCGAATACACCTTGGATTCCGGCTCGGTTCGTTAGGATTATTTTAAAATTCAAAGACCATCGAGTGTCATTTACTAGGCAACAAACCAATTGAATAATCCAGCTCGACGCTTGACGCTTGACAGGAGCGTGTCCTCCGAAATCTCAAGCCCCTCCCTCGAAGGGCAACGCATTTTTAAATGTTTCACATCCTTGTCCGTGAGACAATTGGATATTTAAATACAAGCGACACTTTTAATGTCAGGCATTGGGTGTCGCCTGTGGCATATCTATTCCGGACACGTACATATGCCGCCTCTCATGGCGCCCTGATAAATTCAATATTGAAAAGAAATAACTTAATTTTAGGACCGAAATGGAGCAGGGGACTGCGATGCCAGAACCTTCTGCCCTGAAGCATACTGCCAGGAGGAGACTAAGCCATCACTAACATTAATCGTCGTCGGATTAGAGGGCCACGGTGTAAGGCCGCTTGGACTTTATGATGTTGCATAAACTGTGTCGGAGCATAAAAACGTCTCATTTGGGACTCATTTAAGCCACCAAATTGTTTGCACACGCTCAACGATCGTCATCCTTTCTGCCACAACAAAAAAAGGTAAGCGTTTTGGGGGCAACAACAATCGCGAATTTGAATTCATTCGAAAATCGTTTAACGTTTGCCGGGTGATTTAGCATGTTTTTCAGCACACACCTGCGCATTCCCTTGGAGTTGGCATCGCGGACAGGTGAGAGGCTGGGTAGGAGAGCCGTGACTTGCATTCGCCAGCGACATTTCACCGCCGCTTTCATTTAAAATCGAAAATGCGCAAATACAGGCAGAGAACGAAATGAAATGCATTAGGGAAAGAGTTTTGGTACCAAAGTTGCAATACTCTTCCTTAAAATCAAAGGGATACCTTTAAAGATAAGGGATATAATGGTTTTTAAGCCATTAAGCAAGGGAAACCTTTTAGATTTGTAGTAAATCAAATCATTTATGCTACTACATATTTCTGTCTTTAACGCATTTATAAGACACATTTTACGAAGCAAATGATATTTCACCTAATATTGATCAATCTTTAGAATATTAAATATACGTTTTATACATTTTATATAACCCTTTTGATAGGGTACATCCTGGGGAGTAGGAAAAACACAGCTTGTTTGTGATGGCTGAAAAAGCCGAATGACAGTGGATGGCGGCCATGATATAGATGGGCTGGGTTTGTTTGAATTGTGGGATGCAGTGTGGGTCGTGATGATGGTGGGTGTGTGCACTTGTTAGCCGCAAGGTGTTCGCAGGCTCGTCATCAGCATCCGACAGTACCACTCCCTCTGCGTTGGGCTTCGTTGTTGTCGAAGCGAAATAAATAAACAAACAAACCCCTGGCAAGGGTTCAACAAAAGCAAAGGGCTCAAAGTAATTCAAAGGAACGGAAATGAAAGGGGCCGCATAATCTGTCTCGTGTTCTCTTTATTCAGGGAGTAAGTTTTCCGCGTTTGCTTATTTAGCGTTTAAATAGCGCTTAATTTACATTGGGTAAGTATCTTTCAGATACAGATACAGGCTGTAGCGAGAGCGATTATTGTTCTTTAATGCCAAAATGGGTATTTGAATACCTTTTATTTTTGGGTATTTTAGAATGCTTTTTGCTACAAAAATTGCCCAAGTTGGAGTTATCATAGCTCATAATTATGCTTGTAAAAACAAATTAAACTTCAATTTTCTTCACCAACTTGGCAGCTGTGGGTCCTGGCTGTCTGCTTGCTGGGCTGATTTCGGTTCCTCGAATGACTTCTCCAGGGAATGGAGAGAAAACCAGAAGTTTCAGCAGCAGTGTGGCTAAAATAGCTATTTTTTATTTATTTATTTATAATTATTTCTGAATTTTTTTTAAATAAAAGATATTTAGTTTGAAAAGACATGAAGGTAACTTTTTAATTTTCAAGTATTACATTTTGATATAACTCAATTTTTACTTGAAAGTGATTTTAAATTGAATAAATGAAAAGATCAAAGAAATTCAAACCAGTGAGGATTTTTAAAGGTTAATACTTGAACAGTTTAAGCCCGGTTTAAGAAAATATTTTACAAGTTTTCGTACTCTAATAAGGGAGTTAGAATTACTAATTATACATTTTCCTGGATATTAAATATTTGCATGTTTTAAATCAAACTAATTTAAGCCGCTATCCCAATATGACATCGTCACATTCTCCTTAATATTCCTATAAATTTAACAGTATTTTTCCCTAGCCAATTCCAGTCTTAGCTACTTTTCTTCCTTGATGCTGGCAACACTGCACGACTGCTCTGCCTTTTTGGAAAGACGTTAAGCAACTTCCGCTTCAGTTTTAACTCACTTAGCTCGGTCGCGACTTATGCAAAAGTTTTCAATTGCCCCCTTATTATTGTTGTTCTTGCTGTTGCTGCTCGCCTTTATTGTAGCGCCGCTTCAAGAGAAATGCAAATTTATTCAAAATGGAGGAAAATGGAAAAGTTGGCGGAGTCTGCCAAGTCTGAATGGCGGAAGGGCTATGGCCATAATTAAATATCATTTTTTTTCGCATTTCACCGAATAATTTCATTTTATTTCAGTCTTAATTTGTTTTGCCAACGTAATTCATTCCACCAAAGTTAAAGATAGAAAGTTGAAAAGGGTACGGGTAAGGGTAAGACATACCTATTGGCATATGAAAAGAAAAGCCAGTTTTTCCCATTAGCTGCACGCGATTTTTCAATAAAATTCTAATGGCGAAATCAAATTCTCCAAGGAAAAGGCTGCCACTGAAATCAGTTACAACTATGGACAGT
Source organism: Drosophila kikkawai (assembly GCF_030179895.1). Lineage (NCBI taxonomy): Eukaryota > Metazoa > Arthropoda > Insecta > Diptera > Drosophilidae > Drosophila > Drosophila kikkawai. Next base: position 5,115,037 of record NC_091728.1, read on the forward strand.
TATCTCAGCGGGTCATCTCCACGGAAGGACAATTATCGGCGGACATGCTAATTTGTGCGTGGCAGGAAAAAATGGGTTAAAGCAGAATACCTCAATATTTGTTGACGGAACGTGATTTGGCGCATTTGCCGTCGCTACTAGCCAGCGGAGCTGCCAACATGCGACCGCGCCCAAAATGCGCACATCATCGTCCTGTCGCGGGTCGCACCCACCAAGGACTCTCCAACACATATACGCAGTTACATCTAGAGAAATAGGAAATAAAAGCTATAATTTCAAAAAGTTTCGCTAAAAATTGAAAGGGATAATATTTCAAGAAGTCTTGGAAGTAAACAAATCTATGACTTACAAGATTTTTCATTAATCTATGATAGTATTCAAAAATTAAAGATCATATAACATTACCAAAATGCTTAAGATTCATTATATTACTCTCAAAACAATTAGAAATATTTATTGGTATTAAAAGTTACAACTTTCCTGACTTTCATTAACCATCAACTATTTTCTACATTTAATTTTTCAGGTGTATACTAACCAAAAGATGCAATCTCCCGCTTAGTTTTTCTGAAATATGTTAAATGTTTTGTCCGAGCTGCACAAACAGGCGCTTGAGCTGAAAAATACCAAAAGGACGAGGCGGAAGGACTCACGAAGCGTAACCGCTGAACACGCAAGTCGGAAGGGTTAATTAATTTAATGCCATAAGCCGAGTTAAGGAAATAGACTTCTGCTAACTAGACTATTGAAACCCCATCAAGTCAGGGCAAGGACTACAAAATATTTCAGGTATCAGAAGCCACCATCTCCATGGTAGTCCCAGGCTAAACTCCGCCTTCAAAGACGCTGAAAAGCCACACCCACAGCTTGCCAGTGTCTTTGATGTGAAGTTTGATAAAAAGAAGTTCCCGGCTGGCAGCTTGAGTCCTGGCCCCAAGCTATACTTTTGTAATTTTCCGCCCTAAAATTGGCTTTCATTTTTTTTTCGGGTACGCCTCAGTGGTGGAGTCTGAATCGAATCTGAGTCCGTTGGTTGGGGAAAAAGGACTAAATTACTTCCACCACATGACGTCAATTACAGTCACTTGGCTGCTAATTATAAACTCATTTTCAATTAATCAAGCTGTTAGACATAAAATGCCAATAGACGTATCTCCTTGGGAGCATCGCGTGCTCGTTGGCTTGGAATAAAGGAAGGCAAGCGATGTCAACGCCAATTGATGGTTGGCTCTGCCGTTGGTCCTTGAATAATTCAACAGGATACCGGCGATGCTGTTGATTTCAATTGGAGGCGAAGTACCGAGAGCATCTTGACTTTCGGGCTCACTAAATTATTCCGCAAAAAGCATCGATGGCAATCGCCTGGGGACGACGACAGGGACACCAACGTGATCATCGTCAACAGCCTATCCACCTGCCATTAACCACGCTTAACCTGACAACCTCCTTATGCGGCTGAGGCCCGGCACACCGATAAACATTAAGTTGTCAATAAAGGTAATTCATTATGTCGCACTCGAATACCCGGGGGAACCACTCGGGGCAGGAGCTCCTCCCGCAAAAAAAAAGAACAAGACATCTTTGCATCGCTCTGCCTCCATTTTCAGCCAGCCTCTTCCGCCTTTTGAAAGTCGCACTCGGCGGTGATAAAATATTCCGCCGGATGGGTAATAAAATTGCTTATTGCTTAGCATTGGCCGCAGCCAAACGCGCTGCGGTCTCATTCGAATAAAGTGGAATGGAGTATTTATTGGCATGGGTCAGTTGGGGATTGTCGGAGGCAGTAGACTTACTACTGCGGTTTTGAAAAGTGTCGAAGCTGGAAGAATGTAAGCTAAATACTAAGGTTTAAATTGCATAAGTAATATTAAATAGATGTTATGTGTCAATATTCTTTATGAAATACAAAGCTCGTTTCCATATTGAAAAGGACAATCATTAAGATAACAGAACTTGCTCACTTGAAAATACCCAAAGACACACCCATTAAACGTTGTTTTTTTCGCGAATCTCTTAATATTTTTTTCAATACACACAAATACATTTATTCAAATACAAAAAGACATCATCCTTATTTATATTTTAAAGCACGTCCTGCAATCCACTTTTCTAGGCAGAGACCACTCCAAGATACATGGTTTTGATACCTGATGGCTCTCGGCACTCGCGTGACACGTCAGATCAATTTTTCGAAATATATTTTCTTCGAAATTTATTTGCCTGTCATTAGAGTTTTGCGGAACGTGCCTTGGTCGCATTTGCAAGTGCTCCACTGGGGATGACGACTATGTGCGACATGCCGCTAGCCGGCGACCAGTGCTTGGAGTAGAGGGGCGGACATGGCATGGACTGGGTTGGCAAACCAATAGCCACCAGCAGGAGCGGGAACGAAAAAAGGACACTGACTTTTCCATCGATTTGAAAGCGGGGGAAGCTGCGCAAGGGGACATTTTTGCCGCCCACACTGACAAACACACGTGTGTGTTTTATGAAAATTGCATTTCAATTGACAAAGACGGGCGAGTGGAGCATAAAATATGGCAATTCGTGCTCCATCGGGCTCAACTCCTTCGTGCTTTATGCCCCCGTAAGCCGTATTACGTTGATGAAATTGTTTGCGCTTCCACAAATTTTGTTTGGTGGCCGCGGAGTGGCTAGGCGGCGGGTGGGACAGGGGCAGGGACGGGGACGTCTGTCCAGGATATTTATTATTTTATTAGCGGCGTGTGTTCTATCGGCGGCCAGCCATTATCCTTGGGAGTGGCTCACTTTTTACGGCTGTGCCTGCCGTCCAATAAACCCTTTCGTATTTCGTATTTTGTATTTTGTATTTCATATTTTGTATTTGGCCGTGTGTCTAGTTGGTTATGATAATTAAGTAATGGCTTCGTTCCGCCGCCACATGGACACTTCCGGACGCCCGTCCGCCCATAAGTGTTGCCCACTCGAGCGTTGCATTTGTGCAAACCTCAAAGCCCTCTTTATTTTCTTTTTATTTTTTGTTAGCTTTAGGACATGAATAATTACAGGAAAAAATCGTAGTCTTGATAGTTTAAGAAATATTTACATTAAACATTAGTTCTGTCAACAACATATTGAAAGGTGCCTGGAGAGACGGAAGGAATGGGTTAAGTGTACATATGGGGAGTCCTGAATGATAGGCTCGTCTTATTTATGTTTTGATTCTCATCTTAGACATAATCAAGAGGTATTAATGGTAATCAATGTTTGCCATGATGGTATTCCATTATCTCCTCATAGTTTCATGGTTTTCATGGTTGTCTTGCAAGTTCTTCCCTTGAGATGTTTAAACACATCTACCGAGCATCAGTAGATAGTACATACCAAGCAAAGATCGGCACGAAATCCCTACATCAAATTATAAACCTATTATCTTAAAAAAACCATATCACTTCCTGGTTCTTATCAAATGTACATTTTAATCAAATATATAATTTTTTAACTATTTCATTGCAATTTATAAATCAAACTAACTCAAATATAACGACCTGACTCTAGTTATTTTTCCCCAAATTGCATTGTTATATTTTTAACCCATAATAAATTAGAGATTTAAGATTTGCATTGCATAATTGACATTTCACAACCGCAGTATTGTTTAACAACATCTGAATGATTTGACGGGAAATCATAATTTTTATCGCTTCGCCTATTGTATCCGTTCAACCAAAAAAAAAAAAAAACGCCTTGAGTACATTTCAAACAATTCATTCGGAAATTAGAGGCGTTCTTGATGGCCACAAAACGATTTGTTAAACGATTTTTATTTATGATTTTATGTGCACATGCCACCTCAACAACCACCAGCTAGCCACCAACCAGCCAGCAATCGATGATAAAAGACTGCGCTGAACTGCGCCCCGATAAACCCTAAAAACCGCAGAAGTTTGGCATCCAGTCAGGTGATGGTGATTGCCTTATAGCCGCCTTCGACAAACATTGCTACGATAGGATATACGCACCCAGATGGAGGGGACTGTGTGTGTGTTTGTGGACTCTGGTCGGGTCTATTGGTGGCAATCAAACGGTTTGGCCTGTAATCGCAGGCGCGTTATCACGATAGCTTAACACCTTTCGTAAGTTCGTAAGTAAGCTGGAGCTGGCCCACCGCTTTTTATCTCCATATCTGGTTAGCTCAACCGAAAGTTGGTGGCGCGAGTGGAATGGCGGTGGTGGGACTGGCGAAGTGGAGGGCAAAGTTCAGAGCGCGGCATGGAGCACAAAAGACCTTAGTGCTTCCTAATTGCGCACTAAATTAACTGAAATCAACAGCAAAACAAACCCAGAGAATAAATAATAATGAATGGAAGGCGAACGGGACTCGAATCGGATCGTAAAGCCGTCAGCGCACATTGAACATGAAATGCACCGCCAATCAAAAAGGCGCACATAAAAATTACCACTAAATTGCCGAAAAGAAATTAACTCCAAGAGAGCTCTCCCGCTCACACACAACCCCAGCCCCATCCCAGTAGATGGTTATAATCGGCACTTCAAAATTGAAATTAAAAACTTTGGGTGTCCGCAGTATCTGCTGGCACCGCCCCTAGTGTCAAAACTGCGGTTGCTGATTTCGAATGGGTTTCGTAAAGCTAAACAATTCAATTCGACTTGGTATACCAATTATGAAAGAATAAATTAATTGTTGAGGGAGTACAGCTTAGGGGCTCCAGACTCTCGTGGTTTCTGCTTTTTGTAGCATATTTTTGAGCTTGAATTGGGGAAGGGGGTATATACATATATATTATGTCCTTCCTATTGCATTTTCTCCTGCACAAGGTTAGCGAGTTTTTAATGCTTAACCCTTATTTATCATACAAATAAATAAATACTAGCCACAATGATCTGGCTAATGGCTCATTCATTCACTGCCAGCCTTCGGCAAAACGCCGACAAACTCGGCCGCAATGTCATTGAGAAAACATTTTTCGGCTGCGAGTCAGCGCGATCAATTTAAATTAAGCCGAAGATTTTGGTTTAATTAAAAATCTTCAAATACGCTTAATGACAATTAATTGGTCAACATCAGACCAGTCATCGCCATCGACAGTCGCCCTCGCATCGATGGGTTCCAAGCGGTCTCGCATTGAAGCCCAAGATCTGGAGGGACAGACGAAGGATCTCCGGCCAGATGGCCCGATGGGCACAAGTCACGCCACCGTCATAAAACGATCTCCGAATCGGGGCTTTTTCCGCTTTGAAGTTACAGCTGCTGTTGCGTGTTGCGAATGGAGATTTCTTCAGCGATCTCAGCTCAATTGAAACAAATCAAGCTGGGGGAAACGGGAAAGGCCCATGCCGAGGGCGCCACCCTGGAAGACAGCTCTTCTGGTTTGATCTTCAGCTCAAAAGTTTAATTAGTCGATCCTACCCTAAGCTTCGATATATGCATATATCTTAAATGGCACAGTCCTCTATTAGTAAGCATTACTAACCTTGTTAAGGTGATGAATGGCTTGGCAACTTATTATTATCTTAACGACTTTCGAGGCGTGTGTGTGTGGCTTTTAATTATTGTGTCAGGAAGAGGTGACTCTAATGACTAGTTATGCACTCTGTGGCCCAATTGGGGAAATGCACACGGTAATCTCTGAACCTTACACCCAGCAATGGGCTAAGTGTACTCGTATCTGTATATATCACCCTCTCCGAAGAGGACTGACCAGCTGACGGTCCCCGAAGACAACACAACTGATGGACTGCTGATGACATAATATGCAAATACGAGCCGAGAGCCACAAACCACAACCAACAACAGCACATAAAATACAATACATCCCTGCACACACACGTGGAAATCGGTCGTGGGTGGCTACTCCTTTATAGTCTGACCTGTGAATAGTTTTTAGCTTGATTTCTTTGGGGAATTTTACCAAAACAGAGCTCTGGCTGAGCTGACAAAATGAAGGAGTTACTGTGTTTACAATCCCAATAGAGATGGGATAGTGTATCGTGAATATCTGGGAAAAAGAATAAAGTTAAGGCCCCAAGTAGTTACTTCTTTATTAACCTGGTGTTGCCTGCTTTAAATTCAAACATAAATTAAAAAAAATATTTTTAAACCAGTTTTGTTAAATTATAAAGAATATACATAATCGGTAACCCTTGGCAAACATTGTGGTTACTAGATACTATCGCCTGGGGATTGGATAATAACACCTTGATTGCCAGATCACGCAACCATCTCAAACCAGGAGCCAATGTGCAGTCCTGCTATTCGCTTGGCTTTCAAGTTCCCGTGGCCTTAGTAATTTGCTTAATTACTTTAGCTTGTAAATGGAGCTGTGAGCGGGTAGATGGAGGATAAACACTGCTGCTAAACGTACAATCACTAGAAAAGGTGCGGACTAATCGCACCGCTGAATAAACGAGCTGGCCGACTGGTGTTATTAGGTGACAGCTTTGCATAAACGAAGCGTTTTGGCTCTAATTAAAATAATTGGCCCTTCCGATTAACCCAGTTTCGAGGTTCGCTGCTCAATTTTCTGCATTTCCGACATCGTCTGCTCCATTTCCATTAGCCCTTGGCCATTGTATAATATTGTCACATGTGAAGTGAGGCGTGGGCAAGGCGATTACAGAAGGGGTAGCTACCGGATAAGGACATCACGCCTTGCGGCGCTGATTGTTCCTTTTGTTGCCTTGTTGCCTTGTCGTAGGCTCACGGAATAGAGACTTACCCTTTGATCCCGGAACCGGGAACGGGTGCAGGCTCAGGCTCAGGCTCAGGCTCGGGACCGAGCAGGAGAGCCAACCCCCATCGGCGGCATATCGAACTCAGACATTATCCCATAATTATAGGGCTACCGTATGTTGGACTGTTGCCACGTGCGCCTTCTGCTCCGTTCACTTGAGCCAATATTTATGCAACAATTTAACCGCAAAATTTATTCATGATTTCCGTAAATTGTTTTAAAGCTTTGTTCCGCTCGAGAATGCCTGGCAAACCCTTTTTCCGGCGTCATATGCCACCGCTGCTGTTATGTTGTGGGTAATTTTCAGATTATCAGATTTTTGTTTAGCCCCTAAATGTTTTCAATGACTGTTTTGGGAAAACTGGGCAGTAATTTGAGGCTAGAGGAAATGAAAGCAAAGAGGCAGTTGACATGAAATGGAAAGAATTGGATGCTTTAAACCTGTAAAGGGTTGGTGTTGAATAGTTTAAGACAAAAAATACAAAGTACTGATCCCTTGCAAATAATAAATATTTGCTAATTGCAAATTCTGGCTCCATTTCTATGAGCTAAAATTACACTTACGACATTTGCCCCCAATTGTTAGTCTGTTTCCTCTTTTTTAGTGCCATAAAAAAACGCAAATAAAACAGTTAAGAACAATTAAGTTTCTGAAATCATGCAAAAGTTCGAAAATGTCAAACTCCGAAGCGTGAGAAACATTTTTGCAGTGATGTTGAATCAAAACCCCCGAGAAGGAGAGCGATATTTTTCACAATTAACGAATGCGGTCCAGCATGGGGAATTGTGGGAATCGATGAAAAAATGCGACAAAAACTGCAGTGCACTGAAAAAAAGAAAAGATTTACTATACATCTCTGACAAAAGCGAGCAAGAACTTGAAAACTAACAAACAACATCATACTTTTTGTACAGATACTTTGTAGAGAGAGCAAAATATCAATAAGATTTTTATGATGTCTTGAAGGGTTTTATTTGTAGTGAACAGTGTCAGCTCAAATCGTTTCAGTCATGCGATTTTTTCCCTCAATCAAACCCAGCTCGGCTCCATCTCCATCACTGTCTCCAGTCCGATCCGGCCTGCCCTGGCCTGGCCGGGCATTTGTGTCCGGAACGCCATGTAGTCGTATCCGTTGCCGTTGGCGTAGCTGTATCGGCCTCCGTATCTGTAGTCGCCTCGCAGTCATGTCACCCTTTTCATTACGTTCCATTAAGAGTGTTGGGGGATTAATTGAATTTAATTGATTTGCCAAAGCAGGCTAAATTGGCCGCACTGTCTAGATTCCGGGGGCAGCAGCAGCAGCGCAACAGATACTCGGCCCAGACAATTATCCATGAGATACAGATACAAGCACATACATACGTTCCACGTTATACATTACACCCAGTGCGAAGGAGACGTGGCACGCACTGGGCTACAGCTCCGAGCTGGTTGGCTGGACAAATTAATGAGCACATGAATTCGGATTCCCACTTTGGGTGCTCCGATCATCTAACACTCGCTGCAAACAGTCTATGCACAAATGACATCATCGACAGCTTGGCTTTTGTGCGGGTGTCTCTCGGTCCGTCCATATTTGCTGTTGTTGTTGCTGTCTGCTTAATTACACAACTAGCCGAGCAGCGCACAGTTTGAGGTTGAGATACTTGGATATACTTCACTCCATTGCCACAGAAACAGATACAGATACAACATAGGCTCGGGGAACTCCCTGCGGAGGCGTGAGATCAGCGGGAAATGGAGCTGCACTTGGTGCTGGTTGGCTTTGCTTGGCTTTTCAAGTAACCGCAGTGACACTTCCAGCAATGGAACTGGCTAATTATCTGGATTGCAACTGCTGTTCGCTCCAATTAATGCAAGGAACCAACGACTCGAATCTAAATATAGAAACAAATAATCTAATAGCCGTTTGTGCTAATTTGCGTGAAGGGCCTGCGATCAAAAGAAATGGGAAAATTTTAGTTATGGATAAAATATAATAACTAGAAGAGTTTCTCTTAGAGATGTGGCATGAAAAAAGGTTTTAAATAATGTATTTAATAGTAATTTCATAAGATTGCTTCACAATATTGCTTCAATAAACTAGATTTCATATAGATTTCATTGGTTTATCCTCTTAAATAATATAAAATATAGATAATGGAAACCGACCAGCAAAATTCATTAAAAAACTAATAATATTTTCTGTGATAGACAACAAAATGTAAAGAAAACGCATAGATCCATTGCAAAATATTTTGTAAGCCCCCAAAAACCCTCCGATACTGGAACCCACAAGTAGAAAATTTCTATACTTTTCCCTAAGATCTTCTAGAAGTTCAGTAAAACTTAAATACATATTAATAGAAAGAATAAAACCAACCAGTTTGTTTTTTAAACGGTTTTTGTCATTAAAAGGGGACATTCCATAAATTAAGAAAATAATGTTCTGAATTTGGTTTTCTTATTTGTAAACAATATCCATGTTCCTTAATTCTTTTGTAATATTTAATAATAGTATTTCCTTTAAGTTAATATGTATATTCATGAAAAATCCATTACTTGTAGGCTAAGATACCAGAATATATATTTCTCAAATTTAACACGAAAACTCTTCTTGAATCCTACATTTATCTTTTTAAAACTACGTATTTAGGATTGTAAAATGCATTCAAAATGATCCTGCCACTAAGTATATCCTTTACTTTGTTTTATTGCCACTGAAAATGCTTGGTTATTTCACTCTCCCATGATTGCTTTTTGTATTTTCGATTCCGTGCAAAAGCACCTAAAATGTTTACATTAAAATCACTATTTAATTATTTAAAAGCTCAGCCAGCCAGAGCGTTGGGTCCCCTGGAAAAAAAAGGAGTAACACAAGCGGGAGGCCCCGACATCCCATATGTATGAGTCTATATATTTTTTCGGTTGGCTTAAACAAATAAAGCAGAAAGCGAGCAAATATTTTCGTTCGATTTGTATTTGTTTTACCTTGATTTGCCCGCCAAAGCCCCGCCCACAACATGGCTCTGAAAGCGCCTATCTCGGCGGAGAGTGCCAGCTCTTTTTTGGCATATACCGGTGCTCCTTCCGCACACACGAGCCCCCTCCGAGGAGCCACCAATGGGGGGTTCACCGAGGGGCAGCTCCTCCCACTCGGCAGCGGGGCAATCCAATCGCCGTCGACTCGCCACTGCGCATGGTGACTGCGATTGCGCCTCTGTTTTCAGTGATAACAAATCTTTATCGAGGCAAATGGTTGCTTATCTGGACTCTATTGGAAAATCAATCGATTCGAACGGGGTTCGTTTGTTTGGTAATTAGCTTTTGGACAATGTTGTTCTTTCTCCGCCTCCCGTCCATCCGTTCGGCATTCAATGCCTATTTCTATTAAATATCCCGGCCATTGTTATTCTTGTGCGGCTAGAAAAACAAGTGTTATTTATTTGAAAATGCAACCAAACTGGGCCAGTACGCATTTTGCATTAACAAATGGGTAAATTTAAGGGGTTTTTCCTTTGGAAATAGCTTAATTGGTTTTTTTATTGGGTTAAAGAAGGTTAAGATTATCTTGATAATGGCAGAGATTCATATTATCTTTATTATTTCGCCTCAGGCTAATGGATATTTAAATTATCTGTTGGTTATATTAATAATAGGGTTACTATAATATTAATTCTAAATATTTATAGGGGACCCATAAAGTCTTAAAAAGGACTGATTTTTAATTCATTTTTTCGGATCACTCTAATATAGTACTTTAAAAGACTCTTAGTTTTTCAATTCAGTCACATCATAAATAATAAAAAAATCTTTAAATTGCAAAGACAGCGAAAACAACTTTAAACTGAAACTTAAGTAATATAAAGTTATTTATAAACCATTTATGTTTATTAACTTATTGAAATATACCTTCATCAATGAAATATACCTTCATCCTGTGTTGCTTTTAAAAATATAAATTTTACTGCATTGTATCGGGCATATAAAAAATGGCTATGTTCTCACCGATCTCTTTCCGGAATAGCTATCTTCCGCAGATCGATGACCGTTGAAGCAGTAATGACTTATATCTAGAGTTTTATCTTGAACCATAGGTAATGGTAGCCCCGGCAAACAGACGTGAGTCGTAAACATAATTACAACTTATCAATAAAAGCGAGCACTAACCCGGTAGACTCACTGTCGCCACAAAAACCCATTCTCCCATTGCTTTATCTGGCCCAATCTATTTGTTCAGTGCTTGTTTGGTTATACGTCGACTGAGCCGCGTTTACAAGTGGTAAATTATACAAATAGCGATCAATAAAGGTGCAAGCTTACACTCACTCAGTCTTATGCAGCATAAAAAATACATTTTAAATTATAGTTAATCAGTTAAAAATTATAAATTACTTAAAAAACCATTTATATTCTTATTTAAGCAAATGTTTTTACTGTTTTTCCAAGGCAATTAATTAAGTAAGTCAACTAATACTTGAAAAAATATAAACAAATGTTAAGCTTAGTATTAAGCAACTTTATTGAATCACTGTGCAGAATCACCATAATGAAGAGCTCCGTGAGCTGTTGGTAATTACAATAAAACTGGGTGAGTGAATCGTGCCATCATAAATATTTGTAAACAATACCATACCTTTTACACCGATCTGTGCGTGGCATAACTATAGTTACACCGATATACTAAGAGGGTTCGGATGTGGACATGGATGGGGGGGAGCTATAAAAGCTGAGTTTTATTTCAATCTGCCGCCTCCAGGCTAAATTATGAGCCTATCAACAGAAAGCGCAATCGATCTGTGACCCACCATCGGACCCAGCTCCCTTGATAAGATAAGGCCGCCACCCCGAATGCCGGAGTCCCTAGCCCCGATTCAAAGCCATGCCCATGGAGCTGGCAGATCCGGAGGCAGGGTCAGGCCGCTCCAGTCGTCAGCCGGGCAACCGCCAAGTCGTCCTGGTTGTGCATCCCCGATCCATACAAACACACACACAGAGGCCGTATCGGAGCCCACACGAATGTGTGCTGCCCACGACTATCGATCTATAAAGAGGCACTAAATCAACAATAACACCGCCGCAACACTGAGTGGAGTAAGAACTATAAATAAATTATTTATAGCTTCGGTGGTGGAATATTGCCACCACACAGAGGTAATAGATGGATCGCTGGCCGGTATCGTTTTCGATTTGGTTTGGTTTGTTGAGGTACGGAATGCCTTGACTATGGGACTGCATACACATCGAAAGGTATGGTGATGGAATTGCATTTTCTCGAATTCCCTACTGCTCTTGCCGTACACAGGGGAAAAATTCGGACAAAATAGAAACCTAAATATAATATCCAGCGTATAAAAAAAGATAATAAAAAAGTACTTTTGGATTTTAACCTTTTTTAAACTTGAATTATCTTTATAGTAGCTTTTTATTGTGAACAAATAAATGTTTAACGATTTCATAATGAGTTTTTTAATTTTAATTTAAATATATAATTTTATATTTTTAGTTAAAAAGCATTAACACAAAAAGAGCTTTGTCTTCAAGCAAAATTTTTGGATTAGTAGTAGATTTAAGTCGCCTTAGCGTACTTAAGTTCTTTTAGAGCTACTAAGAACTCCATATATTATTAATGCCAAAAAAGTGCACCCTTTGCAACATATAATACAAAGTAATATCCAGAACATTTCTAGCGGTGTACGAGAACAGAACGCACAGACGAAAATTACTTTGATAACCGTTTTGTGTGCGCTGATAACTGATAGCCATGTTATTATTAAGGGTTATTAAAATTCTGATTGAAAATTCATGTCAAAAATATATTTTATTATCCATTGTAAAAGTTCATTTCATTTTGGTTCTTGATTACAACCGGGCAATATAGAATCCAATCGAGGAGTCGTAACGATTCGAATTGTTTAGAAACGATTGCTTACACTTTTGAGGGTTCTATGGCAATGAGACTGCATTGATAGCGTTCTCAAATAAAAGCGGGTAGAGCTATCAGACTACCATATATGAGGTCTGGCTTATATATTCTTTACAAGTTGCATAATAATAAGCTGTTTGTAAGCTAAAACAATGGGTAAATGTTGACAAACCAAAATGTAGCTTATTTAGGGTATAATTGGTTGATCAATATTCATTTAGTTATTTAAAAAAATAAAATCCAATGCTGACAGAGATCTTGATTCTTTATCTTTATTTTCTCTCTAAAACGACCCTCTTTGCTATAACATCTTCATATTCCTGCAATAAAACTTTGGGTAGGTTCTTAATGGTGGCACGTCACTCCTTCAACATGACAGCCAGATTTGTATATAGCCCTAGCACTCTAATTGGATCTAAGACAGACAGGGAGGGAGTGAGAGTGAATCCCAATGGATGGAATGAGAGTGGAGAATACTCCACTTGTTCGCCGCACTAAATTTAGTGTGTAATTCTTTAAATCGTTGCCATGTGTTGGCGGAACGATGCCAAAAACTAAGTGACACAAATAATTCGAAGCTGGGATCTGGGACGCCGAGAAATATTGAAATCTGTGACGAAAACGGGCGAGAAAAACGGGAGCTCATAAGACTTATTTATGCGGCCGATGAAATGGGAACATTAGCCCAGTGTGTTTTGTAAATATTTGTCATAACTTCGAGGGGAACAACAGCTTCGAGTCCGACATGTGTGCGCTCCAGACTACTTTTTTGTGTGTTTTTGGGGGGGACTTAAATATCTGACATTACCACTGGGGTATTTATTTTCAGAGTTGTGCTTTTAATGTCGCAATTAAATGCATGAGTTTTTAAAAATTAGATGCCTGTCAAAATTGTATAAATTATGGTTCACATAAAGCTTTGCTCGAGAAATCCCCACAAGCTTAGAAACTGCGACTTGATCGAGAACCCAGTTGCAGCTGCATTCTGAAACATCTCATTGAAATCTCGGACTTCATGTGTTGGTATTATTTGTCATTGAATAGGGGAACATCAACGGGGAAAGTATAAATAAATATAAAGAATGATTGTATTTTTTTCATTAAGGTTACCTGTTTTTGATTATATTAATGTCAGGAATGTAGTGGGCACCCAACTGTTGTTCTATTGAGCATTGTCGATGGTTTAAAATCCAACAAAAAACCATGATCACTCAGAATATGATGAATACGTGACATTAACGAATATCACATCAACAAATCGAAAGTACGATATTTATACCCTTGCAGGGTATTATAATTTCACTCAGAAGCTTGAAACGCAGGGAAGAAGTCATTTCCGACCCCATAAAGCATATATATTCTTGATCAGTACCAACGGGCGAATCTATCTAGCCATGTCCGGAAAGAAAAAAAATTTCAAAATTTTTATTTAAAATTTTCAAATTTTATAAGGGGTTACATCATTAAAATTCTCAAAAATTTTGATTTTTAAAAATTTTTAATTTACTTTGCAGATTTGTTAACCTAGTAAAAACTAGAACAGAACAGCTTTCCGAATTGAATTTGAGGCTTTTTTGGCTTAGTTATGATAGATTTTTGATTCGATGCCCTGATCCTGAGGCAAGCTGCAAGGGTATACAAATTTCGGCTTTCCGATGTTAGTTTCCTGTCTTGTTTCTAAATGACTTTAAGATTAACCTAAAAATTATTTAGGTGTTTCTTCTATTACTTTGTCCTAACCGAACCTAAGTTATCTGAAGCCTAGTAAGCCTTTCCTGTATTTTCCAGAGAAAATATATGTCTTTTTATACCATAGTTAAGTTTACAAACAGGTACGATTCGATTTTAATTTAGTTTAATTTTTGTTTAAAGTGTACTAACCTTCAATCTAATATTTTCGCTTTGCTTCTGTATAAATAATATTAAGGGATAACAATTATTTCAGAGAAACTGGTTGACAAAAACAAGAAAAACATCGACAATTGGTGTAAATAACTAGACAACAAACTGTCACAGGAAATGGTAAAGAAGGAGGAGTAAAGTAAGCTTTCTGTCACGATAAGTAAGAAACCTTGAAATGAAATTAAGAATTTTAGCAGTAATATGGTACGGTATATACATAAGTTGGTAGGATGCCTTCTCTGCAGCCTCTTCCTCCTTCTTCACAGCTTTCTTTACGCCAAAAAGTTCGGGTGCCCTACTAGTTAAACTTTTAAAAATGCTATATCAATATCAAAACTCATTGTTGTTAATAATTACAAAAAGAATTCGTATTGTTTGAAGATTAAAACGGGTCTATAGAAAAACCTTCCAAGACTTGTGCAAGTTATCATCCTCAGTTCATTAATAAAAATACTACAATTTTATACGTTGACTTACAAGATCAACTGAAACTGTTTTAAAATCCAGTAACATAAGTAAAGTTTATAATAAAAATATTATAAATTTCAAAAGATTATGGTATTGCAGTATCGCAAGGGTGTAAGTAGGCAACACTTAAGCTGAGCTTCATGGAAATCACTTAAATCATTTGAAGTTAAGTCTAGAAAACCAATCGCAAGTGTCAAATGGTAGAAGCCATTGGGGAGCTGAGCCAACAAGCGAGGGTTCTGCTGGTGCTGGTGGTGGTGGCCACTCAAGCACCTTGACAGCTGACGAGGCAGCACTCGAAATTAAACGGCGAGGGCACCTCAAGTGCCACTGACAATGCCGATTACCAAATCGATGGCGGCTAAGCTAGGCCAGCCAGAAATAGTCAGAGCTAAGCCCGCCCACCAGAGCGGCACAGTTAAACCAAAGGCCGGCAAACACGCGCCCAGCACACGCACCACCCCCACCACCGGCCGCCTCCCACCTCCCGCTTCCACCTGCCACCCCATTGTTCGTGCGGCGGACGCATTGATTTGAACGAATCAATACCGCGCACTAAAAATACCAACAACAAGCTACCAAAAAACGCAGATTACCCGCGACAAGCTGGATGGGGCGTGGCCACGAGAGCGGGATGGCGCATGCAGCCATGGTGGTGAGTGTTCCAATTCCACTTGGTCGCTGCGATTCCAATTGGAAGCACATGTTGTCCCGCTTGCACTCGCACTCTCCGGCACGGCGGTGGTGGTTGAGCACTTCCGCTGAGCGGAACGCCGCTAGCTCGCGCTCGTCGTCAGTCGCTTTCAGACGCTCGCTGGCAACGGTAAAGTCGGAGCACTCCGATTTCGAACGGGACAAAAAGCAACGAGAGGTGTTCCACTCTCCGCTCTTCTCGCCAGCTCCGCTGCCGGCGTCGCTGTCGCTGCCAAATCTAGGCGAAAATCGCAACACTTGGCACAACAGACGAGTATCGAGAGTTCTGCGTAAGTCAAGTGCAGCAGCAGCAGCAACAGCAGCAGCACTCGCAGCAGCAGAGACAGAGCAGAGGTTTCCAAGCTCGGCGGCAGAGATTCACTCTCGGCCGGGCGCCGGCGTCAGCGTTCCACGGATCCGTGATTAGGTTTTACGGTTTCAGTCCGCTCGATGACGCCGAAGCCAGCAGTAATGCGCAAAGCAGCAGCACTCGCAACAGCAGTAGCAGCAGCAGCACACGCAGCAGCAGAGCTCTAAATCTGTGAACGCTTCCTTCCGGAACGGAACCCGTTGCGTATACGCCACCGTAACCACCGGAACCCGTTTCGTATACGCCACCGTAACCGCAGTCGCATGCCGTCGCGAAAACACTATTCGGTTGCAGTGCTAAAAAAGAACATATACCAGCTGAACGCAGCTTAAGTTAAAAAAAAAAATACTTATATATTAAAATCAAAAAGCATAAACCAATTCAGTGCCGAAATGGACGTAGCCAAAATGCAAGCCGCTTCCGGCCAGCATCTGCTGCATCCCGCTGCGCCGCCCGCCCACCAACACCACCTGCCGCTCGACTACAGCTTGGGCAACTTCAAGCCGGCCATAGCGGCCGACTTTCCCGGACCCTTCCTCGCCAGCCAGCAGCAACAGTCCTCCACGGCCTCCAATTCCGCCTCGTCTGGTTCCGGTACCGGTGCCGCTTCCGCGTCTACTTCCGCCTCGCTGCAGGTGCGCGATCTCAGCGCCCTGACGGCCATGGCCACGATACCCTCGCCCACGCAACTCCTCCAGCAGCGCATCCAAATCTCTGCGGACGCGGCCCTGGGTCACCACCAGCAACATCAGCAGCACCAGGCGGCCCAGAATCCGCCGCAGCCACCGATGCCGACGGCCTCCACATCGCCGCACGAATACGCGCCCATCTCCGCATTCAAAGCGGTAACGCCCAAGAAGCGCAACTCCGACGGTAAGTTTTCATTTTTGATTTTGCAAAGGATAATTTTTAAGAATCAAAATGTTTTATAACACAATTGAATTAGTTATTTTATTTTAATCAATTTAATCACAATTAGGGAAATATATTTTTTGTTTTATTAATTGTAGAAACGATTTTTGATTTCTTTTTATTTGATTCTGGATTTGGGCATGTGAAATAAAAAGAAAGCAAACTTGTGGCAAAAATTTAAACAATATAATTTTCCAAACTTTTATACTTTTCAAAGTGCAGTCCTCTAGCTATTTTATGTTTAAGGATATATTTGCAAACAGATTATCTATATTAAATATTTAAACAAACATTTACGTAAACTCCAAATATGCGTATGATTCTGGTTAACACTAAAAGATTCTGGGATAATAATATAAGTTAACAGCGTATTTCTGATTTGTGATAAGTCAAAAATAGAATATATTGTATCTATAGAATACAATATAAGAAAATATTGATGATATATTCCAAAAAAGTTGCACTATCAACATTTAGTAAAACCCCTTAGCATAGATTGCCATCCGTCAACTCGCCTTGTCAGATTTAATACTCGCCGAGTTCATTAAAAAAAATTTCAATAAAAAACTCAGGGAAACCATGAAACACGGATTCGAAACAGGCTGCGACAAATCCCCCAAAGAGGTGGCCGCGTGTCAGGAGGAGAAAAAACAGGAATTTTTAAAAAATCTATTTGAATAATGTGCGATTTTAAAATATGACCAGCAGTGGCCATGTCCAAGTGGGAGCCCAAAAGGCTGCACGGTGTCAGTTTAATTGGAAAAAAGCCCAAGTTCCATTCGGTGAAAGCGTGGAAAACAAAAATTGTGGCGGGGAGCAGGAGCGAATATTCATTATTCCGTTTGAGAGTGTGTGTGTGTATATATGATTGTGTGTGAGTGCGGCGCTTAATGTGCAAATCTTCGGTGCGGACACGGGGCGGACAAAATGGATATCGGGGATTGAAAAATCCATAGCCGAACCACAGATACACAGATACGGATACGGGGCTACGTACCGTCAAACTTGTAGATACACAGTCCACTCCGCGCCAGTCCAGTCCAGATACACACATGGCTGGATGGACAACTGTGTGCAGACGCCGTTGTCATCGCCATCGCTGTTGAATTTCAAATATGACCAGTGAATGAATGAATGAGAGCCCCACTGTGTGCATGAGTCTGTGTGTTTGGAGTCTGCCATCAGGGATGCCCATTTTTGAGCCTCACACCTTTTTTTATCTCGTTTTATTCCAATAAAGTGTTTTTGCTTGCAGTCAAACGGTTTTAAGTAATTTTTATAAAATGTTTTTTTTTTAGAATTGGTTATAATATATATTCATAATCCTTTTAATTTGAATTAGAGCCAGCCTTATATTTTACATTTCATAATAGAGTATAATATATATTTTATAACATCCTTCTTATCAAAATATTGAAAGAAAACAAAAAGAAACTATAAATATTATGCAATTCATATTAGTTATTTTACTAAATATTCATTTGTTTCCTATTTTCACTTCAGTAAAATGCAATTATCAACTTAAATGTTTTTAAATGTATTTTTCAAGACATTTAAGATGCAAACTCATAAAAAACTGAATACAAATCAAGGTTTAGACTTAAAATAAAATCTGATATTAGCTAGTAACTAGCCGAATTGGCAGCTGTGACTAGAGCTTGTGTGTGAGTTTGCCTTTTTTCCTTCTCTCTCCTCCCTTTTTCACCGCTTTTTCCACACTCAAACACACGCAAACACACATTCACACACTGTGGCGTCCAGGCAGCGACAAGCGGATTTCATTTACCGGCATTACATGTATCCAACGGATATGTTTTTAGCTCTCCGCCGCTTCCAGCACAGACATGGATATGCGGAAAAACACACATCCAGGATACATTCGCACACTGAATTTTCAATTCCGTTTGCCGCGACAAGCGCTTTTCCCAGCTTTTCCCCTATTTCCCCACCGCTGTTCCTCCGTTCCGTTGTGGCGAAAATGAATTTCGCTTTGTTTGTTGGAATATTTTTTTCGGTTTTCGGTGGGACAATATATTGGCTGAACTCCGTGGGTCTCTCCGGTGACTGATTGGCCCCTGCTCCAACTGATGGAGCCGGGAATCTTTGTTGGGACACTCGCATGTATAGCGGAAATCTCTAGGGCTTTAACTTGATTGCTTTTTTTAAAAAGAAAATCAACAATTAAGAAACTTTAAAATTGGATACATCTGTAATACAAAATTGTAGTTCATTTTAGCAAACAAACTTTAAAAATGTAGAAATAAATTATGAGGACTTATGCTGAAATAAAACAGTTAATACAGTTTTTGAGGCCAGCCCAAACAAACTCATCTTCGTACCCATTAAGTCGCAACCTTGCTCCGAAAGGTCAGTCGGAAATTTAGTCTCGATTTCCCATTAGCCGCCCACACCCACCACCCACCACCCACACCCATCAATGGATGATCTTAATTTCTGTCAAACGCCACTGCGTCGTATGACTCAATTAATAATGTTCGCTGGCGATTCGAGCAAAGAGAAAAGAACTTTGACACCATGCCAGTCGTCACCGCCGTGAGTCACGAATTAAGTTAATTTGTAGAAATTGGCCGGACCCAGACTAAAAGCCGACTAATAGTCCGAAGGGGTTCATGGGTTAACTGGCCTCCCGCACACAAGTTACTTGAGCCAAGACCTCCGGCCAGCATTGATTCATTCCCAGAGCGAAACAGATTCGGAGACATACTTTTCGTGTGATATCAGCCCGAAAATCAGAACGGTGCCTTGGACATCTGAAATCGACATTCGGCCCATAAATTATCTTCATGATTTACGTGCAACACCTATCGTGCTGTGGAGGTGCCTTTATATTTTTATATATGGCTCACCGAATTCATCTATATAAATTCAATAATAAAGTTGTTGAGCCGTTTTCAATCACACCAAACAATTGAACAGCGATTCGAATCAATTAAAAAGGCAATCGAAATATCCTATCGAATAAATTAACGGTCGACAAACAAGTATGACGACGTTTAGTCAAGAATTTGTCTTATCAGAAAGAGTTATAGCGAAACTTGGAACTGATTGGATCCCAGGGTGTTGTAAATTAGATAGTTGAGCTAGAAGAGTGAGTAATGGATAGTAGGAAGTTAACAGAGGTGGGGAAGGGTTAATACATTGTTTAAGAGTCTTGTTGAAAAAATATTAAATAAATGTATGCAACTATGTTCTTAAACAATGAATTCCATAGCATGTTATATGTTAGTTTGCTCTTTTTAATCCTAGACTAGAAACTATAGCTTGATGGTTATAAGATTTCCCAAGCCATTATATAAACATATTAAAATCCTTTTACAGAGTATTCAGAATTCAATGCTATGTGTATCATGAGAGCGATCACAAAGTACACTGTTGATAAATAACAAATTGTCGCAACGAAAATCAGAGCAATATTTATGAAATATTTACGACACACGTCGTAATCATTGGCAACTCGTCGCCTGCCATATATTCTTCAACTTCTCACAAGTAGACGAAAATTGGGCATTGTAAAGATATCCAGGGCAGACAGAGACAGTCAGCCAAATAAAGTGGAAGTAAAGCCACATCCACAGCCCGTGTATCTGCCAGATACAAAACCCAGAAAGAGAGCGATAGATAGTTGGCTGCGCACACACACCGCACACGCGTTATGATTTACGATGCGAGGTAAATACATAACGACATCTAAACATGTCAATATCCTCTGTGGCCAGTTGTAAAATCGAAAGAGTAAATGCATCGTAAAGTAAGCGAGCGACCGACCGATAAGTAAACAAAGGCCAACGCAACCGCAGACATACATACCATAGTTCGTGCAACATTAAGAAAGTGCAGCTCAACTGCGGCGCTGTTCCACACAATTCCTACCCATTTGTGTTGTTATTTATGCCCTCGATTTCGAGTCCAGTCCGGTTTATCATCGCTCGAATGTTTGGCAAAGAAAAATCAATTTTAGGGGAAAAAAGGAGAACAGAACCCTTTCCCAGTTTGGCATTGGCATTTGTCACGTTCGTTGTTTGAATATTGAAATTAGAAGTGCCCCGATCGATTCCCGTTGCTGATAGTATGAGAAACTGCGATTTTCGATATCGAATTTGTACAGCCATAAAAGCTACCAGAGTAGATATCAGCTATAACAGTCATAAAACCGACTCGCAGTCTGCACCTTCGATACTCCGGATATCAGCGAACAATGGTAGTCATCCACAATACACACATATGACCAAATAGTATATACCTTTGAACCCAAAAGTCAAACTAACTCGGGTCTATATTTAGATTTACATTTTTAGACCGCTACCCCAAACTTTTCCCTAATATTTCCCATTATTTTACTGCCACAATTACAGAAATTTGGTAATCGAAGTACTCAAATAAGTGAAAACAGTCGGCTCATTGAACCACCAATTAAATGTCATTTATCAGCGAAAGGAAAAAGGTAAAAGCTGTAGTCTAAAGTTTAGATAGCCTTCTGATTTATTGCCCCGCCGATAAGCAGCTGGGAAAAGGGTGCAACGGGTGTGCAGAGAGGGGGAAGTGTAGCCGGGGCTGGGACAGAGGACGTTGAATTTCTGCAGGGCTTAGACCTGATTGATTTGCAGTGTAAGGGTAAATAATGTAATTGCAATTGGCGACATCCGCGAGACGCTTCAAAGACCAAAAGCCGACGGCCGTTGTCAGCTGATAGCCGATAGCAGATGCCTGATGCCTGATGGCTGTGTGGCCGCCAGGAGTCGAGTGTTTGGATACGCAATCCCCATCTAATGCCACTCAACGAGTTGAGCTTATGCGGGCTAAAGAGCTCTGCTCCCTCCCTCCACCAACTGATACGCTATCGATCCAATCGAAATCCGATCCCAATCGCAATCCGAATCCAAATCCAAATCGAATCCAAGTCGAAATCCGAACCCAAGTTGAAATCGAAATCTCAACGAATCCGTAAATCATGCACACACATTCGCTGGCATACCAACAGACCAAATCATGGCCTAATCTATCTAACCGTTCGCAGTTTATGGCCCTCTTCTGGCCATATCGCCAGGCTCTTTATTATTTATACTGTGCTGTTTTTATTTTTTTGCCATTTCCACTTTCATATTTGCCGAAAGCGGAATTTGTTTTTATAATATTACGACCGGTCCCGGCCCCCGACTACTGTTGCCCGGTACTCACTCCCCCTCCCGATTTAATCGAGTCGATACCTGCGAAATACTCGAACACACTTTGCACCCACTTCGACACTCGACTTACTGATTTTGCAACGCATAGAGATGTTATAAATTACCCGAGAAATTAGTATTACATTTTAAGATTCCGAAACATACAGAAAGGTTGCAAAGGTCTCTATTACTTAGATTCCGACTCACTTTAAATATTTTCTGATGATGTCATGGCGGATGGGTGATTTGCATAAGTTAAGACATCTCAATTATGTGTCTGATCAAAAATAAGGAGATAATCTACACATATTTCAATTAAAAGAACTCCGATTAGGTAACAATTTCTTATTGAAAAAAAACATCGACTTCTTAAAGTACAAATACCGTTTTTTTTCTCAACATTGCTCAAAATATTTTTAAAACAATTTCTATAATAACTTCTCAGGAATATCGCAAGGCACCCACAAATAATTATAAATAAAATTCCGGAAATTAACACCTCCTGCTAGAATCGCGCCCCGGCAAATCGTTAACCCAAACCAAATTGTAATGGCTGCAAATCGCCCCAAAACAATAATAATCCTGGCATAAGCCTGACAATGAGATGGCGTGGGCGGCAGGACACAAAACAGGGGCAGAGCAGGGCAGGGATAACAATGATTTCAATTACCATGCAGTGTCGAATAATTATTTTACCTTCTCCTTTTTATGTGAACAAGTGCGTGGAGTGCGTGAATATTGCTCCCGGGCGGATAAAAACAGATGAGCGTCGAGCCCATAGGAGGGTTGGGTCTTATTCGGGGGGTGTGCGGGTCGGACGACGGCTATGTCTAATGTGCACAAATTTATGACTTTGCTGCCCCGGCCGTTGAGGGGTCGTTCGTTGGTGCTACTTTGCCAGCCTCCAGCTTCCGGAGGAATCGCCACCCCGAAGCGACATTGGGCACATGCTTAAGCTCATTATTATCGTTTAAACAAGTCGCTCTACGTGCGCCACCAAGAGCCACTTGCCCTGCTTATGCTCAGGCTCCTGGCTTTCCTCCTGGTCCTTGGGGTTGCTCTTGGCCCACTGGCTGACGCCGAACGTTAAACGTTTCCAATTTTATTTCTCTCATATTGTGTGGGTTGCTGCCAAAGCCCCCTTGTTCTGTGTGCCCTTATGCCCGTACTCCATTCGATTCGAATTCTGTTTTGACTGGTCTCGGCGGCGAAGTGGAAATCCTCCCGGGACGATTGTGTGCATAATTAGAATGGAAGGGTTGGGCCCCGGGTTGGGTTGACGGGGCAAATCAACATTTGTCGTAATGTCAATGATTAAAATTTAGTTTTATGTGAAAAGCGGGGAATGAAGGTTGTCTGAAACGAGGCCTCTATAATAGGAAATAATTTAATTTTAGATAAAAAGTGGAGTGTTAGTGGTGTATTTATTTTATTTTTTAACGTATTGAACTCAAAATACGTATAAACAGAAATACAAAAGGCTTTTAGAACTAAATATGTATTTGCTATTCGGTTTTGCCTTCTTAATTCAAAAATGACATACATCTTTTATAATTTGTAATATTTTTTATAAAGAGTATACTTTTCTAAGAAAGTAAAAAGATGTATTCTTAAAAGTCCTTTTGTTTTCTAATCACAAAAACAAGATAAACTAATCCAGAGAATAACAAAAAGTAATTGAAAGTTCACCTTTAAAAATGAGAATCACTTAAAAATCAACCATCCCAATGAAACGTTCTTTGTGGCAAATTTCCACATTGAAAAGCACTTAGAATCAAAAACCAAAAATCCAAAGAGCTTAGAGCGAACAAGAACAGAGGCAGAAGGGCAATAAAAACACTTGACACTATGGCAGGAAAAAGCAAACGAGCAAACGATCATCCATCCATGCACCCTCCGCTTGTATCTGTGTATCCGCTGGATACTCGGGCTCTGCTCATTTTCCTGGCTGCGTTTAGTGCGTGGGCTTTGTTTATATTTGCTTGGCTTTGCGTTTTGCCGCCTCACTGAATCCGGACTACGGACTACGGGCGACTATGGCCCGGAATCAAAGTCCCGCCCCTGTATTTTACCCCCCGATCTCGGCACATCCTCTGGCTGCCGTGGCAGTTACTTTTATCTGCGTAGCGAATTAGAATGTTGTCAAATTGTTATTCTTTTGTTGCGATGCGGATTCATTCATTCGATTCGCCTCGGGCCCCGTCGCGGTTTTCACTTGCCTGCGTACACTCGTACCCCTTTCCCGCGAGCAGCGCCCCTGCCCTGCCATTTTCCTTTTTCTTTTTTTCTTCCCCCGCCAATGCGCCTGCGTCAATTTGCACACGCGGGATGTCGGGATGTCGCCGGAGTTTCATGCCGGAGTCCCCTTCCCCCCGGGTCTTCCATTTCGGCTGTGTGTTTTCTGGTTTGTCATGCTCCATTTAGCCGAGTGTGGACCGAACAGATGTTCTATTTAAACGCACATTATTATTATTTCATTTCGACAGGCAATAGACTTCGAGGATGTGTATTTTAGGCTGTGTGCACCCCACAAATGTGTCAGCTTTCAGCAGGATTCAAGCCAGATTTTCTTTATAATTATTAGCTTGAATGGCTTTAATTATTTGTTGGGATTTTCAACAGGAAAACAAAGCTTATTCTTTAATTTAATTATTACAAATTCAAGATATTTAACAAAAAATTGTACTTTTAAACAAACAAACTAGAAATTTTTTATATCTCAAAGTTTATTGACCAAACTTACCTCAGTTATTTCTCAGAAATAAAAAATAAAACAATTCAAATAATCCTTAGTCCTCGAAACCGACATTTTTGTCGGGTGGCTTGCTCCTGTTCAGGGGCGTGCCGCGTCAACCCTGAGCGCCGGCGCCGTTTCCGTACACGGATTTGTATCTGTGTCCGTGGCCGTCATCGCTGGCCAAAGATTTCGGGGTGACGATGCCGGATGATGACGCGTTGATGTCAAATGCGGAAAACGGCTCACAAGAGGGGAAGGATTCACTGATTAGGGTGAATTAATGGTCATGTAAGGTGGATTAGGCGATTGAATACGAAAATAATTACATTTGAAATTCGATACGCCGACAACTGGCACACATACGATGAGTATTTGGGTGTGTGAGGCTGTACAGGTGGATTTCCCATCCCTTATTATTATTTTTGTTCCTGAAAGATTGATGAAGTAGCATACAGTTGCTCTGATTTAACTAAATGATCGCAGGATCCACTGAAAAGTATTGTGTTAGAATAAACCAGCTTCAATTATAATTTGAATATAAATAAATTCTTTTAATTTATTACCAAAATAAATTAATTAATTCGTAACTTTCCTTGATTTTTCAGATGCCGCCCTGGCATTTAGCATTAGCAGACTGGTCAAGACTGAACTCCTTACAGCGGCTGTTGGCCTAAAGCCGCTGACTTCGCTGGAGGACAACAACAACTCCATCTCTATGTTGAGCAAAAACCAGATGCAGCAGCACCAACAGCACCAGCAACTCCAGCAGCCACGATCCAAACCGGCCTTCATCAGTGCCAGCGAAAAGTTGAGGCGACAGTCGCGATCCCGCTCCCGTTCGCGGTCCCGGAGTCGCTGCTCCTCGCAGATTGACATGGAGGACGCGGAGTCCCACCATTCGCATCGTTCGCTTCACTCTCGGTCGCGATCACGCTCCCGCTCCCACTCGCGCTCCCGCTCGCATTCCAGTAGCTCGTCGGTGGAGCTGGAGGTGGACTCGCCACCGGGCAGTCCGCGGATCAGTTCACCCAGCACCGCTTCCGCCTCGGAGCTGCTTATAACAGCCAATGGAGGCGCCAGGAGTATCGGGTCCAAGAAGTCCGATCTCTTTTCCGTTTCTGCGTTGCTGCGAAGGGATGAGCCACCTCAAAGACGCACCCCACGCAGCCCGCCGCTGGGTCACATGGCCGCCGGTGGCCTGCCCATGCCCTTTAATCCGCTGGAGGCTATGCGCCAGGGCTATCCGCCCAACTACGACGCGGCCATGTTCCAGCGTCCTCTCTTCTCGCCTGCCCTGCCCTTCTTTGCCGCCGTTGCCTTCCACCAAGGTCAGCAGCAACAGCAGCAGCAGCAGCAACAACAGCAGCAGCAGTCTGGCCTGGGAGCGGGGTAAGTTGAGGTTTAAGTTAATGAATAAAGTTTATAAATTAAAACAAAAGGTATTTCAAAATAATCCACAAAAAAAATCCCCTAATAAGCTCTTACATTTATTTATTTTTTTTTTTTTGTTGTCCAAGGGTTATAGTACATGACTAACACAATTTCATTACCAGCTTAGGGTTGTGCAGACTTTTCCCCATTTTCCAACAGACACAGACAGAGAATAGAGCTTGTGCAGCTCGGGGACCCATCTTAATTAACTCGCCTCAATTAAATGTATATTTTCCTCCCCACCAGCTATCATCCGGACTCGCAGGAAAATCTCTTCCGTCTGCGGAGTCTAATGGTGCCGCTGCAATCCGCCGGACAGAACAACTCCACAGCGGCAGCGGCGGCGGCGGCAGCAGCTGCGGCGGCCGTCGGCGTGGGTGTCGGAGTGGGTGTGCCACCCAATGGTGGGCACCTGGGACTGCCGCACTCGCCGCACCTGCACCACTTCCACCACATGGCCGCCAAGTGGCCGGGCCTGCACCAATTCAGCGACCTGTACTCGTGCATGAAGTGCGAGAAGATGTTCTCCACGCCGCACGGCCTCGAGGTCCACTCCCGCCGGACGCACCACGGCAAGAAGCCCTATGCCTGCGAGCTCTGCAACAAGACCTTTGGGCACGAGGTCAGCCTCAGCCAACACAGGTATGTCCAGAATGCCACCTCGGGGGGTGGGAGTGGGTGTGTCCGGGTTGGGGCTACGATATGCATGGCAGCACTCGGAGAAAATTGAGTGTACTTTGGTTTTTGATCTTTTGTATACAATTTGATAAGTAGAGTCAAAGGTTTTAGTTACTTTATGTTGTGGATTCGAAATTATTTATAACTTTTCAAACTAATTGTTTAACAATATTGAAGCAAGTCCATTTTATCCGTTCTCATTTTGAATGCTTTAAAAATGTTCTATTTTCCATGAACTCATTATTTCTCTGAGTGATGTGAGTGGCGTTCCTGTCTGGGACGGAAGTGGACACTCTGCATTACTTAATTTGGCCAAAATGGCTGGATTTCAGCCTGACCAAATGTTTGCCTTTGTGGCTGTAGTTAAAACACGTTCACTTCCGTTACCCCCTCGAGGGAAATTGCCGGACCTTAATTACGGCAAAGCGCTCGTTACGGTGACTCCTCTAATCCCGCTCCATTCTCCATCCCAATTCCAGGGCGGTGCACAACGTAGAGAAGGTGTTCGAGTGCAAGCAGTGCGGAAAGCGCTTCAAGCGCTCCAGCACGCTGTCGACGCACCTGCTCATTCACAGCGACACGCGGCCTTATCCCTGCAACTATTGCGGCAAGCGGTTCCACCAAAAGAGCGACATGAAGAAGCACACCTACATCCACACAGGTAAGCAGATTGAGTCCTTTTGTGGTTTTTTTTCGCATGTGAAACCTATTCAGAAAGAAATCTTTGCGAATTTCAAATCATTTTAAATCTGATAAAAAAGAATGCTACAAAATATTACTCCCGAAAACAAACAAAATAAAAAAAATAAATATAAGATAGCATATTTTTTGAATTAGTTTGTTTGACAATTTTGCTAGGCATTAGCTTTAGCTTATCAGTAAATACACAATTTTTTTTCAAAAGATAAAATTCAGGGATAAAGATTTCTAAGCTTTAGTTAAAGTTTAATTTCTAAAATATATTTCATGAATATTTTTATAAATCAAAGTATTTCCGCTTTGAATTTAAGTTTACTTTGATTTTTTCTTTTTATTAAATTCAAGGGCTAACGCAATGCTGACATTCCGGGGAATTCGAACCAAAATCTAAACCTGAGACCCCAAGCAAAACTTTAAAGATTTTTGCCATTAATACACGACAGATTGTGGGGCAAGGCATGAATGTAGTAAGAGGGGGTAGTGCTGGGGGGGGCTGAAAACGTCGCCATTAAAGCGCCAAACCAAGAACCACCACCGAAAGCCGCAGTCGCCAGTTGCAATTACATTTGCCATCGGCAGAACCAGATATAGCGGACTCTCGGAAGGGGGGAGTGGGCGGCGGAAAGGCGGGTGGACAGGCGGAGTGGGGTGCAAAAAAATGGAGCAGACGACAGCTGAAAGAGCACCCAGTTGCTCTCGAAAAATCACTGGGGAGAGCCAGAGAACCGGAGCGACAGAGAGAACGAGAGCTGTGCACTCGAGCGAGAGAGGCAGAGCGCTGAACCTGCTGCTTCTGATAAGAATCTGAAAGATTCTATATACTGGAAGGTCTGCTTGCAGCACACACACACACACACACACTGGGATAGGGTGCGAGAGAGTGCTAGTGGCCACGTGGGAGTGAGAGAGAGAACAAGAGAAAGAGAGGCAGACAGAGAAATCACAGTCGACCAATGAAAAATTTAGTCAAGAGATTTTGATTTTCTGTTTTATACGCGCGCACACACACGAATAACAAATACGAGACGCACACATTGACGCCATGCCTTGGTATATGTGCATACACACCCCTAGAAAGCCGAAAACGGAACGGAACTGAAACGCCATTGCGAAAACGTGGCAAAAGGGAGCCGGAGACGAAATGGGGAGAAGGTCGCTGGGTGGGGCTGACACATTAGCATCGATTTCAGGTTCTTGATGGCTATGTGAAAATTTCGAATCTAAAATGCGATTTATTCTGACTGAAACAGAGGCTTAGATATTGTTGTTTGAATTTATAAAATTGTGAAGATGATTAATTAAGTATTCATTTAAACTTAAACATGAAAAACAGTATTCATTGCTTAGATACATTTTTATCTTCTTTGAAGGACACAAAATAAAGCTTTAAAAAAGAAATTAAATTTAATTAAATTATTCAGCATAAATATATTAAAGAAAATCTTTAAAAATATAACATGAGTACTTGTACCACATTTATTTAATCAAGTTTGTTCCTCTCTGTTTTCTTTAAAACTACAAAAATCGTTTATTTAATAATAGATTCATTTATTTTGTATTTTATTAAATATATTAAGTTATTTAATAAAAGCTGAAATTTATAAATTACTATATCATTCACTAAAGACTCTTAGTTTCTTTGATTTATATTTGTATCCAAACCTTGTAAACCTCAAACTTTATATTCCATGTGGCTTCTTATTGCAAAAGGAACTCATTCCTTTGTCCTGCCATCATTACATTCAAATTTATTCGCTGTAATCGCTTCTATATTGATTCATCAGATTTCATTCGCATATATACGCACACTGGATCATTAAGCATAAAAAGCGAAATTCCTGCTGGGCTGGAAATCAGTTTACAAATGGCAAGGATAATAACCCCTAATAAGCAGACTTCCTCGCTGATGCGTCTGGTGAAATCAGTGAAAGAGAAATCAGCAGAAGAGAGAGAGCCAGAGAAATATTCCAGACATTTTTATCGTTTGCCGTCTTCGATTTAGGACGTGTGCCCCCTCTCTGCCGCCCCCCTCGAGGAAATCTCTATCCCTTCCCTCTCGTATATATATAGCTATATAGCGGAGAGGCACATGTGGCAATGCTGGAACTGGCCCCGAACATCTCAGGATTCACCATCCGAGTGTTTTGGTTTTCCCCGCCCGGCGTTCTCCTCCGCTGAATTCTTGCTGCTGCTGCCTTCTTTACGACTTATCCTTAAGTTTCTTCCCCGTGCTGAGACGTGTTTCCATCCCAGACAGCAGATTTTTCCTCTTTTCATCTGATGTGATTTTCTTAAACAATTTTTCGCCTTTCCGTTCCGTTCCGGTTTCCTTCTTGGTTTTCTTCGTTTTCGTATTTACTTTTCGACCAAATGTTTTTATATGCTTAGCCCGTGCTTTGCTGGCATTTCCCTCTTCTGGTTTTGTGTTTCGCTTTTATTTCCTGGCCTCAGATTTTCGTTTCCTTAAATTTATGCGCTATAAAAAGAAGGGAGAAAAAAAACACATTTTTAGGGATATTTTATTTATTCATGACTTTTGTTTTCCATTCAAAAGGTGAATCTGAGGCGTAAAATGTGTTTGGGATAACGCAAATCGATAATTTAAATACAAAAGGTGGACTTTAAATTGTTGAGGAAAATCTTTTTCTTGTTTTAAATAGCTTAAAAACTTAACGTAGAATATAAATAATCAAAACTTTATTTATTTTGTTTAAAAGTACCCTTTAGTTATACAATTATTGTATTTGTATTTTTTTACTATAATTTAAAAAGCATTTAAAATCACTACAATATCATAAACAACAATACAATTATTGTATTTGTATTTTTTTACTATAATTTAAAAAGCATTTAAAATCACTACAATATCATAAACAACGAATATTTGTCATTAGTAATATATATATAGTAAATTCTTAATACAGTTTTAAATATATAGTGATTTCCCCCTATTAAATCGATTCTCAAATCAATCGTTTTGCCGTCGCTCTACAGGGCGTATGCGTGATTTAATTCCCACTGCTTAGCACAAATTGCCCTGCCACCAAATATGTTGCGGACGTGTTGAATTAGGAAGCAGATCCAAAAGAAGAGGAAAACGGGGAAAAAAAACTAAAGCTTAAAATATTAGAAGACTAAAAGGAAAGCAATTCAGAAGGCAGCTAAGATTTAACAGTATACAATGTGCAGCAATAAAAAATCCCTGAAAAGGCGGGCAAAAAGCACTGGCCCTGGGATACATAAGTTCCATATACAGAAAGGCAGTAGCCTCGAACCGACGGCCGACGGGATTTTCCTAGTTTCCATCATGCTTTTCCTTTTTTTTCTGCATCCCTTTTGTTTTGCTTCTTTTTGTTGGTCTCGTTAGTGTTCGTGGGTCGTTTTGGCCGTGATAAATAATAAAAGCTGCTCTATAATCTCTGCGACTACGTGACATTATTTGTGCCGATAGTGCACGAACGTGCCCCGAGCCATGGAAAGGAGTCCTTCAGATCCTGCATCCAGGCATGCTCGGTGAGGCCAACTGAGAGCCAACTCTAACGCCTTCCTGCCTTCCCGCCTGCCTGCCTGACTACTCAATTTTACTGTTGCTCGACCCACTCCCACTCGACCCACTCAACCCAACTGGCACTGCCAAGGAAAGGCAGGGCGTCCTTATGCCGCGGGAGCTGAAAGTTGAATCAGAGCACATCCCTACGGTCGAATGTTTCACAATCACGTCGCTGCAATTCCATTATATACCAACGGAGCTGTCTTCTGTCTCGTTTCCCTGACTTCTCTCACTCTCTCTCTCTCTCTCGCTCTTGCCACGGCTCTCCTCTATATAAGCCCCTATCTGCGCTTATTTTATATACACTTTCCCGATTCTCGGTAGGGAGCTCCGAAGTCAGGTCCTCTCAAGTTAGCATGTTATCGTCGTTATTTTGTTGCCGTCGCCCCCAATCTCTGTCGGTGTGTGTGTGTGTGTGTGTTGGTTTGTGGGTAACTCTTAGGTGTGTGTGTAGTACATAAAATGTAACCCAACAACAAGTCTATGCCACTATCTCGGCACAACCGAGTGCTATAGATAAGAAAAAATATATATGTATGTACACAAGCATATGTTCAGCTAGAATTATAAGCACCGGAAAAGTTTTAATCAAAGTTTTTGTATAAAGAGAAGAGAAACTTGCAGTAATTAGGAAATATAAGCTATACTGCTAGGAAATTATAAATGTGATCTTAACAAGGATTTAAAACTAAAGCAATAGTCTTTTGATAGATATCCAATTTCACTTTGAAAGGGAATTAAAGGAATTTAACATCTGTCTGTTGTAAACTTTAAAATGTAATTTAAGTTCTCCTCATTTCCATCTTCAATTTCCGAGATTTCATTACAAGAAGCACAGTTTTCATGGCAATTCTGGCGCCAGAAAAATCGTTCATTTCAACGTCAGTTTTCGTCTCAAATCTCTAATGAAAAATTCAGCAGCATGAAAATGAACAATAAATGAAGTATAAAGAAAGCCCAAGCCGGGGGAAAACCTTATGTAAAAAAAAAGGAAAGCACCACAAAATTACTTTAAAAATGTTATCAAGTCGAGGAAAAATTGTGCCTTCAAGTGCGAAAGCAACCGCAGAACATCACGCAGATGAACCAAAAAGTTGAAATTTAAACGAACGATGTTGAGATGTCTTGGGCAAACCGACGAGTTGATACCCTTGTAAAGGGGAAAACTTTAATAGTGCGTATAAATGTATTTAACAAATATCATTTGTAGATACCTACTACATTTTTTATATTTTTTTTAGGAGAGTTTTATTTATTATGAATAATATATATGGTTAATAATATGATCCTTAAGATCAGTCAATCATATTAGAATCATTATTAAATTTATAATATTTATTTAACAGAACAGCTACAGATACATTTACTACTAATACTTCTAAATATCACCTCAAATACAATACATAACAAAAGCATCCTCTGCAAGGGTACATTTTTCCAGGACATCCATTGCCGCTGAGAGGGGGAAATAATTGGGGGTGGATGAACCTCCTGCCTGTGGTCTGCGGAGATGACTTACATGGAGTCTTTGGGGTCCAAATTCAGGGCGGGGAATGCTTTTCTGTCTGGCAACGATACGATTTTTTTTTTTGGGGTTGACGCTTGAGATGGGAGACACTCGGCTTTTGCATCTGTGTGTATTTAAGAGGGGGAGGAATCGGTTGAGCCCTGAAAGCAAAAATGTTAAAATGGCGAACTTGGGAGAAAAGCGTTTGTAGAATAAGGGATATCCTAAGAACACATGATAATAATATTTTTTAAAATTTAGTTAACAAGTTAGTTTTAAGCTTTCTTATTTTTATTTTCTTTATTTTTACATTGAATATAATTGATTTTTAGAAAAGCTTTCACCAACTGAATAAGCATTACTGTCTCCCGTTGACCATCTATTGATCCCACTCAATTAACACATGTCTTTCTCCTTCCATCGTTGCAGGTGAGAAACCGCACAAGTGCCAGGTGTGCGGCAAGGCCTTCAGCCAGAGCTCCAACCTGATAACGCACTCTCGCAAGCACACCGGCTACAAGCCCTTCTCCTGCAAGCTCTGCCACAAGTCCTTCCAGCGCAAGGTGGACCTGCGGCGCCACAAGGAGACCCAGCACACGGACCTGCGCGTTCACCTGGGCAAGGTGGACTTTATGTCGGCGGCGGCAGCAGCGGCGGCCTCTGCCGAGCTGAGTGCAGCAGCGGCGGCAGCAGGCGGCGGTGGAGTGTCCCCAGCGAATCAGGGTGCACCGCCTCCGAACGGGGGACCCCCCCAGATGGGCGGCGGCCTCAACTGTCAGAAGGTGTCGCTGCTGGTATAACAGGAGCAGCAGTCCGAGATCCAAACCAACCGCAATCAATGTGCAATAGATGGTCAAGCATTCGCCGTAGCTTGAAGCGATTCCAAAGAACAGAAGAAATTAAAACCATTTAAATAATTTTAAGCCAGCCCAGTTACACAATATTTCCAATGTTGCCAAAAAAATAAAATACCAAAGAAATACGAAATAATGCAAGTCAAACACACTATAGTCAGTCTCCAGTTCTCATCACAATTTACATATAATTGCCATATAGCTCGCTGAACTCTCAACTTAGGACATACCAAAGCTATTCCAGAACAAATCGAGATTCCACTTTGTTTCTTTATGTATGTGACTCTGTATTTCCGTGGTTCGAGTGCCAGAAAAGTTTGAAAATCAAAAGATCCCTCGATATAAACCGTGCGTGTCGTACTCTGTAAAATGTAAAACAAAATGAATCAAACATATAAAACAAATTGCAAACTAGAAAAAAAACAAAAAGCAAAACCAACAAGAAAAATACAAAAATGTTCCAAGTTTTCGCTTCTAGATAGTTGTGAAATTTTAACAAAATCGCTGTATTATGCAAACTATTTTGATATTATATCATTCCAATGAATTTAGTCTAATTAATAAATTTTTTAACTTATTTATACATATTATGTATATTTATGTAAAAACAGCTAAACAAATATATATATACACGCATATATATATTTTCATTTTAATGTTCAACAAAATATTGTATGTAATATTAATAATAACAATTATGAAGACAAACATTAATCTATATCCTAAGTATTTTTATGTTTTCAAAATAAATTGAATTTATTAAGCAAAAATGTGAGAGGAAATTATTATTGGAAGAAAATAAGAGGTGCAGGTGAATTTGGTAAGTGTTTTATAAGATGTCTAAATGTCAATAAGAAGTTTGACTACCCCTTTTCGAATTCACACAACAAACAATCGCCTGAAGGACATGCCAATAACCCTGAACGTCGACACAGAGCCAAAAGGAGGCATTAAAAAATCATATGTAACATACCTTCACCGGAATTAGAAACACGAATATTCAAACTCGCATGATTAACTCATGAGTGGGCGAGGCGGGGCATATGTGAGTGAGTTTGTTTTCTATTCCCCAAAGTGTCCGGCCACAGATATCAAATATCACGTTCGAGACAAGGGTAAGTCATCCATCCCGCCACCTGCCACCCACCCCACACACACACACCTCAGTGCAACTCCAACGCGGCGCCGTTTTCCATATTCATCTTGGAGCTGTGTCTCTGCAAAATTTGACAATAAAAAATATATATAAATTGCAAACGGTGAACGCTGGCAACATATGTATACCCTCCCAGCCATCTCCTCCTAGAATTGGTCTATTCCCAGGACTGCAATTTGCACAGCGGCAAATTGTCTACTTTGCAAATGGAGAAGAGCTTTAGCCAAACCAATTTCATCAATAAAAAATACCTCTGTCTGCCTTGCAGACATACAATGAATGTATGTGTTTATATATAAAAAGGTAAAGTTGCTTTTCCATCTCGATTTTCATACGACAGTTTCTGGAAAGATAAATAAAAAGGTCGGCTACGTGAATGTCAAACATCGAAATGATAGTAAGGAAAAATGAAATGAAATGGAAAAGAAAGTTATGGAAAGCAAAAAAAGGTTATTGAAATTACAAAATATGTTTTATAAATGATTATTTTACTAAACATTTATTTGTAGAGTACTTGTATGATGTGGAATTTCGTAGAAAACGAAGAATTCTTTAAACAAAATAAAGTAAAACATCTTTTAATTCTTCAAATAGAAAACTCTTGTTTATTTATTTACATTTGGACTTCCCACCATTAGCTATATATTTGTAGAAAATTACTAGTTACTGCCTAACATTTATGACTACATTTTTTACTATTATGGCAAGGCATAACTTCCATTGTGGTTATAAATATTTATAGTTACTGTGACGGTGTGGGAACATTTCGAGGAGCCGAGTCCAGTCATTTGTTAATTTATGCAATGATCGATAACATCCTGCGATTTAATGAACAAACGCTTGTGCCGCTCACAGCAAAAGCAAAGCACAAAGATCAAAAGACCCACAGAGAGTCGATGACCGGAGGCGTCGTAGGTGATCGTAAAACATTGATCAATCAATCTTAAACGATCTGGAAAAGTCACAAAATCAGCAACTTCCGTCCACGGGCACGAGTTGAGCGAGTGGAGGCGAAGAATATGGTATAATATAGGACGGAGCAGATCTTTATACATTATTGATTGAAAGGGCGATTTTATGATTGCGTAAAACAAAAAGCAAAATGCGGGTTCTTTGACCGAATTAAACGCAATTAGCTGAAGGTACTACCAGCCCAAGATGGGCGGGCATCCCAGGCGGTTTCGTCAGGATCAGCTTGGGTAAGTTTGTGTTATACAAAGTCATTCCACAAGATCATCGCCGGAACATCTGCGGTCCATTGGGTTTACTCAAGGCGTTCTTAATGCGAATTTATTGCCGCCATTATTACAGCTCAGAGAGACATGAAATCATTTGGGGCGATGACTAAAGACTTTTTAACAGTTTGCACCCCTTTCGTAATTCGTCTCCGATTCTGCTGGCCTTTGTCTCGCTGTGGATGAGCATGGGATAAGACAATGGATTGTAATTGTTCTTTATGGGTGGGAAGTGTATGATAAAGTTACGGAAAATGTTGGGTTTTAGGTGGGAAATATCACATTTTTTGTAAGAGATGAAGTGGAAAAGAATATGAAATAGAGGTAAAGAAAAATAAATACAGAAGTTAATGGAAAACTTAGCTTTTATTATAAAATAAATAAGAAAAAATAATGTATTTGTTCACTTTTAATTGTATATTTAAGTCTATCCTTTTATATTAGATTAATCAGTTTTCTAGGAAAAAGTATATAAATATAATAAAATGACAACTTATATGGGATGCAATAGAAATCCCTGTAGTTTTGATATCTCATAATAAGGTATCCATCCTTGATACCATCAAGTACATCTTCCTTATAATAATCACACAAAAAGCATTGTTCTATTTAAAAAGTCTAGCTTATCGTTTGAATGTTTTGTATCATCTATCATTCCATAAAATCAAAATGCCTATACATATGATATATATCAAGTGATTGTGAGACCTCTCCTTCATTGGCAGCCCCAAACCTGATTGACTTGACCCCACATCGAAGTGCCCCTGACAATACATTTAGGTCTCTCCGCGGCTTTGGTCTCAGCTGGTCAGTTGGGTGGCGGAACAAAAACACTCCTCCCTCCCTCCCCAGCTGGACACTTAATGGGAATTGCACTTTTATTACACAAACAGACGACGAAATGTTTATTAATGGCCCAAACACACAGGGCAATCAACATCATCGCCGCCGCATCATGGGCCAAGCCCACGACAATCGCCTGGCAGCAAATGCAGTTAAATTGATTCCGCCACTGCAGCTCTAACTAAGTGTAACAGTGTAACTGCAAATGTTGTTACAGCGCCGGCGAGCAGCACCTGCTGACAATTTCAAGTGCTGACCGGCAAAGCACCAATAACACGCACAACTGGAGTGATTTTCCGGAGGCGGTTTAGCCTTGGATTCAATCCTCCCCTGCGCCAGGATCGGAAACCGCAATTGTAATTCACGGATGCGCCACATCGGGCAGCTTCCCAAACTAATCGCTCGCTCAGCGGGACCGGTGGTTGTTTATTGTCCTGGTGGTTGCTTCTACACTGGGAATAAATTCGGTATAAAACCAGAAATTGCGAGATTGAATGATTGAAAGGTATTGTATACCTTTTGGTATTATCTGATGATGTTTCACACCATTATAAATATTTGGAGTTTAACGTTTTTTAAGAGCATTTAAGTCCTTAAATGTAAGTAATTTTTGCTCAGTGCATAGCTTCTGCATCAGCCGCATGTTGCCAATTGAATATCTCAATTGTTGCAAGACTGAGGCTGTTCGCTCCTTCCCGCTGCGTGATTGCTCAGTCGAGGGAACTCGTATTGCCTTGACAAAAGCAAACAGAACGCCCCTGACCCCGGAGCGGAATCCCACTGGACTAATTCAAGTGTAACCCCTTGTTATCCCGCACTCTCACCCTCTCGGCTGAGGAAAGCGCAACGCCCGAAAATTGAGCAGTTAAATATTTTGGTGTCATAAGTCGGCATTAGGGTGGTTCCAGCTTTGCTAGAATCAACAGCAACAAAGCCCAGGGATATTAATGTTGAGGCATCGAAATTTGTTTTAAAACCCACAGTATTTGCAGATCAAGTGGATTCGTTTTCTATAAAATTAGAAAAAAACTAAAAGAAAATATAAATATTTTATATTTACTTTCTATTAATACAATGTTAGTTGTATATTATTAAAATATATTTATATCCCTTTATGTACAAAATATGCTCAAATTTTATCCGGAGTAGAGTATTAACTATCTCGAAAAAATATCTCTGTGACAAAAAATGTAAAACAAAAGAACTCAAGAAATATTACCTGAATAACTCACCACCAACGTTTTTTTTTTATAAATTAAATTCTAAATGGCCCTAAGTCGCTGGCCCTGAATTCATCACGGCTTTAATTAAGAATATCCAGGAGAGCAAAGGGAATTAATTTAGTATTCCTGATTTATTTGTCTCATGATTTGCCTCTGCCCGAGACTGCGACGATGAGCCCGATGAGTTATTGCCGTAAATCACGTAGAAGGTATAAACTCCCAGACAAACTATGAATAAGCAAGCGAGACGAGGACGAAAAAGGAAGGACGTCGAGGACAACTGCGAACCTGTTTATTAGTCCTCTAATGCACAATAATACTTAGTGCCGAGGGTAGGAAATTATTCGGGTCCTCTGGGGATACTTACCGAGTTGGCTGCCAAATGTGACCTCTGCGCCCTGGCTCCGGCACCGGCACAGCCACAGCCACCGGCTCTGGCTTTGGCTTTGGCTCGACTGCATCCTCCACAGCTCACATATTGAATTACGGAACACGTCTCGGCTTTCTAGCCGGCCCACTCCCCGACTGAAGTTAATTTGTGCTCTGCTGCCGGAATTGTTGCTGACGTTTTTACATAAAGCGGGGCATAAATCACATTTACCCAATGCAGAGAGTACGGTCCAAGAGACCATGCCAGATGATGAATCCGAGTACGAATCGAAATCGGAATCACTATTCCCCCAACTCGGCCCTTGATTTGGCAGCGATTGAGGCAAAAGTATTGCAAGCCAGCACTCTGAAATTCGAAGCCCTCTTCGGGAATGCGATTATGTGCTCAGCTCGAGCTGGTGAGTTGTCGAATCTTCCTATTAGCACAAATGGCCACAAAATCTACAACCAAAGTCGCGTAGAATTACAAATGACATTAGACCGCAAGGATTCCAGTTTCAGAATTGATATTTTTTAACTTTACAAGTTATTAGGAATAACAAATAAATAAAAATAATGAAACAAAATGTCTTTTAGCTATTGTTAAGACAACTTTCTGCCTTTAACAATAAGTTGATTTAACAACAATAAATCCTAAATTAATTTAGGAAGTATAAACTTCACCCGACTATACAAATTAATAAAGAATATTATATTCAACACTAATAAGAACATATATGAATGATTTTTTACCAAAGTCCATAAAGACACAAAGACTTGCAAAATGTTATATATAAAATATATTAAAAATTATATTTATATAAATAAAATAAATAAAACTAAGAAAATCATTATACAAAACCAAATCAAATTTTAAAAAATCAAACCCTGAAAGCCCTCTAATAATTTCCCACACTTTCAGGATGACAAGGCACTTGATTGTACACTTGTTATCCTGTGACAAAAATTGTTAGATATCTATATCCTGCCGGAGGAAATCTCGTTAATTTCGACGGGTTAAACAAGTGCCTTCCATTAGCGGCATTGTGCCGGTCAGAAATCAAACATAGTCATAAAAATGTGACACTCACAGGCCTTTCCACAATCCGCACGCGTCCTGCGCCGAGTCCTTCTCCAGTTAGCACAATCCGCAATCCGATATTGGTGGGTACTACCCAAAGGACATGGTGGTGGCTGGTAGCCAGTGGCTGGTGGCTGGTGCAGCGACAAGTGGAAACTTCCTTGGGCTCGGCCAGATGGGGTAGATTGACTTGGGCCTAATCAAAGTGCGTGCGCAGGCACGTGTCGTAAAAATGGAGTAAGCGTTCCCGGAGAAGTTCCCATGAAATGATTACCGAGAATCTTTTTTTCCTAACCGTTATTATGATTAGTTATTATTTTTGAAGAAATGCACACGCAGAGGAGACCCAAGTGGCACTCACTGGCTAAATGCCGAAGAGATTTGGAAACATACGCATTGGGAGTTTGTTTTTTTTATAAGGGAGTGAGCAAGGATTCTGGCAATAAAAAAAAGAAAAAATTCGAAATTAATTTCTAAATTGAAAATTGGTTTTATGGAATAGTAAAAAATCATATAATCAACATTTGTTTTCTGAACTAAAGTCATTCTCTTCAGCGGAACTATCACTTGAGTTTGCCCAACAAATTAAATATATAAACACAAATTGGCAGTTACCAAATTTGCCATCTTAATTCGACAAATTTAATTAAAACTATTTCCACTTAAAATTTACGAACGGGACATTTGGCTTGGGAAACTTTCAAATGCGCCTGCGGCAATTCGTGCTAAAACTTTTTACATAATTGTTTTAAATTAGTTGTTAGTGTCCATTTTCCCCAGACTTTTCCATTTCCATTTTCCCGCTCATCATCAGGCGACCGCAAGCCAAACAAATGTAAAGTGCTCTCGAAAGGCTGCAGCGGCAGGAACCAGACGAAAAGTTGTCAACCGAAAACAAACCATTAAGTGGGTCCAAAACACTTTTTGGTTTCTCCCCGAATTAGCAGGCTGCTGTGGGGGATTTAGCATCCTTTTTGGACGCATCCTGCTTCACTGTCATATTGTCAAGTGTTTATGTCTCTCAGCCTGCGAATCGGCCATAAAGTTGAGTGCGATTTTGGGTGGGACCCAACCCTTATAGGAAAATTAATGAGAAAGCTGCAAAGTACTTAATGTTCCTTAAGTATTTTTGTTAATAGATAATTTAATGAAATGTTAAGAATCAGGAAGAATCATAAGGAACAAGAACGAGTTTTTTTAGAACCAAGTTTCCTTGGTCTCTTTGTAGGGACCTTGTGTGGAAATTAACTAATTTTGCTATCGGAAAATGAGTTGAGCAGATCCTGCTGGCCTAATTAATCTAATAAGAAACCTTAAATAAACACTACTAGTGACCAACTAATATTCCAGAAACTCAAAGGATATTTTACCCTAATGCAAAATCAATTCCAATAAAATTTTACTGCTCGATGGCCAAGGAATTTCCAAAAACTTAACACCTTTCACCTCGAACTCACTTGAAGACCCTTAATGCCATTAATGGGTTTTCCATAGCGGATAATTACGGGGGTTGTCTTCAATTAGAGTTCGGGAGATTGCCGTTGGCTTATTCACGCCTTTAAATTTGCATTTACTCACTCCGGATCCCCGTATCCCCGGATTTCCGCATCCCCGTTTACCCGGTTACCGCAGGCGCAGACATACATACATATGGCCAAATAGCCCACCCCCTCGGGAAACATCTCGCCAGGCAGCCATGTAAATCATGATGCCGGCAGGTTGACAGCAAACAGCATTTGCTATACTGTGTATCTGTGTGTGCGCCAAGTCGAAGAGTTGCTCGCTTAGGAAGATTCGTCAGATTCGCATAATTAATTGCAAAGCTTTTGGATGGGAGCTTCCTCTCTGGGCTCACGACCTTCTCCTCTGGAATTTTGATTGTGTGTTGAGTGTCCAAAGGGGGGAAGCAAAAGGGCGGTGTCCCCATGCCTCACTGCTGTAGCGATTTGTGAGCGCAATCAGGGGGAGAGACTACACAGGAAAAAAAGAGGTATGGAGTTACGATAACTAATCCAGGGGGTATGAAATCCTGCTAATCTCTGATAAATAGGTTAATAAATAAAAAGAAATTTAAAACATTGCTTATACCAATTCACACTTAAAATTAAAATTAAATCTCTAGAAATCAATCATAGAATTCTTGTTTTTTCGAGAATATTTTTCATCAGTGTTGAACTAAGGGGACTGGTACTCCCCAAAGGAGTAACCCCTTTCCCGGCCAACACCTTTCCAGCAAGTGCCTGGCATCTGCCTGGGCACACACAAAATTAATTGCTTTTGTCATTATACGGAATCTTGACGACGCCTCTCGTTTCTAATTTAATGTAGTTCATGGCAGCCCTTCTGCTGCTGCTGCTTCTCACCTGACACTGCCTCCACCAGGTTGTCGTCCCTGTTGTTGATTTGTGATTTATGAAGATTAATTTATTGCTAAATAGTTGTGCATAATTTATTTAACATTGATTTCCTTGGGATTAGACTAGCAGTTAAGGCAAAGAGTTTTCCAGCTTGATATTCTAAAGCGGCAATTAATTGGGGACATTAATAAACTTAAGTCACTCGGTTAAAGACTCTCTTGGATAAATAATTAAATAAAATGTACCTAGTTAAAAACATAAAGATTTAAACACATAAACAATGAATACAATAATATATGGTAAATATTTTAAAGAGGAATTTATGTAATATAATAAAAGCTTACAGTGAAAATTCATGAACTCTTATTTCATGATTACGGTCATATATATTCTTTATATAAATATTTAAATTCAATTAAAACTTGACCCAATAAAATGGTTTCAAAACAAATACTTAAGACTAAAATTGAAGCAATTTACATAATTAAATTATTACATCTCTGAGGTGCTTGGAACTTCTGGTTTACACAAGCCATTAAGCCAAGTCCACAATTCAATAAGATGGCCCCAAGAAACCAGGACAGAGCCAAGAGATGGCTTAAGAACTTGCCTCCAATTGAATTCATCCCAACTGTGGTCCAGTTGAGGTCGATGGTAATCGATGGAAGATTGCCATTCATCCTTGGAGCAATCGACAGACAGATTGTAGTTGAATGCATTTGTTTTATTTGATGCTCAAGTGCTGCATCCGCCTGGGGCCTTGTCACCGAATATGCAAATTTGTTTGGACGCACGAGAGGAGCTGCCTAAGTAGTCCCAGTAAATTGAAAGCAAAACATTAAGAATTATGCCCTGATCCAGATGGATGCAAGGCCGCAGCCAGAGTGCCAGAGTGCATCGGGGGGCCATGTGCTGGGACTTCTTACATGCAGCAGCAATTGCATTGCCTACGACTGTTGTCAGTTCACAGATTTCCAATTGTAAGCACAAACATAAATTGCATTTGAAAATATGATTCTGGGACTGCTCAAATGGCATTCCATTTCGGGTTGGGGGGGCCACATCACTTTACCAATAAATTAAAAGCCCCTCTAAAGTAGGCTCTCCACTTCTGTGGTGAGTGGGTGCTATGAAAAAAAAGACTTACGAAATTACTTACCTGCTAAACTTTTAATTGAAAACCAAGGAACTCGGATGCCAACTTTAGAATTCCGCTTAATCAGCCTCTGTCTGGTCCTGGCTGGATCTGGCATTTTAATTTATGACACACAATTAAGTGAAAGGATTTCAACCCGGGTCTCGAGCCTTGCTCTGGCTTCTCATTTCTTTCTCAACAATTTCAGATTGGCTCACGTGGCATTCCTGGGAAACTTGGAGGCATCTCTTAGTTAAACCAATTTTTCTTGCTTTCACGACTTAAAGCGGTTGAAAATAATATATATAAATCAAAAGTAAACTAATAAATAAAACAGCAAAGTCTAATAATTTAGCTATTCATTAGTATCCCGCAGTATTGCAGCCCATAAATTCCAGTAAATCCATATCATCAAGTACTTCAGAGTACCTTACTAAATTATTATTCAAACATCCTTAGTCCCCGAAACATTGGTAAATAAAAATTGAATTCCCGCATTGTTTTTTGTGACGTGTGTCGTTAAGTATTTTCATTAGGAAATTTATGGAGTATTTACTATACCAATAATAAAACAGCGGCATTTCATCTTAATTAAATGTCTTGATGGCAAAAACTCAAGTAACCGAAGACACAACGGTGGAGGCAGACACGTGATCAACTTGGACACAAAAAAACAATGGGAATGGGAATGGGAATCGAAAAATTGGTAAGATAGTGTGACAATCGCTCGGCTGTCATAGAAGAGTCAATAAGGGAACCACCACCATTATTGTCAGCACTGCTCCCAGGAAGTAAACGGACAAAAAATGCATAAGAGGATGTAAGGAATATAAAATACCCCGTAATAGTATTACAAAAGTATAGCCTTGTTTGTTTTTCCACATATAATATGTTCAAGTATTCCGGGATGTGGCAATTATTTAATGATTTCTAAATTACATAATTTTTCCACAGGACCAGAGGAAAAACTAATAAAAACAAAATGTTCAACATTTATTCCTTAAATATTTTGTTTGTTTTAGCTCTAGTAATAGTTGTCGGTGTCATTGTAAGTTTTCTTCTTCTCCTAAAGAATATCCTTTTTATTGTAAGAATTTTAAGTATTAATTATAAATTTTTAAAAATACTTAAGGCCTATCAAACCTCCAACAAAACCTATATACCCCCTTTTACTCTATGACTGAGGGGTAAAAAACAATAGGAATACAAATACAAGTATCGCACTGATGACTTAATTGATTAAATGGATAAAAAATAGGAGAGAAAAGCTAGGAGTGTAAGTGCCACCACCACCATGATATGATATCTCTGGGAATATCTGTCTGTGCTGGGAGTGTGCGACCCCTAAGGAGGTGTTAAGGTGAGATCCCGCACCCTCGGCCCGTTTATTAATCAGCCAGGCACTCAATGCGATGGGAAGAACATCGCTGGGACAGGACTATGAGGTAATCATAGTCGATTAAGCGATTATGGTATCTTGTTACCAGGGTATGCTGGTTGAAAAGCCTTTGATAATTAAGCTAAGTATGGCATTATAAGCCGTCAATCATAACATATATTTAAAAGAAGGCTTTTAATATAATTTATAATTATAATTTACTAGCTTGAAAGGTTGTAAAATTATTGAAAACCTTCATATATACTAAGTAAAATACAAAGAAGATTCATTCAGAATGTTGAAACCATGAGTATTGAGAAATGGACAGAACATGGCTAGATCGACTCGGC
This sequence comes from Drosophila kikkawai, assembly GCF_030179895.1. Taxonomy (NCBI): domain Eukaryota; kingdom Metazoa; phylum Arthropoda; class Insecta; order Diptera; family Drosophilidae; genus Drosophila; species Drosophila kikkawai. The sequence goes on from NC_091728.1 coordinate 5,159,770, forward strand.
TGTCTAAGATTACAATACCCTGCAAGGGTTCAATAAGTAGTATGTGTAAAGCTTTACGATATGCTATTATTACCATTTAACATTCTCAGCTGTTTATCATTCAATTAATATTAAATTTCATCCCATTGGCAAACAAACAAACACACAGCATTTGTAGAGTCACTACGTCACTTTCCGAACCCAAGTCCGAGTTGTACCAGCCACCACTTCATGGTTCGCAGCATTTAAAGCCACCATAATCAGTGGAAACAACCGGGGGCCATATATCATCCGTCCGAGCAGAGCAACATATGTCCAGATAGCGGTGGACGGGGATTGCACCTATGAGGGAGGATCGCATAATGACGACGACGGGGTGTGTGATAATTTGATCAGCCGAATGGGCGGAGGTCGTGGAACAAATCGAGGCTCGTTAATGGAAAACAATTAGATTTCTCGCCTTTTTTCTGGAGCGGATAGCCAGTGCAGAGACCCTGAGGAAGGGGTGAACCCATGAACTATGTGAGGCACGTTTCGGCTAATATACGAAATGAAAAGTCAAGTTTCAAATCATTTATCTTGTTTTCCATCCGCAAAGCAAAAAATTACAAAAAAAAAGAGGAATGGAATTGAGAAAAAATGACAAAGGCACGAGCAGAAATGATGCCGCCAAATGAAATTGGCAAAAGAGCCGCGACGCCCGAAGCATGTTGTGAATGCGAAATGAACTGTGTGACAGTGACACCCCGAGACCCAGAAAGTGGTAACCCACGCGCACATCTCACAAACACCTTGCCGCCGCCGTCAACCCTTTTTGGACTCTCTGCCCTTTCGTCATATTATTCAAATTGAAACCGTTTTTCCGTGTACTTTTCGCATTTTTTTCCAACCGAAACCGAAATAGTAGCCGCCCCCATGATTAATTCACAAGCAGAGCTGGGAGTGGGCATTCAGTTCGCGGTATTTGGGACACTCGAAGTGACCCTTTGCCTTAGATCCGATTCCAAACCCTTCTCTTCGCCTTGGACACTTGGCTTGCCAATTGCTTCCTTGACAAATTGTAGTTGGAAAAGTGACAGCAATGTACAATTTTAAATTAAAAAGTACAACAAATGGAGACATTAGAAACAAGAAAAAAAATGTATATTTTATTCTGAACTTTTTTTTAGGTTTTTTTGTAGTACCATTAACAACATTCAGGGAAAATTCTCAATATAATATATAATTTATATATAATATGGCAAACAATTATTAATTTTTCGCTTACCAATCTGCTAATTGAAACAATGCGACAAAAAATTGGCGCAACTGAGTTCCGCCATTTATCAAATGCGTTGCACGTGTCGAAAGTCTGTGGGATGGATGGTTTTATATATTTTTAAAATATTAAAAAAAAAACATGAAACGCAATTTGCGAATCAATCAAATTTTGCAACATGTCATTCGTATTTTTGAAACCCAATGTATCAAATTTCGCGATTTTTGTTTTTAATCTGATTGTCTGCTGATTGATTTTCATTTGAGTTAATCACTTAGTATTATTTTTATAAGTAAAAAGCAAGTATAAAAATACTTTAATATATATTGAAGACTTTATTGATTCACATTAATGCAAATCTATCTAAGAGTCTAAATAGATCCGACTCCTGGCACGCCCTGGTCGCCAAATGCGAATACATTAAAATGATAAATGAGTGCGATTATTTCCTTATTACCATCAAATTAATACTGCTCCTCTCGTTGACTTTGACGTTGTAATCAGTTTCCGTTTTGTTTTCCTTTAGCCGCACCCAGGTAAACAGGCAAAAAATGGACGTAGCGAGTAACAACCTGGCGGCGACCAAGCGATTTATTGGCTAAAAATGAGTTACCACGCAGTGGGCCATCATAAAAATGAACAAACAATAAACATGCTATAGCTGGGTTTGCAGACTATAAGATACCCAGTACTTCTATGGGAAAAGGGTTTTCTGAATATATACAAAATTATACATTTTGTCAAATATTTAGATCAATCTATTTTTATTTTCTTCGATTTATGGGCTTTAAAAACAAATTGATTCTAGTATCTCCAGCTCGCAGGTTCATGGTTCATCCTTTACACCTTCCTTCCTTGAATTAAGTTTGCCTTAACTGCATAAGGATATATTGCGATAATATATTTGGAAAATTTATATTTTCCTGCACTTCAAGTAATGAATTTAAATTCAAGTCGATGGATCAAAAATTTACTTTAAAAGGCCTATCATTACTATACAGATTAACAATCAATCTGAGAGTTTTAGGTACAAACGACATAATAAGTATTATTTTTTAAATATAAAAACAGAAAATAATTTATATTAATATATTTAGCCATATACCAATGTCTTGCATTTTTTCTATAAATTTATATTTTGACTTTTATCAACTAGAAACACAATACGCCCCAATTTTTCTCCCAGGTACCAAAAATAAAAATATATAAAAAAAAACATGGGGCCGAAATCAAACACAATCAAGCGAATTGGGCTCCGTTCCTGTTCCAGTTCGGGTTACGTTGCTTGCACAGCCATTTGAGGCTGTCCTTTCGGTTGGTTAAAAATAATCAGACCACTTCGTGTTCCAGCAAGGACACCACCTAGCCTCCCATCGCGGTAAACATCGTTTGTCAAGAGCTTTGACTGCCAAGGACCTGGGCCTGTCCAGCTTTAGCTTCAGCTCCAGTTGCATTCTACCCTTCACTCAAGGACTTCCGTGAGTCGCGGCCGTGCGATAAAATAGTCGCTTACAAAATATTTGTTGACATTCCGCGGTAAATTACCATAATTAGTTGATTCGAGACCGACCCATGTTTGATCGGGGCTGCCGCTGGGGGTGGGAGTATTTGTGGGCGTGCTTGGGTCTCGGTGTCAGCCAGGCGGCGACATAATGCCACGCAGGACACTGCCCGCGGCTAAAAGGATAATAATTAGAGCATATGTACGGATTGAGTGCAAATATTGACTCTGGGCTGAGCGTTTTCTTGCCGCCCTCCATTCGTCATCGTTCCCGGGGTCGTTCCAGCGCGTAAACTCAAATTAATCAGCCTGATATCAATAACCGTGCAAACATAGTAGCTCCACATAAAACATATGTATGCATATTGACCATACATATGTCAAAAACCTTATGGGTACGGATTTGCTACAAGGCTTTGGAAGGAAAGGGGAGTTCCTGGGAAATGGTAATATATGACGACAACAAAAATCCTTGCTGTTTGTTAATTTTTTTCGAATTTTTGTTTAAGTTTAGTTCTTACTTTGAGTGTTTATTGAGTTTTCTTTAAAAATGTCTTCTTACATTTATTAAATATTATAATAAATATTTCTTTCAATTATGGTAAAGATAAAAAACATTTTTAAAAACATTTGCTTATGGGATATACATAGATAGTAATATTTTAGAATTAAAAAAAAAAAAAAGATTTGCCCCATCCCCGATTGACATATCCCATCCAAATTCATTGCACATTCCCAGCAAAATCTCATAGACCTCGTCCTTTGGTCGAAAATGACAAAGTCATTAGTCAGCCTCCTACTTTTTGCTCACTGCTTAGAAACCAACAATATCAGGGGCTGAAGCAATGAACCGCAAATTAATCCCAATCCACAGATCCCTAAACCACAGCGACAATTAATATGCCACTAAGCCCTTGGCCACGCCCACAAACACACCCACAACCGCTATAAAATGACCAAGGGAAGAGCGGAAAAGAGATTAGGACAGTCAAATGACTTTAAATTAAGCCGATGTGCGTCGTCGTCTGTCGATTTAATTAAAATCAAAACAAAAATCTTTGTCCTCTGCCACGCCCCCAACTCCTGGTCGCAGTCGAGCAGCCCCCTTGTGCCAGCAAATAGACAAATAATAAAACCATAAATAATGCAAAACAATAAATGAGCAAATATTCATAAATTATGAACGCCGCAACTCCAGCTCCAGCCGCTTCCTGGCTTGGCTGACAAAAGGCAGGGACAAATACCCAAAATATTTTGCCCAAGCATTTAAAAGGACAATGAGGCACGAACCAGATGACAGAATCCGGGGAAGAATAGCAAATCCCCGCAGAAAATAATTGAGCCCCATAAAGGAAATATCATTCATTGATTTTCCTCCGGCGACCTCGACTCTCTAGACTGGCGGCAGCAAGTGGATGAAGTCGTCGTCGGTGAATGGGGTGGCTAACTTTGGCCAAGGGGTGCAGCGGAGCAGTGCTGCTGGGATGGCTCTTTCCTGGGATTCTGTCAGCAGCCAAGCAATATGGACAGCTGACGAAACTATCCAAGGGGCGTTGGCAGATTTTCACATGAATCCGAAATCTATGCCCCGGCATGATTTGCACAAAAAAACTTGAGCTGGCAAATTTGTCAGTGGCGGGAAGGACACAAGAAAATGGGCGGAAGGGAAGCCAAAGGAAGAGTCTTGCTTTTCTCGGGGCAGAGAGAACAAATGATAAATTATTAAGGGATTTTTTGTTAATTTGATGACACTGATGATGGGCCAAGACCAGATTACCCGGACTGCCCTTTTTCCTATTGGGTCAAAGCGAATATAATAAAGCACATCAACAGCATTGTGCCCGCATTATATTTTTATGAGAAGTTTATTTTCCAACGACCTTTTTCTAAAAATGTATTTAGTGTGCAGGTGTTTCATGTACATTTCGACAAGTCTTTTACTTCATTTAAACATTTTTGAATTTAAGATGTTTTCCAAAAGCATTTGATTTCTTTTATTGAAAATGTACCAATTGTTGTTTATAAACAACTATTAATTGTCTTTTGATATTGGAAAATTTCATTCCCATCAGTTGTAGCGACGCTCAACTTCTTCAAAGTACTCTAGCACTTGGGCAGGATACGCCTCCTTTAACTCCTCCATAGGCACAGTATCCACCGCATCGATGCCCTTCCAGGTGACAAACGAATAGTGTCTATCGAACGCATGAAAGCTGTGCACAACTTTATCCAACTCGAGGCCACGAGCCAGTCCGAAAACGGTCTCCCACGGCGTCATCGAAGGGGTGTCTGGGTCTTCATCACTGCTTTCTTGTTCCTGAGTCTTCTTGGTGATCTTCTTGCTATCCTTGGGACCTTGGACTAGAGTCTGGACGAGCTGTTAAATGGAACGGATAAGGATAAGAAATCTATATCAAGTATTTAGTAAATATAAATGCCTTACGTTTTCCCAGAAGTTGCCGGTATCAGATTCTGCATTTTTTTAGTGGCAGCCTTGACTTCCGGTTGCGGTTGGTGAGCTTTCTCCTTTTGAGAGTTTAGTGGTTTTAGTGGTGGTTTAGTGATGCTTAATGTGCGTAGCTCATTGAGAAGCTGAGAGTTCGAGCCCGAAAATTTGGAAGATGCTAAGGAAGCTGCAGAGGATCGCGTTTCCTAATCGATACTTATCGATATATTAAAGTTCTTCCCATTTCTAGCATGTTGGCAGCACCAACAAATGAAGCCTTCTGGTCATTTTTGGATTAAACACGTGACAAAGAAGAAAATAAATCATGGCTAGCGGATGGCACTCGATTATAGCGGGGGGATCCAAAGACCCAGGTTTATCAAACACCAAGGAGTCCAAGACACCAATCTACTCACTGTCGCCCAGCGACACCAATAATCCAGATCCAGCACAAACTCAGCCGGAGTTCATTGTAGAAGAAATCACTGGAAAACGGTATGTGAACGGTCGAGTCGAGATGCAAATCAAATGGAAGGATTTTCCCCCGGAGAGTAGCAGCTGGGAGCCCCTTGAGAACCTAGGCAACTGCATACTGTTGGTCGCCGACTTTGAAGCGAAGCTCTTCAGGATGAAAGAAATGGCAAGGAGTGGCAGCAAGAAGAAAGTAGGCAAGGAGCCCACAGCAATGAAGGCATCCCTTGCTCCAGCACCCGGGGAACGGGAACCAGGAACCAAGTCAATCGACAAGAAAACACCAAAATCTACACCACATCCGAACACAGGCCTTCAGATCGGTGGAAATCAGAAAGAAGGAAAACCGATCAAACTGCGTCCTGCGTTGCATTTGCTATTGAGCGACAACGAGGTTCCATCTACCTCATTTGGCCACTGGGCAAATCCTACTCCATCGGATCGGGAAATATCCGCCAGACCCTTTTCGTCTGCAGCTTCCTCAGCATCTTCCATATCTTCGGGTTCCAACTCTCAGCTTCTCAATGAGCTACGCACATTAAGCATCACTAAACCACCACTAAAACCACTAAACTCTCAAAAGGAGAAAGCTCACCAACCGCAACCGGAAGCCAAGGCTGCGACTAAAAAAATGCAGAAGAATCTAATACCGGCAGCTACTGAGAATCCCATCGATATGGCATTGAGTGACGTAAGGCATTTATATTTACTAAATACTTGATACAGATTTCTTATCCTTATCCATTCCATTTAACAGATTCGCAACATGCAGCTAGTAGAGAAGGGCCCAAAGGTCCAGATTCTAGTCCAAGGTCCAAAGAAAAGCAAGAAGATCACGAAGCAGACTCAGGAACAAGAAAGCAGTGATGAAGACCCGGAAACCCCTTCGATGACGCCGTGGGAGACCGTTTTCGGACTGGCTCGTGGCCTCGAGTTGGATAAAGTTGTGAACAGCTTTCATGTGTACGATAGACACTTTTTGTTTGTCACCTGGAAGGGCATCGATGCGGTGGATACTGTGCCTATGGAGGAGTTAAAGGAGGCGTATCCTGCCCAAGTGCTAGAGTACTTTGAAAAAGTTGAGCGTCGCTACAACTGATGGGAATTGAATTTTCCAATATCAAAAGACAACAATTGGTACATTTTTAATCAAATGCTATTGGAAAACATCTTAAATCCTAAAATGTTTAAAAGAATTGAACAACTTGTCGAAATGTACATGAAACACCTGCACAATAAAACATCTCTGTAATACAACTGTTGCATTATTGTCCAAGGATATCAGAATAGAAGCATTTCTATAGGAATATTGCGTTTAAGCAACGAAGTTGTTTCGAATATTACACTTTCCTATTCATTTTCCAATTGTTGCTGGTCGTTCCGACTTAAATACTACCTACAGTAGAAAAAAAGGCTCTCCAAAAGTTTTATTCTGAAATCTTGAATGGCCAGATTGAGTCTAGATCAAGAGTATATATTCTTCTGGCCAAAATGATCGAATCCTGCAAGGATAATAAAACAAAGCCTAACGTTTGAATTCCATTCGCTGGAGTTCAAATGCTTCAGCTTTTTGTCAGCTTAGCGGCAGGTCTCCATTGGTTTGCGTCTGAGCTAGGGTTTCTCTACACTTGTAGAGACTTTTACAGTATTGCAGTATTAGTGTGACCAATTAGAAAAATAACAATTCCGCGATAAAACTGTTAATTTATAATTCAAAATTATCGATATTTTTTCACATCCCCTAAAAGGTCATACCGCGTCACTTTAAGAAATACAAATACAAAAATTAGCGTCAAATGCGAAAATAACAACAATCCCAGGATAGAAAAGCGCTCACAATGAGTGCGTACAATAGACGCGCGGCGCTGCGCAAGAAGAGTCCTAGCCAGGGCTCCTTCGACGCCGAGATGGACGAGTCCGGGTACACGTCCTTTCGGGCGCTGCACAACTCCACCGCGGAGACGCCATTTTTGTTGGACGAAGCTGAGAACTGTCGCAATGCATCGAATACTGGACACTTGGTGAGAGGACTGTCGACGCCGCATGGCCACCATGAGCTGCGGGACATGAGGTTTCCCAAGAGCCTTCCCGAAGCTCAGAGTTCAATGGCGGAGGAGCCTTGTTCGACGACGCCCCGATTGCAGGAGACGCACAGCCTGCCAAAGCGCCGGAAGAAACACTTTCAGGCGCCGCACAGCAGCCCCAGGAAGTCGAAGAAGCTTTTATTTCCCCAGGAGGAGCAGCCTCCCATCAAAAACCGCTTCTATGGCGGCGTGGAGCGCCTGGACATCGTCGGCAAGCTGGCGCAGAAGCAGCCGGCGCTGGAGTGCATTCTGCGGTATGTGGGCGCCCACACGCTGGACGTGATGACCCAGGTGTCGCTGGTGTGGAAGCAGGCCATACACAAAAGCCAGCGGGCCCTGGAGCGGCTGCAGAACCACCGGCTCAAGCTGAGCCTCACCAAAGAGAATCCCCATGTGCCCAAGCGGCGCCGCCATCTCCAGAAAGCGAACTCAACAGTGCCATTGCAGAGCTCGAATCACAGCAGCCAGGCCAACAGTGCCGCATCGCTGATGGATTCTGGCAACTCTAGCATTCACCTGATGGAAGTGGATGCTGGACGCATTTTACGCGAGCAGACGCAGCGCGTCAAGTGTCCGCGCTGCGGACGGGGCAGCCGGGTGTTCCTCAGCGAAGTGCCAACAAGCGGGGACAACCTCATGTCCCAGACTTTACCCGGCGGTCAGAGCACATTCGCCGGCGGGCACATGAACGACCGCCCGCCACTGATGCGCTTTTTGTCTCTGGACCTGGACGACATCAGGGGCTCGCATCCGGCGTACAACTTTGCTGAATGTACCAGTGTCATTTGCCAGTTTCGCTTCTGCGTCAATTGCCTGAGCAAGTCGCATCCTGGCGAGCGTTGCCTGGTCACCGAGCTGGACACGCCCTCAAAGCTGATGATGCCCCGGGAGCGCCTGACGCCGCCACAACGTCCCCAGCCCCGTGACGCCAAGATCAGACGGAAGAACTCGCTCAAGCGGCTCTGCTTTTAGCCCTAGACACTAGGTTTTCTTTTTTTAAGTCTGTAACGTCTAGTATTCCGTTTGTCCAAATCTCATCATTCACGTATTACGTTTTACATTTTGTCATCACCATACTTGATTTTACATTGTTTCACACTGCAAGATTCCGCTGTACCTCTTCTGAGATTAAGACAGTAACATAAGTATTCTCTACAAAATATGCGAAATATAAGACCTATTAATTAGTCTTTGGATATTAATTTTTTGGATTTAATCAGGGACTACCAGTGTGGGATACTTCAAGAAGAATACTTTAAGAAAAGAATTAATCATTAGGGGACTCCTCTAGAAGCTGTAGGAGATCAAAATCTAAGACCAAAATAAAAAAGACATTAATTTAATTGTTTATCAGCGTTGCCAATTTAGCTATATTCCCGCTAGAGCAAGCCAAATTCGCGGAACAAGTTCAAAATTCAAAGTATATTTCAACATTCTAGATACGGTCACACATTTACCGAAACACGTGTGGAGTGCGGTTTATTATTATTCCCGATTTTGAAGCTCCTATAAATCACAAAGAAAGATAGAAAAGCCCAAGCCAAGATGACCACCTCGTTGGCCCAGCAGCTGCAGAAATTGGCGGCGCCGCAGACGTCCGTGACTTTGGCGGACGCCCGCAGCAGGGCCTCCATTCTGTTTGATCCCAAAGAGGCGGCCACCAAGGATCGCCGGGAGATCTACCAAATCGGATTGACCGGGCTGCAGGAGCTGACCGACTTCAATCCGGCCTTCAAGGAGTTCCAACTAACACTGTTTGACGAAGCCACCCTGACACTGGAGCGCTCCGTGGAGCTGCCGGAGGTGAACAAGCTGTTGGACGCGGCCATTGCCAAGTTCCTGCGTCTGCTGTCCCCCTACCTGTTGCTGCGCCCCGCCCACATGGCCTTCGAGTGGCTGCTGCGTCGCTTTCAGGTGCACGAATACAACCGCGGCCAGGTGATGGCTCTGATACTGCCCTACCACGAGACCAAGACCTTTGTACAGATCCTGCAGACCATGAGGCTGCGCTCCTCGGATGCCGATTGGTTCTGGCTGCGACCTCTGCAACGCCCGGGAGTGTCTTTGGCCAAGACCGCCATTGTCAATCGGGCGGCCAGCAACCCGGCCTTTCTGAGCTTCATCTGCCAAAGCACCCAGAAGGCCGTTAAAGAGCTGGGGCCCCGCGCCCACCAGCTGCAGGCTCAAATTAACTTCTACGCCACCGTTGTGGTCGGAGCCCTCCAGACTGCCAAACCGCTGCAGGACTGGCACATCACCACCATCCTGGAGTCGTTGCTGAGGGGCCTGGCGTCCGATACCATTGACTTTATGGCCGCTGCCTATGTGATCGTGGCCCAGCTGGTATCGCGCACCAAGCTCCAGAGCAAGGTTTGCAACGCCCTGCTGGAACGTGTGGCCAACTGTCCGTTCGAACGGCTACACACCGAGTCGCTGCTCCTGCTCATTTGCATCTACGGCAAGCAGAAGGCCGCCGTGCCTCACTTCAAGCCGGAGACCGTGCTGAATCTGGTTGGCCAGAAGTGGCTGATCTCGGCACTGGCCTCGCTGGCCAAGGCCAATGTCGCCATTCAGTCCATTTGCATGCCCCTGATGACGTGCGCCGTGGCCGCCATTCGGGAGGATGTGGCTGCTTCCAGCTCTTACGAAGTGTTCCTGGACAACCTTCTGTCCGAAGTGCCCATGACCACGCCGTGCGCCCAGAAACTGATCAAGTAAGTTGTGCAATTACGTTAAGTATCAATAATAACATGATGATGTCCTTTCTTAGCTGCTTTTTGGATACTTTTGTGGAGACTGAGCCTAAGGCAGCCGAGCCCATGGACACCGATGACAACGACGACACCATTGTCATTGATTCAGACGATGATGAGGTGGCAGCGGAGAAGACCAGCTTTCAAACCTGGTATGCCGGTTACCTCGAAAAGCTGGAGAAGCGCTATCCAGAGGCCTTTGACCTGAGCGTTAAGGAAGCCCTAAGGGCCAAGTCCACCACCAGTAATCGTCAGAAGGCCTTGAAGTTGGCCTTGGGTAAGTGCACTTCTTGATTAAAATATACAACTAGATTACATATCCATCCTTCTGCTTAGGTTTCCGCCTCAACACCTCCGATGACAAGGCGAAGCGGGCCTATGAGAAGCTCTACCATTACAGTGCCGACTTGCGCCTGAGTGCGGTCCAGCAGCTGCTGCTCAACCTCAAAAGCGACAAAAGGCGGGAGCGCAGTGTAAAGCTGTTGCGGGAATGCCTTCCGGACAGAATCAACGATGACAGTGGTGCTGTGGTCGCCGCCGTACTCTCATTGCCTACGGCAGAGCTGGCCGAGATGTTGGTTCCGCTTAGCCTGACCCAGACCCTGTGCCACCTGGTAAGCCGAGCCCAAACCGAAAAGGATGAAGAATGGCAGCCTGTACTGGTGCTGGCAGTGCGTCATTTGACCACCACCACTGGAAGTGGCAACTACGACGAAAATCTGGTGCTGCTGGCCCTGATGCCGCTGCTCTTCCCCGCCGCCGCTTTGGGGGAACACGAGCATGCTGCTCTGGTGATTCTGCTGCATAGTGAGTTTGCCGGAAGAGTTCCTTTCCTCAAGGAACTGAAGGTGAGCAGCGAGTTCAAGGATTTCAAGACCAGCGAACATCGGCAGCACTTCCTGGACGTAATAGCGGGCAGCAGCCAAGAGCTGATCAGCCAGGAAAGGGGTCTGCTTCAAAGCGTTGAGGAGCATGGAGGCACGACTTACCTGGAGAAGCCGGCCCAGCTGACGCACCTGCTGCTCCTACTGACCGCCTACGCCAAGCGGGAACTGCAGCCGTCGGAGAGCCTGCATGTGTTGGACAAGATTGGGCTGTACAGTCGCCGCATCCAGTTCCGTGTGGCCAAGGCTAATCGCCACAGCCAGGACTTTGTCCCTCTCCAACTGTACGTTGACTTTCTGCTGACCCTGGTCAAGAACACCAAATGGACATCACTGGCCTCGACGCCCTGGACGCAGCTTAGCGATGAGTTACGCCTCTGCCTCCGCCTGCTGCAGATAATATGTGGCCAAGTGTTCTCGGACCGTGAAGATCCCCTAGAGCGTCAGGAGTGGACGCGAGCCCTGCAGCAGAGCCTTCAGGTGATGCTACCCGAGGCGCAGGACAGGCTGGAACTGCTCTCCAACTTTTATGTGTTTGAAAGCTTGCCAGAACTATGGCCTTGCGACGCGGACTACGCCTTGTTCCGCTTGCAGGGCTTTCTGCTCCTTGAGGCTGTGCTGTCCAACCCAAAGTCTCAGCTTGACTGCAGTCTAGTGCATGTGCTGCGAGTGGCGAACGCCTGCAGCTCCCAGCTGCAGACACTGCGGGTGCAGGCCATCGCCACGCTGCAGTTGATCGGCAGTCGCTGCAAGCTGGTGACCCACGTGGAGCAGCTGGTCCGATCGCTGTTGCAGAGAAAGAGCGAGCTGAGTATGGACCACGAGCAGTATGCACTGATACTCTTCACCATCTTGGAGCCGGAGAGTGTCACGGCCAAGGAGAAACTCGTACTGTCCAAGCTGAAGAGATCGGTTCTGGCCCTGGCCTGTGATCCCCAACAGCCGGCCATTTGCACGGCGTCTCTACTAAAGGCTCTAAAGCATGTGAACAACGAGCATTTCCTTGGCGACTTGCTGCCCCTGGGCCATGACGCCCTGAAGAGGATAACCAGCGGCGACGGTGATGGTAGCCAGCACCTGAAGCAGTTGCCGTGGCCCCACAGCGAGATCTTCAAGTCGGTCCTGGAAAGGTTCGAAGGGAAAGTAGCGGTGAATGTGTTGCTCCAAAAACCCAAAGCTTGGGAACTATTCGAGGCCACATTCGCCCGCCAGGATGTGTATATCCAGCTGGAACAGAAGCTCCAGCCCTTGCCCTGCGTCCTGCTCAACAGCCTTTCACCGGAGACGTTCGAGCTTTTGCAGGCCAAGCACAAGGTGGCCCTGATCAAGCTCATTGTGGAGGCGGCCACCCGTTCAGACAACGACACCATTTTCCTGGCCAGCCATCGAATGCTGAAGCGCAGCCGCTTGGAGTGTCAACCCCTGGCGCCGATGCTAACAAAAATGATTACCTTCGCCAAGCGGAAGCCACCGCAGGGCTCGCAGATCGGGGCCAAGCGACGCAACTCAACGTCTGCCATTCAACAACTGGACCTGACCAGTGTGCCCTGGAAGCAGGGAATGACTCTCCTTGAGCTGCTGGAGCATAAGAAACTGCTGATTGGATCGGAGCTGCTGATTCCACCGCTCTTCGAACTCCTGCAGGCGTGCCTTACGCTGGAGGAGCACAGTGCCGCCGAGTATCCCAAGCAGCTGATCCTCTCCAGCCTGCTGCACTGTTGCCAAACGGCTCAGTTGGCCGGAATACCGCTGACCAAGACCCTGCCAGAGTCGTGCTTCCGCATCGAGTTGGTGGTTCAGTGCCTGCGGAATACGCGCAACCCGCAGACCCAGCAGCACGCCCTGCTCTTCCTTACCCACTGCGCCGCCATGTATCCGCAGCAGGTGCTGCACAAAATCGTTGAGATCTTCACGTTTGTCGGCTCCACAGTGGCGCGACACGATGACGCCTTCAGCCTGCATATCATCCACAACGTGGTGGAGTCGATTATACCCATTCTTTTGCTGAAAACGGGCCAGAACGAGCTGGTCATTCCCGTGCTCAAGGTCTTCGCCGACATCTGCACGGATGTGCCGGTGCATCGCCGGCTGCCGCTGTACGCCACTCTATTCCGAGTCCTGGAGCCCAAGAAGCACCTCTGGCAGTTCCTGTGCATCGTGTTCGAGAGCCATGTGCTGCTGGATCAGAAGGCCTCTACGGACAAATCCCGTCTAGAGTTTGGCCGCGAGCTGACTCTGATGTTCGAGGATCCGGCGGTGGGTCTGGAAACATGTATCCGGCTGCTGGATTACTTAGCCAAACTGCCGGCAAACAAGAGCGGCCCATCGCCAACGGGCTCCTTGTTCCTGTCCACGGAACAACAGCTCTTCGATGTGGGTTCCCGGTCCTTCAAGCAGCTGCGCCACTACAAGTATCTTATCATGGATTTCCTGTCCGGCATCAGTAGTTGCAACGAGTGGCAGGCGAAGATGAAACGGCCCGATCCCACAGAGCTGCTGCCATACTACCAGGAATTGATCATCAAGACCCTGGCCTACGTTAGTGTGGTCAATGGAGCCCTGGAAGCTGCCACCGAAACGCCCTCACTGGAAAAGTTCTGGCGTGTGCTGGGGAACCATGCCCACGATGTCTTGGACAATGCCATCGGACTGCTGGCGCCGGAATACTTCCTCAGCGTAATCACCGAGTTATTGCAGCACGACCTTGTCCACGTCCGCACTAAGGTGCTGGAGCTGCTGGTGACCAAGCTAAGCAATCCCACAAGCGATTACTTCCAGCACACACCAGCCGAACACTTTGCAGTCCTCCTGGCTCCGCTGCAGGCGATCATCAACGGCATCCTTGAGGGTGGTGCCGGTAGCGCTCAGCTCGCGCAATTACAGCAAACGGCCCTGCATGCCATGCAGCTTCTGGCGCAACGCCATGGCCGTGACTTCATCGAGGAGTGCCGATCCCTTCTGGCCACTCTCACCAGGATCACCAAGCGACGGGCAAATGTGCCCAAGGCGGTGGTGGGCAATGTTGTGCTCACCCTCGTCGAGATTTGTGCCAGCCTCAAGGCCCATGCCCTGGCCCAGCTGCCCAAGTTTGCGCCCCAGCTGACGGAGCTGCTCAAGGAGCAGGTGCAGCACATGGCCACGCTGAAGCAGGGTCCCGACTATGTGTGTTCCACCCTTGTCACAGGTAAGTTAACTTCTTCTTTTGATCCTAAATCTCCATCTTATACACTCTTATTGCAGCTTTTCACAAGCTCTTTAAGGCGCTGCCTGCCTTTCTGGGTCCCTACTTGGTGGACATTATAGCGGCCTTGGTTCGTCTATCCGTCCAGCTGGACAGCCCCCTGCTGCTACAGGACAAACGCACGCAGGCCCTGAAGCTACTTCTGGTAGACGTCTGGGCGGCTGTTGCACAGGGCGTGCAGGTGCGCATTCTGGTGCCCAGTTTCGCCAAGATCTACAGCTGTTTGATGGAGCAGCAGGCCTACGATGAGCTAGGCCAGTTGATGCAGCAGCTCCTGCTGCAAACCATCCGGCACAATACGGCTGCCCAACTGCAGCCGGTGCAGGATGCGCTCAGCGAACTGTTCTTGCAGGCCCTTGAATTCCGACTCCAGGTTCGTAGCCGCGGTCTGGAAAGGCAGCAGGTTTCCGATGTGGAATCTGCCATCACGGAAACCTTTGTGACGTGGATCCTCAAGCTATCGGAGACTAGCTTCCGACCCATGTACGCCCGGGTGCACAGGTGGGCGATGGAGAGCAGCGCCAAGGAAACGCGCCTCACCTATTTCCTGCTGACCAACCGCATAGCCGAGGCTCTGAAGTCGCTGTTTGTCCTCTTTGCCAGCGAGTTTGTCGAAGACTCCTCGCAGCTGCTGGCCGAGCACAATTCGATAAGTCCCGGTTTCAAAGCTGGACAACCGGAGGACGATGTGGACCTGTTGATGGCCATTTTGGGCACCCTCCATCACGTGTTCCTGCACTGCAGCGAGGACTTTGTAAACGAGCATAGGTTCAATGCGCTGATGACCCCGCTTGTGGATCAGCTTGAGAACGACCTGGTGCTGAGCCATGAGCCTCTCCACCAGGCGCTCAGCAACAGCATTGCCCAGCTGGCGGTGGCCAGCAACGATGTGATGTGGAAGCAGCTCAACAGCCAGGTCCTGCTGAAGACGCGCACTCCCACGCCCGAGGTGCGTATTCTGGCCTTCAATAGTTGCGTGGCCATCGCCCGCAAGTTGGGCGAAAGTTATGCCACTCTACTTCCGGAAACAGTGCCCTTTATCGCTGAACTGCTGGAGGATGAGCACCAGCGCGTTGAAAAGAACACGCGTTCAGCAGTACAGGAGCTGGAAACCATTCTGGGTGAACCTGTGCAAAAATATTTATAATAATAGCAAACTGAGAGGTTCGTTTTTCAAACTGTATAAAGCTAAAGAAATAAATATATTTTTATTTTCGACATCAATGGTACTAAAAAATCAGGTATAGTTTGTAGAAAGTTGGGACCGTTTTTCTATTTTAATTTTCCTGAAGAGTGCTTAAGACTTATTTCTGAAATAATTCTCCTATTAAATCCCTTCTTTTAAAGATTTTCTTTTATAAAAAAACCATCAAAATCAGAATAAGAACTCCCGTTTTAATATTAACTTACTCATTTATTTTGGAATGCAAAGTCCGCTTAAGCTAATGTACATTTTCTTAACAACAATCAACATTATTCTTGGCCCCGCCTGAAGTCGAGCAATGTGCAATTCGCCTATGTATTGTAGGTGTAGGAAATGGTAGGGATGTGGGCGTTGTTGAGCGTATTGTCGTGCGTCTCCTTGTCCTCTGGAATCTCGGGATCCTCGCGCTCCTCCTCCTCGTCAATGATACTGATGTCTCGGATGGACGGGCGATGGCTACGTCGCCAGCCGCTGAGATCCTGCGGCTGCTTCGTCTTGGTCAGCAACTTCGTGCCCGTCACGGAGATCAGGATAGCACCCAAAGGAGCGGTCAGCACAATGCTGAAGACGCAAATTGTCTGCACAATATTTGCCCAGTTGCGCTCATCATCCGTAGAGTTCTCGTCCAGATGCTTGAGAGCCACCGGACCAAGTGCCGCCTGCACGGTGGCCTTCGCCATCCACGAAAGTCCGACAAAGAACTTCTCCTTGGTGTTTAGGCGATCGCCGAACGCAATGCCCGCCGTGGTTAAGATGCGCAGGATGGAGCCCGTGAAGATACAGGCCGCTCCGATCGACACTGTGTGCGAGTCCAGCTCGCGGATCTTGATGGTGGCTCCGGTGAGGCCGAACAGGATCGGCTCGAAGATCATCCAGAAAACCTCGAAAGCGGTGGACACCGGATTATCCTCCACGTTCCAGCCGTCTTTGCACCAAAACAGGTTCGAAACAAAGGCCGAGAAGACGACAGCCAGAGGTCCGGCGCCTTCGAAGCCCAACTCCTCGCTGCCATAGATGGCCATCAGGCCGCCGGTAAAGAGCAGCAGCGTTCGCAGAGGGACCACAAAGGCGTCGCCCTTCTCCGGGAAAATGCGAGCCAGCGATCCCCAGATGACGCCAAAGCCCAGTCCGCCGATAATACACACCGGAGCCTGGGCGATTTGGTAGGCCAGACCCTTGTCGGAGAACATCACCGTGCTGATTATACCGAAAATGGCCACTGACAGGGCGTCATCGACTCCGGCCACGGCCACCACAAGTGTGGGAATACCCTTGGCCACGCCATAGCCCTTGGTCCGCAGACGGAACAGGCAGGGCACCACAACTGCTGGTGACACCGCTGCAATGATGGAGCCCAGCAGAAAGGCCCAGATCCAGGGAAGATCGAGTAGGAAATGCGACATCACGGCCATCACAGCCGCCTCCACGCACCAGGGAATGATGCCCAACTTCAGGATCGTCTTGTACACCTTCTTGAAGGCCTCCGGCTCCATCTCGAGGCCAGCTCGAGTCAGGATTATGGTAAGCGCAAACTTACGCAAGTGGGCCGTAACCTTGGAGAAGTCGCCATCGAGATTCGCCCAGCCCACGTTCTGTGAAAAGGCAAATAAACATGTAATTAAATGTGTTTACCTCAGGAAAGTGTAAGACGTTTACCTGGAAGAGTATGCCCACCATGAGCATGCCGATCAGTCGCGGCAATGTAGTCAGTGATATCAGGTACCCGCCAAAGTTGGCGGCCACAGTAAGTACGACCAGGCCAAACAGCTGCCCTCCAGGGGCTGCCGAGTCACCAATGATCACGAAGGCCGTAACCCAAATGAGGACACCTAAGGAATGGTAACAGTTTCATTAATATTCTTAAGTTTAATTAAAGAATATGTATTCAGATTAAATATTTACCGATCAAAATTATGGAAATCAGCCGAGAGACGGTCCTGAAAGTGGGGCACAGCGGGTAGGGGAAGATCTTCTGCCAGAATGGCGGCTCCCAAGATGACGAAGGCTCCTCGCCGCGGCACTTAAGGCAGAATGTATACATCCATGACTCCTCGACATAGTTGGCCCCGCCATTACTGTCCCCCAGCGAAGTGTGCCCCATCTGGTGGCCATTGTACTTGGCATTGAGCACGTCCAGAGCATTCTGTCGATAGTTTTCTGAAATTTCAATAAAAAGATATTGCCAGTCAATAAATGAATGAATGAACACAGAAAACCCAGTTCTCCGAGGGTTGTTTATCGCCAAGGAAATTATCTCGTCAGTCATCATGGACCTCTAATTAGGTGATAAATACAGTCCTAATATCGCCGGGGAGAACAAGCTGGAATGCATACATACGTCAAAGGCCAGACCTACGCAATAATATTGGAAATTATTAGACCCAACTTCCCCCGGCCCGCTAATTGGTAATGTCAATCGGAATATGAAGTGGACGCAGAAATAGACGGAACGAACGGCCACTGATCAAACAGGCGTTGATTTTGCATTACTCAAGCCACATCAAGTCTGCGATGAAATGGGAGACTAGTTTCTAAGGTCGCAGAGAGGAAACGTAAGAACTTTCAAGGATTTCAGTTTCTTGGATCTTTAATTAAATTAAAAAAATAAACTTTAAAACGTTAAAGAAATTGTAACGATCTCAGCGATCTCACCTTTTAAGTTGGTTTATAATAATTTTTTCCCTTGAAAAACAGGCTTGAATGTCCAATATTGAAATATGTATTACTTATTTTATGTGTACTTAATAACTGATACTCTTTTGAACTTTTCACTTTCCTTACTTTAATAAATCCCAGACTGTTACTAAAAGTACTCACATACTGTTCTTAAACGTCATTTTTGCACGTAATGTTTGTGAAAGAATTCAATGCACGTGCAAATTATCTAGACTTAGTAGAGAGTTTACAAAGTGCGCCACGAACGGGTTAAGAACTATTTTATTTAGATGATAAACTATATTTGGTAGTAAAACTCATAAGAACGGTCAAAATATTTTCTAAGTTATAATATTCTACAGACCAAACTGACCCTGAAATATTGCATTTCCTAGATCAAACTTTTTTGATAATATAAGTTTTTCTAAAGATATTTTGGCATACCGTATTTCTATATATATATTTTCTTAAGAACTCACCGTAACTATGCGTGGAGGCCCGGTCACTATCGTAGTCATGTGGGGGCGCAGAGTCCTTCAGAATGCTCTTCCTTCGCGCCGGTCCAATATCGCTGTGCGAGTGTGTGGAGGTCTGCGGCAAGAATAGGATTTGAAGTTATTTTAGCCTGGTATACTCTTATCTTCACGCGTAACTCAGCCAATAATCAAAGCTCGTTCCATATACATATACGTATATATATTTTCATTAGGAGATTGCATGTCCCGCACGCGAAAATCCTATTTTACGATGCCCCATCAAGCGAAATGATCGCAATCGCAATCGCTCTACCGATTCGCTACGCCGCCACTCACCTGTGAAATTTTACGTCTCGGGTTTTGCTCATAAGCGGGATTATCGTATCCAGAACCGGGGCCACTGCCGCCGATAGCTGGCGGATCCGAAATAATGCTGACCCGCCGCTTGGGCTGGCTCTCGATGACGATAGTGCTCTTGTGGTTGCCACTGCCATTGGAGTTGGGCATGGGTAGATCGCTGGGCACAGGATTCGGGGACGGAGGCGTAACGATGGTCGTCGGCGTATTTGTATTGGTAGCCGGAGCACCGGTGGAAGAATCCTCCCGATTGCCAGG
The DNA here is from genome assembly GCF_030179895.1 of Drosophila kikkawai. NCBI lineage: Eukaryota > Metazoa > Arthropoda > Insecta > Diptera > Drosophilidae > Drosophila > Drosophila kikkawai. The sequence continues at coordinate 5,179,337 of NC_091728.1, forward strand.
CTCTCCCGTGGCCGTCATCGTCTTGTGGCTCTGTCGAAACGTACGAGATTTATGATCAGTGATCTGGGCGCCATGTACGGTGGCTTAATGGTCGGATTTAGGAGGGGAGGCTTACACTAAACATCAGAGACAGCGTTCCGAATCGAAGGTATAAAAATATTACGGCCCGATACGCGACTTTTTACAACTATCTCGTTCGACGTTTAGCAATGAAATAAATTCATTACCACGCTGTGGGAATCCAACAGCTGCAGGGGCACACGCACACCTGTGTAGGACCGTACAGACACTAACAGACACCTGCTATATGAATACACTGAGCGAAAAGGTAGGGTGCTAATTGAAAAGGCCAACTGTTGGGTATTGGAGCAAGGAATTTAGATAGTTTGATGATCAAAAGCTCACAGTGATAATTGCACATCTTGTTTTCGGAACAATTACTTTACAAGGCAATTCAGAAATATTAAAAGATATTTATAAACTAATTCTATAAGCGTTAAGATATGCAGAAAATGAACGGGTTAATAGCCTTAACTTTAAAATTTGTATTAATTTTTGAAAGAAACTAGAACACTAATCAGGACATGAAAACTGGGTAAAAGAATTAAGGAAAAAGGACTTACAAATTTGTGTTTGTAAATTTAAATCCTAAAATATCAATTCAATACCAACATGTTTATTTCAAAATTCCCAATTCCTGGAATTCTTCTACAGCCATAAATTATTTTAATTGATTTACTTCACACAATAAATTTGCTACGGGTATTTTCTCGCACTGCACATTTGTGAAGTTGTGAAAACGTTAAAGAGTAACGTAAATATTAAATAAATATTGTAAAAAAAAAAATACTAAAAACCTCAATAAAAATTAACGGCAATTAGCTTTAATTATATCACCCAGCGTGAAAGAGCTACGCGACATAGATATAAACGAGTAAGTATATCCTATGAATATGTAAAAACCTGGCGGTTCTCGCTTTGATGACCAAGAAGTTTTTTACCCATTTGTTTGGCGTTCAATTATGACGCGTTTTATCTAAACAAATTCACGTGAGCTTGGTTTAATTTTACGCCTTTTTTCTCCCCTTTAATTATCCACCGGCGCGTCGAGACGTCTCGAAATAATGAGGCTGAATTGATTATTTCATACATTTGGCGATTATTTGTTTTTCGGGTCTTTCCGTTGTTTTCGTGTGGTGTTTTTTTTTTTTTTTTTGATTCGATTCTGCGGCGGGGAGAACAAAATGTGACATCAAGTCATGCGGTTCGTTAGCTGAAATCAAACAAAGCCACAGGCGTATGTTGGTTGCCTGGCAAAATGTTGATTTAAAATTGTTTTTTCTAAAGTTTCGTTATACAATTCGCTAATTTATGGTTCACACAAAAGCTGGTAGCAAACAGCAGGTGACAAGTCCCACTGAAATGCGAGCAAATTGATTTAATGTGATTTTTATGGTCACCCTACCCCTTTTTTTGGGGGTTAAGAAACCCGAAACCCCGAATAAATAGGGGTATCTATTTATTTCCTCAAGTACACTGACTTCGAACCTTTCAATTACCCCGCCATTAAACAATGTGCAACTGTGCAACTCGTTGACTTTATTCACGCTCTGATTAGAGCCCTAAATATAGACTTAAATGTGGAAAAGGGGCTGACAGCAGCCATTGATATCAGGAGGGAGTGAGTGAAGAAGAGTCTATTTGCAATCACAACTGCATAATTGGCCGGCCACGCTCAATGTTTTCAATTTTCACCTCTAATTAGCGCCGATTCAACACAAGTCTGCTATTGATATGAGTAATTTGCCGCGAAAAAATTGTTTTAGACAATATTTATGTTGGACAGTCACCCCAGCTCAGGACGGTGAGTGCTGCAGGCTTTCCTGCTCCATCTCAATCTTAATTCGAAGCGATGCCTGAAAAGTTGAGAGCAGCGAGTTTTTCCCCATATTTTTTCGGGGGCTCGGGGCTCTAATTGACGCGTGTCTGGTCTCAGACTGCGACAAGTTGACAAACTTTCAGTCATCATCATCATCGGCGTATCATCGTCACGTGCTATCATGCGAACAAAGGGGCTTAATTAGCATTCGTGTGTCATCTGTTAATGTCTTAGGCATTATAGCAAAATATCTATCTAGACGTATAACCTTAAGTGCACACAAAACCGACTAACTAATCTTAGATATCTTTGTATATGTTATACAGGAAAATCCTTTACTAGGGAAATTGTCTTTGCCAATTAGTACTTTCAGAATTATTGTGTGTTAAAGGTTTTTATATTGAAACAATGTGACTTTTCAAACTATAAGAAGCGTTAAATATTTTGTTTTTGTAATTGTTTTGGTCCGCCAGAAGGTATGCAACGAAAAGGATATGCTAACTTATCCAATGTCCCAGAAATGTTTATTGTTTATAACCCTTTGAAGGATGTTAATGGATTACAAAAATATAAAAAACCCAGGAAGACGACATCCTTCCGAGAAGGCATTCTGCTAATTGCTGTTTCCCTGTACCTTTTTTTGAGATTTCCTTTGAACGATGCTGGGCTATTTTTGCATTCAGCTTTGTTACCATCAGTTTTGCCGCTCTCTGACCTTGCTGGAGGTTGCCCACTCCCGCCCAGCCTGCTGTCCCCCACAGCTTACACCTACTCCGAAAGGCATTTTGCATTGCCAACGAGCGAACAACGACAAGGAATGATTCTACGTGACATGTTTGCCTGATCGAATTGGCCGGAGCTCAAGCAAATTCGCTGTAGTTAGTTAGCTTGGGTCAGTTGGCCAGAGCGGGTGCGTTGGCCAGCTGGAGAGTGGCGGAGCGGAGACAGAGACGGACTGGTCAGGGCCCCGGATTACTTATCACGAACGTCGCCAAGCCGTTTTCGTTTTTTGCCCAAAAGGTTTTTCTTCTTCGAGCGCTTCAAGCCCCATTGCACAATGGCCAAACGCAGAGGGAGCCGAATTGGGCCAAAAGCATTTACATTTTACACCGATTTTGAAATTGCGAAGGTGTCCGATGGGTACTTCTGTGTTTTGTCGTTTGAATGTGGCCAAGTTTAGCCGCCGGTGACGCTGACGTTATCCATTACCAAGCCCTGCCAGACGACAAACGCTTCTATGTGCTTCGATTGGCTCCGCCTTTGCCTTATTGCCATTGTGTTAATCTAATCGCGTGCTCTGAATGAGCGTTGTCTACTAGACTATAGACTATAGTGTATTCAGTATAGTAGATAATCAAGGCAGATAATAAGTTTCGCATTGTTACACAATTAATCCCCCCCAGGCACTTGAGCGCAGGAAGCGTGTAAATTTTGAGATCGATTCACTCGAAATTCAAATGGAGGGAAATTTTCATTAGTTACTTCTATGGAATGCTAGAATTCATCGTCACAAGGGGCTAATCTCACTCAAACCCTTATAGAATATAGGGAATTCCAGCTATGTCAATAAAACTTCTTTAATGAAAACTGATAAGAAAATTTTTACTAGAGTGTAAGTTGGCTTTCACTAAGCGACCTTTGCTTTGTCAGGAAAAAGTTTTTTAGAACCATTTCATTTTTTCCTTTATATAAAATTAATTAAAATTTTTTAATTATAACAAGAAAGAAAGCTAACATTGGCTAGCCAAAGTTTGTATACCCTTGCAGGTAACAATGAAAAAAATATATCATAACTAAGCCAAAAATGCATTAATTTCGATTCAGAAAGCAGTTTTGTGTTAGTTATTATTAATTTAAAAAAACTGCATACCAAATTTAAAATTTTAAGAAATCAAAATTTTTGGCTATTTTTGCTAATTTTAATGATAAAATTTTGCAAAAATGGCCAAAAAATCGATTTCCTCCGGACATATCTAGAAAGATTCGCATGTTAGTGCTGATCAAGAATATATATGGTTTATGGGGTCGGAAATGATTCCTTGACTTAAAAAAATATTATTTTGTATTATAAAATCGGATTTTTTATATTAAAAATTTCTTGATTTTTTTTTTAAATTAAAAATATCATAACTCGTCCAAAAGAACATTAATTTTAAATCGGAAAACTGTTCTGTGCAAGATTTTCTACAGTTAATAAATCAGCATACTTCATTTAAAAATGTAGAAAATTCAATTTTTTATCAAGATCAAAAATGTTAATGATGTAACCCCTTATAAAATGTTGCAAAAATTGCCAAAAAATCGATTTCTTCCTGACATATCTAGAAAGATTCCCCTGTTGATGCTGATCAAGAATATATATACTTTATAGGGTCGGAAACGTCTCCTTTGGGAAACTCTGATTAAATATTAATAAAGCGGAGTTTATTGCTTGACTATTTAACTTCAGTATGACGTCAAAGGAGTTCAACTCTTCACTGCCGATTCAATTGATCAATTGAAAGCACCACCACTTTACTAAAAATTAAAGAGAATTCTCCAAATAGAACTTGGCTGAGTCTTTTATGGCGGTGGATTTCTTTGGAGCCAGAGCGGCCAGGCTTTCACAAAAGTTATCTCAAGTCGTATATTTGCATTAATTTATAACAATATAAAAGACTTTTCAATGATTGATCGCAGCAGCATGCATGAAATCCTTGTTCGCGGCTTATCTGGCCAACAAGGCGGCCGATAGGAAAGGGCGCTATACCGAAAAAGATTTAGCCATAAAACCGACCGAAATCGACAACAAGGAAAATAAAAATCCACTGCACACTTGACCGAGCCGATCATAAAAATCGAAGGCTGATAAGCGGCTAGAGAAGGGGGATAAAGCTATATAACCCCTTATCGATCCACCGGATGAGTTAATTGGCTATATTGCCCTACTACCGTGTGACCAAGTGTGAATTGTGATTGATTCCAAATACTGAATGCACAGTCAATTGCGATCGGATCGCGAAATATGTGTGATTACTCCACTTACGAGTGTTTCATTAACGGACCCACTCCACTTGAATATCAATCAGCCATGAATGTTATTTTCCATTTCGATTACGCTTTCGTTTTCGATTTGTTTTGGGATTCCGATCCCTCCTCAGGTCGTTTCTGGGGAAGGTTTTATCTCCCTCAATTGCGGGAATTGTTTATTAAAAACATTATCAATATCTGTAATCCACTGTCGGATCCACTTCACTTCATTCCACACTCGTTCTGTCTGGCTTTCGCTTCGTCATTAGCCGCGTTGACAACTGCTAATTGTAGTAAGTGTTTATTGGCCCAATTTTCCGAGGCACACGATAAGATTCGTATGGGTTTCGTTTTTAATTATGCATGTATCTACCTTACATTTAGTAGGGCCGCCTTATCACTGGAGTCTCCGGGTAAGAAACTTCCTCTGTTTATCTCAGATGACGAGCTTGGCTGATGTACAAGTCTTTGTTTAGGATGGATCCTCTTCACAGTGTCATGCTTTATGATACTATTAAGTACTTTTTCGTCAAGCGGCATGTTTTGATAAAAAATGCACGGCTTACCATGTCTTAGTTTACGCTATCTTTGGTAAGATTGAAACAGTTTTATGTCGCGACCTATGAAGGTTTTTGGCTATTCACAGCTTTGTTTAATAAGGAATTGCTTTCAGAATCAATAAACTTAAACGATTTATATACACATCAATAATTAAATAAAATATATACGTTTCGGAACCCGTTCGCGGCTTACATTAATTGCTTGACCCGCTTGAGAAGTTCGATGAATAACATTTAAAATTATGATTAAAATTGGTAGCACTGCAAATTGATTTTCCTCGTATAATAAAATATTCTTATGCATTCATTTCGAGTTCATTAAGAAATCATTCACTGGCCATTAATTTCGGCCAATATGCAAATGAGAAGCAGAAGGTTGATAAAGTGAAATGTATGAGCTAAATTAATAACGCCACAAAGTCAAAGCAAGCGCCTCAATCATAAGTGTAATTTGCATTTGCACTTGCGGCGATTTTCGCATTTAATTGGTCAACTCATGTCTCCCGAAAAACACGTACAGACAGAAATGTGAAGTATCTAAAGTATTTACTTTATTATATTTCCGACTGGGCTGTATGGGGTTGATTTTCAGGGGGGAGAAGATGTGTGCAAATCGGGTTCTCGGGAGGCGAAACCTACTTTGTATTCACACGGCGGGCAGGAAATTAGACAACTTTCGTTGATGTCTTGAATCTTCAGGCACACTCTATCACCACCGTTCGTTTTTCTCCGTTTCTAGTTTCACGTTTTCTCAGAAGAGTGCGAGAGCAGTGCCAATTAATTAGGAGACAAAAGACGTTCTGAGGGGACTTTTACTTTCATATTCACAGACGCGACACAGAGGCGGAGGCGGAGGCGGAGGCGAAGACGATCCGCAACCTGCTTAAAAACACGACTAAATCGCTGCAAATTAATGCAGGCGTTTTATAGGCACACACACTCAGGCGCTGTAACCGCGATCGGAAGAATTTAATTGAAGAATTAAACCTCTCTCGCTGCTCGCCGTAGCGTCGTTCTCTCTCTCTCTGCTCTTCCCGAAGCGCAGCCCGAAGTTATATCGCCGCCACAAGACTTCTTTATCTTCCTGCACGATCCACCCACCAAAGCGAGCTCTTCGGATCGAGCGCAAATCAAGCCGATCGGTAGCCAATAGTTGTAAGCCAGTTATACTGCTCTTGCCACTCTACACTCTACACTCTATCTCTGGTAATATAGCCCCTGTAGCCGGTCGGTCAACAAAACAATTTCTTGGTCGTTTCCCAAGCCACTCGACGACAATCGGGCTATAAATTCAATATATCGCAATGGTCGGTACTTTCAGAATTTACTACGGCGAATGCGAATGCAATGCCATAACTCTGCGCACCAGGCCCTGCAAAAATATTTATACAGCCATATATCGCACGAAAAAGTATGCAATAAATATGATTGATGACTGGAGATTACGCCCGGTTTTCCTTTAATTAGTCAGTCTTGAGGCGTTCAATCAATCGAAAATCGAAAGCATTTGATGGGTTTATAGCCCGGCCAATCGAACAGCAAATTTATATTATATTTCCCTATCAGTTGCTCTAGTTTAAGGGAGATTTGGTAGTGGTAGCAGGTCTGTTAATTGACGGTCTAATTGATTTTACTTTATCAATAATACTCTCACTTAAAACCTAAATACTTCCCCAAATGTTTGTTTAGATTAATCATTTGGAATTAGGGAATTAGTGCGCGCATAAAGTTGTCTGTTTATTTGTTTAGCATTTGCATAAAACCGAAATTGATGATTTCGGCATATTTGCTCTTTATAATCGTTACTGGCAAATCATGATACATCCAAAAACTGATAAAAGTACTTGCTGAACTTTTTTTTCCACCAGACAGCAAGCCGTATTCCATTTGATATCTGCGCCATAAACCGTGTTTATGTCCATAAACTCTTCAAAGATTTCCACTGCAATTCACTTGGGTAAACAATTTCTAATTATCGAAAACAAGTACAATACGATGTTTTCTGCTATAGACATTGTGACAATTAAATGGATCTGCTGAAAAAAAGAGGACTTAAACAGATTTGCTCAACGCTTTTCCGCTTTTATTCGCCAGAGATTTAAATAAATTTGACTTTGCCCGCATAAAGCAATCTACAGCCTGCATTCCATTAAAATTGATTTTACTCTTGGCATTTAATATTTATTGTAAAATTGTTTATCTAATTTCCGGCAATATATTTACCCATTTTGCAGCTTATACATGCTATCTACATATTGTTTTTGCCACTCACACCCATTTACACCTCGCTCACCAAATGGCCGAAATCAATTGAATTCAAACAATCCGCAAAATTGGTAGAAAATGTATAAACTTTTGGCGTGGAACTTCTCTAATTATTTGAGTGGCAAATGGCAACCGTAAAATGCGACAGAGCACCGACTGCTCTGGCGACTGAAAATGTGGCGAGGTCAGGGATTAGTTTGGGGTCTCCATAAATTAACTTTGCCAAAATTACAAACATTTTCCCCATTAAAACCCCAATCACGGCCCACACATACACACACAGCCGGGACTGATATACGTATGTATAGGGGATAGCTGCCGGATGGGAATGGAGCAATTTCAATTAAAGCTAATTACAACCAATATCGACTGCCAACAATGTCAAGCATCAAATGCGACGAAGCCACCCAAGAGGAGCCAGGTCGGTGGGTCGGTTGGTTGGTTAGATAGATGGGTGCCGGGTTGACTGGCTGCCTGGCTGTCCGGATGCCTGGTTGAATGGTCTGAAGCCCGGCTAGTGTCATGTCTGGGGCGTACACTGCAAGAAACGGCGACGATCCACTTGCACGGTGTCACTCAATGTCGCGGTGACTGCCGCCTGCGGGGGCGTTAAGTCCTCCGCCGCACGGGGAGGTGCATAAGTAAACTTGTTGTCGTTGCCGATGTCACCCACTGAGATGCGGCCATTAGGGTGAACCTTAATTATAATTCTTGCAAAAAAATAAATTATACAATTTCATTTTTATGATTTTATTAAACATCTCTGAACAGTTTTCTGTGTATAATTCTGTCATGGTTTCCTGTTTTTGTATTTCAAATAATACAAAGTCAAGATTATAGAGTTCTCAACCGAACCCTAGATGGGTTAATACATATCTTGAGCAGTATCCCTTATAAAATATAAAAATGTTCTTTAAAAAATTGAAAAATGCCAGTACTTTATTTTTTGTTGTTTTTTTTATATCTTTATCAGTGAAGTAAGCTTAGTCTTAAGGATCTTTAAATATCAAAACAGGTCCACTCTTGCGGAAGGCTGTGTGTACATGTGTGAGAGGAGGCTGCTGCTTGAGGGTCTCGAGGCTAGTGTCTGAATTTGAGTCACAAGCCCGCTGCAAATGCTGCCGTTGTTGCCGTGGAATAATTAAAGCAAATTTGCACTTCAGACAGTCGCCCGTGGAAAAACAAGGCAAAGAGCTCAGCCCGCAACGATGGCGACCCACAACAAGAGCGGACCCAAAGCACACGACCCAGGTACAATCGAGGATACCTTCATCCTTGAAGCATAAGAACAAAAAGTTAGAATGATGTAGTGGAGTTTACCGACTGAAAAATACCGGCCATTTTGATCTTTTTTTTTCATATACATAATAAAAAGACAAGAAGATTAGAAGATAAATGTTTTTCTTTAATGAAAAATTATAGTTATATTAATCTTAACAACTAAAATGATTAGTTTTAAGAATTAAAGAAGGAAACTCAAAATTTTATGATCGTTTAAGCCACTTTGGGACTGTGAAGATCATAGTTACAATAACTTGGAGGAGATGTGATCTTCAGTTCTGCTTAAAAAACTCCTTTTTCTTACACTTATTTGGATCAGGTATATATCCTATAGGATCTGGCATACTCTTCGAGTACCGGCTATCCCAACAACACCTTCAGCTCCCACTGTCAACATATGAAAAGGGGTTCTCCAAGTGTTTGGAACGACAATCACAATAACAACAATGCCCAACAAAACACCAGTCAGCCGTGAAAGTATGCGAAAAAAATAGTCTATATGTGTAAATGTATATCCTTTTGTACGTACGTATATATGCAATATAAGGTACGAGCATAGGTACCGGTATGCTAGTGTAAAGTGGAACACAGCCCAGCAATACAAAAACAATACTAGAGAGTGCCACTGAAAGTTGAAACAGGGGCGCATCGGTAGAAATCAGGGCTTTCAAAAGTTATTTACAAGAAAATTCAGTATATAAAAATGTGTACATTTCTAAAATAAATAATAAAAAAACAAGATTTAAATTTGTAAATTTATTTTTTCTTAAGGAATTAGTTTTGTAGCATACTTCTGGGGCTACTATCAACTGTTTTTAAATCGGCAATTAAGTGTAATTTAAACATTCTTTTCTTTTACATCTTACATTATTATATTAAATTAAACTGTATTTTAATATCTCTTCTTAAATGTCGAAACTAAGTAAAGTCAATATTCAAACATCCTAAGTCTTAACCCGACCTCTGCCGTTCCGCCCCCGAGTCACGTTGAAACGAGAGCGAGGCGGAAAAAAGGAAACCGAAGAACGGCCGCGATGACGGACTCGTGCGGATGCTGCCGATGAGGATGCCGATGCCGATGCTCGGCTTTTCCTGTGGCTTTTCTCACTTGCTGAGCGCAACAAGGACCAAAAAATGCCAGCACGGCAACAACAATGGCAACAACAGCAGCAAGCACGCTACAACAATAATAATAACGAATGGCAACAATAAACTGAGCTTGCGCCAAATACGAAATACGAAATGCGAAAATTTGTGGGAAAAACGAACGACGAACCTCTCGCTCACGATGGCAGGGACAACAGCAACAACAATAGGTCGGCAAGATGGGAAAACAAAATCAGACACATACACACACACACACACACGCAGCGCACGAACGAAGAGCGGCTCTCACCGAAAGCTGCCCAAAGTCAACGTTTCGGGTGTGCGTGTACTTGCTCGTGTGGGTGGTGGGAGAGCTTCACCCGAAAAAAGTTTTCAACTTGAAATTGAACTGTGTGGCCATAGTAGAAGGAAGAAGCAGCAGGCAGCATCAGACAAATTGGAGAGCGCCCGTTGTTGTCGGCGCTGTTGTTGTTGCTGCAGCTGCTCCACTCTCTCCCCTGGCTTTCACTGTTGGCTTTGTTGTTGTGGGAGCGAAAATATTTTAACGCAATTAGAGTCGGAGCATCGTTGTGTCAGCATCAGAGCAAGAGCGAACGCGCACGCAGACGGACACGGACTCGGAGTACGGATAGAACGCAAGCGGAAACGAGAAAAACAAGCAGAACAGGCCCAGAATAGGAAGCTGAAGTGTGACTTGTGAAAAAAAAACTAAGCTCGCAGGCAGTGTTAAAAAGTGTGACCAGCAATAAAAAAAACCGGAGCAGACTCAATTAACTGTAAAAACCTGCTGCTCGCCAAAGACAAAGCCAAGCATAAACGGGCACCTACTCACACACACGCACACGTATAAGCCGTGCGAGTGGGAAAAAACGACGGGGAAACGAGTGAGCGAGAGAAGTGAAGGTGAAGCTGAAGGAGAAGCGCGAACAATTTGTTGAATACAACGGGACAGTCTCCAACAGAAAAAAGCGAAAGTGAAAACCAAAGAAATGACAAACTAAATTTGTAAGCCAAATAAACTTTTAATACTCCGCGCACTCAAACAAACCAGAGCTAAAATAAAACTACAGCGAATTCCCAGCGTATCCTAACAAAAAAGGGGAGAAAATTGGCGGCGCAAAAGTTAAAAGGGACAAAGGCGATTAAGCAGCTTGCCAAGGACGAGGACCAACAGCTCGAAAGGTGAGCCCAAATAAGTCATGCAAAAGTAGAAGCAAAAGGACGAAGCACGCAAAAAAGAAATGTACAGGCAAAGTTGCTCCTAGTAATACCAAAAAAATAACTAGAGTGTGCCGACTTGGTGTTGTCCTTTACTATAGCCCTTTCATAGTGACTGGATTCTTAGGGTTTAATTATGATCATTACTCCAAAAATTGTTTGACCTAAAACTAGTTGTTGTTAAGTTCTAGCCGGTTTAATCGAATACATTTAGTTTGGACTTCAACTTCTTTTCCCAAAACCAGTCAGAGATAAACAGATGACCAGATGACCCGTATTTATAGATGAACTTCTTTGGCATTAAATGCTTTTTTTTAACAATTCGGTTGAGTCGTTTGGAACTCTAGACTTTATTTGTACAATAAATAAAATGGTAATTAATGCGGTCAAACCCAGCATACCCTTGTACTCTACAAGTAGAGGGTACACAAAATAAAAACGCCCCAAACAGATTTTTTCCCTCTTGGAAAGTGACAGTCGTCGACGTCGCCGCTGACGTCGCGTCGTCGCCTTGCAACGCCTCAAGATGGCTCTGCCGCGGTCTCTGCCGACGCGACGCCGCAGCTCCTTCTTCTGCTCCTTCATCTTGTTCTCCTCCGGTTCCTTCCTCCTTCGCATCTGCCGCTTTTCAATTCACCCTAAGCTGCCTGCAGAAAGAGAAAGAGACAAAGAGAGAGTGAGAGAGTGTGCTACGCTCCTCTGCTTCCTTGCTCCTTTGCCCAGCATAGTTGTTGGTTTTCCTGTTATTCATAGGCAAACATAGGCAAACAAGCAGAAGCAAGGCAAAGAGCAACCTGCGTGGCTGAAACAACAACGGCAACGGCCGCAAACATCAAGGACCGCTGCGAGGGCGGATCTCAGAATGAAATTAGCCCGGTTTGGCTTTCCCCGGCTCGAATTTTCCAAGACCCAAAAAGATGACATTAGGCCTGGGCGCCACTTTGCGATATTGGCCACCTTTGGCTTAATTCCATCAAACGCCGCGGCTCGCCCCGGAAAGTATGCTTTGGCTTCTGCGCTCGCTGCGTTAATCCCATCAAAAAGAATTTTATACGAGCTCCGCTGGGGTTTTTGGGTCTAAAAGCGTCAAAAAGTCAGCAGCACCATTACCAAATATGGCCGAACATTTACAAAAAAGGCCTTGCCTTTCCTGTGGCTTTATAAAAAAACAATAAAAGATCGATTCACATCTGATGAAAACTAGCTTTCTTAAAACAATTTTATTTTGAAGGTGTAATTTGCATATTATTAAAATATTTGGGGATATAATAAACCGTTGTACGAAGTATACATAGTTTACAATAAACTGTCCACTCTTTATGCGTTAAAGATTATGAAATAAAATATTACGTATACGTAATATGTTTTGGACACAAGTTTCTTCAAACTGATATTAGTTGGACCAGACTTTAAAATTTATTTATTTTTCAAATTATTTGTTACTTTTGCATTGTTCGTATTGAAAAACACCCCAACAATATCGAACTCCTTGCTAACCAATAGAGCTGCCCTCGCTTCACCGACGGCTGGCGATGGCGGCAGTGATAATTCATGTCCCGCTGACATTTTTGGGTCAAAAAACTAAAATATTATGTGGTTGCTCTTGCCATTTGGCTGAAACGTGTCCGTGTGCGTGTGCCTGTCCGTCTGGGTGAGAGCTGGTGGGTTTGTCTGTCTATGTTTGCTGTATTTGTGTTTGCGGCTTGTAGTCATTATTTCTCTCATTCAACCTTCAGAACACCACCCCTTGCTATCCATCATCCCATGGAGGCTTCTCGCCTGTGGTGCGTGAGTTTGCCTGGCATTCCGGCAGATTAAAATTGCATCCGGCGCGCCAAACAAAAGACTGTTGACCAATTTCGCTTAAACATAAAACAAGGAAAAATTACCAGCGGTCCTGGCAAAGGTTCAAGCCAACGCACACAGACGCGCACATTTACTAAATAGCGACAAACAAGGCGAGGACACAAGCACATAAACACACGAAGCAAACAGAAATGAATTCATAGTAAAAGTCTTAATTGAAATTTTTGCCTGAAATGTGTACGAAGGGGATTTTTTACTGTTCTGCGCCACCTAAAATGAAAGCGATGTGTCCATGGCGGGACCTGTATATATATCATCCACATATAGGATATATACACCGATGTGTGTGCTGGCTCCCTAGCTGGCGGCAACTTTGTGTGCCATCCAAGCTCGGGACAAGCCAAGTCAGCCGAGGGGGCAAAAAAAAGCAAAAGTCGTGGCCTGTGGTGTGAACGGATCCGTTGAGCAGGACGCAGAGCTCGGGACGGAGTATGAGATTCCTGGGGATTGCAAGTGGGATAAGGTGGAACTTTGTTCAGCTCTTGGCTTTACCTTTGTATCATATTCTTTTATTTAACTTTGTGTATGTGTTTCGTATTTCTATTAGATTGCCTTGCCTTCCACCAGCTTCCAAGCCGAGTGAGAGGCAATCAACGTTGCGCAGGCAATGAGTTAAATGTTTGATTACAAAATTGCATTCTACACCTTGGGGAATTTTTTCTAATTTAGAATTCTCCATTTAGTTAGTGAGAGGTACGAGTCTCAAAAGGGTAATTATATTCAATTCTTTAAAAGATTCGGCAGTGTACCTGCTTTAAATTGGGATCCACACGGGTATGATTCCACATTCTAATTAATTATATCAGTCCCGTAAAAAAGCTGTTGAAACAATAGATTTTCAAAATGTTCGATCTTAATAAGAGTAAAATTTGCGAAAATTTAATTATACTTTATATGTAAACAGAGCAGATCTTTCAATTTTGTGGAATTATTTCTGAAATCAAATTTATTTGAGTAATTGTGTGAAAAACCAATTAAACATAAATCGTTCAGGTATTTAATGTGTGAACATTATTTTTAATCGGGGACAACATTTTCAATTTACTCATTTTATTGAAAAATAAGTTAAATTTATCAATAATTACGCATACGCCATGTTAGCCGCCGATATGTAAATTATACACAAAAGAGAAATTATTGCTGACCGTACTTAATCATTGATTTTGTTTTAAATGCACTAATAAAGCAAGGCCAAAGACAAAAAAAAACAGTCTAAAGCTTCCTTTAACTAAGTTAAATCAAGCAATCGCGCATACGCCATGTGAACCACAACTGAACAAATAACAAATATTTGTTTGAACAAAAAACGCAAATATGAATAGCTCAAAAAAATATGTGTTAACTTACATTCGGACATAATTATTTATTAATATATGACAATAAAAATTTAAAACAAATCAGTTAATGCGTTTGTTGAATGGCATTAAACAAGGCCTCAATTTCTACACTTTTAATATCAGTAATTTAATATAGATATCAGAATAGATTTCGTAGAAAACAGTTGGGTCTAGATAAAATCATATTAAAGTGAAAATGCCAATAAAACTTTTTAAACGGATTTTCTTGTTAAGTGAATTTTAAATATTTTAATAATATTGTTTATCGCTTGCGTCCAATTCGCAAGCTGCGTCATCAATTTCAAACGCCTTTTTTTGTCGTGACTGCTTTTATAAAATATTATTTATGTGGTTAGCCAAATCAATGAACGAAAAATTCTTTAAGGCAAGCAAATTATTTTTGTGAATCACTCATACGTCACGTTGCCTATGGCAATATTTTAAGCCTCTCTGCAATGCAGTCAAACCAGCATTGCATTAATTATCGTTTAAGTGAATAATTAGCATAATTATTAGAGGAAATAAAATCGGGTATAAAACGGAGAAATATTTGAATAAAAATCTTGGTTTTGGAAAACCAAAGCGAAGATATATTTGGTAATTTGTTAAGCCATTAGCTTTACTTTTAGAAAATAACTCTTATCGGGAGTGGGGAATTAACAAATGGCCAAGAGATTAGGGGACACGAGGACTAGTGGCAAATCTAACATGGCTATAAACACAAGATCCAACACTTTTGCGGCCAACACCCACCCGCACCCCTTCGCTGGCCCCGCCTCCGGCCGTTTGCTTTGAATGGGGAATGAATCTGAATCGAAACGTTGTGTTGGCAAGAATTTATGTGTCTATTGCCAAAGGATTCTATGCAAAGGGACACAAAGGAGACGGCAGCCAAAGGAGATGAGCCTGTTGTGGATGGCAGCAAGGCGTAGCTGAAAGGGTGCTGGAGTGGGGCGTGTGCCACTCCCACCTCCTACACACATACACACGCGCGGGCATACATACGCAATTACACGCCCACTTTGCTTTATCTTTGCAACTGTTACAAAACTTGGCTTCATCTTCTCCATCAGATTCTTCTTTTTCTGTCGTTTGCGTGCTGTGTGTGTGTGTGTTTTTGCTGTGTGTGTGCGTGTTTATCTTGGCCAGAAGCTATATAGTTTATCTATGTGCATGTTTGTTGTTTGCTGGCGGTCGTCGACTGGTGTACACTTTTCCGCACTTATTCCATATTTAAGAGGCAATTTATATTCCCTTTTTTTGCACTCTCTATCTGCTAGCGCTGGCTCTCTTTTTCAGACTCTCCGTCCGGCAGTCTATTCAGCCTGCCATTCAACTTCAGCTACAGTTTCCGCTGCTTGGCTCGGTTGATTCTGTTTCAGATTCTGTTTCTGATTTAGCCGCTTCCGCCAACACAGGACACAACGCAAAAACAAGTGGAAACGCTACAGGAGCCTGCTTTCGTCGGCCAAATACCGCTTACCAACTGCGGTGTGTTCAAAAATGTGTTGCATATCCAAAGGGCGTTGTGAAGAGGAAACTGAGACTTTAATATCTAATTTTCTGCTTTATATTTTCGAGTTATACTTTATACTTATGCATCGATAATTTTATATTATATTTATATAAGAAAAACACTCCGAAAATATGCAGTTAATAACTGATATCCTTGTATCCGGAATCCACTTTAGTGATATATGTAATAATAATTCCTTACTGACTGCTTTATGGACAATAATCCCGTATACCCCTGAACTACACGAGTACCGGATATCAAAGGCCCCTTCCGCCCACTAAGAAGCAAACAGAGAATCCAGCTTACCACTGCCACTAGTGCTCCTCCATTCTGTACCCACTTTGCGTGGTCTAACCCCTCGCCCCGCGGCTTGTGCTGTGGCTGTCAGTAGCCAATTATCATTTTTTGAAATGAATAAAAACGCTGGCTGCCGACATCCTCCTAGCCTCCCAGCTACCCATTCTCTCATCCTCCTATCCTCTTGTCCGGATGAATGGTGTGTGTGTGTGCGTGTGCCACGTAGCATCCTCAAATGCGCGTGTATCTAAATGGCATTTCCATAGCCACAGTTGCCACGGACTCATCCGTCTTTACCGCCGCCTCTTTGCACCTTGCGGCTATTGCAACGGTTATGGTTCTCGCTCTGGCTCTGGCTACCGATCCAAATCCCAATCCCAATCCCAATCCCGTTCCAGCTCGGCTTTTCCTTGCTGGCTTTTCCTGCTTTTTTATTGTGTCATAAATTATTCAAACGTAAACCTCATCAGCGGGCGGCAGGCTGCGGATCAGGATAAAGATGCGGCCCAGCCCCTCGGCCTATCCTGCTGCTCCGCTCCTCATTATCAGCGGCAGACATTTAACGCACACTCCTTCATATAGTCGTATATCCAGGCACTTCGCATGTCCTTATTTTTGTATCTTATACGTCGGCTGTCCCCTGCAGACAAAGCACACTGGTCAGGAATAGATAATTATTTACCCATGGCAAGGAAATATGTTTGAATAGAAATTAAATATTATATATGACGATTTTGTTTGAAACATTAAATTTAAAAATATAAGAATTACATTTACTATATTTATTTTGTATACACTATATTCTAGAAATATAATTAATGTGATCCAAAATATTGAAAAATAATACCAATTTAACAAAGAGTTTTATTACATTTAATATTTTTCTGATTGTTATTAACATTACTTCGCTTATATTGTCAAACCAATTCGAAGAGTTAACTGAGCCAGGAATTTCGTTTTCCGCACGTTTTAAATCAATTTATCGCTTAACATATATCAGGATTAAAATATTTAAAACCATCTACATCATTTCCATGTAATATTTATTGCCTGCAAAAATGTGCATTAAAAATTAACAACTTACAATTGGCAATGTGTCATAATGCATTTGCATGTTCCACGACAAATTTTATGTGTTAGTTCAAGCCTTTTTCCCTTTTTTAAAGGATTAAAATGTTTGCAATTTAATTTGTTTAAAAACAAAATCCTTAACTTGTTTCTTTTGCAATATAAATAAAAATACCAACCTTTCAGTTCAACTATTGTAATCAAAAATATAGTGGTCTTTGTTCACTTTACCTCAATCGCATTTTATATTTGTTTATTTCAAAAAAATAGCTATATAAATGATATTTTGCAATTGTAAATTTTGAATAATTCGTTGGCGGCGTCGAACAAATTGTTTGAACCAGTGTGCAATGATGCGGAAGCAATCGGAAGCATGACCCAGCGGGTTGTGGGCAGTTGGCGTGGGTGCGATGGATGATACGCGAGGACTTCGCACTCGGCGAGTCACTTCCATAAATAAAGGAGGCGCTGGTTGGGCCGTGGTGGCACCAGAGTCGCGCCATCACTTGATAAATAAGTAGTGCACGTAGGCATTCGGCATAATGAAGCGAACGCCCCCGATGCCGCAGCCGTCGTTGCTACCACTCACCGTTCGCCGTTCACCGCTCGCCACTTCGCCTTTGGAGAGGCACAGCAATTTGTTTGGCCCATGCGGCGTATACGTAATCACGCATTGATATGCCATTTACTGGGCCGACAGGAACAGATGAACAGGAGAGACGTGGGGACAGGATCCAGAGCAGCGATTCTGACTGATTTATGCAGTCGATTTTGCAGTTTTAATTTTATTGCGTTCTTTTTATATTCGTCCGCCACTTTAAATGCCTCCCGGAAGTGCTCATCCCCTTTGGGGCATAAAAGGTTGGAGCCCAAAATTTAATTTGCACTCCTCCACCTTTTATTCCCCCAGCCATATCCTGGCCATACCCACGGGGCCAGGACCAAGTCGTTACCAACTCTGATTACATGTTAATTATCATTGCGTAATGAATTGCCCTTTTGTGCTCTCACATGTGTGTGTGTGTGTGTGTGTGTTTGCCCCACCGATTTTACAACCAAGAGTATTTTAATGCTGCAGACCGACATACAAATGTCGGTGAAATATAAAATATTCACCATGTGGAGTGCTGCAGGGCGAGAGGCTTTTGTGGGTAGCTGACGCTGAAGCTCCTCTGAATGCCGAGGCACTCGTAATTTCTCTATCAATTTTAAAAATTATTTCATTTGATTTACCCAACGATACTACCCGGAATTAAAACAATGCGGGTAACCGAAATATAAATAATTGGTTTTCACTTTCCAGGATATGTCACGTAATTGTTGATTGCAAAATAAAGAAAAATTTTTAACATTTTTATTTGAATATTGTATCATTTATATTCGATTTTAAATATCAAATACTTGGTTGGAAGTTGTTCTGATATTTTCTTTACATTTCTTTACTTCTTAACAAACTTAAGAAGTCCACTTTAAAAGCTCAGTAAGGCTAAAGACTCGCAAACTAAAATGGCTATGGAAACAATGGCAAAAACTTTGAATTTAAATCACAGATAAATGAACTCCACGATTCACCTGGAATCGGAATCCGGCGGAAAATCGGTTGTGTCCAAAAAGAGTTCAGCCATATCCTAAGAGGGGCTTAGCAGGACTTAGTCGCTCGAACAAAACAAACTGTGCACTCGTAACGTAAAGCACACATCCTTGAGGAGCTCCCACAAATACATATGTATTTTGGGGGGAAGGGTGAACAAGTATGCATACTCGAATCGCTCCCACACCTAGATACATACATAAATACATTAACAATACACACAAAGGAGTCCTTGGCTGGCTGTGGCAGTGTTTGTGTGTATGCGCAGGCTCAAATTAATTCCATTGGCACCGATTGAAAGTTTTCGGTTCACGGCAGCAATAAATTTCGATTGGATATATAAGCCAAAGGGATGTACAGCACCGCATGGGGTATCGCATAAAGCAGCATTAAGTGCATCCTTTTAATTTACATGCTCATTAAACTACAAACGAACTCAATATCCGCTGAAACACAACAGAATGGGGCAGGCCCACACAAAACAAAGTCAAACCCAAACCGTGCCAAAACAGAAGATTTGCTGGCACGCATCTGTTCGAATCGAATGATGAATAAACTTGACTAGGCTCGACTTTTCGCAGAGGGGAGCATGCCGAGCATTTGCATTAAACCCATTTAATTATACTAAGTACATAGTAAATACAATAAGTGGAGTACCCCCATCGCATCGGGAACAGCATCGGCAGTGGTGGAGAGTAGTTTCCCATGTTTACATTTGCCCAAGTACCTCGACTCCTCTCGATGGCAGCCTTATTACACACACTACATTTTAGTACAGTGGGGCTACCTATGACTTGAACTTTATGGTATTTCAACTTAAATGACCCGAAACTAATTGAGTGTGTTTGTTCTTAAATTATATAATACATTTTTTTAATAATTTCTAGTAACAAATGTAAGTAAAATAAACGTTCTTCTTTACCGCTCTATTACATTGATTTATATATTATATACCGCTTGTGCTTGTTTTAAATACATCTTCAACAATTTAATCCACCAGATTTTATAATTTGTATTTTTTGAGTACAGACTGTAACTTGTCCCAACTATTAACATTTTCGAGCTGGGGCTAGTTGAGCCAAGTTGAGTTGGGTGTTTGCACGCCTGTTTGCCTCTTGCCGCAGTCATAAATAATATATGCCTCCGTAATTTGGTCAACTTTACTTTAGTCGTCGCCCTACAGCAGAGCCCAGTTCCGCCCATCACCGCGTATCGTATATCCTGCTCCTGCATCTCCACATCCCTATCTGTATCTTCATTCCCATGTTAATCACCACCTACATGGCACTTGTACATGTACATATACACTATACACTTGCATAAATCAGCTTAGAATATGTTTCAATTGACCACAGTTGCCTCATTTGCATTTTGTGTGCAGCAGCAAAGTCCTTAGGTCATTAGGCGTCAAAGAATCCTGGGGGAGTAATTATAATTAGAATTGGAACTAGTAGGACAACAGAGTCTGTGTGTTACACATAATTGATAATTATTTCATTTGTCTGTGGGGAGAAATTTCCTTGTATATGAAAGGAGGTGAAAGCTGCCTCGGGCTTTAATAAGAATATAATGGTTTAAGCATTAAAGCGATGTGAGTACCGCTTTTACATATTAACTTTAGTTTCTAGTGATATTTTGAAATCAAATAATTGTCTCAATTAATCAACTTCCCTTGAGCTTAAGAAAATAGTTACACCGACAAGTTCATATGGGAAAGGAAACAAAAAGCAACCACAATGGACCTGTAAACAATATCAGTTTTTATACCCTCAGCAGGAGGGCTGAAAAAATCCAAATGAAGTCCATTAAAAAGCAATTTCCCTCCGGTGCTAAAACAACAAAAAGGCAGAGATTTCACAAACTGGTTCAACCTTCAGCTTGCTCGGTTCAAACTTTATTTTCGATTTCCGTTCCGAGAGCCCCAAGGGCTGGGGGCCCTAATATGAGAGACTGTAAATGTCAGACACATATTCACTTTCCCATTGCCTTGGCAGCACAGATATGGCAATAAATTTATTTGTCAACTTGTTCAAACTTCCCTCCCGACAATTGTGCAAAAATAAATAGATTTGTTTTCTAATTACCAAAGAGGACTGGCTTTAATATACATAAATCTTTGGGGTGGGGCACTGGCAGGGAGCAAGCATGCAGTCATAGTGTGTCATCCTGCGGGTCGAACGGAAGGCAAGTTGATTCTATATGCATTATTGACAAATTCCCTGTTATTCTTTCCATTTTTTTTTTTTTTTTTTTTTTGTAGGGCAACAGAAATGCATTTCCGAATGAGATTCGCCAACTCGGCAAATCTTCACTGAGGAACAACAACTTAAAAAAAAAGTAAAAATGAGTGCGGAAAAATACATAACAAACTTTTGCAGAAACGAGAGCAAAAACGAGACCCAAAGAGCTTGCCAAGTGCCCAGGACGCCCGGCATTCCTCCTCCTCCTCGGACCCTACCCTCGACCGCGCCCCTTTCCTGTCTTATTCGGTTGTGGATTCAAGCAGCCATGTAACCTCGTTTATTCTGCAGCATAATGAAAGGGGAAAGTTCTGTGATTTCACCGCCCATGGTTCCGGCAAATGCCATCCAGTCCACAGAGTGCGTGTGTCCCCCGCACTCGGAGAAACTCTGCACTAATGTTTACCTGAAAAAAAGAGGATAAACTAATTTAATTACCTGTCCATTATGTGCTTTCAATGGTGATTTTATGGCATAAAGAACGACAAATTTTAAATAAAACACAAAGTGTTAGAATTAGGAAATTCTTAGTCTATTTCAAGGAGATAATAAGACTCTTATTTTCTCCCAGTGCATGTCTCCCTGTGTGCGAGTGAGGTGCAACAACGACGGCTGGCACTAAATGGCATTTGAAATGTTTTGTAGTTCCACATTCTCTGCCCAGGCTGGGCTTGGGCCTGGCGCATGGCTTTCGCCTTTTGCCATTTCGAGCAGACGCTTCGTCCTTTTTCTGACAGCCGGGCAAATGGAGGACCCGCACACACACACACACACACGGCCGCTTACCAAAAAAGGTCAAACGAGAATTATAATTTAAATGGCAAATAAAACAAAAAACACACTGAGAAATTAAAAGGGATAAGGGGGCGTAATTCCTTTTTGGTGCGAAATTGAAATCGCTAAGGTCCTCCACAGCCTGTCCACGGTCCTTTCACAAGTCCTTGTAACTTGGCTGCTAATTATATCGCATTTTCATGATTGCACCAAATGGGTTCATCAAACGATTTGCAAACGAGGGTCGAGTGCTTTTCGCCAGATGAAGAAATCCAAATACATTTTTGTCGACCCTTTGCCATATTTGGGCTATATTCTCGGAAAGATTTCTGAACTTGACTTAAAGCTCCCAAGAGCAAAAAGAAATGTAAAGTGAATCTACAGCTGTATACACTTTAGCTAAAATGGCTTCGATTCAGCAGTTTCTGATTAAGTTTTCTTGTTTACTGAATCGAACCGAGTCGACAAAAGTCGAGAAGTAGCTACGGTTATATGCTCCTGACTTGGCAGTAATAATTTATTGTCCTTCTCTTGAACAACTCAGATTTTAAACTGACAATAGAGGATTTAATTCCTTGAACAATATTTGCCTGCGTGTTAGCAAGGAAATTAATACAATGTGCTTAATATTTGAAAACAATTGCACAAAGTGCTGGCTTTCAAGCTAAAACCAGAGCCGGTCAAAAAGCACCTGTCAAATATTTGCCAAATTGATTTCGGTAATTAAGTTTTCTGGCCAAGGTACTGGGCCCAATTAAATTTAACAAAACTCCTTTGTGTGACTGCAAATTTGATGGACAGCTTTGGCTTCTGCTTGGGAAACATAAAACTTTGCAGCTATCTTTAAAGTTTCGAATATGTATATTCGCCTAACCGTCTGCAGATTGCTATCAAATATTCTTTTGTGTGCCAGAGCGTAAGAAGACAAAAAATAACATTTCGCCAGGGCAGAAGCTCTCTGACATAAAAACTTAACCGACATAGCTGAAGCTCACTGGATATGGAAGATGGTAGAATGGTAGACCGAGCAATCTGTATTTATTTTCATAAATATTTTCTTTACTCCGTCGCCTAGCCATTGTTTTTCCTCGCCGTCCTCCGTCTCGGTCGTTCGTTTAAAGCTTATTTCCTGATGTTCGCCGGGGAAAATCAATTGAATGCTCGACTAAACGAAAGATATTGCTTTGGTTTGGCTTTTCTTTGGCAATTTCCTTACAATTTTCAGTTGTCTTTTCGTACGCTTGGGGCAGGCACTAAGGGAAACACGAGTTTATCCAAGATTCATTTGCGAAACTTATTAAAAAGTGCTCTAGCCAGAATCGTCAATAGTCAACCGGCATCATCATCATCGGCATCGGCATCGGCATCGACATCCACATCGACTTCAGCCACATCGCTGTCTCTGGCACATCTCAGAAATTCCAACTGCTGTGCAATTGCCAACGCCATCGTCATTGCACAATTGCAATTCCTTCGCAATTGTAAAATGCAACAATTTTTAATGCGTCTTGCAACTTTTATTTCCACTTTTAATGCAAAAACTTCACCCGGCGCATGGCAATGACAGGGTACGGAGCAGCAGCCTCCATCTCCGTGCGCGGGAATGTGTTATTTTGTGGGTGGCCTGCCACTGCCACTCTGCTCCTCGGGGATCGTTACCCAGTAAAAATGTTCTGGCATTGCGCGCACAGGACCACAGGCGTAGCTCGAGGGGAAAAGCCAGCAACGAACCTTGCCCGCAGCAAATATTCCAGATTACTTTGAGAAATTGCAACTTTAGGATAATACTCACTGACTTTTTTACAGTGGAGCTGGTTTTTGATCACTTTACTTGTTGCCAAATCCCACAAGGATAGTTATGGTCAGAAGACAAGCGCAGCAGGTTTAAGATCAGATAAGATAAGATCAGATATACTAGCATATCACATAATTTATACTCTTAAATTTTAATAGAACTTTTGAAAACTTACTCCTAATGTGGTTAGCCAGAGGGATTTTAAAGGTGAGGGTACCTTAAACTTTTTGATTACTTTAGTTAGAAAAAAATGTTATATTTTGCATTTGATTTTGCCATTGATTACACAGGGGATTTATAGAAATCAGACCCATATTATATCCGCAGTAGGAAATAGCCGAATAAGTGTACCCAAAAAAATGGTCTGCGCCCATGCTTTCCTTTGTTCAATCAGACCGCCTTGTTATCTGTAAAGTACAAAATCAGAAACCTGAGGCAAGCCAGCCGAATGTATTAGAACGAATTGGTAGCATGCCATTGGAGGGGGTCCCTGAAAATCCGTTGGCATTTGAGTGATTCCCAGAAAATGGGCAACCTATAGTCTGGCAGTTGCCCGCAGCATCCACATTACCTCCTTGGCAGCAGAAATGAGAAAAGGACCTGAGTAAGTCGGGAGCGTAACATTTCCTGTTTGCGTTGCCATGATTTCCATGCCAGCTCCTCGCATTTCCGCTTCGCGTATGTAAATCCATCTGCGTGTGTGTTTCATCTTCTGCATCTTCGGCCCCATCGGCCCCATCTCGCCCAGCTGTTGTGTGAATGAGCGCTCGTGATGCCTGGGATAAATGTCTGGGCCACCCATCTCCCCCCTATTTTTCCTTTTATTTTTTTTGCACTTTTTTCCCCGGCGGGGCCAACGCCTTTCATGGAAAATATGCAATTTTATCGGTCTTTACAGATTTCCCATACAGAATGAAAGAAAGTTGAAACGACATAAAGAGGTAAAGAAAACGCATGGCATGAAAGACATTTGCCAAGCAAAGCGGAATACTCGTAAGGGGAAAATGTAAATATTTATCATGCCGGAGACAGCGACAGTGGCAGCTTCAACTTAAAGCGTCCTGCATAAACATAAATACTGAGCGCTGCAGCAGGAATGCCATTTTCAGCTTTTAGTTAATTGAAAAGTTGAAATTTATTCGAAAAATCCCGGGCAGCCATGACTCACAGCATTACTACTCGCACAGCGTACAGCGAACCAAAGTCAACGGGAAGACACGAGCAATTTTTTCGTTAAAAACGTGCCGACATTTCGGTTGTCAACACACACAGCACACACACTACACCCAGCACACACACCACACATAGCTCAGTGCGGAAAACAAAGGATGGCGCAGGGATAGCCTTGATATGGGGGAAAAATGTTAAGCTGTCCATGGGCAATACTCTCCGGTCCGCAGCATAGTTAAACTTTAGTTTTATGGCTGCAATTTAGTGAAATGTGTGTTTGTTTAGCCCGGCTCAACCGGAGTCATCTCGACCGGGCTCAACTCGTCTCGTTTTCAGTCCGCCCTGCATTGTGTTCGTTGTTTTTATTTTTGCCAATTGTTTAGCTTTATAAAATATACGGATTTAAACAGCTCTGCCCGGGAGCGGCAAAGATATATGGCCGCACTCGCACTCGCACTCCTTCTGGATCCCAGCTTTAGCTTTCCTGACCCGCAGAATGGAGCCGGGCGCAGCATTTGTTAATGAGGCCCACAAGAGCTTAGGAGTCCATAACATTTGTGCCGCTACTCAGGGTCCACAGTTTTCCGAGTTCGCAGCTCCCAGTTCCGAGTGTGTGTTCCGTGTGCTTGTGGCAGGGACAACGAACCGGCTAAGTACATTAAATTAACACCTAAAAGGTTGACAGATTTACACATTTTTATCTTAACCCAAATAAAACCACTTTAGCCCATTCTGCCGGCGAGGCGAGGTGAGGCGAGTGCGTAGCCCACATTAGGGATTAACATTGTAATGTGATGAGAGTAGGCAATGTGTATTTCCATGCAAATGGACTAATATGCTGGAATATGCTTGCCAGCAAAGATCCTTTTAGGATAGGTATTTGAAACAGGGTATCATGTTTTTTTGTGAGTGGGTTTTTACTAAGGTGTTCCCATTCAATGGATATCGGAGCTGGTTGAAATTAGTCAGCATATATCTACACATTCAAAGGTATTGTATGGGAGATTTCAATTTAGAGTTTACCTCAATTAAAGAGCTGTTTAAAACAATGCTATATAATGTAATATTGTGGAAAAATAATGCAAAATTAACACTCAGGACAACATTTTTAAAGGATTTTTGAAAACTTCAGTGATTTCTCTTAAGTCATGCTATGTTTTTCAGTTTCTGTGGTTTTAAATCTATTGTAAGGTTAAACCTTAATTATAAAGAATTTGGGAGCTTCTATACCAATAAATCAATGGACAATTTTGATAAAATCAAATCAAGATCCTACTTAACCTACTTATCTCCACGCATAATGGAAATAAAAATCCTTGCTAAATCAATAAAAGATCATCGCCTATCGTTAAAAATTCGAACCAATTCAAACATCAATCATTCGGTTTCCTATTTCCCATAAAACACATTCGTCGAACTAGTTCACAGCGGACCAACACGTTTTCAGGCAGTCTTTGCCCCAAGCTTCAGCTCTCAGAAAAGCCACGCCAGAGATGTGAGACTCAGAGGGCAGAAGGCGAGGTCAAACGGTGCCATAGCAAAGCGCTTTGCACCTGCACCACCGGTGACAAGGAGCAGGGGTTGAAGCAGCCCCATCAGCATCAGCCCCGACACCACAGACGTGCGCCGTCCTTAGTGCAGCCATAAAGTGGGCGCCAAAGCAGGCCCCATTACGGTGCACTCAAGAAAACGTTGTGAAAATTAGCTGTACCAGATTTAAGATTAATTTTAAATCAACCATGATGTCAAAAAGTATGCTGAAAACCCTTATACTGTACTAAGAAAAATCATTAAACATTTAATTAGCTTTTCTTGGACATATTTTTGATTGTTTCTAATAGCTTAACCCATTTTTAATGATATATCATGTATATATATTATTTATAGCTATGAAAGGTTATAAGCCAAAGTAGTTTGACCTTAACAACCTAAAAACAAATTGAAAACAACTATAAATTAATTTAAAACTGCTGTAGAATTGAAGTTGTATAATAATTCACATGAATTTACATTACAAATCTGCATAAAATTTTCTGCTCATATTTCTAATATTCACTTAATTAATTATTAATTAATTATTGCTGCAACCTTTCTAGTTTCTCTTAAGTCAAATGCGTTTCAAACCGATTTAAAGACCCACTTAATGAGATTTTTTCTGAGTGTAACGAGTTGGTGGTGCTGCTGATGCCAGTGCTGCATCTGCCGTTGCTTCTATGGCTGCTTGGCCGGATGCATTGACCAAGGCTATTTAAGGATGCCACGCTCTGATGCGTGGCGCAGTTAAGACCCGAGCCTGGCAGCGTAAAGGTCCTCTCCTCTCTGCTCCGCTCCGCTCCTCTCCCCGCTCTGCTCTGAACTAAACTGAACTGAACTGAACTGCACTTTGCTCCGGCTAGCAATCTGCAATCTCATAAAAGGAAAGCAGCCGCGCTGCGCTATTCGCCATTTCCACAATTGGTTATAGGTTAGCTTCGCCGCCAGCCTCACTTTTGACGCTAACGTTAATGCTGGAAATTTGCTTTTCTCACATTTGCAGATATTTCTGGATATCCGGACACGGAGGACGGAGGACTGGAAATCGGCGACGGGGACGGACGCTGAAATTGCGGCTCTAATAGAGCGGAGGCCACCACGTGCGGTGTATAATATTTGAAATCAAAGCGCTAAAGTCCAACCATGGCGATGGTGCACGTGAATCACAAGCTCAACATGCGCACAACGGCTGTCAAAATGAAGCGGACCCGACATCCTGCCGTATCCTGCTTCAATCCCATTCCCATTTCCATTCGCCGTCGCAGTCCACATCCATGTCCACATCGCAGTCGCAGTCCCACGCCCAGAAACTGAGGACGGGCTCAAGGCCAAGGAGCCGCCAGCCGGCGGAGAATCGGATAATTCAATCGCTTTTTCTACAAATTTACGGTTTACTTTGCCTCGGTTCCTGGATGGCTTGCATTAAAACTATCGGCGCTTCAATTGAGCAGCAAACGCTTGCGGAAGCGGATCCGGATGCACAAGATAAAGATAAAGATAAAGATAAAGAGCGGGAAGCGGAAAGGGAAACGGACACAGAAACGGAAACGGATGCCCGCATCATGGCAACGGGAATTTGCATTATAAGACTGATAACATTAAAGAGATTTCTAGAGGATTCCACAACCGACGAACACAATCAAAGGCGCCAGCCATCATCGGCCACGTCAACAGCGTCAGCCGGAGCAGCTGCCGCAGCTGCCAGCCAACCAAGAAGGAGGCCACCCCATTATCCCGGCTCCAGTTCAACTCAGCCTCCTGGCCACCCAGAGGCCACCCTGCTGCTGCTGCTCCTGCTCCTCACCAGCCTATGGCCCGAGGGCTGCGAGTGCCTCCATGGCGGCAGCAACACGGTGAAGACCAAGTACGGCCTCCTGCGGGGGATCGTGGTGCGCTCCTCGCCGCTGGTTGAGGCCTTCCTGGGCATTCCCTATGCCTCGCCGCCGGTGGGCAGTCTCAGGTGAGTCTCAGGTGGAGTCGCACGATTCAGTGTTGCTCAAGATTACGTCTCCCCGGGGAGTCGTGGTTTCGTGGTGGGGTGGATGGAATGTAAGCCATCCAAATGGAACAGGCAGCGTGACACTCACGACGAATAAGCATTTTTTGTGTAGTAAAGAAAGCCAGGGAGCGTCCTTTTTTTGGCACAAATATTCTTTTTTTTTTTAGCTGGCTAAATCTATTGTAAATAATGCTATTTGGATGGCTTATTTTTAAGAGTTCAAGAAAAAGATGCGCATTGATTTAAATTAATACAAAATTTGTTTTTATAAATTTATACTGTAAAGTTTCTAGAAGTTGAAAAGCGATTGTTTTTTTTTTTTTGTAATAATATTTTTTCTACTGAATTCGGTAGCACACAACTTTAATTTCATTTGAATTTTATTGGGCGTTTGTATATTTCAGAAATTAATGAGCGATTTCTTGAAAGTATTTACACTTTGACTTCTTACTAAAAGCATAATTAATTCTTTTCTAAAAATTCTTTTTAATTTTGATTTTTGCTTGGTTCTTGAGTTTTAATTGGATTTAAATTACCAACTCTGAAACCAAATGAAACTCCTTAATTTTCGTCATCGTGCCTAGGTCGCTCACGCCCGCACCTTCGGCCCGACCAGATATCGCAATCTGGATGCCACATGGGGGTCGTCTCGGGCTAAAAGGCTTGCCTCTCTTGGCCAACTTTTTTCACACTGCGCCGCAGCGCAACTTTATCCAAAGCAATTTTAATAATTATTCTCATGAAATATGTGTGTGGATGGTGCTTGGCACTATACTGCGGGTGCGGGTGCGGCCTGCAGGCTCCGGACTGCGGACTTCGGACCACGGACTCTTGCCGGCAAGTGAGAAGTTTACGGACCCCGGCCCCGGAAATCCCAAAGCATTGTTTGAGGATTTAAAGTTCCGCAGGGACGGGAACGAGCCGGTGGGCTGGAGCTGCTCGTAATGAAGCCAAAGTGCTACTTGGAATTAATCCACAACTTTGCACTGTGTACGTAACAATTAAAAAAGTTTTTTTTCTCCAAGTTAGTTTAGTTGGGTTGCGATTTAAAAAAAAAACCAAAAACATTAAACTTCCGCGGTTGTTTCTCTCGAGGAATCTCCAGACCCAATTAATAACAAAACAGTTGACGGCTCCGCAGAGCAACACGGCAGCACACGGACCACCGAAGGACCTCTGAGCCGCAAAGTTCGATAAGCCATTGCCAGGCAGTTGATGGTATTGAGCGGAAAGCTGAGCCCCCGAGTGAAGTTTCAGGGATATTACAAAAGTTTCCTCTTACTTGGGCACTTTCACACTTCTGTGCCAGATACATATATATACACATACATCGACGGATATACAGGCGTTGGCTTGCGAAGGAGTAAAAGCTTTGTGTGACATGCATGAACAACAAGTGTGTTTGATGAAGCGATTGGATGAAGTACTTAAAGGGTCCTTCAGCAACCGCCACCATCACCTTCTCTCCGTGCTCCGTGCTGCATGCTCCGTGCTCCATGCCTCGTGCTCCGTACTGTTT
Source organism: Drosophila kikkawai (assembly GCF_030179895.1). Taxonomy (NCBI): domain Eukaryota; kingdom Metazoa; phylum Arthropoda; class Insecta; order Diptera; family Drosophilidae; genus Drosophila; species Drosophila kikkawai. The sequence continues at coordinate 5,209,361 of NC_091728.1, forward strand.
GCTTAGCCACAATTCATGAAAATTGTTCTTTAATTACTTCCTGCGGGAAAGTGTGACGCCTGCGGAATGAAGTCGTTTATGAATGCGGTTCATTATCATGCAGCAACAGATGTCGAAAATCGGCAAACAGAAGTTAATCAAAAGCCAAATCCCCCAGATCTTGGGGTTCCCAGGGCCTCTGAGGGAGGAAGAGTGCTGTAATGCTGCCTCTGCTGCTGCTTCTGCTGATAAAACGTGATTTTTGATGCCTGCTAGTGCTGGCTGCCAATTAATCAAGAGCATCTGTCGCCTATATTTTCTAATTTCAGATGCACAGAATATTTAAAAAGGAGCCCCCCTTATAAGCTGGAGACGAATATCGAATTTCGCTAAAAGCTTTTTATGTTTTAGATGGTTATTTATACTGGCAGTAAGCCTGTTAGCCAACCTGCGCAACAAATACTAGAGAATGTGGGTAAAAATGCAAAATAAAACATTCAAATGCACCCAAAAAAATAAAACAAGTATAAACGTTAGCTGTTAACACTCAAAAAAGTTGGGGAAAAAAAAAAACAAACAAAAAATTGTTCTATTTCGTTTATAAATAGTTTATAGCAAAAACTTTTTGCCACGACTTCCATTCGAAAAAGTATTAATTTTAGCCGGAGAGCCCAATGTCGAATGGGTTTTTCCGGGAGGGCGGAGTTACCGAAACTGCGAACGTGAAATGCACACGAACCAAGTCACGTAGAGTTGAAAAATTATGCTCGCCGCAAAGCGCGAGCTTTTTGTTTATGCGGTCCATTGTTTGCCTTTGGCCGGATGGCCAAAAATGGAGCCGAAGCGGCAGTGGGGAGAGTTGGTAGCTGCTAGCTGCGGCTTGGGGCAGGAGCCGTAGCAGTAGCCACAAAGGAGCAAAAAACAATCAAAAAGTTTCGCGTCAATTATCGCGTCATAAAATCAACATAGCAGCAGCCAAGCCATATTTATCGCCGATGCCTGTCTCCTTGGCTCATCCAATCCGCAATCAACAATCCGCCCTTATGATCGATGGATTTCAACGCAAAACAATAAAATGCACAATTAATCAAAAGCAGTTTGCAATTTTGATTGATGGCCGGTACTTAGTTTCTGTGCTTTACGAGCCCAGGGAATCCTTTCCGCTTAACCGCCGCTATCTTTCACATGTATGTACATATTCATATATATATGTATATGAGGCTATAATAATGGCCATCCAAAATCGAATTGGCATATAAAGATACCAAATTTATAGTAAATTATATGTTGTGTTGGTCTTTAGTTTATAGAAAGATAATGTTGTCCTCAAGGTTAAATGCAAAATATTTTCATAGACTTCCGAAAGTACATAATTTCTTATTAACATTAGTTATTAATATTATATACAAATGTTCAATACAAATATTATTATAACGTATCTTAAGGTAAAGTTATTTAATTTAAAAAGAGCGTTGTCTCTATTTGTCTTTTTCCACAAAATTGCAAAGGTGTATTTAGCTCTAGAGTCAGCCTATAATATTTTAAGAGCATAAAAGTCGTACTGGTTATGTGCCTATTAATAAAACTAATAGGATAAGGAAAATTATTATTTAGAAAGAGTATTCCCACAAGAATTGTAATAGTATAATTGTAGTGACAGAAGCTTTTAAACCATAATAACTTTTATATTTAATATCCAAGTGAATTTGTTGGTTAATAAATTAAATAGCCAATTAAATCAAATTAAAAATTAAAATAAAATGTTACATATGTTGACAAGGACCTATATTAAGATTAACAACTTGTATATTTAAATTTTTATAAAGGTTTCATCCATTAAATTAGAGCATAGCTCTTATTTTGAACTTAGTTGTATATATTTGCGGGAATACTCTGCGTATACGTGATACTCGTTTCTTTTTTCCCATGTGGCCAAAACAGTAAATTTACTTATCGCTACGAATATTGCTCCTCTCTCTGTGCCTTTTCCAGATTTATGCCCCCCATAACGCCCTCGACGTGGAAAACGGTTCGCTCCGCGGATCGATTCTCGCCCGTCTGTCCGCAAAACGTTCCCATCCCGCCCAACGGACCGGAGGCGCTCCTGGAAGTGCCGCGCGCTCGCCTCGCCCAGCTGCGGCGCCTGTTGCCGCTGCTCAAGAACCAATCGGAAGACTGCTTATACCTAAATATCTATGTGCCCTACGAGACGCGCCGCCAGAAACGTATGTGTTTGTGTGGAAATTTATATAGCCTTAGAAAGTTAAACAATAGAGTAAATATTGGTCTTCCTACCACAACCTAAAATGGTATCGAAGCTTTCAATTCCGTAGTGCATTGCAGTGTTTCAAAGTCCCAACTGCAAGCATTGTGGGATTGGCAGCATTGACCCACCATGAACATCGCCTGAAACAGAATCGCCTGTGAATAAAATAGTTTTGCTCAAGTTGAGAACTAAATAAAAACATGCCCTACCTTAAATTTCGACAGGTAATATCGATGATTCTACTGGCGAAGCTAAGACCAAACTGTCCACTGTGGTATTCATACATGGCGAATCGTACGACTGGAACTCAGGGAATCCCTACGATGGCTCCGAGCTGGCCGCCCACGGCAATGTCATTGTCGTGACAATCAACTTCCGTCTGGGGATCTTTGGCTTCCTTAAAACCGGCGGCAAGGAGAGTGCCCAGGGCAACTTTGGGCTAATGGATTTGGTTGCGGGCCTGCACTGGCTCAAGGAGAATCTCCCCGCCTTTGGCGGAGATCCGCAGAGTATCACGCTTCTGGGTTACGGCACCGGAGCTGTGCTGGCCAACATATTGGTTGTCTCCCCAGTGGCGAGTGGTAAGACCTGTTTTACTATGTCAAGCCTGTTCTCTTTTCACTGAGAATAAGTCTTTGCTATAAAAAACTTATGATCTTGTAACACTTTAAAATTATACTAATATCTTTGATAGATTTAATACAACGCACCGTTCTGGTCAGCGGAAGTGCCCTGTCGCCTTGGGCCATTCAGAAGAACCCGCTCTTTGTGAAGCGTCGGGTGGCGGAGCAGACTGGCTGCCATGGCGACATGCTATACGATGACCTGGCGCCCTGTCTGCGCACCAAGAGCGTTGCGGAGTTGCTGTCGGTGAAAGTGGATCACCCGCGGTAAGTGAGGCAATCGAGTTGGACATTTAATAATATAACGCGAAAAGTTGGAAATGCTAATTGCCGCTTATCCTTATCCTTGTTTTCTTGCAGTTTTCTCGTGGGTTTCGCTCCATTTGTGGATGGTACTGTAATATCGCCAGGCGCCAATCCCTTGGGCAGCACCACGCTGCCTCTGGGATCGGCTATTGTTAGGTAACTATACACAAATTACAATTATAATTTCACAGTTAATCGCCTTTATGAAATCCACAGTACTTCAGGAATTGAATATGCAAACTTTCCGAAACGAGACCTCATCTTCTGCCTTACATCTGTGGAGTCCTATTTGGATTTGAGTGCCCAGGACTTGGAGTTCGGCTTCAATGAAACACGGCGGGATCGCATCCTGCGCACCTTTGTGCGCAACAATTTTCACTATCATCTGAATGAAATATTTGCAGTATTGAAGGTGAGACAACTTACCCTTCAAAGTTATGGCTTCACCTTTAGCTTTCATTTCATTAATACCCAGAAAGCACTTTGGCTTTAATTCAAGGATTTAATATTCCGAACTTAACCTCTTCTCCGGTCCGATACTATAAAAAAATCCATAACTTTGCTTATTGCAGAATGAGTACACCGACTGGGAGAAGGCTATACGTAATCCTCTTAGCTCCCGGGACGCCACCCTGCAGTTTCTGAGCGATGGCCACACGGCCTCGCCGCTGATTAAATTGGGCTACATGCACAGCTTCCGCGGGGGACGTGCTTATTTTCTGCACTTTAAACACAAAACCATAGAGGAGGAGTATCCACAGGTAAAAGCGGTCTTTGAACGGAGAGAGGGAGCTACTTAAATCCATGCTTTAAATTCCCCAGAGAACTGGATCCGTGCGCGGCGAAGATGTGCCTTTCTGGCTGGGCCTGCCCATGTCCCCGCTCTTTCCACACAATTACACGACTCAGGAGCGCCAAATTGGCAGACTTATGTTGCGATATTTGTCCAATTTCGCCAAAACCGGGTAAGTTTAGGGAAAATATCCAGCAGCAAACTGAAAAACTCCTAAAACGTAAATTAAATACCTTACTTTATTTCTTTGATATTTATTTGAAACGCACAGCAATCCGAACCTATCCTCGGTGAAACCAGGGCTAGCTAATCCAAGCGAGGACTTAAATCCTGCCCTGCATCATCAGAAGAAACGCTCTACTGGCCTAACCCATCCCAACCTTAGTGAGGCACTCAACCTGGCCGTGATCTACAACCAGCGCAGGAGCAATGCCATGCACGAGAAGCGCTCCTACATCCGGAGAAGACTCCGGAGCAACGATGCCGCCTTTACCCAGCTGGGCATATCCAGTGACCGTGATGTGGGCAGCTACGATGGCGACGAGCTGCCCTTTTGGGATGCCTACGACGTGGTCAATCAGCTTTACGTGGAATTGGGTAAGCAAAAGATATAAAATTACCAGGCAAGATGTAAATTCAAAATAAATTATTTCATTTCAGGCAACAAGGCCAACATTCAGAGCCATTATCGAGGTCACAAGCTGTCCATGTGGCTGAATCTCATCCCTCAGCTGCACCGCCACTTCAACATCAATGACCAGTCGATGAGACATCATCAGTTTCAGGACGATATGAACAACAGGGATCTCTATGAGGGTAAGATTTAAGGGAAAGGATAATATGCTTAATGTGATCTCTTAAATCGTATTCCATATTCTTAGGCGTTGTGCGGCCACAGTTGCAGACGAAGCCAGCGGACGATGATCACATACTCATCATGCAAAAGAGCAGAGCTACGACGACGGCGGCACCGCCACCGCCGCCGCCTCAAAAGGTCCCGAGTACAAATGCCACACAAGCCTTGAATCCCCTGGCCACAGGAGCAACCACCACCACAGGTGAGCTTAAATACAAGTCATTTAACTAACCTTCCCCTTTCAATCGCTTCCCAATCTCTTCCATTGCAGAATGCGGCATCGATGGGGCAATGTCCGTGTCCGAACTGACCACCACTCAGGCGCCAAAGGACAATCGAACCGGAGTGACTCGAGTGGAAACACAAAAAGACCTAGCCACCGCCTCTACGGGTATTATTGGGAATCTGGAGCTGCTCAGGCGACTAAGTGGCAAGCAGTTCCAGAGCTACACGACCGCCCTAATAGCCACCGTGGCCGTGGGCTGTTTTTTGCTCATCCTCAATGTTCTGATCTTCGCGGGCATTTACCATCAGCGTGAGAAGCGGGCTCGCGATGCCAAGACCAAGGAGGAGCTGCAGGAGAGCGACACTAGCAAGAACTCCAGCATGCTGAAGTTAAATGCCTTAATGGGCGCTAGCGGTGGATCCGGTGCCGGTGATATAGCCGATGCCTATACATTAAGCGGCTCCGTAGTGGACAGCAAGGGCGGAGTGGGCGTGGTCTTTGGAGAGTACAGCTGCTACGATGAGAAGACCAAACAGCTAAAAGAAGAGAAGCTCCTGGTGGAACTGCCGCCATCGTCGTCGTCGTCAACGGGTCAGACTTCACTAATGATGGACACCTGGGGAGCGTGCTCTACCAGTACTTTAGATCTGCTCAAGACCAAGCCGGGGGATCCTTCCATCGAAATGGTCACCTACGGCGTCCTGCCAACGGTAATAGAGTCCACATCAGCGCAGAGCAGCAAGCGTGGATCCTTCGTCGACACAACAATGCAGTTTAATAGTCCGCAGCAATTCGACTATGCAGTCCAATCCTCGGATCAAATGTCCTTCAAGGCGATAGAGGAGGCAGTCAAGGCGGCAGCCGTGTCCGACACGGAGATCACCAGGGACGATGATATACCCGAGCCTCCGCCACCACCGCGATCCTTTCTAGCCGCCCAACAACAGCAGCAGCAACAGACAGGCATCCTGAGGCAGACAGGGGCCGGAGGAGGCTCGACGACGGGAGCAGGGAGCAGCAGCGGCAAAAAACGTGTACATATTCAGGAAATCTCAGTCTAGCAATCATTACCCTCCTAGTAAACCATGTGTGAGCCTATTTTAATGTCTCTTCTACTTATTTTTCTGGCTCGAACAGAATCAATAACCTTAACTTGCCCAACATTTATAGAATAAATTCGGTTGGCAACTAAAACGAGATCTATTAAAAATATATCCAACTATTCTCGAGTTATTTAAGTTCGGTTCTCTGGTAGCATTCACTTAATTTATATTCTCCATATTAGTTCCTTTACCACCTGTCCCCAAAAAATTAAATGAATATAATAGATGGAATCTGTTCTTTCCCTAAAACAAGGCAAAAAATCGTTGTAACCGTACGTATTATGTATGTTTGTATATTATGTAAATGTTCCTTGTAGAAGCGAATGAGAGGATATGGATATGTATTGTGTAGGAATCATTTTTCAACGTGTTATCATTGTGTGTATAGTTTATGTTCCTTTTTAATGTACGATTAGGATCTGGTATTATATTGTATTTGCTTGTTATTTAATAATTAGCGAAATCAAACGGAATATGTAAGAAGCTTTTAATAATTTAAAAAAGAAACAAAAAACAAACCGCAAACTAATAACTATGATAAACATATTGTGTATTTAATGTATTGTAAAATATTGACTCTATTTGTATGAAATACATATGTATTACAAAAAAGTACTCATTATACAATTTTAAAATCGACTTCCTTATAGAGAAAATGGTAAAGTTTATGCACCTCCCATACCTTAAGGCCTATATTAACAGAAGCAATTGAAAACAATGTATGCTTCTCTGGAGGCAGTATATATAGTAGTTGGTAATTTGTACTATACAGTTGGATTTTTTTAAAACAAGAGGAATTCTATGGCTATAAAGGTTCACTTTTTATTTCTTTTTTCATTTTTTTCGCTTTTGGCGCCGCCTCACCGTTTTCAGACGCCTTCTTACTACGCTTTGACGAAGACTTCTTTTTCGACGTTTGGACCTCATCTGGTTCCTCCTTTAGTGATTCTAGGAGGGCATCCAACATGTCATCGGGATCCTCCTTCTTGATTTCCTCTTCCTTCTCCTCCGGTTCAGGGCTGCCAAACTTGATGGATTTGTTCTGTATAAATATACATATACATAAATAGCAAGCGAAATCGCAAGTAATCCTTATGACTCTCACCTGTGGCTCCTCGCCGTCCTCCAACTGCAGTTCTCCCTCGATATACGGCATGGCATTGCTAATGTCGAAGTTCTTGATCCGAAACTTGATCTCCTGCTCCATGGCCATACTCTCGCGGCTGTGCTTCTTGTTGGTGAAGCGGATGGTGGTATTGAAGACGCGGTAGATGATGGCGCTGACCTGATGCTTGGAGATGTGCCGCACCACTCCGTCCAGAATGGCCCCGATCACCGGTCGGAATACGTAAAAGTCGGCATTGATGACTAGGTGCATGGTAGGATCGTCGGCTCGCAGTGCCGCCGTGTGGCCCAGCATCTTAATGTTCTTGATGCCGAGCACTATGCCATCAAGGCCGGAGTCGTATATGCCCACCTTGGTGCGGATGAGGAGCTCGTGGAGCGCGTGCTTGAAGCTGGCCATGCCGTACGGCCCCATGGCCAGGTGCATGTCTGTGTTGAGGCATCGCACGCAGGAGTCCGGGTTGGAGGCGTACTTCTCCAGCTCCTTGCCGGAGAATTTTATGTATTTCTGTAGGATTTTAGCCATTTGAAGTAATGAAAACTGTCGTTCGAAATCAACCACATGAGTTGCATTTGGAGATCTGGCAGCCCTCGAAGGTACACAGTGCTGCCTGACTGCATATCGCTTAAACAAAATACACAGGAAAAAAATGTTATAATTTTATAAATATATTTTCGTTGATTTTTGTTTACACCGATCACCTGCTACACCGTTTAATTGTTTTTAGGCTTACTATTATGCAATAATTGTATTCTTTGTATAAATAACTACTACTTTTATAAAAAAGTCACGATATTGGGGTTTTCACTAAACGTGATTTTCACATCTGGCAACGCCAGGAGGCAGCGTTGCCCACCCGCCGACGGAGCATGCTGTATTGTGTGTGAAGAAAACGGAAAAAAAGAAGCGCTAGGAAAGGAAAATAAAGTAATACGAAGTTTTTATCGCCATCAATATGGGAGTTCCAGCATTCTTTCGCTGGCTGAGCCGGAAGTATCCGAGCGTGATCATAGAGTGCAATGAGAACAAGCAGGTTGACCCGGACACCGGCCGGAACACCTACGAGGACGCTACGTTGCCGAATCCGAACGGGGTCGAGTTCGACAATCTTTACCTGGACATGAATGGAATCATCCACCCGTGCACCCATCCGGAGGACAAGCCGGCGCCGAAGAACGAGGATGAGATGATGGTGGCTATTTTCGACTGCATCGACCGGTTGTTTGGCATCGTGCGACCAAGGAAACTACTCTACATGGCCATCGATGGGGTGGCGCCGCGCGCCAAGATGAACCAGCAGCGGTCCCGTCGTTTTCGGGCGGCCAAGGAGACCTCAGAAAAGCGCCTGGAGATCGAGCGGATCAGGGAGGAGCTGCTCAGTCGCGGGTGCAAACTGCCGCCCGAGAAGGAGAAGGGCGAGCACTTCGACTCCAATTGCATCACGCCGGGCACACCCTTCATGGACCGGCTCAGCAAGTGTCTGCACTACTATGTGCACGATCGGCTGAACAACAACCCAGCCTGGAAGGGCATCAAGGTGATCCTCTCGGACGCCAATGTGCCAGGCGAGGGTGAGCACAAGATCATGGACTACATCCGCAAGCAGCGGGCCCAGCCGGATCACGACCCCAACACCCAGCACGTCCTATGCGGTGCGGATGCCGATCTCATTATGCTCGGGCTGGCCACCCACGAGCCGAACTTCACTATCATTCGCGAGGAGTTCCTGCCCAACAAGCCGCGTCCCTGTGACATCTGCAACCAGTTTGGCCACGAGATGGACAAGTGCGTGGGCCTGGGGGCCACTGCGCCAACTGGTGGCAACTTCAAGCCCGATGTTCCAATTGGTGCCGAGGTTAAGTTCATCTTTGTGCGGCTAAGTGTGCTCCGGGAGTACCTGAAGCAGACGCTCGAGATGCCGAACCTCCCCTTCGAGTATAGCTTTGAACGCGCCCTAGACGATTGGGTATTCATGTGCTTCTTCGTGGGCAACGACTTTCTGCCCCACTTGCCGAGCTTGGAGATTAGGGAGGGCGCGGTCGATCGACTCGTGGAGCTGTACAAAAAGTGCGTCTACAAGACGAGAGGATATCTTACCGACTCGGGCGACGTTAATCTGGACAGGGTGCAGCTGATCATGACCGATCTGGGCAATGCCGAGGACCAGATCTTTAAGAACCGACAACGGCGTGAGCAGCAGTTTAAGGCCAGGGACAAGCAGCGCCGTCGGCAGGAGAGGAACGAGGACCACAAGGCACTGGATCAGTCGGTGTTCGGTGCCAACGCCGTGGGACAAAACAATGCGAAATCAAACATTGCTAACTACAAAGAGGCAGCCGCAGCCCTTCGCCTGGGCAAGAGGACGAGTGACCAGGCTGGTCTACAGGACGACGATGACGAGGAAGAGGAGGTCAACGACGAAGTTAGGCTGTGGGAGGATGGGTTTAAGGACCGCTACTACGAGTCCAAGTTCGATGTGGCACCTGGCAACCAGCAGTTCCGTTACGCTGTGGCCCTACAGTACGTAAGGGGCCTGTGCTGGGTGTTGAAGTACTACTACCAGGGCTGCGCGTCATGGAACTGGTATTTCCCGTACCATTATGCGCCCTTCGCCTCTGATTTCGTCAACATTCAGGGCCTCTCCACTCTATTTGAGCGGGGCACCAAGCCCTTCAACCCACTGGAACAGCTGATGGGCGTTTTCCCGGCAGCAAGTAGCTCCCATGTGCCCGAACCATGGGCCCAACTCATGTCCAGTCCGGAATCGCCTATCATTGACTTTTATCCGGAGGATTTCAAGATCGATTTGAATGGCAAGAAATTCGCTTGGCAGGGCGTGGCCCTCCTACCTTTCGTCGATGAGAAGCGTCTCTTCAAGGCCCTCGTTCCGTACTACGAACAACTAACCGGCGAGGAGGTGAGACGTAACAAGCGGGGCGAAAATTATCTGTACATTAGCACTTCGAGTCCGCACTACAACAAGGTCCAGAAACTAACGGAAAAGTCAACTGGGGATGAGTTCAACGCAATCTCCTTCAGCGGGATGCGAGGCACTCTGGGAAAATCGGAACTGAACACTGACATAAGGGGCTGCCTTAGGTCACCGATATCCGGGCTGCCGGACATCAATGAGAACACGATTGTGACGACGACGTTCCGGGATCCGGAGTACGATGACGATTACATTTTTGAAGCGAAGCGACTGCCCAATGCCGTTGATCCTCCGCAGGTGCTGCCCTCCGAGCAGGGCCAAAAGCATCGTCCAGTCATCGGGTTCAATAGCCACTCGAACCGGGCCTATGTACCGGATAGTGGACATCGGATGTTGAATGCCGGAATTCGAAATAATTATGGTCAAGGTGGTGGCGGAGGAGGAGGAGGGTATGGACAAGGCGGAAGCAGCGGGCGGGGAGGACAGGGCTATCAAAATAATAGTCGCAACTATAACTACAACTACAACAATAACTACAACCAGGGCGGTGGTGGCGGCGGCGGCGGCGGCTATCAAGGGAACTACAATAACCGCCAGCAATACGGCCAGAACCAGAGATACCAACCAGACAATTCCAATCAGCAAAGGAACTACAATAACTACAACAATGGAAGGAATAATAACTACCACCAAGGCGGCGGTAACTGGCAACAGCAACAGCAAAATTATAAACGCTTTTGATCATACAACACAAATATATATATGTAGATTAACGACATAATCAGCGTTCATTTACAAAAATAGACATAAGAACAATGTTTTCAATACAATATATTTGATATTTTTAATCAAAAAGAAAAACAGTTACATCAATTTACACTCGACTCAATATCTATGTGTCTCTGTGCCTCAATCAAAAGAAGTCAAATTATGCAATTAAAACAAGGTATATAGCGAAGCATTACGCAGCAATCATAGGCACACTTTTTGTTGGAACATAAATATCATTTTATAATATTGAGAATAAAATACTATAGACAGAACTATTTGGAATGTATTTAAAAAGGAGTTTGTCTGCAGAGTTTATGAGTAGTAAAAAGAAAGTAGAATGGGTCCATCATTAAATGTTTGCAAACTGGTTGAGGTGTAAGCTCAGAGCCTCTAAAACGGTGCTACATAATGTCCAGTATTTTTCCATTTTTGGGCCCCCCATCATCTAAATCCCCACCGAGCACAAAAATAATAACCAAAAATATTTCCACCATATAGAATTTGTATTCGTTATATTTAACGAATTATCTCGTTTATCAGTTTCGCTTTCCATATGTAACACAATAAATATTTTAATTTTGAAAACAATACTCATTTACAGCTATTTGTTTATCTTAAACATCTACGATGAGGACCTCCTTCTTATCTTAAAACAAATGTGTATTTTCTCAGTAAAGAAAATTTCACTGAACTTGGAAAAAAAATATAGATATTATATTAGCCATGCTTGTTGTTGCTTCACGAACTGTGAAAATAATCCGGGAATGGCGGGGTACACGATCGGCCGAAGCGACAATTTTTTAATATTGTACAATATCTTTAATATGATTAATATATTAAGTGTAACACAATGTGAGCTTAGAGTTCACGTTCTATTCGGAAGAGTTTGGCTACCGGTGTTTGAATCGCGATCTTATCAAACATTGCTGATAACGTTCTTGTTGCGATCGGCCACCAGGCTATCGAAGGGTGTGCGCATGCGTCGCGTGAAGGAGCGAAGACATCGCTGACCATCCAGACTATCTGGGTTGTTGTTCGCCGCTAGGAGATTAACTACAAACGAAGAAAATTATAGAAGAAAACTATAGAGCTAAAGTCTAGCTACTTACCCCGTTGTTCAAGTGTTTTAATTTGTTTCTTTGCCTCTCTTAGCTTGTTCATCAGTATCTCGTTCCTACGCTTCTCCACTGTCAGCTCCAGACCTAGCTGAAGCTTACTCTTGGACTCGACAGAGCTAAGGATTCTGAAAACACACATGAACTATATAATATTATACTTCTTTTTAGCGGCGATTTAAAACTTACGAATGACTGAATATGGAATGGGAGCTGGGCCTCTTCTCCGGATCTGGATGCATCATCTGGGCGATTAGTTCGTTGAAATCTTTGCTCAGACTAGGCAGAATGGGCACCTCACCGTCTCGCAGCTTATGCCAGTCGGGACCATTTTTGGGCAGTGGACCGCCGCCGGCCGCCTCGTACAGTGTTATGCCCAGCGAAAATATGTCGGCCTTAAATAGATTGGAGTAGTTCTCCTGTAGGATCTCTTTGGACAGGTATCGGCAATCGCCCTCCTCCACATGCGGCTCCTTGACGGACGTCACATGGCCCAGGTCGCCAATCTTGTATGTGACTAGGTTGTCAGAGTGTCGCAGCTCCTCGTAGACGCTATCCATTCCATCGTCGTCATCATTTTTTGTTTGCTGCTGCTGCTGCGCCTGAAGTTCAGTCAGCTTGTGTGCGTTCGTGTTCATAGTGGAGAATATGTTCTCCGGCTTGATATCCATATGCACCAGGTCATTGGAGTGGATGTAGCGCAGTCCCTCGATCACGTGCATGAGAACAATCTTGAGCTCGCACTCCCCCAAGCAGTGATCCTGGATGCGGGCATGCAGACTCCCGCCATCGCAGAACTCGTTCTGTATCAGCATGTGATCGTCCTCAGCCCAGGCGGAATAGTACCTAACCACATTGTCGTGCTTGCCCAGCACGGCATGAGCCCAGACCTCGTTCAGGGCTCTTTTCCTGTAAAAAGTCAAGGTAAAGATGGTTAAATGTTATACTTCACGAAATCCCTGCGTCGTGAGAGACTTACTCAAAGGAGCTGCCTGCCACCGGCTTTTTGCTCTTCTTGATCGCATAGATGCACCCGTCCAGCCGGTTGACGCACTGAAATACAACACCAAACTCGCCAACACCAATTACGTTAACCTGCATGAACTCGCGCTTGAAACGGCTTATGTTGGTGTCGTGCAGGGCGAGGCGCTTCGGCGCCTGCTGGTGTATCTCGCGGCCCGAGTCGCCTTCCGCATCCGCCGCATCCTCGTCGAAGGCATCTGAGCTGAGCAAATACTTTTGCATGGCATTCACATTGAGGTTCTCACGTCCGAATTGGGTGCGGCAGCGCTTCTTATTGTGTGCCAGCAGGCCTGCCAATAAAAAAACAACAAATTACAATCAAATTCAGTTGAAACCAAGTTTAGTTGTTCCTAAATCTTAATAAAATGAAAATTAAAGTCCAAATAACAGTCAAAACAAGGATGTAGGAACCTAGTTAGAGTTAAGAACCCACGTAAGACTTACTGTCGGGTGTAAAGGGATTCACATTGGCCGTGTCCTGGGCGGGAATGTTACGGTTGTGCAGTGGCAAGGACCTCGGGCGCTCCGAAATCCGGAAGGGCTCCTCGCGGGATGCATTCACGGCGGCTGCCGCAGCCGAGAGATGGTTGCGGCACTGAGTCGTTGACTTTTGCAGGATCGTTTTCGGTGTAGCTGGCGTGCTAAATAGGCGCAAGGCTCGCACCTTCTGGCACGGCGGCGACATGGACACATCACCGCTACCGCCCTCTCCAGCGGCCAGCTTCTTTCTCTGCTGCTGCTGCTGCTGCGGACTGGCACCGTCGGGCTCGTCCTTGTCAAAGTCGTCGTCGGCAAAGCGTAGCTTGCGCCGATTGAAGAGCTGCGGGGACGGAGAGCGCGATCGCAATTCGACGCTTGAATCGAGCGAGGTGACGCTCATCTCGTGATCCGGTTGGCGAAATGCCATGGTTGCTGCTGCTACTGCCAACCGTTCAATTGTGATCCACTTTTTTCACGCTCGACAATACTCGGCAAAGGTGCACAATGGGTTTTCAGTTGTTAAAAAAAAAGGCAAAACAAAACACAAAACAATATCAAACTGGAAGAATGCGATGACACTAATGTGACCGTATCCCGAGCGCCAAAAAATAACAAACGACGAGAATAAATGTACCAAAAAATGCCACCAAAGTGATCGCTTTCTCGGATCGGTTTTTATAATTTTTCCTGCTGCTGTTGTTGCAAAAAGGTGTACCGACAGGTGTGACTGGTAATTCAAGAGTCGCTGAATTGATATTTTTTATTAGGAAAAGAAGTTATGAGAAATAACGCATTGAAAATAAAACAGAGTTGCCAGACCGAGTGCTTTTAAGTGTGACCAACGCACTGCCAACTGAATTTAAAAACTGAATTTAAATTTTCACATAATCAATTGATTTATTATTTATAGGTAATTTTGTGTAATTTACCCAGGGCTACGTTAAGTTTTAAAAAACGCAGAGTTGCCAGTTTAACTATTAAAAATAGTAACCTCCCAGTATCAGTTGAAATTAAAAACGGTTTTTTTTTGGCATTTAATTTATTGATTGAATATTTGTGTGTATTTTAGTGTCCAGCGTATTTGCTATATAATTCAAACACACATCTCAAGAATCCATACATATGTATTTGTTTAATACTTAACTACGACATCAATGTACGAATATAATAATTATGCAGTTTCAAGACCTAATTATTATAAATATTGAAACACGCATCATACAGATCTTTTGGAGTCGAAGAAATATCGAGTGTATTGTGAGTTGTATTTGTTGGGTGTGTGTGTGTAATGTGTAGAATTGACATAAAAATGGTGGCGATGATTTGTTGTCTCCTGCACAAATTCGAGTATATTATTCCAGGTGTAAGCAATAAAAATCCAAAGGCAAATCAATTTACATTTAGCAAAAAATCTTGACTAGATCGAGAATCTGAGAAAATCCGCGGCTGCCGATCCATGTTTAACTCTCTATCATTCCGTCAAAGTCAAGGACCCTCCGAAGCGCTCTGTTTGTTCTGCATGTGCTTATTATTGTTTTTCTTTTTGTTGTTGTTGTTGGAACAGAGGAATACCTAAAAATATGCATACTCGCGAGTTCCACTATAAATTAAGACCCTTAACTAATATGGTTCTGGACAACTATGTAAACCCTAGAGAATGGATACTGCATGAAAAGTTTTTCTTTTTTGGAAATCTGTCTGTGTCTTGTTACATTGTGAGGTCTGGGTCTGGGAATGAGGGTAAGTCCAGTTGTCGCCCCACTTCGCCGATTCATCAGGAGTTGCAGCAGGTTCAGGCCCGCTTCTTCGTCGTCGTTGTCGTCGTCGTGCGCCGGGCCCTGTCTGCATCCGTCCGGTGTCGCTAGTCCCTGGATACGGACCGTGAAGCGGACGAGTCACCACGACGCCTGGGTGGCGGCGATCCGCGACGCACTGCCGGCGACGCCGATCGTGAGCGGGATCGTGATCGTGATCCCCTCACCCGGTCATCATCATCATCGTCGTAGCGCCGTTTTGGCGGCGGTGGCGAGTCCACAGCACCGCTGCCATTGCGCTCATGATCGCTGTAACGCGGCACAGAAGATCCGTTCTCGTCGCGTCCATTAGAGCGACCGGATCGGCGGCTCACCGAGGCGGCGGAGCGGCTGCGGGAGCGAGTGGCGGACTTGGAACGAGTACGCCGGCGACGGGATGTGCTGCGAGATCTGCTGAACGAGTTGCTTCTGTAAGTAGCAGAAATAATTTTGATTTAAAAAACGGTTTACTTAATTTATAAATAGTACTTTAATTTAATCCAATTTTAATAAAAGCTTTAAAATATATATAGGGAAAACTTAAAATTAAGTTATTTATTTTATTTTTTACTCCATTTCCCTGAAATCCCGGGGATTAAGTCATGATTTCTTTTAGGAAAACATAGTTGTTTTTTTGTTTTTAAAAGAAAATTATTCTTATTTTGCAAGAAAGAAAAGTAAACTAGAAAAACGAATATATAAAATACAACATCAACTCTCAATACCTAGGTTTTCTCTGTAGCTTATTTATGTTTTCCAAGAAATCTCAATTAATCTCAACTATTTGTTGAACGTTTTAAAGAGAATGTACGTAACACTGTAATAAATAAATAAAAACGGAACTTATTGAACCTTTTCCCAAATTTTATTTAGCAACACAGATTTGCACACCATAAATTTGTTATAAAAGATTGTCATGTAGATAGCTCCCCTAATCTTCTTTTTCCTCAATGCTTGCCGCCTTTTTTCTTGTAGTGCTTTTGGCCATGTTTCTTGGAGCCCTTCTCGCCATGCTCCTTCTTTTCCTCGTAGCTGTCGGCGTGCTTGTGACCCTTCTTGTATTTCTTGTGATCCTCGTCGTGGTGTCCTTTCTTGTAGTGACCATGGTGCTTCTTGTGG
Source organism: Drosophila kikkawai (assembly GCF_030179895.1). NCBI lineage: Eukaryota > Metazoa > Arthropoda > Insecta > Diptera > Drosophilidae > Drosophila > Drosophila kikkawai. The sequence goes on from NC_091728.1 coordinate 5,225,872, forward strand.
CCCTTCTTCTTGCCGCCCTCGTGCTTTTCACCCTTCTTATGCTCGCCGTGTTCTTCGGCATGATGGTGGTGCTCCTTTCCGTACTTCTTGTGATGGCCACCCTTGTGCTCGTCATCGTAGAACTTCTTTTCCTTAATGTATTCATCCTTGTTGAACTTTTTGTGGTACTCCAGCTCCTTGTGCCCCTTCTTGTGCTTCTTTTTGTGATGATGCTTTCCGCCCTTCTTGTGGGCACCGTGCTCGTGCTTTTCACCGTGCTCGTGCTTCTCGTCGTAGTGCTTTTTCTTCTTGGACCCCTTGTCGCCGTGGTGGTGTTCGTGATCCTCCAGCTCGTGGTGCTTCTTCTCGTCCTCCTCCCACTCCTTGTGCTCCTTGTGACCGTGCTCACCCTTGTGTTCCTCGGCACCAAATTTCTTTTTTTCGAATTTGTCGCCACCTTCTTCCTCCTCCTCGGATGATGACCCTTTCTTTTTGGCCGCCGAGTAGGACAGCAGCAGTCCCAGGACTAGCAACAGCTTGAAATAACTACCATGCATCTCGCATTCTTTTTTCTGTCAACTGGGCGGCAAGCAGTGGCAAGTGCTTTTATATTATTTCGTGGACCACTGAATGCATGGCGTCTTTTGGCGGCGTGATGCAAGCAAACCTCGGGAGCTGACGCAAAAATTTTCCGCTTCACGGCTTCACTCTACCGCAATCAATGGAACTTCTTGTCATTCGACGAGTAAGAGATTGGCCTCCAAAGTCACAAGTTTTTTCTTCAATGAGGTAAGCTTAGATTTTATTCTTGGGGCTAACTCTGCTATTGCAGTAGCATAATATGAATGTATAATCCAGAAAAGGTACTATTTAGCATGAGAATAAAATGCAAAGACTATAAAGGAGCTATGAAATTTAAGTAATACAGAAGTAAGAAAAAAATATCTGGTTTTGCAATTATTAACTTTTACATTTATTTCTAATGTACAACAAAAACTTTACGCTTTCTGATTATTATTATAAAATCCTATACTTTACAGTAAGGTAACCTAAAGTGCTAAGATTTAAGACCTAAAACTAAAGCCCATCAAGACCAAGAAACTATTCCTGCTGCTTGGACTTTTTCTTTTTCTTGGCTGGTGTGGGCTCGTCTACAGGCTCAGTTGCTGCCGCCTCCTCGGGGGCCTCCTCGTCCTTTTGCTTCTTCTTCTTCTTCTTTTTCTTCTCCGACTTAACTTCCTCCTCCTCCTCAGCGGCACCAGCCTCCTCCTTGATTTCCTTCTTAACAGGCGTCTGCTCCGCCTCCGAGTGCTTGCGTTTCTTCACGTTTACGGTGTTGTCAGCCTCGGGTTGGTATGTAAACACCTCGCTGGAAAATCAAATAAGTTAAATTAATAAAGAAATGGTAAGAAATAGCTCTGAAAATAAACACAATTTCGGTCAGACAGCCAAGGTTTATCGTCATTGTAATCGGAAGATGCGAAACCTTTTAGTTATCATCATTGGAAATCGGTTTGTATCGTTGCATAATTTTTTGATTGAACCCACCTCTTGGCTTGGTATTTCTCGAACTTGGCCTTTGCCTTGCCAGTGCCCGAGAGTTTCCGCAGGTTTCCCTCCTCCAGCAGTCGGAGGCGCGACTCCAGCTTCACCTTGTGCGCGGCTCCCAACTCAAAGGTGGCCTCCTCGCCGAAGGCATCCACTCGTGTGGCCAGCGACGCCTTGGCGGCCAGCGATCGTGACATCTTGCCCTTGTTCTTTTGGCTTGCCTGACCCACCAGCTGAGCGTGATAGATCAAACCATACTTGGGCGTATCCTTCTTTGTCTTCAGAGCTCGGAAGAGCGCCTTCTCGGCACCCAGGATTTGTACCGTGGACGAGGGATGCTTGGCCAGGTTAATCAGCGAGCCGGCATGGGCAATCAGCCTAGCGCCCACTGTGTCTCCCACGAGGACTGTCAAATTTGGAGCCATGGCCATCATTCTGGCCTTGAGGTAGTCGTACAAGTGTATGCGGTAATCGTTAATCGAGATGATTTCGTCGCAAAGGCACTGGATATTGAGAACATCCTCCTCGGAGATTTCCGTGCCCATCGATATCTCGGCCGCCTCCTTAACTTTCTCCTCCACGTCCTCAGGCAAGATGTCAGACAGATCGGCCGCCGACATGTTGTCTCTGGTGCCCACCAACTTAATCGTCTTCACAAAGGCAATGTTGTCGGTAATGATCTTGCCCAGCTCGGGAAAGTGCCAGCCGTACCACTCGCGGGCCCTCATCATGTAGTTGTTTAGCTCCTTATCCAAGTCGTCCAGCAAGCACTGCGCCTGCACGATCATAGTGTCGATCTTGTCCGGCGAGAACTTGAGCTTGTAGCGCGACAACGAGTGGGCGAGACCCAGGGCCATGGCAGTCATCTCCCGTTTGGGCAGGCCACCCAGCAGACTGTCCGCCTGCTGGCGGATGCAACGCATCAGTTCCTGGACACCCGTGTTGTAGACACACTGCACAGACAGCTTGTCCTTGATGGCGGTGCCCAGTTTGGCATCAGCAACCAACAGTGACGACTGCACGTCGTCCACCAGCAGCTTTTTCAGAGTTTTCTTCAACGGCTTCGCCACCTTGCCCTCAACCGCGGCTGTGGCGGCTGCCAGCGCCTCTGTGGTGTCGTTGAATTTCTCGAAGTGCTTCAATTTCAACAATTTATTGGCCTTCTCCGGAGTCTCGAACTCCAAGTACAAATTGTCGACCTGCTCGAGTTTCTTTTCGTCCAGCAACTTGAAGATTGCGTAGCCCGCCGGCGTTTCGTAGAGCACAAACATTGTATCACGCTGTGCTCATTTAGTTTTAATTTTAACTTAAGAACTCAGCAAAACTCCGCAACCAGCAGCAGACTTAACCTTCTTTTCCGTATGCCGCGTGTAAAAGAAAATTCCAAAATGAAGCGTGAGCACGTGTATTAGCGGCCGCCAGAGTTGCCACTCGATTCGCGTTTAACAGCACAATTCTACCGATGTCACCAGAGCTGTTAACAATTTCACCACGAAAAGTAAAGCGCGGGGAACGAAAAAAGAGGACAAATGTCTCGACTTCGCGGTACCCTAGATCAACTCACGGAACTGTACATCAACCGTAGAATCGTTTCTAGCACTGACACTGTTAAAATAATATCACATACGTATTTAGAGATTCAGCACTAAACAATATGATATTCAGTGATTGTTCTAACTTAATGTAATAAATTTAATAATTTGCTACAGTTTATTATTTGAGTTTATAATGTAGGATAATTCCCGATTCTAAGTTTCATATATTTGACTTGGCAAATATACCCGAGTTTGCAGACATAGGGTATTCAGACAGAGCACGTGTGCGTGCTGTTATTGGAGCCGCTGCGCGCTCAACAGCACTTGCTGGCCTAACAGCACTCAAGTCTAACATACGTTAAACTTAACAGTCCACCACGAAAACTGTCCAACTTCCCCACACTCTAAACAATTCAAAATTTTTGCATGGCACAGCTACAAACACACACACACACCCTCATACGAATCTGTATGTATGCGATCTCGCCATGTTACAAAAAGGATGAATCCGCTTTGGCAATGAATGAAAATGGAAATGACGAACTGCTTACCTGCGTCGCTGCCTGGCCTTGCGCTCGCGGCAGTGGCGGGCGAAGTGGCCACGGCCTCCACACTCGTAGCACTTGTCGTCGCCACGGCCGCCGCCGCCTCCTCCACCGCGGTCGCGTCCTCCGCCGCCGCCGCCCCCACCACCGCCTCCTCCTCCACCACCAGATCTAGCGTATTTGCCAGTGGACAGCTCCACACGAGCGCGGCGTCCGCACACTGTCCGACCGTCTAATCCGCGCACGGCGTCCGCGGCGTCCCGGGCGCTTTCGAATTCCACGAATGCAAAGCCCGGTGGATTGCGAGCGATCCAGACACTGCGCAGACTGCCGTACGCGCCAAACACGTACTCCAAGTCGTTCTTGCGGGCATTGTTGCCCAGGTCGCCAACGTACACCTTTCTATCGCTGGGGTGGCGCGACATTCTGTTTATTCCGCTTTTCTCGGCTCGGCTTGGGCTTGGGGGCTGCTGTTAATGTGGCAGCAGCGGCCTCTGCAGCGCAGAAAAAATCGATGAGCGTCGCTTATATTCACTTGGAACGCTTCCTCCGGAGCTCCTTCTATTCGACGCACGCTGGCGATCGATTTTTTTCACTCGGGGCGCGCAGAAACTGCAAATTCGTATTTATTTTCTATTTTTTTGCAGCACAAAACTCATTTTACCGGGTAGCAAACAGAGGGACCCTGCGAGGGCTGTGCAAATATACCATCGGCTTAACGAAATATACCACCAAGCAAAAGAGACGTACAAAATACTAAAAAAAAAACTGATAATGCGCTTGGTATTTTACCGATTATCTAGCTGTACAGGATAAAGGTTCAGGATATAGGAATATTGCATTAATATTCCATTTGAATTATAGTAAAATAATTATACACATAGCGGATATTTTTAGACAACAAAAATAGGAAGAAGTCCGAGTCGGACACGACAATATACCGCCATCGGCGCAGTCTGGCTGCTATTTGTTGGTCACAAAATATTTTTCAGTATATATCGATACCCGATGGTATATCGCATCAACCTGGTGGCGGTCACACAGGATTAAACGTGGCGGCGATTTTTATCATATAAGTTAGGTTATATCGTATGCATCAAAATCATACAATTATTTATAAGCTAGTTTTTTAAGGAAAAAACACTTAAATTTAGTGAATTTGCAGTGCGAAATCTTTAAAAAACCACAGACGAACACTTGGCACAAACGGTAAGAATGGAAAGCAATTGAAAATCACATTTTACATAACAATTACGGGGCTAACAAAATGCCTGCCTTTCCAAAACGACTGAATACCTGACGCAGCTGCCATTGCTCGATGTCGTAGTGGTGTGTGTGTAGAGTAAAAATTGTTCGGCTCGGTTCGATTGTGGCACAGTAGCTCTTTGTTTTTTTCGCCAAGCGCTTGTGAGTTTGATCCGTGCAATTTTCGCCTGGGGCAAGCGTTTTTCCGTGCCAATTTCGGCCCATTTTTCCCACCCATCAAAGTGGAAAATTTCATATTTTTATACATACATACAAGAAATGCTATGTATAACACCACACCAACGCACACACACACCAATGAAAATCGCTCGGTTCGGTCTGTCGGCGGCGGCCATTCGCGCACACACACACACACCCCCATGCCAACTCATGCACTCACACACACGAAGCAGATTGCGGTGCAAAATACAAAAATCATGCGAAATTTTTAAAATTGCGTAGTAGGAATCTTGGTTAATTTCGCTCCCCTTTACCCGGCACGTAAAAGTACAAGAGGTGCCTGTGCGAACTGTGTTGCCGCGAGCAGTGTGCTTTTCCGGTCTCAGCCCAACTCTAAAAGAAATAAGCTGATTTCGTGCCTATGAAAATGAACAGCTCCCAATGAAATGTGCTCCAGATTTCAGGAATATAAAGTCGGCAGCCAACGAACATATTTCTTGAGATTTCTTTGTTGTAGCATTTTTTTCATCAGGCACGTCTTCCATTTTGTTTTTTTTTCTTCGTTGCCGTCGCCGCCGCTGCCTGCTTCTGCCGTGGTGAATTTCCCACACACTCCGCCGATATTCATTCAGTTCGCTTCGCAGGCTGTGTAATACAAAAAAAAGAAAAGAGCCCATCTGGAGGAAAACTCCAACAGAAGTGTTTGTTTTTTTGACGGAATTAACATTTCCTTTGGCCTGCATTCCGAGGGCATTGCTTTTTGGTACGTTTCTTTCGCCATCCATTCGCTTTCACGTCGCACATGGCGTTGCCACATGTTTTCACTTGCTGCCAATGAAACATTGTCTGCGCGGCGCGACACGATGGTAGCTGTGAGTAAAGAACGGGCACTAATGGGCCCGTAGTGAAAATCCGCAATTTGCAAGGCATTTGGTGCTGGTGGCATTTACGAAGTCCTCTTCTCATCCGGCAATCCTGCGATAAATGGCGCGCAAATGTGGTGGAACCGGCGAGGCTCTCATTTCACCTTGGAATAAGTTCGTTGTTCTCATTGACAGGCGTCATGTGTTTGTGTGTGTGTTTGTGTCAAAAGAGCTGAGGCTGGGACAGTGCAACAACAAAGCCGCTCGTGACAAAGCGAAAAGAAAACAATACTTTCACGTAGCCGTGTAAAAGCGGGTGAAGAAGACGAGCTGCTGAGAAGAGGAGCAAGCGGAGCGAGCAAACTTGTGAACGTGTACAAAAAGCAGTTAGACGGCAAAAATCACATAGATACTGGTGTCCAATGTGTGTGTGTGTGTGTGTACCGGCCGGTTGCTTTTGCCGCCTACCTGTGCCTTTCATAATTATCTGTGCCTATTTCGCTGGCTCTCTTTCTTTCGCCCCTGTATGTGTGCTGTGTGCCGCCTCTGTTCCTCTTTTTGTCATCTGGTCATTCCCACCCTATTCGCACCTACATAAGTCAAGATCAGTTCTTCAGTTTTGATTAACAAGTTTCTATTTTATTCTATCTTTATATCTTTTCATGTGCCTACTATAAACAACAACATCGTCGATAATGTGTAGAAAGTTACGTGTGAACGTCGTGGCTTTTGTTTAATTGTTTTGAACGGAAAGAACTTTGGCAACGTTAAAACCAACCTATAAGATACATAAGAACACCAGCAACAACAACGGCAACAGTGTAAAATTCTTTAAGTGCGCATCCCCTTAAGCAAAAACAAAAAAAAAAAAATCAACAAACACAACACACAAGTTAATTTCTTTTGCACACCGGGTTAAGAAAAAAGCGGCAAGATTACGTCAATTATTGAAAACCTACCCGGCGCCATAGCTCACAACCACAACCAGAACAACATCATGGAGGAAGACGAGAGGGGCAAACTGTTTGTGGGCGGTCTATCCTGGGAGACGACACAGGAGAATTTGTCGCGCTACTTCTGCCGCTTCGGCGACATCATCGACTGCGTGGTGATGAAGAACAACGAGAGCGGCAGGTCGCGCGGCTTCGGCTTTGTTACTTTCGCCGATCCCACCAATGTCAACCATGTGCTGCAGAACGGACCGCACACGCTGGACGGCCGCACCATCGACCCGAAGCCTTGTAATCCTCGCACGCTGCAGAAGCCGAAGAAGGGCGGTGGCTACAAGGTCTTCCTGGGTGGTTTGCCCTCGAATGTCACCGAGACGGATCTGCGCACCTTCTTCGGGCGCTACGGCAAGGTCACCGAGGTGGTGATCATGTACGACCAGGAGAAGAAGAAGTCTCGCGGCTTCGGCTTCCTCTCCTTTGAGGAGGAATCGTCCGTGGAGCACGTGACTAACGAGCGCTACATTAATTTAAATGGCAAGCAGGTGCGTAACCGCAGATCCGGTGCTCCGGTTATTTTTCCATTACCTTTTTTACTCTTCAGTTTTTGATTTTTCGATTTATTTTATTTTGAGAATTTGAATAAATCATAGTTTTTCATTTCCTTAAGATAGAATCTTAACTTAATAAGCTATCAATTATTAAGTTTGCCACTCGAAATAGCAGCTAACAATGTTTGTTTTCTTTCGCTTCTGACAGGTTGAGATCAAGAAGGCCGAGCCTCGTGACGGATCTGGCGGGCAGAACTCCAACAACAGCACTGTGGGCGGCGCCTATGGCAAGTTGGGCAACGAATGCAGCCACTGGGGACCGCACCATGCTCCCATCAACATGATGCAGGGCCAAAACGGTCAGATGGGCGGACCTCCGCTAAACATGCCCATTGGGGCGCCGAACATGATGCCCGGCTACCAGGGCTGGGGCACGTCACCGCAGCAACAGCAGTACGGCTACGGAAATAGCGGACCCGGCTCATACCAGGGCTGGGGAGCACCACCCGGTCCCCAGGGACCTCCGCCACAGTGGTCGAACTATGCTGGACCGCAACAGACGCAGGGCTATGGTGGCTACGACATGTACAACTCGACGTCGACCGGTGCACCCTCTGGACCATCGGGCGGCGGTAGCTGGAACTCGTGGAACATGCCTCCCAACTCGGCCGGACCCACTGGGGCACCAGGAGCAGGAGCAGGCACTGCTACGGATATGTACTCGCGGGCCCAGACCTGGGCAGCGGGTGGTCCGTCAACCACCGGACCTGTTGGCGGCATGCCGCGCACCGGACCCGGAAATTCGGCCTCGAAGTCTGGCTCCGAGTACGACTATGGCGGCTATGGTTCTGGTTACGACTACGACTATAGCAACTACGTAAAGCAGGAGGGCGCCTCCAACTACGGAGCTGGGCCGCGGTCAGCGTATGGCAACGATAGTTCCACGCAGCCGCCGTATGCCACTTCGCAGGCTGTCTAAAAAGGCGGATAGACATAAGGAGAAGGAGGAGGATGCAGTGGAGAAGGCGAAGGAGTAGGAGTTGGAGCCGGAGTAGCAGAGCAGAATGATGTCGTCGTCGGCGAATGATGAAGACAGAAAAGATGGTGGTAATTGTAAGCTAAAGCGTCGTCTGTTCGTTTTTATTTCAGATCAGATCAGTTGTTGAAGTTAATATTTAAAAACTCTTGTACAACTATTATTTAAAGCGAAACCAATTTAACAACACGAATGAATACCTAGCGACAAGTCAGAATCATAGATATATATATATACATGTATGTTCTATATAGCAATGAGTATGTAATAATAGGCAAAAACATCAGCACACAACACCAACAACCATTATTCAGACAAGAGAACCCAATTTCTTTCATGCGCCCCTCATATGAACACCATTAAAACACCTACCTAAACACACCTGTCAGCCAAGCAACTAACCAGAAATACTACACCCAACTAGAACTAAAACTAAAACTAAAACCCGTAGGCTCATACGATACACAAGGCATTAACAACAAAATAGAAAGTGAAGATTTAAACGTAATGATTTACAAGTATAAAGTTTAGCTAATTAGACCCAAGAACATGATAATAGAGTGGAAGTGCGAGGAGAGCCAACACAACAAGAATCACACAACCAAGAAGATTAGAACTTATATAATTTTATTAAAAACAAAAAGTACACAAGTAAAGAAAGATCGATTCCCCTTAATTACTAAAATTAGTAAATACACAAATTCGAAATTGTACATTTTAAAGCAAAAAGCCGTGGCCGATGTTCCTCCGACCCTCGACCTCCTCCATAACGATCCCGCCTTCGTATCAGCGAGTCTGTTGGCGACAAGGTTTAGAGAGTGTTTGGAATTGCTCGGCGATAACACTGGTGGTTCCGCGGCGGACCCAATGCTTGCCTTAGCCTTTGACTCACTGACCGAAGACAATGGCCTGCCTTTTTGTGCGAATCTAGTTGCGGCGATGGGTGCGTTATAAACAAATACTGCGGGGGTGGGATTAGGATTTGGAGGAGTGGGAAGGTGGTGGTTAGAGTAGGGCGGAGGGACTGTGGGCATAGGAAAGATTATACGTTACAAAATTAAAAATTTACCATTTAAAGTAAACAAAACGAAAAAAACTAGCTAAAAGTTAAACTACATATATAAAGAAACCTAATTGATAAGCGTATGTCGTCGTTTACATCTAAGCGAAAGTTGAACTTGAAACTAGAATTATATAGTGCGTTGGATTTATTATTTAAAGTTAAAGAGAGCGAGCAGTGAGGATGATAACAAGAAGCCAAGCAGCATACTGATGATGATGATGATAATGATTGATTATAATGGATACGGAAACCAGCAAAAACCACAAAAAATACGAAACACACACACTCTTAACAAGTAAACATAAAACTATATACATACTTATATACAATATATATATATATATATTTAACGAGTATATACAACAAAGGAAACAAAAACGACAAAAAGAGTAAAAAAAGAGCAAAAAGAAACGTACATTTAAAGCTACAGTTAAAGTAAAACATAAAGAGTAAAATTAAAAGGTAAATAAAAAGTAATGAAGGGAAGCATGACGAGAGAATAGGACAGAAAGTTATACAAGATACGATGCTTAGAGTTGCGTTGCACATTTTTCTTTTAAACATTCATCGTTTGCCAAGCAGACGGAAGCAGCAACAGCAGGAACAACAAATATATCGCGACAGCCAACATCAGTCAACAACAACAACAACTAGAACAACATCAACACACGCACACCCAACACCCACACCTAACCCACATTCGATAGACAACAACTACAATCAGAAAGAACCACAGATCAGAAGCGCGAGTAACAGACAGACAGACAAACAGACAGAAAGAAGAAAGGGAAGAGAATTGCTAAAAAATAATGAGAGCAAGCAGCAGAAAAACTTTAATTGATTATAAATATAACATATATTATATATCTTTAATTACTTATACAATATTTACTCTTAACTACTCTGCGCGCTCACCAAAAACAAAAACAAAAAACTGAGCGTGCACTGTGTGTAAAACATGATGAAAGTAAACTATTTTAATGATGATTATATATGATTGCGATTTTACAATTTATTATTACAAAAAGATGAAAAAAAAAAAACAAAAAACAAAATGAGAAACATACATATTATATGCTAATACATTTACCATACACACATATATATTATAAAAACAAATATGAAGTAATTTTTTCTATTAAAATACCATACACTAATTTTTAATTTGTTTATTTTTACAACAAATCAATTTACAATACATACATATAATTACAATATACAATAACAATACTTTACTTTACTTTATTTTTCGGTGATTTATTGCTTAGTGTTCTTCGTATAATTTTTACTCTACAACAAACAAAACAAATAATCCTAAAGATACAAATTCCTAATTTAATTTCGTTTAAATTACACTACAAATATGCTTACATTTTATATAACTAATTATTATACAATTTTTTAGAAAAAAACAAAAACAAACAAACGCAAAACAAAGCAAGTAAAAATGAGTAAAGTAAAACGTGTGTGAAAAGCAACGTTTCGATTTTTGAAAAAAAAAAAACAAAAAACCAAATGATTCTTTTTCGTGTATCTGTATCTGTACCACCACCACAGTCTGTATCTGTATCTGTGTGCAAGCCTGTGTGATTGTATGCGTCCGTTTTTAGCAAGTGTTGTCCTCGAAAATATCAAGATCATCCGGGCGGCGGGCGGCGTGAGGAAAGAGAGAGGACTTGGAGAAGTAAGGGAAGAACCGATGGATCAACGGATCATAAGCTTCAGAGCTAAGGAACCCATATATCTGTGTTTCTGCCGCATCACCTCTTTTTACAGAGAAGCACCATGCATCAAGCAGAGATCATCGTAACACCATTTATGATCTGCTGAGCGGTAGAAGCATAAAATAACTAAGAACCATGGCGGCAATTTTCAATAAATTGCAAGCAAGCAAATCAACCTGATGTAATTTAATAATATACAATTTATTATTTACTCATTATAATGCGGCTAACGCTCACATACATGTTTTTTGGTTCTGTTTCATTCTAAAACACAAGTTGGCACATAATTACCACGTACTCAGCTGAAGGTTAAAGTAAAATTAAAGTAAAGTAATTAGAGACTCTTAATTTTTTAGAAGACATAACACTCTGACTGTTAATTGTAAAACAAGTTCATTTCGAAATCGTTTACCAAATTTAAATACAGAATAAACCCTTTTTTTATTAACGTAAACGTAAAAAACCTATTAAAAATTAAAAAAAAAAAAACATACAATATATGTGCATCGTAAACGTAATAAACAACAAGAATATATATATGAATTACACCTACTACATACAACTATTATATACTATATACATATAATTATAAAATATAACGATTTAACGGTAAAATAAATTTAAATATTGTATTAAACAAAGTGTTGCACTTTCAACAAGCTTGAACAGAGAAGTTGATGAAAATAAGAACATTTAAAATTTAAGTGTACACACACACACATACCACAAACACACCCTGAGAACTGTTGTAAGAAAAAGTCCAAAAAAGTGCAGCGGGGATCGGGGAGCACCTAAGGAGGAGTGATTGACTAAAAAATCAGATTGTTTCGTTTGTTTTTTTGGTTACCAATTGATGTCATTTTGTGTATATGGCTTTTGTTTCTTCATTTATCAGTTTTATCGACCAACTGATCGACAGTTATCGGAAAGCTGCGCATTGTGTATTGGTACCGACTTGATTTACATTCTCGACAGCTCATCTATAGTTTGCCTTTGCCTTTTTATTGTTTACTTGATTTTGATCAGTTTGGAGATCCGCATACGAAATATAGAAAACAATAATGTAAGGGTTACACGAATTATTTTATATAACTGATAAGCTAACCATACGAACGATCGATGCGCCAAATGCAAGCCCAAAAACCAATGAAGAGAGTGCGTTGTTGTATACATATTGTATAGCTCTACATATAGCTCTAGGAGACACGAGAGAAAAGAAGATAAACAATGATTATTATATATATCAAAGCTTTTCCGGTCTATATAGTTCTTACAATTAAGTTCTCTCGAATTTGTTTACGGAAAAATCGAATTGGAAATGTCGACTGGTTACCCATATATGTAGTTAAGCTAAGAACAACTGACACACACTCGGATCCTTTTCTAACTATATGCTAGAAGACTAGAATTTTAAATGCGTTTTTTTTTCGCCCCCAACCCCATTTCTAGCCCCTCCTCAACACGAGAGTTGTTGTTTTTATGCAAAGGAAAAGAGTACTCTTAGCCATTAAAGACTAGAATGATTTGAAATAAGATGAGATTTAACAGAGATATCTAAGCTAAATTCCTAAGACAAAACGATTCCACCTAAGACACCTTTTTGTAATGACTAAATTTTTATAGGGCCAAGGCGGCGGCGGAGTGTTGGAACAACATAATAAATAAATGATAATGAGAAACAAATAAGATTAAAGATCAAGTGGCATGTACTTCTACTTAATTATGTTTTTTCCTTTTCATTGATTTATTTTTCTCTGTTTGCAAAAACATTAGCGATAGGTTCCCATTGTGTTTGTGTAGGAAACGACAAATCAAGTTGAATTAATGATTGTTAATGCCTGCAAGTTAAACGACAAATTATTATATATTATTAATATTGAACAACCACAGCAACATCCATTTTTGAAGCCCGACTTTCGTATGCTCGTTATTAAGTAAACCAAATTCGAATCGAGGTCTGTATTGATGTATATGGTAATTTTAAAAAGTGTAACAAAGGCAGAGGATATAGTGAACCAAAACTTATTTGTATGTAGTTAATAATAAAACACTATCATTAAATACAAAATAGACAAAAATACGGAAAAAAACACAGAAAAAAAGAGGAAAAATATGCAAAAATAACCAACAAAAAACAAAATTGAGACTGTAAATGAAAGGCAACAACATAATGATGGAGCTGTTTAGGACGAGGCGAAGAAGTTGGCTTAAACACACGATACTATACAACTCTCGCAACTCGAATAGAACACTGATGAATAAATAGGCTACCAGCATAAGTTCGTATAAGGATTTCGTTTAAACCGAAAAGTGTAATCAACTTGAATTTCATTTCAGTTCCTCGTGACTAGCTCATTCTCTGTACATTATGGCAGCAAGTACTATGTAGTATTGGTTTCGAACCCTTAATTTTATTTTGAGATGAGTGTAAGCTGAACATTAAGTATTCAATATCAACAACCAAACAAAAGCCGCGTAAGAATAACGAAACCGAATCTAAAAGATAAAGATTTAAGCATTTTGTAAGCCAAACAAACAAACACACACACACAAAACTTTCGATGAATTTGAATTTTTTACCGAAATGACGAAACTAAGGAAACTGGAATCTTAAATACTGATACTGAAAGCGATGTTAGATAACTAACGAGAAACACATAGAAACCTCCTACACCTGCATATACATACATACATATAGGACTTACTTGTAAACCAGATTGTAACGATTTTAGGCATATAAGTGTTGCGACTTGGAGACTCGAATAGAAGGCCGAGTATTGTCCCCTTTCAGGCATTCAATATTTTTGTTTAATTTTTGAAATAATTTCATAGACTTTTCTACGCGTACTTTTAGATCGAAAGAGTTAGTGAGCGAGGTAAATAGGGGTTTAACATTAGCAGCTGAGTTCAGGGTTGAGGGTTGGGAGGATACCGTGGTACAGTGCTTAAGAATTAACATTGAGGACAGGATTTACTTAACTTAACTTAACTGAACTAAAGAAACATAGATACAAGGACATACATGCAAGAGAAAAAGAAGAAAAACAAAACAAGGATCAATGAGAAACTTGAATGGAGAATACATACATGGAGCGTTGCAAGATTTTAGTTTACGGTAAACTTAAAGAAATTTTTTACAATGTATTTATACATACCTAAATTTAAATTTTAAATTAATTCTTTAATGTAATACGAACACAGTGCCTAAGTAATATCAAAACAAAAAAAATCGAAAATAAAATGAAAATAAGGATTTACATAAAACAAACAAAACGAGATTAAGAAGCGCAAGTAAGTACATTGTTACTAAAAATGGTAAAACAAAGAGAATAATAATCGAACAACTTTTAAGACAGCAGAGCAACATTCGAGCGACAGAAATTCAAACAGGATAATAATAAGCCAATAAACAAAAACATTTGCATACCAATTTATAAGAAACTCATGCAAAGAAAACAAAAACACACTCTAATAAGAACAAGAGCAGGAAACGGAAGCTGAAAACTGAAAAGAAATGAGTCCCCAAAAAATTCGTATTAAATTGTAAAAATGTTATTCAACCCAATATGGATCGCATAAAATGAATACACTACTGGATTGCCGTACAACCTACATTTATCCTCCAATTCCAATTCCTTCCTCGACAACCCCACAGGGCTACCAAATTATTTGATATTACTTATCTGAACATGCCACGTACTTGAAATGACATCAAATTGCAACACATTAAACATGTTTGTTTGCTCATTGGATTGGTTTATTATTTAGAATGAATGGTCAAAGAACCCCCCCAAAACAATTATTCTCTAAATTACATTTTTCTTATGTTCAATTCGTGTTAAAAAAAAAAAAATAAATACATACATGAAAATCCAAAAATAAGGAACAAAAAGAAATTACACATTTTGAAATTATGTTTAACAAACGAAATATTAATGTAGTGTGTAAAAAAAAAAAAACAGAAAGACAAACAAAACATAAAAGTAAAACAAGTTTTAAGCAAAACAAAAAAAACTTTGAATATATACATAAATTGCAAGTAAATAGAATAAATGTCACTCACTCTTTTTATTTAAGTTTTGTATTTGATCGATGATTGCTGGGATTGATAGTACATGCTAGAGCTCGGATGACCCAAAGACAGTCAGAACTCCAGCTAAAAATTTTGGGTGTGAAAAAAATGGTATAGCCCCTACCTTATCTTATTATTGATAAGCTATTTTCCCTCCGCGTCAGGGAAACCTTTCACCAATTTTTCCCCCTTTTGATCTTAGTATGTATTATTAAAAAAATAGTAATAGGGTTGACCTTAAGGATGCATTCCAAGAAATTCCGTTACGTATAGAAATTTGAACCCTTTTATGGGTGATATTTTTGGGAAGATCGTCTGATTGGCAAGTAATGGAGTTTTTTTCTGAATTTCCCACGACACTTAGAAGGAAATTCCTGAGCAGTAGAGCAGAGACAGATTCACTACATTGTAAACACCAATCGCCCTGTTTACAAGACCAAAAGTCAGAGTGAACACACAAAACTGACCAGGAACAAAGTGGGTGAGGATGTATTAAAATATATTAAGTTATTGTGTAGTTTTTGCGAATGCCATTTGAACTAACTATGAGTCCTAGATTAATTTTTCGTGCAGCTTTTGACATTATTGTCAAACTTTTTTAAACTTTTTAATTCGCAAAATGCTGGAGCTCGTAATACTTTTCCTTTGCAGTTCGGTAAGCTTTTTCGTTGCGCAGCTGGAGAGGCCAACCACATTTTGGGATTACAAAAAAGCTGCCTCCCCAATCGTCATGGGCTTAATATCCGCTGAAATTATTTACCAAAACGTTTGTATCTCTGATTTATATTACTCTAATAAATTATTAACTTTATAGAAATAGCAAAAGAAAAGGAAGACGGGTATAAAAATTACTTCGAATATAGAGATGACTTTATTTCGGCTGAGGGCGTTTAAATTAAAAATGTATTAAAATATTTGAAAGCAACGAATAAATACATATGATGATGTGATGACGCATGGGTACAAATTGCAAGGATTAAACAAACGCCTACAGCTACAGATTAGAATGAGTCCTATGAAATTGGAAACTATGCGCTCCGATCGATGATGACTACTTGGCTACACGTCGTCTTGTGGTTGGTGTGGTGGGTACTCCTCCGCCGCTGGGTGGTTTTGGGATCTATAAAGAGGATTTCAAATATAGAATCGAGCTTGGAAAGATCAAAGCCAAGCTTTTGCTCACAGAACGTATCGGTCTCGGTGTAAGGGAATTGGCAGGTGGCGGCTCGCGAGGCTGTGGTCCATCCGGATGTCCCACGACTGTAACGGCCACGGGTCTCTGCTCGGACCCAGCTCGTTCCATGCTCTCGCTGCGTGAATTAGAGCCGGAGCGCTTGAACATCCCGGAAAGCCGGCCACGCAGATCCTTTTTGCTCGACCTCATATCGCTGGCAACGCTGATGTCTGAATCAGATCCTTGAATCTAGAACAGGTATAGAATTTGGTTTTAAAAACTGCACGCCAGAACTACTTTTTAGCCTTACTGATATTTCACTCTCGGAATTGCGACTGCTCTTGGTCAGGCTGCGCAGCTTGCCCATGATGCCCTTTTTCTTTTTGCGAGGTCCCCGGGGTAAATCGCTCTGGGTGGATCCTCCCGATAGACGCGAATCGAGTCGTGAATCCAAGCTGGAGTCTCGGACCAGGCCGCCTAGCTCCGAGTCAATAGATTGCATTGAGGACACACTGCCATCGTCCTGGCGCCAAATGTTCTGTAAGATAGGTTTTTAAAGGAGTTATTATTTAATCAATCCGACTTAGAATATATATATATATATCTCACCTGATCCCTCTGTATGGAGTGATCCAGTGAGAGGCTCTTTCGAATCAGGCTGCCATTATTGGACGAATTCCGGGAGACGCGATTCCCGCCGCGCTGTGAGCCCGCTGCACTGGCCACCGAGCTAGTGCTGCCGTGGTGATCGTTTTCCTGCGAGGCAGCTCGTCGCAAATTGCCGCGTCGAATCCGGCTCCGCTCCTGTTCGTCTTCGTTTAGCCTCTGGAACTTTCGCAACTCCTCGGACGCCTCAGCCAATCGCGCCAGGACATTGGTGATTTGTGAGCTGCTAAGCGTTGGCGAGGGCGATCGACTGCGCCGCACATCCGGCTGTTCTGGACGCAAGTTCTTATCGTATCCGGTGCCGCCTCGCGAGGATCCTCCGCTGCCCACCATTTTAAGGTCAGGAGCGATCTTCACTAGCTCGTCAACAGTTTGCAAAAGAGCCCCCACCTTTCGGTCGCCGCCATCCGCCTCCATGCGTCTCTTGATCAGTTCCTTTTCGTAGCGTTCACGCTGAAATGGGAAACGGATCAGTGAAAGTTATATCTCAATAATCACTCTGATCTTCTCACCTCGCGCCTTAACTTCTCGTTGGAGGTACGCAGTTTGGCATGGACATCGCGCAGCTCCAGCAGATCGCACTGAAGCTCGGCAATCTTTTTGCGTCCCTCCTCCATTTCCTCCTCGGTGGCGCGCTTGATTTGGTCCAACTTTCGCTTGGACTCCAGCCGCTCCTTGTCCCGCTCGCGTTCCACTTCAAAGAGGGTCTGGCGCAAATCTCGGGCCAGAGTGGAGGTCTCCTGCAGCAGACGCTGCTGATCCTCCCGCTCCTTCTGCCAGGACAACTCCAGCTTAGTCTTCATGCCCGGCAACTTGGTGCTGCCCGATCCGATGACCCGTTCCTCTTCGAACTCGTTCAGCTTCGATTGCATCTCGGAGATTTTGATCTCGTTGGCACTGCGCTCGGAGACAAGTTCGGTCTTGACCTTGCTGGACTCTAGCCGGGACTCGACCAGCTGATCCTCCAGATGACCAATCTGCAAATCGGGCGCAATTTCATTTTAAATATTCTTCGGTATAGTCTTCAACTTTGTGGACTCACCTGCTGTTCCAAGTAGGCGATCTTGCTCTTGTCATCGTCATCGCTGCTGTGCATGGAACCACGACTTTGTCTGCCCGTGTTGTTGGCCTTCAGATCCCCGATCTTCTTCTGCGCCACTTCCAGCATCTGCTTGAAGGCGTCTCGATCTTTCTTGAAGCGTTCACATTGGCGCTATTGTACAATATAATTTTTAGAATTAGTTTTCTTGAGTAGTTTATTGATCCTGCATTACCTGCATTGAGTTCAGTTCTCCGCTGAGGTTCTTCACCTGCTGCTCGTACCGCAGTCGAGTGGTAGCCACCTCAGACTTCATTTGAAGCTCAGTGTTTTGTAATCTAAGTTGGGTAGATTAATTTGTAATATAATAGAAGGAAAAAGCAGTAATGCAAAGTAATGTTAATATTACAAAATTATATCTAAAGCTCGCTCCAAGGGCTCTAAATTTAAACACAATAACTTCTGTTACTTTGAAATATCTTATGAATACTTGGATATTTCCACTTACTGGTCCTTCAGATCCCTGATCTCAGCATCTCGTCTCGCTCCATGGCCATTCAACGATAGCTGGGCCTGCTCGATCCGGTTGTAATCGCTCAATTTGCCATTGAGATCGTCGTTATCCTTACGGAGCTGGAATACCAGGTCGATGTTCATCTCGTTCTCTCGGCGCAGCCGCTCATACTCGTGCTCCTTCTCCGACAGCTTGTTCTTGAGAACCGTGCGCTCGTACTCGCCGCCATTGCCATTGGAGGTCTTGAGGGCTTTGGCCTGCAGGTCGGCGATCTTCTTTTGAGCTTCATTCAACTTGCGAGCCATGTCGGTGCGCTCGATTCGGATGGTGTCCATCTCGGAGATCTTCTGCCTGTTGGCGTTCAGCTCGGCCTGAAGGCTCTGCTTCTCGGTGGTGAGTTGGGCCCGCATCAGGATAGTTTCCTCGGAGAGTTTCTCCCACAGGTTGTTGAGGTCCTCGTAGCGCTTTTGCTCCGAGCTTAGCGAGGACTGGACCTCCTCCACTTGCTTCTTGAGATCCTGCACTTGCTTGCTATCTGACTTGCTGGCCTTGGCCTTGAGATCCTTGATCTCCTTTTCCAAGCTCGATTTGTTCTTCTCGGCTGTCTTCTTGGCACTGAGTAGATCCGCGTCCAGTTGGGTGATCTTGGCCTCCAGCTTCTCCTTTTCCTTGCCTTGCTTTTCCAAGTCCTTCTCCAGGCCCGATAGCCTCTCCTTCTCCCGCTTGCTCTGCGTCTCCAAACTGGACTTGTTCACCTCAGTCTGCTTCAGTTGAACGTCCTGCTTTTTGAGCTTCTCCTCCAAATCCTTGAGCTTCGAGTTAAGTTTCTTGGCATCCTCATCGCTGCGCTTGAGCTTCTGTTCCAGCTCGTTGACCTTGCTGCTGGTGCCATTGAGAAGCTTCAATCGCTGGACGTCGCCCTCGGCCAGGGTCAGCTTCTGTTTATATTTCTGCACCTCTTCCTCAAGACTCCCCTTGGCTGTTTGTAGGGCCTTGAGCTGATCAGTTCCACTGGAGCTGAGCATTACCCGCATCTCGCTGATCTCGTCCTCCAACTCCTCCACCCATTTCTTAAGATGGCTCTTGGGCGTCAGATCGTTGACCCTTTTGGCAGTGCGAGCTGGCAGCTTGGCATCCGCTTCCAACTGCATCCGCTTCAGCCGAGCAGTCAGCTCATCCCTTTCCCGCTGGGCCACTGCCAGAGATTCCTTCATCTTTGCATCCACCTCGCCGTTCTTTTCGCTGGCCTTGCGCAGAGCCAGGAGCCGCTTATTCTCCTTGGCCAACTTGTCGTTTTCGGTTTCCAGTGTGCTCAATCTGCTGAGTTGGTCCTTGAGAGACTCAGCCGCCTGCTCCTTCTCCTGCAGCGTCTTTCGCAGCAGGCTCAGCTCCTCGTTGAGGGTCTTCAGTTTCTTTTCGGCCGCACTCGGAGACGTTCCGAAGCTGAGAAGAGAGCTCTTGCTGCCACTGGAACTGGAATTGTCCTGCCGCAGCTTGGTTTGAAGCTCACGCACATACTTCTTGGACTCGGCATTCTCCTTCTCCAGATCCTCCACCTTGAGGCGCAGTATGGAGGCCTCCTGCTCGTTCAGCTCCAGCAGAATTCTCAGCTCGGCAGGGTCATCCTCGTCGGAGATTCCCTCGTCGCGATCGGCCTGGACCTCGGGAGCGAGGCGATGAGGATGCGGGGTGGGGCTGAGCTTACGACCTAGGAAAACGATACAACAAATAATTTGCAGTTATCACAGGTGCCACAGAAATCATTAAAATTCTGCCCAAATGATGCAGTTTTAGATTTATTTATTATAAATCCGAAGTTTAGGTAGCACTTCTGGTTAGTTTAGTTAATTACCAACTAAATGAGGATATTTTGGATACTACGGGTTGTTTCAATTAGTCACCATTGTTAATCCAAATGAGCAGCCTCAAAAAAATGGCAAATTACTGATTCATTTCTTTCATTAATAAGCGCATGGAAAATAACGTTAGTTGGTTAAGAGAATACATTGTCCTCAGTTAATGAAGAGAAGAACAGTGAGTAACTCTAGTTCATAGGAAGTTCCTGTGACCTCAGCTTAAATGAATGATGATTAAAATCCACGGTTTCCACTTGTATTTATTTAATTCTTTACTTAACTAACTCGGATGTTGTTTAATCCTTTTTAAAATTATTATTAAACCGTGGACTTATCATTTATATGAAATACGTTGTCTACGAACTAGGGTTAAGAGTACTTATTAAGTGCCGTTTTATTCGTACTTCTTGAGCGCGTTGCCATTTTTTTCAACTGCATCATCAACGACTCATTTTCATCCTCGAAACGAGTCACCTTTTTCCTCAAGTGTTCAGCCTGAAACACACAAAAACTTGATATATTACAACTGAGATTAAGGACGCGCAAAAGGCAATAGTAAAGTTTAAAGATCGTGTTCGAGGATAAAAATAGTATTGCTACGTTTCGAACAAATACTGGTTCTACGAGTGATTGCTACACAGAAAGAATGCACAGATCCTCGACGATTGAGGTTCTTGGTACCTGCTCCACTCAGAAGGACATGCGAAATGGCGCTGGGAAAGAGTAGGGAGCGATTGGATTGACCAACTCTCGAGTGCGACGATGATGATGATGATGGGAAAAGCCCCATAAATGGCGACGGCGTAATCTCTCGTTCTAGATCAGTTTGGGTGACACCCTCTTTTGTGGCCACCCAGTTCTCCATACTGGTGGACACATCACTCTGTACCAAGGCCTCGGTCTGAGTGCCTCGAGGGAAAGCCACCAATTCAGATTGCATTTCGTGAAAGGTCTGAGTGCCACAACTGAATCTAACCCGCTTTCGCTCTCGATCCCGATCCCTGAGTCGCTGAAGCTTCGTGTAAAATGCGTTATATTAAATAATAAATCGCGTTGGTATTCTGCGTAAGGCATCCTTTACCTCCTCTTCGGCGAATTTTAATTGGTCCTTTAGGTCCGTCTCCCGCTCAATGGAGTCCTGTAGCTCGCGCTGCAAGTGCTGCGGATCTTCCTGTGAGCCTCCACGCGTGAGGGACTCTCTGGTGATCTTGGCATCCGCCGATGTCGACTTGCCCAGAACACCTAGCATGGGCGCCTTCTTCTTCCCAGGGTTTCGCAACTCTTCGGCCTCGGTCTGGGTAAAAAATAATTATAAGAGAATATTATAAGGATGAAAAACTGAAACATACCTGCAGCTTCCTGGTGAGCTCACTAGAGAATCGCAGCTCCTCCTCCAATTTTTTGACCTTCGCACTCAGTTCGGCGTTGAAGGAGCTCTGGCGCTCCTGCTCCAGCGTCTCAATCTTGCGGTCGCTCTTCTTTAGCTTGAAGCTGAGGATGCGACAGTTCTTGGTGGCCTTCTCAAGTTCCTTCTGCAGGCTGGTCTTTGCCTTCACCTCGTCATCGCGGAACGTGTCCTGCACCTCGTCCATCTCGGCTTGCAGATTGAGTATCTCCCGCTTGGCAGACTGGTTCTCCTCCATCAGCTCCTCGCAAATCTGCTCGGCGGCCTGCAGCTTCCGCCTGAGCTCGGACTCGCTGCCCTTGCTCTCCAGCTCCTTCATCCGAAGGTTCAGCTTGCGCTTGTCATCGCTGACTCGGTCCAGCTGCTCCTTCATTTCGTTTAGCTTCTGCTGGAGATTTAGGGCCTCAGATGCAGCTGTCCGATTGGTGCTGGTATCCATGGAGGCCAGACGCCGCAGCAGGATATCGCTTTTGTCGCGCTCCGCTCTCTCTGCCCGTACCTTCATCGTCTCCAACTCCGTTCGCAGCAATTTCATTTGCTCCTGCATGGCCTGGGCATCCTGGGACTTGGCCGGCGTGCTGGGAGTGGTTGTGTGGTTGGAGGAGGTGTGGGATGATGATGCAGCGGGTACGGTTTGTCTTTTAATTTCCTTGCTGGCCACGGCAACATCCGCTTCCTTGCGACGCACCGAACTGGAACTTGAAGATGCAGCTACCTTCACTTCACTAGAGACGGATGTTGTGGTCTTCAGGTTGCTGGTTCCACTGCTGCTGGACGCCGTTGTTGTCGTGGCCGCAGCCACCGCCACTTTTTTTGGTGGCAGCGCGGCGCGTTTCAGCTCAGCTTGTGGAGTCTGATTCAACGAAGTTCCCGACTTACTGCGCTCAGGTCGATCAGGAACTGCTGGCGCAGTGGATGCAGTGGACTCGGTTTCCCTGAAAAGAGATATGTCGTTGTTGTGTTATTGACTTTACTAAAATAATGAAATAGTTAATCCAATATTACTTCTTTTAATATATTTTTTTAATATATCCTTTATTTTTAACAATTTCTATTAAAAATACAGTATATAATTTATCTTTTACTCACTCATCTCTCCGCGGAACGGATCGCTCGCGACTGTTTTCTCGGGAGTTCAGACTGCGTTGCTTCTTGAGGAGATTCATTTTTCGGACACGCTCGGCTAGACTGTCTGTCGACAGGATGACTAACTCATCTGGAATACTTGAAGTTTTACTGGGCGAGGATGTGACACGGGTTGACGGTGTAAGAGCGTGTTCCACCTGTGAAGGATCAATGAAATAGTTTGAAATTCAACGGTTGTAAGGTTTCTTTTTATTAAATTTAACGTATTAAGTAGGAGTATAAATTATTAAAAATATTCGTTTGAGTAACCGTTAACTTTTTAGCTAGTAACGTTGACCTATTTACCCACCTCCTTAATGTCCAAGGCAGTTGTGTGACGCCGCGGCGGCACCGGCAGCTTGACAGTGACGGCCACATTGTTATCCTCGGCAACGGTTGCTCGGCTAGGGACCGCTGGCTGCGGACGGCGCCCGGCATCGTCCGGCTCGTCAATGTCCGGCGTAGAGGCCCAGGACTGCGGACGCTTCCTCAGCTCTACATTGAAGTGGACAACTGGGTTCAGTAAGGGCATCAGGTGCCAGGACATGCAGGTGCATTGCAAGTTGCAGGTTGCAATTAGCGTTGAAGTACAGTACACACACATACACGGACGTCGTGGTGCGACAGTGAAACAAACGAGCGAGAGCCAGAGGCACAGTACAGATCACGCGTTACATTGGCAGCAGTTAACATTATAACGGTTCATTTAATGCAGAGATTAGTGTGAAGATAGAGAGAGAGACAGACAGAGATGGCACAGTAGTTTTGGGTTGGTTTTGTGCAAGCGCAGAGTGAGAGTGAGAGAGATATGTAGACAAACACATTGATTAATAATTGTATTATTATAATTTTTTTTTTTTTTTTCAACTTACATAAAACAATAATCTTTGCCTAACGATTTCTCAATGTTTAAAAAGCGTTTCATATCCCAATTAAATTTTTTTTATGATCATATATGTTTAGTTCTTATAATTTAGAATCTAAAAAAAATATTCTGTACAAAAATAACCATTGAAGTTAAATCAATACCTTTAAAAAAATATATTTATATCCCTTGAATTAAAAAATATTTTATTATAGAAACAATTATATTATTTACGATCGCAAATCAGATGGAAATAACGGATTGTCACTGAATATTTTAAACACACATTCCATTTGCCTGCTCATTGAGAAACCGTTACCAAATTAATATTTTAATAAATAATCATATTAATAGAGGTTATAAAAGAGACTACTGATTATAATTTATAACACAAACATGATGAAAAACAAGTTCATAAATTAATCTAAATACCTAACAAATATTTACTAAGGCTAAGATTAAGCTTTCATTGAGGTTTGAGTTTCTAACCCATGGTATGCACTCAAGACATAAAAATGGAGTGTTTGATTTAGTTTTAAGCTTTTAATAAGTAAACAAATTTAAATAATAACACGAAAGAATGGATACCATCGGTTGCCGATGCTGGTATACCCTTGTAGATACATTATATTATAAACCTTATTCCAAATGTCTTTTAAAGTATAACAAAGAAGTGCTCGGAAGTGCTTCTCCAACTATTAAACAGACAGACGATAGATAGACCAATTTTTTATAATAATAAAGAATATACATTTTCTATCCATTTACTTTAACTGAAAATATTGTCTTACTACAAGGGTTGGAACTAAATTTAAAAACTTGTTTGGTTTAAGTCTGTTAGGAATCACACCTATATCATTGCCGTTGGTTATATTCGCGCTGGTAAGATTTTGCGTTGAAGTCCACGTCCGGGAAGTGGGTCTAAAGGAGAGAGTTTCATTGGTGATCAGATATCCAGGGAGTGGTATTTGCTCATCACTCACCGCGAACTCTGGGCATCGGATAGATTGGGCGAGGAGGCGGCCACCTCTTCGCCCGCCCTCCGGGCTCCATGCTCCTTGTAATCCCGGAAACAGCGCTTACATCGCGTTGGATACCGAGTCTGTGGATGAAAGCCGAGGGGGCAGAGCTGATCGCCTTTCAGCGATGGATATAGATGATGCATCTGTTCTCGTACAACTTAGCAGCTTTTCGTTTTCTAAAACCGTTAATTCAGATATTATTGTCAACCAGATAGAAATTAATATAATTAAAATAATTCTTAGCAAAAAGACTTCAAGTGAATTTTTTTCAATAAGATACCAAATGGTCATTTAAGAGTTTTGTGTGGTTTTTTATTTGATAGTTATATCTATTATTTGCACGAACAACATTCCCAATTGACCGGTTCTGTACAAAACATTGGAATTTCTGGCATTAATCCAAATCAACAAAAGAATGTTGTACACTTGTACATACATGTGCTCATCAAATAGTAGAATTTAGTTTGCCAGCAAAGTGTATTTCTTATCTTTTACTTGGTCATTACTTTTAAGTTTCTAGATTGCTTGAACGCTTGAATTATTTATAAATTACAATGTAGCACAGCTTGATGTAGATCAATGCCTTTGATTACAACAAAAACATTTGTAAGCTCTCTAATATTAGGAATATAATATAATAAATTTATTATTTTATTATTTATTTTTATTATTTTATTTTTTTTTTAGGGAGCTGTCGAGACAAGGATCCGGCCCTTAAAATAGTATATTTAGTAAATTGTATAAATTATTATATATGATATAGATATGTTTAGATGTTAAGCCGAAGACTAACAGAAAGAAACTGACTAAAGAAACAATTTCCCAAAGTGAAAACAAGAAAGAAAGCTAACTTTGGCCAGCCAAAGTTTGTATACCGTTGCAGGTAACAATTAAAATATATCATAACTAAGCCAAAAATAAATTAATTTCGATTCGGAAAGCAGTTTTGTTAGTTTTTATTAATTTAAAAAAACTGCATACCAAATTTAATATTTTAAGAAATCAAAATTTTTGGCCATTTTTGCAAATTTTAATGAAGTAACCCTTTATCAAATTTCGCAAAAATGTCAAAAAAATCGATTTCTTCCTTACATATCTAGAAAGATTCCCCTGTTGATGCTGATCAAGAATATATATGGTTTATGGGGTCGGAAATGATTCCTTGACTTAGAAAAATATTATTTTGTATTATAAAATCGGATTTTTTATATTAAAAAACTTCTTGATTTTTTTTTAAATTAAAAATATCATAACTCGGCCAAAAGATCATTAATTTTAAATCGGAAAACTGTTCTGTGCAAAATTTTCTACAGTTAATAAATCTGCATACTTCATTTAAAAATTTTGAAAATTCAATTTTTTATCAAAATCAAAAATTTTAATGATGTAACCCCTTATAAAATTTTGCAAAAATGGCCAAAAAATCGATTTCTTCCGGACATGTCTAAAAAGATTCCTCTTGTGATGCTGATCAAGAATATATATATCGATTTCTTCCGGACATGTCTAGAAAGATTCCTCTTGTAATGCTGATCAAGAATATATATACTTTATAGGGTCGGAAACGTCTCCTTCACTGCGTTGCAAACTTCTGACTGAAATTATAATACCCTGCAAGGGTATAAAAATGATGAATTAATCAAATAAACTTTTGACCATATTTCACCGGCTTTCTATGCAATTAGTACAATGCTTTTGCTCACAAAGAGTAAACTTCCGAAAAGCAATTGTAAATATAAACAATAACAAATATGTATCCCATATATTTTAAGAGCCATCTCAAAAGAGAGAGAAAAATGCAGGCGATCATCATCGCAGGTGGAAGCTGCGCAGGCAGCCTGCGCATGTTTTTAGCAAAAATATTAATTGAGACCAAGGCAATGCCCGAAGAGAGTGGTAAGGGAGAGCTTTTTTTATCGCCACCTCTTAACTTTCTTTGGCTCGCTCTTTTTTCGATGCTGCATATCCCTAGTGCGTTTATAAATAATTATCACCGTTTTAACCTATTTTCATCCGTGCCGTTCCGATTTTATTTTATTTTTTTTTTTCGGCGCGGTACTCACTTGCAAAATGTGCGACTTAATTTAGAACGCCCAGCGACAACTCACACAAAATACTTCCGCATTTAGAATAATTAGCGGCTGGACGACTGGGAATTGGACCAGGACCAGGCCAGCATCCGCATCCGCTCTTTCTCCAAAGGCACGACGATCCGCTGTGGACACTGTGAGAGTGATACGATGTGGATGTGGCCGCGAGGCGTGCGGAATTTTTCGTTTACCACAGCGATTTCAGCTGGGCTGTTGCGTAACCCGTCCGGATTGGCGTTTCCTGTGCCTTGCAATTACGGCTGATTTCGCGATCCTAAATCCTTATTATCCTTTGATCACTTTGGTCGGCAAATCCCCGCTCACCTTTTGCTCGCTGTGTCAATTTTGGAATATTCACACTTAATTCACAACATTTACGGCCAAAAAATTAGCTGTGTTTTATAAATAGCATTGTGTTCTTTTTCCTTCTGAATGGCAGCGCACTTCACATACACAAATCATCCCAGCGGACTTCAAATGCAAGACGTTTTCGAAATATATATATACGTCGATGGATCAATCGCTCTCTCGGTGGGATTACCAAATATTATTTGTTTACAATAATTTCAATTGTTTCCAAATTGAATTTTTGACTTGAATCACTGGCACGCACACAGGCCCGAGCATACATATGTATATTTATATATCTTTAATATAACCGCCGATCGTCGAGCTCTCGAAATACCTATACGGCGGATAGCTGCATCTCTTTCGCGCTGCCATGCGACCACGGCGCAGATTCTGGGCACTGTTTTTGGCTTGCGAACGCGTTGAAAATCGACGAGAAACTAAATTTAAATCATTTCGAAAAGCTTAAACTAACCGCCGGAGCCAATTGTATTATTGTACGAGATATTGCCACTCTTTTTTTGTTTAAGAGATTTTTACAAAAGAGAATCGAATCGGCGGAGGAAAACTCGACCATTTTCGAAAATGTTTTCGAAGTTTCGTTAACTCAACAGACTGGAGAACCAATTCAGTATTTATCCTGTGAAAGTTTTAGGAAGAAAACTCAGGAAAATCAGAAATTACTTCAGCATTTAAGTATATTTACATACATAAATATAATTTTAAATTTCAAATAGCGCCATACCGATCCAAAATGTGGGCATTACGATGCTAGGTGAAATAAATACAACCAAGAAACAAGCTTTTAAAAATTATAAACATTATAAATTATTCAAGAAACTGTTTTTAAGATTTTGAAAATATTTATCTGCCAAAATATGAAAGTGGGAAAGGCTTGAATAAATAATTACGTATTGAAATAGTAAACATAATTTGAAAATGATTTAATTGTTCGTCAGATTGCCAATAAATATGGATTTTAATCAACCTTTTTTGTCGCATTTTAAACAAGTTTTATTTATTTATTAATAATATACAAGTGTAAATTGATTTACTATTTTCAATTGGAAAAATTCGGATATATTTTATACAGTATTTTGAAAATAAAATAAAATTAATAAATAATTAATAATTAAGCTCCAATCACCAGCTGTTGTTTGTTTATATTATTATTTTTTACGACCGTATATCCTTCAGTTATCTCTAGGGAATCAAAATTAATGGCCACATTGAACTTTAGAACATAGCTTCAACTGCATTTATAGTGCATATCAAAATCACAAATATATGCGCCTAAATGAAATATACTTTGGTCTTTATCTTACTGATTATCATACAAATTCCTTAATTGCAAGTCACCCGTGAAAATGTCTGATTATTTCTCGATTTGTTACGGAATTTATTTAGAAATCATAAAATCGACAGAGTACATGGTGTACATTATTACATTCGTTTTGTGTTTGTGTGTGAGTGGGTTTCGCCTTCATTTAAATGATTAACTCCATTTCCATTGTTTACAATGTGTGTATATAGACACTATGCTCTAATACGTATGTATAAATTAGAGATTATTAATCGCTAGGTCCTAAATCAGGCTATCCGATGACGAATGTGTGTGCCCTCTTCATGTGTGAGCTGTTTTGTGAGTTGGGTGAGTGAGTAAATACGATGCAACAGCGGCGCGAGCGAAATGAAGAGCATATATGATTCAACAATGGCAGGTAGCAGCACCTCTGCCTATCATGTTGCACTGGGGACATCGGCGGCAGTGGGTGGTGTGGCCGCTAGCTCCTCGCCAGAGTCGTTTGGCGTCGTCGTCACTGACGGCACCAGCGGCGGCGGTGGCAGATGCGAGCTGGCTGCTGCAGGTCCATTGTTGTTATCATTGACCACAGGCTGATCCCCCGCCTCCAGGATCACCGTGGGAGCAGGCTGTGGCTGCGTTTGGCTTTGACTTTGATTCTGACTGGGGGCAGTGTTGAATGAGTTGTTGCACGCCTTCGCCGCTGGCTCCGGACTGCTGTACATCTGGATAACAGAGTTGTTGTTCATATTCTCGACAGAGGCGCCCGAAATGGACAGATCGTCAGCCGAGTCGTCCGCCATGATATCCGTCTGCACGGCTTTCTCCTCCAGCAGGTGGTCGCTTTCGCGTATTGGACGCTGGGCAGATCCGTACTGCTTGGATATCTGCAACAGTTCGCGCAGTGTCTCATTCTCGAGGCGCAGCTGCGAGATAGTCTGCAGCTCTCGCTGCACTACCCCATCGTCCGCGCTGGCCGCCCGCTGCATTACGGCGGCCATCTCGTTGATCTTCTCCCGCTGCTCGCGGATCACCTGCCACATGCGCTCGTTGTACAGCTCCTTGAAGTTAAACTTGCTGTCCAGCACCTTGGACACTGTGTGCTCGCGGTACTTTTGCATCATCAGCTCCATGGCCCGCTCGTAGTCCTCGATGCAGATCTTCAGTTCGCGATTCTCCTTGAGTATCTCCGAGCTGTTGATATTCTGCTGCTGGATCCGATTGACCATGTCGGCATTGGTCTTGTTGTTCGAGATGCGGTTGAGCGACTCGATGTCGTCCTGGTACTGTCGCAAGCTCTCCACCAGCCTATTGTTCGTCTCCGCCTCCTCGAGCAGCGCTGTTCCCAGTGCGTCCAGGTCCTTGACCCGACTGGCCATGCGCTGGGCGTCCATTATTATCTGGCCCACCGATAAATTCGACATTCTGCCGCCGTCACAAAGCCCAATTGCAATTTTAGAATTTCTTTTGTTATGTTTCCCAGGTCTTGCGACCCGCCTGGCTCTGCGAAAACAATGGAGGAGATTCACAACATTTTCTTGGCAGCTTCCTGACTAGCGGATGGGCCCTTACCTGAGGTGTAGTTTAACTGATGTCCTTTTTAACAGCTTTATTTTATTTCTGGGCCAAAATACGGAAAAAAATACGCTTACTAATAAAAATTTTGACGACCAAGTGTTGCCAGATGATGCCCCCTAAAAAATCTCAAAAAGTTGAAATTTCCACCTAAAAAATCCAGTTTTCCCTCAAAATTTTAAAAATCAGTTAATTTCAAAAAATATAAGTAAGATACATCTTATTGTTACTTTATTTTAATGTTTTTTATACATATGCATCGAATATACCTTCTGAAAACTCGGTTTTGTAAGCCTCTTCATTCGCCAGATGCGAATTTGGCTTTGCACCTAAAAAATCTCAAAGAGGTTAAATTTCCCCCTAAAAAATCCAGATGTCGCGCTAATTTAAAAAATCAATTTATTTCTAATTTATTTAATTTGCTTCAAAATGTAATGTTTAAACTATCGCAAAACATCGCAGATATTTTTAGTAATTTAGTCGTCAGGAATACCCTGAAGGAAAAATAAATGAAATATTCGTGTTTCTTTCTCAGCATTCCACTTGTGTACACCTGCGGTCATAATAATAGCACGAAATATGATGGATGTTTTAAAAATACAAAGTATTCATAACCCTAAATAATTGATATTTCATGTTTATAAGTAATTTAATTTGACATGATTTAATAATAATCATTGTAAAGAATGTTCTAGCGAACTAATGGAGACATTTAAATTTTATTAGAATATATCTCCTAATTGCTAAATATATTCCTCTTTGCTTACAAATTAAGAAATTTTGAAGGCTAATGTTTAATGAAATATAAATTAGCTTTCCGATCCATACCCTGATCTTTAAATACATATATTTTTCCCAAAAATTGTTCAAGCCCCAAAATAAAGTGTAAAAAAGAAGCTAAAAGCTTTATTATCATTTTTATGTAAAGTCATTAGGAAGCTATCAGTACAGATTTGTTGTTCTTAATGCGAAAATGGAAGACTTAGCTAAGAATGGACGTAATGCTAGAATCCTAATCGATCCATACACGGAGTAAAACTAATAATATCTATCGAGTACCTTAAGTCTATCTGATGTCGTATAAGTACTTTCGTCATTTGAAGTGGTAAGTAGATAAAACACAGAGGTAGAGGTAGGAATAGCATAATACATCGGGCGTAGGGATGTACAGACTAAAGATCACGAGATTGCGCTTACACGCCAACACTGTTGAGACTGCCGGAGGAGAGGTTCTCGGAGCGACTAGAGAGCCGGGGTCGCTTCATGAGCACACGGCCTGCCTTGCTAGTGGGCAAGTCCACCGGTCCCACCTCCGCCGATTGATTAAGATGATTGTTGTTGCCGCTGTTGGATCCGTTGCTTCCGCCGGCACGTTCCAGCGTGCGTTGAGAACGGCGTAACGAGGACGAGGACATCCGCCGCAGGCCGGGATCATAGTCGTAGCTTGACTGGCACTGGAAGTACGCCATGTCTTGGTCGGTTTCGTTCTTCTCCTCCAGCGTCTGCTGCTGCTGCTGCTGGGCCAGGGGGTTAAGGGTGATGTGAATGTGTCGCGTTCGCTGTCGCTGCTTGCCGGGGGAGCAGCTGCTGCCCAGGGCCACGAAATCCTCCCTTAAGTTCGCCATCCGTGGCTTGTTCTGACTGCTGCCGCCACGGACGCGAGAGCTTCGCCGGCGACACACGCACAAGCAAGTGCTAACCAGTAGCAAAATCAGCACTGCTCCACCGCCAATAGTGCCCGTGAGCATGGGACTCATGCTAAATGTCTCATTGTGACTGGGCGTGGTCGTATCCCGATCCCGGTCTCCCTTATGCAATACGGGTTCCTCCGTGGTACTGGTCTTGGGACGCTGCGTCCTCCCTTGCTTCAGAGCACTAAACTCGGAGGCGGAGACGGCACTGAAGGACTGCAGCTTGAACTCGTATATGGTAGCCGTCTCCAGGGGGGTGATCTTAAAGCTCCTGGCCTGCGCTCCCTCGATTGTAGCCTTGAAATATTCACCCGCCGACGAGGATGGGCGATAGTAGGCATAGTATCCTGTGATCAGACTCTCATCAGCATTGCTGGCCAAACGCCAGTGCAGCACCACAGCTGTCTCTGAATACTCTTCGATCTCCAGGAGCTCAGGCACGGGCATGGGATCGAGTGCTGCTCCCGGCTGCAGGTAGAACTTGGCCGAAGTGACGCTCTCCTTGTTGTCGTTGTTGGAGTAAACGGCCAGGATGCGGAAACGGTAAGTGTGCTGGGGCTTCAAGTCCGTCACCGATGCCGTGAAGCTTTTGCCCAGCTCTGAATTCCATTTGGGCTTTCCGTACGGTATATTGTCGTTCGTTGTCTGCCAGTTTTTCCGCTTGGCTTCGCCAACCATGCGATACTGCACCTTGAATATGACGATGGGCAGCCCATCATTGCGGGGCACTAGCCAACGGAGCATTACGGATTCATCAGAAAGACGTGTCACATTCGGTGGCGAAGGCGGGATCATCTGCTGCTGCTGCTGTTGCTTCCGGCTATGATTGGGCTTCGGATGGGAACGGTGAGGAGATCCTCCTCCCGATTCGCGGGGCTCACTCTGGATCTGCTTGGGATTCACCTGCAGCAGCGCTCCGGCACTATGCTCGCCTAGAGGGTTCCGGGCAAAGCACTGGACATAGCCTGCATGCCTCTTAAGGACGCTGTGCAGCACCAGGGAACCATTGCTAGTCAGCTCAGCCTCCGTATCATAGATGCTGCTCTCCCCGTTCAACAGCCAGTAGATCTCTGGAGCAGGCACTCCGGCCGCCTCACACTCCAGCTGTATGCGTTCGCCCTCGTTGGTGAGATTCGCCCAAGGGGAACGTATAATGTGTGGTGGCTGCTCCACATGCAGCCGGATGGAGTGCTTCAGAGCTGGTCGTACGCCGTTGTCCAGGAAGCAGATATATGTGCCTGCATCCCGAACCTGGACATTGGCTATCTCCAAGGCGTGAGTCAATACTGTCGTGCGCTTATTGTTAACGGCTCCAGCGACATCGGGGCTGCTCCACACGGCTGTAGGCGTCGGTGAACCTATGCCAGGGCAGAGCAGTAGCACAGTGCCTCCCTCCCGGGCTGTAACAGTTTGGAATCCGGCCGGCTGTCCGTTGGGAATGTGTGGTGATTTGTTCTGAGACCTCTCAAATGATACGATCTGTAATTCCAGAGAGCTGGACAACTCCGTCCTGGCCCCTGAAGCCGGATTCGTGGCCTGGCAGCTGTACGTACCGGCTGACTCTGAGGAGACATTGCTCAAATGCAAATTGCCATTGCTGGCCACATACTCCGCCTTAATTTCCACACCATTCTGATAGTAGGTCCAACTCGCCGCGGGATTCGACTGCACCTGTTGGCCGCAGGACCAGAACACCGAGTTCCCAGCAGGCACACGCCATTGCAGAGAAGATTCTGGGCCCACCAGCCGAGTGCTGGCCAGCTCAAGGCGGGCTGTGGTGGAGGTTACCACCAGGGGACCAAACCAGCCAATACACCTGTACTCCCCGAGTGTGTCTGACCGGACGAGAACCCTTAGGCGGGAGATGGCCGCTTCCTGCGTCACATTCGCCTTGGCCGTGCCCGTGCGCAGGTGCTTGAACCCGGCTCCTGGAGATCCACGGCCTGTGGTGGCATTCCAGCGTCGATAGCTCCACTCGAAGCGCTCGGGCTGCAAACTGGTCTCGCACTCCAGCACCACCTCGTCTCCCAGGGGCGCCACCAGTGATTCGGGCGCGCGAAGAATTCGCACGCCTGGCGAGGGATGTGCGGGATAGGCGGGCGGCAAAACCGGAATTGCTCCGAGCCGCGACGTCAGCAGCGAAACGAGCAGCAGCGAGGATGTCAGCAACGACAACGACATTGTGGCTGATTACGGGGTGCAGGGCGAGGGCTGCAGAAAATATATTTTAGTCCTGGATCTCGAGGGCCATAGGAGCGCGCTTGGCTCACCTGGCACCAGCTCAATCTTCGTTTGGATCGGTTTGTCCAGGAAACGCGTTTGCGTTTGCGCAGTTTATAATTTTCACTCTCGGCGATCTCGCATCACTTGTCGCTCACATACACACAGGCATGCGGATGTGTGTGTTCGCGTGGGCCAGAATTGAATTAGCACTGGCTGGGGACATTACGCGCTAACGAGCTGGCAGATCCATAAATGCATTGCGTCTTTAATCCGGGCTTCGATCGAGGAGGCCCTAAAGCCACTAAAACCGAACAAGCACATGCACTCAACAAGTCAAATAAACAACATTTATTATTCCCGTGGCTGGGATGCTGGAACTGGAACTTGAATGGGAGTCGGGAAGCGCTGGTTCAACTGCATTGATTCGCTATTGCTGCCGGAACTGGAGAGGAGAGGATCACTGGTTCCGAATTCATCGGTTCATCGCGCCTCACAGTCGACACCAGATATGACGGAATGCTGCATTTTTAATGTCACAATGTTTAATGTTTATATTGCATATCCAATTGATTTACATTCAACACCTTTACAATTGTTTTAAGATAAAGGAATCCTTTTGGAAATAGTATAGTTATACATACATAGTTGCTAATTAAAATGCTCACTTATTTTAAATAGGAATTTTCCTTAGCTGTGTAAATTCCATTTCTAAAATTCCTCCCGCTAAACTAGGATCTTTATCCCACAAGCTAACACAAGAAATCTTCAAAAATGTCCTTTCAATTTTTCGTACTTATATTTGACCTAAAAATAATTACAAATATAGTATATGGATCTCCAGACTTTTAATCCAATGCTTATTACGCAGGTGGCTTTTGAACCTTTGCCAATTCCGCCTTGAACTTTGATATAGTTTCTCGTGCCAGCTTCAGTTTGTCCTTGAGTGTAACGATCTCCACTTTCACTTTCTGCTTTACGTTGACAATATTATCCAAAGTTTTTGTCTTCTTCTCCTCAACTAAGCATAAAAAATATTTGTTTAAATATGATATCCAAGTGGTAAATATAGTAAATGCTTACAGTCGGTGTCGTGGGTTAGCAGGCCATTGGCGCTTTGTTCCGAGAGAAGCAAGTAGTGCTGCATGATTTGTGTGGGTTCTTGGAAAACGATTTCCTCGTAGGACTCCGATACAAGGCCCTTCTTAGTGTCCATTGTGGTGCTGGAGGTGAGCTCACCATCGACGACCGGCGACTGAAAGAGCTTGAGGATGTGGTAGCACGTCACAGGCCGCTCCGACTGGTCATTAAAGTAGATCTTGATGACCACCTCGAACTCGCCCCATCCAGTCTCTGTGATCTCATACGGCGGCTTCACGACGATCCTGTTCGGATTCGCATAGCTCTCGTGTAGCTTGAAATGCACCTTCTTGACGTAAATGGACATGTCCTCGTTTTGGAAAGGCTTCAGATAGACCTTCCATTGATGCGTGTGTCCGTCCTCCTCTCGTTTCTTGCCAAAGGAGCGCGCTATGTTCCCGTAAACAATCGGCTTGACAATGGTCACGCCTTTGAGCCTCCCACCGGAATCTCCGCCAAAGTCAGTCATATTTATTAAATTGTTGTTTTGTTAAAATTGTGTTTTGGTTCTTCTTCTTGTTTGGAGCAGCGGACGCCGTTATCGATATGTTGCTGAAATTGCAACAGTGCTGCCAACCTACTCAATTTTGTAATTATTTCACATATCGATATATTTAGCGCTGTATTTTGAATTGTTTTCAAAAAGTACATACGCTTTGGGCCTAATTTAATAAATAATTTAATGTAAACCAATTTATAATATACATAGAAATCTTTTTTTAGCACATGACGTTATTCAACTTTACAACTTACAACTATTGCTCTCTGAATCTCTTTGGAAGGATTCTCCACTGGATAGAATTAAAAAAAAATATATATATATATTTTCTATAGATATCGGAGGTTTCCAATTACAATCTAGAAAATAAAACGGGGAAAGCCATGTTTCAAAGTTAGTTTAATCGAGTAAACCATTCAACTCGCGAGACACGATCCCGCGCTGTGCGGATTCCAGTCCAGCCGATCCGGATCGATGGTCAGCTTAGGCTGCTTAAATTGCGGCTGCTTGAGATGATCGTGAATGGTCTTGGCCGTCACACAGATTACGTTCTGACCCTTCCAGTACTTGATCATCTTCATCGATTGCAGCGTATAGATGATGTCCTCCTGCGTGATGCCGCTCATCTCGCTTAGCTCCTTGATGGTCGTCTGCTCCGGCGAGCAGCGGTTCTTCATCAGCTCCAGCAACGTGTATGCCCAGTAGCTGCGATAGCTGAGGCGTCCCAGGTCCGACAGCGGCTTCTCCGGGCTGCCGATGACGCCCTCCTTGCGGGACAGCTCGTAGCTGAAGGCTATTAGCAGCTTACCGAATCCCTTCCGCTGATGCGGTGGCAGGACTAGGATGCAGGCCACATTAAAGTTGTCTATCGACTTCTTCTCCTTTGAAAAATAGCCGACAATATGGCTGCCCTCCCGGTCCGTTTCGCAGAGGATGTAAAAGAAGAACGGGTCCATGTCGAAATACAGTACCTTGTGGTCCAGAAAGAGCTTGGCCATCAGACAGAGCAGCTGGCAGTAGAGCGGCTCCTCCGTTCCGTTCACCTCGAAGATGGAGATCTGACCCTTGCGGTAGATCTCCCTGCCCGGCGGACGGCGTCGATCGCACTGATAGAGATGGAAGGCATAGCTCTGGCGGTGCCGCATGTACTTCAGGCAATACTCACACACGTACAGCGTCCGCGACTTGCCGAACTCCTCGGGAAAGGGACTGAAGTACCAGGTGTCTATTTCGTAGTTGCCAAACTGCAGCTTGTCAATGTACTTGATCTTGGTGATCGACTCGTGCTCCTTCTCCGCCGCCGCCTGGCTGGCAGTCAGCTCGGCGTGGCTCTTCTGGACATGGTTTATCTCGTCGTAGCGCCGCTTCTGGTAGCGCGTCATCTTCCGGTCGCTGTAATCATAGAGATTATTCTCGCACGGCGATAGATAGTAATCCCGGTTGAGTCCCGTGCGATTCGGTCGCTGGACGGAGTCGGGGCTGGCCTCCTGGTTCGTTGGCAACGGTGGCTGTGGCATCACTGTAATGCCACCCAAATCGTCGGCATTCTCCGATATCCGATGCCTGCCCACCCAACCATCCAGGCGGCGATTCAGGCCCACATAGTGCACATAGTACTCGTACGGCGTGGCCGCATTCTCCGTCGTCCGCCACTGCAGCACCTGGCCACGGTGGACGGTGCCATCATCCCGCCTTATATAGTAGATCTTCTCGGGATCGTCGTTAATATCGATCTTCTGCATCATTGGATCGCAGCTAATCACCGTAGTCATGGTTTCTGAAGTGGTTCTATGTTGGTCCACGGTAAGGTCGTCGTCGTCGTCGTCGTCGTCATCCTCCTCCTCATCCTCTTCGCTGCTCGTCTCCTCGCTGCTGTCGCTCGAAAAGGTATCGTCATTGGCGCTAAGCGCTGTCCGGCGTGGTAGCAACATTGACGAAGGAGGCGACGGCGGCGGCATATCGCGCTGGCGGGCATCACATAGTGCCTGCTGCATCTGTGCCTGCAGGTACAGCGGCGGCTCCTCCTCATCCTCGTCCGTCTGCGAGTCGGACGCCTTGAAGCCGAGCGGAGCGGGTATTGTGACCACATCTGTGACAATAACATAGGTGGGGGCATTGGGATCAACAGTGTAGCAGGTGGTCGCCGATGAGGGTTCGTCGTCGCTTTCCATGTCGGGTCCCACCACGACTTCTTGCTCCACCTCCGGCTCTGTTTCTTGCACTTCTTCCTGTACTTGCTCTGGCTCAGGCTGCAGTTCTTCTTCTGTTTCCCGATCCATGATATGTTCCTGCTCCTTTTGATCCTTTTTTTAGTTAGTTATCAATGTCGTCAAGATCAGACTCTTTATTTGAATACACCAGGTTTGGTACAACAACTAAAGCAGTTAAAAAAGCTACCTCTTTATAATCGACGGTTCTCCTTCAGTTCAAAAAGTGTTTGTCCTGGCGCTGCCATGGTTTTAAAATAGCTAAAGTTGAACTTCGAGGCTCAAATACAATACAATTTAACTGAAAAAAGCCTAGTTTCTTTTTCACAGAAAACGGGAATCTGATACTTTAGCAAAATTGTTTTGGTTCCTCTTGTTTGGATAGCCGACGCCGTTATCGATATGCAGCTGGAATTCCGACAGTGCTGCCAACCTGGTCCATTAATTAAAAATGCAATCTTTTTCCACCTCTGCGGTTATCGATTTATTTTGTGCTGTATTTTACCATCCCTTGTTTGTAATAAATACTTAACTTTGGATATAATTTATTAAAATATTTAATTTAAAAACCCATAAATCTTAGTAAAACAGCCATCATATACGTAAAATGATGGCGCGTCGCGGGGGAAAGCGCATTCGGATGGATGATCCTCCTCCGGAATATGAAGAGCTCCACAGGTACAGTTTACAAATCTCCGTTGCTCAAACCCTTTTTCAAATGTGTATTATTTATTTCAGCGATGCATTAAATGAGAGCACATCAGATGCAGATAGTCCCACCAAGCGAATGACCAGGTTACGAGCCAGGGGCGGAGTGCGGGACAAGCCACCTATAATTGATGACGACGAGGATGAGTTTTTCGCGCCAGTTGCGAGGAAGCGAAAGACACCCGCCACCCGTAAGCCGCCGGGAGAACGAAAAGAGCGGGTTGAGCGTCCACGGAAGGAACCTGTGGACAGGGGACACCACGAGCGTATCGACAACGAGCGGGAGATAACCACCGACGAAAACAGCTTGTACTACATTGTGCGGCACTCCAAGAACGCCATAGCGGTATGGGCTCCTTCCTTAGTTCCATAATAAACCCCTATAATGTGGTCTTTAATTCCCAGAGCATTGTTGACCAATGGATTGAGCAGTACAAGACGAATCGGGAAACCGCGCTGGTCGCCTTGATGCAGTTCTTCATAAACGCCAGCGGCTGCAAGGGTAAGATATCCGAGGACATACAATACCCAGTGGATCACACAGCCATAATCCGACGCATGACAGAGGAGTTCGATGAGGTAGGATACAGCTTTAAAGGCTACGATCGTTATTTAATACTACTTTTTACTTTAATTAAAAGGAAAGCGGTGAATATCCATTGATCATGACGGGCACACAGTGGCGAAAGTTCAAGAATAACTTTTGCGACTTTGTGCAAACCCTGGTGAAGCAGTGTCAGTATTCCATCATCTACGACCAGTTTCTGATGGACAACGTGATCTCACTGCTCACGGGTCTGTCCGATTCGCAAGTGCGAGCCTTTCGCCACACGGCCACCTTGGCGGCCATGAAGCTGATGACGGCTCTGGTGGATGTCGCCCTGCTCGTCTCGAATAACTTTGACAATGCTGCAAAGCAGTTTGAAGCCGAACGCGTGAAGGTAACCTGATGTGATGCGATAAGAAGTAATTCCTTTGCTAAAGTTTTCTTGCTTCAGTCGCGCGATCGTCGAGCATCTGACCGCCTGGACTCGCTGATGACAAAACGATCCGAGTTGGAGGAAAACATGGACGAGATCAAGAGCATGCTGACCTACATGTTCAAGTCTGTGTTCGTGCACCGGTACAGAGACAGCCTGCCGGACATTCGCGCCATTTGTATGGCGGAGATCGGCATCTGGATGGAGAACTATCCGCAGAACTTCCTCGACGACTCCTACTTGAAGTACATTGGCTGGACGCTCCACGACAAGATTGGAGAGGTGCGGCTACGCTGCCTGCAGTCTCTGCTGCCGTTGTACGAGAAGGATGAGCTCAAGGGCAAGCTGGAGCTGTTCACGTCCAAGTTCAAGGACCGAATTGTGGCCATGACCTTGGACAAGGAGTTCGAGGTGTCTGTGCATGCCGTCAAGCTGGTCATCAGTATTCTGAAGTAAGTGGAGAAGGTGTTCTTGCAGGGATGAGCAGTAGCTAATTTTGCATTTCACTAGAATCCACCCAGAGATATTGGCTGATAAGGATTGCGAAATCGTCTACGAGCTGGTGTACTCATCGCATCGCGGGGTGGCTCAGGCTGCCGCCGAGTTCCTCAACGTTCGCCTGTTCCATCTAACTGCCGACATGGAGGAGACCAAAACCAAACGCGGCAAACTGCGTCTGCCTAATACTCCGCTGGTCCGGGATTTGGTGCAGTTCTTTATCGAGTCCGAGCTGCATGAGCATGGAGCCTATCTTGTTGACTCCTTCATCGATAGCAACGACATGGTGAGGGACTGGGAGTGCATGACGGATCTGCTGCTGGAGGAGCCGGGTCCCAACGAGGAGGTTCTCGACAACAAGCAGGAATCTACGCTTATCGAGATCATGGTGAGCAGTGTCAAGCAATCGGCCACTGGAGAAGTGCCCGTCGGAAGGGCAAGCAATCGGAAATGCACTCTCAGTGCCAAGGAACTGAAGGCAATTCAAGATGAGAAGGCCAAGTTAACGGAACACTTCATTGTCACTCTCCCCTCGCTGCTGGAGAAATATCAAGCGGATAGCGAGAAGTTGGCCAATCTCTTGGCTGTTCCCCAGTACTTTGACCTGAATCTGTACACCACAAATCGCCAGGAGGGGAACTTGCAGGCTTTGCTGGACAGAATCAACCAGGTGATGAGCATGCACACCGGCCGGGAGGTGCTGGAGACGTGCGCGAAGACGCTGGAATGCCTGTGCGCCGAAGGCAGTGCCTCCTACACGAGATGCAATATAGCCAGATCGAACATTATCGAGGGCGCAGTGAATAAGTACAAGGACGCCATCGAAGAGTGGCGGAACCTTATACAAGGTGCGTAAATACTGTGTAATGCCTTACAGGAATCAAATTTTCACTCTATGTTTACTAATAGGCGAGGAAACCCCCAACGAGGATGACATCTACAACATAACCATTACCCTCAAAGTGCTTTCAATACTGTATTCGTCACACAATCTCAATCCCTGGGACCTGTTCAAGTCCCTTTTCCAAGACGTCGAGGAGGCCCAGTCCAAGGAGAACGTTGACCGCTGTCTTCCCAACGAGGCTCTGGCGTATTGCATAGAGGCCTGCTACTTCTCCATCAGCTGGGGGCTGTATTACGTGGAGAACGACTGTGAGTCGGTGAACGTGACCGATGTGGTGGCCGAGTTGCGCAACAATCTGGACACCTTTATGGCTGCCTGCTTTGAGTTGACTCGCGATGGACCCACTGTGCAGATACAAGAGGCGGTTAGTTGCTCATGTATTCCCCCAGGGAAACACTATTTCAACGTTAACATTTTGCAGGCCTATCAATCCATATGCGATCTGCTGATCATTTACTCCGATAAATTGGCCCGCAGCGAGATCGAGCATATACGGGGCCTGGAATACAAATCGCGAATGGATGAGCACCTAATATTGGACAACTTTGTGCAGCACTATGTGTTCTCTCTTAAGCAGGATGTTGCTCAGGATGAGACGCGCATTGAGGAGCTGCACAAGAAACGTAACTTCCTGGCTTGTTACTGCAAGTTGGTTGTTTACAACATAATACCAACAATGCGGGCGGCCAGTATTTTTAAATATTATGTCAAGGTGAGTGTTTTATTTAGAAACAAGAAAGGAAGCTAATTTCGGCAAGCCGAAGTTTAAATACCCTAGCAGTTTGCAATTAATTGACTAATTTCTTGTATTTCTATACTGTATTTTAATTTTGTTCTTTTGTTCAGTGCTACAACGACTATGGCGACATAATTAAAGCCACCTTGGGCAAGGCTCGTGAAATAAATAAAGTCAACTTTGCCATGACCTTGCTTTTAAGCCTCATAACGGTTTTCAAGAGCCTACAGGAGCAGCATGAAGACGGCATTGTGTCTAAGAGTTCGCAGGAATTTATAGATCTTAAGGAGTTGGCCAAGAGATTTGCCCTCACCTTCGGTTTTGACGCCCTCAAGAATCGCGAGTCGGTGGCCGCCATTCATCGCGGTGGCATTTACTTTGCCGCCAACAAGCAGCCCGATGATCCTGTGCGAGCTCCCACACGCCTGCTGTTCCTGGAGGTTCTCAATGAATTCAATTACAAGCTGCTTAAGCAGGACAAAAAGGTGATCATGGGATGTCTGGACAAGATCATACCGCCCGGCATGCCATCCAGCCGCGCTGAGGAATGGCAACCGCTGGTTCTCTATCGCAACTCGTTGCTGCATGGCGAAACAGATCAAGCGCCGGTCGCCAGCAAGCGGGCTTACACACGCAAGCGACGGGATCATGGTGAGATTCATTTATTCATAACGTTTATAACAAAATTCCGAACAAAAAAACAAAAAATTCTATTTAATTTAGATGAAGAAGAGGAGGAGGAGGAGGACGAAGAGGAACACAATGATCCCGACTACAGGGGCTAGGACCCATCGCATTTAGTTTAAAACGATCAACTAGCCGTTAAGTTCAAAGTCTTAATTATGTATATAATGTGTCTAGATATTAAACATCTTACTCCCTACTGTCCGAAGTGTAATTGGCCTTGATGAGCAATATTTTTGATGCACTTTCTGGACTCAATCCTGCCCGCATGTCACCGTACAGGTGTGCAGATTCCCGGAACAATCGTTCGCCGCTGGCACTTGCTGCCGGCACCGATAGAAATCTCCGGACAATGCCATACATGGAGCTATATTTGATGTTTGCCTTCCACCACATCAGGGGATCCGTGTTCCTGTCAATTCTCGGCTCAGAGTTGTACAAGTAAAGGAGATTTTTAATCTGCGATTGGGAAGCAAAGGCGGCTGTCGCCGCCTGTTGAATATTCGTGGAGGAGCCAGCCGTCAGCATATTGTCGAGAATAGTATCTATCTTTGACTCGTTCATCTTTAGAGACGACGACGAGGATGATACTTTGATTATTTTTAATGCCGGCTGTCCGTCGCCATCCCCCTGAACAGTGGCGAGCAGCAGCTGCAGAACTTCATTGGCTACCAGATGCTCCTCTCGCTCGGTGAAAAAGGCCTGCTTGTACCTGGGATCCAAATAGGTGGCTATTAGATATTTGTTATCGCTGGTGACATGTGAGAACTTCATTTCCAGCTCTTCGAGCAGCTTTCTGGCAAAGCTGCAAATAGTCTATAAAAAATAAAATTAAATTTGTATTTATTTATTATTTAAATTATAAGGTTTTGTTACCACGGAGGAAACGTAGTTGTGGACGTCCGTTCGAAGGGAATCCCTTAAGGCGGCCACGAGTGGAATTACCGATGACGCCGACGTCGATGGATAGCTCCAGATCCTAATGATTTCCTCACACGGCTGCATCACCTTACTGCACAAATCGATGTCTGTCCACTCGTCCGGGTATATCTGAACGAGATTATACTCCTCGGAGTACAGAGTGAGTGCATCCTTCATCCTGAACACGCTTGCCATCATCTGAAAGATCGCATTCCACCCCAGAGGAACAGCAGGTGGTAATGAGCTAGGCTCTCGTTTGAGACGAATCTCTTGGATGAATTTGAGATGATCATGAGCCATCTGGTCATTGGCAAAGTGTTCAACTATTTGCTTGCACTTCGACGACAGATTCTGAAGCACTTCGTTCGACTGCAGAGCAAATCTCACGCACATTTGAAGGCGATGCACACTGCAGTCGGGAAGTGATCCCGGCAGAGCCGTTAGCTCGTCCCTGATGATGCAATGAACCCTCTCTTTGGGTACCTCTATTGCCATGCCAGGAATGAGGTCCCGAATACAGCATGCCAGCTTCGCAGGGCACTCGTAGTTAATGGCTTCGCACCGTAGCGTAAATCGATGGCTCTGAAAATCCCGCGAAATAGCAGAACAAGACAAGCTGAGCAGTCCCTCACTGTTGTCACCTCCCCACCACAGACTTGTGGACAACGAGATGGAGTCGAGGACATCAACCTGCTGCTTTACGTGCGCTTGCATTCTCCTGTATATGTCGTGGCACAGTAGATTCTCGTAATAGCTCCTCGAGCGGATAACATATCTTGGCTGCAGTACTTTCACAAAGCTAACGAATCCCTGTCCTTCAATAAACGCGAATGACTGGTTTAGGAGCATCAGTGCCAGCTTTTCGTCACAGCGCGCAGTAACAAGGGAATCCTCTGTCTCCAAGGGATCAGGATCGAGTTCCTAAACAGAACAAATTTAAAATCATCTCGTCAACCTTAATAGCCAAAATATAATGAGGAACAATGTAATTGGCATAATCCTTAAAAAAATTAAGTTTATTCGTAAAATTTTACCAAGCAGAC
Organism: Drosophila kikkawai; assembly: GCF_030179895.1. Lineage (NCBI taxonomy): Eukaryota > Metazoa > Arthropoda > Insecta > Diptera > Drosophilidae > Drosophila > Drosophila kikkawai. The sequence goes on from NC_091728.1 coordinate 5,270,373, forward strand.
TTAAAAGATATAAAATTTTTTAAATAAAAACTTAATAAAATATTGATATGCTGAATAATAGATATATGTACGTAAAAATATATATAAATATTTATAAAATATAAATATATTGAATCACATTTTGATTTCCCAAGATCATGTCGGAAGTATTACCGGGGAATCACCAACAATTCCCTTTCCGTATTTGCTATTTGATCTGCTGAAGGAGCTCAAAACTGGGACATGGATACTCACATGCAAGTGCAACTCCAATTGCGTTGTGGGGTGATGAGGCGAAGGCGAGCTATTTATTTCCCTCTTCACCGCAAACTTGACGTCTTCGAGTGTTAGAAACTCTTCTTGGTGCTTGCTTTTCAGGTGGTTACGGAGACAAGTGGTTACACGGCCCTTTCTCGAATAGTTTCTGTTGCACAGGCAGCATGTCGCCACTGTGTCCGAGGCCTTGTAGAAGAACTGCCACACATTGCTTTTCTTGCTCATGGTCCCAGAACTACGCCGAAAACTGCAAAAACTCTTTTTTGCGGATGTCCGCATCCGCTTTCACATCCGTTCTGCGGCAGAGGTTCGGCAGCCCTGGAAAACTATCACAAAAGCTATCGATTGCTTCATTTGCAGTCACATCAAAATCAAATAAGTATTTCGCATCCTATTTTGTATCCCTGATTGTCCAGTTATCGACTATCGGGCAACTATAGCCGCTTATTAGTTTTTGGCGGGCCAAAAGCAGCTGTTGCTTGGTTTACAATATTAAAAATATATTATATTCTCCCCAAACAATGCCATGCGCCATGGAGTTGCCCAATACGCCCGATGAGCTGGCCATGCAGCACAAGGACTCCACAGTTCTCAAGGAGCTACTCAAGGATTCAACACGATGGCACTCCATTCCGCTGCTGAACTACACGCCACTCCACAAGCTAAAGGATCGGACTTTGGTGCGATTCCGGGGCATGATCCAGGACATGATGGACCCAGAGATCTACCTGGAGCGCTATGAGGTGAAGGCCCCCGACGGTAGCAAGCGCCTCCATGACGGAAAGTACTTGGATTGCTTGAAATTGGCTGCTGGCGAGGAGATCGACTACAATGCGGAAGGTAATGTTCACGGCGAGAGGCGAACCCTGTTCTTGGTGTCAGTTCCGGGCCTGAACGATTGGAGCAGGCAACACGAGCAGCAGTGTGGGCCACAGATCGAGGTCTGCCAGTCTGCAGGCTCAGGTAAGAAGCGCACTCTAGATGCCCAGGAGGAGGCCATGGAGGTGGACGAAGCTGGTGAAACCTCTCTTAAACGGCAATGTGTAGACGAAATCAAGACGGGAGAGGCACAGGTAGCCGGTTCTGGCTCATCAGTCCTCGGCTCCGAGTATCTTATCAACTCACCATTGCCCAGTCGCCCAAGCATGGCCTGTATGGTGAAAGTCTATGAGGACTTTGACTCCTATCAACTCAACACATTAGTGGACTTTGTGGGTTTTTTGTCCGTGGACCCATCCCTAGACGCTGCCAGCCTGAATATGGAGGAGTACGATAGCTTAAGTGAGCTGCAGGCTGCCCACCCGTCGCCCTTCCTCATACCCCGCCTGCATGCATTCGGATTCCAGACACTAGCTCATGCGAATCCCTTGCTGGACAGCACCCTGCGACAGCCAGCAGCAGAAAATAGTGATGAGGCGAACCCGAGCCAGCTTGCCGTGCACAAAGATCTGCGCATACTGCTCAAACTCTGTCTTTTTGACGACGACCTGGCCGCTGAGTATCTGCTCTGTCATTTGATTTCCACGGTATACAGCCGGACTCAGATGGAGAGCATAGGCAAGTTCGCGCTGAACCTATGCAACCTGCCCAAGGAGTGCCTTCAGCACTATACAACCAAGCTCTACCAGGTGCTGGAGCTGCTGCTGCCGGCCAGCCATTATTTGCCCATGACTCTGGAAACAATGAACACTTCGGCCTTTGCCCCAAAGTGAGTAGGAGAACCTGAACGTACGTACTCTTTGGCAAGCTAATAAATGTGTTTTTTAGGAAGGACTACGAAACCAATAAGCTTGTCTCCGGCCTCTTGCAACTGGCCCCGCACACGCATCTAGTGCTTGACGAGACCTGCATGCAACAGGGCAAGCTGGAGGCCAACGGTGTCCATGCCGTTCAGCATCTGGCCCACCTAATCAACAACCAGGAGCTAAAGTGCGACTTTCAGTACTATCAGATCGACTATCAAGCGAACATTCCAGTTTTGGTCCTTAGCGAAGGACGCAGCATGTTGCCGGTAAGAGTTGAGTCCTTAAGGTGTCCTTGACAACATTACCTCTCCAGTGTTATTGTCTTGGGTTGCAGAGCGATTTCGTGGTGCCCATTAATGCAGATGCCAAGGCCGTGGAGCTGCTTGATGAATCTCTTAAGGCTGCCCACCACTACCTTCAGCCTGCGCGCCTTCAGCAGTTCCGCAAGTTTCTGACTACGGCCAGGCTTAGTCAGTTCAGTGTGAGCGAGGAGCACACGGAAATGATCCAGCAGGAATTTGTGGATATGCGCAAGGCCAACGTGAAGAGCAATGCCGATGATCTGCACGGTTTGCTAGTGCTTTCGCGTCTGCTGGGTATTGCCCGGGGAAAGCAGGCGCTGGACAAGGAAACCTGGCAGCTGGCTATCGAGTTCGAGGCAAAGCGTCGCCAGCGGCTTCAGTCCCTACCGAAGTCGTCAGCAACACAAATGCGCAATTAAAGTTAGACTTTATTTTAAGCTATCAGCGAAGAAATTATGCCATTATTTTGAACATTTTATATTTGTTCTTTATGCTTTCTTTTATTTTAATTTCCTAGTTCAAGAAGTTGGAAGTGCGCAATTACCTTCCTTGCTTCTTTTTTTACATACTATAAAAACTCAAGAATATCCCATTGATTACGTATCCTGATCCACGACTACTTCGTGGCTGAGATGCTCGAAGCGGCCCTCGATTAACTGGCTGGCCAGGCAATCGCCGCAAAGATTCAGATGACAATAGCAGCTGTTGCACCGCCAGGGCGTCCTGGTCACTGTCGCCTCCTCGCACTCAGCACATTTTGCTGCCAGTGGATCCGGATGGTAGCCATCTGCGTCAATCTGTTGCTTTTCACCCTGTATGCTGGTGAGAATCATAAGGCGCAAGTCCTGTTTGCGCTTGGCCTCCGCATCCAGGCCGTCCTCAAAGGCATCGGGCTCAGCCTCGGTCTTTGTTTCTCTTTTGATGTGTGCCGTCACATCGGTGGCGGGCGACAAAACGCGAATTTCGTCTAATGTACTGTCGTCGTCCGGCATTTGCAACGATATGTTGTGGGCGGGAAAGAAGGTGGATCTGCGCAAGTTAACCTTGTGTTTGCTAAGGCCCGCCTTGCGGTGCTTCGGTATACGACCGGGCACTGGCATCCCAGCGTCGTGTAGCTTTTGGAAGTACTTCTGGATGCGGCTAAACACCTGCTGGGGCGTGCGGTTGCCCAACGCTTTGGCTATTTTGGCAAACCGCCGCATCTCGACTTCCTCGGGCGGATACTGGATCAGCAAGTGCTCTAACCGTTGCTGCTCCTCGTTGGTCCACAACCGATTGAAGTTCTCCGACCGTCCGTTGCTCCTGTCCTTGACCTCGTCGGGTGGCTGTGTCATGGATGTTTTTCTCTCCGCCGGTGTCTCATTTGTGGCGTCTCTAATATCGTCCCTGGTCAGCAATGTTGGTAGCTCCGGCAGCTCAGCCGTACTGATGTAGTTATCCGATATCAGCGGCTCATTGTTTCGCAGCCTGTCCAGCATTAGCTGCGGATTCTCCAGGTATGCGTTGCGTGTGGTTTCCAGCTCACCGATCTGCTGGTGGACACGAATCCTTTGCGCCTGTAAAATCGCAATTGTGCGCAACAAGTTGGCGTAGCATTGGTTGCCACGAAGGGCCAGGTGCTCGGTCTCGAAATGGAAGACATCCTCATCCTCCGGAGAAGAGTCGTCAAGTAGTTCCATCTATTTGTTTGATATGATTCCTGCAAATTAAGATTTAACGTTTCGGAGAAAACAAAACTGCTTAAAAATATTTATTCTTCAAAAGTGTGACCGCTCTTAAAACAAATTCTTCAGCATTTTTGGATGTAACTCATGCGGTCATACTTTGTTGACAACGGACTTTATTTAAAAAACCAAAATTACTTTTAACAAGAAAGAAAGCTAACTTTGGCCAGCCAAAGTTTGTATACCCATACCCTTGCAGGTAACAATTAAAATATATCATAACTAAGCCAAAAATGCATTAATTTCGATTCGGAAAGCAGTTTTGTGTTAGTTTTTATTATCTAAAAAAAACTGCATACCAAATTTAAAATTTTAAGAAATCAAAATTTTTGGCCATTTTTGCTAATTTTAATGATGTAACCCCTTATCAAATTTCGCAAAAATGGCCAAAAAATCGATTTCTTCCGGACATGTCTAGAAAGATTCGCATGTTGATGCTGATCAAGAATATATATGGTTTATGGGGTCGGAAATGATTCCTTGACTTAGAAAAATATTATTTTGTATTATAAAATCGGATTTTTTATATTAAAAAACTTCTTAATTTTTTTTAAATTAAAAATATCATAACTCGGCCAAAAGAGCATTAATTTTAAATCGGAAAACTGTTCTGTGCAAGATTTTCTACAGTTAATAAATCTGCATACTTCATTTAAAAATTTTGAAAATTCAATTTTTTATCAAAATCAAAAATTTTAATGATGTAACCCCTTATAAAATTTTGCAAAAATGGCAAAAAAATCGATTTCTTCCTGGCATATCTAGAAAGAATCCCCTTGTGATGCTGATCAAGAATATATATACTTTATAGGATCGGAAAGGTCTCCTTCACTGCGTTGCAAACTTCTGACTGAAATTATAATACCCTGCAAGGGTATAAAAATTAATATAAATTGGATCTTGCAATAATAACAAAAAAAAAAATAAAAGAAAGTTACTTTTAATAATACCAATTTATTTTGGATGTGGCAAAATAAATGCATTTAATCACAATTAGGGCAAGTTACTACTACAGTTCGTTGTGCTGCGGTTTTATGGATGGATTTTGGGGCTTCTCCTGGGGGAATTCATTGTGGGATCGAATTTCCTTAGCTGCCTCAGCGACGAGATGTACGAATTCCTCCACATCGAAGCTATAGTTGGTGAACTTGGCGTGTGCCCCGCCCTCAGGATGATGACCCTCGTCCTGCGGATGGACCAAATCCTGCTGCTCCCAGGTGCGGTATCGTACGCCGCGCAGCCGGGCCAAGTCCTTGTAGCAATTGGGATCCTCGCAGTTGTACAGCTCAAAAATGCAGGCCCAGTTGGGCAGGAAGAGCAAATGAGTCAGACCAGCGCCATGCATGCCTATGAGTATGTCCGTGTTCCGGGTTATAGCCAACTGATCGGTGAAAGAGAGCCTACAAGAGAATACACTTTTTGCTAAAGTAAGAAAATTAAATACAATAACTGAATTACCTCTCGTAGGAAACGCGCTGCACGGAGTAGCCTTCGTCATCCTCCAGACGAGCCAGCAGCTCTCCTTCGTTGAGCACTTGCCGGTACTTCGTGCGGCGCGATAGATAAGTAATGCGGACTTTACGTTGCGGTGGCTTATAGGGAATCTGGAGGCGATGCAGTATAAACTCCGAGAAGGCGCGGAAGAGTCCACTATTCGAGCAGCCTTGGATCTGCAATAAAGTCTTAATGAGTTAAAAATTTAAAGCCCATCTTCCCTCACTTACTATGGGCGTATTGTAAAACAATCCAAAGATCATCCTGGGTAGCAGCGGAAGCACCACATTCTTGAAGCACACCCTTTTGCCCTCCACATCGCTCAGTGTCCACACCGGTCTCTGCGAGAACGCCTTGAACGTGTCCTTAAACGGTGAATCATATGGATAGGTTTCCCAAATAAGGATCTGTACGTCGGTGTTAAAGGCCGCTGGATGCGATTGGTTCACAAAGAGTGAGGCGTACAAGTTGAAAAAGTCACAGAAGTGATGGTACATGTTGTACGTGGCATCGATTTTCATAATAAAAGTGGGCGTATTCACCACGAGATCACAGAGCCCGCTCTCTAGTATCGGATGAGGTAAGACGTCTAGGTTGCGCAGCTCTGGCCCCCAGGATTGCAGTGCTGATCCTATGTGATCCATTTCACCAGCGAGCCTGGTGCGATTCAATTGGCAGTGGCCCAGCAGTTGACCCGGTTTGAGGACGTCCATATGGTAGCGAATGCGTTCCTCCCGCTTCACCAGATCCCTGAAGTCGAAGAGGAGATTCCTGCCGCGACAGAAACGTAGGTAGTGGGTGCACTCCAGCGAGGAGTCGCCCAAATAGGTGGGCACGCACTGCGGCGCCAGCTCCGACAACTGCTCCTGGATGTAGCCGAAGTCCGCCTGCTGGTAGAAGGTCTTAACCTGGGCCTCCTTGCTCCTTGCCCAGCCAGTGTGGTCTCCAGGGCACTGGGGCGTCTGGAAGCGGCCATCCGACGTGCAATCACGTTCGTGGCCCCAGCAAGCCGATGAGATTGTGGCCTTGCCAGTGAGATTCGACGGCAGCTGCTGCTTCAGCTTGGGAAACGTGTTTAGGTAGCGGATAAGGTGCTCGGACGGTAGGTTGGGCAAGGTCAACTCGCCCCCCAGGTGCTTGGCATCTTCTGGTTGGTGAGCTTGGCTCGGGGACAGGGACAGCAGAATCCCCGTGAGTATTAGCAGGATTGGCTGCATTTCAGTCGTGTTATTTTTAAGTACTTCGTTGCAATAGGCGATTTTCCCGGCGATTTCTCACGCTTTCACAGCCGCAGCAAGCGCAGCATCTTCGGGTGCATTTCACGGCCAGCGATGATGATGATCTCACCTGGCCTTAAGCGGCAGAGAGATGATTATGAGCGGAGTTAATGGTAATTGTCCATGTTAATTGTTCGCGAAGAACGCCGGAAAACCTGTCTCGGGCAGTGTGACCAAGTCCACCTGTCGTAGAAAAAGAAACGACCTGTTCCAACAAGCACAAGTACAGTGACCTATCTAATGAGCAGAATATTAGCTTTTTAAATTGTTTTTTAATTTAGAAAGGAAATTGTTCATTTTAAGCCATCTTCAAAGAATTATTGAAATAAATTATCTGTTCCATATTATAAAATAAATCATATTGTTTTACAGCATTCTTTATTTTTTCACTGTTTTGGAGAGAACACTGTATAGCTCCAAGTATATAAAAATACTGACATGTTAGTATATTTTAATGTTGCGACATTATCTGTCCCTGCTTTTTTCGTGAGTTGAGCGTAAAAACACTTCAATACTAATTATTATTTTATATTAAAAAAAAAACGTAATAATTGTATGTCTTATGTCAAGTTTTTTCTCCATTTGATGTTATTTCAACATAACTTTGAACTGCGCGCTCACTTCACGAAGCTTTGGCCATTTTCGTCGTCTTTTCTGGCCACACTTCGCTGCAGAAAACAGCTGTTGCAAGCATTTGACTTTTTTTTGACTTTGGTACACTTTTCGCTGGGCGCAAAACTAAAGCGCAGAAAGAGTTAGCAATGCGGAATGTGCCGAAATCGTAAGTGGACAAATATTAAAGCCAGCACACAAATCAGCAGGTAATCTTTGTCCCTCTGCCAGTCTCGGTCTCTCGGTCACAACACCAGGCGGCAGTTCCGGGGCCCCGGACAGCGGTCGCCACAACAGCTTGGAGGATATCAATCTGGACCAGTTCCTGAAGACATCCAACTACGAGGACACTGTGAAGCAGCTGGACATCTACTATGGCATCGGTGAGGATGGGGAAGGATCGTGTTGGGGGCTTTATATAACCTTGGCGGCCAATTGGGCACCAATTAAACGCTGTGGCGTCTGTCTATTAATAATCATCGCGAAATGTCGACGCCCGACGCTTGCGCTTGATTGTAAACAGAATCGTCTGTTTATTTGCATTGGCAATCGACACATTTTATTCACTGTGCGATAACCGCCAATTATAACACTTTCCCCCCAATCCCACACAGTCAAGCGTCAATTGCTGCGCTACCAGAGCCCCATTACTGGACTGTTCCCGGTGATGAGTACCGACCAGGTAGTGGGATCGGTGCGTGACAGTGTCTATTGTGCGTCCGCCGTGTGGAGCTTGTATCAGGCCTACCGGCGCATCGACGATGACCGCGGCAAATCCTATGAGCTGGGTCAGAGCACGGTCAAGTGCATGCGCGGCATCCTGGAGTGCTGGGTGAAGCAGGCGTCGCGAGTGGAGCTCTTCAAGCAGCGGCAGTCCAACCAGCACGCCCTCCACAGCAAGTTCCAGCTGCACACCGGCGAGAAGATCTATCCGGATGAGTTTTACAACCATCTGCAAATCGACTGCGTAAGCTAAAACTGATTTTTGTTCAGAAAGAGTCAAGATTTAAATAGTTTCCTCCCTTAGGTATCTCTCTATCTGCTGTTCCTTGTCCAGATGATAACCTCTGGCCTGCAGATCATATACACCCACGACGAGGTGGCCTTTGTCCAGAACCTGGTATACTATGTGGAGCGTGCGTATCGAACGCCGGACTTTGGCATGTGGGAGCGCGGATCCAAGTACAACAATGGCACCCCCGAGATTCACGCCTCTTCTATTGGCATGGCCAAGTCCGCCTTGGAGGCCATCAACGGCTGCAACTTGTTCGGCGAGAAGGGAGCCTCGTGGAGCGTGGTTTATGTGGACATTGATGCCCACAACCGCAACCGCAGTATTTTTGAGACCATGCTGCCCAGAGAGTCAAGCTCAAAGGTTAGTGAACTAGAGTTTTTCTTGAAAATTGAGATGATGATGAGTCTTCTCTTCAGGGCGTGGATGCCTCACTGCTGCTGACACTCTCCTTTCCGGCGTTTGCCTCCCACGAGGACCGATTGGTGGAGCAGACCAAACAAAATGTTGTGAATCGTTTGCGCAGCAAAATGGGATTCAAACGCTTCACCCGCGACGGTTTCCTTAGCAAAAACGAGGACAAAACCCGGCGCTACTATCACTCTGGGGAGCTGAAGGAATTCGAAGGTCTGGAATGCGAATGGCCGCTCTTTTTCATAGCCATGATCATCGATGGCGTCTTCAAGAATAACAACGAACAGATCGAGGAGTTCCAGAACGATCTACGTCGTTGTTTACGCACTGATGCCAATGGAGATCCGGTGGTGACCATGTACTATGCCCCGGACGGAGAAGGTTCTTACATGCGGGCCCCCTCGCAATCGCTGTTCCTCTGGGGTCAATCTTTCTTCATCATTGCCCAGCTGCTAACCGCCGGCCTGCTGCACATCAACGAATTGGATCCTATTCGCCGTTACTTGCCAAGCTATAATCGTCCCAGGAGGGCGGGTCGCTATTCAGCTTTCCAGGTGAGTTGGTTTCCCAAGATACAAAGGGTTTAAGGCGCTATGAAATGAAAAATTGTATTTAAACTTAAATTCGAAGAAGAGGCTCAGCAAATTGAAGTAATTTTAGGGAAAAAAAACTCTAGCTTAAGGGATGGATAAATTGATATCTTAAGAATATTTTGTCAAAGTTTTACATCAATCATAGACGAAGTTGGGCGTAGTTGAGGTCTTTTGGTGTTCATTTCATAGCGTCGGGTTTTATGCAAGGGTTTTCAACTCAACAAATTGGGGGGACTTCCCTGCTGATGCCGCTGCTGCCGCTGATGACGATGAGTCTTGTGTGTGTGTGCCGTGTATGTCTGCGTTCGCTCCCAATTGGTATCCCTTATCATAAGTGTTCCCGTGGCTTTGGTACTCTGTTCGTATGGGTTAAGTGAATAATTGGCTCTTGATATTTAATTCTATATACATTCTATTCATTCTCTACTACCAACCACTACTACATACTACTGCTACATGCATCTATCTACCCAAAATGACAAATCAAAACCCCAAAAAACGTTTACATATTAATTGGTTTCGTAACATAACAGGGCAAAGCTATTGACGAAAAACACAAAGTAAGTAGATGTTCTGCTTTACCAACAAAATTATCGATATATGTAAATTCCAAATTATATAGACACTCGAAATTACCCCACTACTCCCATGTGTATATAAATTAAATTATGCTTTTTAGACACAGACACAGCGCACCAAAAAAGATCACTTACTTAGTTAACTTTTTGTGGCTTGGCAAGACACAACACCGCTGATCGAAGAGATATAACTATGACACACACTCTTGACGATCAGTAGACACACACACCTACATTATATAGAAATGATTATTTGCTTATATTCTTAGTGATATTATTATTTCCGTATCCCCCCCCATGTTATTTGTATGTATGTATATAGCAAAAAATTCCTTTTTGGTATCTAAATCAAAAGTTTTCTCTTTACTCTTTTCGGTTTTCTTTCTTTTTTCTATATATACACCTATCAATATACTCTGCATATTTTGTTTAAAAAATTCAACATAAACCTACACGCTCTATATAGGCCAAACCGGGCACTGTAAGTAATTTGGGTTTCTTTACGTGTATGTAGTTATCAGTTGCTAACTCTTAATGTACTTAACCAAAAGGCCATAGAACGATCAAGCTTGATTTGGCTTAAATGTTGTCCTCACAAAGGTGTTAACACTGGGAATGTTGAAATACGAATTGGCCCGGAAATATCCCCAATAACGATCACACCTCCTTCAGTGCAACAAACATCCTTTACTAGAAATGTTTGCTTTAATACCGATAAATGCCGAAAGACAGCAGCCTTGCCTGAGCCCTCTAACAGAACTACCAAATAATCAAATGCCATTGCTAAATATACTACATGTTTTCCTCTGCTAAATAACCGACATTGTGCAAAAAAAAGAAACCACGCATTCCTCTTATATTGGATGACAAGAAGAAGGTAATTAGTGGTCTGGTCTGGGTTTTCTTTTCACCTTATTTAGGGACAAGAATTGGCAATTATAGAGCTAACATAGTATTCCCAAAACAAACGCCAGCAAATGCACTTAGTGTAATGACAAATCTATCCCGGGAAGAATATTGAGACTCCTATGCTAAATTTCTTACATCTTTTCCAAATTCTTTTGTAAGCTATTTCAAAATACTTGTGCTTGTCTTTTATAACCCATGTTTGGCATGTTAATATCTTGAATATTCTTGAGTTTTTCCCCTTTTTGTATTCCTCTAAGATCCCATATTATCTGAACTTATCTGCAAGTATCCTCTTCCCAATCCCCCTCCCACATCCCGTATAATAATTCCACCTTTGTGTGTTTTTGCATTTTGGCATTTGGCTAGTGAAAATTTTCTTGTCATGTGATTAAAATCCAAGAATCTTGAATTGGCCTCTTGCATCCTAACATGTTTAATCCAAGGAGAGAGTTGTACCCCTGCTAATTATGCTTTCCTGATCCTTACAGGGCACTGCCACAGATCTTGTGGTACAGATTGTTCTGATTGCCGAGTCCATGCGACTGCAGGCCATGATGGCCACCTATGGCATTCAAACCCAGACACCACACGAGGTTAGTTGTGGTCGAGAATTTTTGGGAACATTGTAAGAACCCTTTGCCTTCTCCAGGTGGAGCCTGTGCAAATCTGGAGCTCCACGGAGCTCATCAAAGTCTATCAACATTTGGGCGTTAACAACAAGGTTGGCCTGTCCGGTCGTCCTTCGAGACCCGTTGGCTCGCTGGGCACCAGCAAGGTGTACCGCATCTGCGGCATGACCGTCCTTTGCTACCCACTTATCTTCGAGGTCTCCGATTTTTATCTCTACCGGGACATGGCGCTGCTGATCGATGACATCAAGACGGAGCTGCAGTTCGTGGGAAAGTACTGGCGCCTGTCGGGTAGGCCCACGGTGTGCCTTCTCATCCGGGAAGAGCACATGCGGGATCCGCAGTTCAAGGAGATGCTCGACCTGCTGGCCATGCTAAAAAAGGGCTACTGCGACGGCATGAAGGTGCGCATCGGTCGCCTGCAAAATCTAATTAGCAGCTCCTGCATCGAGCATCTGGACTTCATGAACCAGAGCGATCTAACCGACAACGAGAACGCATTCTCGCAGATAAATCACGAGTATATCGGGTACCAGTCGCTGACGGATGTGCCCAAGGCTCTGACCTATGTGGAGGAGAAAGTTTCCGTGGCGGTGAGTAAACTCATCTAACCAAAAGGAGAAAATGTTGCCTACAATAATAATTGAGTTGTACTCCAGCACTTTGATAAGCAACCGACGCCGGATATCATAACTGCTTTGCGGAACACCGATTCCATTTACTGTCTGTGCCAACTGTGGGGCATTCTACTCAACCGCGAGGGTCCACACTTCGAGGTGAATGGCCTAAACGTAAACACGGCTCTGACGCAGCTCTACCATCGCGCTGGGTCCCTGCGCTACTGGCGTGCCGTCCGCTACTGCTCCTCGCTGCTCCATCACATTGTGGACTCCATCAGTCCATTTATTACCACGGTACTGGTAAATGGCAAGGAACTCACAGTGGGCATCATTGGGCAGAAGGAGACGGTCTTTGACAAGCCCATGACTCCGGCAGAGATCCAGAATGTGATGTACACGAGTGTGCAGCCCTACGACGTCATCCAGGCAGTGCTACAGCAGGAAGTGGTTCTATATTGCGGTCGCCTGATAGCCACCAATCCATCCATGTTCCGAGGCATACTGAAAATTCGCATTGGCTGGGTCCTGGAGGCCATGAGGATCTATCTGCAGATCTCGGGACAGCAAAGCATTGACGTGGACAATCTTTCGCCCTTCCAGGTCCGCATTCTTTTGCAGAAAGTTCTAACCGTCAGCGAGTGGGCGACAGAGGAGAAGTATAATAAAATTCGTATATTATTTTTCGATTTTACACATAATTTTTTTTCAAAACAGACTCACTACCTTGCAACGGCGCCAGCTGGAGGGCTGTCTGTGCCGAGTGCCCAAACACTTTTACAACAAAATCTGGGAGATTCTCCAGCGTACTCCACAGGGAATTTTGACCCAGGGCCATCACCTGCCTGCCACGCCCACATTGACCAACATGAGCCGTGGCGAGTTGACCTTTAATCTGCTGGTCGAGGAGACGCTGATTTGCATTGACCGTCCGGAGAGGCGTCAGATAACTGTGGAACTGCTGTGCATAGTGGCCACCATTCTTAATCGGTAAGAGATTAATATTTATATAATTATAATTATAATTATAATATATATTTATATTTAATTTACTTTATTTATTTCCAGCAATCCTGAGCTGCACTTTAAGCAAGCCCTTGACTTGGACGGCATTTTGGCAGAGGCCTTCGCCATGTACTGCAAGGACAACAATATACAGCACCAGCCGCAGCCACAGCCGCAGCAGACCAAGAACGAGGATCTCAAGGCATTCTACTCACTGCCCTATTCGGAGACCACTGGCTATTTGGCACGCGCCGCCGTCAACAAGGTTCTGCAGGGCGGCATTTTCTCCACCTCCGAGGAGGATGTCCAGCTCGATGGCGATCATTTGCACGACGACAACTGCAAGGTGTCTTAAGCGAAGGAGGATGGATTAAAAGCTTATGTACATAGCACAGTTTGGCATATCTTCGTGACAATGACCCCACCACAACCACTAGCTCGAATTTTGTGGCTATTTTATTGTGTTATTCTTATTTAACTTTCGTCTCTCTCTTTCTCTTTGTGTCCTTTGCTCGCTTAGTTCTTAATTAAATGTTATGTATATTTTGTTGCAATAATCGAAGGTGTTGCATGTGCCGAGTGTTTGATTAGTTAATAGGTCAATAGCATCGCGGGGGTTGGAAACCAAAGCAAACTAAGCGAGCCCTAACCTTGCCTAATGCAAGCCGTATCGATTGCCAGCACTTATGTCACCCTTGCCCTCGTTGGCTATAAAAGCTCTTGGCCATTTCTCTACTCGGTTTACTTGACCAACAGTCGTCGTCGTCGTCGCACTTGAACAACAACATGCGGGCTCCCGAGTGGATGACCAATGAGATGGCGCGCCTTACCTCCCGATTGGAACGCTACAAGCCAGCGGGCAGTGGCTACAACCGCATCCAATCTATTCGCCTGTCCAAGAGCGTTATGCAGATGCTGAACAATCCGATGCCTGTTGCCTCTGCTGCTAACGCGGCCAATCCTACCACCGTGCGAACGCATCAGCAGGAGAGCTCCTTCGCAACGCCGCACCGACGGCGTGGTGTCCTCAGTCGCAGCGAATCGCAGTGGGAGGAGGTGTATCCTGTCGTAAATATAAGCCGTCAGCAAAGCAGCGAGAGTGCCTGCAGTGGAGATAGTGAATTGCAGTTCACCCACTATCGGAATTGTGCCACGCGGATTCCGTGAATAATTATATATGGGAATTATTATTTTATTTTGCAATATTTGTGAATTTATGTGTTAAGTAACTAATAAACCAAGAAAACAAATCTCAAACCTTGATTTTTCCTGTGGGGTTTTAAGGCTTCAAGTTTTACATCGATCATAGCAAGCTTAAGAGTTTAACCAAAGACAATAGAGTCATAGCCTCATATTGCAAAACGAATTTATGGTCGTGAGGCATCTTGTTAACTCTATTGTCTTTGGTTCAACAAATGCCGAATTTCGACTACAAATTTAAGTTATTTGAATACCTGTGGAAATAATTAAAGAAGTTATGTGCCAAATTTCGATTAGTTATAGTAGGTTTTGAGTCATGAGCTCTATATTTAACAAGAACGAAAGCTAACTTTGGCCAGCCATTGTTTGTATACCCTTGCAGGTAACAATTAAAATATATCATAACTAAGCCAAAAATGCATTAATTTCGATTCGGAAAGCAGTTTTGTGTTAGTTTTTATTATCTAAAAAAAACTGCATACCAAATTTAAAATTTTAAGAAATCAAAATTTTTGGCCATTTTTGCAAATTTTAATGATGTAACCCCTTATCAAATTTCGCAAAAATGGGCAAAAAATCGATTTCTTCCGGACATGTCTAGAAAGATTCGTATGTTAATGCTGATCAAGAATATATATGGTTTATGGGGTCGGAAATGATTCCTTGACTTAGAAAAATATTATTTTGTATTATAAAATCTGATTTTTTTATATTAACACAAAGGTGGTGTACAGGCCAATGATGCTGCAAGAATACATATATTTTTTAAAATTAAAAATATCATAACTCGGCCAAAAGAGCATTAATTTTAAATCGGAAAACTGTTCTGTGCAAGATTTTCTACAATTAATAAATCTGCATACTTCATTTAAAAATTTTGAAAATTAAATTTTTTATCAAAATCAAAAATTTTAATGATGTAACCCCTTATAAAATTTTGCAAAAATGGCCAAAAAATCGATTTCTTCCGGACACATCTAGAAAGATTCCCCTGTTGATGCTGATCAAGAATATATATACTTTATAGGGTCGGAAACGTCTCCTTCACTGCGTTGCAAACTTCTGACTGAAATTATAATACCCTGCAAGGGTATAAAAATGTAAGCCAAAAAATATCCTTTAGTAAAAGGCATTAAAAATTGTATTACAATCAATTTCGGCATTTTATTTGAATTCGTATGTAAGTTCCACGTAGTTAAGCTTATTATTGAAAATTAAACGCTAAAAAATAGGTACAATCTATAGGTATATATATACTTTTTAGGTTTTTCGTTTCTTTGTATAAAAATTCATTTGTTTATAATTTGATTTTTACATTTGTTGTGTTAATTCGTTTCGATATACATGTATAAAATAGCACATAAAGATTGGTAAGTTTTGGGAGATTGCCTATGGGAGATATTTGTGTTCAAAGCCTACGCTCAGAGAAGCATTAACAATTGAAATTTTGATATGAATTCGCCTAGATAATGTTCGCTTAAGCAAATGATATTTGCATTCAATACAAAAATATGTCTCGCGATGATATGCCTATAACTAAAGTCAACGCACGATCTAGAGATTTATAACAAACAGTTTAACATATACAATAATATCCTTAATCAGTTTTGTAAAGGGCACACACAGGCAAATATCATAGAAATCTATGCGCGACTCGAAGCAGTTTTGATTAATATTATTACATGATATTATTCGCTCGTATAAATACAAAACATTGATTACCTAAGGTGTTATTATTTACTGCGGATGCTTCAATTTGGGTTAGTTAAATATTTAAGGTTTTTTGTAAAATGCTAATTTCCCTGAATATGAGTTTTCATCATCATCATCATTATTATTATTATTAGTTTTTCCATCTTAAATAATAGCTTAATTCGATTATTTGCTTTCGTTAGGCAATTACATGTACAATTCACTAGTATTTTCATTTGTTTAAACTAACAAACAGCAACACTTTTCGCTTACTTAGGTCTAAATACTTCGACGCTTACGGACTAGCCACACGTACGTACATAATAAATGTATGCAAAATAGTTTGTGTACAGTATTATCTGACTCTTGCGGTTTCATCATCACACACCGGGCAGTACTTTTGACAAAAAATCGAACGAACGGTGTAAACTGTATAAATATGAGTGATGTGTTTGCTTTGTGTGTTTGATTTGTTGTGTTGTGTTCTCTTCTCCGACGTACGTATAAAAATGTTTACAAAAAGACTATGAAACCTACGACAACGCAATACGTACTAAATACGTAAACGAATTCTACCTTATCTAAGTGCCTAGGTTAGCCCTATGTTATTGTGGTTGCAGCTGCTCGGGCCGGCGCACACTCATCCGGCTGGGTATTGAGTCGGTGTCGCCGTCATCGTCCACATACTCCTCCTTGGGACGGGTCCACTTGATCAGCGTCTCGGGCGATCGGTACAGGAAGAGTAATTTGGCAAACAGATCCTCCTCAAGGGCGAATTCCAGGGCCTCGCGTACCTAAAATTAAAGGAAAGAAAATCAAATTATATTTATTTTGATTTTTTTATCAATTAAAATATCTGACCAAGTAAATATCCAGGCACAGTTGCAGTACCCTATCCACGTAGGGCAGATCCTCGAACATGATCTTTCGATTCTGTCCGCCGATGAAGGACTTCATGAAGCGCGAGGCCAATAACACAAAGGTGGTGTACAGGCCAATGATGCTGCAAGAATACATATTTAATGTATATTCTCCTGTAAACAACAAAAAACCACTTACCCTCCCGCTGTAAGGAAGCTAAACGTCGATGGGAACTTCTTGTCGTTGAACGTGTACATCACTATTCCCGATGTGCAGTTGCTGTAGGCAAACTTGGACAGCGTTTCGTTGTAGAAGGTGTCGTTGCAAAAGTCCCGGATCTCCCACCACAAGCCATTGGTTTCGTTGTCCCGATGCATTTTGATGACCAGTGGTCGGTAGTCCTGATGCTTTTCACTCAGCACACTGACCACAGCCGCATCGCCCGAGTTGAGAACCTTGATGAACTTCGGGATCATGGCGGGCAGCACGACAACTTCTTCGGCCACGGGAGTGGCCACAATGGTGCTATTGTCTGTGATGTTACTATTGCTGACGCTGATGACTGGATCCTGGTCATGATTCTCGCTGAGCATGTGGATGAGCGCAGCGCGGCCCTCAAAGGATTCGTCCAGTGAAATTGCATGCTCATCGCCCACATTCTCTTTAAGTCCCTTGGCCGGTGCCTTACGCGTTAGGGAGTAGGAGAAGCGGGCCTTAAGAGTGTGATCTAAAATGCAAGATATTTGTTTAAATATTTCTATAATGTCCAATGCTATACTAGTTATAATGTTTTCCCTCAAAAAGTATGGTATTTGTACAGCTTATTTAAAAACTTACTGTTTCGCAAATCATTGAGCAACCGCTGCCTATCCGGCGGTGCTATATTCCAAAGGGATGGCGAGTTGCCAGCCAGCTTAACCGCCGCCACATCCGTTGCATCGTAGCCAGTGATGAAGGTCAGAGCCTGTTTGTCCTTAATGTATGCGTTTGTCATCTGAGAGTACATCTCGGGATTTATCTCGAAAATGCTGTCGTAGTTATTCGTGGTGTAGATAGGATCGTAGGGTCCAATTCTAATGGATAGAGACACCTGGAAGGGCACATTCGAGGTGCCCACGGCATTGCCCAGGGCAAAGAGGCACAGCGGTCCCCAAATGCAAATCACAATCAGGAGAACGATTGTGCCGCCCATCAGGAGTTTGGACAGCGAGGCCTTCTTCTGGGCCCTCATGGCCGGAAAGTCGGTCTCTGACTGCCTGGTGCACCGTATCAGATAGATGTTCGAGAAGATGTCCTCCATCTTCAGCCAGTCGAATATGGTCATGGTGCTGTCGATGCATACCCAGTCCAGAATGGTGCGCAGCTCGTACAGGAACGGAATCTGCATGTACACCTTGAACGCAATCATGTTGACCATGGAGAATCCCTTCGTGAAGAAGTTGCCCAGAATGCGCTTGGGGTAGCCGGATTTGATTTGGTAGGAACTCAGCAGCATGTAGAAGCACTTGATCACGTAGAAAATGATGGGCGGTGCCAGGGAGTTGAATGTTCGCTCCGTGACAGCTGGCACCACGAAGAACATCCAGATGTGTATGCCGATCACCGAGAAGAAGTGGAATATTATTTTGTTCACCAAGGCCTTCCGCAAGTACAGAGCTCGGTCTATGACGATGAGCAGGAACTGAACCAGCAACATGATGAGGAAGGGTATGGGCACTTTGTTCTCCGCCAAATAGGTCTGGACACCCTCATCGCTTTCCGTTTGTTGAGTCTGTTTTAAAGAAATTTATATAATTTATAATTTACTATTTCATAATAAACTTTCACAGTATATTCTATAAATAATAAACTATTTTTTAGCTAAGCAATTTTGGTTTCAAGGCTCTAACTCTACTTACTCCGAATGCCGTGAAGCCAAAGAGCAGCACAAAGAAGTTGACGAAATCGCAGAGGAACATCAGGGCATAGACATCTGTGGCAAGGCGGGATTTGTGCACCAGACTGAAGAAGAACTTGTGCAGCGAGGAGGTGTACTTGGTCCGTCTGTGATGCAATATTTTAGTGTCAGGCACAAATAAAGAATAAACTGGAACAGGGAATTCTCTAGATACGTACTCTAGCTGATTGATGCCTGATTTGCTGTACTCTGGCGATCCTGGCAAGGAAGCCTGACTAACTTGCAGGCTCATTTTCTGGGCGGCAGCCTCGTCGTTCAGCTGGCGCGAGTCGGGCTGCGATAGATTGTCGCTATCATCGCGATCATCACTTATAGAATAAGAACATTTTGTTAAGGAAAATATATTTATATTGCCAAGAACTCTACAAACTTACATGCTAGCGGTGGGTCTGGTGAACTGGTTATCCGTATCCTTGTAGCCAGATTTCCACAGGCCCTGCGATTTGAGCAGGTATCGGTGCAGGAAGAGTACCAGCAGCAGAATCAAATCATAAATCGCATAGTGGGTCTTCATCTCCACGCCGAAGATCTTGGCTGGTGTCAGGGGCTGATTGGGCAGGTTGTGATAGTTGGCCCAGATCAGCTTGAACTGGAAAATGCACTTGATCAGCACGATGGCCTGGGTATAGGCAATCAGGGTGACCCAGAATGTCTTTGTGGGACGTGGCAGGGACAAGGTGCCCCACAAAAAGACCATAATGGGTAGGGGTAGCGAGATGAGACTGGCATTGACCACCTGGAAAAGGGGAAGATGGTCAAGAACACTCTTAGATTTATTACTTAACCGTAATTTTACCTGATTAATAAACACCACTATGTAGCAAATGAGATCCGTGTTGGCCAGCAAGGCGTACCAGGACGAGATCAGCACCTCGACAATGATGTGGTGATCCCGCTGGGCAAAGTTCTCCTCCTCCAGGTTGAATTCCCCAGCGCTGGAAGGTCGCCAAAAAAGAATTAGTTCAGAAAGCTCTCTATCTTTCTTCATGAAATCTATATCAACTGGACATGCTCGGTGCTCTGTGTTCTTAGGAATATGTGTGCGCTGCATGCTCCACAAGTCTACATGCGCCAGTGCATCAGTGTGGAACTCTAAGCTAGGGTTAATCGAAGCCACACAACGGATACATACTAGCAAAGAACGCATAGAGATAGGTTTAAATCATAGCAGCGAATACAACTTATTGGAGGAGGCAGAAATACGAACACGAAATACAGAATACAGAAGTACATAGATGCAGAGTTACAGTTACCAAAATAAACAGAAGGTAGAGACAGACAGAGAGAGGTTCATGGTTGGTAGATGTTAGAGTGTTCTGAGCTTGACCATGACCATGATCATGAGGATGGCTATGGCAATGAGCTTAAAAGATATATACATAAAATACAGATTACGGAGGGTCGATTTAAAAGGAGTTAACCCCTGGGAAATTTCGAGTATATTTATTTTCATTGATTATAGGAATTGCAGAAAATAGACATCGATACTGTATTGATATTACCAAAAGATGGAACATAGGTCCCAAGGTATTATTCCTAATAAATCAACCCACATAAATACAGATAGTTAGAGAGGCGCTTTACAAACACAAACCGAAAGAGACACCAACAGACTTTAATTTAGGCACATCAATTGGCTAGGGGATAGTGAGTGGGAGCACTACGCTTAGTTAGTGGGGCGGGACCAGTACCTGTCCACCTGCTCGTAGGACCAGTGCTTGCTCAACGATCCCGAGCCCCCGCCGCCGGCACTGTGATGATTATGGTAATAATGTGCGCTGCCCCGCTCAATCGAGGGCGCCTTGACGCGGATCTCGGGCAGCCCACAGTCCGATTTTCGACTGAGAATCATCGTGCTATAGGCACGAGTTGCAATAAGATGCCGCAGCGCAGGTGTGATGGGGTGACGGGAGGAGAGAATGGAATGGCGTGAAATGGAAAGTCGGTGTCACAATGCAGATATAGTAGATGTGGTTTACAGTTACATATAGAGAGAGAAATTGCTCAGGTATTAGGAGATCGCAGTAGAGATGTCTTAGAGAGCCGACACCCAGAAGAGATGCCTCGCGTGTTAGTGGCTTTTACTGGTCTCAGTTTTAGTCTTAGATTTTTGTAAATTATGTATATTCGATTTACTTACCCCTTGGCTGGCGGCGATGAATTGATTGATTGTTTTCTAACGAAACCAAAAATATATATTCGGATGGATCGAAATGCGCGCGCAGAAGAATGTGGAATGTAAGAAAAAGAAATTAGTAAGGATCTGTTTTTTGTTCATAGTTTTTGGTTTGATTTTTTGTTTTCATACACATAATAACTCTGATTTAGCTAGCCAAATCGAATGTCAGAATGTTTAATATTGTTTTTACTTTTGAAAATAAATTAAAAAATAAATAGAAGATGTTTAGGAAATGGCAGTAATATTCTTTAGAAGTAGCCAGGCGTTATATTGATATGTTGAAGTTTGACTTGTGTGAGTAGAAAATATAATGGGTAATATTGTTAAGAAATAACTAAGCCTAGACAAAAAGTTGATTAGTTTTAAGAGTGCCTCAATATGTCATTCTGGCCGCACTAGTGTGTGGTTTATATTCTGTGAGGGTTCCGGCAAAGGGCGGACAGAGAAAACAGGTGAGTTTAGCGAGTTAAGTTACTTCTCTTTTTAAAAATTTAAAATTTAATACTTTTCTTCACTTAAGACAAATATAAGCCTGCAGTTCTTCAGGATTAAAAAGCCTCAAAGTTTATATAAATGAATTTAAACGTGTAAACAGTACAGTACAATAGTGACTTAATAATCCGTGATAATGTGCAGAAATAAAATATGATGAAATATGTGAATTTTCCGTATTAGGAAATCCAACGTTTTCGGATGAGTTTCGATTACCTAGAGGCGGTGGCATCGACAGTGTCTACGGGCAGATCGATGATTTCGTCGACAGGGCGATTGTGCTGATGCTGCTGCTGCTGCTGTGGTGTACTGGTTGTTGTTGGTGGTGGCAGTGGTTCGGGTGGTGATAGCGGTGTGGTGGTCGTGTTCGTGTTCAGTGGAGTGCTGGTGTCTGGGTTTTCGATGGCATTCGGTGGCGTAGTGACCACCACCCGCCGCGGTGTGGATGCGGAGGCGGGCGCGGCACTTTCATCGCTTCAACAACAGCAACATCAACATTGAGATCACAACAACAACAACGGTGGTGGTGGTGGTGCGTGGCACAAATGATGGAGGTGAGTTGCAGGTGTATTGTTGGTTTCGAGAGTAGTAGTAATAATGTTGTTGTGGAAGCACAGGAACACGAAACACAAAAGGTAAACGGATATGCAAATAAAAAAAGAGAAAAGAAGAATACCAAAAATAAATAAATATTGAATCAAAATCAAACACAACTTTGAACGAAACAAAATACAAAAATAAAAAATCAACGCTTCGTAACGCGACCAGAACACGCTACTCTAGGGACGCTCTTTGTTTTCCAGTTTCAAAAAAAAAAAAAAACAAATAAAACTTTATTCAAATTTAACGCAAGCGGCGCACACTGGACCCCAAGCTCCAGCCTCGCTTTCTAAATACCTCTCGAGATTGGACTTGAGGAAGTGGAACATGGCAGCGGCACTGGACAGTCCCAGACGATTTAACGAGCTGGATTCCTGAAAAAAAAAAAATAATTAAAGCATTAATTAAGTTTGATTTCGATTTATTTGAAATTAAATTTAAAACCTACCTTGAGGGTCTTCTTCTCGCCTGCCAGGATGCGGTTTACAAAACGATAGTTGCGCGAGAAGCGATTCAGTCTTATGGTCAGCGTGACCAAGAAGCCCTCCAGCAGTCTGATGATGGGATTGGTATCAAAGTCCTCGTCGGAGTCCTTGGCCGTCACCTCGCCGCTGTCGATTTCCATCTTGGACTTGCTATCCGAGGTCTCCTTGGAGGCGGTGGCCTCGCGTCCCCCCAAGCTAGTTGAAGGCACCGGTGGTGGGATCACTGGCAGATCGGCCACATCTCTGGTTGGAGCGGGACTGGCTGAGCTGGATGCCGTAGCCGTGGCCGCGTCGCGTTCCTTGGAAATGCCCTTGCTAGTAGAGGGGAATTCGCCGGGCGGAGCGTCCTTGGATTTCTGTGAAGGACAAGTAACCCAAGGGGTGGTGAGTCAGGATAAAGAAGAAAAATGTGACGAAAACATTTACACCATTTATAACGAAAAGAAAAAACCAAGCTTATACAGTAAATGCATATATTATAAATCTCGCTTGTTGTTGTTGTATTATTTGTACAGTATTTTGCGGTGAGTGCGCGCCCTGCTGCTGCTGCTGCTGGTCGGCAGGTTGAGCCTGGAGCAGGACTCGTGAGCAAATAAGGTGAAATGCGAGAGGGGTGCGCCAATTAAAGAGAATATAACTCTGGTTGCTCACAATCAGCACACAATTCAGACTCACAACCTCGAGCAGCGTCTGGCTGCGACGCCCAAAGTCAAGCGGCTCGGACAGAGTCGAGGTGCGCATGCCAAGATCGCACTCAATCGTATCGTCATCCTCGTCGTCGTCGTCGTTTTCGCTGACCTTCTTCTCCTTCTCATCGTCCAACTTCAGGGCAATGCGAGAGCCCGGCTCAGAGGCATACGAACGTTCGCGCATATAAAAGTGGCGACGATACTCGGCATCATTGAGATCCTTCCACACCTTCGATCACAAGTCGGGCAATTTTTATTTTGATTTGGGGGTTTTTTTTAAATGGGGAATTTACAAGAATTTAATTACGGTTCAAATAGTCATGCAGGAAAGATGGGTTCACATAAAGAAGGCAGAAAATATGGATATACCGATACTGCACTCCCAAGGGCTCATGCAACTGGCCCCTAGAGCTCAGATTAAACCTGAATAAGAACATCTAAGAACTCACATCGTATAGGGTCTTGCGGCGTTGCATCTTCATCTCGCTCTCGGTGATGTTCTCCTCCTCCAGGAAGTCGATTTCGTCGTGTATCAGATCCAGTTCGAACTTATCGTCCATCTCCTCGAACATGTAGTAATCGCCGGCACGCGTAGCTTAAGGGGAACATTAAAGAAGCATTATGAGCAGATGGATCTCGAGACAAATAACACAGCAATTATAGTTGGCGTTTTCAACAACATTCAGATGGGCGAATATATATAAATAGGTTAGCTAGGCTTTTCATTTCGCATTCAATTTACATAGCAGCACACAGAATCATGCAGTTAATCATCGGGCGGAATTTATTTACATGGTAGGGGCAGTTATCGTAGAATATAAATATCAAACAAATGAGGCACAACAAACGAAAACTTCTTTACCATGTGGATGTAATTTAATTTCCTTCCTTCTGCGTACTGTTGGTGCAGGAAGTGGATAACCATGTTCTAAAAAATAATCAAAAACACAAAAATAAAACGTAAAGTTAAATAAAAAATTGTAAAAAAAAACGAAGAAGAATACAATTTGTTTAATCGAAATCAAGACTCTCAACGGCTGGCCGAAGTTTTGGCATATTGTAAATTGTACAAGGATTTCAGAACCGATCCCCACAGGCATTCAATATGCTTATAGCAAAAGGGATCATTGGCGAAAATTAAATTAAATAATATAAAATCTAGATTCCATATCACTTTCCATAAATAAGATATATCAAAAAAGCTTTAAGGACAAATTTAGAAAAAATTCGAAGTCGAAAAAGTCGAAATCTCATGCAGATCAAACCCCCCCGGAATTCTAGCAACCCAACACTGAGATCGTTAAAGGATTTTATTTTACACTTGTAGCAGCGCTCAGGCACTCTGAGATTCACCATTTAGGAAGTAATTAATTGGTAGCAAAGTTCTTCTAAATTCGTGTTATTTACAGATCAGACTCGGAGAGGCAGTGGCTGGCTTGGGGTCCGTGCTACACACAGGACCCCAATTGCTTTTATTATCTTTAAGAGAGCACGCACATCACAAAACAGTGTGTATTTTTTGTACAGAGTTTCGTTTGAGAGCAAGGTTATATCATAATTCTTATTCGATAGCAAAGATTCATCCAATACATGGTCCATGCAGCAGAGCGGGCTCATAGAAGGCGCACATCAGCGACTCCATATAGCTGACCGTACCCACGGGTCCCCAGCTATGCGGTCGCAGGGCAGCCGCGTCCCTGGACAGGCGTTTGCGATGCGACTGCGACTCCTCCAACGAGTAGCTGGCATTTCCCACACTCTGGTGCCGGCGATGAAGCAACTTGTGGCGCATGGTCACCTCCTCCTCGTCCCTATCTGCCGACTGTTTGGAGGGTATGCGTGTGAGAGAGATGAACGAGCGGACAGGATCACCACTTTACCATTTGCTTCTTCTTAATGGGCGACCGTTTGATGGACACGGTCTCATTCCAGGAGACAGCTGCATTGGTCGACGACTGGCGACGATGTTCGCGGCGTAGATTCGGAGTCAGATTGGAGGACAGCACTGAGCTGGTGGCACTAGAAGCCATTGCCGTGGCATAGGCAGCCAGGGGAGGCGCCAGGGTTTGCATGTTAGCCGAAGCACTAACCTCTGAAGGAGCCAATCCCAAAGAGATTCTCTTCGGCTCCAGGAAACCCTCGGTCAGCAGAGCGGACAAGGCCTCCGTACTCGGCGTTGTTGGCTTCGAAGAGTCGAAGCTCTTAAATGGTGCATCCTGCCCAGAACTTACTGCTTTTGTCTCGGGTAGTAATTGTTGCCTAGGCAATGCCACAGTCGACGCCTCCTCCTCGCTAACCGACTGCACATCCACGTAATCTGTGAACTCATCGCAGGGCATCACGTTAATCTCTGGTTCTATAATCACTGCTGCATCCGCACTGTCCTCGCTCTGCACGCTGCTGCCGCCGCTGCTGCTGGAAAGAATCGAGGCTCTGGCTGGCGATGAGGTGGCCGAGCAGCTGGAACTTTGTCCATCGGGCGTCAAATAGCCAGATCCCTGGCACGAGGTGAAGCTGCTGTTGTGGGCCAAAGGCGCCACCTCTGACAGAGCCTGCTCCGAGGGCGTACGTTGCCCTTGAGGAATCCAATGCAAGATTAATTGTGAAACACACACACGCGACAATTTCCAAACGAGATCAAAATGCAAAAAGGGAAATTGCAAAAAACGCGACGCGAACGCAAAAAATGTAGAAACCAAAACGGAGGAGGAGAAGCATCCCCCAAAGTGATCCCTGGGCAACTTACCATCGAAGTGCGTCTGCTTGTCCAAGGGCCGGAGCATCTTCTGTTGCGTGGCCCGGATCCGCTCCATCTTCCGCTTGATCTTGTGCAGCACCTGCTTTTCGTGGTCGTGTCGATGGGCAATCTGCTTCTGCCGCAGGCTCTCAATGATGTCCGCTCCCCTGCGCGGGAAAATACCTATAAAGTTACAGTTTGGGAAGGCAACTAGTTGTGAACCCACCTGGAGGCCAGGATATTGTTCGCCTTGGTGTCCGTGATGATGTGGCAGAAGTAGTGCGACTTGAAGATGCGCAGCTGGAAGAGGATGAAGGCAAAGCAGATCGTGTCCCAGAGCAACACCACCTGGTGCGTGATCTTGGGACACTCGCCGGGCGCCAGCAGCACCACAGTGTCCTCGGGCAGCACTATCTGCTCCTTGGGCACATTGCTCGTGCAGGTGATGCCCAGCATGTGTACCAGCCAGCAGCAATCGGTGGTTAGTTGCGTCATAAACAGGCAGCCTGCCATCTGGAAGGTGGTCTTGATGAGGATATTCGCCACGTTGAAGGCCAGCAGCCACTTCCAGCGACATATGATGGTGTGGATGGGTCGCAGATAGAAGTCCGATCCCTGCCACAGAAAGATGAACGCCCCAATCAGATAGCCCAGCGCCAGAAGATCGGCAATGTTGGTGCCGGCGAGGAAGACCACCGCCAGGGTGAACCAGTAGAAGCCGCACAGCACGCCGTTCTTCAGAATATCCGAATAGTTGCGTATGTACGAGCAGAAATCGTGGGTGGGATTGTCGAAGGGCACGCGACCCAGCTGGGCGATGTCTTTAATCACGCTGCGGTTGCTGCCGCCGGGATAGTCGTCGTTGCTGGCATAGCGCTGCTCAATGCAGAAGATGCTCTTCTGCCGGTTCAGTATAATCAGCACAATAAAGTCAAAGATAAGCTTGGGTACGTGGTTAAAGTGCAGAGCTCCCGGCAGCATGGTCCAGCGTTGAATGCCCTCACCAAAGAGCCCCTTATCCCAGGGATAAACTGAAAGGATAAAGAAATAAATAATAACAATAAGTTAAGATGAGATGTTTAATTAATAAATATATAATTACTTAGACATGAACTCGGCGGCAATCCGACAAGCACAATGTATTGCGTCAGTATGGAGATGGCAAAGAACGCCTGGAATACGCCCCAGATCTTGGCGCATTGTGAGCGCCGCAGCAGCAGCAGGACTACCAGCCAAAGGGCATAGACCACGGCCACAATATCCTGGCGATAGGTGATCGTCGAGACAAGGGCAATCAGGGATATCTCAAAGCCGAATTTGTAGAAGCCAAAGTTGAGGAGGTACTTGATCAATCCCACCAGATCCTTCTCGGCATCCGCTCGAACAATTTGGGGGAACAGCAGCTTGGTGGGCGGGGCATTCAAGGCACCAATCTTCACGCGCATCTGAAGCTGACGCAGTGTGATCACCGCGTGCATGGTAACAATGACCATGTAGATGATGTAGGTGCGCAGCAGACCCATTAGACCTCCCTCCAGCTTGTTGGCCTTGCTGAGACCCAGCCATTCGGCATTGTTGGCCGTCCGGTTGTCAGACTGAAAAGAAAAATCAAACTGTTAAATTTATCGACTCACAAGTTACAAGCCGCTCAACTTACGCAAGTCACGTTGTACTGAGTGTGATCCAGATACTCGATCTGGTAAATCATCTTGGACAGCACTATGATGGTGACAATGAAGGAGATCAGACGACTGATCACCACCTGGATGGCCTTGCGCGAGGTGGCGCCCAGCACGCAGAAACCCACAAAGATAATGTGCAGGACACAGACCTCGCTGACACTGCAAATGAAAGCTGCCAGATAGACCGCCTTCATGATATGCAGCTCGAGGAAACGCCAGAACACGTCCTTGAAGTTCTTGAATATGTACTCCGACTTGTTCTTGATCTTGCGGAACGAAATCCGGACCAGATCGCGCACAGAGGTCTCAAAATCCGTGGTGGCTGCACCGGGAGCAGCCTCCGCCGACGGTCCCTGGGAACGGCGAAGGGAACCGGCACTGCCACGACGCTTGGATGCCGAAGCCGACGGTTCCAAGGCCGTTGTCTCCGTGGGCCTTTGCTGTGCCGAACCAGGCTGCTGCTGCAGCGACGCGATGAATCGCTTGTGGAAGTAATGCACTTGGATCACGGTCAGGATCACAATAATCGTGGGCGAGACCAAGTGAAGGAACAGATCCTTGGTTTGATAGCGCTTCAGACCAATGTCGTTTTGCCTTTAACATGAAAATTTATATTTAAAAACATGGGATTTAGGTGGCAATCAATCACTTACAGCGTCTTGGACACATTGAGATAGTCGTTCCAGTACGTATCGAACTTATCGAATTGATATGTATAGATCAGTATCAGTATGGACATGGCGTAGAAGATCAGGAACAGCCAGAAGCCGTACATGATCTTCACCCAGGCCTTGGACGAGGATTGAAAGACCAGCAAGAAGAATAGGAACAGGGCCATATAGCAGATGCGGAAACCCGTCATATTTTCACCGGTGATGGCGCACAGGAAGATCACCAGCACCAACAGCCAGATCCATAGGCGCACCAGCAGATTCTTGATCACATCACCGGCCTTCTTTAGGAACTTTGAGGTCTTCTTGCCGTCGTTGATGAGGTAACTGGATCCCGCCGATCCAACGGTGATCTGCAGCGGAGCAATGATATCCGCCAGAGTGCTGTCCCTTCGGCGATCGCGTTTCTCTTTGAAGAACTGCCGCGACGTAACCCAGAACATCAGCACGAAGGCGGTCTTTACGATCAGCGGCACACACGGGCGCATTTGGTTCTCGATGGGTCGCTCGAAGCCAATCTGCTGCAGGTTAATGCCCGCCGTCTGCCATGTATATTGCAGTTAATTAAATTTGATTCGCAGCGCAAGTGTCGCTCTCAAACTTACGGAAACCTTCGTGGGAAGCTCGCTATTTGTCAGATCCATGCCGTATATATACTGCGCCACCAGCAGCACCTCGGCGTAGAGCACGATAAACGGACTCGAACGCATCATGGCCTTTCGCTGATTGGGTATCATCCACAGCACGTTGGCCCACAGGAGCAGGACAAAGGTTAGCCAACTGTGGTAGACAATCGACCAGGCCTAAAAAAAAGTTTGTTCAGCAAATATATTTTATAATTTATACTATAAGCAAGGGTATATAAACTTTGGCGTGTTAAGAACATAAGATTTCCTATTAATAATTTCTAAAAACTGCTTATTTGAATACTATTAACAAATTTAGTGTTCAATTCAACTCACCATCATTAGAATATTGGTGAATATATAGCTATTCTGATAGATGAAACCTCCCACGCTGACAAAGCCATAGGATATCTGATCCAATATGGAGGTGGTTGTGTTCTCCTGCTCCGATCGCTGCTCCATTGAATCCAACTGAATGTCGTTGCCGCGCTGCGTTCCACTGGGTGCCACCGAGGAACTGCCCTCCACTGGCTGAGGCGTGCGAGCCTTTCGAGTGCTTTGACGCATCAACTAAACAGGGAAAGTTATACGAGTGTTAGTTCCGAGTTAAGTGCATTCTGGCTGACATGTAGGAGATAGTTAAGCTTACTAGTTGAGATACATAACATATATATACATACGGAGAGGTCTAGAGTTCTAGGACAACTACGGGTGTTAATGTCTTCGATAGGTTACTAGCCGGGTGCAAACTATTTTGGATCGCTGTTGCGGTGTCGGTATGGCCCATAAATCATACATCATACATCATACACGTGTACAGTCACACTTACGCGGTTAGTATCATGGTTACTTTACGTTTGTTAGGATCTCTCATGACTTGGAGGAGATTACTAGGGGATTAGTACTATAGATTGGTATATAGATGTTAGGACGAATACAATTTAACATTGACAAATGCGAGACGTTAGAGGCTTGAACCAATATGATATATAGAGAGATAGATAGGACAGAGAGAGATACATAGGCTAGCACTAGTCTAATGGAGAGGAGAGGATGATATAGAGCTTGGGCGCATAGAGTGGAGTTAGTTTACGTACAGGCGTCGTCTCAGTCGGTTCATTCAACGTTGCACGCTGATCACGGCGTAAAGAAACCTAAAGCGGAAGTAATAAAAGAGAGAGCGTAAACAAAAATCAAAACGAAAGCGAAACGAAAAAAAAAAATACGTAAAGGAAAATGGCGAGAAAAAGCGGAAAACACAAGTGTTGTCAAGATTCAGCAGAAAGGCACACAGATATTGCCTCAAATTTTGGACAAAGTTTTCGGGTTAAAAGTTTAGGCAAAGACAAACATTTAGTTCGGTTTTAGTTCAGTTCACTAATTGTGTATAGTGTTTGCAGTATAATTGATATCCTAACCGAAATATACAATGTTTTGCACACTAATTTAAACATATAACCTGATTCGGAGGGCTTTAAAGAAATCGCAGTATAATATTTTGGGTCATATTTTCAATATTTTGAGCATACTTTGGACATAATTTTTAATGGATTTTAAAATCGTATGAATTTCTGTGGTATGCTTTTTAATATATGATGGGATTTTAATAGTTCTGTAAATTATAATTTAATTTAAGGACATTTTAAAGGCTACAGTTTTTACATATAATCCCAGTTTCATATAATCCCTAGATTTTTAATAATTAAGTCGAAAATATAATACATGTAATTACATGTAAATTCTTGAAAACGTAAGCTAATAAAAAATTATAAAACTAAGCGTTGGGAGAAAAAGCTAAGCAGAGTTTTTCATTGAGTTATTGGTAATGGTTTAGTTTTCCTTATCATGAAGCTAAGCTGGCTTAGTGGGCATTTTCTACCTTTTCCCTACTACCCATTCTCTATTTATTTATTCCATCCGAAAATCCCTACAAAAATATTCCACATTCACACACCGCACCCAAATCGAAACATAAACCCTAATCTCAATCCACACTCGCTCGCTTACACTCAAGCGCTGATTGCGGATTGCGGTCGTGGCAGTGGTGGCGGTGGTGGTGATAGTGGTGGTGCCACCTCCGCCCAAGGTGGACCCATCCCGGCGACCCCGCGTTGTCTGCGACGTGAGCAGCGACAGCTGGCGGTTGACCTTGTTGTTGCCTGTGTTATTGATGCTGCTGCTGTTGCAATCCAGCTGCTGGCCAAAGGCAGTGGCGGGCTTCGATTCCAGCTGCTCGGAGCGGTGGTTCAAGTGGATCAGTGGTTCAGCATTTCGGCAGTGTTCAGTGTGTGGTGTGTTAGTGACAGTTTGTAGTTAGGTGTTAGGAGTGTTTAGTGTACATATGTTGGTTTGTTTTTGTCGGCGTGCAGAGTATGTTGTGTTAAAAAAATAGAAAATTATGTGTTTTATCCGGTTGCAAGTGGCAGCAGAAGAAGAGCAGAAATCGAGAGTAGTTTTAAAACGATGTCATGTGATTTGTGGCCTTAATTTTAGAGAGACTGAAAAAACTGTTCCGTAAGAATAATTTACTATCGATTGATTAAAATAACCTTCTAGATCAGGAATGCCAGACAAATCAGAATATAAATAAAAGGTAATATAAATCTGTCCAAGAATTCGATTTCTGTGGCATAACTGTTAAGTTAAAATATTATACTAGGTTTTTTACTAATTAAATATTAAATTGTACTATTCTTGTTAAAATTGTAAAGGTTCAAAAATATAAGAATTATTCTTGGAAAGCTAAGTTTTAATTGAATATCATTTGTAAAGGTTTTCAATTCTATTTATTGTTGCTGGTGACACCGATGAAGAAAACCGTGTTAGTTGCTCTAAGCCAGAGAGGC
This sequence comes from Drosophila kikkawai, assembly GCF_030179895.1. NCBI lineage: Eukaryota > Metazoa > Arthropoda > Insecta > Diptera > Drosophilidae > Drosophila > Drosophila kikkawai. The sequence continues at coordinate 5,302,256 of NC_091728.1, forward strand.
AGCCAAATGGGCTTCAAGACAGTTCAATGCGAAGTGACTTAAATACTGACTTACCCGTGGCTTAATCAGATGCTTGGTGGTCAGGGCCAGGGCGAAGTAAGCAAAAAACAATGCAAACGGATTGAGATACGAGTCCAGGGACATTTCATTATTGTAGAAGAGGACCCGTATATCCGACGCGCAGTACGATTCAATGAGCGGCTCCAGTCCAATCAAGCTGATGGGGGCAAAGATAGAGAAGTCCCGTCAGAGGATGTACGCCACAGTGGAGGACAGTCCACCGCCTCCTACTCAACCGCATTTTACTTACCGAGCTGTCAGTCGGGTGTGATTGAGGTGGCCCTGCATCCAGGGCGTCTGGTAGGACACAATGGACAGGGAGTGCAGCACGAGGACAACCATTACGCAGCGCAGCAACAACGCGAAGCCCCTGAACAAAAAAGGTGCGACAATACAAAAGGAAAGTCAGTAAAGTGTCCGGAATGGATGCGATGGAGGGCACTGATGGGACACGCACCGTTGCAGCGTCTGGCAGGTTGCCCAGTAAGTTCCGGCCAGCAGGAAAATGAGAAAGTAGAAGCCGCCTGGCACAGAGGGACGCAGCACGGCCGCAAAGAACAGCGTGGCGAGGCAGAAGAGCGGAGCTGCGACAGGGGAAAACAATTCATTCATTTTAATTGAAAATATACTGAATTTCTTGAATATTTTCTTGAAGAAAACTATATCCACTCACAGATCTTAATCAGTCCCTCAAAGTGTATGTGCTGGCTAATCATGGACACCCGCTTCCTCAGCTGCTGCTGTTGCTGCTGCAGTGGCGTCGTGGCAGTTGCCTGCTGTACATCTCCTCCATTGGCATCTGTAGCCGGGACTTGGCTGGCCTCCACCGCCTGGCCCTCAACCACTTCACCGTTCTCCAACTGCTCGGCGCCGACGGGTTGAGAGGCCACTCGCTTCACCGTGAGATAAGATCCCAGGGAGGTGGCGAACACAAGCACCTCTGGCAGCAGCCACTCAATTATGGCAAATGCTCTGATTAGTAAATATAGTTTACAATTAATTAATTTGTAGTTTGCAAACTCTCAGGAATAGCTCACTTCAGATCGACGAAGCTCACGAAACCAATGTGCCGCAGCAGGCGCTCACTGAACGAGCAGTTGTAAATTGGCAGCGTGACGCTGACCGCCAGGATCTGGAGCGTTATGTGTCCCAGCAGGACCAGAGTGCTCAGGGCCAGCAGGATGATAAAGAAGGCGGTGACGGATCCCTTGAAGTTGCGACGCGTGGCCAGTGGAACAAAGGGTGACATGAAGAACATCAGCATGTACACAAAGGATATGCCCACTGGTCGCATAAGAGCAGCTAAATCCAGGAAAATGCATTATTTATAAGTATGCTACTAGCTTTTTTCAATCAACCAAATAATAAAAAAAATATACAGATTTAAATTATTCTATTATTTGCTTTCCCCAGAGGACAGCAAAAACTAATCAATAAAATATATGTGGTAAATGTGTCAAATTTATGTAAGATTTATTGAATCTTTGATTCCAGCACAGGATATGGATTGATTTGTTGGTATGAGGAGGAGACGTAGTAGTAACACTAATAATAGCATGCCAGTTGAAGCCATTTTTACTCACCCAGGACGAGCACCGCCGGCACGACGATGCGCTGCAGCACCAGGCACGCATAGCTGAAGACCATTTTGATGGACGCGTTGCTGCCACCTCCGTCTGCGCTTCCGGAGCTCACGTTGCTTCTCCACCAGCTGCGTCTCCGGACTCAGACCCCAACTTCGACACCGACGCAGAAGCATTCATGAAAGCCTCAGCTTCGACTGCAATTTGTTGCCACAAACGGCGCAGAGCAGCTGGAAGAGAGAGGAGAAATCAATTGAAAATTATACTTGAAGTACTTGTTGCCAGCTCCCTACTGAGGCGCCGCAGCTCCTGTTGCGCAGCCAATTTAAAGCCTTAACTCCTTTCAAATGGTTCTTAATTAAGAAAATCCGCCAAAAAATAACAGAAAAAAAACTCCAACTAATTTACGGATATAAACATTGACACACTTTTAATTAACACTGGCGAAAAACCCCCAACAAAATATAAGGGAAAACGAAATAAAATCAAGCCCGCGCTGTGAAGTGGGCGTGGTTGTCGGTAGTCGCACGCTATCCTGCCTTGGGTTGGGTTAGTTTCAATTTTCCTCTTCCGCTTTCCGCATTTTCAAGCTGCGCCAGAAGCGAGGAGTGGCCACGCAGCGGCGATTAGAGGAAGCCAAGGATGTGGGGGCCCCAGACAAGCAAGCTAGCTTATGGATAATGGATGTGTAATTGACATTCAATGGCTCATAATGTGGCATTTATTTGAATTCGCTTTAAACTAATGGGGCTGAAACTATTGGCACAATAGATAGAGGCCATCCGGAATGTTAAGGATAATGGCTTGGGAACATGAAAAAATCGGTCATTTAATGTTTATACTAAGGCATTTAGTTACCAATTTATTATAAAGAAATTATACCCTTTGTTATCTTCGTAGCTATTAATTATAAATTCTTTAAACTCAATTTTAAGAACAATTAATCACACATTTTAGAGGAAACTCTTTGCCCTGTCTTAACTATTTCCGTTCGCTGATAAATCACAAAAGAAATCTTACTAATACGCTCCTCACTTAAGATGAAATGATTCATAATTCTGCTTAATCGAAAACAAAAGCTTGTGAAATTTTGTTTAGCATTTTTTAATGCATTTGTGAAAAAGTTCATTGAGAGATTATTTTAAATTCGAACCGATTGTATAATTCCTAAAAAACTTGCTTAAATTCTGACCTGATGCCACACTTATTCAATGGTGTTGTGTTCACAATGCAAAACACAAAAAATACGAACAGAAATTCCCTACACAAAAAACGACCAAGAGAACATCAGCAAAACTGCTAATTTCGCACACAACAGAAAATGGCGAAAAAAGATCAACAGCCATGACGTAATTTGGCATGTACAAAAGTTTTTAATTCTTCATTTTTTTTTTTCGTATTTTCCTGGGTTAACAAGAACAACGACGAGGCAAACAAAGAGAGCCGGCTGAATTGCAGAGGGAGCAAGGGAGAAAGCAATCCGCCAACGCCTCCAACGCAAATATATCCGACATAATGTGGGCTAATAAAAGAGACGGAGCACTCGGGAAAGCGCGGGTCTGACAGCTGAGCCGCCGAGCCGACAAACCTCAAGTGGTGCCACACCTAACCCCTCACACTCACTACGACAACCCGCCAAACACCACCCACACCCGCCGCCCTTTGGACAAACAAACAGATTCAACTAGACAGAAAAAAGAACTAGCTATATAAACCGCAGGTCTACCGACAGTAGAATACTCAGCATATCATTTGTAACACTAAAAATATTTCATACTTTCTGGCGACAAGAAGCCACTTTGAACTTAAAATTCACAAAGCAAGCAAACAATATTTGTTTTTTTTTTATATAAATTTAAATATACAGATTTTCTGTCTACTTACAATTTTTTAAAGAGTTTTTACATAGAACATTTACACATTTACAATTGATTTTATACATTTCTTTAATAACCTGATTCTTTTTATATACCTCCTGATCGCAAATATAATCTTCTCCCCAGAAAAACTGTCAGAGTACGCGGTACAAAAAAATAGAAGCACAACAACCAGCTGAGAGAGCCCCCATAATGGCGATAAAAAGTAGTAGTAGGCCCATCAAAAACAAAAAATAGCACTCTACTGTTTTAGCAAAATAAATGCCGGCTGGTGAGTTGGGCCTATCCAATCCCCCGCAGAAGGTGTGGGGATGCCGGGAATCTCTGTCTGAGCAGATGTTTAATGGCACAATAATGCTGATGGCAATGCGTCTGTCTATATGGGAATTTAATGCACAATTACAGCAAAAAGTTTCTTTCCGGCAGAGAGGGCATTGAGATCTTAAATTAGATATACATATACATATGTACGGGGTATGGACTATGTTCTGTTAGCTTTAATGATAAACAAGGTGATAAGAATTTCTATCTTAACTATATTTACTTCTTTATAATCAGCTGTCAAACAATAATAGATGCATACTGAAATTTACATAAATGTTTTGTAAAGTATCTTTAACTATAGAAGTTATCACTATATTATTAGATACACTTTGATACAATATTTTTCAGCAATTTTACCTATATTTAAATTTATTAGAATCTTTTGTCATCCAATGTTGCCCCTTCCCAAAATTGAAGTTAGCCCGAAATCAAAGTTGGTTACCAGGCGCGAGAAATGAGCAGCACGTCGCATCGTTCCATCAAAAAACCAATGTGACACGTGTTGCTGCTATGCTTTTGGGGCTTGGTTATGGGCATAGGCTCTGCCCCTCCATCGTAGAACCCCCTCCACTCGCGCGTTCAATGAATATGAAATGCCAAAGGCAGAAGGCCTAACCCGCGTGTTATTCGCTACTAATTCATTTGCCATACACGCAGAGCTGCTGCTGCCTCTGCTGCTGTTCGGCATTATAATATAAGCATTATAATGTGTATATGGATTGCTACATAGATATCAGCAAATATATATTCCCATCGAGAGACCAGCAGCTGCTGTCTGTCGGCGATGACGGGGGAGTTCTCTTTTCGGCCTGTTGCAGCCACATTTTTTCGTATACGCTCTCCCTTTCAATTTCGATTTGGATTCTTATTTCCGTTCTGCCCCAAATGTTTATTGTCTTTCCATTTTCTCCGACAGAGTAGAAACATCGAGCATAAGTAGCATTTGCATGTGCTTTTATTGGGTTAACTTGGCACACATATTCGCAATAGACACTTCAATGTCATTTTCGGTATTGAGATTCTCAATGTTGCTATTGCTTGCCATGGGTGTAATGCAGATGAAATGCATGTTCTGGCACTTGAAAACAAATATTAACATTTGTTTGGATGGAACGCAGACAGCTGATGGCAAAAAGTCTCACCGAGCGGTATATGTGGCGTATACGTGATATTGAAGTTGTGTATTTCTCAAAAACAAATTTACATATTTCAGTTACAAAGTGTGAAAACAACATTTGTGATTTTATTCGAATAATAAAACATAATCGTACATTTATTTGCAGTTGTAGATTTTTAAGTGTTTCATTATGTATACAATGTTTACGAAAAAGAATCATTAAAATATTTAAAATTCCCCCATCTGTAGCTTTAGTTTATAACTTTAAGCAAACAGAATGTAAATAAATAAATATATTCTAAAACCTTTTACTATTTATGAATTTTAATTAGTTTTAAATTTATTAATTTTATGGTTTTAAACTAAAGTTACGTAAGACCCAATGTCTGTTTAAGTGCCGCAATCAAAACCGTAGACCTAATCCCCGTCTGTATCCGCTTAAAACTTTCAAGTTTCTGAATAACTAAGATGAAGTGTCTTATCTTAAGCGCCTTACATGAATAACAAAATTAAGCTGCAAAAGGGGGGAGAACTCAATTGCAAGACTGCTATCATCTCGGTCGTACCCCAGACCTTCATCCTCATCGGGGGATCCGCCCTCCCCCTCGACATTCATTAGTGCAGCTTCATTGCCAAGTCTGTCGGCCACTTGAACTTTGTCTGGGCGTTGGCATCTCTTGCAATAATATTTGCAATTTTACTTTTTCAAGTGCAAGGGAACGGGAAGGAGTCGGAAAAGCGTTGACAAAGTCAACTAATCTCTGTCCAGTTAGTCTGACTTTCCCTCCTCCCTTGAGCCGCGTGTCTCTGGGCCATTAATTCAACATTAATTACAAATTTCCAGCGAGTGGCTCGAGCTTTTCTTGCTCTATTTTTAGTGTCCACTTCTTTTTTAGGACCTCGTAATCTGCGAATTGTTGTGGTGACTCTTGGACCTCTCCCTATTTTCTATACATTGTTTGCTGCAATTGTTCCTATAAAACACACATATCGGGTGCATGTCGCACGCTCGCCTTCCGAAACTACTTTGCTAATGATGACGTCACTCTGTTTGACGACTGTCAATGTCAATATACTCGGGCAATTGTTAACCCCTTGTTGCCAGGCGAAAGAACTGGAACTGTAGCCCTAGTCGTAGCTGGAGCTTTAAAACAAAAGCTATTCGAGAATCAAAGCATAATTACTCGAAATCACGCAATACTCGTTCTAAAAAAATTAAAGAGGGAGTAGCAAAAATAATGAAATTTCATTTGACATTCTTGGTGTGCGTTTGACAAACAAATGCTTAAGAAGCGGAAAATTTTACATGCGATTTAGTTGCCACAAAATTAAGTTGAAAATAAGATAAATAAAATCGTATAAATATTATTTTTGAGCTTATAGAAAACAAAATTAAATGGCTAGATCGTTAAGACAAAGGCAACAAAGTCTAGATTGGCTTAGTATAATTTTTAAGAATTGTTTTCTCTAGGATTGAGTCTTTATCTCTTATTTCATATTTACATGACTCACTTCTTTGTCAAAATACCCACAAGAACAAGATAAATTTTAGTTTTATTTTTTTAGGCTTTGGTACTTAGGGATAAGAAAAGTTACTCTCCAAAGAAACATCTAATTAATTCTTGATTTAATAACCAATTAAAAGGTCGTGATATATTCAATTAAAGGCCCAACTGCAGCGAAATAAATTATTGTCTTGTATAACCAGCCCGCATTAATCTACAAGGGTTAATTGAATCACACAATTTGTGGTTAATGTGCGATAAATCCAAATGGAATCGTTAATATCATATGCACCGGGAGCCGTTTCAGCGCCATCTGGACAAGATTTGGGTCACTTGCAGCGCTCTCCGTGCTCTTATTGTATGCAGGGCGATTCTTAGCATTACGTATACGTAAATTTCACAGGGGAAATTAATTTCAAAGTGGTTGCGGCCCCGGCACACAACACACACTCGTTCATACACACGTCAGAGGGAAAGAGTGAGCTAATGGCCCAGCAAGCTGTGGCCAACGCCTTCGTTTCACTCAAAGTGACAGGAGATGGTCAAGGGACGAGGGCAGCAAGAAGGCAGGAGCTGTTCAGAGAAGGAGGCGGGAAAACCAAAATGCATATTTGTATCTGGTCTTGGCCTACATTTATCTTGGCGACCGAGCCCCCAAAACTGCTCCCGCAGAGATATACTGTGGATTTAATTTCTCAAGAGTCTATAAATACAAGTTTTAAAAATATATATGAATTAAAATCATCCTTGTTCTTGTTACTCATCAGATTTGTGAAAATCTAATTGAAAAATTACACATATACAAAAATAACTATCAACTTGTCACCTTCTTATGACGGACATAAAATAATTTTTAAACTAATTAGGTTTTATTTTTCTTTCCTTGGAAAATATATACGAAATATTTTATGAATTACGAAATATTAAGCAAAATAAGTTCGGTGTCCGATTTTTAAAGAATTTAATACAACAATAATATTAAATAAAAACATAAACCAGATTTCTTGTCTGAAGTTAAATAATTGTGCTGTCTTTCTGGTCATTCTCGCCCATTGTAAACTGCACCAGCTGAGAACAACAAGGCGGCAAAACAGAGTGAGGGAAGCGTGCGGATTCTCCATGGTGAGTAAATATCATAAAATGTGCAGTGCGCGCTTCTCTGTTTGACCTGTCAGAGCATATTACACATCCGCCATGTGTGCTGTGTGCCTAAACGGAGGGGGAACTGCCGCTGCCGCTTCTGCTGCTGCTGCTGTTATGTTGTCCATTAACAAACAATTTGGCCAATGCATTCGGGCAAACGAACAGAAGCAGCTAGTATCGCATCCGTTGATTCCATGGCTTATTTCACGTCCGCTTTTTTATTCCTTTTCCCGTTTTTTAATTTAGTTGAAAGGCACACGTTCGCGGGACTCATCGGCGACATGTGTGCGATTACTCCGCCCAGAAAATTGTCGCGGCCAGCAAACGCGACATTAATAGTGACAAATGTCGCAAAATGGTAATGGACTGACTGGTCACGACCTTATCCTTCAGCACATCCATTTCACTTTCCATTTCATTTGCTCTGCCGTAAAAGAAGGGTCCTTTTTATTTGGTTTATGTCAGTTGGTTTTCCTTCGGTCCACTTGCTAATTTCATTAACAACTCCCCCGTAAAAACCAAGGGGGATACTTTCGCTGAAAAGCCCCATTAAAGCCAACTGAATGTCATATTCCTTTCATTCATCATCATACATCAACGGAATAGTTTGTCTGAGCCACCGTTCCATACCCTACTGCCTCGAAAAAGACACGCAACAGTTTTTTTCCAGACAGTTTTCTTGGGAACTCGGACTGGGAATGCGGGTCGGGCTGTCAAATGAGTGTCGTCCTAACAGGCGGTCCTTAGGATTATGACCTGACATTAACATGCCCCCAAATAGTTGACTCAACTTGCCTTGATGGATACCGTTGAGTCAACAGGTTACGGCCTCGCAATGGGGAAAATTACCTTTGGGTTGGAGTCGGGACCTGTCGTATTACATGGAAAGTTACCTAACAACCTCGTTTCAAACTTTCGATTTTGCCCAAGTCTTTTACAAGTTATGAATTTATTTGTCTTTATTAAATTTGATCTCTAAAAGTTCATAGATAAAGTAACAGCAAGAAACTTCTCACATTTTATGTAGGGTAAGTTAATTGGTGAAAGGTTCTTGTGTGAGAATAACTTTAAGTTATACTGGTTTGTCATTAAATATTTGTTTTTTTACCATAAACAATCTTATCATTTTAATATTTTAAGACAAAAAATAGCCAGAAAATGGGTATTCAAATCAAAATGAAAACAAGCATCTTTTACTTAGAAATTCAATTTCGATAAAAATGTTGACCCTTGTCCAGTTTTTTTAATTTTGATTGAACACTTAGGAATTCCTTTCAAATATTTTCATATTCAGTTCCCGGAAGCCCTTGAACTGATATTGTTTCTAAATATTTGGCCCTCTTTTCTTATCTGAGAACTTGATGCCGAACATGAATAAAAATGGTTTTGTTATAAATAAATTCCTGAATGGCAGCGAAGCGTGGCCACAGGCAGCCAAACGCGTCATTGCACACTTTGTAAGGCAGCGTTCGATATCGAAGCAGAAGACACACTATACTATATAGTATAGACCATAACTGAGAAGTTAGCTCAAATGAAAACACTAAGCCCAGACTCAGTCTTGTTCTCACGGCCGTCAAAACTTTGCGAAAAAAAAACAAACAAATATTCACGCATGAGAAGTCAACCAGCTAGAATCATCATACGTAAACGCTATACTCAGAACTAGCCGGCTATATATCTATATATCTGAATACTCGTGTGTGCAAATATAACATATCCCTGCAGTACCACAATTCATCAATAGGCCTTTTCATCAACAATTCATCAACGCGCCGACTGCGACGTCGACAGAATCGACGCTCTGCCGACTGCTACTTGAACCCGAACTCCCTTCGGAGACCCGAACTCCCTTCGAGTCCGATTTGTCGGTGCATGCAAAAAAAACAAAAACAATTTGCATGGGCTTCGTTTTTTGAAGTCCGAAACAAAGTAGAAGACGCAATTGAAATAGATTCTCGAAGGTTCGACTCCATATTTTCGGAGCAGCGGTTTTCGGTTTCGTCTTGCTTCTTCTTATTCCCTTTGCATTACAAGTTGAAGTGTTCTCCACTGCAGAAGTGTCGTGTGTTAAAAATGTTAAGAAATCAAATAATTCAATAATTACGTTCCGGGCCATATTGGAATATAAAAAAAGGTGAGTAAAAAGATTGTTCGTAATTAAATAGAAGCCTATAAATGTACATATATTATTTTATTTATTATATGTACATATATAATATATTAATATATTATATTTATATATGTATGTATGTATTTTCTTTTCAGACTGCAGTAATGGCCAATATATTGGGTAATTTTATTTAATTAAATTATATTTTCCCTTGATTAATTATAATTTTTTCTGTAGATGCAATTTCCCAAGTGACTAAAACTGAGCCTCCAGATACTGCGCAATAAATTTGGTCTTCATGAATAGAAAGCGGAACACCAAGGATCAAAAAGACCTTAAGGCCTTTTAATATATGGATGTTTAATCTTAATTTTTAATATTTGTGTTTTAGTTTTGGTATAGAATTAGTAAGAATAAATCATATTAATAAAAATTTAAGAGTTTTATTTTTATATATGAAAAAAAAAATCATCAACAATTCATCGATGAATTGATGATGAATTGTTGATTAAAGGCTGATGAAATGTTGATGAATTGTTGATGATTCATCAACAATTCATCAACAATTCATCGATGAATCATCAACAATTCATCAACATTTCATCAGTCTTTCATCAGTAATTCATCAACAATTCATCGATGAAATGATGATTAATTGTTGATGAATTGTTGTTGATGAATGCCTATGACATGCCCATGTTAAATTCATCAGTAATTTGCATGGCCATTCATCGATGAATCATCAACAACACCCCTTCGGCTATTGATGAAACGTTGATGAATTGTTGATGAATGGTACTGCAGGGATATTTTATTTCTGATTGCAAGACTCACACACAGAATGCGACGATAAGCAGTGGATGAATGTGAGACGAAATTAATTTAGTTTCTGATAGAAATAAAACTGTCGGCGATAAAACTAAAATTTAATTAAAGCGTTTAGAGACAGTGACAGCTAAAATCAAATACGAGAGAGAGGAAATATTTGTACATAAATAAAATTGTAAACTATGTTGTTGGTATGCGATGAAAGCGCTAAAATAAAACGGAAACAAGTTCTGCGCCTGAGACCGGCAAATGACTAAATTCAAAAACCAGACTCAGACAGTGTCAGAGTTTTGTTTTATTGTTCCTAGATAGACGAGTATATGTATATACTATACTACATATATTCATATATATATATATGTACATATACACAGCTACTTTCCGTGCCCGATGACGCAACAACGCACAAAATGTTGAGGAATTCGTTTGTTTTATATTATTTTTTCTCGCTCGCCTCTGGCAGCGGCATTTGGTTGAAATATTTTAGTTCAAAAAAGGCCACGACAAGGCAAAGGCCAAGAGCAGAGCAGGTAAGAAAACAAAGAGGAAACAATAACAGCTGCCGCCTGTAACCCTCTTAAAATGCATCCTTTTTACCTGCAGATGCTGCTGGCCGGAAAAACTAGAGAGGTGAGCCTGTTCACCGGATAACACGGAAAATAGCCCAAGTCAGTTCAAAGATGTGCCCTTGGCATGGCACGTGAGGGGAAGTTTGGTATGTGAAATGTACAGAACTAGCTTTATTTATTTATTTAAATAGAATAGAAATGTTGTAATATCTTAAGCTCACAATATAAAGATAAATATTCCAGAGGATTTTTAAATTAATTTCACAGCGAATTTCTGGCGGCGAATCCGGAAAAAACATAAAGTTTGGGTCTAGAATTCACATTAATGTTTACTCCTATTGTCCTTACTCCTAATTACCCTTACCTATGCATACCTTTGTTAGCTGTCAAAGTTCGTCGTATATCTATTAATCCTAATGAAAAATAGTTTCTATTCAAAATTGACCATATTTTTCAGCCATCAACTCGAATGTGAATTCATTTATTCCATATGACATTTCTATATTTTCCACTTGGATTCTTTGGGGGCTAACTCCCATGCAAAAAATCGAAAATCAAATATGTTAACCGAGGCAGAGAGCGGGGAAGGGGACACAAAAGAAAAATTGCACTGGTATCGTCGAGCGACAAACAAAACAAGCTGAAAAATAACTGCAGCTGTTGCAGTTTTATAAATGTGGTTCCCCAAAAAGCTTCTGCCGGCGCCATCCACCCGAAAAACCCACCTATACCTCTATCTTTTACGTGGATATAGTACACACCATATAGCATATAAAAGAGGGTAGATGTTGTCGCTCGGTTGGCTTGCTCTCCTCCACAATAAAAGTGAAATTTTCTCGTGCCAAATTCTGCTGATGGTGGACGTGGGTGGATGGTTGGACTTGGGTTGAGCTGAGTTGGTCGGTGTAACGACTTTGGGCACACACTGGCAGTCAAACAGTTTGTGCAGAAGTTTTTCGAGGTTGCACGAGGCAACATAAACTAATTGCAACAACATTTCCGCCCGTTGTGCAGCCAAGAAGTAATCAAAAAAGATACTTTGATAAATGAAATGAGAACAAATGATAGGAAAAGCCGGGGCTTTTCCTCATTTTTCTGCTAATTAATCACTGTGGCTCTTGCTTGTTCATTGCAGTCAAGTGGAATGGCTTCATTTGTTTATATCTCGGAGCGTCTATCATTAAAAACTTTATGATATATTCCGAAAAACCAACTCAAAGGCGAATAGCCGCAGATCAAAACAACATTTTGTTTAAACGGCTATTAAAATTAAATTTAAACCTTACTGATTAACCCCACTAGGAATATTAAAGTTCAAATACTTGTTCAGATCAGTCGAATTCAATAAAATTAAATTAACCTACAGATCTGATCGCAAGCAAAATAAGTCAACTTTTAAAATATTCATGAAGTCATCGAAAGCATCTGGCATTTGTGTTTCTTCGGGACAATAAATATATAATATATAAGTATAAGTGTGTATGTTTTCAAGCTGCGATAATGCGGTGGCTCTAGAGTCTAGACTTACGGTGGTCGTGGGTCTCACCGATTAAAATGCGTCATTTATTGATTGCAATTATAGGGGAAAGCAGCAAAGCACCGACAACAAAGCCAAGTAAGATGTACAAGAATTAGGTTTCTGTACCCCGATGAAACGGTTGGAATTAAAAAAACATATACACATATCTATTTCTATTAACTTAAGCAACAATTTTTAATGTGCAAACTAGAAATTCCTTATTTGCACACTTTAGGGACAGACACAAATCTTTAAGTTTATTTTGTTGATGTTCTATATTAAAATTTATTGTCGCGATTGCCGTAAAAAGCGTTCCCTTCCCAATAATAATTTGCGACTTTTGCAGATGTCACCTGACCATTGGTCTTAATGTCAAGCAGGTAAATAATAAACAAATGCCAAGCGTTGCATTCGCCTCAAACAACAAATATTGGGTCGTAAGCCATGAGCCCGTTGCCATATGTTAACAGAGTGCGACTGCAAGTTCAAATAGGGGCCGATAAGACAGATACAAATGCAGTCAAGCCACTAGGAATAGTCTCATTAGAAAGGTAAAAAGGTAATTAGAAAAAAAATTAATAAAAATAGTATCTTTTAGTTATATTATAATTAATAGAAAGTATTCATCGTATTAAAAGCTTTGTTAATTTCCAAACACAGTTAATCGTTTTATTAGGCATAATTTCATAAGCCATTAAGCTTAATAATAAATAAAATATATTTAATAAAAACTATTTTTTAAAATTCTTTTTAAGAATAAATCTCCCTGATATTTGGCCCTTATGTGCATTTCTTAATCTGACAATGAAAGCCACTGGGTCAACTTCAGGCGGCTCTTATCGCCCCCTGAGTACTTAGAGCGGGTGATTAATCAATGAAGGGGGTTCTAGTGTGGCTACTGCTGACGCGCTTATCTGCCGCCTCGGCGCTATGTAAATAAATGAAAGTTATTTGCGCTGATTTGACGCTTTTTGTTTTGTCTTCCTATTTTTGCGCTAATTCCCGAGACTAATTGACACAGATAAACGGGGAGAAATGGATCTAAAAAACTTGCAGTACGTTAATGAAATTAAAAATAGATCAACAGCTGAAAATACAAAACACTGCATACGCGAGAGCGAAAGAGAGGGCGCGATTAAGTAGTCAGAAAGTTAGGCCAAAGCAAATGGGGGAGAACGAAACAGCGGCAAAGGAGAGGGAAACAAAAACACAAAGAACTGGAACATGGGAAGTCAGAATGGAAAATCAAATGTGGGCACTTCTTAGTGTTTTTGTTGTTGTGGTTGCTCTTAGCCCCTGTTGTTTGCTCTTCGCACCTGCCTTTGTAAATCTCTCGATGTTAACCAAAGAAACCTTTCGTTTAGCGCCCTTTTCGGAGTTGCTAGGCAGTTAAAATTAAAAACAAAACACAGGCAGAAATATGCTCACCACATTTGCATAAGCTCCGCGAAGAAGACCACAACAAAAACGAACGAAACTTAGCGATTTATCAACAACACAACACACACTCCAGCACTTTCTTTTGCTCTTATTCCTGAGCTCTATTTCGATCACTTTCTTGCTCCTTTCACCGCTTTTTTCGGTGTAATTTTATATTATTTGTAGCACTTGGCGCATTTGTTATTGTTTTCGCTTCGATTTTTACAGGCGGCGCGATTGTCTGATAAATCGCCGTCTGATTATCCGCCGATTACACTGCGACAAATGTATCGTAATCGCGAACACGCTTCACTGGCACATAAATATCTTAATTTTTTTTTATTTTTATTCCCGGCGATTTATGTTTTTTTTTTTTTTTGTTTTAGCGAGGAACCGCTTTCTTGTAAAAATTTTCGAATTGAGTGGTTTTTTGAGCGAAACGCACGTCTTAAATAGCCTCGGCTAAGGTGACTTTGTAGCTATTTTATAGCTAGTAAATTATTTATATTTAATTTAAATTCTTATTTAGTATTTAGTGTATACTAAATCAGCTATATTTCGCTCAAAAAACCACTCAATTCGAAATGTTTGGAAGAAAGCTGTAAAACATACAGGTGGTGTAAAAACATTGCTTAAATAAATGCGCTGTAATGTTTGTTAGTTTTATCAAAAAATATTAACCATCTACCCTTCTTTTGAATGAACTGGGGAATTTCAAATGATAAGAATTTTGCTTGCCAGTCCAGAACCTTTTAGCGATTTGACCACACATATCCGACTCTGAGGATATATTCGTTATACAATAAATCAATGATATTACGATGCTATTTATTGCTAAAATTAATATTCATATTTTTTAAAAAGGCCTGACATTAGCTGAAGAGGCAGCACTATTCTAGAGTCTTAGCTTTTTTAGCGTAAGTGGCAACGCTTTTGAGCAATGTTAATGGCAATGTTAACAGCAACTTAACATAAGCGTTGCTGTAAACTGTTTGAAATTTGGAACACCTTGATTTGTTTTCATGTTTTTGGTTTTATTTTGTAATATTTTTTGTTTGTTTAGTTAAATAACGTTCAGAAAAGCCAAATATTATTGATCTTTAAAAACAGGATTAAATAAAACAGAACCGAAAAATCAGTTTCTAAGTTTGGACTTTAACGATATTATATCGGCAAACTTATGGTATTTCTAAATACTGCCTTTGGCCACACCATTTCATAGAATTTATTCGCAATTTTCCAAATAGCCATTTCCGCTATATAGAAATCTTTTAAAAATAAAAATGTCAGAATTGCAGGTAAAGCGAATAACTCATTGTGACAATATCTTTAACTATAAACTCCCATAAATAATCCGCAGGAATTCAACAAAGCGGCAGAGGATGTGAAGAATCTGAACACCACGCCCGGGGATAATGACCTGCTCGAGCTTTACAGCCTGTACAAGCAGGCCACCGTCGGCGATTGCAATACAGGTTCCAATTACGTTAATCAGATTGTTTTTCATATCTCTAAAATGCATTCCTATTCCACACAGATAAGCCCGGTTTCCTGGACTTCAAGGGCAAGGCCAAGTGGGAGGCATGGAACAACCGCAAGGGGCTGAGCAATGCCGACGCCCAAACGGCCTATATAGCAAAGGTCAACTCCCTAATCGCCGCCGTGGGCCTTAAATCCTAGATTAACTCCATCACAACGATATTGAATGCTGCATTTTTGAATCTCAGTGGTCGTTAAACGCACATACACTTTGATTTTCCAGTTTCTCGCACAAAAAATACACTCACTCGCGTGTAACGAAATACGTTTAATTCTGTCAAAAGCGGGGAATGGTTACATCTATACAACTATATAGGATTTTGCCTAGATCCATCTGTGGGCGAGGCTGGAGTGCTGCCCTGGGAGTGGCGCTGCCGTTCGAATACCTCGCGCTGGAGCTCGCGCAAATTAAGCTCCAGCGTTTCCACAACCTCAAAGTTCATGTCTTGGCGCGCCTGCTTGATGTAGCCCTTGATAATGTTGATTTGTTCTATCAGGGGATCGTCCAGGGTCGACTTGCTGGCCGCCTGCGGTGCCGACCAGTTGGTTAGGGATTGAAGATCCGACTAGAGAGCACAAAGGCGTTAAACATGTATTTAAGTTTAAACGACAGCCCAAACTTACCCCCTGAGCGAAGGATCCACTTTCTGGGTTCGAAACTACCACAAACGATTGATTTGCCAGGTTATTGCGTTCGTAGGCTTCCATGGCCATGCGCTGTTCGGTCAGGATGCGCTGCTGCGTCTCCATGCGCCGCCGCTCCTGCATCTGGAGGATGTGCGCCTCCTCTGGCAGTGGTGGAAGCGACAGCATCCGGTCTTTGATGGCCTGAATGCAACCCAAGCGTATGGCCTTCTTCAGGGCCTCCTCGCGGCTGCCGGGCTCACAAAAAATGGCCAAGATGCGCTTGCTCCGCGCATCCATGGTCTCGGCCACCTGTCCTATCTTTCCGCGCAGGGCTCCAGCGTCAGCTAGCGTGAAGATGGTGTCCCCTTCGTTCAGGCTGTTGATTATCTTTAGATACATGTCCAGATCGGGGGTAACTTCCTTCTGCAGCTGCCTGATCTGCTCGTAGACCTGCATCAGCAGGGGACGACAGGTGCGACTCTCGTGCATGTCCGTGCGAGTGTCCAGCAGCCAGAGGCAGTGCTCGCAGAGCCGGATGGCGTTCTCGTTTTGGTGTAGCTGCTGCAAGGGCTCACTGCGAGTGGTGGAGAGACTGGCCAGTTGCACTGTAGGATTGGAATCGATTAATGGATGTTGAGAGCTTATTTGGGGCCAACTTACGGGCGTTCTCGAGGGGCAAGAACTTGGAGCAGTCGTTACACATGATGCCGCCACACAGACGACAGTGGTGCTGTCGCCGAGCAATGTGAAAGCTCTTGGCGCAACTGGGACACAACTTCACAGAGCTGCCGTCCAGCCAGGTCACCGTTTGCTGTTCGTGCTGTCGTCGCTGCACTGAATCCGTCGGCAGATCCTTTAGGAGGCGGTGCAACCGGATAATCAACTTGTTCGTCTCGCTGGCATAGCGCTCCAGGCGGGGATTGCGAATGGACTGAAAATACTCAAAGTGCGAGCACTCGGCGCCCGCTTGCTGGCGACCCATATGGTTGAAGACGTTCATCCGGGACCGGGCATTGCTCGGCCCGTTCCGATCTCCGTTGCCATTTGGATTCTTTGCAGCCGCTGAAGCGGAGGCACTTCCGGGCGATGAAGCAGCCGGTCCCCGCTCATCCTCAAAGTTGTTCAATATTTTCTGTTTCGCTTTGGTGAAGATATCCTTAAGGGATTTCAGAGCCGCCTCTTCTTCGGCATGCTGGCGGGAAAAATGATCCGTGAGCACGTCAATGGATTTGAGGTCTGCCCGGCAAATGGGACAAAGGAAGCCTTCGAGAATCTCTCCACTGCCGGAGTTCTCCTCATCGTCACTGTCAAAAGGATTTCCGGACATTCCAACGATGAGTAATCACGGGGTTTCTATATTTTTTGGTGGGTGTGTTTGGATCCACCTCTTTGCGGAAAAACAGCTCTTTGCGCCTTGCTTTTCCCTCTAAAACGAAATCATGGCACAGTCTGCACGCCTGCCACTCAACGTATATGTTCAAAACTCTGTTTAAAGCCTGTTTAATTTAAAATCTTTAGTAAATATTTTATCAATAAATTAAAGTCTGCTTACTCTGCTTCTTCCTCACATGGTCATTCGCCACGTAACGTCAGCACGGCGAATGGCCAAAGCTCGACCGTGGCGAATGTCAGGCGTGGAAAGAAGCAGCAGTTGCCTGCCTGGAAGTTTTCTCGGGTTTTCCGCTTAAAAACGTTCGTGGGCGTGAAAATCCTTTGGGAAAAACGGTATATTGGCAAGCTAAGTACATTTAGCTGACGTACACATCATAAAAAGAAAGTTTAAGGTCCAGAATCGGGCGTCAACATGTCGGAAAGATCGAAAGGTGACGTGTCTCGTATAAACAACAACGCAAACCCGAGCAACTCGACGCGTGTTGTGAAAAACCCGCTCCTGAGCGCCTCCGTGACCGGGTTGAGCTTCGATGACTTCCCCAACAAGCCCCAGCTCCTGCCCGCCGCTCCACCCGTGGTCCATGCCCCGCCCCCAGCGCCGGCGCCCGTTCTAATCGCTGGCATCTTGAACCGCGGTAAGTGGGTCACGGTTTAGTTGGCCGGGGGAATCAAAAAAGCGGGAGGGGGCTGCTGACCTGTTGCTCAGGCGAGTCCAAAATGATAAGCTGATAAGCCCACCCAATTGAGAGCTGCTCTAATTTTACCGGGAATTTTTCGCAATCGATTGAGTTCATAAAATATCTGCAATAAACCGACTTTCTTGCTGCATTTAAAGTTGGTTATTATTAAGACAAAATCATAATCATCGTTGGCATTATATTTCTTCGATTCGTTTTTTTGTGGCACAATTATAACAAAACAAGTATCTACTCCATGCTCCTGGTGGAGTGGGATCTATAAGTGGGCAGTTCCAGCGACACCTTCCGCCGCCTGTAGCAGCACACGATGCCCCAGATAATGGCCACGATCAACAGCAGCAGTAGGATGACCCCCAAACAGATGGCTGCGATGGCGGCTTCGCTGAAATACACGTCCCGTACATCGATGGTGAGGCTCCTCTGATTACCGGCTGCGTCGTAGGCGACAAGTGATACCTTGGGTTCGCAACAGGAGGCCATGTAGGTGGCCTTCAGTGGCTCCGAGCTCCCAGCAGTGTAGTAGTTTCGGTAAAAGAGTCCCTCTGGTGGTGTGGCCTGCAAGCGCAGCATTCCCGATTGCCAATCCTGGGCGGTGACGTCCAGCGTCCAAAAGCGTTCGCCACAATTGAGGGACTCGGGCGTCAGATAATCACAGCGACTGCCAAACTCCCACGATAACGTGGGACCAGTTGTGTCCTAGAAAGGATCGTTTAATATGAAGTAACTTTAATTAAAACAACAAAAATCCTCACCTGAGCATCGATGCTGGTGACCACCTTAAGATTAACCGCCAAGGTGGCTGTTTCTCGACCATAATTGGTAAAGGTGATCCTATCAGCGGTGCCCTGTGCCGTTCCCAAGGGTACCAAAACAGTCAGCCGCACTGTTCCCGTCTCCAAAGCGCGCAGATTTAATCTGCAACATAAAAACATGATTAAAACGTGATCAGTTGAGCAAAACCAGAAATTACCTTGTAGGATTCAGTTGCACCAGGAAGCGACGCTCGTCTGTGACCTGAATGGTGGAGTAAACCGCCTCCGAACGCATATTGGTGACCTCAAAAAGAAGCGTGGCCATTTGGCCAGCGGTGACCAGGAGCTGGGACTGTGTGCTCAGCTCAATTTTGGTGCCACACCGCTGCAGAAGCATGGCATTTAGGGTGCTTCTCGGCTGCCCCGTGGTGGCAGCAGCTAGTAGGGTTTGATTCAAACTCGGAGCACTTTGAATTTCCTTGTCCGAGAAGGTTTCGATCTCGTTCTTCGGCGAATCCACATCCTCCTCTAGTTTCTCGGTGTCCTTCTCCTTGTCGGGAAATTGGATGCGAGCCGATTTCGCCTTTGTCTGCCCGCTTTTGTAGTAGCTATCGATGCGCTTGATGATGTCGCCTGCCGGAAAACATGGGGGAGAATAAGGGAAAAAACATTAGGAAACCAGCTGTGCACACGTGTTACCGAGACGACGACGATGCTGATGATGGCGTCAACGCTGACGATCCCATCCAAGGTTGAGGCGCGGTTATCAGCAGATGCAGCAGCAGTCATTCGGGCAAACAGATCCCCGGACGCGAGCCTCGTTATCTCCAGAGGCGAAAAACACAGCCCAGCCTATTACCGCAGTTCTGAGCGGCAGTCGATACCACCAGGTTCGAGCTTCGGGTGCTTATTTTTTCCATAACTTACCCAAGAAAACATCAGCCTTTCTTTCGGCCCGCACAAAAACGTTGTATTTTTCGTCGCCGGATTCCGGTTGGAGCTTCAGCTTGAAGATTGCAGTTCGTCGCAGCTTATTGAGCGGTACGAAGGCATCCAGTTCGTGGGGCTTCGACACAGCCGTGACATTAACTCCGCTAAACTTGGCCAATTTCTTCAAATTTATCTCTAAAAAGGAAAGCAATCAAAACAAATAAACAAAAACTGAACAATCCAACAGCTGTTTTGCCAGTCACAGTGCAGCGCGGTCAGCTGTTACAGGTGTTCTGGCGGCGTTGCCACCGCTTTCGACTCTCAGTAAAATCAGCCAAAAAGTGCAATAAACGTTTAATTTGTGTAACACAAAACCGTGAGCTTGCTGCCGCTGTTAATTATTAATTAACAAACATGAACTAAACGAATAACGCAGTTTTTTCGACACACGCCGAAACCTTGGCAACCCTGACCTGCCCTGGCAGCTGCGCCGCAGTAGTTGTTGTTGTGAAAGAAGAAAACACGTCTACAAAAAAACAAAACGCGACACAAAACAATTGTTTTTCCTTGTGAAATCAACGAATTATGAACAATTAAGTACCGCTAAAGTGTTGACCAAGAGCTGTTTTAACGGCTGACTTAAATCGGTGCAGGCAACATAGTCAAAAGTGTTAAAATCCAACGAAATTCCCTATCAAATCAGGCCACTTTTGCGAACTTGACCATGGCAGTGTGCCTAATTTGTTGTTAATAAAACGTATGTATATGTATATGTATGTTTATGCTGTGATGTGAATATTTTTGTATTTGCCATATTGCCAAATATCAGCAAAGATGATTTTTTGCAAAGAAAACCCCTAATCAGAAGCGTAAAAACTCCACAATTTAATTGGAGTTGAGGCAGGCAAGTGAAAAACGCCGCCCCTTTGAATTGATTTCTTCAGGGTGCGAGGGCGAGTGTGTGTGCGTGCGTGCGTCTGTGTCTGTGTGGGGTGGCTGTGCGACTGTGTTGGTTACACTTCCGGAAGATTAAAATATCGTTTGTTTATTAGCAAAACTTGCGCGAAAAATTATTCAAAGATAGCAACCGGGCAAAAATGCTTTTGTTTATTATTTGTTGTTTCTATTTTGGGTTGCCGCGCGCGATAAGTAGGAGCTCGAGCCTTCCATCAGTCTTGAGTCACAATTATTTTGCTGTCTGCTGACCCGCCGGAGCGCAATCTTCGCTTTATTGGCCATTTATATATTCGGACTTTGTCCGTCAGGTTCAACGTGGCGTATGATTAATCTGGTGGATTCGCTGGCTGGTTACTTTTGTTGCTGATCCATTCTCTCTTTACCCGTTCTACGTTTTGCGTTTGTTAGTCAGTCAACAATAACATTTTGTGCGGGACAGTTGAAAAGTGATCAAGAATTAGAACAGAAACACAAGAATATAACACAAAAACCTTTTATATTATAAAGTACTTACCCATCAGGACGAAAACAAAAAGGACAATAGACAAAAAGTGCTAAGAAAGTGTGCAAGGTGATGTGTGAAAAATACTAATAATTGGCAACTTAAATCTATATTGGATATTTATAGGTGAATAGGTATACCACATTTTAATTAATATTTTTATAAGAGTTTAACGATTTTATAAATTTATAAGTCAGAGTCAATTTAAGTTTTTCCAATCTAGACTATATTTAATTTTAATAAATTAAATTTCTCTTTCACAAAAAGCAATAAAGACTTTTTTGTTGAATATATTAAATGGTTTAATTTGGCAGAATTAATTGGATTAAATAAAAATAGATCTCAAGCAATTTTTGTTCTAAAAAAAATTAATTAAATTATTTGTATTTTATTATCCAACATAAAACTGTTACCAAGAATTAATAATCAATT
Organism: Drosophila kikkawai; assembly: GCF_030179895.1. Taxonomy (NCBI): domain Eukaryota; kingdom Metazoa; phylum Arthropoda; class Insecta; order Diptera; family Drosophilidae; genus Drosophila; species Drosophila kikkawai. The sequence continues at coordinate 5,324,142 of NC_091728.1, forward strand.
AATGAAAGTGTTTATGGTTAATGGTTAAATCAGGTTTGTTGTTCTTTGTTTTTATTTTGTGGACCCTTAGAAAGCTAAAACATTTATTACTTTATCGGTAAAACAGTAAACATACATAAATGTTACATATATTGAAATTATCTTTGTACTACAGTTAAGGGTTACGTGTTCATTTGCTTTTTTTTTTATTATTATTATTCTAGCGTTTTGGTTAAGGAAAGCGTTGGTTGGGGCTTCGGCTATATATACAGATATCAGCAGAGCTGACTTGGGATTATAAGAGATTAGGTAGCAGAGTTTTCTTGGGTTTTGGGTTAGTCAAGGATTTCTTACGAGCTAAGGACATAAATTACACAATACGAGTAGAGTACACAATTGTCGTCGTTCTCTCTGTCTGGAATGTTATAAGAAGAGATCGATCTTCTCTTGCTATTAAGGAGCATGTGCCATATGTGGAGGGAGTGGACTTAGGTCTAAGTAGGCTTGGCACAGACTCTAAACACTAAAATACAACCCTGCGTTAGTAAGTGCGATTGAGCAACGGAGTCGGTGCTTGGGTAACTCGGTTGTTGTTTTGGAGAGAAGACTAACTACCATTCGGCGTCTCCATCGATGCCCTTCTCATGTTCGCATCGATGCGCACATGGAGGCTGGAGAGCGTCGTGTCCACCGGCAGTTCCAGCTCCTGGGAGCCCTGATAGGCGTCCGCAACCAGTGTGAGCTAGAAAAGGGAGTGAGAATGGGTAGCAAATAAGTATATATTCTAGCTATTACATTTTTTTTATAGTTTTAATAAGTATTTTTTAATCAGTAATTACTTAGTGATTTTGTAGTTACTTAAGAATCATACTCCTACACTGAAAATAGGTCTCAAAATATAAATAGAATTAGGATAATTTCGTTTTCGGAAGTTAATGTTTTATCGTTTTATCTGTATAATCAATTAGTTGTTTTAAATGATATTCATTTATCCTAGTTGATTCGCCCATTTTAGGTAGTAAAATTGTCATTAATTTAATTCAAAGAGCCGGAACTCAATCAATTTCAATTATGCAGATTTCTTGTTTAGCGTTGCAGAATTCGAGTACAAATTACTTGATTTCCTGTTTTCGCTGTGCTTGATGGGTTTATTTTTGGCATACTCGTCTAGGCTTCCTTTCTATCAACAGATTTGTTTGCCCTTCACTTTTCTTTCCATAACCCAGTTTTGCAGTAGCCTCCGTACAACAACAACAAAAGATGCACCATCATCGGCGGCAAGTCGCTAGCTCTCGAGCACCACCTGCCCATCTGGTGTAGTCTGGCCTGGCCGAGAGGTAATCCAAGTGGCTTCGTCTCAGTTGGCTGCTTGGGCAACACTCGGCTCTGGATCTTGTTGCCATTTGCCGCTGCCACTTTCGGTTTTCAACACTTTGGGCCTTCCCCTCAGCATCCGACTACAACTCGGAGTCTGGCTTTGGCTTTTGCTTTTGCTTTTTGCACACACTTTAGTTTTAATTACCCCAATTGCTGGTCAGGTTTGCTCGTTGCTATCATATCTCACCGTATTGCCCGCTATGTGCTGCCCGTGCTCGGTGCTCACAATGTGGATGATCTCGCCTCCTGACCGTATGGCTACCTCGCCCAGGATTCCGCCCACAGCGTCCTCCGTTTCGTTCTCGCTGCCCGAACGCTCACCGTACCAGAGAAGGAAAAGCTGGAATAAATCAGGGAATTCAAATTCAAACTTGGTTTTTTTCTTCAGAGATTATAGATTAAAGATAGTTTTGTTTAAACTGGTAGTTTTCTGTGCAATTTACCCTCTCCAATACTCACCCTGATCCTCTTCTTAAGCAGAGTAATGGCCGCATCCTGGACCAGTTCCGTATGCGGTGGAATCGAAGCTGTTGATATGAACACGGCACTATCGTAGGGCACCAGCTCGGCTGCATGGAGCACGCCCACAAATGAGTTGCCGCCCTCGTGCTCCTTGGTGCTGTTCAGGCCAGCGATAAACTCGCGGGTATTGTTAAAGCTGAAGGCGGAGGGAGCTCCTAAAACAGGGAATTAGGTCGATTCTATTAGGTTTGTTTCTCTTTAATCTTAGATTAAGAATCCTATAACACCTAGGCTTACTTACCGTCTCCGTTAAGTGTAACCAAGACAATCTTAATGTCAATATTTTTGTCCTGCAAAGCATCGATGTAGAGTCGCTTCGCCTGTTCCAAAGATGCGGAGGAGGGATCTATAATCACGGCCAAGGGCATGCGAATGTACACATCCTTGATGTAGTTCCGCAGTTGATCGGCGGGCAAAAGTTCCGGCTTGACTCCACCGGACACATGGATGTGCTTGGCCTGCTTCCTCGGACTGGGCGTTGTGCTCGATGTGGTGGTCGTTGTCGTGGTCGAGGTGGTAGTCGTCGAGGTGGAGGTTGTACTGGCAGCTGGAAGATTTGGTCCCTGTGTGGTGGCCCACGGGAAGCTGCCAAATCGAGCCCTCAGCACGGGCAGTGGCGCTTGAGTGGTAGTAGTTGTTGTCTGAGGCTTTACCTCTGTCTGGTCATCGTAGTACTCATCTTCCGTGGAGTACTTGAACGGATTGGGTTTGTCTTTACTGGGCAACTGTTGAACTTGAGCCTGGGGAACGGGTTCCAGATGCTCCACTTGGTATGAGACATCGGCTGGAAGTTGTTCTTCCACCGATTTCGTGGCCTCCTCCTCCACGACGTAGTCGGAGGCATCATGTTCCTGATCCCGCTGCGGGAATCTCTCCGCCTTGGCCTGACGCACATATTCGGGAATCATTGTGGTGGCTACCCTGGCTGTGGTGCTGGCCACCGTCTCCTCTTCGGGATTATCCTCGTAATAGTAGTCCTTGGAGGGCTTAGAAGGTTCCTCCTCTTTTACCACGCGTTTTTGCGCGGGAGCTTCTTCCATCGTTTCGGAAGCTGTATTTTCGTCGGAGTACGGGGCCACCGGTCTCATGGTGGACATTTCCTGTTCCATGGGCTGCGTGTGATCCTCCTCGAGGCTGTTGCGCTGCTGCTGCATCTCCGATTCAACCTCCGCTTCCAGCTGGGCAGTGTCAAAGATCTCGTCGTTGTTGGACACGCCCATGTCACCGCCGTAGTCCTCGTCCTCGCCAGAAACACTAGGTGCGAGGAGCAGCCCCAGGAAAAGCAGGCCAAGCCAAAGTTGTGTTCTCAAAATCATCTCTGTTGAATATATGGATGCCTCTAGCTATCCTCACTTGTCACCATCCAAGTCTGCAAAGAGCAACACATCAAAAATGTCAAAATTACGACTTTTTGGAAAGCTTTTGAGAGTTCAATGATTGATTGATTGGTTGGTTGGTTGACTTCTTTCGCTTACTTAATTGACGCAATTATTCATTATTATTTCGAGTTCACTTTTGTCAAACCGTTATTTTTAGTTTTTCTACACAATTTGTGGTGTTTTTTTCGGCCTGTCTTCTTTTCAACACTTTCGCAATGCCAAAAAAGTGAAATGTTTTGACTGCTCGTTGTATTAATCATCGTGTTTGTTATTAAAATCATTTTAAATAATTATAATTATCAGCTGACAAATTGAACATTTACGGCAAATTGCCAGAAACGAGAAAACAAATGGCAGAGAGATGTTAGATTCGAGGAAATTTCCATTTATCCGTGATATTCAGTAGAATTCATTTCATTTATACGGAAGTCGATAGAGAGTTGTCAGTTAAATGAGATGAACAATTAAATGGTTTTAAAAATAAACAAGTTAATGAAGTGTCATAAATTTAATTATTATTTAATTTGATATGATTACATTTAATACAGTATTATTTGTTATTTTAAAACAGCTTAAATATAGGCTGTTTGAATTATTTTTAACATGGTTTAAATACTTTATTATTTCTTTGTTATTTTAAACCAGGCTTTAATCTAATGTGCTGTTTACCTTGCTATAAAATTATTCTCATATGATTCTAGGCATTTAGCTAAACTTAAATCGAGTTAAAACTACCTAGGTTACACATGTATTTAAGATAATTAATAAAAAAACAAACTGTTAACTTTCATTGAGAGCCAAAAGTATTTAGTAAAAGTCATGTTCATGGGCATGCAGCATTTTTTACACCTTGAAGAACAAGACTCATCGAAATTGCCCATTGAAAGCAGAAAAACAGAGAGAGGCAGGTGAAATATGTACGTGCACAGATCAACCGAAAGTCCAAGTTGCTTGGGTAGGGTATTAAAAATTATATATATACACAGACACTATATGGTCAAGGTTTTGTCAAACCTGCTAAAGGTGAGGGAAATAGAAACACAAAAAACGAAGACGTCGCCGCGGAGTTGACAATAAAAATAAAAGGTATTTTATAAAAAATCACACATGTGAACACATTCGTTAATGAATAGAAATAAAAATGTTTAAACTTGATTAAAGCCGCAGGGAACACGCTAACTCTTAGCTTCAATTTGCTCAATTTTTAATATTTAATTAGGCAAAATGCAATTAACACTTTGGTTAAGGCGTCATGCACAAACGCTTTTATGATAAGTTATTTTCCCTCACTATATTTTTCGTTTGTGTGTTGGTTTTATTTTATTTTATTTTTTTTGTTGCATTTTACTGACCGTTTTGTGCCGGGGCTGTTTGAATAACAAATTACCAACAAATCAATTTGAATGATTGATTTCTTGGCTCTCGGTTTTTGTTAACGCGCCTCGTGATTGCGATGTGATTGTGATTGTGCTGTGATGCGATGTGCAGCGTGAAGAGAGGGCCGTTTTTGCCTCCAACGAAACGAGCAGCTGCCATTAATTAACAATATGCAAAGCCGCAAAAAAAATAAAAACACAACAAAAACGAAAGAAACAAGTATACAGTCAAGTTGAAATTCAAAATGTATATCGCATCGATGCGTAAAATGGAAATAAATTAAGTTAAAATATTCTGTCTTCGTTTTTCTCGTTTGGCAGCAGCTGCCCGAATCAACTCGAAATTTATTTGTACATTTTTGTGCGTTGCAAGGTCAGTCCGGCGAGGAGCGAATGCAATTTGATAGCCAAAGTTTGGGCCTCCCTTGGGGTCTCCCTTGGAGCCGTGATAAATTCGTGAGAGGCACGTCTGATGGTCTTTATCGGTCTTAATGGTTGAATCCATTGCACAAAACCCACCATTCATAAGTCATCTCTGCTCGAATGCTGTTCAGCAGCTTTTATTTTCTTAGATTTTCTGAAGCTGCCGGTCACGTAATTCTAGAGAAGATTGCAATAGACTTGGCTGATCTGTTCAGTTCCGAAAATTTGGAAAGTTTTTGGGGTGAATAGAAAGTAGAAATAGAAAAGTTGAAAGCAATAATGAATCTTTAAGTTTAACGTAAGTTTATTTATACCTTTAAAAGATCGTAAACATTTAATTGCAATTAATATTAAATAAATGCCAGAAATCGATAAGATATGAAGGCTATTTAAACCTTAAACCCTTTATAGGTGACGCAGTAAACACTTGAACCACGATAAGATTATGGAAGACAGCTGAGAATATGTAGACCTAGACAAGCCATAAAAAGCACTTTAGATTCATAAATCAAATATTTAAACAATTTCAATGTGAAAGAAACAAAACAGTCTAACAAAAGATGCTAATCTCATTTGGTTTTGAAGCCAGGAAATATATAAATATTTATTGGTAAATAAAATCCCCTTAATTTGATTTATGTGTTTATGTTAACTAGGGTATATCTGTAGCCTGACTGAGGTTCTTCGTTATTTAAAGGCAATTTATTTTGTAATTAAAGAAAAGTGCGAAGATAAAAAAAGCAAACAGAAACTCCATACAAAACACAGCACGCTGTGGCAGTTCATCAATCAGCTGCTGATTCGCTTTGCTTCATAAAAAGCGCACAGGTTCTATAAACAAATTAGAGAGGCGAGCAAGCACGTTGTTCTGTCGGTTTTTTATTTATTTATTTACATATTTCTTTCTCGCTTTTTGTGGCTGTTGCAATTAGCCGGAATCGTCGAGTGCTTTGGAAGCTCGATTGTGATTAACAGACGCGTAAGCATTTATTTTCGCTATGATTTTTATATCACTCGGACGTTATTTGCCGTTTTTATGGCCTCCTCCTAAATTAATGAAAAATAATTGCGAAAATTATAAATTCAAATTGCGTTTGCTTGGCATCCCCCCCTCAGTCCAGTCACACCCCTTCGTGTTAGCTAAATCAACTTGAAATGCACTCTAATTGTGGCAGCTTCATTGGACGATCATCATCATCAGCTATGAATATCGTGCGGATTGGACTGGAACCCTTGGAGAACCCACGCGCATTTATTGTTTATTTTCTTGGCATTGAAAAAAAAAGCACTCAAAAGCACACAATCGGTATTGTTGATTGTCGGAAACCTTTCAAAGGGATTTTATGGGCAGCCACTATTGGCTCATTATCATAGCAATTTCTGAAAACTAATGGGAACAAAACGGTGTAGTAACAACAGTTTAAACTTTGACTTTGCCTGAAAATAAAACGAGTTGAGATCCAATTGATTCACATTTTAATTCTTGCTCTGAACTTGATTTATATACCTGGGACGGCTTTTGTTATTTAATGATTTGTTTTGGGCTTTCCTCTCCCTTTTTTACTCACAGAAAAACATTTATTAATTTACTATTCTGTTCTCTGTATAAATATTTTAATTAAACCTGCTTTAATTTATTCTTTCACTTGCCTTTTATGGAACTCTTCTTGTCGACGTGGCCCCCGACTTCAAGTCAGAGATTTATCTCTTTTTTTTAATACTTGTTATTAAATGTTTTTTGGAATTTTTGAAATTTCAAAACAAATAACTTAGGCAACAAACTTGTTTTCTCCTTGCTGTGCGCTCAAAAAAAAATCTCAATGGATTTTAATTACACTTTAGGCGGTGCACTTTATTTATGAGTTTTGCCCACTTCTTTGCATTGTTTATTAACTTGCAGATTATTATTATTATTATGCAAATCACCAAATAAACCGAAATCGGAATTCACTTGCAGAGGGCGACCGAAAAAGTATACAAAAAATTAAGAGCGTTCGCTTTTTCGGTCATGTATTGGATTAACCCGTTTAAGTGTACTTCAGCCAGTTGTGGTTTTGCGATATTGGACTGGCCAACTGCCGCGATTTAGCTGATTCAAGCTGACTGTGCTGGCGATCGCGTCAACGTCTCAAATGAAACTGAAAGCATTAACACAGCTGCGGCTCTCGGAGCACAGCTTATTTCGGATCGGATTGGATCGTATCGCTTCGGCGCTACTCGTTCGGTCGCCGAGATCGGGGCAGGTATATGGCCATAGCTATGTCCGCAGCTATAGCTGTTGGCCACGGGCTGCTGCTGGAATCTAGAAGAGCGTGCCACTGATAAAAAAAAAAGCGAAACAACGTGCTGGAGAGCAGCTGAGCTGATGCCACAATTGGATATGTTCATGACACGATTGTTTACTGGCTCTGGGTTGCTCTGCGCCGCCAGCGCCATGGAAATATCTTCGGTTAACTGGCTGTTCCCATATAATATGTGGTAGTATCAACCTGTTATGCAACCGAGTGTTACCTGTGCCACACACATGTACTGATATTGCGACTGAAACAGCTGGACACAAGATTTCATCTAGTCAATGTGATTAGTAAAAATTCTTAATTTTAGTTGGGGGTTTAATTTATTAGAAAAGATAACTTTTAATTCAATAATCTTAATTAATTTTTAATTAATAAATTCAGATAAACTTTATCTGATGTTTTCGCCACAGCAATGTGCTTATCATAAAAATAAATATGCTGTTTTTATAGTAATTACAATCATTTCTTTAATATTTACAAATATTTATGAATGTGTATTTAAGATAAATGTTATTTACTTATCATAAGTTGTGTTTACCTACATATTTATCTGTGCAAAAGGCATAAATGGTTTTATTAATCATTACAACAACACCTTGCTATTTTTTAAACACACGGATATCTAACCTTAAAGGCAAGAATACGAGATCCCAGGCTTTCAATCCCAGATCCCCTATACTCCGGTGGATATTCGTAGAGCACCATGAAAAGTTCATCTGAAAATGTCACATTTAATGCGTCCAATGTCGCACCCATGTCTCGTCCTGCTTCAATGTATTTTGTATAGAATTTTGATAGGACACCCATAATGTTCTGCCTAAAACTATCTAGATGCCTCACCAACTCCTTCCCCTTCTCGGTAGTCAGATCCAAAGTTGGCTTATTTTCGTATGCAGTGAATCCTTGAAAATATTCCATCTTTCTCTGAACACTAGTTGACTGATCAATGGACTTTCCGCGATCGAGATAGTCCTGCAGGAATGCCATGGAATCCCTATACTCCGGAAAAGCCGACGTAGCATTGATGGTTTGTCCCAGGAGCGTCTTTAACAGATTAACCGAATCCTCCCATTGTTCTGAGTGGAACTCCTCGATTTTTTTTAAGAACTCACAAATGGCTACATTTTTTCGTTCCAAAAGATTGCTTCGGACAAGAATCTAAGAAGTTACTTGGATAATTTTTTGATTGCGATTGTTCTTTAATAAGTACTTGCCAGGAAAGTTGGACAAATAATTATGAGCAATAACTTCATTCTGTAATGATCTATTTACTGCAAGCGTCTTGAGACTCTGTACAGCTTTTATACTCCTCTGGCAGGGGCTTATCAATATTTTCTATATATTTTTTCTTATCGGTTCTACCAAGTGAACTCGAGTTTATACTAAGAAGTGGAAATTTTTTAAAATAAACCACTTTAAAAACTGTACTTGATTTATATTTGATTTTCTATATTATATTTTTATTCAGGTTAATACACTTATTTCCCCTATTCCTTTTCAAGTTTAAAGTTATTAAATATGTGCAAATTTTTCTGCTGGCAAAGTTCTGAACATGCTGACCTTTTTGCTGAGGGAATTGTTATGGCAAAAAATTAACCGCATTGGCGGCATGCAAACTGAATATTTAATCAGTTTGGGAATTGTCAAAATTCATGCAAAACCGAGCGGCTGTGAACTTGTGTAGGAAGTTCGACTACCCGACTGGCCGGCGCATTAAAATGGAGCGTGAAATGAATTTAATATGACAACTCCGACTGCCAGCCGCTGATAGCATCAATAAAATCATAATAAATATAGCCGCGTACATATATAGTCGCGGCATATATTAATGCCTGTGTATTTAAGTGTTGTATGCGGAAATGTGTTGAGGTTTCTTCCCTCTTTCTGTGAGTAATGAAGGGTTGCTTTCCCCTACCTGAGCCTCATAAAATTCCTTAGAAATAAGCAGTTTGCTCGTGGTAAAGTGTGTAGTGAGAGTACAAACATCTAAATTCATTGATTAGACTCGGTTTTTTTTTAGCTAGAACATATTTGTGCACATTTTATATCGCGTTCTTGTGAGTCTCACAGGCTTTCAGCTTGTTCCGAGGGTGTTGTACAATAGTTTTGGTGTTTCTTTTGTTTAGCTTTTATGACAAACTGTGGAGCGTGTTTAGCTTAACTTGACGTATTTCCCCCGCACAAAATCGTGCCCATCTTGACCTACGTGCGTCTGTCGAAAACTTCCTAATGCTAAGGTGCTTGGCAGAAACCATTGAACCACTCTGTGTTCGACTTTGAATTGTTGCACTACGTTGAGCTATTAAGTACTTGTTTTCTGACTTCCCTGCTGTGACATGAGCACCTGTCCAAAGTTTTCGTGTGGTAAGGGCTGTACTTTTAAAATTGATAAATCGATATACATTACTCAAGATTTAATAATAAATTACATATATAAAGAATACATTAGTATCTTTATAGTAGGTAGACTACTTTAGAACATATAAAATAAACTTATTTTTTATTTAACAAGACTGTAATTAGAGGATACAGCTTGGTCGAAAGACCGATCCAAGGAGCTAGCCTCTTTTCGAAATCAAATTTATTGCAATGAGAATTTATGCAGCTCACGCAATTTTCACTTTACAATTTTTTTTACTTCGCTTTTATTATGCTTTTGCCAATAATTATGCAATCAGTTTCGTTGGTGCCCTTCTTTTGCTGTAGCTTGTTTTATTTTTTACTTGTTTCGGAGTATCTCTTCAATTAACAACTTTCGGGTACAGGGAGCGCAAAAGAAAAACCTTTTCAATAAAACAAATTAAATATTTGGCAATCGGTTTGTGTCGATTGTTTGTATTATCGTTTCATTTGCCGCCGACTCGGCTCGGTTTTGCTTTGCTCTGCTAGTGATTTTGTTTGTTTGTGTCTTGCCGAGGCTGGTTTAATTTTATGATGAATATATAAACGCGTACGCATAGCCCAGAGGGTGTTAATCAAAAATTACCAACTTGTTTTAGTGCTGGCAGCTAAACGAGCCTGAAGAACGAACTGGTGCAAGGCGGTGTCAGCCTTTAGTAATTTGATAATTGAATTTTAGACTTTTGTCACTTTGGTTCACTGTTATCCTTAGTCCTTTTCGGATCGTTTCACTTGCACTGGGTTAGGATTGAGGGAGGTAGCTGTAAGCCGATCCGCGACTGTCAATCAACTAAAACAACTTTACTAATTACTGACCTTTTTGTACTGTTTGTCACCCGCGTCGCGTTGTGGTCGGAGTTGTCTGCCGGTTTGTGGCCCATAAATTGTTTAAATATTGAACAATTGGTTGCAAATGGATGTAGATAAAAAGCCGCACCTCGTGTCGATAAGATAGAGTCATAGGAATCCGCAGTCGGAATTGCCCAGAGGAAGCGAGATTGCCGCAGATGCGTCACAGACGGGGCGGGACGGGTCAATGGGTGTGGCAGTGGGTGGCTGACATAATTAGCATACCCCGAAGGGTTTTACCCCGACGAAATACCTTCGAAAATATGCCAGTCCCTGCGTCACCTTATTTTTCGCCTGAACTGGCTACCTGAGTTTGTTGCCTCAGTCTTTTGTTTCGGCTGTCCTGGAAGAATGCTCTGTCTTTTGAAAGGCATTATGACTGAAGTAAGAAAAAGGTTTCTGTTAGGAAACTGGATTTTCTGATACAGGTAGTTTTTTTCATTCCCTATTTTTTGGAGACCTCAGTTGTAGAGTTTTCAAGACTATAAAAAGGACAAGAGTTCCTTCATAGACATCATTTATTTGGAAGAACTCGAAACATGCGTTACTATCTCGTAATTATTTCATTGACACTGCTGGTAAGAATTCTGTGGAAGTTATTTAATAGTCATAGTCTTAAAGTCTTTAAAAACTTCAGAAATTTATCAGTGGCTTGCCAGTGGATCCTGAATATGATTGCAAAGTCCTAGAACCCGTTAATGGCAACGATTCGGTGGAAAATGTTGTCAAGAATATTAAGATTTCTCTGCAAAATGCCATTAACCGTGCATCAAACCGAGACAACTGCGAGAACATGGTAACACATTTACAAGAGACTCTAAGGACCGCTGAGGGGCAAACGTCTCAATCGGACAAAAGACTCTTTGTCATTGATTTCCTGGATCATCAGGGAGTGCTAAGCAAAGATGACACACGACGCAATGGGTTAACGAGCGTACTACCCAATCTAACCCAACTTGGCCGAAGAGCTCTAAACTTTCTTAAAAAAATTGAAGATAAATTAGCAAGTGTTCTTTATCAATAAATGTGGATATAAGTTCTATTATTGTACTATTATTATATATTGCTTTAAAATTCCCAAAAGGTTCTATCTAGAATCAATAAATGACAAGGAAAAAATAAAACAATATAACAATATAATATTAATGGGTAACGATTTTTCTATTTTATTCTGAGATACCTATAAATGGCAAAGCTTTGCATTAAATAGGAATGTACTTGACGGGCCTACAGAGAGAGTATAGACTGTCGTGGCCAGTTTATTTATATTGTGTAGCCGCTGGCACAGGCAGACAGGCCGTCGTCTCGAGCAGCTTCTTCAGCACCATCATCATCTTCGCGCGTCGCGCAATTTCCAAAAAGCACGCATTTATTGAGATTTATTTTGATTTAATTTTGGTCTCTTTTTCTGTTTTGTTTCGCCCGAGGGTTCAATGCCAAACATTTTTGCCGTCTTCTGTATTTTATTTTATTTTTTTTATTATTGTTTGGGTTGCTTTTTAGACCGGGTTTTTGGCATGCGACCTGCACGAGCCTTTTCGGCCAACGTTTAAATTCCGAAATTGATGGCAATCTTTTTTTTTTCTGTTTTCGGGGCAGCGCTTTATAGAGGCATTGTTTGCGGTCGGCTTGTGTATCCTGCAAATGATTTCATCGTGCTTGACGTGCTTATGTGGGCCTTAATTGTTTTATTTGAGTGCCATTATGCGCAGGCACTTGGGACACGGAGCGACGCCGAGTTGGAGTTGCTGAAGACTTCTCGGATGCCCCCTCGTCGTCGCTCGATCGGGGCGATCGAGTGGCCGCGATCTGTTTATGATGTCATGCCCAAATTAATGCCGAAAATTCTTCCACCTTTTCTGTGGCTTTTGCTTTGTTTTATGGGGATGAATTATGCTGTTCTACTTTTAACCGCATTTGCGGTTCGACGATCGTCTCTTTATTTATTTTAACACATTTGTCGTAATGCGTCATTGTCAATGCGGGCATTTGTAAATAATAATAATGAAAACAAAGCGAAAAGCCCCCCTAAAAACTCAAGCCGAAAAACTGGAAATTTTTTGTCGTCGCTATTCAGCGTTTTCAAGCCCCCAAGCCCCACCTCAAGCAGTTGCCATAGCTAATCTTTGCTTAGTCGTTACAAATGACGATCCTAAAAGTGACAAAATAAATGCAAACACACACAAGTCGGCAATGTCAAGTGCTTGGAAGCGGCAAAAAAAAATATTAAGCAAAAATAGTTGGGCAATGCGAGATTTCAACTTTAATACTTGTGATTTTTTAAGACAATTTGAGGAGTATAAATATTTATAATCTCTCGATTTCCTTGCCAGTTTAAATAGGAAATGTAGATAGAAGCGTAAATAATTTAAATACAGTGAACAGAAATTCGTGGTGATATGAATTAGATGAATTAATAAATTAATTAAACACTTATTTAACCAAATAGAGAGTAAGCTTAAATCAAATACAAAGACTTTTTAGTCATTGATTTTATCCGTCAAGGGTAGGCTAATATTTGGGCCTGTTTTTAACCGACTTACCGATAAGCCTAAAAGCGAAAGTTTAAGAAAACCCATTAGTGTGAGTCAATTTTTATTTAAAAGCATTCCTCATTCTATATTTTATAGTTACGACTAAAGATTTTAAAGAATAATACTGCCATTTGTTATGTTAATTCATTTAACTTTCATTGCATTTCCTTCGAATACCTATTATTCCTGCAATTATCATATTTATGGCTTAGAATATAATGCCTTAATTGCGAATTCATACCGGTGATTAATAGACCTGATCGCACACAACTAAATGGCAATTGCTTGGGCAGAAAGGAACACTGATATGCAAATTGCCGTGATTATTCCGGACGCATCTGCCCGGACCTGAGACCTGCCTTATCTGTATATACCATATCTCATGTCTAGGTCCCATAGTAGTAATGTGCCGCATTCGTATTCCTAAATCTTGGGGATTGCGGTTCGGAATCTGGTTATGCAGCTGGCGGTCGTGGTGAACAATTTCAAACTCGCGCTTAAATATGTGAATAATGCGGTTCTTAAAATAGTCGCGGTTAGAGGTGTGAAAACCTTTCGGCCGGCAAAAAAGAACAAGAAATAAGTCCAAGCTCAAAGAACTCAAGCTGCAGCTCAGCAGCTCTCGGATCCAATCACGTTTCAAGATCGAGGTGAATTCTTTGACGTATTTGCTGGGCAAACGGCACGTTTGCCATGCTTTCCATTCCACATTCATCGGCAAACTCCGGAGAGCGACGTCGTCGTCTTCTTCTCCTCCGAAATGCCATGACATTTGGCTCCGCGGCTCATTTCTGTCGCTTCAACTGAAGCCTAATGTCAAGATTTGGCTTTTTATGACGCCCTCACTTCACTTTAGTTCACAGCAAGTCGAAAAGTGGATGAAAACCCGCTCTAAAATGTTAGCTGACCCGTTTGTTTTGCTCTTAATTATGGGTTAATCAAATTGTTGAACCATAAAAACAATATCGAGTCCAATTGAAGGTGATATCCATTTGTGAGCGAATTGAGGAATATACTTTACCATTGAAATTAGATTTATAACATGTTTTTTAATTACATCTTATTTTTAATTTTCGTGCCAGATTTTGTAGAATTATTGCCTAATGTGTAGCATACTTTTAGATAATATTTTATTGATTTAAAATCTTTTCTTTTGCTCTGAGCCTTTCTTGTTTAATAAAAAGTTTATTATGGCGAGTTTATTACTATAAAAAAATATTTAAAATAAAATCTCTTTAAAATAACATAAAGAGTGATGGTTCAAAACTAAAGGTACTGATCAGCATCTTGTTTGCTCTAGTCAAAGCCCGTCACCACCTCCAATTCCTATTCCAATTCCGCCTCCGCGTCCAGACCCGAGTCCGTAAACCAGTTTGAAGCGGTTCCGTTTTTAATTGTGTTTGTACGCTGGTCGATTTCAATTTGCATTCATTATCATTGTGTTTTGATTTGTGCTTCGGTTTTTTTCGAACGGAGAACCAGAATTAGAGTAAGGAGGGGAACACGCCCCATCAGGCGCTTCCGAGTCATTCTAAATTTATTCCATATCCGGAAAATGTCAGGGATGCCCTTAAAAGTTGTACAAATTTGAAACCACTTTAAAACTGCCTGAAAGGCTTCAAATTATTAAAATCCAATTCGAATTAAAATTTCTTTAAATATCTTCTATGAATTATTACTTAGAATTTTAAATATGTTTTAAAATAACCACTACTTATTTTCATTTTCATTTTTTTAGAACCCAAATCGTTAGTTACTGTGGGTCAGCCATCGAGCATTGACGACAGCGAAGCTCTTGACGAGATTAACTTAAATACCAGCAGCGAGGACTCGGCTGGAGCGGCAGGATCGAGCCCCTACCACGGAGCAAGTGATCCCAACGCCAATCCTCTGTTGGAACCACCGCCGGGAGCTGGAAACGATTCACTGCTTAGCCAGGCGGCTTCCTCGTTCACCGCCTTGCCCTCGGTGGCCTCGAACGTGTTTTCCTCCTTCTCGAAGCGCATCTACGCCGCCGGCAGCAGGGAGCAATCGGAGGAGCCGCGACTGGATATCCAGCCCACTTACATTCAGCAGGCCAACTACGCTCCAGTAGCTCCGGTGCCCGCTCCCTTTTATGCCGCTCCACCGCCAGCGGCGAACGAAGTGGTCGCTGCCCCCGAGCCGCCCAAGCTCTACGCTCCCACTGAGATCCCAGCACCTAACGCAGGAGCACTCACTGCACCGCCGCCAACAGTGGGAAACCCCAATACCTATCGATTCGCAGCCAAGAAGAAGCTCTACGCTCCCATTCCCGGATTCTCGGATCCAACCGGTCAGCCTGGACAACAGCAGCCACATCCGACAACTCAAGCGGCACTAACTCTACCCTTCCAGACACCCCCGTATCCACCACAGCCGACGCCGGCAGTAGCTCCACCCTTTGACATATCAGCTCAGCCCGCTCCGCCGCCCGTAGAGGAACGCAAGTCCGGCGGAGGGCTCTTCTCCCTGACCAGTCTCGTGCCAACGGGCGTGCTTCAAAACATCTCCGGGCTAGTGCAATCCGCCACAGGACGAAGTAGCGAGCCAGTGAGCAGCTATCCTAGCAATCCTCCGCCATCAACAGGAGGATACTTTGACATTTCAACGGTCTCAGAGCCAGCCGCTCCGTCGACAAACTTCTTTGGGGGTCCAACTCCGGCAGCACCGCAAAGCGGTAACTATTTCGTGCCTGGAGCCGCTTCATCTCAGGCCCCAGGCGAGGCAGCAGTAGCGCCTCCTCCAGCACCAGCAGGAGGTTTCTTTGCGCCACCAGGAGCAGCATCAGTACCTCCTCAGGCTATTTTCAACCCGGCAGCTCCTTCCCCAGCGGTTGGAGGTTTCTTTAATCCCCCAGGAGAGCAACCTGCTGTTGCCGTTCCTGTTGCACCTGTGCCCTTGCTTAACCCGGCAGCACCACCAGCATCTGCAGGAAGCTTCTTTAACCCAGGAACACCGTCAGTCGCAGCACAAGCTGTTCCCACATTACCGGTAGCCGCCACATCAGCCCCAAATCTACCGCCAGCACCGACACCAGAAGCAGGTTTATTCACACCTAGAGGTGTTCTGCCAACAGCAACTCCTCCCCCAGCCACTGGGTTCTTGCCTTCCAATCCGAATCCTTTGCCTGGTGCCCCGCCCGTGGCAGCTGTTCCTCCGCCAGCCGCTGGCCAGGCATCTTATCGCCTTCAAAAGGGAACGCGTCTGTACAAAAGCCCGTTGACAGCCCAGGAAACCGCTGCCTCATCTGGCTACGCCGCTCCCTTGGCGCCCACATCTGCTCCGGCTGCCATCTTTAACCCATTGGCAGCAGCTGCTGTTGCTCCGGCCGTTTTCAATCCGTTGGGTCAGCAGGAGGTTCCACTCTTTGTTCCGAGTGCAGATCAGATTGCTCCACAGCCTGCTCTGCCTTCGGCTTTCTTGGCAAGTGCTGCTCCACCTCCAACAGCAGCTCCACCTGCACAAGCAGCTGCTCCACCTGCACAAGCAGCAGCTCCACCTACAGTAGCAGCATCCATTGTAAATCCTTTCCTGGCAGCTGGAACTGCTAGTGTCCCACTTTTTGCTGCACCACCAACATCCGCGGCCATTCCCTTCTTTATTCCAACCGAAACTAAAGAAGAAGTACCAACTGCATTGATCCAGAAGGAATCACAGGTCCAAGAACCCATAACTAATCCAGGAATTCCATTCTTTGCACCAGCATCTACGGGCATTCCATTCTTTAATCCCGCAGAGATTGCAACTGCTCCTATTGTAAGTGGTCCTCCAACTGGACAGGGATCAAACGAAGGAATTACTTTATTTGCACCACCTCCTCCGCCAGCATCCGGAAATCCACTTTACCAGGAGAAAACAACTGAAGAAGAGAAACCACCCAAGCAATTGGAAAATCAAGAAGGATCCTTTTTTGCAACAAAAACAGTCCAAGAACCCACACAAAGTGTTTCCTTGTTTGCTGTTCCTCCAGCAGAGAAAGCTTCTCCACCCAACAACTCGCTGTTTGCACCACAGGAGGTACCATTGTTTGCTCCTGAAGTTATTGAACCTGTTGTAGAACCAGATCAGGCTCCATCGGCGCCCGTGGAAGTCGGAGAAGATACACCTCTATTTGTGCCCGTGCCAGCCGCCAGTGAAGCTGTGCCGCTGTATCCACCACCAGCAACGGCCACTGAATCCAACACTTCCAGTTCATTCTTCGCTCCGTCTCCAGCAGTTTTCCCAAGGTCCATCCCCAATTCTGCAACTTTAGCTGAACCGTTCTTGAGCTCAGCTCAAGAGGATTCGACTACCACCACTTCGTTGTTTACTGCTCCTCCAGTAGCTATATTCACACCAACCTCAAACACTCCGTCAGCAGAGGCAGTGGACGCTGCTGCAGCGAGTGACTTGCTAGGATCCCCAGAGGCCGCCGCTACACCAAATCTATTCCAGAGTAGTTCCGAGACTCAAACTGTTTTCAGCCCATTTGCGCAAACTGTAACCACACCGCAGATCCAGAAGGCTGGCCAGGACTTGGTGCCACCTCCAATAGGATTTGTGGCGCCGCCAACTGAGGTCGGAGCACTTGCCCAGCCACCGCCGGCTCCCTCGCCGTTGCAGAACTTCTTTACCCCGGCAACAGGTGCCTCCGCAGACTTTAACTTCTTTGGAAGTCCTGCTCCCAGTAGCCTCTTTCCGGAGTTGCCCGTTCAACAGGGAGTTGTTGCACCGCCAGCCTTGGCCCAAGAGCCGCCTGTAGACCACCAGGACATTGCGCCGGCTCCACTCGGATTCGATCAGCTACTAAACCCATCCCAGCAAGCGACACAACAAACCGCACTTCCAAGTTCGAACGAAAATTCATATCCAAATTCAAGTGTCAACTCTTTTGCCGGCTTCTTTGGTGGCCCCGGTGCCCCCGAGCCCGCAGCAGTCCCTGCGCTTCCTGCAGATCCTCACTGCGGTCCGGTCAACTTCTTTGACCAGGTGCCACAGCCACAGTTACAGAGCAGCCAACAGGCCAACGAAGATCAACGCATCCAGAACTTCTTCAACAATCCGCCGCTGCAGGATCAACCAGCCGCGCCAGGCGAACTTAAGTACGACATCGTTCACAGTGGATTGGCTGTGAAGCAGCTGCCAGAACGCTCGCAGACACCCGTATCCAATCTTGTGGAGCCGCCATCGTCCGCCTGCTCTGAGTTCTCGACACTCGCACCAGCTGCGAACATATCCCCGGATCGCCATCAATCAGGCGAGGATCTGATTCAACAGCATCTCGGAGAGTTGCCCGAGGAGATTCTCAGAGAGATCAGAATGGCCAATGCCAACAGCAGCAGCAGCAGCGGCGATAAGGGCCAGGTGGCTACCCCGCCGGTGACTATAGTAAGTACCTTAAGGGTAGAGGAAAGGTTAAATCGGTTGAAAACCGGGACATTTTCACAATTTATTTGTGGCGAAACGTTTAAAGTTAGCTTGATGAGTTAAATAGCCCTACGATTTCAAATAATTAATTAATGCAATCCTTGACAGACTTACTCGCCAGTGGTGGCCCATTGGTTCTACAAACGGAGCGTGGACACCAAGTTCATTTGGACTCCATTCAGCCACTATGATTCGGCCCTGCTAGAAACAAGCCTTAATCAGGGTAAGTTTACCCCTTTAAGGGTAAAATCAAAAAATTTAATAAGATAATCCCCTTCCAGACGACTCCACAATAATAGTGCCCGTCGAGGGTGGCCGATATGACGTAAACATCAAGGAACGCACCAAGACTCCCGTTTACTGGGAGGGCAAGGCCATCGAGGTGCGTCGCTGCTCGTGGTTCTACAAGGGCGTGGACTCCAAGTATGTGCCCTACACCGAGGACACGGCCGCCGTCCTGGAATCGGAGTACAAGCGTTCGGCGGAGACAGGCGAGTGGCATCAGAAGATCCTGCTGGAGGGCGGCGAGCAGGTGGTCTTCCACGGACCCACCGTCATCGTGCACTTCCTGCCGCAACAGAATGCGGAGAGTGCCTGGGGTGGCAGTACGCAGGGCTCCATGCGACCGCGGGTGGTCAAGCGGGATCTAGAAGACTTCACCATCGAACAGGGTGAATCCCAGCGTGTGGATCACTTGCTGTTCATGGTTCATGGCATAGGGTCTGCTTGCGATTTGAAAATGCGATCAGTGGAGGAAGTTGGTACGTAGCTGGGGATATTGCATCGTTAATTGACGATATATAATTCCATGTTTTATAACTACAATTTTTTTTATTTACAGTGGACGATTTCCGGGTAATTGCCCAGCAGCTTGTATCGTCGCACTACAAAAACTCCACAGACATGGGACTGGTGGGTCGTGTCGAGGTTCTGCCCATTTCCTGGCACGGCCACCTGCACTCCGAGGAGCTTGGCATCGATGAGAAACTCAAGTCCATCACTTTGGAGTCGATTCCGCGCCTGCGCAACTTCACCAATGACACGCTGCTCGACGTGCTCTTCTACACGAGTCCTAAGTACTGCCAGAAGATCATGAACACGGTGGCCGATGCCCTCAACGATGTGTATCTGAAGTACAGAATGCGGCATCCAGAATTCAATGGCGGCGTCTCTCTGGCGGGACACAGTCTGGGCTCCCTGATCCTGTTCGATCTGCTCTGCCATCAGGAGCCCCTTAAGGAGAGCGAAGAGGAGAATAAGGTGTGTGATTGGAATGGAATGAGATGAAATTATAGAATACCTTTTATAGCTTTCAATATTCTTGCAGGAGAATCCCGACGACCAGCTTCCACAGAAGCTCAATCAAAAGGTTCTGCTGCCTAGCAGCGATCTGCAGCAACCCAAGCAGGTCAGCTACGCGATGGGTGGTCCGGCGGGAACGGGTCAGCCCGTCATCAATTACACGCAGCTCATATTCCATCCGAAGAAGTTCTTTGCCCTGGGCTCGCCCATCGGTATGTTTGTGACCATCCGCGGCATCGATAAGCTGGGCCTGGACTTCCACCTGCCCACGTGTCCCGGCTTCTACAATATATTCCATCCCTTCGACCCGGTGGCCTATCGCATCGAGGCCCTGGTCAATCCGGATATGAATGGAATACGGCCGGTGTTGATACCCCATCACAAGGGACGCAAGCGGATGCACTTGGAGCTGAGGGAGACGATGACGCGGGTGGGTGCGGACATCAAGCAAAGGTTTATGGACACATTCAAGACCACGCTGGACAGTGTTAACTTTTTGGCCACCGTGACCAAGGTGAAAAAGGAAGCCGAGGAGTCACTGGAAAAGGAGACAAGTCAGGTGAGTTTTTCTTTCCAGGATTAATCCAAGCACTAGATCGTCAAAGTTTTGTGTTTTTAGACCTCCTCGCAGGCTGTGCATAAACACCAGGAAGATCAGGATGAGAGCTCGGTGGCCAGCTCATCCTGCAAACTACGTAATCGCACAGATTCCAACTCCACCACAGCCTCCGATCCGGAATTCATAGAGCTCGACTTTCCGCTGGGCAAGCTGAACGACTCAAAGCGAGTGGACTATGTCCTGCAGGAAGCGCCTCTGGAGTTTATCAACGAATACATTTTCGCCCTAAGCAGCCATGTTTGCTACTGGTGAGTGATTAGCCTCTCTTTATATAAGATTTATTTATTAATTGAGAAATCATGTACATCTCAACAGGGGCTCTGAGGACACCATCCTGTTCGTGATGAAGGAAATCTACGCCAGCCTGGGCATTAGCACCGACAGCCAGGTGCCGCAATCCTCGATGACCATTGAACGACCATCCCCGCACGACAGCCAGTCGCTCCTACCGATGTGAGTCTCTGAAAACAGTAGACACTAGAGCGCTCTGTTGGATCCACCGCCACTGGCAGCGACACACAACTATGCATATTTTTAGCGACAATTGATTTAGATACGTTATTTGTTAGCCAAATCATACAAATAATTTTCCATACGTGCAACTCTAACTTGGTTAATGGTATTATCAAAGTACGACGTCTCCATCGTTCAAGTGACTAACTAATCTAATCCGAAGTGAGCTCGTTTTCATCGAGCTCTACGAAAATTAACCTATCTATATATTTACCTGCTGGGCGCCATAGCGTTCTATTTGTTATTTTTATAATATATATTGCCTGTGTAATTGACATTGTAAAATGTATGCTTTTGAAAGTGTATTGTCTGAAAACAAAAATAAATAATATAACATATAGCCATGGCGTTTATATTTTTGCGTATGAACTTGTGCAATTCTTTTTTACCATTAATATATCCCTGTCCAAATTGTGTTAAAAAAAACAAGGCAGGTGAATAGAATATGCTCCTGAATGTGTAAAAAATAAAGACGTTTGAATTAAGCGGGTGAATTTATCGATGCCGACACAATCGATAACGGATTCTTTTTTTGGGGGGTGGGTCTTTGAAAATATCAAAGATACTGAAGATGTGTTTTTTTTTAAATTAAGAAAATTAAAGTAACTTTGGCAATAAACGCGATTTGACAAAGTAATTTTATAAAATCTTCGATGTAATATTATATCGATAAGCCTTATGGACCGTTTGTTCAACGGACGGTGGAAGCGGATTCAAGCTTTGTGGGAAGGCCCTATTAGTTTAAACAAAAGTACTTTTAATTTAGCAATAAATGTTAATAATACAAACTAAACAAGCCACACTGGCTTTTTAGTCATTCAGCCGATATTTTCAGTGACCTCTGAGCCGATAAGTGGCAGCAGATTTCGCATAAAAAGGTTGTATTGAAAAAACTGTTTTCAGCTGGCGTTGCTTTCAGTCATTCATCGTAATCAACTTATAAATATATATGTGAATATAAAATTTATTTTATAAAAGGATATTAAATATTTATTTTTATTAAAAAATATCGATATATTGATAGTCTGATATATTTTGCACATCCCTAATTCATTGCCACCTCTACCAGCGCACAACACGAGTAAAGGTCAGCTCTCGGAAAGTTGTCTCCGAAATATTTATTAATTCCGACATTTTTATCAAAATTTGAACCGTGAACCGTACCTAACTAAGCTTTTCTGTTTCTGTTTCTTCCCGCTCCATGCCCCGCAGGCCACAGGCTAGCTCGCTTGCGACTTCTGATCCCCTCCCCTACGAACGGTGACGACAAACGGCGCTTGCATAATGAAAATCTGGACGTCAGAGCACACATTCAACCATCCTTGGGAGACTGTAACACAGGCGGCGTGGAGAAAGTACCCCAACCCGATGACTCCCTCCATCATTGGCACGGACGTGGTCGAGCGCCAGGTGGTCAACGGAGTGCTGCACACGCACCGACTGGTGCAGTCCAAATGGTACTTTCCTAAGTGGACGCACGCGCTGATTGGCACGGCCAAGACGTGTTTCGCCAGCGAGCGTTCTACGGTGGATCCGGAGCGCAAGCAGATGGTGTTAAAGACAAACAACCTTACATTCTGCCGCAACATCAGCGTCGACGAAGTGCTCTACTATGAGCCACATCCAGCGGACGGGAGCAAAACGCTACTGAAGCAGGAGGCCACGGTAACCGTGTACGGCGTCCCGCTTTCTCACTACATGGAGGACCTACTGACCTCCACCATTAGCTCTAACGCGGGCAAGGGCCGGCAGGGCCTGGAATGGGTGATTGGTCTGATCAACACAGAAGTCAAGGGAATCGCCCGGGGAACGGACGAACTGATACACAGCACGCGCCGCTCCATCGACGAAGTGACGGAGAGTGCTCGCAAGAGTATGGACGAGATTAGCGTGCAGGCCGCCAAGGCGGCGAAGGCGATGCACATAACATAGGTGTGCCGATGCCAGGCGACAGGGCAGGTGCGCGCTGGGGCTGTTTGAGTAGTAAATTATTTTACATGGCGGCGCACGGATCGCTGTTTTAGTACAAGTAACCAATGATGGCAATATCGACAACTAGCAAGGCCTGGAGCAGTAATAACTTATTTCCTCAAATCCATGCGTATATTTTATAATAGCTCCTTTCCAAATATTCCGCCTCCCAGTCATGGCTGGTGGCTGGTGGTTTCACACACGTTGACCGATTGGGATCTCATCCCTTATCCGGCAGAATTTGAGGAGCTCCAGCAGATCAACAAACCTATGCCGATTCATAGAATAGTCAATATATAAGCATTGTAAAAATCGAAAAACAACCTGAAGAACAATTAAACGAGACGTTTTCGCCCGCAAATCGATTCGAGATTATTTGGGTTTCTTTGTCTTAATCAAATCGCTGATATGGCGTCTTTGGCAGCCTAAACGGCCGCCAAATCGATCAAACTGCAGTAAGTTTTACATTATTTAATTTAAAGAAAACAAAAAAGCTTTTAGCGTCTGTTTTAATTGGACTGCACAGGCCGACCATCGGTCGCAGTCCGTGACGTCGTAATACAGTCATTGATTTGTTGCTGTTGCCATACGCTTATATATGTATTTATTATCGGGTTCCGCCACTCTCACAAAAGCACACACGTGCTGATAAACCGGCTGTCTGGTGACCAAAATATTCCCAAAGAGTGGAAAGCTTTCGAGGCAAGTGCTTGGAGTGTTTGACCAGCTGGGTTAAAAATTCTGCTCATTTTTACTTAATATACCCTTGCAGGGTATTATAATTTCCGTCAGAAGTTTGCAACGCAGTGAAGGAGACGTTTCCGACCCTATAAAGTATATATATTCTTGATCAGCATCACAAGGGGAATCTTTCTAGATATGTCAGGAAGATATTGATTTTTAGGCCATTTTTGCAAAATTTATAATTTTTCATTAAAATTTTTGATTTTGATAAAAAATTGAATTTTCAAAATTTTTAAATGAAGTATGCAGATTTATTAACTGTAGAAAATCTTGCACAGAACAGTTTTCCGATTTAAAATTAATGCTCTTTTGGCTGAGTTATGATATTTTTAATTTAAAAAAAATCAAGAAGTTTTTTAATATAAAAAATCAGATTTTATAATACAAAATAATATTTTTCTAAGTCAAGGAATTATTTCCGACCCCATAAACCATATATATTCATGATCAGCATCAACAGGGGAATCTTTCTAGACATGTCCGGAAGAAATCAATTTTTTGGCCAATTTTGCGAAATTTCATCATTAAAATTGGCAAAAATGGCCAAAAATTTTGATTTCTTAAAATTTTAAATTTGGTATGCAGTTTTTTTAAATTAATAAAAACTAACACAAAACTGCTTTCCGAATCGAAATTAATGCATTTTTGGCTTAGTTATGATATATTTTAATTGTTACCTGCAAGGGTATACAAACTTTGGCTGGCGAAAATTAACTTTCTTTCTTGTTTAAATTTGTTTTTCTTTTCTTTTAATTTAATTTTTAAGGTTGTAATTTCAATTTGGAAATTTATGGTTTCATTAAAATCTTGTAAAATAGTATTTAGGTTTTCTTTAATTCAATTTATATTTATTAAATTGTTAAGTTGCCATTTTAATACTGATTTTGTATGATAAATTTTAATCAAATTATTTCAGGTTAAGGTGACAAAAAATAAGGAAGCAGTCCACTAGTGTCCCTAAATCATTGCATACTTTTGGACGTTTTTTTTTTGCGAGTGCTACACAAATTGTTGTGAATTTAATTGTTAAAATCAATTGAGGAAAATAATCTAATTTGAAACTTTCTTTCTTAATTTTTTTGTATATAAAAAAATTAAAATTATTTGAAGATTTTGAAGGTTTACCCTTTAGGTAAATCATTTTTGTATTTTTTAAGCCATTCCATACTTTTATTACCCATTTTATTTACTACCTTTTTCAGGCCTCCCATGACGGACTAGGGGTTAATGTGAGAGATTCGATTGGATCATTGCCCAGCACTGGTCAAGTCCAATACAAGCCGCCAAAGACGAATCCAAAGCTCGTTTTCTCAGCTCCAACGCACGTGCGCGGTGCTCTTTGTTATTGTGCTCCAATTCGGGTTAGTTAACGCCAATTGTGGCTTCTTCAGCCTATTATGCCCTCAGCTTCCCATTCATTACCTCTCGCGAACTGGTGTTTGTGACGGAAAATATGTTTACGTCGCCGGCTTATCAGCGACTCGGATTCAGGGGCTGGCAATAATAAAAACAAAAACAAGTTGTGACGGCGGTGCAACGACTGCCTGCATCCCATCTCTTTCCATCCGATTGGATCGGATTGGCTGTAACCTGAACCGCGGCTGTGGTTGATAACCCCCAACGTGGGCTGCGGCCCACTGGTTGTCAACGGCTGTGTATTTGGACAGCCCAAGATCATTCTTTGCTCGTCAAGCAAGGCGCACGCACGGATTATTCTCAAGCTATTCTTAATTTATTGCAGCCCCACGACAATATGGTCATCCTACGCTACTACGATGTGCAGGCCTTTGACGCGGCCGAGGAACAGAGTGTCTGGCGTCGCCTCAGGGCAGAGGATGGCGGCCTGGCCTCCGTGCGCATGGAGCGCTGCTTTCATTTGGAGCACAGTGGAGTCGAGGTTGAGCACTCGTTGCCACTGGAGGAACTGCTGATCTGGCTGGTTAAGCAACCGATGAACAGTGGCCAAAGCCTGACTAGGCAGCCCGTCCTCCATGCGAAGGGCGAGCGGCAGTTGCTTCTAGAGATCGGACCGCGCTTCAACTTTTCCACTCCGTTCTCCACGAACTGTGTAAACATCTTCCACAATCTCGGGTACACGGAGGTGCTTCGCATGGAGGCGTCGACGCGCTACCTCCTGACCTTCAACGATGATTCGACAGTGGCTCGTGAGGCGTCCAGGTTTGTCCCCCTGCTGGGAGATCGTATGACCCAGTGCCTTTACACGGCGAAGAACACGCCCAAGGCAAGCTTTAATGAGCAGCTGCCGGCGCAACTAACTGACTGGCACTTTGTGTCCGTCTTGGAAGAGGGACGACCGGCGCTGGTGCGGATTAACCAGGAGTTGGGCCTAGCCTTCACCGACTACGATCTGGACTTTTACCACGATCTGTTCGCCCATAAGCTGGGTCGCAATCCCACGACTGTTGAACTCTTCGATTGCGCTCAGAGCAACAGCGAGCACTCTCGCCACTGGTTCTTCCGCGGACGCATGGTCATCGATGGTGAGGAGCAGCCCAAGTCCCTGATTCGCATGATCATGGACACGCAGGCGCACACGAACCCCAACAATACCATCAAGTTCAGTGACAACAGCAGTGCCATGATAGGATTCAAGCACGACACCGTAGTACCGTCCTCCGTGGTGGCTCCGGGGCCAGTGCGTCGCGTAAATGTGGAGTCTGATCTGATCTTTACAGCAGAAACCCACAATATGCCCACGGCAGTGGCTCCATTTAGTGGCGCCACTACGGGCACAGGCGGACGTCTTCGCGATGTCCAGGGTGTGGGCAGAGGAGGAGTCCCAATTGCAGGAACTGCCGGCTACTGTGTGGGAGCTATTCACATTCCAGGTGAGTTTGCTCTGAATTTGAGGAGATATTTATGCCATGAAGAGTAATGTAACCTGAGCTTTTGAGGTTTAGGTAAGGCTTTACAGTAGTAAGTAGAACAATTTTTTTTTAAATAAAAGAATCTATTTAATCCTTAAGGATATAAACATTTGATGACAGTTATAACACTTTCCTTATCTAATCCCCACAGGTTATAAGCAGCCCTACGAGCCATCGGACTACAAGTACCCAACGACGTTTGCGCCTCCCCTCCAGATACTTATCGAGGCCAGCAACGGGGCCTCGGACTATGGCAACAAGTTCGGAGAACCTGTAATTTGCGGCTTTGCATTATCCTACGGCCTCAACAGCCAGGCCGATGCCAGTCAGCGGGATGAGTACGTAAAGCCGATCATGTTCAGCGGCGGACTTGGCACTATGCCCGCTGCTATGCGGGAAAAACTGAACCCAGTTCGTGGTCAGCTGCTGGCCAAGATCGGCGGACCCGTCTACAGGATCGGCGTGGGAGGTGGCGCCGCCAGTTCGGTGGAGGTGCAGGGATCCGGAGACGCGGAGCTAGACTTCAATGCCGTGCAGCGAGGTGATGCTGAGATGGAAAACAAGGTGAATCGTGTTGTTCGCTCCTGTCTGGAACTGGGCGACCAGAATCCTATTCTGGCTATACACGACCAGGGAGCTGGCGGCAACGGTAACGTGCTCAAGGAACTAGTGGAGCCGGGCTTTGCAGGAGCTGTCATCTTCTCCAAGGAGTTCCAATTGGGCGATCCCACCATAACGGCCCTGGAGCTATGGGGCGCCGAGTATCAAGAGAACAATGCCATTCTCTGCAAGGCCGAAGATCGAGAATTGCTGGAGAAGATCTGCCAGCGGGAACGATGCCCCATCAGCTTTGTGGGCGTGGTGACGGGTAATGGACGTGTTACGCTGTTGGAGCAAGCTGCCCCCAAGGATGTGGAGAAGGCTCTAACCAGCGCTACGAGCAGTACGAAGCCAGCTCCGTTCGACTTGGAACTCAAGTACGTATTGGGCGATATGCCGAAGCGGACATACGAGCTGAGCCGCGAGACGACATCCTTGAAGAGTTTAGTTCTGCCCAGCGACTTGGGCCTGGATGATGCACTAAAGAGGGTCCTTAGTCTGGTGGCCGTGGGCAGCAAGCGCTTCCTCACCAACAAGGTGGATCGCTGCGTGGGAGGACTGATCGCTCAGCAGCAATGTGTGGGTCCGCTCCAGGCCCCACTGGCCGACTTTGCCCTGACCACCGTATCGCACTTCAACAACGCCGGTATCGCCACCTCCATTGGCACCCAGCCGCTGAAGGGTCTCCTCGATCCCGCTGCCATGGCCAGGATGTGTGTGGCCGAAGCCCTCAGTAACCTGGTTTTTGTGAAAATTAGCGAACTGGCGGATGTCAAGTGCTCGGGCAACTGGATGTGGGCTGCGAAATTGCCCGGTGAAGGAGCCAAGATGTACGACGCTTGCAAGGAACTCTGCCAGATCCTGGAGGAGTTGCACATAGCCATAGACGGCGGCAAGGATTCCCTCTCCATGGCCGCCAAGGTGGGTGGAGAGACCATCAAGTCGCCGGGCACCCTGGTCATTTCCACGTATGCTCCCTGTCCGGATGTGAGGCTAAAAGTTACTCCCGATCTTAAGGGTCCCAGCTCGGGCTCTGAGACTGCTCTGCTCTGGATAAGTCTGGAGGAGAAATTTAGACTGGGCGGCTCTGCTCTGGCACAGGCCTATGCCCAGCAGGGGAATGAGTGTCCCAGTCTGGCTAAGACCGACATTCTGGCCAAGGCATTTGTCGCTACACAAACGCTGCTGGAAAAGGGCCTTCTGCTGGCCGGACACGATATCAGCGATGGAGGACTGCTCGTGTGCCTCGTAGAGATGGCCATTGGTGGACTGAGTGGCCTCGACGTGGACCTATCGGAGCCCTTGTCGTCCAAGCTTAAGAACTTCGATGAAGCTGCCCTTAAACTCAATCGCCCTGAACTGGCTCTCCTCTTTGCCGAGGAGTGTGGCTGGGTGGTAGAGGTGCATCACAAAGATCTGGACCGCGTTCGCTCCATCTACAAAGAGGCCGGAGTGCCGAACCACTATCTGGGCAGGACAAAAGGATTCGGTCTTGATGGCTCCCGTGTAGTTATCAAAAAGGGTTCATCTGCGCTGCTGGATCAGCCCCTGCGCTTGCTCTACCAGCAGTGGGAGCGCACCAGCTACGAGCTGGAGAAGCTGCAGGCTAACCCCGAATGCGCCCAGGCGGAGTACCACAGTCTGGAGTTCCGCAAGGCTCCCCAGTATAAGGGCCCCGCCAACCTGCAGGCCGAGCTCATTCTCAAGCGCTCTTCCACTCCGATTCGTGTGGCCGTTCTGCGGGAGGAGGGCGTCAATAGTGAGCGCGAGATGATGTCCTGCCTGCTGCGAGCGAACTTTGAAGTGCACGATGTGACCATGTCGGATCTTCTGCAGGGTGAGTGTTGTAAAAGGATTATACGATCTTTAGAAAGCGAATTTTTATAAGAATGTTTTAGCTAATCAACGAAATTTTCTTTTGCAGGCACCACCACACTTTGCCAGTACCGAGGTGTCATCTTTCCGGGCGGATTCAGCTATGCAGACACTTTGGGATCCGCCAAGGGCTGGGCAGCCAACATTCTTCATAGTGCCCGTCTGAAGCCGCAGTTTGAGGCCTTCAAGCACCGCCAGGATGTCTTCTCGCTGGGCATCTGCAATGGCTGCCAACTAATGTCGCTTATTGGTTTCGTGGGAGCTCCCAGCAGCACAGTGGGCTCCGATCCCGATGTGGCCCTACTCCACAACCGTTCGCAGCGATTTGAATGCCGCTGGTCTACGGTAAAGGTACCAGCAAATCGATCCATCATGCTGCAAAGTATGAAGGATCTGATTCTCGGATGCTGGGTAGCTCACGGTGAAGGTCGATTTGCCTTCAGGGATGATAAGCTCATAAACCAACTGCAGAAGGAAGAGCTGGTGACTCTCCAGTATGTGGATGATGCCGGAGAGCCCACGGAACGCTATCCCCTTAATCCCAATGGAAGTCCTCTGGGAATTGCAGGTCTCTGCTCGCCGGACGGTCGTCATTTGGCCTTGATGCCTCATCCGGAACGCTGTAGCTCCATGTACCAATGGCCCTACGTGCCACATGACTTTGAAGTGCCAGCATCAGGAGCGGAGAGTCCATGGCAGCTGATGTTTAACAATGCCTACAACTGGTGTGTTCAATTGGGTCAATAAAATCCTAAGTGAATAAGAACTTAAATTAATTCAAGTACAACTTTTAACTTTTCTACAACTTGTATACGACGTATGTATAACGTTAATAAACTTTTGATACAAAATATTATAAATATTATTATTGAACTCAAAGGTTTTTAAAGTTTTCTGTCCTACCTTGTTTACTTTAAAGACCAAAAATCAAATAATGATGGTGTGTTGCTCTCAGTATTCACATTTTGCTTATCTATTAATTGTTAACATAACATAAAATCTTATAAAAACAAAGTCCTGCGCTGTACAGCTACATGTAAACCTAACAAATGGTTAACTAATCAACAACGATTACTGGGAAATCTGTAGCAAGCATTTTAGGAACTTTTCCTTGGCTCCTTGTGTCGCCATGTACTTGGAGTTCCAGTCATGTTCGTTTATCTGTAGCACTTTGTAGCCCATCATTTCCAAGTGCTTCATTTTCATAGACTCTGGCCCTCTCAACGCAGTCAAATCGTTCTCACAGAACGAATCCAACTTTAGCAGAAGAATGGCCACCCTAAAGAACATATTAAAAGTATTAAAAGTAATGTAAATAATCTATGTGCTTACTTCGTTATGCGATCTAGCATGGTGACCTCCGCAGGAGGCGCAGGAATTGGCTTCCTATCCCGATCGAAATGAATTACAAAATCTATGTGGTAGCCGTACGGCGTTGTGTGATTGCAGCGAAAGTGATTATCATTCTTAAGCAGGTTTTGCAGTAGTTGTTTGACATCGGTAGTGAAGGTACTGGACCGGAAAGACCCTGAAATATTTAAAATATTAGTCGCAAAAGTCATTTTTATACTCTTGTAATATTTTAATTTTTGTCAGAAGTTTGCATATTAAGTATATATGAACAGAGTATGAATATTCTGTGTCTTCCCTAGTGGTGATACTTACTCTTGCTCATCTGAGCTTCGATATAGTTCTGTTGAAACCACGGCACATTGGCCTCGGGCAGATCCAGACAGACTGTGCGATTCAGCTGCATGACTAGGTTCAGCACCCTTTCCGGATAGGTGGCCTTGGAGTAGCAGACCTGAATTTCATCTTCAATTCGCTGAATAAACTTCACGCAGAATACTTTATTGATAAGCTTCTCCGGTATGGATTTATAAAAGCACAACGCCAGACAGGCTTGGACGAGTGATAGTCCGCTCATTTGGTCAAAGTCTCTAGAAATAGGTAAAATATTATTTATACATATGTTTTTCAATTAATTTCAAGCAAATATTACTCACCTAAGTAATACTTCAGCCACACGATGCAAGACTTGGGGAGAGGCAGGCGTATAGCCCAGGTTATATGAACAAGTTAAGACCTTCTCAACGGTGTCTCCGGTGACGTGGTCGTGCTGTTCGGAAATGTAATCAAACATTGACTCCAACAGCTCGGGCACAAAGAAGTTCGATGCATTGAAATTGTACGCCATGTCCCGAACCACTCGCGAATTAAGGTCCTTGCAATGAAGAGATTTATAGAGCACCAAAGCTTGGTTGTATACCAAAGTGTTCTTGAGAGCTGTAAAACAGGGAGTAACGGGGTTTTTTGGTTTATTTAGTTCAAATTATTTTTAACTTACTTTTGCGATGGCTCAGGGTTCGCACAATCATGCTGAGATCACTGGGACTCAACGGATTGTCATCGGTGCCAGCCAAGTGTCTCTCTGCACAGCCAATGAGGATGCTATCCATGGTGGACAACTGCATGCCAGCCAGTGGAGGAAGATGCTGGCGAAACCTTAGTTCGCTGGCGATTTGCATTCCACGGCTGAGAAGAAAACAATCCTGAATGTCCAGCTGCGGAGCCATCGATAGCATCTTGCTTAGGATGACGTTGGGGAATTTCTTCCACGCAAAAGGTGTCTGTCCGTAGGCCAGCACAAACGCCGCCATGCGCGCAAATTTTGTTGGCAGCCTGCCCGCAATGTCCCCCTCGATGGCGCTCATGCACATGCGACTCAGCTTGCGCTCGACGGTAAAGTGTCGGTAGGTTCCTCCCAGATTGTTGTTGAAGTTCATGTAGCGCTGACAGTGCCTCAAGAAGCGCAGGTGGGTTTGCTCTTCCGGGGAGGAGTCAAGCTCTCGCACGACACCCGACCAGTAGGTGTTGCACAATCTTAGGTCGGAGATCTTCAAGGCGCGCAACACTCTGAAAAAGTGCCCGCTGGCACTTGGTAGGAGCCAGGACTCTTCGCAGTTGATGAGCTCGCGAAAAATGTCCAAGTACTCGTCCTTTTGAAGGGGAGTAGCGAAATGGACGGCACAAGACAAAGCGTCCGCCGATCTTTCCTCCTGCAGTAACTTTTCTATGGCCTCCTTGAGCGACTGCGTCAAATTTGCAGGCTCTTGGTGGTGCAGAAATGCTCGGCACAAACTCTTCAAATCCCCAGACTCCAAATCGGGGATGCAGGGCCTCAGGGCCAGCATGATCTCTCTTATCAAAGGGGTGTGATCCTGAGACCATACCGGAATATTCAGCATGTGGAGCACTTTGAGCAACGCCCTCGGGGTCTCACTGCTGAGCACCCCGCTGTGCAGCAGCTTTGTTACTCGATGCTTAAAGTCTTGAAGAAGCTGCTCGTCGATGAGCATGTGCAGTTGGAATAGGCAGGTGGACAAGAGGCGCACCTCTTCTTCACTGCGGCACTGGTTGATGTGCTCCTCCAACTGCGGCACAAAGTTCCGGCACACAAGGGGCGTAAAGAAGTCGCGTTCCAAGTTGATGCCCACCGACAGGCGGGAAAGGGCGGTCAGGGGAATCAGTTCTTTTCCATCCACTGTGCCGTCTATTAGGCCAAGGGCTCGTACTAAAACCGCCTCGACGGCTGGCTCGCTGTTTGCTATGCGCATTTTACGGAGGTAGAGGTAGCAGCGGCTCAGGTCGTTACTGTCCAGCTGGTCTATATGGTGGGGACTGAGGTAGGGTAGGACTTCCTTTAGCACGCGCTTCGTGAGTGCATCCCTTCCTGGCTGATCCAGGCCTTGGTAGTGCGGCCAGAGCAGTGAGATGCCCTCTACCAAATGAGAACCTTCCATTACTTCTTTTCCACTGTTTGCCATCAGCAATTCCAGAAGTTCGTCTCCGGTTTTTGTCCTCTGCAGACTCAAGAGTAGATCATCCTTGCCAATGGTTGATGTTCCGCTAAAGCTTTTGTGTTGCCGCCCATTCGCCAGAGCCAGGTTAAGTCCATTTGCCGGCAGCAACGATGGTACCGCCAGGAAAGGCGGCCTCCTCAGTAACTGCAGCTGACGTATTTGCATGAGGTACTGCAGGAACTTCCATTGTGCTCGGGGCGCGTAATTCATTTATAATTTATAGTTATTAGAATAATTATAATTTATTTACAAAAGTGTTAAATAATAACAATAGCGGCGCCGTGTAAACATGTGACGGATTGCGCGATCAGCTGTTTGACTACGTATGTTTAGAGCTGCCAACTCGTGTAAAAGTTAGAATGTACAAATACATGCATATAAACAAAAATAAAACGTTTTGTGTGAGTTTAAATGATAACGGCATTAGCTTTATTGATCAAAGACTAAGTTTAGTAAGCTATAGAAAAAATAAACCGATAATAAAGTTCGACTTATTTCATTAAACAAATTGGCCTATTGAGTAAAATCAGACAAAGGGTACCTAAATTTGTTAGCCTATCAGTGGAGGTACATTTTACGCACGCGAGTTGGCAGCGCCGTTGCACATAATTTGGTGAATTGCATTTATACTTTGTACGAAAGACACAAGCAAAACTCTACCCACACAAAACACCTGTTCCAAATCAAACAATGGAGTCCTCCGCGAGCCTGGCCGACAAGCTGGCCTCGAAAACGGCCAGCAACAACTCACTGGACAGCAGCTCCAAGTCCAGTTCGCTGGGCTCGAAGCACGGACAGAATGGGGTTCTGCGGGACACGCCCTTCGCCTATCTGGACGGCGAGGAGGACCAGGACCAGAAGAACGACGTCACCTATGTGTGTCCATATCGCGGGCCTGTCTTCGGTGCCTTAACCATCACCAACTACCGCCTGTACTTCCGTTCGCTGCCGCTGCGGGACCAGGAGCCGCCCGTAGTGGTAGACGTGCCGCTGGGCGTAATAGCCCGAGTCGAGAAGATCGGTGGTGCCACGTCGCGAGGAGAGAATTCGTACGGCATCGAGATCTTCTGCAAGGACATGCGCAACCTGCGGTTTGCCCACAAACAGCAGAATCACTCTCGCCGGACGGTGTTTGAGAAGTTGCAGACAAACGCGTTTCCTCTGTCCTACAGCGGGCGGCTCTTTGCCTTCGCCCATGCGGCGGCGGCCAGTGCCGTGAATGGCGGCAGCAGTGGCTGGGACGGATGGGCCGTCTACGAGCCGCTGGCAGAACTACGACGCCTTGGCGTTCCGAACGATATGTGGCGGGCCACCAAGTTGAACGAGTCCTACACCATTTGCGACAGTTATCCGGCCGTTTGGGCTGTGCCCAAGGCAGCCTCTGATGATTTTCTGCGTCGCGTGGCGCAGTTTCGGTCCCGTTGTCGTCTCCCGGTCCTGTCCTGGATGAATCCCCGGACGCAAGCTACTATAACGCGTTGCTCCCAGCCCTTGGTGGGAGTGAGCGGCAAGCGCAACGCCGATGATGAGACCTATCTTAGCTACATCATGGAGGCCAACGCTCAGTCGGATAAACTGACGATTATGGATGCGCGGCCCAGCGCCAATGCCATTGCCAACAAGGCGAAGGGCGGCGGCTACGAGTCGGAGGACGCGTACAAGAACGTGGAAATCAATTTCCTGGACATACACAACATTCACGTGATGCGAGAGAGCCTGCGCAAGGTTAAGGAAGCCTGCTTTCCGACGACCGACGACTCCAAGTGGCAGACGGCCATCGATAACACACTGTGGCTAAAGCACATCAGGTGCATCTTGGCTGGCGCCGTTAGGATTGTGGACAAGGTGGAGACTATGAGCACATCAGTTGTTGTCCACTGCTCGGATGGGTGGGATCGCACTGCCCAACTCACGGCCCTGTCCATGCTGCTGCTGGATCCCCACTATCGCACAGTCCGTGGCTTTGAGGTGCTCATTGAGAAGGAGTGGCTCTCCTTCGGCCACAAGTTCCAGCAACGCATCGGTCACGGCGACAATAAGCACTCGGATGCTGATCGATCGCCGGTGTTCCTGCAATTCATCGACAGCGTCTGGCAGGTCAGTCAGCAGTTCAACAACGCATTTGAGTTCAACGAGCACTTCCTCATTACCATAGTGGATCACCTCTACTCCTGCCGGTTTGGCACATTCCTCTGCAACACGGAGGCCGAACGGGTCACCGAAGGTACGTTTTCCAAGCTGTATTACAATGCCTTGCTGATGTTGTCCTTGCAGATTTGAAGCACAAGACCACCTCATTGTGGACACACATCAACTCTTCGCTGGATCAGTATTTGAATCCCCTATTTCCCTCGTTCACGCAGGGGGCGGAGCTAGTGCTGCGCCCCATCGCCAGTGTGCGAGCCCTGCGGCTGTGGAAGGGCCTCTACTGTCGCTGGAATCCGGGTCTGTGCGTCCCCCAGCATGGCTGCCAACGCACCCGGGAGCTGCTTTCCAAGCAGGACCAGCTCTTCAAGCATGTCAACGAGCTGAGGCTGAAATCAAATAACCGGAGCAACAGCATGCAGACGACAACAAGATTGGCATCGCCAATGCACTAATAGTATTCCTTCTACTTTCCCTTATGTATACACAAAATATATATGAAATTAACATTTATATTTCAGTTAACGCTATTATTTAAACTAAGTTATATATCTATATATCTAGGTTTGTTTCTGCAATAAACTAAACTTGTATGTTTTCTAAGCATGACTCTCGGCTACTAGAGATTCTTCTTTATGTTTATCTTATAAAAATATAAAGTTGGGGAATTTTTTTAGTCCCATCTATGGGTTATATTTTTAATCCCAAATATATCTATTTATGATAACCTCTTTAAATTCTATAGACGTTTCAATTTGGCTTCAGGAAGTATCTTTTTTATTGCAGTTACGAAAATATGACTCTTTAAGGTGATCGTCTTTAATAAACCTTAAAAAAAACCTTAGGAAAAAAAACTAGGAAGACAAATCCTGATCTGAGAACACTGAAGTCATAGCTGGTCTGACAGTTCATTTATGACTTTGCAACACTATTTCGCGGCAAATTCAAATTTGACATCAAACTGAAAACCTATGAGTTTCCACCAATGCCGTAGGCTGCTATTTCTACAGGTTGACATCTGTTGCATGCGCCTAGCGCAGGTTCATTCATAACTTCTGTTCCAAAACAGGCGCCTGCGCCTTGGTCTACCAACGTGGCGCCTCACATTCTCACCCACTTAGGCCCCCATTTCGGGTTTGCGCCAAAAATTAAATCACTGCTGCATCAGTACGTTTTCGCACGCTCATTAGAGCGGTCGTGTTCGGATTGCCGATGTGAATTTTATTATATTTTTAAATTTATTCGGGAATTCGAAATACATCAAAGGAATCTGAGAAGGATCTTTAATCTCCTTAAATCTATAATTTCAAAATGCATATTAGTCTATATCGTACCACGATTTGGCTCTTTTGTTGCTTCACCTTATGCCGCGCCAAAACGGAACCGGAGGTGCTCCTGGTCATCGCATGCCCGCCATATCCACGCCAGGCCCAGGACGAGTGCTTCGCCTTGGCCGGCAGCGTAAGAGAGCAGCATCGACAACTGAATCTGACAAGAGACATCGCCCTCGGCAACTATGTGGTCAAGGTTCACGTAATGCATGAGCTTTTCAATTACTGGACCCTACTGGATGCACTGCCTCATTTGCAAAGCCAAACCAGCTTAGTGAGTAAACGCACTGAATGGATTATCTGGTGCCAGCACAACACGCAGGTTGCCTCCTTGCGCGATCTGCTTAAGCACCTGCGTTACCAGGACCATGATGAGGTGAGTTGAACTCATCACATGGAGTGAAGGAGACCTGTGTTCTGAACCAACGAGTTTCTTCAGCTCGCCTTTTATGGCCACGCCCTGTATGATTCGGAGGCCACCATTATACATCACTTCTGGCACTACAAGGATCCGCGATGGTTCCCGTATCCCATGCTTAGCGCCGGACTGGTTTTCACTGGCTCTTTATTTAGAAGGTAATGTTGAATATGAATATGATAAATATTGTAAACAGAATCTACTTCTTTGTCTCTTATTTTAATTTACAAATAAAATTATCTTGGTTTTTTCAAAACGTTTTTGGGAGAACAGTATATTCAAATTTCCTTTCTCTCCATTCCAAAATAGGTATTTTCCTTTACCTGCAAAAACTCATATAGTTCCAAGTGAAGCTTTCATAAGTGGTAGTGAATCGTTCCTTTCCAGGCTAACAAAACTTGTTGCTCTTAATGCCCAAAACAACAGCCGTCCCAGTGAGTTCTCCATCGACGCCTCTCATGAGCTGGCGCGCTTTATATTCGACAACATACGGCCCGACGACGACGGCGACCACCCGGAGCATCGCGTAGCAGCGTTGTCGAGGAAAATCATTCTGAAAAATGTCCCCTACATTTGCCCCATGGCCATAACTACACAATCCCCAAAGAGTCCGACAAGAGGAGCACCTTCTTGTGCTCTATATGCAAAGCCAAAGGAGCCATATGTTCCGGGGCTGACATCGACGACTTTAGGGGACCGGAAGAAGCACTGTGTAAGTTTATTTTCGCCTCCGTTGTAGTGGAATCATTTTGCAACCCATATATCAACCTTAACGGGTTATTGATTAAGACAAAAATCTCCATAAGGTTTCTGTTAGAAATGCCAGAAAAAATGCCTGAAATATTTTCTGTTTTACACATGTATTCTTTTTTAATATATCAAAAGTTTTTTCCACAACTCACAGCTATTCTTGTCGGGCACAGCTTCCAAAGTCCTTTAGTTTAAACTTTAAACGCAGTCCATGCTAACGAACTCCATAAACATTTTGGATATCAAAACCAATGGAGAGCACCCCGGGCAATTAGTATACGAAACCTCAATAGCAATAAATTCCCCAAACGACTCTGACTTGATATCTCTCTCCGTCTCCATATCTGTTCCTCTTTCTCCATGTATTTCCTGCCCCACACAGGTGCACACAACGGGATCTCACATCTATTTCGCAATCAAAACCTGTGCAAAATTCCATAAGGAACGCATTCCAATCATTGAGCGCACTTGGGCAACCGACACCCACTACCGGAGATACTACAGCGATGTGGCAGGTGAGCACCTCGACGACAATGAGCGAGCAATTAAACCGAATAGAGGGGGTTCAGGAGCAGGTTCAGGGGGTGCCTGTGAACTGGGGGATAAAATAAACCGTTATATATGTATGTACACATGCCAGTGTGTGCCCAGCGAATTAACAAAAACACGATGAGGACGAGGCTGAGACTGAGTGATAGTCAAGCAAAACTCACACCCAAGAAATTCTGCCTGTGTGTGGTCCTCCTCCTCATAATTACTCCCGAGCCTCCAAGCTCTGCCCTTCGACGAGTAGTTGAATATTCATTGATTTGACTCTGCGATTTCCCCCGTTCTCTGCTCTCCGAAAACCACACAAGACGACGGCATACCGACAATCAGCACGGGGATACCGAACGTTCAGACTGGACATTGTGCCAAAACAATGGCTATTTTACAATTATCCCTCAAGGATATTGGCCTGCAATCGGACATACGCTGGCTGATGCTGGTCGATGATGATACCTTGCTAAGGTGAGTAATGGTCTAAGGAATTTTGGTACTTACAGTGCACATTTTGAATGAGATATCCCACCAAGTAGCTAAAGAGAAGCTTACTTATAGTAAATGACATTAAGATGTCTAGATTTGTTTGACTGCTGATTCAAAAGCAATGTTGACAAAGAGGTTACAAGGCAGGTACTGCATTTGATCAGGCTTAATTTAAGACTCAATTCCTATGTTCTTCTTCTATAAGATTATTTTTTCCGTTCTAAAATTTGAAATGTGGCAATGCTGTTTTTTTTAACTCCAACTGGCTCTTTCTTGAGCACAATCCCATCGTTTAATTCATTTTATTTTGCGGCTTAATCGGTTGAAAGCACATTCAATTAAAAAATGTTATATTGGTAAGTTGCACTCACTGACCATTTCCGTTTCCAATCCAATTACCAGTGTGCCCCGTGTCAGCGCCCTACTGAGCTGCCACAATCATTCGGAGCTCGTGTATGTGGGCCAGCGCTATGGCTATCGCCTGCATGCCCCAGATGGCTTCAACTATCACACAGGAGGAGCCGGCATCCTGCTCAGCCTGCCGTTGGTGCGGCTCATTGTGGACCGATGCAGTTGTCCCAGCGCCAGTGCTCCCGACGACATGATCTTGGGCTACTGCCTGCAGGTGCTCGGGGTTCCGGCAGTGCCAGCGGCGGGGATGCATCAGGCGCGGTCGCAGGACTATGCCATGGAGTTGTTGCAGCTGGAGCCGCCCGTCTCGTTTCACAAGTTCTGGGGCACGGAACCGGATTACACCTATAGCCGCTGGCTGGGTGGCAAATTGGGTAACCGGAGTGCTCCGCTTACGGCTGACAG
This sequence comes from Drosophila kikkawai, assembly GCF_030179895.1. NCBI lineage: Eukaryota > Metazoa > Arthropoda > Insecta > Diptera > Drosophilidae > Drosophila > Drosophila kikkawai. Next base: position 5,363,569 of record NC_091728.1, read on the forward strand.
GGAACGGAGTGCTGCTGCTCCTGCTGCTTCAGTGCACCTGCTCGGTAGGCTACCTGTACCTGGCGGAGGAGTACTTCCCCTCGAGGCGGTGCTGGAATCTTCGGGAAAGCATTTGGATCTTTAGTTTCCAGTAAGTGCTAATTAAAAACTAGAAAGACTCTTTAAGTAAATGACCCTGCCGGTGGCAGTTGGACAAAAAAGTTGGCGGGGAACCCCAAAAACCCATCAACAGGCAGAATGTCAAGCACACGAATTTTCATTTATTCTTTAGACCAAAAAATATAAAAGAAAAACTTTGACAGGTGTCGCGTTAGGAGAGCGCAGTTCTGTCTGTTCTGTTGCGGCTTTCGTGCCAGTTTAATTAGAGAAAATGCTCAAATGCGGTCGAGATTTTCCTTGATGGGTTTTTGGTTAGCTTCGAGTTCCCACCGTCAGTTGCCCTGGCTTGTCCTGATTACAGAGTCTAAGCTTGCACTTTGAAGCCGGCTTAGTCAGTGACATTTATGTCAGAAAAGGTAGCTTGCATTTTAAAATGATTTAAGGGTCAGGTTTTAAGGATAATTTGTTTAAATTGAGCAGCTTGAGGTGGCTTTAAAAGTCATGATTTTGCATACCATTTGCATTTGGTTTCAATTTGCGACCATTAAACGCCCTATCCGCCATCTGAAGTGCCTCCTCAACTGCAGATTGTGTTCGCACCTTGGTCGAACTTAAACCTCATTAAATGTAAATTTTAAGCGAGTCAGGGGAACGAAAATTCTCCGCATTCGGGGGCATCGAAAGTTTGCGCTTGAGTGAATTTTTCGAATGGTTAGCTTAGTCCTTGGGGCGGGCGGGCATTCCACGTTGTCTGGCCTGCGCCCACTCCCACCTCCGGTGCGGTCTCGAGTATCTTTAAGATAAACAAACAAAGAGCTCCATCAGCCAATGGCAACGCCGAGAAAGCTAACTAAGGCGAACACATAGCACCCTCCTATGTCCATGCAACATTTATAAGTATCTTGGGCCCCGTCGCCTCGTGTCTGCTCAGTAATGCACAATCTGCATCTATTATTCAAATGCCAATCAATAGTTTTCGCAGGTTTCGTATCTGTGTATGTGGGTGACAAACTGACACTCTCGTACAGTCTCCCACACAAAATAGGTGAAAACAATTTGTCAGTTTGTTTGTCAAGTCTCTAAAATGCGGCCAGTGGTCACTGAATTATTAAGCGACTGGGTGAAAGTAATTGTCAGTTGCAGATTAACCGACAAATTGGAAAATAAAAATATATATGTTTTTATTTTCTTCTTTAAAGGATCAAATGTAAAAGTGAAGAAGATTATACTTTTATTTAAAAGAAAATCTTACTGTTGCGAAATTTTTAAGCTCTAACCAAACCCCTCTTAATGCCTGCCATCCTTTAAAGTTGCTCATCCTGCCCGGGGCTCACGTCCTTTGGCAGGGCAGCGACATCCACGTTTGGCCTCCCAGTTGCCTTTTTAACCGTACGTCCGAATTAGTTGCGGATTTTTCAGTAAATGCGAAGCGAAAACCTCAAACTCAAGCCGGAATCCGCAGCAGCCAACAGCATGGCGACGCTGCGACAAGTTGCATTTAAAACCAAATTTAATTAACACCTTGCAGTTGAATAAATGCCGCATGTGCATTCCATGTCTGTTCCGAGTTAACGAGACCACCCAGTACCCTATCTTCTGTGGCATCTTGGCTAGGCTTCCTCACTTGTGGTTCTCCCTGAAGCGATCAAACTGAGATGGCCTCGGAATCTAAGCATAGAGACACCAGTTTGCAGTGTTATTATTCGTTCAATTTGAAAATAGTTATAGTTTTTTATAAAAAAAAACACATATATATAAAATAAGCTTCAATATGAGCCTGTCCCCTCCTTCAGTTTGAAAAATCTTTTAATAAATGTACTCTTCTGTAGGGTATACAAATGTGACCAAGAGTGGCGTCTAAATAATCTAGATAGAAGCTACTATGCTGAATTTTCTTTTGCATAAAATTACAGTTTATCCTCGAGGAGGACGCACCAGCACAGATTACATGGACATGGGTGTTGCTTGTGGCTACTTGAAAGTAGATTATGGCTGAACAATGTCACATCACTGAGCGTGGCGTCCGGCAGTAAGCACGGTTAATCTGGCTTGAAACATCACAAAAGTTAAACCATAAGAAAATTTAAGTAACCGCCCTCGCCCTCGAGCTTAGAAAGAAATCAGGCATGAGACGAAATTGTTTAAAAGATTTCTTTACACATTGTGCTTCCAAATCCTTGGGGCTTTTCAGGCGCTGGCACTGCTTGTTGGACCTTCGTGTTTGTTTCATTTTGGGGGTCGGGCCAGTTCCCAGTTGAGTTTAGAGAATTGTTTTAGTTTGGTGTTTGAATTCTGCATTTCTGCACTCACTTGGCAAAGGATGGCTCAGGGGAAACCTTTCAAATGTTGTGCATGATGATGTCAGTGAAGCAGTAAAGCTTTAAATTACAAAATATTGATTTAATCCGTTGCATATTTATTTTTTAATATCTTTTCTGGTAATTAAATTATAACGATTTAATGAGCAGCAAATGAAATTAAATATATGTATGGTCAAGAATTAAATTCCATTCTTTCTTCCATCATTCAAAACTTGCTAACTTTACCAAACCGCCGCCAGACGTTTGTCAGCCAAAGGACCAAGCTTTATTGTCTCAAAGTAAGCGATTTCAGTCAAATAAAACTCGGCCCTCGCAAGCCTTTCGTCCTTCGGTTAACGTGTAATAAATTTTTAGCCACGTCTAAACTTAAGCTGAGTTTGGAGGCAAAAGCATTTTGTGTCTATCAGGGCGTCTAATCTGCAGTTGAACCCATCCGAGCAACTTACAACGTGCAATAAATTCCAAGGCGCACCGCACCGTCTGCACTATTTTCGCCCAGCCTCAGGACTTTTGTTTTTTTCTGGGCATGGACTCCGACTCCAACTGCGACTCCCTTTCCCCTGTTAAGACGTACATCGTACGTGATCTGATAGGGAATGAATGCGACCGCAGCCCCAGAGACGCCGACATGTGTGTGTGTGTGTGTGTGCAAAGTTTCGGCCAAGTCGAGCCGTTCCCACATTAGCTCGGCCTAAAGGACACGCACCTGCTCTGCCCTGCTAACCACTCCAAGAACCCTCCATATTCCCACAGTATTGTGTGGTGGCTTACCCAAACGAATCACGAGCAGTTGGCGTTCTGCTAATTTACTTTAAATTGGTTTTTTTGACATTGGAGCTTCCGCTTTCTCCTGCGAGTTATCAGTGATAAATGACTGGGACACCTTCCGCTAAATGCGTCGCCAAGATAAGTATAAGATTTGCTCTATAAATTTAAAATTTGTCCCACTGGGTCTGTATTCCGAAATATAAATATTATGCTTTATTGCTCCATCGACTCCATTCCCGCCCCCAAAAAATGACCCTGTTTATCGCTAATGGCATCTGACTATCGAAGACCGGGCTTAATAAATTGGTAAATAAGAATTAACCAATTTAACTCAACTCAGCTCCATGACGAATTTTCTTTGAGCGCAATTTATTTTCTTTTTTCCTTTCATAATTAATGAGCAAAGTTTAAGAACCTTTTGTGGGCAACTTTCTCAAGAGTCCGACTGTAAGTCCAGCAGGGTCAATTGTCGACAAGATTGCTTATCGACGCAACGCATCGGAGTGGGCGTGGCATGTCAACGGTATACTAATGACCAGGCCAAAAGTTTTCCTTTATACCCTATTACTGGGTATTATAATTTTGAATTAAGAGAAGGAGACAGTTCTGAATTTATAAACATTGCATAATTAAGCTTTTAAGTTTACTGGAAAATCAAGTTTGGCATCGTTAATTATTAGATATCCACACCTTCTGGCATATAGGAACGAGTTTGCAGGATCTTGAGTATCTTCAGATCTTATTATCTATAATTCTGTTTAATATATTTTATCAGTATAATTGAAAAAAGGTACAAATTATATAACTCTTCTCGGACTTTTGTTTAATTTATATTGATATAAATTAAACAAGGGTATTTTAGGTTCGACTTTTTGATTTTAGCCTCTTGTTATAATTGAGCTTGTATATTTTACTTCCATAAAGACATAATGATTGGAAATCGTGTTAGAAAAAGGGGTATTTTCCTAATTAATCATAGATTACCATACAACAATACATCGTTGAGCACAAGAGTTATTCTCGAGGTCAGCTTATGTGTCACGTTTGCACACATTTTTGGTCAAAATTCAAACTAATGAACAACAATCTGTCGGTTTTGATGGGTCTAACATGCATTTTGCAGTGGGTATTGTGGTTATACGTTGCAAATCATTGTCAGCAAGGAATTATACAGATATCGAACCAGGGGACATGTGCATCCTGTGGTGGACTGCTTAGTTTCTTTTTATTTTCCCCTTTTAGAATCTAACCAGGCATCTTGCACCCAAAGATTTGGCTTTATAAATTGCTTGCACGTGATGCCTTTTCATGGTCACCGCGCAATTAGAGTGTTTTCCGATTTTCACCGAAGAAATAACCCCAATGAAATTGGCCAATATATATTGATTGGCACAAATTGTAGGGGGTTCCCAAAATGGACGACCATAAATCATGCGTGTGACGAAAATTGCTTGAAATGTTTTCACACACAATTGGACGAAATTCGAGAGCTCAACCTGTGGCAGGTGATGCCGCTAAATCTCTCAGAAAAAGCGATTTGGAAAATCTATCAGTGTGGATATAATTATAAGCTAGAATTTTAGCCAATTGTCTGTAGGTAAGGCAAGATAAATATTAAAATAAGCAAAGTAATGTCTTTAAGTATAAATTTCTTTAGAAATAAATATGTTTCGTAATTTGCTAAGCTAAGCGAATAATTTTAATGAAGTCGCAACTTGTAGCATTTTCATTTAAGCATAGACATAGGCATGAAAAGAAATCCGTATCCTTTTTCCCTTTTTGGAGCATCAGAAACCCACTCATGTTGCGGCTTAGGTGTTGTGGGGTCATGCCCCACAGCTGCCGCAACATTTACTAATTAGTCAAGGATTTCGCATTAGGGAAACAAATTCTCGACCCTCGATGGATGATTGTGGCGGAGCACGTGCCACGCTTTTAAATTTAAAATGGCCTATACATTTTTATACATACTTAAAAAGTGCGTAATGCATTTTAAAATTATGTGCACGTACAAAAAGTTAAAAAAACTCTCGTTTTTATAAAGCTTTGATTAATGCAAATGCTCGGTTTGAAAAACGAGTCCTTTTTTTATGTAAATGTGTTTGGCTAACATTTTTTAATGAAGTTCCGAGCAACTAAAAAATTATTTACAAAGTTCAAAATACATTTTGTATCTTACTTTATGGTTGAAAATATTTTAGTTTTAGTTTTTACTTTGCCAAGATTCTGAACTAAATTATTTTTCTTCTTCTATTTACAGATATCCTTCGTAGGCTTTTAATAATACTAATTTTTGAAAAACTTATTGTTAAGTCGGAAGTGTTTTACAAGTATATTGTAAAATCTAAACTAAATGTAATTTAATTATTTTACATATTAAATATCCCTGTAAATATGAAATTAAAAAAGTATTTATGTTGCATTTTCTATAAAGCAACTCCAACTATTTAAAATATCATTTTCGCTAAGATGGTAAGCTTTTGAGGAAAATAATTTAAATAAATCTACAAGAAAGCATTTTTAAGCTTTTCGAAAATAAATAAAAACCCTTATATTAAATATATGTATTAATTAATTTGGTTTAAGTGCAAGAAAATTAACCAACTTGAATTGCAGCTCAATAGGTCCAGAGGTCCTTGTTCGCAGCTACTTAGGCTTCAGCTGTAAAATCGTTTATCGAATTAGCAGGTCATGTATTTTAGCTTCAAATTTAATTACACTTGAGACTGGCTTTACAAAATCAAACCGCATTCAAATTGCATTATTCAATCAGCCGGCTCCTTGCTCCCCCGATGGGTGAAATGGGATGATGCCGGTGTGCCTGAGCGTCCGAATCGCAAAAATTAATGTCAATTGTCATTGCCACTGTGTTGTTGAATTTGGATTAATGCTGACTAATTTTAAGAATAATTAAAAGGATTTTAAACATATTGATTTTTGATGAAAGGTAAAAAGGAGCAATTTATTGATTAAGTATTTATATTATTATTATTTATATTAAATAAGCGGAAATACATTTTAATTTTCCTTTTTTTTAAATATGAATTCAAGCCATATTCCAACAAATAAATAAACTTAAAACAATTGAAGTTTTGCCTTCAATTAATTAGCATCTATTCGCATGGAACAGGACCGCGGACCGTGGACCGTGGACAGGGGCCAACGTGCCTGGACAAACTTCCGCCTTTCATCATGCGGCCGTTAAATAAACGCCGGCTGTGGTCGCTGGAGGGCATGGAGGAGCACGTGGACGAGGCGGGTCAGGATGTAGTTGTGGTGTGCAGTTTTTGTTTTCGGACCATTTGACGGGCACGGGGCATGGGTACAAGCACTCACATACGAGCAGGGACAGGGACTGTGTGTAGGACACATAGAGCAAGACAAAATCGGACGAAAACTAAAATACGTGCAGAGTTTACAAAAAACATTTGGTTTTTCCCGGGTGATGCAGCATTCTGGTCCTTTTCTCCTTCCCAGCTGATGCTTAATTATTTTTTCGCTTTTTTTAAACAGTCGTTTGCATTTAAATAATAATACTTGGAAATATATTGTTATTATTATTATTTTATAAATATACATATTTAATATTTTAATAAATATATTTAATATTTTATAATAAGCCTCAATAATAAAATATTTTTGAATCATTCAATGTTATCATTAATCAATAAACTCAGAAATGAAACTCTTGTTAGAAAATTCCTTTTTTATTGTATTTTTATTTTTATTTTATTTAGATATTTAAAATAAACAATTTTACGCTAATAAAACATTTTGACATCTGTTCTACACATCAAAGTTATTTACCATGCCTTAAGTATTACAGTTGTTATCAGAGTTTTCAACCTTTTTATAACAATTATTTTTGTATTATAAATTTATCGATATGTTGATCATTTTTCCCATCACTACTGCAACACGTGCCGTTTGTAAACAAAACGAATAATGGTGGAACTCGAGGGCTATACAGGTAAATTGTCATTTAAAGACTTTTCCCGTAATGTTAACTAACCAGGAGTCTCTTTCAGTGGTCCCCCTACGCACGTCGCCCGATGCGAAACACTGCCACAGCGTCTACATGCGGGAGCACTTCATTCGGCTGATGGACCCCAACAAACCCAAAGGCCGCACGCTATTCCTGCTCAACGTACCGCCCTACGTCACAGAGGAGAGCTTGAGGACGGTCTTCAGCCAGATGGGAACCATTGAGGTCGTAGAGTTCGCCGCCAAGCCGGGAAAAGATGAGACCCTCAAGTGGTATGAAGGGACCACTGAACCCTTCTCGACTACGCGTCCGCCCTTCCGTTTCAAGGTGGCCTACGTGGTCTTCCAGAAGAGCAGCAGCATTGCCAAGGCGCTGGCCTTGAAGAGCATCGACCTGTTCAACAGCAGCGGCGAGTGCATCATCAAGACTGGCATGGAACTGTGGCACGATCAGTACGAGAACAATTACCTCCTGGATGCGCAGAAGACGAAGGCGCTAATCCGCAAGTACATGGCCGGCTACGATAAAAGAGAGCGAGCTGCTGCAGAGGCGGCCAAGACGAGCGAGGCCGATGCCGACGGCTGGGTCACAGTGGGCAAAGACGGCCGCAATGCCGGCTTCGAGCAAAAGGAATCGGTGGTCGGACGTCTGGAAAATAAGATGGCCAGAGACAAAAAGACCAAGGAACTGACCAACTTTTACACCTTCCAAATACGGGAGAGCAAGATGCAAAACATCGTCGAGATGCGCAAGAAGTTCGAGGAGGACAAGCGGAAAATCGAGCTGCTCAAGCAATCGCGTCGCTTTAAACCATTTTAGCTGTAAGAGATTAAAATAAAACTTCCTTATGTTATCCCAAAAGAGAGTTGAAAAAATCAGCTGACTCGACCTTAGGTAGATCCTCATAAATTTGCAGTACTGCATTGACACTTTACTGCGTCCAAATCCTGGCCTGACCACGCCATAACTTATACTCGAACGCGGTCAGAGGCGGGCCATAAAAGCTTATAAAAAGCGAACAACAAGAACATGGGAAGAGCCGAAGCGAAACGAAACGAAACGCTTATTGTGTGATAATCGCTTATGGTTTATGTTAATTTAAGAAATGATAAAAATATTTCGCTTATCAATTTCGAATCATAATAATCGACGCTGTGCCGTCGTCGCGACTCTTAGTCGTACTGCGAAACTCGCCAGGTCCACTCGCACAGCACGCGATATTTCATCCCTGAGCTGAGGTATGCATGTCGCGGGCTCAGACCAGGACCGGATCGGTGGATCCACGGGAGGGATCTGATAGAATGTCTATTTCTTGCCTCCTCTTAACCAAAAAACTACGGAAAACTTTCAAAAGTATCTTAGACTGCAGACTTAAAATGGTTTCTTAATTGTTGTGTTAATTTAGAATCTCTTAACATTTATTATACGCTGTATTCAAAGAAAAGTGTCGGGCTTTTATACCAGAAAGACCTTCTCTCAGATTAAAAATGCTTTCTTGACTCTTTAAGTCCGCTCCTGCTCTGTGGGTAATGTGGCGCGCGTAAATTTTCGGATCTCCATCTCCAGACCCCTGGTAACCCGAGAGTCTGTGGAGGCTTGGGGAGTGAAATACAAACGAGTTACGCGTCGGATAACGCATGCTGACGATCTTGGCCAGGCTTGGGTTCGCCTCGTCGTCGGTTGGTTGCGCCGTTGTTATTGGTGGCCTACTGTGGAGCCTAAAGACAGCCACACATTCATAATTTCCCATCGATGCGTATCGTTTAAACGTTTTCAATTGATTAAAATGCGATAAATCATAATCGCCAACGTCGTCTTGAAAACTTGGGAACTTGTGAGGGTTCACAGGCCAGGCCAGAGCAGCAGACCCTCCCGACTCTCGATACCTTGTCCGGGGTGATGGAACGATTTACGAGCCTTGAACATAATAAAGTGTTAACGGAACGAGTTATTAAGGTAATCTGAATGCGCATAAGTTAATAAAGGCTGAAGACGATTTGCATTGGCAGTGTGTGGCACCGCAGCGATCATCCAGCGTCTACGGTTGCATCTAGCCGGGGCTTCAGTCTCGACGGCCTGAGCTCGGAACTCAGCTATGTATTACCAACCAGCCGATCGACGGACACACAAGATGTCGAGAAATATAACTAAACCGACCACACGTACGTCTCCCATGCTGCACAGCAGGACACCGGGAACTCAGTCCAGTCCGCTCGGCGAGATTGCTCCACGCTGGACGAGGAAAAAGGCAGTCTTAGGCATGCCGTGTTTTGTGAGGAGAACAATCAATAAATTTAAACACGTGAACAGACGCGAACAGGAACGGAGCGATCGAGCAGCCCACAACAACAAGAACGCCAACAAGCGAGAGCGATAAGTGATCAATGCGCCGTGTCGACTGATTGGACAGAATCAATAACCCCGAGGGGCGGGGGCGGGGAAGTGGTCGGGTTAAGGGAAAGTGAGTGATTTTTGTTTATGACAGAGAAATGTAACTTTAGTGGACAAACAAGCTTAGGATACAAAAAATGGCAAAGTACGAAATGTTTATAAGCTATCTAAGCTTTGATATTGAATATTTGAATATTCTTTCAAAATTTAATAACACGCATTCCTTTAACACTTTCTCAAACGATACAAGTTTACTGCTAACCATGATATATGAAATAAAAATGAATCCTTAAATTAAATAACAATTAGTAACAATCTCCAAAGTTAAACCAATTTGTGGTATCAACATCATCCGTTATGATGGGCTCCCTGCGAGCTGTAGAGGGTCCATAAAGACTGTAGCGCCTGGATCCAGCAATGACCTCTCGGTACCGCCTAACCGGTGTCCGGGAGAGATGCAGCTCCATGAGATCCCAGTCGTTGACATCCCGAAAAACAGACCGAATCATGTGCATACGGCCCAGGAGCTCCGTCTCTCTCAACCCTTCGTACCTCCGCCCAGTGCGGGCCCGGAAGGTCTTGTAGACTTCGCTCTGATGCTTAGTCTCTGTCGCAGTCTGCAGCTCCTTGCGGTAAAGAGCTCGAATCCCACGGCCCAGATGGCGAATGTGCTCGAAATTTTTTACGTTGAGGGCCACCAGAGATACGGCGTCCAAATTCAGTAGTTTGTGGCCATCAATATAGTTTTCCCGGAAAGTTTCCTGTTCGTAAAAGAGCACATACCACACGGAAAATGTTTTTAGAGGTTATTATATTATGTTTTAAATATTAGGTTATAGCACCAATCGCTTTAACTTTTAATATAACTTAAATATCAGTCAATTTGATCGTTAACATTATTGGATTACACAATCGCCTGTTAACCGAAATTAAGTGATAACAGAAAGTGGAAACCACACAAAAGGGTCTATTTGGAGACTCTTCCTTTGATCCCAGACTTCTCACCTCATATTCAGGATATCCAAAATTGCGCAACCAGTCGGTCACATCGTTGATACTCCACTTAAAGACCTCCGTACGGGCTTGGGAATCTACGACAGCGGCGCACAGGTTGAACAGTGAGTCCGGTGAGGCCTTAAACGGTAGTGGCACATCCTCCTTGTTGTACTCCACGTCGGGAAACATGTAGCTCGGATATCGAAAGCAAAACTCCTCTTCCTCCTGCGGCGGCTCGCAGATGTCCGGACTCTCCATTCCGTCTAGACTACGTAGCAGTGGAGACGGAATAGTCGAGGACGACGAGAACGACTCCATTCCAGTGTGTAAGACGTACTGTTCCTTGGCTAACTTAAATTGAGTTGCCCCGCAACTTTCGCCTGCGATTTCTCCTTAATAAGGAGTGCTGTTCGTGTCTGTTTGATTGCGTTTCATTTACTTCCTTTTCTACTACCATGTCCTTCAACTAGTTAACAATCCAAGAAAAATGTAAAATGAAATTTAAGAAACCAATGTATGATGAATTTAAATAATACATAAATGTCTTTAAAATTTAAATTTTGTAAATTGGACTTTAACTTATTTCACACTTTTTTTTTGCCACGTAAATATATGGAGCAGAGAAGTTTCGAAATATCCTGAGTCCTTTAAGTATTTATATTAGAAATATTTCACTTAATATCCTTGATTTTAGGGCATCAAAAATGTCGCAGGCTTCAAGCGTGTGCTTCCTGTTTTCACTTCCTTTACCTGAGGAGTGCATTTGCATATCGGATTTTTTCTGGGTCAATTTGTGGGCTTGCGGTACTGGGACGTTTGGGCACCGAATACTCCCTCGGGGGTGGCTGTTTTCTGCCAGAAAGTACATAAGCTAAAGGCGGTCACGACAGACTTCCTATTAATAACGCAATATAACACAAGTTTCACTTAAAAATTTGTATATTCTTACTCTTCCCACACGCGATTTCCGTGGATTGCTAGGGTATATATACATATATTGTTTTTGCGAAGGGTAAGGAATAAGGGAAGAGTTTTCAAATCCTTAAAGTTTATGTAGCAAATTTAACAAAATAAATTTTTTTCATATCCCTGAAGTATTATTATTATTCTTATTATAGCATTTATAGTAGCCGTTAATATATTGAAGTTAATAAGATTGAAGTTTTTGAATAACCAAATGCATGAGAAAGTTGTCCTGCTAAATATATAAATCGAAATTCAGATTTCTGCAAAGATTTTATTTTTGACTTTTTGGAATAAAAAACAATGCCAGCTAGTTTCCCAATACTAACTTCTACTAAATAATAAAAGTATCCCACGACATCAACAAAACAAAACCTCTAAATTAAGTAATTTCCCCTTTAAACTTCAATTTGATGAAAGTAGAATAATGTAAAAGGAACTAGCAATTAAGAGATAGGATTAGGCTTTTAAATCTAACAAGAAATATTGACTACTTTGGGTAGCCGACGTTTGTGTATACCCTTGAATATTGCAATTGAACCTGAACCTATACAGAATTCAAATTCGATCATAATAATCAGTCTTCTACTTTATTTTTAAAATGTGATTAGATCGGGGTTCTACAGTCACCACCTTTACCCACTGTATGGACTGGCGAACTAATAGAGTTAATGGAGATCGCTTTGTGGTTTGCCCCGCGTTCCTCCCGCAAGCAGAGAGATTCCGCATCGGCTACACGACCTCACGCTTCTGGCTCCGCCCACTGGAATGGATCGTTCGCATTGGCCACCAGTCGTCGAGCCATGGCTTCTCCACATGTTGTGGGCACAAGGGAACCGGAATTCGCTGATCTCGCTGTGTGTGTGTGTGTGTGAGTGGGGAGTACGGGAACATATGGAAAATCCAGTAAACAAAACTTAGCACCGATTGAGGAAACAATTTTTGTGCCGAGCTAATGACACAGCGGCGTGTTTGTGTGTAAACACAAGCGAACTGTATGCCAAGATTTCTATCCGTATGGGTTTACAGTGGGTACAAGATTTTTTAATATATTATATATTAATATAGACATTTTTATCGCCGATAACTAAATTATAGAATGTAATTGCACATATTGATTATATTAATCTTGTATTTAATTTCCCCAAAATGTAATTACACATATAATAAATTCCTGACCCACTGTAGGATGCTGGGAACATACAATCTCAGGGAGATTTACCTAAACGGCCGATCATTTCGTGTGGTGTGTGCCAAAGGCAATCGATCCCGGCCGGTTCCGATCAGTTCTGTGTGGGCTGTCTTGCAAAGCGCTTCATCGGTGCTTAGGGTCTCCCGATCGATCCCTCGTTAGTTTTCTGTTCAGTTCCAAGCGACGGCGTTTGGCTAAATACACAAGTGACATGTTAAGTGTAAATTAATTTCTCGTTGTTATTTACTTCTTCGGTGATCGAAGTGTTCGGTGATCGATGCAAATTGACATGTAACTATTAGCCACGAAATGTTACTACACGAAAGTGCCGCCAGCATGGAACAGAGTATGCCCGAGAACCTCAGCACTCAAATGTGCGAGGTGAAGGTGCCGGCGCCTACCGCGAACTGTACTGTCTCCGAAAGGAGTGATCGCGGTCTTCCTGCCGAAGAGTTAGCCCCCAGAACCGACACTGGCCCAGCCAGCACGTCGCCCCCCGCCACCACCAGCACCACCAAAGTAAAGCTGAGCTTCAGCGTTGATCGCTTGCTGGGCTCCTCCGAGTCCAGTCCTTCGTCCTCCCCCGCGTCATGGGCCTGCTGCGACGGTAATGCCTTCTCCTGCTGCACTTTTCCGCGCTGCTTTAGCCAAGCAAAAGCAGAAGTTCCTAAGCTCGGGCAGCTCCTACATCCTGCCGCCGCGCCAGCAACTGCATCGCATCTATACTCCTACGTCGGACTCGATAAATTATATCCTGGGATGTGTATGGATTACAAATCGGTACTGAGACCGACACCCATTCGGGCAGCAGAACATGGTGCGTACTAAAAAATATATTTCTAGAGTCGGAGTTCTTAGCTTGGCAATTTTCCTCAAAGAACTCCCGTTGTTTCATAATTTAAGCAACGCTGCCAAGTATTGAAATTTTTTAGTTCCTTAATTACCTTAAATACGATAAAAAGAAGGGTTGAAGGGTTTTATACGGAGTTATCTTAGATGTCTTTGAAATCCGATAAAATAAAATTGAATATAAATATATTTATAGTACAATATCAATAATAAAAGGTTAGAAAAATACGACTTTACTCGAAAGAATATTACCCTTCGGTAACTAAATCTTTTTTACTAATCTTTTCCAAAGAAAATGCATAATAAATAGGCAGCTTCCAATTTTCTTTTTTCGTAGACTGTTTTATAATGTTTACATGGCCATTACACCTTCTTTTCTATGAAAATCAAAACACAAATTATTTTATTAGTTTAACAAGAAAGAAAGCTAGCTTTGGCCAGCCAAAGTTTGTATATCCTTGCAGGTAGCAATTAAAATATATCATAACTAAGCCAAAAATGCATTAATTTCGATTCGGAAAGCAGTTTTGTGTTAGTTTTTATTAATTTAAAAAAACTGCATACCAAATTTAAAATTTTAAGAAATCAAAATTTTTGGCCATTTTTGCGAATTTTAATGATGTAACCCCTTATCAAATTTCGCAAAAATGGCCAAAAAATCGATTTCTTCCGGAAATGTCTAGCAAGATTCGCATGTTAATGCTGATCAAGAATATATATGGTTTATGGGGTCGAAAATGATTCCTTGACTTAGCAAAATATTATTTTGTATTATAAAATCAGATTTTATATATTAAAAAACTTCATAATTTTTTAAAATTAAAAATATCATAACTCGGCCAAAAGAGCATTAATTTTAAATCGGAAAACTGTTCTGTGCAAGATTTTCTACAGTTAATAAATCTGCATACTTCAATTAAAAATTTTGAAAATTCAATTTTTTATCAAAATCAAAAATTTTAATGATGTAACCCCTTATAAAATTTTCCAAAAATGGCCAAAAAATCTATTTCTTCCTGACATATCTAGAAAGATTCCCCTGTTGATGCTGATCAAGAATATATATACTTTATAGGGTCGGAAAGGTCGGAACGCAGTGAAGTTGCAAACTTCTGACTGAAATTATAATACCCTGCAAGGGTATAAAAATGCCTCAACACAAACTTCTTGTCAAAATCATAAAACTCTCGGCCAGGGTATTATGACAAAAGTGAAACATTCCTGGAAAGGCAAAAGGGAAGTCTTAAAGACCAATCTAGCGCTGGCTATAAATCGAGTATTTTTATTGGAATTATTACTTGATCTGTGGCCATATTGTGCAATATTCCAGCGGCCAAATGTTGCCTGCTCCTTGGTTTTGACGAAAACAATTCGTTTGTTGAAATCGACAACAAAATATCTCTATATGTTTCGAGTATTTACGTTACTTCCTGCTGCTTTTGTATATCTGGAGACGACGACTTCTCATGCACTGCACTTTGATCTTGTTTATAAGAAAAATAGTGAGAAATATGTATATTCTGTGTGTGGTTGGGTTTTCGAATATAACATTTTCATTGTTTAACAAGCTGCTTCCATTTTACGCATCCCGGGCCAACATAGTATGAGGAGCCTTTTCCCCCATTCTGTTTTATATACAATTCTTGTCAAGTGGGTGCTAACTGTCTGAGGACTTTCGATGATTGTAAGGGATGGGTAAGGCGGGTTCGTGGGCAGGAAATGTGCCAACATATTGTCGAAGATTGTGAAAGAAAAGAATACGACTTGGTAATATCATCATTTTATTGGAAATTATTATCGATAAACAAAAAGAGGGATGGTGATTGTTGCTTTGGAATATGTTAACAAAACATGAATATAAACATAGATATACAAGTGAAATTATGATAATTTTGTTTGTTTTTTAAGAAAAGTTTTTTTATCAAAATGAAGCCAATTTTATGTTGGTTAAGGAACTTTTTTTTAATAAAGCACACAGTAAGCAAATCAATCTAACCATTATTATTCTACTTTTCTGTTCGTCATTTGAATTTCCACCTTCCTAAAATACAAACAAAAATAAATATTGTGCTTCAAAATACAACATTTCGAAAAAGATAGCTGTATGTTATATGTATGTGGTTCTTTTCTACATTAAAATACAATAACTACAAATCCCTTTTACTAAATAAAAAAAAAAGACTTTCACTAAACCAACCACTAAACAAAAAATTATTTCTACTATTTCCTAAAAATTTGGTGAACTACTAAGATTTTTCTGAATTTTTCAGCCAGCCATATAGACATTTGGACATGTAGACATATGGACGCACAGACATATAGACATAGACAGATAGCAAGACAAGCAAACGGACAGGTTAGATGGACTAGAGTACTTAAAGTGGAGTATTATCCCTCTGTTTTAAAGAAATAATCCAATAATTTAACAAATCAAAGAAATTTGTTAAAATTTAACTGAATATTAATTAAAAGTTTTATTAAAGTACCAACAAAATAATATATTACTTCAGGATAAAAGCATTAAACTGAAAAATAATGGTTGCCTTTGAGACTTTTCCCGTCCGGTTTTAAAATATTCAAAATAAGCTGTACGGAAAGATAAATTCAGCTATAAACTTCTGCGAAAGAATTTATTAAAAATTATCATCAATTTTAAACGGTTTTCAAACACATTT
This sequence comes from Drosophila kikkawai, assembly GCF_030179895.1. NCBI lineage: Eukaryota > Metazoa > Arthropoda > Insecta > Diptera > Drosophilidae > Drosophila > Drosophila kikkawai. Next base: position 5,379,808 of record NC_091728.1, read on the forward strand.
TGCCGAGGTGAAAATGAATGAGGTAATTAGTAAGGAGCATTAAATCCGACATTTCCTCAATCAACAAGCGCTGTGGTAAAAAAAACAAACTGCCTTTGAAGGGGTTTCATCAATCCTGTGGCCACATTAAATAAATTAAATTAAAAATAACAAATCCCAAAATGAACAACGATTTATGAACAAATTAAGAATCAGACTTTGAAAATAAACTTGATGTTGGCGCGGAACGGGTGAAAAAGTTTGTTTATTTGCTTGAGCAATTGGTCCGTCATTCATGGGCAGATACAGATAGCTATCCGTCTAATTGGCCTCTGTAATGAATTGTTCCGTTTCTGTACAGATTGGGCAAAGAAACGATGATAAAGAAAATGTGAGGATGTGAGGAGCTATCTAGCGGGAGCGACAGGTACAGGTGGAGATGTGTAGGCCTGGTACGTAAGGAGCCATTGATCTCTGATAGATGTGGCGCCACAGGCCCAACTACTGTGACTCTAACCGATGTGGGGCTGAGGTGCTGGTGCCGTTTAGGCTAATGACGGAGAATAGCTGCCCGATGGGCTAACCGAATGACTAACTGAATGATTGAGTCTGTGGAAGCCAAGCGGTATTTTTAGGGGCCAAGCCAAAGGCCAACTATTTACACACAGCCACCCACTGGGGTGGCCTTTCGTGGAGGCTACCTGCCGCGTTCAACCTGCTCGGCCCCCAGCCTCCTATGAAGACTCCTCATTTCGTGATGGATTGATCCTATCGCATCGCACATCATAAAATCTCGGGCCTAGCTCTCCAGCTCTCTCTCTCCTCTCTCTGTATTCTCCGACTCTGTGTTGCTGTTTGTCTGTCCCGCCTGGTGTTGAGTAGTTTGTTTGATTGTTTCCCCTTTTTTTTGGTCTGCGATCGATCGATTCACCGATCGATGGCTAAGCTAAAATAGATTCTTCTCTGATATAAAAATGTTGTCTGAGCAATAATCCGGCGCCGTGTGCCTAATTAATTAACCATTTATAAGTATGTTAATCCGATTTGAACTGCGTTCTAGCGCCCAACGAATCACGAATCACTGATCTTCATGGGAAAAATTCTTGGATGACTTTAAGAAGAATACAGGAATTCAGGTGTATTGTGTACTATTTTAAAATTAAAATTAAGTGAGGGAAATAATGAGGTGTGTCTTGTGTTTTAAGTATTCTGAAAGTTATTACTTAAAAAAATTGCTATTTAACTTTAAAAATTGTTGTATTTAGCCACAATTTTTCAATAAAACATTTATATTCTGTTTGCTATCAAAGGCAGGGCACTGGGCAACGTAAAAACTTATTATTTCATTCAAAAAGAATTACTTTTTAAAAATATTTGCATTGCTAGCAAACCCACAGCAATTCATGCCAAATTGCATCCTTTATCCTGTCATACACTTACAAAACACCTCAATACTCTACGAATATTTGGTATAAAAATGCATAAATTGACCGAAAAGTCGTAAAGTAAACTCGTGGCTAGTCAGGAGCAGATGGCCCAATCCATGGAATGCATGGTTTCTGAGAAAGCATTCAACTTCAGCCAAAAGTTCATTCGCAGTTTTCCCCAATATGGTGGAATGAGCCGTGAAATATTCGCCTAGCCATAAATATGGAATATCCTGTCAGGGCGTGCCAATAAATCGAAACGAACTTAAAAATAGCAGTATACCTGCAGTGCAAACACATCCTCTCGGGGAATGCATCCGCATGGATGGAGCACGAGTGATTTAAGATCACGCCCCGCAATTATCAGAACTCATTAAGATATTTACCGGGCTGCGGGCGCACAAAATATTTACAAATGGATCTTGAAGTAGGCAATTAAGGAGCTGGCGTTGTGCAGAGGCAGCGGCCTGGGCAGGTGATGAAAATCGGTAAAAACTCATTAAAACAAACCGCCGACGGTTGACACAAACCAAATGCCAAATGCCCAATTAAGGCGTTATTAACCTTTGCAGGCTCGATGCAGATACACAGATACATTTAGCAGTGCAGCGGCGCATTTCCGCTGTAATGTAAATAGACGGCGGACTCGTAGAGTGTTTTCCTTGAGTAAATAAAGCGCTCTCCACGAAGACAATTAGACTCATGCCGAGAGCACACAAACAAGGCACACAGTCTTTATGGAAAAGACCAATAAAAAATGCATAAACTAGTTTAGGAGTTGCCACAAGGCAACGATTTTGAAAACTTATATATGCATGGATTCAGATATTTAAAAAACATTTAGCCAAAAGAAAGCATTTGGCTTTCGGCTTAACCTCGTGTGCCCCATGTTGTGCTCGATTACCCCAAATAATTTTCGCTCTCTTAGCGATAATTGTTGTTGTTCTGATTCCCGTGTGTGTGTGGGGTAAACAATTGGGTATTCGCCCCGCGGCCACAAAAATGCCTCAATGATTATTTCCAATTAAGTGAAAATTTTATTATAAACAAACTAATTTAAATATTTTCAACGTGAGTTTCATTGAACAAAATAATTTACTCAAACAAAGAAAATTCGGATTTCATATTTTCAGCCAGAGAGAAATAATATTATTGTTTTTGGGATTGCGACTTCTGTGAATAAGGAAATTCGTAAATTTTGTTCAACAAAAAATATATTATTTCCCCCGGATGTAGGGCCGGGAGGATGCGCCCCATAAGTAATGGGGTTCGCCATATAAAAATAAATAATCGATGGATTGTGTAAACTAAGCAGCGGAAGAACAAAAAACAATATTGTTTGGCAACAAAATAAGATAACAATAATAAAAAGCCATAACTATCTCTAACCAATTTTTGTTTATTATTAACTGAAATTAAATAAAGTCATTGACATTTTCATATTTTTTTTAAATATAAATATATTAAGCTTATATCAAGAGGATATTATAACAATTATAACATCTTGAGTTTGTCAAGTAACTGAAATGTATCGTGTTATTTCATTTGTCTTCCCTCTTTTCATCCACCGTAACAGCCACATCCACATATCCCACGCTGGCCACAAACGCGCTCCTCCGCTTCCATCAACATCACCAGCAGCACCATCAGCAGCACCTCCATCAGCAACACAAGCCTCCGCCACATAGCTCGACGATAGCAGCCTCGGGCCTGCTGGCGCCCCTTCATAGTCTCAAGAACCTCCAGTGTACGCAGCAACAGCGGTTTCTGGGCAAGTCGCAGCAGCAGCTCCTGGACCACACTACCACGACACCTGCCGATGCCACACCCCAAAATGGCAGCCATGGCAACAATGGTTGCAACGGCGGCGGCAATAATGGAAAACGGAAGCGCTCCTGGTCACGGGCCGTCTTCACCAATCTGCAGCGAAAGGGCCTGGAGATTCAGTTCCAGCAGCAGAAGTACATCACCAAGCCAGATCGCCGCAAGCTGGCAGCTCGACTCAACCTCACAGACGCCCAGGTGAGGAAATAGGGTTTTTCAGATTGTGGAAAGTTAAATTAGTGGATATACTTGAGCAAAAGGGTTCTATAAAAGCTTTTAAAGTTGTCTGATTCAGGATTCACTGGGTTAACTTTGTACCAAATATTATTACAATTATTATTATTTTTAAAGTAGAGTAAAGCTTTTCGTTTGCAAAATACGATAAAATTATGTTTCTAAAAATAAAAATATATAACTTACTAATTACTTATCAACTCTATTACGTATTAGGTCAAGGTGTGGTTTCAAAACCGTCGCATGAAGTGGCGGCATACGCGGGAGAATCTGAAAAGCGGTCAGGAGAAGCAGCCCCAACAGCACCAGCAGCCAACGTCTGCACCCAGTGCAGGAATAGGCAGTGGAGGCTCTAAGGGGGCCAGTGTTCCGGGAGCTGGAAATGCCCACGAGGCCCTCGACTACAGCTCCGACAGCTCCTCCAGCGTGGCGTTAAGCGAGCAGGCCGACGACGATGATGATAACATAGTAATTGATGTGGTCGAGTAGTCGTACTTTTACATGCATTCTACAGATGTATCGCCATAAGGATGTGTATAAATTATTATTATTAAATTATTGAAATACGAATAAGCTTCATTTGTTAAACATAAATTATTCTAAAATAAATGTCAAAGTAAATAACACTACAACTTGTCCGAACGCTGTGTCTTTTTGCCTCTCCGAAAAGAAAACAAAAGCCCCACAATTCCACAGAATACAGCAGTATTATCAATACGCAATGCCACTTTCATACATAACGCAACGGAAAAAAAAATTAATTAAGGGAATATAGCTGCGATCAGCAGAATATGAGAAGTGGCGACAACGACGGAGAGACCTTCTCCTAATCAAGACAACGATAAAAGCCGATATGCCTAGAACAGACGGAGGGGAAGCATTCAAGTTCGTGGTGGTCAAGCGCGGAGAGAAGAGTATTCCGGAGAGCAGTAATTAGACAAAAAGTGTTGATCCAGTGGGTTGATCCACAACGACATTGAAGTATTACTTACACTTGGTTCATTGTTAATCAGGTTATCATCTGGGGAGAATGTAGGTTGACTTTAAAGCTAAGGTCAAGTATTTAATGGAACTGAAAGTAAAATTAAACTAAAGGTAAACATTAAATAAAGATAATATTTATATTAGCCTTTTAAATAACTCTATCAATTTCCTAATATTTGTTTTATATTATGTTATACTATATCTAAAGTATAGCAGGGTATACAGTCTTCACTGATTCCCAAAACTATTCCCATTCAGTTGAATTCCGCTGGCTTTCAGTTGCTCACGTTCAGTTATTTGACGCAAAGCGCAGCGCGAGGTTGAGTGCGAACCGAAAAAGATACAGTTCTTATTGAAAGATACCAGTTGTATATTTTACGGATCTGTGCGTGTGGCATCCGACACTATTGCTTCACAATGGGCAATGTCCAGCCGCGACCCGTAGAACCCGTAAATCGAAGAAGTAGTGAGTGATGGAATCGCGGTCCCAGCTACACTCCATGTTTTTTTTAATAATCCGAAACCTTTCCAAAGGCATCCTGTGGAACTTCCGGTACCCGAGCACAGTGCGTCGGCGGGAAGACTTGGCCGTGATGGTGCACAACTCGCGAATGAGCATAGTCGAGTGGCTGGATCTCCTGAATCTGCAGCAATATGAAGGTTTGAATCATCAGTTAGAGCTCCGACCTTAACTAAAAACCCTGCTCGACCGTAGGCAACCTTCAGGAGTTCAGCATCGTAGACGATGTGGTGGAAATAACGGATAAGGAGCTCAAGAAATGCGGTGTGCGCGGCTCTCATCGCCAGAAAATGGCCAATAGTCTGCTAGGGGTGCGGGCCAAGCGGCGTCAATCTATGAACCTGGAAGGCAAGTCCAAATCTAAGATATAGGTAAGTTTCCCAAATCTGATCTTCAACTCCCAGTAGCAAGCAGTGTGCCTCGGGCTGTTCCCACCCGCAAGAACTCCTGTCCGCTGGTGTATTTGGGGGAGATCAGCCCTCTTGATATGGCGGGCAGCGGCGATAGTGGACCCGGAGTGATCAGAACCAAAAGCGGAAAGGTTCTAAAGCAGCTCAACTTTGACGATACATCTACAATGTGAGTGTTACTAAATTTCCTACTAAATTTTAGAGCATTCCCTACAAAAACGCTCTCCTTTTCAAAATTACTATTTATTTTAATTAATTAAGAAAGAAAAAGTCTGGCGTTATAGAATATAGATCCACAATTTCCCTGTTTGATTTTCGCTACTCCCCAAGTGCATATCTAAATACACATATATCGATAACAGGAAAGCCTGCGCATGCTCTAAGAATTTCCCATCCAAAAAGGACTTAAAGCGGCGTAGAAATTCGAAAGCAAAAACCAAAACAAACCGGGCGGAGTAGCAAGGAGCAAGCAGGGCGCAGAGAGCAACCCTTGTAAGGACACTCGAAGGGAGGGCATTGCCGTTACATTTTCAGAGCGGAATCGAGCAGCGCAGAGTTCAGACGTTTGCAATCTAAAGGAAGGCCTAGAAAGTGTATTCACGTTCAAGGGCTGGGTCTGTGATAAAAAAAAATATATTTTAGATGGTTTTTAGAGCCACATTTTAAACTTTGAATCGAATGGTGTCTGCAAACTAACAGCTAGGACAAGGACGAAACATGTTAGGGCGTATCCTAGCCCAACTTTGAGGTGATTATAAAGCATTCAACCCAAAGGGCGTTGTGACTTGATAACTCGGAAGAAAGCTTCTCAGTTTTAAAATCAGTGGATTCTAATTCTTCTTCTGCCTTACACAAGACCTTTTATTAATCACAAGGTAAAATTTACTACAATTTGAATTGTATTTTTTGCTCTTGAACTTCAAACAAAAAAATCTTCATATACCAAGGACCAAATCCTGTGGGAGTAAATTTCCTTCGGGCCGCAAGTGAGGGGATTGGCCCGTTGTTGGCAATAAATTACCCAAAATAAGGGAAATTAACTCTCCCGCTTTCAACAGCTACGAGGAACTGAGACCGCGCTGCAAGGACAATAGCCCCCACTGGCAGATCGGCGACTGTGAGATGGATAATTACAACGGCAGCAAGGCGTCCACGCCACTGGCCAGCGGACATCCGAATCCAAGCGAGCAGCAGGAAGCCATCGCCTTGAAGAAGGCACTTGAGTGGGAGCTGAGCCTGGATGCCCGAGAGCTGCGCTCGCATGCCTGGTATCATGGAGCCCTGCCACGCCAGCGCGCGGAGGAGATCGTTCAGCGGGAGGGAGACTTTCTGGTCCGGGATTGCGCCTCTCAGCCGGATAATTATGTGCTCAGCTGCCGGAGCAAGGCGGCTGTCCTGCACTTTGTTCTCAATAAGGTGGGTTCCATATTATATCAACATGTTGAGGAAAGGAATTCATTTCCGGTTTATGCGAGAAATGAACTGAAGTCTAAAGAAAATAATGGCCGCCGAAAAGTATACCAGTCTAATTTCTGAACTTCTATAAATTCCTTCACTTTCAGTTGGTACTTCAACCGGAAACTGTGTATGAGCGCGTGCAGTTCCAGTTTGAGGAGGATGCTTTTGACACGGTCCCCGACCTCATCACCTTTTACGTGGGCTCCGGCAAGCCCATATCAGCAGCTTCGGGCGCTCTTATACAGTTCCCCTGCAATCGCACCTATCCGCTCTCCTTTTACGGCCACAAGATCGTGGGCAATCAGCTGCACACCCAAATGCTGGCCGGCCTCCGTGGTCTAAGTCCCCTGAACTCTCCGATGGGCAATAGTGGCAACGTGGGGATAGGATCAGGCAGTGCCGGTGTCTTCCGCTTCGATCCCTCGCAGCAGCAGCCACCGGGCTCCCCGGCCAGCCCACACTGCTCGCCTCCGCGGGCCAGACGTGAAGTTCCGTCGCCACCGCGGCTTCCATGCAAGAAGCAGCAGCGCTCCCAAAGCCTGACTCCCGCCCAGGCCATGGTGGTGAGCAACATAAACAAGCTGCAGGAGCAACAGCAATTGCAGGAATTAGCAAACGGAAATGGCAACGGGCTGACACGCTTCCAGACCATCGCCAGGTGCAACCCCACCAGTGAGCAGCAGCAGCATCTGGAGAGCAAATTCACTACCCACTCTCTGCCACGACCCAGTACTCTGGCCTCCCAGACGCTACGACAACAGGCGGCGGCACGGATTTCGAGCCTTGGAAGAAACTGTAGCATGGACTCACCGCCGACAGACTCCAGGCCGCCCAGTCCACCGCCCAAGCCACGAAAGGAACCAATGGCCGCTGTGCTGGCCTACCAGGCCAGTGGATCGGACTCGGGTAACGGTTCTGGGGACTCGGCTCTGGGTGATGCCAGCGAAGTGATGAGCATTCAGCGGGGAGTGATCATCAAGAATCCGAGGTTCATGACCAGCTCCATCTCCAATGGGACGTTGAAGAGCTTCACAGAGTTCGATGCGTATGCAGCCGAGGAGCAGCTGTTTACCATGGCTATTGAGGAAACAAGAACGGTTAGTTAAATGACTTGTTTAATTTAATTAATATATATTTTTCAAATCAACAATAAATGTATATTTTAATTATTTTGCAGGCAAGCAAATTCGACTTTGAGAACTTCAGCACTCTGCTGCTTCCTTCCGTGGAAAACAAGCCCCTGGACGGCGATGCTTTGAACACCTTTAAAATGATGCTCCTGGAGACTGGTCCTAAGCTCTTGGCCGAACATATAACCCGCATCGATATTGGACTGTTCCTAGAGGAACCGACCAACGAGGACGATTACTATCTGAGCTGCTCAGGCATCGAGCTGCTGACACTGCCCCATGGCAAGCTCTTTCGCGAGGACATCATCGAGCGGACACAGTGCATCAAGCTGATGGTGGCTGTAACCATACTAACCTGTCAAACGGACTTGGACCGGGCCCAGCTCCTCAGCAAGTGGATTCAGATTGCGGTTGAGACAAAGACGGCCCTGGGGAATCTGTTTGGGTTCAGTGCCATCATGCTGGGACTGTGCATGCAGCAGGTGAGTGTTCTACAAGTTTACATCCAATAAAGAAAGAGTTCACATGTTGTCCCTCCACTTGCAGATCCAAAAGCTTGATCAAGCCTGGCACATCCTGAGGCAGCAATTCACGGACAGCGCTTTCACCTTTGAGGCCAAGCTGCGTCCTACACTGATCAGCATGAACGAGGCTTCCAATCCACAGGCTCCCAATACGACCGTACCCCATGTCCTGCTCTACGCCCTGCTAATCGATCGTCCCGTCATGGACATTATAAATCACTCGAACATTGACGATCGCCCGGCTTTATATCACACCTGCATAGCTCCTTGGGAGTCCAAGGCCGATGACTTTGGCATGACCATCAATTTCCTACATTTGGATGCCTCTCGGGGATTCCTCAAGAACCTGGATCTGTTCCGAAAGAATGCCAAGGTTATTCTAGAGGAAGCCAGCACCAGACTGGATGAGCTCCTTGCAGACGCTTTCCGGTGAGATGCCAGTGAAATGTATGTGTAGGGGACACCTTAACAATCCTCTTTTTTCCTTGCAGCACCGAGTTCCATGTGAAATTCCTTTGGGGTAGTTCTGGAGCCACTGCCAAGGCTGAGGATCGTCACAGCAAATTGGAAAAAGTGCTAACGCTGATGGCCGACAAGTTTAGCATGATGAACGAAAAGTAAAATGTGGCGCTAATAGTATTTATTTATTTATTCTGTTTTATAGCTCGTAACACGCGAATGAAAATATGCATCGAGTCGGAACGTATTATATTTTCGTGCTTAAAGATAATCCAAAATGTTCCATACAGTGCACGTATTTTACGAAGACTGCTCAACTCAAGTACTTAACTATAACCACGTAATCCCCTTAACACTTTTCCAACGATACATCTATGCCCAACTATCTCCGATTATCTCTGGACCCTCCGCAACCTTAAATTTAGTGCTGTCTCTCTACCTCAGCCTGAAGCACATTATGTTACAGTTCAAATATTGATTAATCCTTACCCGAAGCCTACTTTGAATAAGTTAACCTTTGCACAAATAATTAAATATGTCCGTATGCTACAACATGTTTTTACCAAAATGAAGTAAACTCTTTATTTTATGTTTACGGTTAATAAAATAAAAAGATTTCAATTTACTATATGTATTCGTTTGATATTGGAAAGCTCAATATATATATATAGAGAGCATTTCTTGAAAGTATTGTTTTCGATTTAGTTTTAAACTTTTTAATCAAAACCATTTTCATTAAATAAAGAGTTTACTTTATTTTGAAAACTCAGTTGTATTAACTAAATAGCAGGTGAATGGTGAGTCAGAGAGCATACTTACTGTTTGTTATTTATGGGAAACTCTCCAAGAGCCATCTCACACTCTGACACTGTCAAAGTCTAGTACTTAATTTCCATTTCACTAATTAACTTACTTAACTATAGATCGGACAATATACATTAATCAAAAAAATAAAATATGCCCAGAAGGGTAACTATAAAGGAATAACCCTAAGAATGCATAATTTTTGCAATTTTGTAAGTGATACTGAAGTAAAAATAAAGCAAATACCGATAAAATATTGATATCCAAAACCCTTTTTTTATTAGAAATTAAAAGGAAAAGATGGACAGTACTAAAGCTGGCAGTATTCCTACATAGGAAGCCTAAATATGGACTAACATTATAGCACTAGGAAAACACAATGCTAACCCAATTAATATAATCAGGGAATGATTGGAAATAATAACAACACTTATCAGGGTTTCAGCGTTAATCCCCACTTGATATGATTTGTTTATGGCGGCAATGTGAAGGGCCAATAAACTGGGCATCCACTTTGACTGATGGCAAGTATCACAACGAATTTGTTCGCCAGAGAAATGTGCAGTTTTATCAGCCACTCAAGAAGCAAGCCAGCAAACTTATCAGACCTCCGGGAAGGAGGCGTCCAAAGTGCCACTAGCCATCACACCCCATATGCCCAGAGTATCGCTTGACATTCATTGTGCTTCGGTCGGTACTGCAGAACGGTCATCAAATATTGGCGCCTCTTTCAATCCAGTTCTGGCAAAGCTTTAAGCTTGGTCTTCCCCATCTTTTTGAACTTTCAGTGGTCGCTTTTGACTACCAGGTACTATGATTCGCGGCTGTTGGGGCAATCGAAAGCTGACTATGGCCGTGAGCTGCTGTCTGGTACTCGCAGTTATTGCCCTCACCGTAGGCCTTTGTGTCGGCCTGAAAAGTGACAGCAACGCCCGCGACGTAAGTCGGAGTTATTCAATTGAAAACAATTATTTAATCGAATTAAGCTGGTTGAATAAATTCGCACAGGACTCGCCCAGATTTACGATCGACCATGAAGCCAATACCTTTATGCTGGATGGCCAACCCTTCCGCTACGTCTCTGGATCGTTCCACTACTTCCGCGCTGTGCCAGAGGCCTGGCGGAGTCGACTGCGCACCATGCGTGCATCTGGCCTGAATGCTCTGGATACGTAAGTAAATACAGCTTTCTTTATCTCCTTAAATCTCATATGGTACAAGGTACAGATCGTAGAGATTATAGAAGCTAAAATTATATACCTACTGTGTATATGCAACATATCAGGGCTGTTTTAGATGAGTTCAAATATAATTAAAACAAGAAAAGAAGCTAACTTCGGCACGCCAAAGTTTGTATACCCTTGCAGATTGGTTTTGAGGTTTATATTATAGATTTAAATGCTGAAAACACTCACAAAACAGAGTTTCATTACATGTTACCTATACTTATTATGTTTACAGTTTGACAGTTACAGTTTTACATTCCCAGTTTTACATTTTCTCTACATCTACCGATTGGTTTATATGGCAGCTATATGATATAGTTGTCCGATTTTTATGAAATTTATACCATAATTCTAGAATAATAAAAAAAGCTTATATCTCAGAGTAGATAAACATACGTTGAAAAACAACGAAACAATAATTTTTTTCCTATTTATTTCTCGACTGTTCCTATGGCAGCTATATCATATAGTCGTCCGATTTTCATAAAATTTTAACCAAAATTCTGAAATATATATATATAAAATGGCCATATCTAAAAAATGGTGCTAAAATGTTGAAAAACAGCAAAGTTATAATTTTTTTTCTACAAATATATCGAACATTTGTATGGCAGCTATATGATATAGTCGTCCGATCTGGCCCGTTCCGACATATATAGCAGTGAGAGCATATAGAAGACTCTATGCAAAGTTTCATTCAGATAGCTTTAAAACTGAGGGACTAGTTTGCGTAGAAACAGACAGACAGACAGACAGACAGACGGACAGACGGACAGACGGACAGACAGACAGACGGACAGACGGACAGACGGACATGGCTAGATCGACTCGGCTGTTCATGCTGATCAAGAATATATATACTTTATAGGGTCGGAAACGTCTCCTTCACTGCGTTGCAAACTTCTGACTGAAATTATAATACCCTGCAAGGGTATAAATATAAGTAAAAAGCTCAGGCCTGTTCCTATTTGGTTTATGAACTAAGCCATATCTCGTATTTTATTTAATTTTATTTTGAATTTAAAAACCTCTTTAACTTACTTACTAGCTATGTGGAATGGTCGCTTCACAATCCCCACGATGGTGAATATAATTGGGAGGGCATAGCAGATGTGGTCAAGTTCTTGGAGATTGCCCAGGAGGAGGACTTTTACATTATTCTCCGTCCAGGTCCCTACATCTGTGCCGAGCGGGATAACGTGAGTTTGCAGCGGAATTATCATAGGCATCTTCTTAATCATGTTCTTCCTATAGGGAGGCCTTCCCCACTGGCTCTTCACCAAATACCCGACCATTAAGATGCGGACCAACGACCCCAACTATATTGCCGAAGTCGGCAAATGGTATGCACAGCTAATGCCACGCCTCGAGCATCTGTATGTTGGAAATGGCGGCAAGATCATCATGGTGCAGGTGGAGAACGAGTACGGAGACTACGCCTGCGACCACGACTATCTCAACTGGTTGAGAGATGAGACGGAGAAGTATGTGGCCGGAAATGCCCTGCTTTTTACGGTTGACATTCCCAACGAGAAGATGAGCTGCGGCAAGATCGAAAATGTGTTTGCCACCACAGACTTCGGCATAGATCGCAGTGAGTAAAGTAAAAGTTACGCTTTACGCGATAAAATTTGTTATAGCTATGTGAAATGCTTTGATTTGATGGCTCCACCCCTTTTCTTTTTTAGTCCACGAAATTGACGAAATCTGGAAAATGTTGCGTGTCCAGCAGCCCACTGGTCCACTAGTCAATTCAGAGTTCTATCCTGGCTGGCTGACTCACTGGCAGGAGCAAAACCAACGACGGGATGGCCAGGAGGTGGCCAATGCTCTGAAGTAAGTCTAGCTTAAATAATTTTAATGCCAATGAAATTTTTTCAAAAGATGCGGCAAAAATAATTTAACGTCACTTTCTCGAGATTGCAACCATTATTATTCTAAAAAGCCTGTCTTACTCACCATTTATCGAACAATTCCAGAACCATTCTTAGTTACAACGCCAGTGTCAACCTCTACATGTTCTTTGGTGGCACCAATTTCGGTTTTACGGCCGGAGCTAACTATAACTTGGACGGAGCTCTCGGTTATGCGGCTGACATCACAAGCTACGACTATGATGCCGTGATGGACGAGGCCGGAGGAGTGACCACAAAGTATAACCTGGTAAAGGAGGCAATTGGCCAGTTCCTGACTTTGCCAGACATCACGTTAAATCCCGCCAAGCGTCTGGCCTATGGAAAGGTGCTGTTAACTCCATCGTTGGCTTTGCTCTCAGCGGAGGGACGAGCAGCTCTTTCTAAGGGTACACCTGTAGAGTCAGTTAAGCCCAAAACTTTCGAGGAACTCGATTTGTACTCCGGACTCGTTCTTTACGAAACGGAACTGCCCGACATGGACCTGGACCCGGCTCTGCTAAAAATAGGGCAAATCAATGACCGCGCCCACGTATTCGTGGACATGGAGCTGGTGGGCACACTCTCTCGCGAGGCGCAGATCTACTCGCTGCCCCTCAGCAAGGGGTGGGGTAGCACCCTTCAGTTGCTGGTGGAGAACCAAGGACGCGTAAACTTCTATATATCCAACGACACAAAGGGCATATTTGGCGATGTGAGTCTGCAGTTGCACAACGGTGGCTATCTGCCGCTAGAGAACTGGCGGAGCACAGCCTTCCCCTTAGATGACACATCTATTAAACGCTGGCAAGAAGGGCAGAGCGAAAAGGAGATCAGGCTGGACTCGTTCCTGGCCAGGCAGCGCATTCTTCGGAACGGCCCAATTCTTTACACGGGCACCCTTAGCGTTGAGGAGGTGGGCGACACCTACTTGAACATGGCTGGATGGGGCAAGGGCGTGGCCTATGTGAATGGCTTTAATCTGGGACGCTACTGGCCGGTGGCCGGTCCCCAAATCACTCTGTATGTGCCCAACGAAGTCCTGAAGGTGGGCTCAAACTCTCTCGTCATACTGGAGTATCAGCGGGCCAATAAAACGGCAACGGGTGATGACCTGCCCGCCGTGCAGTTTGATGCAGTGGCTCAGCTGGATGGAGAATCCGGAGATGTTCCTCTTAAATGAAGGCCAATCAATTAGTTTAGTTACTTTTTATTTTGAAGCAGTTTTGATTGATATTTGCATCAACAACAACCTTTGTTAAGCTTTTAATACATCTTCTAATTTGTATGACTCTAAAACTAAATGTTTAAATTGTTAGTGTGCTTGACTTTGACTTCGCGTTTATTTTGCAGCACGCTTTCAATTGACTTTTTTCGTTACTATTATATTATCTAAGGTTAACTACAATACGTTTTTACATTTGTTCGAATGTTTTTCTCATAATTTCTTTCTGTAAAATATCATTAAAAAATGTAGATGCAATGTTTTCATTTTCTGTTCATATTTAAATAAAGACAAATTTATCAAATTGATAATAATATCAGGGCATTTTTACATTGATACATGGACAGACTGGGTTAGTCTTCAGAATTTGTGGAATAATTTTACTAAAGGCAGAAATATCTGACTAAAAAGTGCTTATATATGGCAGTTAATTGGATTTCCAGGCTCTTTAAAATCAAATACTGGACAGTTTTTTTTTAATTTCTTACGTTAACAGTTTGATAAGTCCGACATATAAGATGAAAAAGTGAACACTTCTGGCTCTTGAACAAAATGTAAAAAATACTTATTACCCATAATTAACCCAGAACTGCATAAGCTTCTTGTGATCTTTGCAAAACAGAAAATATACATGTGTGTGTATTCCTACATTTTGTTTTCTTTAAGCATCTTTGTAGTTTAAGCTCATTTTAAAAAAGCAAACTGATGTTTATTATACCTCTGCAGTGTATATTATAATTTACTTGGTTGGATTTTCGGTTTCTCCGCTCATTGTTTAAATATCGCGGACAGATAAGGTCCCTGGTAATCGGCCTTGGATTGACTAACCATGCATTAAATAATACCCTTCCAAGCAGGTACAAAGCTCAAGGATGAAACTACACTTGGCTCTATAAACTACAGCTGCCATACGAGCAAATGGCTCAGAATCGAATATTGATGTTTTTAAGGCTTAAGCTAAAGCAAATGATTCGAGATTTGGACGTGGCATGGGTATAAAAACTTCCACTTGCCGAACCTAACTTGCTTTTGCTGGTACTTCTTATATCTCGGTATTTGTGCCACATAAAAAAGGTATTTAGTTTTCAGTTATAAAAATAACGATTATTACTTAAGACAGACATCTGCGGTGCTAGGTTGAAGTTGTGTTCGGTTTAAGAATGGGTTTTGCGTCGTGTTCAGTTTTTATCATTTGTTAAAAATTGTTGCATTTCATTGTTCGTTCGTTTCTCTATACATTTCGTTAAAAAATATATCACAGTTGCATTTTGAGTTAATTTTTCTTTCGCTTTTCGTATGCCTCCTTTTCATTGTAAAATGTATAGAAAATGTATAAAACTGTTTTGCACTTGTTTCTCAGTTTGGCTTTCGGGCAGAGAGAAGCCGACGTAAGAACAGCAAACAATTTGGCAACCTAGTTAATATATGTAAGTCATTGTCCACGAAGACGGAATGCGTTCGCTATAGTTAGACACATAGCTACGGCTGTATATTGGCGATTGCAGGAGCGTATTGGGTAGATAAGGTATTTATAGTAGTAGTTAACTAACCGAAGCGTAGATGAGTAGTTTTAGTTTCCGGCTCGAGGTCCTCCTCCGTTCATCCATTTCTAGAGTGCTGTGGGAACGACAGCAAGGGCCATTTGTCAGTGCCACTTTGATTTCTGGTTGTAGATATCGGCGCGCAGGTTTTGAGCAAAGCAAATGCCCAGGATCTAGGAAATCAAATAAATGCAATGGTTACAGAGGCACAACCCTATTCAGATCTTCGTGTTAAGAAAAACCAATTAGTTTAGGTTAGAAGGGTTAACTCCCAAAGGTGAAGTCTCAGACCTCAGTGAGACCAGCATTAATAGGTTTTAAGTGTACTCTTACGGTTTGTGTGTGTGCCCTGCAAGCTAAGGCTGCAAGTGTCGGACAGCTGCAGAAAAGATCTTTCACCTGTTGGAAGATGTTACACTGAACTTGGCCATTGTAGGACGTGCTCAGAAAATTGGGTTAATACACCGCCACCCCAACACCCACCTCAATCCTCAAATATATTGGAATAAATAAAAATAGGCTAAATAAAGACCTGGAAAAACATCACAACAATAACGGCAGTGGAAATAATAATTAAATTGTGTTCCATCCATTCTTCGCCAGCTTGGACGCATCCCTTTTCATAAATTATCCTGGACAGTTCCATGCCCTGGTAAAATATACAAAATATCGCAAAAAATAAATTAAAAACAAAAAGAAAATACAGTCGAATTTTTCGACCATAAAAAATGCAGACCCTACATCACAGAATACGCTCTCTATATATCTTACTTATATTTTCTAGGATTAAATTGACGGGCCAATATGAATGATTATATATTAATATAGTTATGTTAAATGTTTTAAATATTAAGATTTTGTATAACCATATTACTATTTTTGAGTTGGTATTAACTAAGCTGCTATAAAATTAAGAAAAAAAATATATAAACCAAATTAAATTTCAATTATTTCAAATTTAAGAAACGAAAAAAGGACCAAGTATTATTTGTGTTAGCACCTGCATAACGAGCAGGCTCACAGAGCAGACTGCTACACTAATAAGATGAGCCTCCAGCCAATCTTCGCCGGCGCGCAAGCATCCGCGCTCATGTATATTCCTATCCACGGGCTGCTTGCGTTTACAAAATTTAAATTAATACAAGAGCAGCGCTTGGAGATTGAATATGATAGATGATGGCTTAGGCAGAACTGAGCAACTTACGTATCCCTCCTTGCGCACATCGTAGCCGCACTGCTTATTCTTGATCACCTCCTGGGGACGTCGGCGACAGCAAGAGAAGGGCACGCCGCACGCTTCCCGGCTGCCAATGGCAATGGATGAGCAATTAAAATAGTTGTTACTGTCCCAGTCCTTGGGCCCATCGATACCACAGCACTGCAACCAGTCCTCCTGGATCCAGTCGATGAGGTTCTGCTGGTCTGCGTCCTCGCGATAATGCCTGATAAAGGCCTTCAGGCCCTCGGTGGCTTGATCCTTGATCTGAAACACACAGTTCTATAAGCAGTGCAATACAAATATGTTGAGATTACGCTTACCCAGCCCTTGTCCTTGAGCACGAAAGCCAGGGCACAGAAGCCGATCTCGGCGATGAGCAGCACACTCAAAAATATGGCGTACTGGCGGTGTAAAGAGGAGATTAGCCAAGCTAAGGAGACCAAAATATTTAGAATACCCACCGCTGCCAGGAGACAAGTGTTCTCTCGCAGGGCACCCACGCTGCCAAGGAAGCCCAGCAGGAAGGCGACGCCTCCCAACATGATCAACACAAAGGCCGGATCTAGAGCAATGAAGTGCAGGCGCGCGATGTTCCTGAACATATCCTTCTCGCTCCAAGCCCAGATGCCCACCGAGAGGACCACCAGGGCCGCCAGCCAAAGGATCACATTGCTGGCAAACAGCAGGTACTTAAGACAGCAGCTTATTTCGCTGGTCTCGCGGCGGTACTTGCGCACGGGCATCGCTATCGAATTGCTACCTTAAAAAATAACTTTGGCTGAAACAACAAAACCAATATTGCGAGATTCTTTTCTTTTTTGCCAATTGGCATTAGAGATGTAAACACTACTACTGAAGTGGGTATCGATATATCGAATAGTTTCGCGTTTAAGTGTTTGCGTCGCAGCATACAGGCCACACTCGATGCAGTGGACACACTATCGACCATATATTATAAAAATTATAATTGTATCATGATACAGATAGGAAAAGTAAGAGATAATGCAAAATGGAAATGGTTATTAAGATAATAATTACGGTATAAGGAATATTAACTTTTAATGTGTAAGGGTTTTCCTTAGATTTCTATATACAAGGATGTCTGAAAATATGTAGTATTATTTTTAAATATTCGTTTTAAAATTTCCTTTTGTCGTATTACCGTTAGTTCCACCATCGAAGGTCAAGATGTCGACGAACTCGGAACAAAGACGGCAATCGACTGTATGGTATTCGATGTGTCGCCAGGTCGCATCCGATCCGGGCTATCGATAGGTGCCATCGATGTTTTTATCGAACGGCCAGGTCGCGGAAAAAACGCAGACATCGGAGAAAGAAATCACAGGAATAAATACACAGAAATTAAAATAAATAAGCCAGCTCGGAAGTCTCGTGCTCGTGGTTTTATGGATACATCTCGATCATTTAACAAACGTGCGCGGCTCCATTTCCTATGACGACAGTGAGTTTTTACCCCGTGCTCATGTGCGTGCGAGGGTGTGTGTGTGTGCGTGAGTTTTGTGGGGAACTTCTGATGGCTGAAAATGTTTAATTAGCAGCGAAATACGAACGAAAAGCACCCATCCACCTGGTCACTGGCCAGAGAACTGTGCCAGGAAGGCTGGAAAAGTGCACATTGCAGCCTCAGCAATGGCCACCATGGCAAACAACCCCCCGCACTCGGTTGATGAAAATGTTTGTATGTGTGCTGCTGGCAGCGCAGTCGACGGCCGAAGAAAAGTCTAATAAAAGTGAAAATTCGCCTGAAAAAACTATTCGATTTTCGCCCCTCCAGGTGGGGAGTATCCAAAAGTGTGCCTAGAACGCGGAGTAACCCGTGTGGTGAATCAAATTTTGTGCACGGATTGCATACGCCAGCAGAGCCGCGGCAGCGCTGTAAAGTGCGTTGCGTCGCTGCCGTGGTGGTCGCCATCATAGCGAAAAAAAAATATTGTGATCTTTCCGCCTGGAACGATAGATAATATTAATATTTTGATTCCAGTGTGGGCTGCTAGCCTTTCGAAAAGTACAGTGCCTGCATTTACTTTTAAACCAGCTCGCTCCCCTTTTCACTTTCTGCTCCTCCCCCTCCGCTGTAAATGTGCAATATGGCAGTTCGAATGCGTAAAAATCACAGTACTTTGTTGTTTCTGTTGCTGTGCCAACCAGGTGCTCCTGCTGGCTCCGGCTCCCCGAGCTGCAACTAATTCTAGTGGGTGCTGTGCGTGTGTGCATTGTAAAAGTAACTAGATTTCAGTGCTAATTTTGCCAAAAACCATACATATTTATGTACATGCTCGGTGTTCGGCTGTGTGTGTGTGTGTTTGCGTTCGTGTACCTGCGTTCGTGTGCCGCCTGTGTAAGCTGCGTGCGAGTGTGTTTGTGTGTGTGCCTGAAAATGGAAATTATATAAAAGAAGCTTTCGCGGCTTAGGCTCCGCTTTTCCGAACGATCAATAAACCGTAGAGCTGGCAAACAGTTTGTGCCCGCTGTCAACTGTTTGGAGCGATTCCGCAAAACGACAGTTGGCCAAGCCGAGCCGGAGTACCAGTCCGTAAATCCCAATTGCAATCCTCCGCTCCGCACAAGAGTCGTACGGGGGAAATCATTAACTCGAGCAGCGCACCAAACGCAGCATGCGACGGCGGCTCTGACTACCCGCGTTGCCGTGGCCGTCGTCGATGTACTTTGCTCACTTGATACACAAAAACAGTTCTCGCCGCTCATCTCTAGGAGAGAGCGGCGGGCTCTTCCTGATCAAGCATAGAAAAACTATACACACACACGCGCCGCACTCCCCACCCACTTTTACTCCCTTTCCGCCGCTGATTCTGTGTTTAGTGGTGACTGCCGAGTGCGCCCCACATCTCTGTGCAACCGTGTGAGCGAGTGTGAGTTACAACAACCACCGCGGCAGCAAAGCTTCCTTTTGTCTGTCTAGCTGGCAAGCCTCTAATAAAAACCCATTGCAAACCTCAGCCGGAACTCGACGGCGACATGACAGCGATTTTCAAGATGGCTTCGTTTCCGTTTCTGGACTTTAGGCATACATTTTTCGAATTCTGTCAAGTGTAGCTTTCAATATCCCTCAAATTCTATGCAGATTAACTTTCACTTTTCAAGCGCCGTGTCCTGCAGCCAATTGTTTGGAATAAAATAAATCCAATCTATGTTTATATACAAACACAACATACTCGCTCATTGCCTCGATGTACTGAAGTCCGCGAAGAGCATATTGAGTTTGTAAGTTTATTGGTCGCCATGTTATACATACACACATGCGACGACATCCCTCCCCGTGTCCCGTGTGTTCGGGGATGTCTTGGCCGTGCTCGTGCTCCACTTTTGTATGCAACAAATTCTCAGTAACTACCATTAGCTGTTGCACTCTCTCTCTAGGAGTGTGGAAGGATAAAATAGGTCCCTTTCGCCAAAAACGATTCCTCGATCCTGGCAGGGTTGGATAGGTCGTATTGTAGGTCTCTCTCCTAGACCCCTGGCACCTCGGTTACTGTTTGTTTACCTGTGAGGGTTGAGTGCAGGCACCAGTAATACACCCATACAAACGCACATACAGGTGTGCGGGGATTTAAATTTGATGTAGATACAGTGGGTCATTTTGTGAGCTGAGGCAAGTGTTTAAAATGAATGTTGTGCCTTTACGAGTAGTAAACACTTCCTTAAAGTGACTACTAGTAAAAATAACCGTTTTAAATGTCAAATCAAAATAAAATATTATTGAAAAATTGGTTTGGTTTGTCATTTAAAAGGCTGCTTCAGTGCCTGAGAAATGTTTTATAAGGCATACTTGAATGTCCTCGACTACAGAATACCCGGTTTACAAATCATGGTTTGGAGTGCTACCAAAATAGTTTAGAAATAATGATTCCTTCGCAAAGTTATGTGTTAATTTCTTGGTGATTAATATATAAAAAAATAATATACAAAAAATGAGCTGAACAAAAGATACTCCGAAGCTACTCTGTTTTAAGAGCTTGATCCTCAGAAAAGGGGCTCTTAAAATGACTTTAAAGTATTTTCAATTTATTTCTAGTTTCTTGCCTGTAATAATTTATTTTCCCATCAATGTGTAATTGCAAAAGGGATGGCCTTCCAGTGTTGCCATATCATCGAATACAAAATGGACAGGACAGGCGGCTTTCAACCCTAACAATAACAACAAAAGCCAACTGACCGAAACGCGTTGAACATCATTCCGTTGTGAACTCCGGAACTAACCAGTTACATTTCTCTCTCTCGCTTTTCAGAGCCGGGCGCAGTAATTCGAATCTGAACCTACACTAAAGCCATGTCCGCCAAAACCGAGGCGGACAATTCGACAGCCGCCCATTCAGGCGGCATCGGCGGAGGCGCCAACAGCAGCGGCTCGTCCTCCGCCGGCGGCACAGCGTCCGCCAACGGAACAGCGACCCCAGCGCGTCGCCTACGCACTCGCAACTCAACCGGCCACGGAGCAGCCAGCGGCGGAGAGTCCGCCAAGAAATCAAATGTCAGCGATGATACTTCCTCTGCTCCTGTCACCCCGGCAGGTGCCCATATCACGGCCGCCGCAACCGGCCCCACGACGGTGATTGAGCGGCCCATGCCCAGTGTACCAATGAACCATGCCAGCAGCAGCGTATCGGCCAGCAAGAAGTATCACAACAGTTGCCCCCATCCAACTCCCACGCCCCCGTCCGGACACAAGAAGACGGTGCACACGCAGCCGCACAGCAGCAACAAGTTTGACCAGGGAAAAAACGAAGAGTTTCACTTCGACACTCCGCCAGAATGTCCCGTATTTCGTCCCACTACCGAGGAGTTCAAGAATCCACTCGCATACATCAGCAAGATCCGCTCGATAGCGGAGAAGTGTGGCATCGCCAAGATACAACCGCCGGCCTCCTGGTCGCCACCGTTCGCTGTTGATGTGGACAAGTTGCGCTTTACACCTCGCGTCCAGCGGCTCAACGAACTGGAGGCAAAGACGCGCGTCAAACTAAACTTCCTCGATCAGATCGCCAAGTTCTGGGAACTGCAGGGCTCCTCTCTTAAGATTCCTATGGTGGAGCGTAAGGCCCTGGACCTGTACACACTGCACCGTATTGTGCAGGAAGAGGGAGGCATGGAGCAGACCACGAAGGACCGCAAGTGGGCCAAGGTGGCCAATCGGATGCAATACCCTTCCAGCAAGAGCGTGGGCGCCACGTTGAAGGCGCACTATGAGCGCATTCTACACCCCTTTGAGGTGTATACCTCCGGCAAAGTATTGGGTCCCACGCCAACAGCATCTGTTGGATCTGCAGGCGGTACGCCTGTGAAGCTGGAGGACGCCGGCGGTGGCACCGACTACAAAGTCCATGAGATACCAACACGACAGCAGATTGCACCGCCTAACGAAAGCAGCACTCGTCGCTCCAAGCGCTTTGGCAACTCCAGCGCCAGTTGTGGCCTAAGCGGTGCTACAACGCCAAAGCCATCTGCTCCTGGTGTTTTCGTCAAGACAGAGACCAAGGAGGAGTTTAAACGGGATTTGCTTAGCAGCTTCAATGCTTCAATAAATAGCGGTGGCGGCAATGCGCCTTCTGCCGCAGGCGGGGGCCCAGCCAACACTCGTGGCGCCAACCAAAAAAAGGGACTCGGCGAACCGCCGGCTCTGATTGTCGATCCTCTAATGAAGTACATTTGCCACATATGCAATCGCGGCGACGTTGAGGAATCCATGCTGCTTTGCGATGGCTGCGACGACAGCTACCACACCTTCTGTCTGCTTCCGCCTCTGACCAGTATACCAAAAGGTGAGTAATGCACATGATCTTTAGTAATAATAATAATGTATTTATAAATTATTAGGGTAATACGCTTTGTATATAGACTTGTTATGTATTATAGTATTGGTACTGGTTACTTCAAACAATAACCCTTCTTCTTACTCTATTCTTTCCACAGGCGAATGGCTCTGCCCGCGCTGCGTTGTCGAGGAGGTCAGCAAGCCGCAGGAGGCATTTGGTTTCGAACAGGCAGAACGCGAATACACACTGCAGCAGTTTGGACAAATGGCCGATCAATTCAAGCAGGAGTACTTCCGGAAGCCAGTGCACCTGGTGCCCACCGAGATGGTGGAGCGAGAGTTCTGGCGCATTGTGTCCTCCATTGACGAGGACGTGACCGTTGAGTATGGCGCCGACTTGCATACAATGGATCATGGTTCCGGCTTCCCCACCAAGAGCTCACTGTATCTGCTGCCGGGCGACCAGGAATACGCCGAGTCCAGCTGGAATCTGAACAATTTGCCGTTGCTGGAGGATTCTATCCTGGGACACATAAACGCCGACATTAGCGGCATGAACGCGCCGTGGATGTACGTGGGCATGTGCTTCGCTGCCTTCTGCTGGCACAATGAGGACCACTGGAGCTACTCTATCAACTACCTTCACTGGGGAGAGCCGAAAACATGGTACGGTGTCCCGGGGTCCTGTGCCGAGCAATTCGAGGAGACCATGAAGCAGGCAGCACCCGAGCTCTTCTCCTCTCAGCCCGACTTGCTGCATCAACTGGTTACGATTATGAACCCGAACATCCTGATGAATAACCGCGTACCAGTATTCCGAACCGATCAGCACGCCGGCGAGTTTGTGATCACGTTCCCTCGCGCCTACCATGCTGGCTTCAATCAGGGCTACAATTTCGCCGAGGCAGTCAACTTTGCGCCCGCTGACTGGCTTAAGATGGGACGCGAGTGCGTCAATCACTACTCCATGCTGCGTCGCTTCTGCGTCTTCTCGCATGACGAGCTCGTTTGCAAGATGGCCTTGGAGCCGGCCAAGCTGACCTTCGGCATTGCCACCGCCTGCTACATCGATATGGCCGAAATGGTTGACACGGAGAAGAAGCTGCGAAAATCGCTCCTGGAGTGGGGCGTAACGCGTGCCGAGCGACGGGCCTTTGAGCTGGTTAACGACGACGAACGCCACTGCCAGGAATGTAATACCACTTGCTTCCTTTCGGCTGTGGCCTGCGAGTGCAACGACAAACTGATTGTCTGCCTGCGCCACTACACAGTGCTGTGCGGTTGTGCTCCTGAGAAGCACACGTTAATCTATCGCTACACCCTGGACGAGATGCCGCTGATGCTGCAAAAGCTAAAGGTGAAGGCGCACAGTTTTGAACGTTGGCTATCCCGTTGCCGGGACATCGTAGATGCCCATACACCCACTTCGGTGACACTGCAGGAGCTACAGGAGTTGTGCAAGGAGGCCGAGACTAAGAAATTCCCATCGTCGCTGCTAATCGACCGTCTAAATGCAGCGGCTATCGAGGCCGAGAAATGTGTAACAGTTATCCAACAGTTGGGAATTAATAAGGTGAGTTGATATTGTTGTTTGTCTTTTAATTATGTTCCACGATTTTTTTAAATTTTGTTGGCATGTTTAATACATTCCCAGTTCAGCGATATATTTATGTATATCTCTTAAACCATATCACTATCCAACCATTTTCCAGGTTCGCACCCGCTCCGATCACAACCAGGAGGCTGCTCAGTACAAGCTGACCATGGAGGAGCTGGAGCTGTTCGTCCAGGAAATCGATAATCTCTGCTGCATCATAGACGAGGGGGCATCGGTGCGGGAACTCCTTGTGCTGGGCAAACAGTTTGTGGAGCGGGCGGACGGGCAGCTGCAATTGACGCTGGAAGCACTGGAGGAGAGTGAACTGGAGACGCTGATCAGCGAGGGCAGCTCCCTGCGCATTGAGCTGCAGCAGCTCGATTTGCTGCAAAAGCGGCTCAAGCAATGCAAGTGGTACAAACGCTCGCAGGGTTTGCGGGAAACGAGCTCGAAACTGACGTATCAGGACGTGAAAAACCTTCTGCACATGGCAGCCGCCGATCTGGATCCAACGGATCCCTATGTGGACAGGGAAATGCGTAAGCTCCAACAGATAGGAGCAGACATCGAGTCTTGGGAGTCGCAGGCAGCCAAGTACTTCCGGCGGCTGACCCAACAGCACGAGTTGACCGAAATCGAGCAGTTCCTCAAGTCGGCCGGCGATATTAATGGTCAGGTGCCATCCCATGGCCTGCTAAAGGATGCCCTGCGCAAGGCGCGCGAATGGCTGCGGGCCGTGGAGCAGCTGCAGCAGAATAACCACGTCACCTATTGCCACACGCTCGAGGCGATGATCGAACGCGGTCTAAACATACCCATTAAGCTGGAGGAGCTCAGTCGGATGCAAGGTCACCTCAGCAGTGCCCACCAGTGGAAGGACAATACGGCGTGTGCCTTCCTCAAGAAGGGCACATTCTACACGCTCTTGGAGGTGCTGATGCCCCGAGCGGATGCCATTAATATTGACTCGGATCTCAAGCCCAGATTTCAGGTAAACTAAACATTTTCAACTCGTAAATATTTACGCATTTTAGATGCTTTTGCTTATTATTAACATTGAATCTTTCATTCTTCCTCGCAGGACGACTTTTTAAAAGAGAAAAATCCGGCGGAGATTGTGGCCAGTTTCAAGAATGCCGAGGAACAGGAGCTGCTGGACATGCGTGACCTGCGGCGACAGAATATGACCAAGAACCCACTGCGCGACATGTTCTGCCTATGCAAGTCAGAGTTCCGAGGCCTGATGTACAACTGTCAGCTGTGCCGCGACTGGTTTCACGAGGATTGCGTTCCAGTGCCATCACCGACGAATCAAAATGGCATTCTAAACGGTGGAGGCGGCGGCGCCACAGCAGCAGGACCGAATCGCCCAAAGTGGCTTTGCCCAAGCTGCGTGCGCTCAAAGCGTCCCCGCTTAGAGACCATCCTGCCGTTGCTCGTCCAGTTGCAACAACTACCCATCCGTCTGCCCGAAGACGAGGCCTTGCGGTGTCTGGCGGAACGTGCAATGAACTGGCAGGATCGGGCCAGAAAGGCGCTGAGTAGTCCCGATGTGAGCGCCGCCCAGGAGGCGATACTTGCCCAGCAACAGCAGCAGAAGCGGCGATCCGAGGGCGTAGCCGGGGTTGGCAATATCAACAGTCCGCGAAAGCCGCGTCGTCGCACCAGTCTTTCGAAGGATGCCAGCGGATCCACCGAGTCCGACGATGCCGACGATGATGACGACGATGACGATTGCCGGCTGCGTATCGTTGAGGATGGGTTTAGTAACGACGAGGATGAACACCGCACCGCCGCCGCCACAGCCGCGACTGCTGCCGTGAACAATGCGACGACGAATTCCGATCTCCTAAAGCTGCTGTCCGACAGCGAAATTGAGAATCTGCTCGATCTGATGATGGAAGGTGACCTGCTAGAGGTCTCCTTGGACGAAACCTACGAGCTGTGGCGCATCCTGGAGACGATGCCGCCCACCCTACTAGAGGCGGAGGCCATTGAGCGAGTTGCCATGCATTTGCAGCGCCAACGGCAGCAGCCGCCCCCGGCAAATCCGCTGAACGCCACCTCGGGTGCGGAGGACTCCAACGATAGCCTTTTGGTGCAAAACAGTAGTCCCAATAGCAACAGCAACAGTGGCGGAGCAACGGCCTCGGCCAACACCAATAATAATAACAACAACAACAACGGTCGCAACAAGAACAAGCGGCGTTCCAACGATGCCAGCGGCAACACGGCTGTGCCACGAAAGAAACAGAACACTCCCAAGCAGACGCCGGGCAAGAAGGGTACGGGTGCAACCGCCGCGGGACGCAAGAGTGACGCCTCAAAGGCATCGCCAGCAGCGTCTGCTCCGGGAGCTGGTGCTGATGCCGATGCGGAGAACAAGCAGGCCAATGGCGGCAACACCAACTCCAATGCAGGAGCAGCAACAACCACCACTACTCCAACTGCTCCTGGCTCGGCGCACAAGAAACGTAAGCGTATCACAACAACCGCCGCCTCCGCCAACAACAACAACAACAGCTCCAACACCAATAACAATGGCAACAATACCAACAGTAATCCTGCCCAGGCAACAGGAACCACCGGCAGCGGCAATACCACAACCGGTGGCGGTGGCCAAAAGAAGCACGCCCAGCGATCGCAGCAGGCCGCCCAAGAGGACGACGAGGAGGAGTGCCGGGCAGAGAATTGCCACAAGCCCACCGGGCGGGAAGTGGACTGGGTGCAGTGCGATGGCGGATGCAACGAATGGTTCCACATGTACTGCGTGGGCCTTATTCGCAGCCAAATCAAGGCGGATGACGACTACATCTGCATTCGATGCACCAAGACGGTGGCGGCCCTTGGCTCCGGAGCGGGAGCCACGACGACGCCGACGACGACACCGGGCAAGCAGCGGGCAGCGGCGCAATCGGCGCGGTAAAGATGAGCATCGATAGATTTTAGATTTTTTGCAGTAACAGCCGATTTGTGTTTTACGCAATGATTTTTACAACTAAAAAGAAAAGAGGGAAAACAAACACAAAAAAAAAAACTTGCAGACAAAACGATGAAAGTTTAGTAAAAGTCACTTGAACGTTTTTGTAGTACATATATTTACCATTATCTAGCTATATATATTTACGCAGCCGAAAACGTAAAACACACACACACACACACTCTTCAAAACTAAAAACACAACAACAAAGAAAGGAAAATACAAAGAGCCGAACGAGAAAGGTAATAAGAATTTTTGCATAGAAGAAAAAACATAGTTTAAGTGAGAAACTGGAGAAAAAAGCAGAAACGTAAAGAACAAAAAAATATTTGTTTTATTGTACAATTTCAGCAGTTTTACGTTCGTTAAACGTTTTATTATTATTATTATTATTTAAAACTTACCATTTACCTGCTACTCTTAGTTTTTGTTAATTTAATTCCCTTTTTGTGTTCGGCTTGAGTTTCATTTAATGCGCGCGCAGCTATGAATTTTTTCCCCATTCTATTTAAAGTTCCCCAAACTCTTGTTTTTACCTATGTACATTTTTTGTTTTCTTGAACAAATTAACGCATTCTTCCAATAATTTACGCGTGGCGCCACATTTCTTTGTATGTCCTAATGTTTATTTGAAAACGATCGATTTCAAAGTGTAGCATAAAACCAACCCACAATAAATAAAAAAAAAAGAAAAACCCAAGGAAAAACCCTGTTAATAAAACACGATCATACATACATATAAAATGCAGTTTAAAGCTAAGTTTACATTTACAAAATACAATGAAAAATGTATAATTTTTAATTTATAATTAGTAAGCTGACTAGAACCCTAACTTGGAAGTAATAAATAAATTTATAAAAAATACAAAAAAATGGCAAAACATCTTGGTAAAATATTAACGTACAACAAAAACCAGCAAGGCTTAAAGTTATGAAAGCAAAAGAGCGAAAAACACTTTGTAAAATCGTTTTTTAATGTGTATAATAACTAAACAAGTGACAACCCAAGATAATCGGTAACAGAAAAAAAAGAAAATAAAATAAATAAAAAAAAAACGACAAAAACAGAGCCCTAAACATATTAAGGATTAACACTTTAATTTCTTTAAGTCCGTAATGTACGATGATTTCAATGAATAGTCCCAAGAAAATAAAAATCAAATAAAAAGGTCAAAAAAAGAAACATTAACCTTCACGACACACCTTCCCCCACAAAATATGTAATTCTACAATATAAATAAATTATATATAAATAGCATTAAACCATAAAGGGGTTTTTATTTGAACAGCTAAAGGTAAATCGGGCATAATTTTGACTACGAAGAGCACCAAAGATCTCTGAATAAGTAACCCATATTTGCGGGAAACACCAAACCACAGTTTAAAGTCATTACTCATTTGTGTCCACTTACCGGCACAGGTGTGTTCCTATTAACACCTGGTCATAAAAATATATTAGACTGATAACAGACAAGTCATTCGGGCTATTATCTTAAATTGCAAATGGAATAGATAGTCGGGTTATTTACAAATTGGTAGCCGAGCCTTAAGTCAGCTTTGGGATTGATGAATTTTTTATATCTGGTAATTCTGTGGATAGTTAGGATGCATTCAACTTTTTTTGGAGGGGATTCGGGAGAATCCCTAAAACTCCAAATCTTTTAAATATATTTTAACCAAAAATTAAGAACAAAATTGATAAAATGTGGTGTTATTATGTGAGATAATTAATTATTTAAACTACCCTTAGCCGTTTCGTTACTACAAATTGTATAAAACTCTGCTGTAGAAACGTGTGCACATCTAATAGTTTATTTTCAAGGTCCACTAGTTATCTTGCAACAGCAGTCATATAACCGCATTTCTGTGCCATTCGATAGGGGCTTATCGAAACGATTATAATTATCAGTTGATTGGCTACGTTTACATCCAACATTTCCACATGACGTGCGGCACGCAACTCAATTGCCATAAGCGAATCACTTCACGTGCTTTAAACAGATGTATCACCTGTCGGGGGGAGACTCATTGCCATATTATTTAGCTGAAACAGTTCTGTCCAAGAAAAGAAGCTGCCAGAGGATACATAAAATGAAAGAAAACGCATAGAGCAGTGACGTTACATTTATGTTCTTGAAAGCAATATAAATACATGTATCGAAAAATCTAGCTCAATAGTATAATAGGACAAGTTGTTTACACACTAGATTTAATAGGCTTTTCAACTTATGAGGTAACAATTAATTAAAGCGCTCGAAAATGTTCCCTTAGTCAGGCCACCGATCCAAACTAAGCTCACAGTCTAGCATTAATACCAGATAATATATATATATATACACGCAATTGCTCAAATCAAACGCTGCGAGTCTCTGAGTGCCGTCTTTATCTAATCGTCGTCTTTGGAGATTAGCAGGTGTCCACTTCTATTCCGATACTCCTCACGTGGTAAATGTGTCTACAATATACATGTATAGGGTCGCTTTATGTCAAACGCTGAGATTGCATTCGTGCCAGGAAACCTTGAAATATCATCATATCATCCTCATCCAATCACCTAAGACGCCAAGCCGCGCTGGCGACGCTTTACGCGGGCATAAGGGCCCACAGCTGGGTCCATGATAAAGTCGTACAAAACACGAGTCCAGCTTGTGTGCTGGGGCATTGTTTCATAGAATTCTTTGGCAATGCGCTTCACCTCCGGCAGACGAGAGCCGGGCACCGCCGGGAAGTCGTGGTGCTCGTTATGGTATCCCACATTGAATGTGATCCAGTTCAATGGGCCGTAGTAGGAATACGTCTCGAAGCCCTTGGCGAACATATAATGCTCCGAGATGAAGTGCCCGGCCACCGGATGAAGACCCATTGCCAGAATGCTGCCGATCAGCAAGTAGGCCAAAGGCTTCCAGCCCAAAAAGTAAACGACCAACGCATTAAACGTCAACTGCACCACGGTGTTCACGATTTCCAGGCGCGTCGGTGGCTTTGGATTTATCACCAATGGACGGAAAATGTAAAAGAACGGCTGCAGGCACACCCACAGGAACTTTCCGAATGTCGTGTCAAACAGGCGCGCCTCCAGCAGTGTGGGTATGTCCGTGTCTATAGTCTCGTCACCTTGGTAACTGTAAAGGAAAGACAAATATCGTAATTAGCGATTTGATACAGAAATATACAAAAGACATTATAATTCTAATTTAAATACAAAAACTAACAAGCTTCAAAAGTTTTAAAAAGATTGATGCTGCGATGTTTGCATCCTCAGTTCTATAAGCCCTGATAAATTCAGAATTTCCCCTTAAAAAACACACTCAAGTAACAAAAATCATAGGCTTTGACAAAGCAAAAGAACAGGGATTAAGCCAATCTCGAACCTGCTTACTTTTTATGTATACTAACTGTTGTTGAGCGACATTCAACGATCCACAACGATCGCACCTGGGCGATTAGATAAGTTCTTATCTAGACTACACTTTAGGTGAATGAGGGTGACTGTAAACATAAACATCATATTGCTGGGAAAAGTATATATAGTTTTTGATTTTGTTTTTCCGGTATAATTCAATTGGGGACTTTTGCAAAATGAGTTTTCGATAACAAAGTGACTCAACTCAACCGGCTCTTGAGTGAGCTACGTGACCAATAAAAGAAAGCTGCCGGAATTCGACATACTGTATATGCATATTACTATAGGCCATAAATTCTAGCGGGAGTAATCTTATCGGACCAATTCAGACGCACTCGATGACCAAGAGCAAACCAAACCATTCCACGAACGGTGGGTGGAGTGGAGAGGAATGGAAAATTGACTCATGGGCTTATCAAGGTGCGGACGGAACGGGGATAGTGTTGGGCAACGCGCGCCACACGCGCTATAATGGATAAATTGGACGATAAAGGGGATGGGCAGGGCAGGGCGGCCGGCGGAAGGGGCTATTTTCACAGTTTACTGAGCGGCTGACTACGCCCCAACAATAACAAATGCTCATGTGTGCGCGCCAGTTCCACGAAAACGTCATGGAATCGTATGGATTCCCACCGTCCAATGTCACGTACCGGTGATGTTCCAGGTGGTACTTCTTGAACGAAATGCTCATGGGCAGGCCGATGGGCAGGTTGCAAATGAAGCCCAGGATACGGTTGTGCATCGGGCGGCTGTGGCCAAACGCCAGGTTGTGGGAG
Source organism: Drosophila kikkawai (assembly GCF_030179895.1). NCBI lineage: Eukaryota > Metazoa > Arthropoda > Insecta > Diptera > Drosophilidae > Drosophila > Drosophila kikkawai. Next base: position 5,411,211 of record NC_091728.1, read on the forward strand.
ATCTCGTGCACAGCCAGCATCAGCGAGTGGTTGATGATTCCGCCGAAGCAGTAGGCGGCCAACAGCAGCCACGACCACGACAGGTCCTTCACGACGAACAGCGCCAGGATCTGGGTGAGCACCATCGCTCCGGCAACCCATTTGAAGTTGGGGTCGTGCCCGAAGAGCTTCTTAATCTGCGGGTACTTTTCCAGGATGATCTTGCGCCGCGAGGCGTGCGGCTCCTCCGTGTACACCCACTCGAAGTCATTGCGCGACACTTTTTGACCCATCGCGGAGGCAAGGATTGGATTCAACTGTTTACGGAAGAAGTCTGTCGATGTCAGCGCGTTGACATACCGAACCGGCAGCTATTAAACACTAGCAGGGCTGCAAAGACATCGATATACTATCGATATCGAACTGCTGTATCATCGATTAAATTTAAAATTTTACACCTTTTCTGTTTTGTAGTTTTTAATATTTGCTAATATACTATTTTTAGCAGCCCTATCAGTGTGTTTACCAGGTTTTCCATTCGTCCACATAACTATTTTCCTTAAATTGTATATAGATAAATAAAAAATAAAACTTCACCTTAAAAAAAGGCCTATGTTTCCAGAAACCAGAAAAATGTTTAAATATTCTATTTTACATGCATATACAAAATAAAACATTTTTTTTAAATAAAATTAAGACTCAATTATAAAACAATTTTTAATAATTGCTAATTCTAAGCATAAGTAATAAATAAAATATTTTAAATAAATAAATAAATAAACTATAAAATATTAAAATTATAAATTATTAATTCTATAAAAAAAAAACTTTATAAATTTATACCCCCCAAAAACTTGTAAATAAAATTTTACTAAATTTTATTGTCCGCCTGGCAAATAAAGGAACATGAAGCATTGCAATGGTAGTCCGCCATTTTGCCATCAATCAACAAGACACAGTTCTCCTCATGGCTTTTGTCATTTGGTTCTCCTTCCTTCCACTTTAAAATCTCAGCTTTCCTGTTGGAGGCCACGGAGACGTAGTGGCCCTCATTGTAGCGATCATTGATACCCAGCCAGTAGCATGCAAAATTCTTAAGATTCGCACTGATGGCGGTGAGTTCATCTTCGTTTTGAATAGACGCCAAATAACCTTTCATGGTTTGGCAGGTTTTGCCAGCTGTAGTCCAATCCTGGGCCTTTTCAATGACACGAAAATATCTAGAACCGATCCGCTTAAAATCAGATGGTACTTTATTCAAATCGCGATCAGCGACATCAACTATAGACTCATTCATCTTGGCCATAATCGCTTGAAGTTGGCCTTCCAAATTGGTCTGCATCGCTTGAAGTCGGTTTTCCATTGCGGTCTGTACCGTTTGCAGTTTGCCATCTAGCTTAGTCTGTAACTCCAGCAAATCTGCTTCCAGTTTAGCCTGCACCTTAAGTTGACTTTCCATGTGGGAACGCAGTTGGTCTTCGATCTTGGTTTGCTGACTCTTCATTAGGTCCAGGCTTTCCTTGGTTTCAGTTTTAAGGCTGTTCTCTTGTTCCTGGCCCTGGGCAATTTGGCTAAGCAGGGGTAGCAATGTGTTGAGGCAGAAACTGTCGCAGTGATTGGGATTAGGTTCGTCTAGGAGGCATACGTAGCCGAACCGAAGGCTCTCCTCCGCCAAGGATACATTTCTCAGACTCCAGACGACCAAGAAAATATAAGTTCCACACTTAAACATTGAAACTGAGTGTTTATATATAAGACCAATGAAGGTGAAAGTCTCTTATCAACTGATTCCCTCGGTACCAAGCGCGACTTCCGAAATGTCGTCAAGCTTCCGACGAACTGATAAGTGCTATTTATAAAGCTGAAAACTGTGTGAGCGCTATGTATGGTGTATTGTATGTACATACATAATAAAAATAGCAAGTGAATTACAAAAAAATGTGGATTTGATACTGTTAATTGTGTTATGAGAGGATCTCCAATCTTAAATAATTTTATCATTTATTTAATTTGTTTTCGGTTGGATAAATTGAATCCTTTTTTTATTCACCAAAAGAATATATTACCAAAATGTGCATCTTTGTGGCGGTACCATAACTTACCTGTAAGAAGTTACCAAAGGTGAAAAAGTGATCGATTTGAACTCCTTACTCCTTTGTAACATCGGCACCAGTACCATCAGAATTACTTAATCTTCAAAGACCTTCAATGATCCTCCGTTACATAGCTTTTTTTTACTGTAATGACAGTCCCTAAGTTAGAGTTGAAAACAAAAATAATTTCTTTGCAAATATTTCTAACTTTGCTGGCAAATACCCAAATCGCACAGCCGCACCTCCTCCATTATGTCTTATAAAATATAGACTATATAGACTACAGCTGACACATTGATCTCTATGTATATGTTTTGGCGATGTGGAAGTGTCTGGTAGTTTCTGTTTCTTAGGCTTGGAATATTTAAACATAGTGTGTACATATGTATTTTTGTATTGTTTTTAATATATTTTTTTTTATCAATAGTTCTAGAAAAAGCGCTAAAACAAAGGTGTTGCAAAAAGATGTTGTGGCTTTTGCGTTTAGTTGTTAGCCCGTTTTAGCGAGTGGTGCCTTGAATCTGTTTCTTCTTTAAATATTCTCTTTTTAGATAGATGCAAATGGTTTTTTTATATATTTGTATATATTTGTTGTTGCTGGTTGACGACGCAGTTTTAAAATTGATGTTACACAAGGAAGGACTAAATGGTTACATGGTCTTCTTTGCGGGCCTTTGGCGAGATGTTCGTTGCCCCAGCATTCGCAAGATGTTGATGCCATGATTGGTTGATGATGGAGTTGCCGCTGTTGCTGCTCTGTTGTTAATGCCAGCGATGTATCAGTGTCTAGTCCTTGATCGTTGATTGGTTGTTGCTCTGCTTTGCTGCCTTTTTGAATTGTTGGTTGAATAATAAATATTTAACTTTATTAATTTTTTGCGCTCGGTTGTTATCGATTTTCCGCAGTTGCTTGCTTGGTTTGCTGTTTTTTTTGCTCACTCACTTTTTTTATTTAGAATTTTATTTCTTAGTTGTTTTTGCGGCTCAACAGAAAAATGATCTAAATCAAATCGGCAATATTAGCAGGCATCTCCTCGATGGTTGTGTGATAGAATTGTTCAATATCCTTAAGGATTCGTCGATCATCGTCTGTAATGAAATTGATCGCAACACCCTTGCGACCGAAACGACCACCGCGACCAATTCTGAGAGGAGACACATTTTTCGTTAGGCACTGCTTGGTCAAAGATATTGATGGGCCAACTTACCTATGAATGTAGTTCTCACGGTTCGAGGGCAGGTCATAGTTAATGACCAGCGACACTTGCTGCACATCAATACCGCGCGCCAGTAAATCAGTGGTAATCAGGACACGAGAAGAGCCTGAACGGAATTGTTTCATGATAACCTCGCGATCACGCTGCTCCATGTCGCCGTGCATAGCCGAGACGGTGAAGTTGTGGCTCGACATCTCTTGGGTCAGCTGGTCCACCTGGAAAATAACATTTCAGCTTAGAATCTGAGCATCTGGGCGATGTTGAACCACCTTTCAACAGGGGCACAGAGATAAACAAACCTTGCGACGGGTGTTGCAGAAGATAACCGACTGGGTAATGGACAGCGTATCGTACAGATCGCACAATGTGCCCAACTTCCAGTTCTCCTGCTTCACGTTCACGTAGAACTGCTTGATACCCTCGAGGGTCAGCTCTTCCTTCTTCACCAGGATGCTAACTGGCTCGCGCATGAAGCAACGGCTCACCTCAAGCACGTCCGGTGGCATGGTGGCGGACAGCAGAATAACCTGCACATCTGGTGGCAGCATCTTGAACACATCCTGGATCTGATCCTTGAAGCCACGGGACAACATCTCATCAGCCTCGTCCAGGACAAAGAGCTTGATGTACTGAGTGCGCAGCACCTTACGATTGATCATGTCGTAGACGCGACCGGGAGTGCCCACAACAACGTGGCATCCGGACTCCAGAATGCGGGCATCCTCTCGCACATTGGTGCCGCCGATACAGGCGTGCGAATGCACCTTCATGTACTCACCGAGCGCCATTACCACGCGCTGGATCTGCGTGGCCAGCTCGCGAGTGGGGGCCAGGATCAGGGCCTGGCACTCGCGAATGGACGTATCGATCTGCTGAAGGATGGCGATCGAGAAGGTGGCAGTCTTGCCAGTTCCTGTGACAGAGCAATGAAGATATAGAAATTAGTTATCTACATAATTATGTTGGCAGAATTCAGCTAAGCATAAGAGATAGCTATCTCTTTCACGCTAGCATGTTCCGAGAACAATTCTTTCTGTATCTGCAGGTGTTGCAGGCAGACTTTAACAAGGGTGATTATTTTTCTCTCCTCTTCTTTGTGTTTATTTTCGGTTTGTCCCTTTTCAAAATCCTTCGCAGTGGATTAGCGCAAAACGAGATCGGTTTTTCTAGGTAGCTAGTGGGATAGAATTGGCAAGAAACCGGCATAAACAGCTAGGTAGAAAGTCTGACCAACATTTTTTTCTAGGAACTTTCTTCTTCTGTCCAGGCGGCCGTAAAACGCGCTACAAAACGCAGCTGGCCAGCGAAAAGTGGCGCGCAAGCGTAAAGACGCCAAGAGAGAGGCACACACGAAGAGAGAGTGCCAGAGCAAAGAGAGCGCAAAGCGCAACTCAAAGATAGAAATTTCAGACGCAGAGCGCTGAGTCACCGATGTCACTTTTTGTTTAAGCAAAATATTTTTGTCATCAATTCTTGCACATTCTCGAAAGATTCGCCTCGGGACGGGAAAAAGGGAAGGGGATTTGAGAGCGTACTCACCCGACTGCGCCTGGGCAATGACATCGCGACCCTTCACGCAAGGAATGATAGCGCGCTGCTGGATGGCCGACGGCTTCTCGAAACCGTAGCCATAGATGCCGCGCAGCAGCTCCTCGCGCAAGTTCATGTCATCAAAGTTGTCGTACACCTCATGCCAGGTGGACTCGATGACACCCTCGGGGTCCATGCCGGCGGGACCATCCTGAGCTATTTCAGTTCGATCATCCCTGCAAAACGAGACGGAAAATGGATTAATATGAAGACTCCAGAGCCGGAGGGAGGGAGTGCTGGAAATTTTCCAGCCGCAATTTCTAGGTTATGTCGAAGCGCATCGAATGGCGCTTGGCAACCGTCGGCCGCGAAACAGGAGCTGCACTCACATTATCAACGATAAAAAATTGACTAGATTGGTTTATATCCGGAATTTCGACGACTTAAACACCGTTCACTCAAACAATTTCTGTTCCTGCTGTCGGTGAGACAAATGAGTAATGGAGAATTTGAGAGTTCCCTGCTCTGTTTTTCTGCCAGTCGGTGACGAATCTGTTTTTGCTTTCAGTTACGTTTGTGCTGTGCTGTGTTTTCACGTACAAAATACGAAATGAGACTGCGAGCTGCGACGACCGCTAGGCGGCCTTTTGAGCGGCGAGCGGCCCGCCCCTGAGCGTGTGTGCGAGCGAGACGACCCTAGCGTCGCGTTTGTCAATGTCAGTGGTTGCTGCCGCTGCGAGAGCAGTCGCGCGATATGGGCTAGGCACGTAACTGCGGTACCAGTATTGCTCAACGTCCGCAGGTCGCAAAATGGCAGTAGCCGGTTGAAAATGGCAGTAGAAACCAAGCCGACAGGCGTATTTTCCTAAGGTGCGCGTGCTAGAGAGAGCGAGGGGCGCGTTACGGGGGAGGGGGCGGCTGCCAAAGATGTAGCAATTTACTAAAGATAGAATCGGCGACGGCATTGAGGTGTCCGGCGAGTCTTTGTCCAGTCATCATGAGTCAAGCGGCAGGCAAATGGCCGCCGAGCGAGCCTTCGTCATCGACAGCAAATTCGCTTAATTCATTGCATTCTGGTATTCCAGACGAAGTACGAAATCCACCCAGCAGAACGCCAATGGATCAACCACCGCGCTCTCTCTCGCTCTCTCTCTCTCGCAGCTCTCACTTCCCGTCTCGGTCTGTCATTCGCGACAGCCGTCGTGTAATTTTTTCCTTTGTGTTTCACATATTCCGACCGTCCGAAATTTCAAATCGAATTTTCTCTATTGCCGCACACTGCAATTCGCCTGAAACCGATCGATGCCGACGGGCCGCGGGTTCGCCCAGCCGCTTTCCACATTTCGGACGCTTAATCTAATGGTTATACTAACATTTTCTGAAAATTTTTTGGCACTTTTTATACACGTGCTGCTACTGATTTGTTAACCAAAAGCAAAAGAGGTGGCTCGCAGTGCGGCCAGATGAACGTTTGGTTTTCCCCAAAATTGAAATTTCGCCCTAAAAAATCCACACCATTTCGAACGTCACTGTGTTCACCGTGATAAAAGTAACAGAATTTTATTTATGGAATTTCCAGAATGAGAGTAACAGAGTTTACTACTATTTACTTAAATTAAAGAAAATTAACTTTATTTTTCTTTAAATTCATTCATTCAAGTGACCTTTCTCCTTCTGAGCAGCTGGGCACACTTGGGTGAACATTACGTAGCGAAAAACGTAAGTGAACAAAATCTTAGTTTGACGTAAGTACGTTGTTGGTGGGCGGACCACCTAGATTTAGGGTTTTTTGCTGGCATTTTAGGGGCTTCTTCGAAGCATAAATTATTATAATAAATAACTACTAACAAAGGATAAATGTTTAATTTCATTGGTTTAAATACTAAAATTGTAATGGGTCTTTAGGCTTTTTGAGATTTTTTAGGGGCGAACCAAATTTTCATCTGGCAACACTGATCCAGATATTATTTTAATCCGCATACGGTCACTCAGTTTCATCGACGATTTCTTGAACAGTGTAAGTGGGAATTTAAAAAAATCCTGCGATTCAGTGAATTGGCAAACTGTTGGGTAAATTGGAAAATGAAGGCGACTGGTGCGCGGAATTTGCGCTATGAGGCGAGGATCAAAGCCCACACATGTCCGGCGGCGTTGCGTCGTCGCGTCCGTGTGTGTATATGTGTGTGCGAAAAGTCAAGTGGGGAAAAGTTCGGCTGCCGCTGCCGGTTTGTGCGAAAAAATTCGGCGGAGCAGGGAGCTATAAGCAAAATCGCCCACATATAGGTGTTGAAAATAAAGGTCTATTTTTAATTTATGACACTCGGTGCCGGCCAGGAAAGGCGATTCATAATACACTCACCAACACCCGTTGAGTCATCGTCTGCTCTCTCTCACTCATTTGCATTGTCCGCTGCCGGCAGATTAATAACGGCTCGCCGCACACGCCCATCTCGCTCGCACACACGCACGCTCCAGACGGGCTGCACTCGCTCTCCGTGAGAGAGACGATTGAGTGCCTTGCGGCGTTTCTGAGCGGGTTTTTCCAGCAGGCAAACAATCGCTATCGGAAGCCATCGATAGTGGGCTCTCGCCTAACTTTGACGATCAGTTTTGGGTCCAGGGAGTGGGGCCGACAGTGGGAAGCAGAAAACAACAAGGTCTAGGCAGAAAAACCACTCCACTCGCTTGGACTTGCGCTCACAATCGCTATCGAATCGAAGCACTCGGTGTATCGATATATCGAGTGCCGCCGACCAGCTCTACCGTCAATCCCTCAATTAAATTGAATCAATTTCAATTTCTCACTTTGTGCAAGTCGGACGTGTCGTTGGAGCTGCCGTACGACGGTCCCTGTTTCTGTCTCAGTCTTTGGTCTCTACCCCCTCGCCGCCTGTTCGTGTCGTGTGGCTGTGCCTATAGTGTGTGTGTATATGTGAGTTTTTCGGAGGAATAAAATTCGATTCGTCTTTGTCGCTGGTGCAAAGTGTGCGCTTAGTTTATCGCCCAGCCAAGTCACAAAGTCAGTAATCAGCGATACTAACAAAGTACAGAAAAGCCCAAGAGAGAATGAGACGGCTTTGTCGAAGAGCGTACAGTTTGCGAAATTAGCGGGGGGCAGCGATTGGCTATTTATGCGATTCAATACGATAAATGTTAACAAATGTCTACCACTCTCTCCCCCTTCTCGTTGCAGTTCGAAATTAGTAACCCCGAGAAAGAAAAATCGTCAGCTTAGCGATTTTCCTTTGTCTCCCTGCAAATTTCGTGTGACCCCCGAAACGAAAGAGAGAAGAGACGCGCCGTGCGGTAAACCAGCGATATACAACCAATACCAATCTACTCTTAATCCGCACCCACGACCACCAAAAACAAAGCACCATGAGCTGGCAAGATTATGTGGACAACCAACTCCTGGCCTCCCAGTGCGTGACCAAGGCGTGCATCGCCGGACACGATGGCAACATCTGGGCCCAATCCAATGGATTTGAGGTGAGTACGGATACGGCAAATAGCAGTCCCTCCCGCGGATGTCCCTGGAAAAGCGCCGCATAGTTGACAATGAATTTTCGCAAGTTCAAGGGTGTGACTCGCCCGCTCTCGCTCTCTCCCACACAAAGGAGGCGCCGCACATGCATGGCCGCCATGATTATTTCGTTTGAGTTTCGGTTTGATAAAGAGCAACGCAGCAGCACAGCAACTTAACTCCCACCCTCTCTTGCTCAATCACACTCTCCAAGTTCACCCCCTGGAGCGCTGCTCTCTGCGCAGGCCAGCTCTCATTCGACCCCCCGAGAGTGCGTTTGTGTGCGTGATCGCGTGGGATTCATCTTCTAATCTTAGCTTGGTGTTACGATAAGAGCTGTCACTAAATTGCTAATTTTCATAGGGCAATTAGCCTTCTTAATCACTCGTCTATCAAATTGCCATTAGAGATTTTCGGTGAGTCATGCCGCCGACTTACTCACAGCTCGGATTTAGTTCGCGGTAATAGGACGGATGGTGGTAGAGGGAGGGAAATGTGATATCAACAGCAGTTTCAAATGTGCAGATGTTGACTTCCCGGTACTATTCAACACTGATTCCTGATAATGCATCCACTCCCTATTCCTAGGAAGAGCACAATGAAGAGAACGACTGCCCACTCTGCTGGTGCCTTTATCAGTTTTAGTTGATATGATGTGTTGGTTTTTTATCTCCGCCCGCTTCTGTTGTTGTTCGCAAAAAATCTCTTTATCGGAGCGAAATGAAGGAAACACATACATACATATATCTCGATGCCGCGTCACCATGGGAGAGCGCCCTAAAATTTCTTGAGCATTTCATATGCGCGCCACGTTTTTGGTTTTGTATAAATGAGTTTGTGCTCTCTCTGTGTTTATATGTGTGTGTGCGACTTCCTCCTGACTCCATGTGCTTTTATCCTGCTCTCCGTCTGTTGCGCTTCATTCGACTCCAGCCACTCCCTTTTGCTTTGTTTGTCGACGCTTCCAACAATATCGCAATTGCACTATAAACCGATTTCAGCCATGAGTTGGCAGTCGTCTTGCCACAGCAATTTTTCAGTTTTTAAGCCGCTTTTGTCCGTTGTCAACGTCATCATCTCTTCGTCGGCGCTGCTCTTCCTCTCCATCTCGCCTCTCTTATTTATTGCTTGACATATTCTGCACGCGTATCACTTTCGTTCAATTATCTCCTATTGCTTTCCCATCTGCCTTTTGTTTATTTTTCTCCCTTTTCGCATTACCTGAGTTACCTACTTTTGATTTTGGCTTTTCGATTTTAATTTTTCATTCGCATGATTCACTCAGGTGAATATACCTGATTTTTTCCTTTCGCGATTGATCTGATCAGCTGCTCTCTGAGCCTTGCCAGACTGTTTTTAGAGATCTCCGGAGCGAACGCCATTCTGGGAGCTTATCAAAAAGTCGACGTTTGTCTTTGTATTCCCCTTTTGCAAAAATGATTTGCCAAATAAAAACATGCCTAAAAAGGCAAGAGATGTGTTTTATTTTGTGCAAATAAAATATGTCCGTTTATGTACATTTGTTGGGATCTATATGGTTTTTTGTTTTGAATGCTTGTCTACGCCAATTTAATAAAATATTTGGCATAACTTTGTACGCAAAAACCGGCTTCTTGCGGCTCCTCTCTTCTATAATTTCTTTCTCCCACTCGCGCCGCTCAATAGAAACTTCTCGATGCTGTGTTTGAGGTGCTGCGCATGTGTCACCGTTTGGGGGGGAAGAAAAGGGGTAACGATTAATCACACTCACTCGATTTATAAATTCAATTTCGTTCCCTTCTCTCTGAAGACCAGCTGTTTCCTGCACTTGATTTGGTCAAGTCTAATGACATTGGAATGCTCTCCCGCGTTCACTCTCTCTCACTTTATTTCTCTTTTTCGTTATCGCCCTCTTTCTTTGTGTGTGACTCTTTTTTTGGCCGGACAAGACATTCAAGTTTGCAAACTTGTTTTCCCGAAACCGACGAGAAACAAAGCTAAGTAACTTCTCAAGCCGAAGTCTCTATATCCTTGCTGCCCATCCAAAACATTTGTATCTGTAAGATCTCTGTATTATTTTCGAGGTAACAGAACTCTTTGCCATATCCTTTTTTACTTGTTTTAAGTTTCTATAAAGGCCCAATGGCACTCCCCTGGCACTTTCACCCCCTCAAATCCCTTTTCACCACTTGCATGGACCCGACCACCTTTGGTTTAATGAGTTGGCAGCCGTCGTCGATGTGGCCACGCGTGTTGTTGCCAACTGTTGGCAAAATGGGTGGTGGTTTTCGCTGGTGGTTGGTGGTTCGCGTTTGCGTGGGCTGCCGCTGCGCCGTCCGTCGTTGATTACTTTGATATTTTAACAGAAATTAATGCTTTGTGTGTGCGCCTGAAAAGGGCGCGCCGCCACTCCAATATCTTTTCTGCCACATAACCATCCCCCTCCGCTGCACACCCTGACGCATACAAATGACGGCAGAGTAAGAACTAAGAACGCACCGAAATTTATTGAAATGCGTGCGTGACCCTTAAAAGTCCAATAAGCCATTCCACATGCAATGTCCACCCCCACTAATCCAAACCCTATCTTTCCATATTTTGCAGGTGACAAAGGAGGAGCTCTCCAAACTGATTAGCGGCTTTGACCAGCAGGACCTGCTCACCAGCAACGGCGTAACACTCGCCGGCCAGCGGTACATTTACCTGTCCGGCACAGATCGTGTGGTGCGCGCCAAGCTCGGCCGAAGCGGAGTACACTGCATGAAGACAACACAAGGTGAGCCATCTCGATATAAGGAGCTACAATAGTAGTCCACTTGTCCCTCTTTTGAGATCAGTTTTGTCGCCTGCGAAATCGATAATAGGGCAGATAACACAACTTTTTATACCATACAAATTCAGCTTTAAATTTTAGTATTCTTTAAAAACCATTATTTAATATAGTATATAGTATATATGTGATAATATTGAAATCAACAGACAATACAAATGTTTATTGTTATTATTATTTAAAAATAATAATTAATCGCTATTCAGGGAACACTTAATTAGTTATTTTTTAATTAAGCTCCACCAAAATAGTTATCTAATTAATTCTAGCTTATCTAATCCCTCTGGATTAATTTAACTCCCAGCCGAAGGCTTCCTGTTTATGACTCAAACATTAGGTTAGAAAACTAATGACTAATACCAGCAGCTAGCTCCTGTTTTGGAAATTTTCTGTTTGTTTCGCAGATCTTATTTCATATATATAGAGTTCTCAATAACATTTACTATCTGAAATGTCGAATTTCAGTGAATACAGTTACCAATTCACGTTATCGATAGGATGTCTGTGCCCCGCCCTGATAACAGCTATCAGCTGTTTCTTTGTATGAACAACCGCAATCCAAAAGCAAAAGCACACAGACATCCCACAAAAATGGTTTAATACCACTCATTTTGTTCGACTTATCGTTGGTGCAAAGAATTTAATCCACCACAGAACGCCAGATAAGTTTTGGGGACTCTAAAAGAAATTTGGTAGCCATAAATGAGTGATTACCGCCTTATTTCTCTCCAAAGTTTTGGTAGGAGGGTCGAAACTTAATATATATAAGTTACCAAGAAGTTAAGCCAAATCACCAAGAGACAGAAAAAGAGAGTGGTAAACTAGGGACCATTATCATTATTATTTTATGTGTCGCTACTGCTGCTCCAGTTTTTTCGTTCGTTCCGTTTTTCAGCATCTCTAGTTAGAAACAAAAAAAATCTTGGCCATGTCAATGTTGTTAGCAGTCGCCGAGCTCTCCCGCTCACACTCGCTTCCCTCGGATAGCCAGCTAGTGCCTCAATGGCAAGAAGCTAATTTTGATTTTTGTTGCTGCTGCTGCTGCTGCTGCTGCCGCGGCTGTTTGCATTTACGACCAGTTTGTTTGCTGACGCGTCAGCCGTTCCGCGCGTCCATATTTGTACAGTTTTTGCGGCAACTGTTGCGCACCACACACACAATACCACACAGCACAGCACACCACACACATTACCCCCCTGCTCCGCCAATGCAACGACAAGCTCAAGGTTATTGCCATAATCCATTTCAAGTGCAAACGACGTTGCACAGTGTATAGGAGCGGCATAAAAATAGGAAAATAGGCAAGAAATGGTAAAAATAATCCAAACTGGTCTCTGTCTGGCCGTGTTTCTGGCTCTGCCTCGGTCGGTCTCCGCTTGGTTCTTCGCCTCCTCCGTGGCCAGTTTGCTTTGGACCCGGCCAACACACGCGTTGCTCGTGTGTCGGGCGCCAGTCGGCCATTGAGCTGCCCCCAAAACAGCTGATCGGGTAATTTGAACGGTTGGCTGGGCCTAGTAGGGCCGACATACATTGCTACAAAATTGCACCTTTACACTCTACTTGAAATATCTATTATCTGACCGAATGTCGTCGGGTTGCTGAAGCGCCGCCAGCCCGCAAATTGGCATTGTTTATGATTCGCTTTAACCGTCAGAGTTAAGGGTAAATGCAATTCGATATGACTCTGTTTGGTTATGCTTGAGAAACTTACTAACTGGCGACGGGGGCAAGTATTATATGGGAAGAAAATAATGTCTCTTGTTAGTCTTTCTCTAATTTAAAATTTGCATCTTAAGTGGCACATATAAACAAGTTATTATAATCTATTTTATTTCTTGTTGTTTATATTGCAAATACTCTTTAAAGTTACGAATACGAAATACAGTATTGTATTTGTAATGACACACTGAGACTCATTAGATTAGACCTACCAAGAGCTGACAGCAGGTCACCACAGGTGTTTCTTTTAATATTTTGCTCAAATTATATGTCGCTTATCGGTTGGAAGAACCGAGAGCTGGGCCCGGTTTATTGACCTCCGGGCGAGCTGCGTACTTCCATTCATGCTTCGATTTGAGTTGAGCTGGGCGCTCTGCGCGCTCAATCAATTAGGTTTCCATCACTTTTCTGCTCATTTGATTAATGTGCGTATTAGCCACTCAACTCGAGACTTGTCTCATTCGGGGCCTGTGTTCTGGTTTGCTATTGACGTGTCGTCTGGGACGGTGGCCTGTCCGGTTTTCACCTCCGACTGCGCTCTGCGAGCTCTCTTTATTCATAATTTCTATCTGTCGAAGCGATGCTGCTTTGCTGTTGTAATATACTGTTAGTTTTTATTTCTCCACTGTTGATAGCGGTGGTGGCTTTCTCCTTGCTTTTGAGAGCATCATTGGTAACCGGATAGACTACTGGATTTCTACTGATTTTTACCACCAGCTATTATCATTACTTTAGGTTACAGCCAATCAAGCAACCAATAAAAATTGATAAGAATAAAATGATTGATAAAAATAAAATATTGTCAATATTCTCATCCATCAACTGAGTGATTCTTTTGTCTAATTAATATGCCTATTTGTTGATGAAATATATGAAAATTTGTGAACAATTTTATTTAAATGAAATTGATTGGATAATAAACTGACAGTCGGACAACGCTATAATACCCTACGATGGCAGTAGCTGAAATTTAAATTATAATTACATGTTTTGTATTATTACTAATCAATTATTTGCATCCTTTTGTCTTCTTTACAGCCGTGATCGTGTCCATCTATGAGGATCCCGTTCAGCCCCAGCAGGCCGCTTCCGTGGTAGAGAAACTTGGAGATTATCTGATTACTTGCGGGTACTAGGAGAATAAATCAACACACAAACACAACACAGCCCCATCATCCACATAACACACACACCTACACACAAGCACCCTACAGCAGCAACAACAACAAGAAGAAGAACAGCAGCAACACATTTGATAAGAGGAGAAACCGTAAATGAACTAATAACAAACACATAAAAAAGTAATTATTAATATTTAAAAATTAATGGAGAAAAACCATCAACGGCCAACAAGATAATTTGCGGTTTTTTGTGTGTAGCATCAGAAGAAACGGAAGAAGGAGTAAATGCAATTGCTAAAAAATGTCAAACGCAAAAATAATTACCCAATTACAACAAAATTATAAATTTCTGCATTATTATATATTTAAAACTTTTTGGTTTATACGATAAAAAAAAAGAATAAAAGGAAAACTCAAAACTGAAGCGCATCCCCATAATTAAGCAAAATCGAAGTCCACACACGAATGTATTGGAAACTTTCAATGTAAACAACAATACCAGATACTTGAAAATGAGCAGGCAAATTTTTTAAGATCTTTATGTATATTTATACAGGCAAACCACACATACACACACGCAGGTTTTATACAAAATGAAACAAAAACTAAGAGAGAGAGAGTGAGAGTGAGAGAAGATTTCAATTTGACAGACGGACGGACAGCAAAGGAGGAGGGAGAGAACAACGGAAATAAAGCGAAGGGAATGAGAGGCAAGGAAAGCAGAAAACACACAGGAAAAAATACCAACCAATATAAATAAATATGCCTATATATATATATTTATATATGTAAACTATTTGGAGATCCATCCCCGGTGCTCTATTTTTACTCTATTTATGTGGTTAGAAGGGAAAAACGAAAAACGAAAACTGGAAAACTGCTACATTTTTTATACAAGATTGAGATCGAAAGAGTGGGAATAACTTCTTCAAGCTAAATCTTAGATGTATCACCACACCGTAGGTGTTCAGACTCCAAATTTTTGTGTTCCCCGTGCCCGTCTTATAGATACTAGTTCGTTCTCTCATCCTTGCGACAAGTCGCTCTTCTCCGCATCGTACCGACATCTTAGCGAAATTGTGCGCTATATGCATTATTAGGCATTGTAGCACCTGGAGGAACATTCTTTGCGTGAATCCGACAAAATTGCCATTTACCATTTACATAACGATAATGTTACTAATTAACTGCGTACGAGTATTACCCAGCATTCAATATTTAAACCGCTTTTTTTTACGTTTAGCTAAAACTTCAATGTCTCTAAGCCTTCTTCTTTCGCGCTCTCACACACTAATTCTCCATTAGAGAACAACCAAGTCCCGATATCCAACCCGCTTCCTTCCTTTCCCGATCCCGCCTACACCATACCCGGACATTTTTCGTAAAAGCATGAAAATGAAAAAGAAAAGAAAGAAGGAAACCCTGAACGCATAAATATATGGATATAAAAAAAAAAAAACAAAAAGCAACAACATATATAATTCGATACTTTAATACTATTGAAATAAAAAATGCGAGTGAGACAACCGAAAATGCTCCTCATTAAAAATTAAACACACCTCAAATCATTATTATTTGGCGGGCGGCAATCTATGGTTCCATAAATATTTGGTAAGCTGCCAAAGACATTTCAGTCTTTGGAACCTCGTAAAAATTGTGCACACATTTTATATATTTTATTTTATTTATGTTCTGTGCGTTTATATTTGTTCTTTAAAATGAATATAGAAAGTCAATGCTCTCACGTTCTTTACCATTTTTGGCCTATGCGGAGGACTGCTGGCTATTTTCGTATCTTCGTATAAAACGGCTGACGCAATGGCGCAATTATTTCTTTTGAAAATGTTATACATAAAAGAGAAATGTGTATTTATTAATTTTTCTGCAGTTGGCGTTATCTTTCGGCTGCCAGTGGAGGAGACGTGAGTAATTGTCGTTCTGTATGCTTCTGCTTGGCTGGCATCTCGCAAAAAACATTGACCCACATCTGTACATACCAAGGCATTTTCTCAAAAAAAGCCACCAAAAAAATCGTTATATATATTTTTTTATAGGTATGTATCTTTAGCATATTTTTTGAAATGCCACCATTTCTATATTCAAATACAAATTATTTTGAGTGCATTTCTAAAGAACGTTAGCCACAACACTTGTTCCCGTGGAAAGTTTTATTTACTTTCCCTTTTTTTCGGTGGATTTTGGTGGATCTCAAAATAAATCTAAGAAAGAGCCTTAGGGCCGGGCAGAAAATAAAACCGAGGCTGTAGCCGTTTGACAACTTTTATCAACTGGGTAATTAATCATACTATACTATGCCGTTGGCCTTTAGCAGCTCTGCTCACTTCGCAATTTGAGGCGCGTGTGTCTTCATTTCCATCTCTAACGGCAAATAATAATTTCTTTGGCTGCGGGCGAGATTGATTCATTCAATAAAGTATGCAAATATTTCCACGATCTCTAAGCAGTCGTCTAAAAATGACTTGTGTCTGGCTTTGTCATCAGGCTGATGCAGTTGTCAAGCAATCAGAGATCAATTAGTTATAATCATTAAAATAAAATGGAAAGGAATTTTTCTTTTGAAACACAATTGCATACAACATAACTAATTTACCTTAATAATTTATTTTTAATAAAAACTGATGTAAAGTTAATAATTTAATTGTTAGAATTCAGGCAGAGCTTTGCAGAGCCTTTATATGCCATCAGAAACTAAATAAATAAATAAATATAAAACAATACTAAGGGCGAAAGCTATTACATTTGATAAAAACATTCGAATCTTCTGCATGCAGATTAGTTTTTTTTGTACCTACAAAATATAAGAAAGCTAACTCTGTAAAATCTATATAGATACATATGTATATAATTCAATTTACGTAAAAACACATTTCCACATACTGATCACCTTAAAATTTCATCCTATTGGAATACTTAACCCCTTAGAATCCCACCTGGCCCTCCCACTGGCGCAGTTGTTCAATTGACAGCCAGAAGAGAACCGAGAAGGGTCCGAGACGAAACCAGATGGGCAGGAAGCCCTTGTACAGCGTTAGTGCCCCCTCTTCCTTTACCAGCGTTCTAACACATTCCAAGGAGTTTCTATAATATAGATTCTTTCCGTTCTCATCCACCGGCTGGTTCATCATCCGCGACTTGATTACATCAGCCGGAGTGCTAAGCACGGATGCTGTGAAGCCGGCGCACATTGAGGCCCCGAAGCGCAGTGGGATGCCCTCCTCCAAGTTCAGGTGGCGCTTCAGCATACGCTTGCTCAGATCGTAGGTACCCACGTCGCCGGCAGTCATGAGGCAGGCCCTCAAGCAGCTCGGTCCTACGCCCTTCCACATGCTGGGCAGGCCCCCATGCTTGTAGATGTCCACGAAGGCCTGTACCATGTTGTTTACCCGCGGCTCGTAGCCCAGCTGCCGTCGGCGGCCTTCCGTCTGCATCCGAACCTTGACGATGTCGAAGGGATTGGACAGTCCCTGGGCTATGCAGCCCGCCGTGAAGCCACAACCCAGGGCCCAGTGGGTTCCGAGGACTTCTTCGTTGCGCTCGTTGACATAGAGAAACGGGCGCCGAAAGATGTCGTATAGGACGACGCGGACTGAGTTAAACAGAAAATTTCGGGCGACCATAGCCGAAAAGCCGGCGTATATAGATCTGACGCCTTCGACCTTAATCATGTTCTGTATAGTGGCCCGGAAAGATGGCATTTTGGCACCCGTTTTCTTCGCCTCCTCGCCCTCCACCTGCATCCGGGTCTTGCCCACGTCCATCCAAAAAACCCATGACTCGGCAAAGTTGGCAGCAAGGAAGGTGTTGCAGTACAGCTGGAAAAGATTCCGTGCCGTCAGAGGTTCCACCACGTCTACGGGGGGTAAGTTGGGTACATTGTAAGGTCGCAGGTGCCAGTAGTTCTCCTCATCCCTGTCCATTTTATCTTATTGAATAGTTGAATTTATTATAGAGTTTAGTGTTTAGATTGCTTTGTTTAGGTTTTTTGTGTTTTGTATGGGCGAGTAATGAAAAGGCATATGCGATCGATGAGAAATTGATATGATCATCCAGGATATACATACAAGTATACTTATTTTAAGGTTTAATAAAATGGTTAAAGGTTTATAAAAATTTACATCATATTTTATGTACATATGTATATTAATCGTCGGAAAGGGGGTTCTCTGCCTTGCATTTTTTATTATGGTATCTAACACCCATTGACCAAGTGACCGAATTATTCCATGCCTCCTCTCGCTTTTTTTGGGACACCTATTTCTTTTGAGTGATCCGATCATGAAAGAGTTCAAAAGTGCTGACTATTGGTAAATCGGTGGATATGGCTTATAGGAACCTGAGGAGTTTGTTGAACTGCCCAGCACGCGAAATCGTATTGCTAGCCGCAAATTGCGAGGTTCAGCTAAAATCAAGGCGACAGGCAATAAATTATATTTAAAGAATAATAAATGCTCTACAAATTACTTTAAATGTTTCTGGTAAATTATATTTATTATAAGTTAAATATACATACACCAACTATTAGTTTTACCAGCTAAAATAAAAGTAAAGTTTTTAAATCAAATTTAAGTAGTTTTATTCATTTTCAATGTATCAATAAATATTTTTATTTATCTTTACGAACAATAAATTAAAAGCCAAGAACCGAGTATACTACAAATTTCATTAGTTCCATGTTTGAAAGAGTATTACTCCAAAGTCTGGAAGCCGCGCCATGTGGTGTCCGTTCGTCAATCGCACGGACAGTGCCTTTTATTCAGTCAGTTGATTTTCAGGCAAAAGAAGCTCAGCAAAGTGTCAAAGAAGGCAAGGGAAGAAGGAAAACTAAGTGATTGAGAGATTGCGGAAGACAGTTCCGAGGAACTGTGACATTGGGTAAGATATTTGTGGGAGTGTTAGATGCAGCTCCATTTCCATTCTCTTATGCTGGTCTCAATTCCTTATACAGAGCTTCAGAGAACTATAAAAGCCCCATTCGACGCTGAAACGGAAGTTAGTGAGCGGAACCGCAACATGGAGACCCATCCTCAAGCCCGGAAAATGCAACTAATATGGATTTTCCTGTTCATCTGGCTAGCTGCAGGTGCGACAGTATCTGGAAAGGTGGAGAATCCCGCTTCGGAGGAGCCACGGCACCGCAGTAAGCGCACAATGACCACGATCTGCGTGGAGATCAGGCCCAGTGGGCCACAGGAGGAGCCCTACTACATGTGCCGGGGTGCCAACTTTGGGGCTGAGAATGGCCAACAGGGCTGTGTGGAGGTTAAGAATCAGGGAGGAGGTCAGGAGCCTGTCTACATGTGCCAGGGCATGGAGCCCCCAAAGTCTGTGCCCGGAGTCGAGCATCTACCCGCTCCTGAAAATCAACAACCTGTCCCGCAGCCTGGATCCGTTCACACCTTTCCGTCCTTTCCCGCCTTTGGAGGCGGGTCCTTCCAGCCTCACCCACAGTTCGCAGAGAATCCAATTTATCAATTCCCACCACCGTCGCCATCGCCACCGACGTCATACCAGGAGCAGTCGCCCTACCCTCAGCCTCTTCCTCAGCAGCCCCAGTCCCCAGCCCTTGGGCAAGGCGGATTCTATGGACCCCCCGTGGCTGCCCATTCATTTGCACCTGCAGCGCACTCGCATAGCCTGCCGTCAGTTCCTTACCCAACTGTCGGCAGCCCGCCAGCAACTCCACCAGGAACTCCAAATGGCCCAGGCCCAGCGGCCACGACCCCTTCGTATGATCCTACAGCAGATCAGGGCTCGTCGAACCGTCCCAGCAAGGAATACGGGATAGTTGGGAGCAGTCGACACCGTTCTGGCTTTGAAGGGGATGTGTTCGCCGTACCTGATGTGAGATTCAGGCCGGAGGAACTAAACCAGCAATATCGCACACCAGTAAGTCATCCTCAGGATCAAATGATGTGGGTTCCCGTAACGCATTCATCCGACCCCGAAAATGATCCTGTGATGAGAGCATTCTACAGCAGTTTGGCCGGAGCAGGATCACAGAGTCAGGAAGCCGCAGTGCCCGCTGGTTCCCAAAGGGAACCGGCACCAATGCATCCTTTGGTGGGACAAGGTGCTCCAAGCTATAATCCGTACAACAGCCAATCTTCACCAACTCCTCCAGCTTATAGTCAAGGGGGAGTGCCACCCAGTCCTACTCCATCTACGGTGAATTGCAATGGATGCACTGCACCCTCAGCACCGCTTCAATGTCAGCCACCTGCGGATAACGGGATGAGCTATAGCACATCCTGTCCCAGCTACCAGCCGCTCATAATAACAATGCCTTGCTACGGACAACAGCAGCCGACGCCCTACTATTCCATGCCGCGAATAGCTCCTGGGGTCTTGCAGAGAACTCCTCCCACTCTCGGCAGTCCCTTTGGCTTGGCCCCCGCCCCAGTGACTGGTCCCCTTGGCGGCGCATACGGAAGTGGCGGCAATACCTTTGGCATGTCCCAGGGCTTTGGCATGGATCAGCAGGTGGGCGGCCCCTTCGGCATGGGAATGCAGCTTGGTATGGGTCTAAACCCCTTCGGTCCATTCGGAACCCTCAACCCGTTCAATCCTTTCAATAGAATTCTAGGAGCGGCTCCTCCCATGCCGCCAACGCCCAACGGCAACTTCTTCCAGCGTGTATTTAATTTTAATCCGAACGAGCTTGCCTTTTCGACTACGGAGGCAGCACCTGTCGCAGAGACATCAACCACCGAGAGATCAGGAATGTTGAACTTCGACTCCAGCACTACGCCTTCCAATACTCCGTCACCTCCAAGTACTCCAACGTCGTCCAGCACACCGACGCCTTCAAGCACAGAGACATCAGAGAGTGACATATTGGGCTCGGAAAATGATGACTCCCTGGAGGATGAGCCATACGACCGCGAGCTGATGACTGGAAGCAGCCTCGATAAGAAGCAACAACAAGAAGAAATAACGGCTAGCCAAATTGTTAGTAAGGCGACAGATCTTCTGAAGCCGGAAAAACGCAAGCGGCAACATTCGCGCACCAGCAGGCGCGTATCCCAAAAGCACAGATATCTCCAACAATTGTAGTCTTACAGTTTTGTAAACGGAACACTTAAATTGAATAAAATTTAATTTGTAGGTTTCAAGAATAGCGAATTAGTTAATGATTTCGGAGGGGTTTAGTGTCTTGTCTAAACAGATACAGACGTTCAGAAAGGCTGATATAATATTGTTTTCTTGAATGTTAGATTTTGATAATTGATATTCCTCAACCGCTCAAAATTGGGAATATGATTCTCTTCCACTTAATCTTATTCCAAAACAAACTTATTATTCAAAACTTGAATTATGCATTACCTTTTTCTAAACAGATATTAAATTGATGTATACCTTTTTACGATCGGATAAACTAAAAACCATCCACAATTATGGATAAATGTTATAGTATGCTTAATTGTTCGGAACCAATAGTTTTTTGCGATCTCCTATTAAAAATGAGAGCCTGAGAGGCAGAGTTAAGATAAAGCAAGTTAAGGAAATATCTTCGGAATGATTGAACTATAGTATATAATTCAGTTTTCCATATATTTTCTTATTGACCAACCTTGCCGATTACCAAATGGACACGCGATGAATAAGGCAATACCGCGATGAGTAAGCCAATGACCAACCACTTTAGGAGGTATTTTACGAGGATATATACATATATTTATAATTATTATGTGTACAATGTATCTTTTTCTCTTTGCTTTCCCGGTTCGTACTTCCGCCAAGGCAGAGCCAGCCACGCTCCACGAATCAAACAGAAAGCTCGCATTGGTGGTTAGCAATTTCGAACACGTAAGAGAAAAAGTCGAAAATAAACAATAAAGCAAACAACACACAAATCAGGAAAAACCACAGGTAAAACTGTGAAGACGTTGCAATATTTAAGAATTTTATGCTTATATGTGGGACTCTTGAAGTTTCGATGAAATGGGAACACCTTTCGGTGGGGAATTGAGGTGTTGCAAAACCTAAAGTTCAGGAAAAGATTTCTTCATTTCGATTTTTTGGTAGTTTCTGTCTTATACAGAACTCTTAATGCTCTTTAGGTTTTTAAAATATATGATAAATAATATATAAAATAAAATATACTTATGTATCTTTAAGTTTGTGAGATAAATGATTGTACATTATTTTCTAAACTTAACAAAAAAGGTAATAATCCAATGAATATGCAATATTCTCTTTTAAAGAAAATGATTATTTTTCACTGAAGAATAATTTAAAATTGAAATATTAAAAAGTGAACCTAAGACTTGGCTAAAATTTAAATATTACTTAAAGGTGAACAACTGTACCCCGTCAAAAGTACCGCGAAATGCTGACCTTGCTCTGATCCAGCTCGATTTGGGGCAGCTTAGGTTGACCGCTTTGAATCGGACCTTTTGCTAGTCGTAATTGGGAGTTCAAAACGCGAGGTTACCAGTTGCTAACCAATATTGGAATTGCAGAAAAATGCTAGACTCTGGAAGAAGTAGTTCGTGGACTCTGTCCCTCTTGGCAGGAGCCCTTTTCCTGTCCACGTCTTTAGCACACGGTTCGGGCATTTCAAATCGCATAGCGGTTCCTGGTCAGGCACAGTATTATCAAATGGTGGATGCCGGTCCCTTGGTGGCTCCCAAGGAGTCCTTGAAGCGCACCAATCGCTCGCTCCTGAAGTGGTGGGACGATCTATTTCCGCAAAATAATAATTGTTGCAACAACAACAACAACGTGCAGTATCCACCCGCCGCAGTGCTCCCCCCTACCAACAACTGCAACAATGGCCTCCTGCTCCAGGATCTGGATCCCTTTAAACAAATGAAACTCTTCAAGAAGCTGCCCGATCTCTTTCAC
The DNA here is from genome assembly GCF_030179895.1 of Drosophila kikkawai. Classification (NCBI taxonomy): domain Eukaryota; kingdom Metazoa; phylum Arthropoda; class Insecta; order Diptera; family Drosophilidae; genus Drosophila; species Drosophila kikkawai. Next base: position 5,434,070 of record NC_091728.1, read on the forward strand.
ACCACAAGTCCCTGTGGCGTCCAGTGTGGCGGTGGGTGTGCACAACCTCAGGCCAACTATGCGGCACCACTGAGTCCGAGCTATCAAGCTGTCGATGGTTATGGGGCCGCACCCGATGGCGGATACGCCAAACCCAATCCTGAATATAATGGCCCCGGTGATGGCGACGCGGGCTATGTGCCCCCTGCCCCGGCTCCAGCTCCTGCCTACGAAGTTCCTGCTCCGGCAGCCCCTAGTTATGATCCGCCCGCACCACCTGCGACAGACAGCTACGCCCCTCCTCCTGCTGAGCCTGCACCATTGCCTCCTGTTTACGATCCGCCACCACCACCAGCCGTAAGCTATGAACCCGCAGCGCCCAGCAGCTATGCCCAAACGGAGCCCGCATCCGACGGTTACGGCAAGGCGGTCCAGCCAAACTACGTCTCTTCGCCGCCGCCGCAAATCGTTTACCAACCAATCATCTACCTATCCGCTTCACCGGCACCCCAACCGGCGGCCCAGGTGGATCAGGGTTACGCCAGCCAGGCGCCATCAGCCCCTGTCTACCAGGCACCACTCCCGCAGACGCCGAGCTGCTATCAACCCCCGCCGCCAGCATCGCCCAGCTATTCGACTCCCACGTGCCAGACGCCCATCCGCCTGTCGCTGATCGACCAGCCGTATAGAGTAGCCCCGGAACTCTTTGAGGAATACAACTATCGTCTGGCCCAAAATCTCTTGTAGCTTGGCAATCGCATGTTCCCTTCAAATTTGTAAATAAAAAGGATATATTGATTTCGCAGTGTTGGCTTACTTGGGTTAAAAAAGCCTTTTCGACAGATACATTTAATATTTTTTAAAATATTTTTTGATGTGGAGATATTTTAAACTCCATATTAAATTCTGTAGTGTGAAACATAGTTACTTCTAAAAAAAACTGAGGGATTTATCCAAAAAATGTAGATATTAGGGAGATTTCGGGCTTCTCCCGAGTCCCAAAAATTTTGGTTTGTGGAGTTCATCCTAACTGTTCCTAGAATTATCCGATTTAAAAAAATATAATGCATTAGTTAAAGGATAAATGTACCGAGGTAATGTGGCCTTTTTTAATATATATATATGTTTTGTAACTTATCTTATTGAAAATGTAGAACTTATAAATTGTGTGTTTATGGGATAGCTTATACATAGATGTATATAAATATAAGTAAATATTACTTATTTTTGTGGCTCATTTAATTTTAATTTTCCCTTTATTCACCTTTATTTAGGTCTATTTTCAAAATGAATTATTTATATATACAGGTTTGGCGGTTAATGAATGCGCGGTCTGGTAACGCTGGTTGCCCGTGGCCACGTACATAGCGCTGCCAGCTATTTCGTTTATGAGACCAACATTGCCACATCGTTCGATTGTGAGCGACCATTCACTGTGCACTTCGATAACCGATAGCTTTTTAAATTCAACAGAGCTGCCATCTAATTTAGACACTAACGGCTGCGAAATTTAAACGCTGATATCTGGGACATAACTACTTATAATTAGTATTCGGGATTTATTGCTCAAAAAAACACTACAATTGAAATGTAGTTCAACATAAAATAATTCAAAATTCACTTCGGCAATCGAAACCTAGTAAGACCGGACACACCATGACTTTGATTGCCCAGTGGCTGGCCTCCTTTTCAGCAGGACTCTTGCTCTCCATCCAGACCATTAAGATTTTGAAGACGGTCAACGAGCAGGAGGGGGCAGCCAAAATCTCCGACCATCCGGACACGGCAGTGATCGATGAATCGGAGATCGAGGGTCCAGAGAGCTTGGGTTCCGAGCAAATCAGCAATGCCCTGCAGCACATTTTGAGTGGCGAGCGGAACTTTTGCAGCATTTATTTAGACGCCAAACACAATAACATTGCCAAGGGGCAGAAGTACGCTCTCGGTTCGGAGTCTCTCAATCGCTTGTTGGAGGACATAATGACCCCTGCTGAAAGTGTATACGCCAAGGAATTGTCCTTTGAGCCTGCCATGGATATCTGAGTATATATATCTGTATACCCTGGTTATTTAGTTATCATTAATGAAAATATAAATTATTTAAGGCATTCAGGTTTTCTTTAGTAAATGAATAAAGTTAAATAATATGTTTTAAGCTAATTGATTCAAAATCTAGTTTCCTGTCTAGTGTCCTTGTTTAAATGCAATGTAACGAGACTCCGTTTAAAGGCCAACAGCTGTGCACTCAATGAACTAGGCCTGATCTCTTTGGGGCTCCATTTCCAATGTGGTCTACACCAGTTAAACACCATTCCCCTCTTTCCGACACCCTTTCAGCAGTGTGTGTTATTGCAGCTGTCAAAGCAGCCGGTGTGCGGAAAATGATCCTGCAGCTTATTACAAGCTGGTAACTGCGAATGCGACGCCCAGTGGAGTGAAGGACTTACTGACGGCACTGCCAAAAAAAAAAAAAAGGTTACTACAAAAATTATTAACTTTAGACCAAAGTCTCCTAGTATATTCACTTTCGGGAGATCTCCAGAACTCTTTAGATATTTAAAATGCATTAAAAATGTGTCTGAAATCAAATGTTTCAGGAATCAAACTTATTTTATAACTTATAATTTATATAATTTCCAAAAATGAATTTCCTTTTCGACATTTGCTCTGCTTTCTGCTGAATTTTCTTCCCGAGTGCACAAACCCTCTGCTCATTGTGAGTCTGCGGGACGAAGGATGTGGTAGGCGGACATAATGCAAGCATTGGCAAGCCATGGCAAACAAATGTCACAGCCGACGCAGTGCCCTGTCATATGGTAACCCAATTAGTGTAATTTGGTTTAAGGCAGCTGCTCACACACCACACACCACACACACACTTCGCTCTCCGTCTGCCGAGCTTTAATTAAACCACAAAGTGCACAGCAGCAGCAAATAAACGGCTTTAAAGGAAAGCCGGCGGCTTCAGCAAACAGCTAATGAATGTTGCTCTCTCAGTGCCCACAGGGCATAAGTTATTGCCACTAAGTTATGGTTGCCATCAAAGGTGCCACCGAAGGGGTTTTAACTCAAAAGGTTGGAGAAGTGGCCTTGTGAAATTTACTCAAGACTCAATGTTGGATATAAAGACAATTATTGCAGCAGCTGCAGGACTTAATGGGTTGTTGTTTTCCCAGAAGCACTAATTAAGAATTCTCTATTTCACCAAGCTAACTAAAATTAGTGCAATTAAATTTAGGTATAGCAGAGACAGACAAACATTTGCAAACACTTGCTCTAATTGAAAACTGTATGTTAATGGCCTTTTTGATATCAATGGCTGATCCCGGCTTAGTTTATCTCAGACTTTTGTCTGACCACAAACAGCAAACCTTTCTGTAACCAGACATTAATCACATTTAAGCCAAATTAATACTAAATGCATGGGGCGGCAGACCACACCGAAAATGTCTGGAATTGTGGGAGGCAGGACAACAACTAAACATTTAATAAGCCAAAAACAAGCGAACGTCGACGCCATTGTACGTGACCTCATCTCGGGGTCTGAAGCTCGGCGAAGGCTGTGTGCCTCAGTCTGGGACCGAGACTGGGACTCGAATGAATCAGACCGCACATAGATCTCTGTCAGAGGCATTAGCATTAGCAGCGGAACAGGGACGAGCCAGCCAAAGATAGTTCATCAAAACTGACAAGCCCATTTCGCTGCTGGGAGTAGCAGTTTGCTTTGTCTCTCTACACTTGGTAAAAAGCTTAATAATGTTTCCAAGAAATTCTAAAATAATTAATTCGATGCTTATGAACTTGGGGTACCAAATTTAGATACTTTTTTAATATTTGTATAAATCGCTATAAATATTTAAAACAAGATTTAATTATGATACCTAATATTTCTCCTTATTACAAGTTTGTCTATATTTTAATTAAGTACTTAAATATATTCTTCTTTAAATTTCATATTTTTTCCATGTGCATTTCAGCTGAAAGCCAGCTATGGATATCCACGACATAACAAAACTGCAGGGAAAGCTTCGCTCCACTAGCCAGCGCCTTGCTCCACCCACTTGAACCAGAAGAACCACGGCCAGCAGATGAGAAATATTCATCAGCATTTACGTCACGCAGCGCGCAAAAGTCGCCGGAGAAGGATATGGGGCAGGACAGGACGAGAGGGAACCTGGCACACTGGCTGTCAGTAGATTTATGTTGACATTTCAATGACAGTTGTGAAAATGCTTCCATTTTATGTGTGCCTTGCTGTGCTGTGCTGTGGCTGTGGCCACCGAGTCCGGATCTGCGTCTCGTCTTTCATCTTAAATTTTCGCAAATTGGTTTATCACAGCAGCGGCAGCTTAAATTATTTCCAATCACGTATCACTCACGAATTGGGAAAAGGATGTGTCGCAGCAGTCACGCGGATGTCACGATCCTGGCGGGCAAATAATCATGGGACACGCACTGCTCGTGAATTTATGGAGAACAAGTCGTTTGCCAAATGCTAAATTGTTATGGAGTTCAACAAGGTTCTGGGTGTACAAATTAAGTTGGAAAATCCTTAAATACACTGATTTTTAATTCATTTCCTTAGATCTTTCCTTAAAAGCATAAATTTCTATTAAGCATGAAATTAAGGTATCAATAATTAACCAATGAACGAATTACTCTTTCTTTCTGTATCAAAATGATCAGAAACAACATATAAAACATATCCACATAAATCCTAGAAAATTAATTGAAGAATAAAACCCTAAGGTACTGTACAACAGATGACAAGCATAGCTCAGGGATATTCTCTGAAATTTTCAACTCATACTTCTGGCAGTCAAAAAACAAATTGCTTGCGTGCCAGCCATCAATTTTTATTAACTTGATAAAGTGCTTTATGGCAGGCGTTGGGAATTTCTGGTTATGCAACAAGTTATTAGCAACGAAATGGAAATGCCAAGTGGGCGTGGAAGAGGTAGCCCAGCCGCCCAGACCCACCAAGCCACATCCTTCCGTGGGGATCCAGTGACAGCAGCTGCCGGATTCGCTCGCCTCTACTACAGCTGGTGTCAAGGAATAATATTTGCATTGTTGTAGCCAAAAAGGGGGGCGACTTAAGTGGGCCAAGGGGGTTATCTGGGGTGTTCCGAGGGGGTTTAGGGTGGATTTTTGGGAGGCGGATGTTCTCAATGTTCAGCATTTCAATAAGCTAAAGCCAGCTAGAGAGGTGGCGGTCCCTGCTGATGGGGGAATTTCATTAAGCAAATAACATGAAGTTATGAAGCAGTTACCTTCATAGTTAACTGCCAGGGGGGATTCCATGGGTCTTGTTAATTTTACTTCCTGTTTTTCCACTGCTTTAAGTTTTTTAACAGGATAATAACTCTATTCTGTAAGGATTTACTTTTCAGTTTTTAAATGAAATAAATCCGTTTGCTTGATTATTTTTCTCTTTTTTCAGTTTCCAAGCAAACAATTTGTACTTTATTTTTAGAAACAGGTTTCCCCAAAGACAGTTCCATTAAATAATTGCAAAAGGTTGAGGGAAATGATCCATATTTCGTTCAAAGTACATGGAGTCCTTAGCTGGCAACTCCTAAATTCCATTAACTGGCACACACTCAAATCTGAACAAGAAATTTCACAGAGGAAGGAACTTCGGGCTATCTGAGGGAATTCCATTTGCAGGGATCTCATCCTGCATATGAAGTTGCTAAAGAAAGTGCACACAATATCAAGCATTTGCATATAAAGTACATATATAAATAAAGCAGGATATAGAGCTGGCCACTTGCCTTAATTAAGCTTGAAGGTGGGATATCCCAAAGTTTAATTCTGTGTACGATGGAAGGCACTAATTGAAACATATGTACATATACTCACAGTGGTGTTTATCTTAATAGGAATAAAGCAATAAATTTGCCAGTAATATTTTATATATATATTTTTAAAGAATTTTATTTGTTACTAAACATATGTTATGAAGTTAACAAAAATGAAATAGTTTGAGAGAGCTTAAAGTCTTTTTATTGGGTTTATTTTCCGGTTTATTTTGGGTAAAATTTAGATGTATTTCTGGTGTAAATAAGAAAATATATTTTACTTAAACATTTTAATATATTTATATCATAATTATTATTATTATAACATAATTAATATTTAACAACTTCTCCCTATTATTTTCTCGGCAATTATACTTGACCGAATGTGGCAAAAGACCATATAAAATGTAATTCACAAATGAAGATTTATGTAACACTCACTCTCTGTTTCTGTTTGTTTGCCAGGACATAAATCAATGCATCCTGCCACAAGTTGAACATCCTGGCACCCGACTGTAGAGATGATATTTCCCCTTGTTTCCTCCCATTGTCCATGTCATTTGTGCAGACTCAAATTGCGAATTGTGAGTTTTGCATTTAAAGTGCATCATTTGACATTTGTGTTTGTGGATTTTAATTGTGCGTGTGACAGGAGCATAAGGTGAAGCAAATTGGAATTATAATTACATTGTGCTCACCTGTTAACAATAAGTTGACTCACCAAGATAATTCTATGCTGAGCAATTAGTGCTCATTTTACGTAAAATTATGGATCGGATTTTATGGTTTAAGCTGAGTTGAAAAAATGTTTATGTACTTTATTCCCAAAGAATTTTTGTATATTTTTTAAATTATTTAAAAAACTCTTGGTTTTCTGATATAAATATAAATATACCTGCCAAAGCCATGTATTTTCATTGGTTTAATCAAATTTCTTCATCGCAAAAAGTTAAATATTTTATTTCATATATTGTTTTACAATTTTTCTCATCACTGATAATAGACAATATTTTTTGTAGAATTTGCAGAATTTATTAGCTCATGAAAATGAAATGAAACAAATATCATATATATTTCTTGTTGCTTTCTAGTCTATTATTTGTGGTTTCCCATTGTTAATTGTACATATCAATTCACAGGAAATGAGAGCATCACATATCTCTCACTATCTGTCATAAGTTGAACCCAGGAAAAGTCCTCCTATGGTCATCAATCAACGCCTGACTCCCTGCAGGGAATTGGATTTGCAAGAGGATAACTCACTTAGTCCCGACTAGACTTACATGGTTCTATCCCTGAACTTAATTTCCGGGTGAGTGGGAGTGCCACATGGCCAGCAGCTGGGCCTGGTGAGCGAGCTGCCATCTGACGATTTTCCCGCGGTTCACGGAGGTCAGACGCAGTTGCTCGCGAATGGAAACTTCCGGCAGCGGCTGGTTTAGGTCGGGTAAGTCGGTGAAATCTAAAACATCAGGAGGAACAGCAGTTGCCGCCTCAGCAATATCATTTATCTATAAAAATCACACCCAAATAAGGGATTACATTGATATTTACATACAAAATTACAAATTATCCACCTTAATCTTCGGGGGTCCCATTACTTCAAAGTCCAATGGGACTCTGCCTTGGAGCAGATACTGCTTCTTGGGCATTAGGTAAGCTTCCGTAAAAACCAAATCCACACTATTTTCCATTTTAGCTGAAAGTGATTAGCCAGATTCTTTATTTTTCACAACGGACAGTAAATCCAAAGCCTGCTGAGTGATGTAAATTAATCGGGGATTCCAGACTCTAGTATCAGGCAAAAAGCATGTCCATCAATCCCAAACAAATTGGCAAGGCTGCCGGAGTGCAATTAAAAGCCTTTTCACCTCCGAAAATCCTCGGACCGAGGGCCCTCGATTATTTATGTACTAAATGCAGATAAAGTTTCGTTTTTAAGGCCTCGAGCATGGACTCTTCTATCCGGGATTCCGAACCTTTCTATGCACTTTTGCTGGTGGGGCCAAAAAATAAAATTTATTTACAGTTTTCCGGCCGGAGGTTCGGGTTCCGAAAAACGGAAGCCAGTCGGTGGGCGGGGATTTTAAAGGGGAGTCACGTTCTCTGCGAAAATGGAAATGGTTCGGAATTTACAGCAAAAAAAAAAAAGAAAACCAAATGGGCGAAGCCCTAATCGTAGTGAAAGTCCTGCTCTATTATTTTCCCCTCTTTTTTTTTATTTTGCTGGTCGGTAGGCCTAATGAAATTTTCGTTTTATGGCAAATGCAGCCGGGAAAATTGCAGGTGAAAGCTTTTCCTGTGAAAGCCCTCCCCCGAACGAAGCGTGAATGTTGTGTTTCGAAAATCCCATTTTTTGTGGGCACTTTAATTTGAGTGGTGCCCGGATCGGAAAGGTGGGTCCTCCTATCATAAATAAACAAAGGCTGTAAACCATCTGATATTCCAGCCGTTCCCAAGAGCAGAATACTTATACCTTTTTTCCTTTTGCATTTTATTGCCATCTCTGGTTTGTGTCCCTTGCATATCCGGTGCGTAAGTTTATTTGTCTCCGAGAAGTAACAATACCAGCAGGTTATCTTGCGGTCTCTGGCGGTCCAAAAACTCAACTTGAAAGGCGGTCAGCACAAAAAAAAATATGTATATAAAATATGGGTAAGCTTTACGGTGGACCTAGTAGCTTATCTTTTTGTTTAAAAATAAAATAAAACTAGTATTCTTTGAAAACAAACGTCTATCACTTTTAGGAGCTTGATCATGCTAAGGAGAATTTCAAAACAACATTTTTAATTATTTTTGGTTAATTAGTATATAAATTTGTACATTATCAGAATGAACAGAGGATATAGCATGGCGTTACAATTCCTACAGAAATACGAAGAGTGTCTGAGGTACTTTTACCTAAAAGTTTTAAAGGGCAGATGGTCGCCGATATTTAAAATTGCAATGTGCTTAAATTGACAACCAAGAAGAGGAGGTTGTATGTTATAGAAAAGATAGCAAATAGTGTAGTTTATGAATTTTAGTGAATGTGTAAATATTAGTTAGAATAGATTGAACCAGGAGGAGGATATATGTTATAGCAAGGATAGCATGCCGCAGCATCTTAAATTTAGAAATTGTACTGCAAGTCTAAGTATTTGTAATATACTTATATGTTTCGTAATAATAAAACATACATTGTACAACCAATTGATGGACAAACTATACTATAATTGGATTTTCTTATGAACTCCAAGCCATAACGTAGAATAAAAATACAAATAATTCCTTGAATATTATTAGCAAATTTTTAAAACTTGTCCTGCCCAAAGTCAAGCCCTAGAAGTACCACTGTGTCTGGCAACAATGTAAAGTTCAACTAACCATGACTTGACTGTGGGACTGCAAAATGCCCGTACAAGCTGAACACATTAAGTTTCAACTTTAACCCCTGCACTAACACACTGACGCAGGTGTGACTTACGCTCCCCCTAGAGCCATTACCCCCTTCGCACACTAAACCAGAGCCACCAACAAGTCAACAAAAATTGTTGTTTCAAGTTAGTTTCTATTTTTCGCTTTTGTCGACGCTTTTTAACTTTTCCTGTCACTGGTTTCCTTGTTTTTTTGTTTTTTTTTTTTTTGTCAGCCACATTTTAATTTCATATTTTATGCAGGGGCCGGGGTTCAAGCTGTTCTATAATGAAGCCAGCTTCTTGTAGCGGCTAAGCAGCAAAATATGACAAAATGTTGAGCCAGCGGGGCATATTTTAAGCCTTCCTCCAGAGCTTAGCAGCTACCACAAGGACACTGGCAGAAATAAAGGGAGTCCTATCCACGGAGATTATATAAAAGTGACTTAATAGAGTTTATAGTCTTTATTTTGTAGTTTATTTACATTTTAAAAACATTTCAATGACTGAAAACTTTGGTATTTTAATGGAGACATTTGCAAGCCTTTTTCTTTTATTTAAAATTTTAAGTGCACTACCCCATCAAGAGTTTGCTCTCCCGGAACTCCCGAAAATTTCCGCGTGCTGACAGCGGAAAATGTCACAAAATGTTGGCGGCGGTGGCGCTGACTTTTCTGCATGAGTCTGCTATTTTATATTATTTTTTTATTTCAGACGGAGGACTCTCTCTCTCTCAGACGACTATGACTATCGCATTCATATTTTTTGGCCTTTTACGACTTTTCATAATCTTTATGGGCGGGCGGACGGGCTGCTGGCGCTGGGGGCGTGGCTCAGCGCTTTTTACAGCTCAAGGAGTTACGACGCTTATGAGTGCAATTTAAATTCAAAAGCCGCTTAAATTTATTTCGAGCCAAAGCTTCCTGCGTCGGCCTGCACTCACTTAAGTCAATTTTTGTGTTACAAATTTTACATTTATGACAAGCAATTTAACTTTTGCCTAATTGCGCGACATGCAAAATTGCAAGTTAACTTCATGGGATCTCCCCTTTCGCTGTCAGCTCTCCATCTGCAGGATGCCCGAAGTTGTGTGTCCTGATGGTTCATTAAATGTAACTTTTGCCTTTGCCGGAAAGGCGGCACAGCGGGTGAAGAAAACTTTTTGTTCCAGCTTTCGAACGACGCGTCGGCAGGGAAAACTATCTGAAGGAAAGGGATCGAGGCTCAACTCTGGGGGTTAGCCAAATAGAATGGCTCATTAGGATAGTGCGGGAGCAACTTATTGGATTAGTTGTGCCCTCCGACAGCCCTTGGGGCTGTAAGAAGATTTTCTGTCATGCGATGCTCACTCTGCAAAATTTTCAAAGGGGGAGATAATATAGACTTATTCTGGCAGATTTTCTGAGGAGGAATAGATTACACAGATTGGAAAAAACCTTGTAGATTTTCATACGGAAAAAAGGGAACAAAGGAATAAGCCTGATAAGTTTAAAGTCCTGAATTTGTATCCTTTTAAAATATTAAAATGGATATAATTTAGTTAAATTTGTAATCAATCTATCTCTTTACAAATTTCTGTCTATATTTCTGCCAATTTACAGTTCTCAAAAACAATAAGTTTATTCAAGTTTAACAAGTTTTCAGATAAACATTTTCACACTAAAAACTTTATCCGCATTTTCGTAACAATTTTCTACCCCCTTCTTACCCATTTATTTATGAATATTTGAATGCTTCGTAAAAAATGGCAACTTTGTGAACAAGTTCTGAGTTTTGCTTAAAAGTTGCACCAACTTAAAGACAACTTGAAACTTTCAGCCCGGGCTAATCTCATTGGCGAAACTTAAGTTTGTCTATCCGCCAATTAGCAAAAAGCAAGATTTTCATTTCGCATGCAAGTGAAGATGTCAAAGTCTCGGTTGGGAAAATGGCAAAAGATTTTTCCGGCTGCGTTAAGTCGCTGCGCTTCGAGTGCTCGAAGCGTCGAAGCGGATCGACTATTGTCTTAATTTCTCCCCACGGTCTCTTTAGTGCTCAAACTGGCGAAAAAAGGAGTCGAGCGGTGGGGATGAGCTGCTGGAAAATGCTTTTCGCTCGGCAAAAGGATTTGCATTACAAACTCCATTTTGTAGTTGCATAAACTGATTTATTTAGCGACTTCACTTATGCGCCACTCAACGTTAGCTGAAAATCCCTCCTTGCCAGTAAAAGCCAGAAAAACAAACGCGAAATTAGTTTCGTTAGCTTTTAATATGCACAAAGGATTATACGAAATGCTTTCTGCTAAGAGCAATTCTGAAAAGGGAAAATTATCAATGCATGATGTACGGAAGAGGATTTTCCCATTGGCAGTTAAAAAAAAAAAAGATTGCTGTGGCGAAAAGCTGTGAGAGTTTTTGCCCAATGGATTTAAAATTGACAAAGAACTGATCGTTTTTTTTTCTACATTTATATTGTTGGAAATGTTGTTTTGTTAAAAAATAATCAATTCTTTTCAAGCTAACAATGGAATTCTGAATAATCAAGCATTTCTAACCTCGTTGCCACACCAATTGTTATTTTCCCAAGTTAAGTTTTTAAATGATATATATAAATTGTAAAATGATCATTACATTTCCCCATCTTAACCAACAATTTGAGCTGAATGCAACTCAACGTTCTAGCCAAGTTTTCTTGCTGACGACATTTTTCGAGCCGCAACATGTTGGCAAAAACCAAAGTTTTCCTGAAGTTAAAGTTTGTCTTGGCAGGACAGACCGCAGCAGCCCGACTTGGAGCCCAGTCTGTGGCCATGTGGCACTTGCTATTCCCACTCTCCTCTGTCAGCCCCTGACCTCTGACCTCAGGCCCAAGTGGAGGCGTAATTTAAAAGCTGGCCGGGCAAGACAAGACAAGACAAGAGGTTTGCATGAGTTGGCAACTGTAGTTTACCATTTTTATTTAGCCATCATTTGCCTTTATGACTGCTGTGGTAATCCTGTCGAGGATGTCCTGAAATCCCACCATGATTTGGCCATTTTATCGAGTTCATTGCGAAGTTCTTGAAAACTTTGTGCAAGTGTTGCAAGTTTTACTGACTTCATTGTGGGCCAGGTTTTTTCGGGGCCAAGTTAATGACAGCCACGTGGGGCATTTTCTTCGTGGAAAATTGCTCATTAAAAAGTAATAAATGTCATTCGGGGGAAAATTAACTTTGTCTCCGTCGGAATTTCTTTTTAGATTAATTTTTAAAAAAGACTGAGTGCCTCTTAATTTAATGTAATGCTTAACTATGTAAAGAAATTTAATCGAAATCTAAGCAACCTTAAAAAAAGAATCTACAACAATGTCTCATAAAATGACTTTATTTGATGCTTTAATTAACTAAATATAGCAGTTTGCTCTAATATTATAACCACATGTGGATAGTGCTTACACAAGATGGGTAAATTATTTCCATCAGCTAGTCAAAAACCACACAAAGAAGCAGCCAACCAGGACAAAGGATAACTGACGCAGACATGGACAATTACTGAGTATGTAACTGGAGTAGAGTGTCAGGGCACGGAGACAAGTGGCAGGGTGACCGCAGCAACCACAGACGTTCATGAGGATGCTGAGAACAGCAGCAGGTCAAGTGGATCTGATGGACAAAGTGGAGGAGACCAGCCAGCAAGCCGCAGATATCAACAAGGCAACTAATTGTCCAGGTTATTGCCAAGATTGTTTGATTGGTCGAACATTTTCAATATTTTCTGAAAACAGCCAGCAGTCGCCAAACCTTGTTTTCCCCAACTGAATTTCCCAAAGGAAAACCTCAAGAATTCCACCTTTCCGTTGTTTGCCTGGCCATTCCAAACAATAAGTTGCCATTTTACTGCCGAATGCTTAACCTTGTCCTCAATCGTAAAGGGAGCAGCCAGCCTCCAGTTTTTCCCCCTCGCTTTCTCTCCAGATGTTGCCCAAGATTATTTTCACCATTTTCATTGTGCCCTTTGTTCGGTTGCCTAGAAGAGGAAAAATTGAGCAAAAAAAGAAGGAGGAGGGGGAGTTTTCGTGGGCAGGAGCCTAATCAGATATTTACGCCACAGGCGGTGGCTCAAAGTAGAAAAATATCCCGCGGAACAACTCCTCTACACAGGAAATAAAATTGTGGTTTATGTTGTTTAAGCAATTATTTTTTCAAATCTATTAAAATTCATGACTAGATTAGTTAGCTAATTTCTTTAAACAATGAACATTACCTATTTATTTTCTGTATATAACTTTTTCTTTCTGTTTACTCATATTACATTTGAGCTTTGGGCTTTCGATTCTCGCTGGGTGTTAGAATAAATGAGAAGCATTTAGGGCCAAATCCCCATGGCAGCCCAGCATCGGCCACAGTCCGAATCCGAATCGGAATCGATATGTGAGCTCTCCATCGCTGTGCTTCTCTCGTTTCCTGGGATATCCGAGTCCTGTCAAGCGGCCTGTATTTAATTGGCAGCATTTGTCAAAAAATCTCATGGCAATGCTGGTAAATTCTGCATAAATTTGAGTGTTGGTCTGGCTGAAAATTAAGGCAGGGCGGGTGTGGCATAAATCCTTAAACACACATCTGCAGTGGAACGTGTCCAAGTAGGAGAAGCCAAGAAATCGGGTCGCAATTCCACTTTCCTCGCCTCGGAGCTCTTTGTGTGTTCCCTGTTTGATGTGGGGAGCTTCTGGGAAAGGAGAAAAGTTTATGGAGCACATTTCACTTGACCTGCTTGGAGGATTGAGATCGTTGAGAGCGAAAGGGAAATGGGATGGAAGCCGTTCGAGGAGCGAATAAAGTTTGCTAAACATTTGCATTGTGTGCCAAGGCAACCATTAAAGGGGATGCTGAGGGATAACTTCGAACTGAGAACATATCGCCCTGATTGACTGCCTGCCCCTCTTAATTATCTTCCATTATGAGCTGGGATTAACACTCGATTGCATTTGAGGCGCTTTAATCGCTGCTCAACCGCAAGGCTGCGATTTCCGTATCCCCGCTGCTCCTCCTGCCGAATTGCACTTCCGGTTCAATTGGCCGACCTCGAAAACGGAAGGATATTGCGCCTTCTGTGCAAATTGGGGGTGTGGCCAGTTGATGGGTATTATTAATAACAGGGCAGTTCCATGGGGTTTCCCCCTCCGCTTGCCATCCTGCAACTCGAAATATGTATGAATAAATTATTGATAGCCGAATTCACTCTCGCGTGGAACTTGATTCTGGCCAGGAGGCGAGCAGCATTCCAACAGTCGCTGCAAAAATGCAAATATTGAAATAGTTAGGATTGGGAGTGCTCCTTTGCCTCCTCAAGGGGCACCCTTAATCCTTGACTGCCTACCAACCACAGGGGCTTAAATGGGATATGGAATTCATAGGCAGATAGCTCCTGTTTCCCCTTCTCTCTCTGGCTTATTGAAAGTGTGTGCAAATCACGGCAATGGGAATTAGCAGGGGTTGAAGTGCATGGGGATTATGTTTGGTCAGCTGCATATTTCTGGCCAAATTGGCAAACAGCACGAGTAATCTGACCCATATGAAAGCCCACATATTAGCCATGTCAGGTGGCTTTGCCTTCAAATTGGATCTGTCGAAAGATGAAATGAAAGGATTCACAGAGGGATTTAATATTCTAAAATGAAGTCACTTAGATTATAATGCTTCATTTCGTTGATTTTTAATATATATATTATACGATATAATACATGAAGAAAAAAAGTAAGTAAGTAAGTAAAGTAAGTAGAAAATGTAAACGAAACTCCCAGATCTCAGTGCTCTAAATAAAGGACACTTTAATCAGGACATGGCCAACAATGAACCATCTTCTGCCTTTAGTATCCACCCAAAGATTAAGCCCGACAGGACACAACCACGAAGTATCCACGTCACAAACAGGAACAGGACAGCCAGCTTGAGCGGAGACGGCCGACGAGGACGATAATCAACTGTTAAACAGCCGCAGTTTCTCCTTCCTTCCTCCGCCAAGGACCGCTCTCATCGCTTCGCTGCAGGAGCAATTAAGTTTCCGAGATTCAGTAATTGCGTCAAGAACGGACAGCGAAATCAGCTAGACGCAGCCACGCCCCATTAGCCCCGCCGACGAGTTAGTGGTTGCCTATTAAAAAATCATAAATTAAACGGGGGATTTCTGTGTGTTCTTTCTTTTCTGTAGTCCATCCTCGATTCCTTCCGCTCAAGTTGCTAGAAAAAATACTTTTTTGTTGCCAATAAAGTGAGCTTTGATTGCTGTTGGGTGTTTATTGTGACGCACTGTTTGCTGCCACGCCCCCAATTTCCCAGTTTATGGCCACCGAAAGAGGCGAAAAGAGAGACACATCTGCAATCTGTTTTTCATCCATTTTCACTGCGTTTTCATAGCCTCAATTGTTAATTAATTTTCGTCTCTCTGTGGTTTGTTTCTTGTCCATTCTGCTGTGCCTTCGTTTGTGTTTGATTGTGTTTGGTTAATTTTCCTTTTGTTGTTTAATTTTCTCTGGCTTTTTGCCGAGTTTCCCGAACGAATAAAAAATATTTTCAAAACTGTTTGCACTCAGCTGATGAACTCTTTAAAAATGCAGCCAAAGTAACAATCAAAATGACTTAGCCAAAGGCATTCCTTCTCCTTTAATCTTTTACATTTTCATTCTTAATCTCTGATTACGGAAAATTCTGATTCTGGCAGCCTTGAAACATGGATTTTCCCTTACATTGTGTCATAAATTGTAAATAAACTGGGGGCCGCAGTGAAATCACAAGATGAGCCATAAACTTTTGAAAGACAAATCATAAAAACGGGGGAAAAACATAAATTCCTGTTTGGGATATGTAGCGGGAAAATATGTAGCTTAAAGAAAGTAATTTATTAAACGTATAAAGAACTCACAAGGGTAACTGAATTTGGAGCAACACATATTGAAACATGGAGCTTGCTCAATAAAACTGAGGAATTCTAATTGTACAATCTCATTATTTAACCTCTCGCTCCTCTGTTCCCATTTTAATAATATTTAAGCAACCTTTTGGTCACTTTCTCCAGTCATTAATCAATTTCCCGTCCCTCCTTCCGCATTCGTCACACCCAAGAGCAGAAGGATATCATGATATATTACTAGGGGCCAGCTCCTCTGGAATATTTCTTTAATTAAGGCTCAGAGGCAACGCACATCCCGCTGAGAGGGAGGAAAGTAGCGGAAATTTAATAAAAATGTCACAGCTGAGCTGCAGAAAAGGACCTTCTCATTCCCATTCTCGTTTTCAATTTCCCCAAGGACCTTGGCCACCTCCCACGATAATTATGAAATGGACGACATTTTTTCAGCTGTCGCCGGGTGAAGTTTTTCCAGCTGCCAACTGACCACTGGGAAAAGCTTTAAGGTGGAAAAATCATGAAAAGTGAGAGGAAGGAGATGGAGGGACTGATTTGCATGATGATGCTTCACTTCCTTTCCTATTCCAAACTCATGCTTCCTTGTCCTTGTTCCTTCCACCACATCCGCATCCACATGAATAAATTCCAATGGCCAATTTTGGGAAAACTTCCTGGCATGTGGAGGGAGGTGGGACACACAGGGCTTCGTGGTTTACACGTGGTGCCAATGTCATCCCGGCAACATTTTGACAATTTGTGGAAAACAAATAGGAAGCGCAGGAGGAAGAGTTTCCCCGTTTCGCTGCTGAATTATTCATAAATATGCAACGCATTTTCAACTTTGTTTTGGAACCTATGGAAAATTCCCCGGAACCGATGACAGGCCAAGGAATATGCCGTCACAGATTTGTCGCACGAGAATCCTGAGAAGTTGAGCCTGACGTTGAACCACCTTTCGAACAAGTTGTAAGACATTTCCTGGCCTTCGGGCTATGTAAATCAGCTCAAGTTGCTTGGAAATGGATATCCATTGATGGGATTATGTTTGATATAAGGTAAATGCGGAAGGAGATGTGGATGCGGATATCGAATATGCTGATAAACACAATAGGTAACCTCGTTAGTTGGTTCGTTGATTTTTTTGGCATATCTTTAATTGTTTTGGATTAATGGGTTACTATATTTTTGGTTGATGTTTAAGTATATCTTAATTCTTTTCTTTTACCGCAAACTAGTTGAGGTCCTGTTCTGTCTGTCTCCCTTAATACAGAATTATAAATTATTCTCCGCCGCAGCCTCTCTCTATTTTGTGAGCTTTATCCACAAACCAGACTGTTTCCCTACCAACCATTTCCCTCATTTTTTTCTCTACATAGCCGTTTTATGGTTTTGTACTTAGCAATTAACGAGTTTACTTTTTTTAGTGCTGCTCCCAGTGCCCGCATCAAGTGGACACATCCACTTCCGCTCTCCTCTGCTTTTTCCCCCTTGCAGACCCCTTTTAATGCCCTGTCTCTGCCCCGAAAACACCTCCCAGTTGGCTCGTTGCTCTCAATTAGAGTGTCACTTCCGTTTGGAATTTAGTTCGCTGCTGGACAAATTTACCTATGTGCAGGTGCTGTCACCTCCGCTTTTCCAGCCATCTTTTCTCCCTTCCGCTCTTCCAGATGCCATAAAAACAGAACTCGGACACGAACTGCATTGCGGTCTTTTCCTCCTCGGGGGATGCTTAATGTGGGGAGGATAAGGCCAGAGTTGGGGATGTGGATGAGGAGAGACTCAGACTGGGAGTTCTCTTTGGGTTCGGTTGAGAAATTATTCGAGTTCAGAGAGTTGTTAATGTTAAGGGAGAAATACGAGGGCCTTAATCAAGTTCAAGGTCCGAGAAAGGGCCATTCTCCACTCCGCTTCAATAGCCTTCCTCGGTGGAAATTGCCATTTCAATTGCATTAAATTCTGTTCGTGGACAAAGGAAACTTGTCACGACTTTTCTCGAGTTCTGGCTACAAATGAAAGCACATTATTCTCGGGAGTTTTCACCTCCCCAACAACTTATTACCTCTTCCCTTCACAATCACCTCTCTACTTAGCTGCTTTCTTTCCAGAAAATGCAACGGAAATTATTTCAAAATAAAAATTGCACAGCCAAAGAAAATGGGAAAATGTCAAAGAATTTTAAGAGTCGCAGAGGAAGTGTGACGTTACGGGAACGCAGGAAGTATTGAAGCGGAGACTCTGATTGAATTGGTGTCGGAAAATCGGAAAACACAGACGGGAACATAAAAATAACAGAGACGAACTTTCCACCTGAGCTGTGGGGGAGGTGGGGCTCGGTGGCAGCTTCCATTTCCGGAAAAGGTTCCAAACACATGTTGCGGCTCACCTTTCACTTCCTTTTCCACTTTAATTTGCCTTGCAGCTTTCCTTGGGGCTTTTCATCTTCTTCCCCTTTCCCCTGCGGTTTCTCGGTAGGAAGTTAACATTAATTATAGGAAAAGTGCTTGCGAAAACATTTTCACATCATTAAAAATTATTTATGTGGGCCAAGTCAAGGATAACAGGGAGCCAAGGATACAATTTAAACGGAATTAATGTCTGTCTTCGCTTTTCTCTTGGGCTTCTTCCTGGGGCAGCTAAACATAGAAGTAAAGACAGTTATGAGTGCAGAATGGACTGCAAGGATCTTCCAGGATCCAGGTACCGTCCGTTTCATTGAAATTTGCATAATTCGTCGCGAATTCTGTGGCCAACATTTAACGAGCCAAACAATTTGTCAGCGGACCAGCCTCGAATTATTCATGGGTAACAAAAGGGGGAGTTTGCCTCCAGGAGCAGGTGTGAAAATAGGGGGAGGTGGAGACGGACACAGGTGGGCATTTCCCCCTGTCTGCAGAGCAATCAACTTTTGTGTCTATGAATTTGTAATTGGGGAGAACACAAAAGTTAAATGGCGTGGAAGCAGACTAGAAAGTAATTCCAAGGACAGAAAAGGAGATGGGAACAAGTAAATGTCTGGGATTCTCCTCAAAGTGAGTCGAATTATTCACCAACTGAATTCAAGAAGCTAATGGTCAGGAATAGGGCAGCAAGTAAGTAGGAAACTAGGGCCTTTAAACAAGTTTTTAAGGTATTAATAGTCACAAACTAAACAAGAAATATTTACTTAATTTTTGTTATAATACACACCACTTTTTATTTACAAGTGCACTGTTTCAATGATTTATTTACATATTTTGGTGTGCCATAGACCATCTATTTACTTAACCTAATTCAATCGATGGCTGCAAACAACCAAAAAGTGATTAGTGGCCAATTAGAAACAACATCAGACAAAAGCCAAAACACAAATGGAGCTGCAACGAAAAAGTGCGTGTAAAATGAGAGAGTGGAAATGGGAAAAGATGCCAAATGGGAAAACAATTCCTGAATTAATTGGGAAATACCAAAAACCAACAGAAATTATACAGAAAGGGTGGAATGCGAATGGTAACATTTCATTTGCGGTCATCGGTAAATAATTTAGAGTTGCTGCAGTGGGAAATGTATGCTACGCCCCGCAGCTCTCTCTCTTCTTATCCTGATGATATATTCCCCCTATATCCGCGACTGAGCTATTTAATCAGCAAATTAAACAGGCAAACAATGGGGGCGTAGAATGGGCGTGCCAATAGGGCAATGACAATAGAAAATGGCAGCGTGAAAAATTGAAAATGATGGCTTTAATTTCGATTACGTGATGTGGATGTCAGTGAGCATATGAGGAATATATTTGATGGAATATAGGTAGAGGGAAAGTATGATGGAGAGAACATTTATATTTGTTTCTCTGGTTCTCGAGTCCTGATCTGACCGCTGTTCTGTTCATAGACTATGTTATTATGTGTAATAAATGAATCAAATATTGCTGAGGCTCCGATAGGCAATGGGACAGCATAACA
Source organism: Drosophila kikkawai (assembly GCF_030179895.1). Taxonomy (NCBI): domain Eukaryota; kingdom Metazoa; phylum Arthropoda; class Insecta; order Diptera; family Drosophilidae; genus Drosophila; species Drosophila kikkawai. Next base: position 5,454,049 of record NC_091728.1, read on the forward strand.
TAACCATGTTTAGTATACTCAAGTTTCGTCTTCAGAAAATTATCACAAAATGTATTGTTACATTTTTAATTGACTTTTTAAATTTGTATCCCTGCTTAAATCTCTTTCTGTGGGCTCTCCCTTTAAGCGTTGAATAATTGTCCTCGGGCAGTTGGCATCTCAATCCACGAATTTTTTGAAGATTCCGAGGATGCCCATCGCCTTCATCATCCCCTGAATCATCCGCATCATCGTCATCGATTGATTCGCACGTGACCCAATGCCATGCGAGGCCCTCCTCCTCGGTTTCCTCCGAATCCTTCGCCGGGAAAACAAAGGAGTCGTGAAATGTCAACAAACAGAAGCGGAGAATCGTGAGCAGGATATGGAGATGAGCCAGAGAGAGAGAGAGAGCCAGGGGCCTCAGTCAATTCGCCAAGTGAATATTTTGTGTCACCTTTGTATTTTGCATGCGTATTTCCCAATCCCACTGTCAATATGTCACGGGATGATAGGAACAGGACGAGGGGGACCCACATGGGCGTCCTTCTCTGTGGCTCTCTGCTCACGTAGCCGTAAAACATTTTGGGGCCAAAAGCGAAAAAAAGAGATAAAAGAAGCGGAGCCAAAACCAAGCTGAAACTACAAATTTAGCAAGGGAGATGAGAGATTCCAGGACCTCGAGTCCTCCGAGCATCCCGCCCTTCTATTTCATCCAAGGAGAAAGGCCTTTCTCCTCTCAGTCTGAGGCGACTTTATTATGGGCAATTCTTCCCTGCGGGCCAGGGAAAGGAGAGAGTCGGGATGCACGCGACATTTCAACGAAATTAAAGGAGCCAAAATGCGGAGAATGTCCTTCAGCCAGGAGAGCGAAAGGGGAGCACGGAGCGGGGATAAGCCATCGAGCTTGCCAATTTAATTCGTTTCTGAATTCCAAATTCAGTGTGCTGGCTTTTGGCCAAAATAATTTACAATATTTACTGGGAAAAGGGAAAAGAAGGCGGACAAAGAAATGTAGGCCAAAGGGGAGACGGAAGATAAACATAAAATTAATATGGCAAATGGAAACATTCAGAAGAAACTCGAATGGGAAACTGGAATGAGAATGCCAATGAGTTATGAGTTGAGAAATAAGCAAAAGAGGCGATGTCAAAGCTTGTTTGAATTGAGGCTTGGAAATCGAAGCTAGGAGAATAAATGTAATCGAAGTAGGAAAGGTCAGAAGTTCAAGAGATATCTGAATGAAAAAGCGGAATTATATAATGTCTTTCAATTACAAACAGAATGAAGTGGAAGTTAATCAGGATTGATTTGTAATTATTCTTTGTTTGAATTTCTATTCCCTGGACTTAACTAAACATAGTGTAACAATATCCGCTACCAGAAGTTGAGGTCAAGGCCTGACCAAAGGTCATTATCCTCCTCCTCTTGAGTTTCTTACCATTTTCCACAGGTTTCACTTAAGTTCATTGGAAAACTTTATCTCAAGTACAGTAATCTGAACTCCAGAGGAACTGAGCCTGATAAAAACTAATTTGTGACTTGAAAGACGTTCAGACGCTGACTTCTTCGTTTTCCTACCTCCTCCTTGGCTCCATCTACCTGAGCACATTGTTTCGGCCAGAGGCAGTTTCTCATCCTGGTTTGGGGAATCCTCGAGATGAAGGATGGGAATCAGTGGAAGCGGAAGGAAGCCACATAATTCTTGGACCACTGACAAATTTGAAACTTGCACCGCGAAATTACGCGGACTGATGAGCAAACTTCGCCCACAGAGACTTTCAGCATTCTCCGTCCTATTCGCATTCATAGCGAAGAGAAATTGCCCACAGAGAACTGGAGAATTGTGGGAGCAAGAAGGAAGGCTTCGCTGGATGCTCAAGTATCGTGTAAATGGCAACAATTTTCGGTGAAGTGAGCAGCAGATTCTGAATACCTCCGAAAAACAGCTACTGCAGTCAGGGAAAAGAGGGGAATCAAGGGTTTTAATAAAGGACATTAGGAACTACAACCAAAGTTATTGCACTGAGACAGTGACCTAAAATATACTAATTGTGAAGTAATAGTAAAGTACTATTTTCCATCTAATATCCATCCCACATTCCATTAATTTTTCTCTGTGTAGAACACACACTGGCGGTTTGCGCTGAATGCGTGGCGCATTATTTAAATTTCCATTCTTTCAAATTTATTTCGCCACAGACTCATAATTTAATTCAACTTTTTTGCTGCGGCACCTACATTCTCCTCTCTCTTTCGCCCACGTCCCTTGTCTCTGTCTCTCCTATCTCTTTGTGTTAATACGTGTACTTGTGTGTGTGTTTTTTAATGTGTGTTACTTTCCTCTTAGCGGAAATTTTTTGCTTCCTTTTCTGTGGCTTTTTCGGTGCTTTCAAATTATTCGGTGGCTGAAAATAACTCAAAGGGAAAGCGAATCCCCACCTCCCCCCTTACTTTCCCCACAGCTTAGTTCCCTTGTCTCGCTTCCATCGCTGTAAGCCAAGTGCTCAGCATACAAAAGCAATTACGATGGGTGCTCCACTCTACGCGGCCTTAAACGGGTCCTGCACCGCTTCCCTCCTCTTTTCTCACTTTCTCCTTTCTCTCGGAGAAAAGCGACACATAAAGTCAGGGATTGACAGGTGCCACTCCCCCTTTTTCAGCGACTTTCCGCCGCCTCTCGATGCTTCAATATGTCAAAGCGAAGGGAAATCGCTGGAAGGCCCACGAAAGTTTCCTCGACAGATTTGTGGCCAAAGGGAAAGCTGCCCAGTAAAAAAGAGGAGGGAAACCTAGAGAAAACTGTTGACTCCACACCGCTTTTCCACTCATTCACTTTGCTTGCATTTCATAATTAAGCAGAAACCTTTTTGTTTTATTTGAGGAGCTCCCACAGAAACTGTGACACGACCTATAAACGCAGAGGGGAAAACCATTTAAAGAAGTGCATATTAAGCTGGAGGGAGAGAAGTAAATCTACAGGCTTTGTTTTCATTTATCGCGAACTTTTCTTTATTTTTTTCTGCGGCTTAGCAGCAATCTTTCTTTGTCTCCGCGTCCTTTTCTTTGTGCCTTGTCTGGGAAATGAGGAAAAGTGATACAAATCAAGACAAGTGACCCAGAATTCAAAGAAACTCAACTTGGCCCTAAGCTGCTCAGCGAGAATTTAAAAGAAAATAGAAGGAAATATACCACAGATTTTAAAAAGCATATTTTCTTGAAGAAATAAATATTATGAATGGAAACAGCTTACTCTCCTTTCATCCCACGAAAATAAAACATAAATAGAAGCTCAAACTAAACATAATTTTCAAATCCTCAGAAGGCCTCTCATTCGTCGAATTTTTATCTGCTGTAAATAAATATTATTCCAGGCAAACGAAAATATTTATATACACTCAACGAGGCAAGTATGGAAAACTTTGGCTAACAATCAAACTGAAAGTTACTAATTTTTTGTGGCAAGCTCAAAGAATAAACTTTAAGAGGAAGAGGGCAAGCAAAAATATTAAATACAATTACCAAATTAATTTACATCACTGAGAAACTGTAAAAGCAATTAAAAAGTTATCAGAGTTTGACCAACATAACCAAAGATAAAGGCAACACAGATTTTAGTAAAAAGTTTGCCAATAAATCGAAATGTTTGCCAGAGAAACTAATCCTGCATTCCTTATATCTCTTCGGTTCCTCGAATATTTCAATCGAATATTCCGTTTGCCCTGCGGATTCCTGGAACCACAAAGGTTTGTTTGTTGCGCACTTTTCCTCGTGGTTTCTCCCATGTTTGCTAAGCGTGTTTCCCGGCGAAATAAATTTGAAAATTGCGCAGTTTTCTCTCTGTTTATCTGTTGATTCATCAGCCTCTGTTTGTTCCCTCTTATTCTGTGGCAAACAAATTAACAGAAATGCTGAACAATGTTGTTCGAGAGACAGATGAAACGTTTGAGGGAGGAAAAGTTTCCCAGCCACACAAATCAATTAAAAGTTGGCCCCGAGCTCGGAGAAAACTCTTCAATCTTCCATCTTCATCGGGCTTTAAAGGAAGTCTTTCTTTTTGCCGGCTGGTTGGCTGCACAACAGATCTCTGGCCATGAATCAGGACGGAATTCTATATATATTAAGTTTCCATTCGAACATTGATTGATGGCAGGATCTACTCTGCTCATCCCCATCGGCATCCCCCGATAAACATATCTAATTGATATTTAAATTGAGACTTTTGTTTGCCGCTCTTGAAAGGCAAACAAACCCTGAAGAAGCTTGAAAGGCTCCTCAACTCCAAATAAATTTAAATTCGGGTGTCCAGGGTGGATAACCTCCCCTTTTCTCCGAATTTTTCTCCCTTCCTTAATGGGCAAGTCGTTGACATGAATAATAAGACTTTCGACTACGCACGGAGGACTGTCTGCGGACTCCTGGCTACGAACTAAGGACTACTGGCTACTGACCTCCCCAAAGTGTTTTGCTCAAAATTATGGCAACAGAGGGCTTGAGCTGGCACAAGAGAGTGAAAGCTTTTCTGAGAATTATCTGAGAGATACTCGTACGAGAATTCAAGAGAACGAATGTTGCTAGCAGCTTGTTGCGAATGTCTGGCAACATTTGTTGGCTAAGGGAACCAGCAGCATCCTTCGTCCTTTAGCAATACCATCACTTCGCCCTTCTTATTGATTTCTCATTCGGTTTCGGCTTCGAAATGGGGTTGTAAATATGGGAAAGAGCCGGAGATATCAGTTGGGGGTGTATTTCTGGGTCAATCGCTTAAAGGTTGCGTATTTCACCCATCTGCTCATTGCTTGTTTGTGTTCTTGGTGTCACTTTTTCGGGGGCTTTTTCCTGTGGAAACCGCAGACATCCCTCTAACGTGCCTTCTCTCTGCACCCCTCACTCACTTTAAACCAATTACGAACTTGGCCCAGAATGCGAGTGACAAACATTTAATTGGTTTAAGGCCTTGACACGAAGTTTTCGCTGGAAATTTCAGTTGGTAGAACACTTCCATCCAATCCCACGGACATGTCACGCCTTCTTATACGGGGAGCCCACAAAATTTATTTGTTTCGGTTTGCCAGGAGGGGAAATTACACGGAATTCTGCGGACAAAGCCAAAAATTAATGAGCGGATGCAGGTCAATCTGCAGGGACACGTTTCTCCCCCGGATGCACCCCCCACCTGCCTGATCATCGCTACCCCTTGTTGTGATAGATGGAGCTGCCAGAGTCTGTGCCTGGCAGCCGTTTTAAATTCCGCTCACGCAGAGCATCCGCTTGGATCCTTTTCCACATCCCACTCTTCATACTGCTCCTGATTCTGGCTGTGGTCCTGCAGCGTCCTTTGCTCTTCGTCCTTCGCTCAGCTGCAGCAGCGAGTTGCGGTCGCCGAAGGGGAGTGTATCGGGGCAGAGGGGCACCAGGAACAAGGTGCAGCTGCAATTTGGGGCCTCGGTTGGGCTCACATTGTCAGCACTTTCATTATTGCCCGCATTTTTGGACCCGAAAGTGATGGGTAGGAAGGGGGGAGAGTGGGCCAGACCCTGTTTAGGCGTGCGGGCGATGGGGGCGTGGCCGTGCAGCTGAGTTCAGTTGATTGGAGAGCATTTTTCCACGTTACTCTCTAACAATCCCGATGAGGCAGCAAACAAAGCCTTTTTCAGGCATTTTCAGGCATTCGATGAAAGTAAAGTAGAATCTGATGAAATCAGAGTTGGTTCAAAAAGATTTAAAGTTCATATCAAGTGAGTTCAACTTTTTCTTTCTGGATTCATACCATTTATTCAGTTCTAGTTTCTGAAATTTAAAGTAATAGAAATAGAGTGCTATAGGATATTACAGATTGAAAAGTGTATATACATCTTATTCGAGTTTGGTTAACTATAGATACAAATTGTTCCAAACGTTATTTCCCATTTCTCTTCTTTATTTAAATTTCTTAATTCATAATTGGCACATGAATACTCTTCCAATAATACAAACAGACACAAAATTACTTTACTTTAAGAAAAAACTTCAGCTATACCGTTGCCTTTAATTTTAATTTCTTTAAAAATGTTTCCTTGCGTCTGCCCTATAAACTTTTCCATCCCTGCCAAATACCATTACTCATACGCAGCGTTGTCCACACTTGTCTGCCTCACTCGTCTGCTTAATCCGACTGGGAAAGTGCTTTTTGTTCCGCTTTCAGAATTTTTAATGAGTTCACAGTCCGAGACAAGTTCGGGCACAAATTCGAGGAATGTTTTCTCTTCTCTCCCAAAGCGGTCAAGGTTGCCTTCTGACCTTGAACTTACACATGAAGAAACTCGAATGGAAACCTCAACGGAAAACTAAAGTATTTCCTTTTCTCTTTCGTTCTCTTTTACTCTGAAATGAAAGAAAGTCACCGCGGATAACCTCGTAGCCCCTATTCCCTCCTCTAATTTCTTTCCTTTTATTGTTTTACATTTTGGAATTTCTCTCGGCCGCCGAATGCAAATGGAAACACTTGGAAAAAGTGGAAAATTCTTTTGTTCCCATCACACACGCATGCCCGCGACTCTGCCAGGAAAATAAAGATTTTCCTCACCCCTTGACAGCTCTTCCTGACCCCAATGCATTACTAGTTGAGGTTGTCCTCGCCCAAATGGAGATGAGCAGCTTTGTTCGCTCTTCCCTCCTCATCTTGGGGTCACATCAATTTGAATGTTTCGCCCTGTTTGAGATGCTAATGCTGCGGAGAACACGAATATCTCAGTTCTCGGCGAAAGGAGAACGGAGACGAAGAGGTAAGCTTGAGGTCGGGGGGAAAGTCAAGTTGCTTGTGCCACTGAGTCACGTTCTCCGTTATCCATTCTCCATTCTCCGCTCTCCATTCTCAATTGTGCGACAGTTGAACACTCGGAAATGGGTCGAAGGTGTTGCATGATTTATAGATGGCTGGGTCCCGGGGAGATGCACTTGCTGTTTATGTTCCAGGTGGTTAATATCCTACGAGCAGGGAACTTTCCCACCAGCGGGGAACTGGGAAAAGGCCAACGAAGGCTTCAATTGCATATGGATAACCCTCTGCTCACCCTTATCCTATCTTCACCGAGCCACTTGCCGCGACTCGGCACAACAATCCATGGAAATGCGATAGAGACATCTGCCTTTTCCCCGATTCTCTCCTCCACTTCTCCACTCCTCTCCCACATTGTTCAGTGGGCGCCCATTGAGGCATGCATAAAATATGTTACAAGGCAACCGACCATGCCCACTTTAAGGAACGCAGGACGCAGAGGAGGTGCCATCTTGCCATCGATAAATTCGTTAAAATCTGCGCTCCGTTCAATTAAAAGGAAAAACAAAATAAACCGAAAGCACGTCACCAGCAATGAGGGAAACTTAAGTGCAGAAGAGCAGGGATATGTAAAGTGAGATGTCATCCTACTGGGAAATAAGGCGGATGCTTGGTGGATCCGCTCCAGAATCGATCTGAGCTGCCATAATGAAGAAATAAAAGTTTCAATTTACTAGGGAAAGTGAGGAAGGGCAGAAGGAAAGAAGACCAACTGTTGCAGTGAAATTATAGATGGGGTCAGAATCGTTCTCCCCACAAGAAAATCCAACTTGTGGCTGAATGTTTATTAAATGCAATTTCAAGTTGAAAACTTTTCCATGGACAACTCTTGGAACAGTACGATAAGAGAGGGGAAATATTACGTAAATATAAGGGAGAGGAGATAATAAATAAACCCTGCACGATTTTCGTTGTAAATTGTACTTTCGTTTGCAGTTTCCTTTTGATTTCCTTGGAAATTCCTTGACCCTTTTCTTCTCAGTTACTCTTCTCGTTCCTTTTAACCTTTAGTGACCCCGACAACCCTTCACAAATCTCCCCAATATACGCCTAAGAATTTTCAATGGATTCGAGTTCACCTTTCTCCAAGATTCGCCACTTTTGAACTCAACTCTGGGGTATAAATCAACTGAATGCTGGAGAAAGTAAATAAATAAATCAAAGTAGGAAAGGGGTGATGAAAATGGAAACGGAAATGGGAATAAAAGAGTAAAATGGAACTGGAGTCGCTTTCGCAAGCGCTGAAGTGAATGAAGCGCATTAGCGAAATTAATGGGTACCGGTGGCGTATGAGTAATGCGAAACCGTTCTCACTTGGACTGTCAGGTGAAATTCGCAGCTTGGTCTCAGTTTTCACCTGCTAATGTGTGAAGAGGCTCCTAATTAATTTTGTATGACTACGCAAATGAAGAGGAGCTGTAAGCTTGGTGCAGGGAGTTTCTGGCGGGGATTCGGGGATAGCAAGTCATGTGAACTAATGATAAACACTTTGGAGCGAGCAGGGATATGTGGAAATGAAATAGGATACTAAACCGATGCGGATGCTTGGATAACAGACAGCGAACGCCAGGAAACGAGAGTTCGAGAGATGAGCAGGAAGTCCGCTTTTGTGGGTGGCAATTGTTCACTGAATAATTCTAAACTTTAATTGAAGAAAATACAAACAAAATTAATCCTTTATATTGAAATTTAAATATGTGTAAAGGAGAACCGTCAGTTGCAGTAAATTTTATAACAGGTTGGGAAAAGCGAAAAAGGAATGAAAGGCAGTGGACAACAGTTCGATGAAGTCTCTTCATTGGCTAATGAGGCATTCAAATGAAACACATACCAGAGGCTTTTATGCAAATCAAACTCAAATGGAAAGCTATTGAAAATCGCTGGGAAATGCAAGCAAAGCTAACGAGGGAAATGTTAAACCATCAAATGCTTCGCTTCAATTATCAGTATGAGCAGATTCCGAAGCATCTGAGTTTGGTATGAAAGCGAGGGAAACTTTGGTTAGGAAAATCATTTCGAACTCGCCACCAAATGAGGCTTAGAAAATGGAGATGGAAAGGGGAAGGGGAAGGGCCGACTAAGCAAATGAAAAGGAACATGGAAGCTGCCGCAATTTGTTGCAAAACAAAGAAAGTTTTCCACGAAGAAGAGGAAATGCAACAAAGTTAAAGGAAGGGATTGCAGCTTGGGAGATATTTAAATCCTTCCCTTTGCTTCCTTTGGGTTTTTTTTTTTGTTTTCCTTCTTCAGTTACAGCTGCAATCAGCCACGCCCTCCGCCTACTTTGATGACGCTTAATAAAAAGCAAAGAGGGATGAAAATAAAGAAAATGTTGATGCTGGAAAAGTTCATGTCCTTCCCTGTCAACTCTTTCTACAGTGGTGAAGACAGGGAGAAGTGGGGGCTAATAGGGCTAAACAGAGGGGGTGGGCTAAGGACAGTTCCTGCTTGCCTTGTTTACATCTTGTGAGTGACTTTTATTGCCTCCCAATTGGATTTGCATTTCAGGACAAAAACTGAATGTCACCAAACTGAAAGTGTTGTAAAATAAGGCGAAAACTACAGGAATTATTTAATTTGTAGGGTTAGGGTTTTAGGTTAATACGGGATCGAAAGTCCATTGAAAACCATTCATGCCAAGAAATCTTTTTAGAGGAGCCGAAGGCTTCCCCCTCGTTCGGTTTTCGCAGCCTCATCTTCATTCTCGCCACATTGAGCAGCAGTTCTGAATGTGCGAGAGTAAAACTAAGTGCGTCCTTTAAGGATCTCCCCTTCTGCGGCTCCACAACCGGGATACATCGCTCTATTCCTCCCTTCATACTTTTCTTCCTGCGCTTCCCTGAGTCCTTTCATTTCGTATTTAAGTAAAGGGAAACGCAACAGAAAGGGAAATGCGGCTAGACAACAGCAAGGAAAATGAGGATGAAAAGGACACAGAGACGGGTGGCAGGACAGTAGTCCATATTTGCTGACTTAGCTGCAATTATGGCAGATATTTTTATGAACTTGATGTCAGCACACACAAACTCTTCGTCACATGACACACACATAAGGACTGAGAGCTGAGTAGATAGGGACATCAAGTTTAGTGGATGGAAGAAAACAGAGAGCCAAAAGGCCAAACGGAGCGAGGAAAATGAAGATGAAAATGTCAGTTGGGAAGCTCCAAGAGAGTGGAAAGCTATGAAAATCATTTGTTAGTTTACCAGAAATTTTGTAAAAAAAGGGAATAAGGCTGGCAGTCTTTATTAAGAAGAAAAATGCAGGCTAAACGAGCCACTTATTTTATTTGTCTTTAAATAACCAATAAAGACTTTGAATTCGTATACCCTCGCTCTTTGGAAAAAAGAAAATAAATGCATTTAATTTTGGTACATTTTTACCTTACTTCAATTGTTTTCCTCATTTATTAAAAATGTAATATACAAGTTCCTGCTCACGTAAACAGTCCTTACATTATAATTAATTCCGCTTTATTGTTGATTTTACGGGTGGCACTTGAAAAACCACACGACTTCGACCAGCAAAAATCAGAAGTTAATTGTTCAAATAAAGCCGGGTCACACATGCTTCGTCCTTTGACCTGTACCTCCCGTGTTTATCCTGTGCAACAATGGACGTTGGGCCAGAAATCAGCGCCTCGCTTTGACCAAAAACTCAAACAACTTTTCCCAAACTAATTTACGGCGCAGTTAAACATGCGAACATTTCGTTGGTAATTTTAACGGCAACAGGAAAGGGGAGAAATTTCCCTCTTTGTTGCAGGTTTTCATTATTGCTGGAACAACGAATTTCGACAACGCACTTTCCATCACATTTTCATCGCTTTTAATTCAAGGCTCAATAAAAATCATCTGCAACACATTTCCTGTTTGATGGGGCTCCCATTTGGCGAGGGAGTTTTATTCCCCTTTAAGAGTCTCGCGAGGAGAACTGAAATTCTCGGTCGTAAAATTAAATTTCTCTGCAATTAATTCAGATCTCTCTCTTTCTCTCTAGGCGAAGAGTGTGCTGGAATTTTTATCGCTGACCCGGAATGACCTTCGCATCGATTTCACTGCCTCCTGTCGCTCCCTCCCTTTCGACTCTATTTTATTTTCTTTTAATTTATTTATCTTTTCGGAGATGTTTCCCCTTGAAGTTGATTTTATGCTCCAGCTCACTGCCTCTCCTTCGTTCTCCTTAACTTTTGTCTGTTTTCGGTCGTTTTTCCTGTCGCCTCTTAATTGTGTTTAAATTAATTCTGAAAAGAGGGTAAGGAGCTTCGATTTCTGTTTATCTTTGGTAATTTCAATGGAAACTGAAATGAATTTTCTTTGAAATTTATTACTACGGAAATTAAAGGAAGTTTGCCAAGGACAAAGGCCTTGGGATGTGTACTGAATCGGAAAATATCGAGAGTAGTTAGACTATTAAATTCAGTAAAGTATTAATGTTTGTATAGCTTAAAAAATAAACTCTGTGATATTTAAAGTTTATGGATAATTACACCAGAGAAATACCCATACATATTTATAATCCGTTTATTGACCTCAGACATATTCAGCATTTGAACTTTGCCCGAGAGATCAGAGACTCATAAAACTTTCTGCAAAATAACAACAAGCACAAGTTCCATGCACAGCAGAGTTTTCTATTTGTCCTGCGTTTTCACTGCCGATTTTTATCACGGGCACATTGAAAATTTACGAGTTTCCACAGCGCATAAATTCTGCGCCGTTTGCCAATTTTTATTATCTGCAAAATACTTTATGCGCATCTGAGGGATACACGCGAGTGGGGAGCACCTAATGGATACATGAGCCCAAATTGAGACACTTTGCATAGACCAACGCAATCATCGCTCTCTTAGCTGGAGTCCGGGAAGTTTCTCCAAGGAAAAGCGTGGAAAATGAGCCAACAAATAATGATAAAAGGTGAAAAATGCACTTAGAAGGGACGGGAGTAAAGAGAAAATACTAAGCGTAACTTATTATGGAAGACGGAGGGCGGAAGAGGCGCTGAAAAGAAAACTTTCCGCGGAAACTTCAGCTGCATGTGTTGCACACTTTGTGGCGCTCCAGAGAAAGCATAAAAAATGAGGAAAGAAAATATTGCGAAATTTCAGCTTCAAGTAAACAGGCAAAACTAATTTTTAATGCTCCTTCAAGGGAAGGGAATCGCAGACGGAAACTGTCTTCCTCCGATTGCGATGCAAAATGTCGTCACTTTGTTTCCTGACAGCGAGGATCATCAATCGCTGTGCCTTTCTTAAGTCTGCAAAGGATCCCTCAAAGAAAATATAATAAATAGGAGCAGAAAAAAGTTATTAAAAAAGTCTCCCAAGAGGACATTTTCGCCTTCAATAAATTTTCAATTTCCGTCTTGAAATTTGCAATTTTACTGAAGCAAAGCGAATTTTCCCCTCCTACAACACTCTCCTGTCTCAGGGGACACTTTTCGAGAGTTTTTCCTGCAGTTTTTCCACACAAGCTCACAAGAGTTTATCGAAGGACATAAAAACCCAGAAAATTGCATTGTCTGTGCACAGAATGCACAATATTAGGTGAGCTGGTAAACAACTGCCGGGATTCCCCGCAATCCTTTGACAAGTCAACAACTGGAAAAGTGCCCCTTCCACAATCATAAATCAGAAAATTCTGCCAGCAATTTGATTTGATTTGCAGACTCTGCGAAAATATTTCATAAATATTTACCCCAGTTTTTTCAAGTTATTTTAACACCCTTTTACATTCTCCCCTCCTATCTCTGGGCGAACATTTGCAACTGTGAAAATATTTTTCGCGATTTGCGTTTGTTTTCCTTTTGCTACTTTGTAGTGCAAATATTTTCGCACTTTGCCGTTCGTGTTTCCACCACTTTTGCACTTCATTTGCCTCGGTGGGCGGGTCATGGCTGTTTGTTTTCCTTTGAAGTGCCAAATTGGTGCACCGATTGCATTTGAAATGAGATTTGATCGCCCTGAAATCGTGAGAAGGTTCCTCCGAACGGGGTTATGGAAATGCTCCAAGTATCCTTAGCGTCTCGTAAGGGAGATTCCAGCCCTTTGGGACCGCTTCCATTTGATTTTAACGACTTGCCAGTAAGCTGTCCCGCAGGCACTGCGAATCCTTCTCCGAGTGAAACATTAAACTTTGCCCCGTCAGTGGAATAAGGATAATGACAACATGGCGAAGGGATATCAGCAGCAAGGAATGACAGCGGGAATAATAGCCAAACAAGACATGACGGCAATAAGGGAAAACATTTTCAATAATCCCAAGCAAAAGGTTAAAGGCGCGACGTTTTCTCTGCTTTGCTTTGTTTTTGGGATATTAAAAATAATTTTCTTTAGTTCAAATCCTTTTGAGTGATATTCCTGGGGTCTTCGGCTTTTTGGGAACGCAGAGATTTAATTTTAATTATTTTTCTGTACAAGAATAGACAAACAAACACTGAATTTCTCAATTCTCGGAATTTCTCTTTCTCAATTTGTATATATATATATAATTTATCTAATTAACTCATTCTGCATTCACCCTTCATCTTATTTTTCTTATTTTTGTAATCCCCCTTCTGGAAGGAATTGTGTCAGCTTTAGTCGAAGTTGGCAGGAGGAATCCCTTGGATCCCTACATCCTCTTTTAGAGCCTCTAATTATGCGAGCTGGCTAAAGGCGCGAGTTGCGTTGCCTAATTGCAAACGACTGCCTCGAAGGCGGCTTACGTGGCGGATACGCGACGTCGGAGAGCCGCTTTGCTTTTTTCTTTTGGCCTTTGAGGTGTTGTTTTTTCGCGCCTTATTTTAAATTAAATCACGCACGACTTTTGCGAGTTTAAAAGGGAGGAATAAGTGAAGACTGGGAAAGGGAGAACACCGAAATGTGGCCCTTGACGCTTGGATGCTGCGTCTAATCAGCGAATTAGAAAGGGAGAATGGCATGGGGTACATTTTTCAGCTATTTCCCACCGCAAGTATGTCCTTGTTTCCCCCTGCTGAGGCTTTTCACAGCTTGTGCGGGAGCTGGGAAACTCGTTCATGGGGAAATATGAGCCACAATTGAAGGCAATTTTGTGTTTAATTAAGCTGGAATGGCAATGGTTAAAGTCATTTTCGCAAGCACAAGGGGTAAGGGGTAAGGGTGGAACCGCTCCGCTCATTTTGCGATGCAAATTGGATGAGCCGCAGGACTTCCAAACACCTGAAAGGATCTTCGCCTGCATTGTTGCCCTCTATTTACTCTCAGTTTGCTTGTTGTGGCCAGCAATTAAAAATTCAAACTGCAATTGTGTCGACAACTGCTTCTACTAATTGTAATTGCAAATTCTAGAGCGAATGTCCCCAAAGGACTCACAAAGGACAGCCCGAGGATGCGGCTTGGCTGCACTCAATTGTTATGAGAATGCGGTTTAACGACGAAGAGAAACTGCTCGGAGATTTGTAAGTACTTGGGAACTAAATGAAAAAGCTGGATTGTGGGTTCTCATTTCAACCTAAACTATGAATTTAGCTTTTAAACAAAAGTCCTTTTTTAAAAGGAACAAAATGCTTTTAATCGTAATCCTGTGTCGTTCAGCAAATTGTTAATAAAAATACCTTTATTAAAAGTTAAAAGGTAGGGTGTGTCAGAAAGGCATTTGCCTGTGACACCTGCTAAAAGTTTACAGAAAACAAACAGAGCTGCCACAAGGGGAGGGAATTGGAAAAGTGTTAACTTTGCAACAGTGTCAAAAACTGCAGGCACCCCGGGAGAGCCAAGTTAAGACCGTTTAAAAGTTTGTTGCGGCCATTAGGGAAAAGGTTAAAAAATAATGGTAGCCAATATGTTGAATCGAGAAACTAAAAGGTAACTTTGGTATATAATATTAAGTTACTGATTAGAGCATTAATTAACCACGTAACCAAGCTTTAAGTTAAAGGGATTTTTTTAATTCAAACTATAACTGAAGGGTTACTAAACTTATTGGCAGATCTCTAAAATTGTTTGTTTGCATTTCCTCTATCTAGCATCAAAGTAAGCCCTAATAAGTAATTTCCCTGCCGCAAGGAAAGTAATTTTTCCCTTAACCAATAATTTCTGTATAATTAGATTGCTTATCCATGCCGCCGTAATTTTTCTATCCCCCACCAGTACTCTATGTCGGATTGGCTTCGATGGGTTATTAGTCCGTCAGGACCTTATTACGCTTTCGGGAATGTTACCGTCGAGTCGCTTTCGCCAGAGCCTGGCGCGGTTTACCCTGAAGGCAACCCTGTATGGGTCGTGGATACTCGGCCTGTTACCATTCACCTTTGATTCAAGGAAACGGCAGGTGCAGCGTTCCAAATGGCTCCTGGCTTATGGGCTGTGTCTGAACATAACTCTGCTGGTTCTTTCTGTGCTGCCGGAGACCGATGACCACAACTCTATCAAGGTGGAGGTCTTTGAGCGAAATCCCTTGGTCAGGCAGGTTGAATTCTTGGTGGAGATCATTGGCCTAATAACCACGGTGCTCGCTTATCTAAGGATTTTCTGGAGAAGCCAGGAACTAGCAGAGATCATCAATGAACTTTTGACGCTGGAGAAGCTTCATTTCAGCGAGCTATGCCTTGGACACTGTCATAAGTTCGACGAATATGTGATCTACAAGGGACTCATAATTATCATGGAGATTGCCTCCTCTCTATTGATCTACTTCGGGATACCGGAAAGCAGGTTGGTTGTGCATGAGGCCGTCTGCATCTATATAGTCCAGCTAGAAGTGCTTCTTGTGGTAACGCACTTCCACCTGGCTGTAATCTACATTTATCGCTTTGTGTGGATCATCAACGGGCAGCTCTTGCACCTGGCCAATCAGCTGAGAAGGGGTGAGAGGGCGGACCCGGAAAGGGTTCAGCAGCTCCGCTGGCTGTATGACCGCCTTTTGGAACTGAACAGTCGCCTAGCCTCCATCTACGACATCCAGGTTACGCTTTTCATGGGCACTCTGATGTCGGCCAATATCATTATAGGCCATGTTCTAGTCATCTTCTGGATCAACATAAAGAGATTCTCCTTCTGGATCATGATTCTAATTTTTCCACAAGCCTTGGTCGTTAACTTTTGGGATCTTTGGCTGTGCATCGCCTTTTGCAACTTGGCTGAGAATGCGGGCAAGGCCACCTCGACGATCTTGAAGCTATTCAACGATATTGGGAATATGGAAGGGGAACTAGAGCAAAGAGTAAGCGGTATTATCTTTCTTTATGACTTCAGTCTATTGTCTAATCTCTTCTCTTTTCGATAGATCGAAGAGTTTACCTTATTCTGTAGTCATCGCAGGCTGAGGTTACGTCATTGCGGATTGTTCTACGTCAACTATGAGATGGGTTTCCACATGATCATCACCAATATTCTATATGTGGTCTTCTTGGTGCAGTTCGATTATATGAATATAAAATTCACGTGAAGATAAGTCGGACAATGAAGTAAATTAAGTATTATTCAATTCAATTATAAATCCGCAATAAATTAAATAATTTTAACTTTTAAATAAATAGTAAATAAAATTTGAAATTGTGATATCTTTTATCAAACTAATGTCTTTAAATAGAGCAGTAGAGTGCCCTCTTTCTATATCCCTATAACCCATAATTTACCAACATTTTAATAAACCTAAAAGGGTTTGCTTAGGTGCGTTAACTTTTTCCCAATCTAAGTACTTTCCGGTTCTCTGCTAATTAATTTTCCAGCTACTACCACTTTTGTTTACATTTGTTGGCCGACAGTTGGTGGTGGACATTTCGGAGTCAGAAATGTTTCGACCACGTCGCGGCTTTTGTCAGAATTGTGCTAGGCTCATCCTCAGCGCAGTTCTTTACGGATCATGGATACTCGGATTGTTTCCGTTCATATTCAATTCCCGCAAAAAACAAATGAGCCTGTCCCGATGGCTTCGAATCTACGGTTTAGTTTTAAACTTCCTCCTGATTTTCATACTCATGTACATCAGCTATGAAGCTAAGAAGACTTCAAAGCTGGATGCCTTTGAGCGGAATCCCTTGCTGGAAGACATAAACATGCTTATTGGAGTGATGAGTGTCCTCATTGCCATCGTAGTGCACTTGATGAACTTTCTGGGTAGCAACCAAGTGCTGTGGATACTCAATGAACTGTTGTGCCTAGAATATCGGCACTTCGGGGGAATGAATTTACGGAATTGTCCCAAGCTAAATAATTTTGTGATCCAAAAGAGCGTGACCATAACAGCGGCTATGGTAACCCTCTTGGCTGTCCATTACGGAATGCCCGGAAATGTAACGACCCTCATGATGCTGCTGCTCATGTGCCTAACCCAGATGGGTCTCAATCTCAATGTGATGCACTGCTATCTGGGCGTCCTTTTTATCTACCGATATGTGTGGCTCATCAACGGACAACTCTGGGATCTGGCCCATCGATTGAGCGAGGATTCCTCGACGGATTTCAGATCCTCCAGGATTCGCGAACTTCTCTCTCTATACAGACGCCTTTTGGAGCTAAATGGGAAATTGCAATCGGCCTTCGAGTTGCAAATGTCGCTTATTATACTATCTGGCCTTGCTGGCAATATTGTGGTTGTCTTTTTCCTAATCGTGTTTGAAATTAGTATGCACAAGTCGTCGATCTTTGTGGCTTTATTTCTCCAATCTTTGTTGCTAAATATCTGGGATTTTTGGCTGGGTATTGCCGTGTGTGACCTCACCGAGAGAACTGGCAGAGAAACCTCTACTATTCTGAAGCTATTTTGTGATCTAGAGAACCTCAATGAAGATCTGGAAAAAAGTGTAGGTATATTAGACATGATTCTTGTAACGATTAATATAGTATTTCTTTCTTAACAGATAAATGAGTTTTCCTGGCTTTGCAGTCACGCAAAATTTCGTTTTCAGTTATATGGACTATTTTCCATAAACTACAATATGGGTTTCCAAATGACAATCACCAGTTTTCTGTACTTGCTTTATTTGGTTCAGTTTGATTTTATGAACCTGTGAAAAGGTTTATTTAATAAATAAACTTTATTTATATATAAAATCTTTATTTTATTAAAGAAATATAAGTTTGAAATTTAATAGTAGTCCACTTATGAAATAAGAGATCTCGACGAACTACAATTTTGAGTTTTACTGAGAAAGTTGGCAAAAGAGCCTTTCAAAATCCTCAAACTGTTCAGTGATTTAAAGAAACCCGAAGTCGAGCTGCATATACATATATATTAAAGAAGAGATAAATTACTTATTTTAGGAATCTAATATGCAAATGAAAAAAATCAAATCTAAAAGGAAGGGCTGCCTATTCTTATTATTAGTTTCCTGTTTACGCTATTGTTTATTCTTTCAGCTTGTGGTATGGTTTTCCTAAGGGATATTCAGATATTCATAGGGAAATTAATTAAATTTTCATCGATTTCTTCGGTAATGGTTTGCAGAGAGCTACCGAGTCGGCAGTCGTTAAACGATGTTCCGGGTTCGTGCTGGCTTTCGTCCTAAACTAGTCTACTACATATTGAACTCAATTCTATACAGTTCCTGGCTGCTTGGCATATTCCCTTTTATTTATGAGCCCCGGCAAAGGAAATTGCATCGCTCCAAATGGCTTATCCTATATGGATTTGTACTGAGCTCGGGCCTGCTTTTCCTGATGTTGAAACATGAAAGCGAAAGGGAGGGAAACGGGCCAAAATTGGATGTTTTTGAGAGGAACTTTGTGCTGCAGCAAATCAGTCTACTGTTGGGAGTAGTCGGAGTCCTGGCAATCTGTGCCATGTACTTGCGGACCTTCTGGCGAAGCAGGAATCTGGAGTGGATATATAATGAGTTGATGCACCTGGAACTTAGATACTTTTGCTCTGACGCTGTGGAGTGTCAGACATTCGACGCCTATGTGATCCAGAAGGGAATCCTCATAGTCGGAGGAGTGGCGTCCACAATGGTAGTGCACTTTGGAGTGCCCAATCAAAGACTGCCCTTAAGTAATCTCATCGTCGTCGCATTGATTAAGCTGGGAACGTTCCTCCTAGCCATACATTTTCACCTTGGAGTGGCCTTCATCTACCGTTTTGTGTGGTCCATCAACAGGGAACTTCTCGGCCTGGCTAATTACTTAAGAGCGCATCCCTCCGGAGGCTCCTCCCGAGTTAACTTGCTCCTTAAACTCTATGGGCAGCTGGTGGATATATACGGGAGATTAACTGAGTGCTACGACTACCAGACGGCCTTGATGATTGTCATCTTCCTGGCTGCCAACATCATCGTCTCCTTCTATATGATCGTCTACAGCGTCAGTTTGAGCCAGATGTCCTTCTTCATGATGCTGATTATGTTTCCCCTGGCTCTGGTCAACAATTTCCTGGACTTTTGGCTCAGCATTGCAGTGTGCGATTTGGTGGAGAGAACTGGCAGGCAGACCTCCATGATCCTGAAGCTGTTTAACGATATCGAGGACATGGACAAGGCGCTGGAAATGAGTGTACGTTGGTAGTTTACTATTATAAGTATCGATTAATATTTATGTATTCTAGCAGATCTCCGAGTTTGCCCTGTTCTGCAGCCATCGGAGATTCAAGTTCCTGCACTGTGGTCTGTTTTATGTAAACCGGGAGATGGGCTTTCAAATGCTTGTCACTAGTTTTCTGTATTTACTGTTCCTCGTGCAGTTCGACTTTATGAACTTGTAACCCTGCGGGCTTTTAACTAACTCCCCAGAATGTGGGGATTTTCCGTAAAGCCCTCACTAAATCTCCCAGCCATGCAGGGCCATGAGATGCAATATTGAACAGGTGACATCATGGCAATAAAAGCTGAA
This sequence comes from Drosophila kikkawai, assembly GCF_030179895.1. NCBI lineage: Eukaryota > Metazoa > Arthropoda > Insecta > Diptera > Drosophilidae > Drosophila > Drosophila kikkawai. The sequence continues at coordinate 5,473,629 of NC_091728.1, forward strand.
TCACAGGCCCTACAAACCGATGTCGTCAAACGAATAAAGTGAATGACTTGCAGCTGGAAAATGTGGAGGAAAGTCGGAACAGGGCCGCAGGACAGCAATATAAACACACTCCTTTGCCATCCTTTCTGCCTCAAAGGAGGCTGGGCTGGCTGAGCCCTCCAAGGGGGCGGGTACACAAGTCACAAAAGTGTGAGCAATGAAGTGGCTACAAAGAAAAAGTGCAATTAAAGCCAGCAAACGGTCGAGGTTTTGGCCTTCTGCACTTCTTTTTGCTGTTCAAGACTAAAGGATTTTCCCCTTTCATTTATTACCAGCGAACAATGGAATCTTCTTACATACAAAGCTTTTCTCTGGCCAGGTTTTGCTTTGTTTTCTGTGGTAAATATACTGCACAGTAATTAAATAAAACAATAAATACATCTACAAATGATAAATATAAAGAATAAATAAATTTTTATTTATTTTTTTCTAAATCTACTTCATACTGCGACTTTCTCTGGTCAAATATCTCCTTTTGATTTATGATTCTATTTGTATTTTTTCTATTATTCGTTCGTCCAGCCATTGGCAACATTTAGGCTTCGTAAATGCAGAAAACTACAACTGACAGGCAACAATTAGGGCAACAATGCGAGAACAGGGAACAAAAGTCAAACAAAAGATTCTCACACTATCTCACACACGTAGGCGCTGGCAGGTCCTTCGTCCTTGGCTGTCAGCTACAGGCCCCACGGTCCCTTTTCGTCCTCGCCGAGGGACCCCCATTATCTTCGATTATCGAGAGCACAAAGCCAGCAACACGATAACAGGCCCAGCCCAGGCCACACTCGACACAATCGCGTAAATTGATTTTTATTATCCTGTGCAGGCAGGAGAGCGCTCCGCGGCACCCCTTGGATATCCTCGAGATTCTGGCAAATTTCCTGCTCATCTGCACGGCGAGCAAACAAAATAAAAACTGGAGTGTACACAAGCATTTGATTTATTGCCCTGGCCCAGGACATCCGCCAATTGTTTGGGCCACGTGGATGCCTCCTGCCTTCTGCCCCTCCCTCCTCACCCTTAGGTCGATCCTTTGTTTACACAATAAAATGCCAGCAGTGGAGCCGGCATTAGGTCAACATTCCCGCTGTTAGCAACTCGTCAACGCGTCCGGATAATTCGATTCGCTCATCTCGATTTCTGCCAGCTTTCAATATATTTTTATTAAAATGACAGCATCTGGTTATCGCCTCTGCTGAGCCCAGCACATTTCCATTTTCATTCCGGCCAGAAAATTTCATAAGAATATTTTCGTTTTATGATGATTTGCCCTGTCAGCAGAAATAGGCTTGCAACGACTTTTTCCTCGTAGTGATAAGTTCGGTAATATTTTCCCATTTTGCTGTCCATTATTTGATCATTGTTTTTATTGCATCGATTTTTGTTTAGTAGAAAGTTGTGAAAAAAATATTTGCGGAAAATAATGACTATAATTTGGTTTGCGAAACCATTAAATAAGAAAGTTAAGAATACATATATTTATTATAAATATAATATAACAAAAATAAACTTAATTATATTTTGCAATTCATTTTAAGCTTAAAATTATTTTTATTGTGTACATTTTCTCCTTATAAGAATTGGGACAATAGAGTCTCATTGGATAATCTGTTTTTAAACTAATTTAAAGTTTTTTTCTGCTCACATTTTTATTATCATCCCAAACTTGTCGCCCATCCAAGTTTAATTTAAGTTTCGCCAAACGCAATTTTCTATAGTTTCAATATTTAGTCAGACTTTCCACTAATTGCCCGGCTCTCTTGGCTTCGTTCCATTTTCGCGTTTCCTCCTCCGCAAGCTTTTCCATTTTAGCCGGCGACACAAATCGGCTTTGCCCGTCTCTGAATTGTTGTTTAAACTGCCAGCAACTTGCAGCAAATTGGCAATTATTTAATTTCGCAAAGTTTTCGTTCAAGGAGGCCCAAACTTTCGAGCAGAGTTTCCAGCCCCGATCGGCTTATATAAATAGCGGGCTGGAGGCCAAAATTCTAACGCATTGCCAAACTAATTAAGGCAGCCGCGGCGAATCAATAGAACAATTGGCGAACATTTATCGTAATTAGAGAAAGGGATGCTGCTGCGGGTTTGAGTTTGGCAGGTTCCTTTTCCTTTTATTAACTGCTTCCCTTGAAGTTCACCCCCTTCCGAAGTCAATCAAATGTATAGCCCCATTTTGGGGTTGGCGGAAAACATATAAATTTAAATTAAAAATCTGCTGATAAACTTTGACCTTTCATTTGCAGCCCTTGGCAATCCTTTGGGTCATTGGGCGTCCTTTTACCGAGGCACCACTGGGCAAAAAAGAAAAAAAATGTTTGGACCGCCTTTCTAATTACAATAAATGGTTAGTCAGCTCAATTTCGTGGAAAGCCTGGCGGAAATTTTAATTAATTTACGAAACAAATTATAAATTGAGGTGAACTTTGGTGTCAGACAAGGGTGAGAGCATCTAATTAAACTTTTATCTGATTTTAGAAAGAAACATCCAAAGGTTGTGAAGCTTTTATTATATTTTTATAAGGGAAATACCCATTAATGGTAAATTACTAAATAACGATAGGCATTAAAGCATACGATATACACTCACTTGGATAATTTGAAATCTATAACATATCATTTAATGAGGGTTATAACATAAATATTGCCTGCGTTGAGTGATTTTTATACTCTCATAAAATAATGGCAAGGCAAATAAATATTCTGCCAGACAAAAACAGGATAGCAAGAATAAAGAGGAGAAATTATCGAAGAAATTTACGATCCTACGATGGTACATTTTGGCGAACTGATGCGTCCATCCGGGTTTTTATGGTGTAAACAAAGCAATGAACAATTTGCGCGCATTCCGGATAAAGCCAATAAATCAAATATATTGGCCAGGCCAGCGAGAGCAACGGGGGAAGTGCGGCCCCAAAACAATTGGCCGAAAGTTTTTGCGGAGCCAAGCAGAATTGGTATAGGAATCGGTGTTGGTTTCGCTGAAGTGGCCAAAGGGGAAGGTGCTGGGGTGCCGGAGTGGCGGATTCAGGATAATAAAAATCAATTTACGCACTTTTGCTGTGAGCGACGTGGCCTTTGTTGTTGTTATTATAGCCGACGAAGCTGATCCTGCTCCTGCTCCTGCTGATGTCCCCTTTGGCACTGTCTGCCTCCTCTCAAGTTCTAATCGAGGCTAATGGCAGTGATTCCGGGAATAAGGATAAGGATACACAGAAAGCTAGAGAGGAGGATGGCGACTTTGGCCTGGCTTTGACAGCGGTTGGCCTCTGTCAATAAGTGGCCAGGCCAGAGTCAGATTATCCGTAGCCTCCGGTGGTTATATTTTTATACCCTTGCAGGGTATTATAATTTCAGTCAGAAGTTTGCAACGCAGTGAAGGAGACGTTTCCGACCCTATAAAGTATATATATTCTTGATCAGCATCAACAGCCGAGTCGATCTAGCCATGTCCGTCTGTCCGTCTGTCCGTCTGTCCGTCTGTCCGTTTCTACGCAAACTAGTCCCTCAGTTTTAAAGCTATCTCAATGAAACTTTGCATATAGTCTTCTATATACTCTCACTGCTATATATGTCGGAACGGGCCGGATCGGACGACTATATCATATAGCTGCCATACAAATGTTCGATATATTTTTAGAAAAAAAATTATAACTTTGTTGTTTTTCAACATTTTGGCACCATTTTTTAGATATGACCATTTTATATTATTTTTGAATTTTGTTAAAAATTTTATGAAAATCGGACGACTATATCATATAGCTGCCATAGGAACGATCGGGAAATTAATAGAAAAAAAATTATATATTCGTTGTTTTTCAACGTATTTTCATCTACTCCGGGATATAAGCTTATTTTATTATTCTAGAATTTTGGTATAAATTTCAAAAAAATCGGACAACTATATCATATAGCTGCCATATAAACCGATCGGTAGATGTATACAAAATGTAAAGCTGGGAATGCAAAACTGTAACTGTCAAACTGTAAACATAATAAGTATAGGTAAAATGTAATGAAATAATATCTGCAAGGGTATACAAACTTCGGCGTGCCGAAGTTAGCTTCCTTTCTTGTTTTTAATATGTTTTTCTGCCACCAACACTTGAATTTAAAGTTTTCTATAGAGTTCAAGCTTTAAATATTAAAAAAAATTGTATTCTAAAAGCTTTTGTTTTAAAGATCTTTTTTCAGATATGTATTACATATTAAAACATTAATTTGTATTAATTAAATGCAAACAGTGAATTCTGCAAAACCAATTTTATGTATTTGTGTACACATTTCCCAACGATTTTAAAGCCATTTTTGTGACATCACAGGCACAAAGTCAGGTAAATCTAATTAAAAATGAATAATTCATCAGGCCATTCCGAACATTCATTTATTTGAATGGAAATCCGCAACAAAAGCCAAACTCCGGGCACAATAAATCAGGAAAAATAAGCAGCGAAAAATGGGAAAAAGTGGCAGCAGCTGGGAAATCGCAGTCAGGGAAATTAGCAAAGCACACACTCTCGCACACAAACAAACACACACAAAAGGCAAACAAAGGAAATGCACCAAAGCTGCTCATGTTAGCCACGGCTTTGTACTCCGCGCTCCTTTCTCCCCGACCATTGTTAGTCGGAAAAACCAGCTGCATTCTTAGCCAGCCAAAAAGTACAAAAAGCAAAGAGCTCGTTCATTTGTTGGCCTTAATTGCGCTGCTTTCACAGCTACTCCATTCCTCAGACGCTTTTGACTTGTGTATGTGTTCTCCTTTTGGCTTTTGCATAGCCTCGTTTTTGGGTAGAAAAGGATTTTGCCTTTTCTCCTGCTGATGTCCTGCGGCTGTGCTCCCATTCCCGTTCCCCCTGCTGAAAAGTCAACAAGGCGCTCTCTCTCAGACACGACTCCTTGTGGGGCCATATCCCACTTGTTCTTCCGCCCTCTCAAAGTCCCCTGACATCTTGAGCTGTCACTTTTATGCAGGTCCTGCAGTTGTTCCCCCTACGACTGTTCCAACACTCCAGACGACACACAAGGAAGTGTGAACCAATTAGAGGGCCCAGAGCGCTTTTAATGTGTCTTCTTCACAGGTTCCAAAAATCAAACTGAATCAGGAAAAGCAGGTACAGGAAGCTGGTGATGGCCATGCGGAATCCCATCTCGTAATTCACATAAAATAAGCCACAATGACGGAATTTTAGGCGCCGATGACTGCAGAAAAGGGCGAATTCGGTAATCTATGAGAAGAAACACATACTTGGTGATTACTTGTTAATAAATAAATTCCGCTTATACTCACACTTCTATCCAATTTTTTATCAAGCTTCTCTATGTCATTGAATAACTTAAGAATGGTAGACGTTTGCCTGCCAGTTCGTTCAGCCAAATCACAGACAGCAATGCTGAGGCAAAAGTCGAACATATTAATGATCATGGCCTGGGGTATCACAAATAGTATCATATAATCCCAGTCCTTGTGCAGGCTGATGGTGTAGATGATGAAAAAGTAGATGCCCATAACATTGGCAATCAGAAAACTGGCCATTACCAAAACCATTTGATAGTCGTAGATGTCCGACAGGCGCGTATTGATGTTCAGCAGGCGATGATACAAGCCGAGCAGGTAATCCACTCGATCCGATGACACCTCTTTTCCATCAGCCAACTCATTGGCCAGCCTCAACAGATCCCTGTTAATGATCCATACATATCGGTAGATAAAGACCACAGCCAAGTGAAAGTGTGAAGCACCCAGAAGGACGCCGAGTAGCATCAGACACAAGCTGGTGACTCCTACCAAAAGCTGCTGACTGAAATTCGGTGACATGCCCAGCTCCAAAATCACCATGGATATAAACTCTACCGCCACAGAGACGCCTTTGTATACCACAAATCTATCGAAGCTGCAGCAGTCCTCCAACGGATAGTGTCGAAAGTGGCGATGTTGGAGGTCCAGCAGCTCATTAAATATCCTCTCTATATCGCCGCTCTTCCAGTAGCCTCTAAGCAGTATAAAGGCCACCGTAAAAAGACTCTGGATATCGTGAATACCATTGACCTGCTCGGCAAGTGGGTTTCTATGGAACACTTCCATCCTCATCGGAGTCTCGGTCTCCGTATCGTTTGTCCACACCAGCGCAACAAGGACTGTGGTCAGGACGAGGCCATACGCAATTAACCACTTGGAACGATGCAATTTCCGCGTCCAGCTGTCGTAGGTGAAGGGAAATATGCCCAGGATCCATGACCCATAGAGAGCACCCTTCAGAGTGAAGCCCACTAGCTTCTGGCGGAAGCCACTTCCGCTCGGGCGGAACATTCCGGCCGGAGACTTAACCACGAATGGAGCGGACTGGAATCAACTGACGGAATGCCAGCTGCGATAAGGATGGCTGGATGGTCAAATGTTTTCCGACAACGGTGTGGGAATTGCTGATGAAGGGATTAATTGTAGTGGCCATCAAAGAATCACTGGAAAAAAATAACTCAAATGATTTTATGGTTAACTTAAAAAGAGGAATATCTTCAAGTTAACTATAAATTGCAATATTTTTCCAAAGCTTAGGGATTTTCTTTTCTATATTTATTATTTTAATATATACTATTATATATTATACGACAATTCTTAAAGTGTGCTTATGCATAACCCTCCAGTTTCTGTTTACTGATGTACAAACATTATGTAGGCCAAACGAGCTCTTTGTGCTCATAATGCGAGCAACATTTGCTGCGATTAAATCATTTAATTAATTGGATGGACACGGAGTTGAAGTCCAGTTGAAGTTTCCTGCCATCGCTGGCGTCATCCGGACGGTCGGCCTTCCCCCCTCTCGGTTGGGTCACAGGCCGATGGCAGGCTCGTAAAAACAATTTGAAGTGCCCGAAAGGAAACCTGAAAACATCCTTCAGAACAGCCAGCCCTCAGAGCAATTCAACTGAAATCTGTGAAAAGCTTCGAGTGCGATAATATCCAGGCATATTCCTCTCCACATCTGGAGGGTTCTCTGCCAAATAAGGAAGGAGTACGAGTTTGGGCTGGGAAATCTCCTCGAGAGGCTGGGCAACTTGACGTCCAGTCCGTTCTGAAAATCTTGCAAAGTCGTGCAAATGAAATTTCGTTCAATTAGTGTGGCAGACGACAGGTTTGATGCCTCAATGAGCTGCTGAGATGTGAGCAAGGTTCTTGTGGGTATGAGAGTGTGGGCAGCATAATCGCAGCTAACCAGTCAGGCGTTGCAGATCCTTGAACTGGAATCGATGCTTGGTTCTGTGATTAATTCGCCTCAATTGACATTTGAGACTTGTCAATAACTGATTCATCTTTGCCCATATGGGGATTTTCCGATACCTTTTTACCTTTCACCCAATGGCCGCCAAAAACTTTGGAATGCTTTCAATTTGTTTTTACAAAGTGCCTGCAGTTTGTGACACTGTTGCCCAAGTTAACACTTTTCCAACTTCCATACTCTTTGGCAGTTATGTTTGCTGCTAAACTTTTAGCAGGTGTCACCTGTGTAAATGCCATTCCCACTGGCACTTCCTTCGGTTATTCCCATTTTCATTATTCGCAATTTTTGGCACCTTTTAAGTTTCAGACTGCCAAATTGAAAGCTCTTTCTGTTTGTTTCTTGTTAGTTGAGTTGAGTCAAGTTAAGCAGAAATTGAATCGTAATTTCAGCATAAATATTTTAATTATTTCACAAGCACTTTGCCATCTTCTTTGACTGGTAAATTTCTAAAGAGAATATTTCCATTAGCAAAACCACATTTCATAACAACCTAGAGCAGCTGAACCGCGTCCAGGGGGTGTCCTTTTGTGGATACTCCAGGGACATTCTCTCCGTAATTTGAAATCACAAGGAGTCGTAACGGCTGCCAACACAATTGTGATTTGAATTTTTAATTGCTGACCACAACAAACGAAAGGAAGGCAGCGATGCAGGGAGATTTGGATTTCCTATGGCTCATCCAGTTTACATCGTCGCTCCTTAACCTTTAACAAGTTTAATTATATGCAAAATTGTCTTGATTTATAGCATATCTACTGTGAATGCAAAGACACTCCAATGTTGTGAGAAACCGCAGAACAATGGCAGTTGAGTGGGAAGACAAGGACATACTTGTGGCAGAGAGAATCCCTTTCTTAAGTTTCCCCAACCAAATGTTATATATTTCCTCTTATTAATTTAATTTTAGTAAAAAAACCTGACTTAATTTAAAATGAGAAACATCATCTTAACAGAGAAAAAGTTAAAAAGGAAAAGTTCTAAAGCGTTACGCATACGCCACGTAACCCGTCATCAATGCGGCCGCCTGTAATTAGGCAACGTAACTCGCAATTTTAGCAAGCTTGCATAATTATAGGTTGCACGGGTATATGTAAGGGATCCCAGGATTCCCCTTTTCTGTTTCGACTTGAGCCTGAAAGTAAAAAGGACACATCAAGGGCTGTTAAGGAGTAACCCGGAGTGAGTTAATTAGACAAATTATATTAGGAAAGCCCGCGGGTGGTCTGATTTTAATAAGATTCGTTAGACCTTTGGTTCCTTCCGGTTCCTTTCCAATTTTTGGTCTGTTTAAATATTAGCTAAGTGATTTAAAACTTATAATAGCCCCTCGGAATATCTCTCGGCAGGATTTGACCTTAAGAAAATTATTTTTAATATCCCAAAAACAAAGCAAAGCAGAGAAAACGTCGCGCCTTTAACCTTTTGCTTGGGATTATTGAAAATGTTTTCCCTTATTGCCGTCATGTCTTGTTTGGCTATTATTCCCGCTGTCATTCCTTGCTGCTGATATCCCTTCGCCATGTTGTCATTATCCTTATTCCACTGACGGGGCAAAGTTTAATGTTTCACTCGGAGAAGGATTCGCAGTGCCTGCGGGACAGCTTACTGGCAAGTCGTTAAAATCAAATGGAAGCGGTCCCAAAGGGCTGGAATCTCCCTTACGAGACGCTAAGGATACTTGGAGCATTTTCATAACCCCGTTTGGAGGAACCTTCTCACGATTTCAGGGCGATCAAATCTCATTTCAAATGCAATCGGTGCACCAATTTGGCACATCAAAGAAAAACAAACAGCCATGACCCGCCCACCGAGGCAAATGAAGTGCAAAAGTGGTGGAAGCACGAACGGCAAAGTGCGAAAATATTTGCACTACAAAGTAGCAAAAGGAAAACAAACGCAAATCGCGAAAAATATTTTCACAGTTGCAAATGTTCGCTCAGGGATAGGAGGGGAGAATGTAAAAGGGTGTTAAAATAACTTGAAAAAACTGGGGTAAATATTTATGAAATATTTTCGCAGAGTCTGCAAATCAAATCAAATTGCTGGCAGAATTTTCTGATTTATGATTGTGGAAGGGGCACTTTTCCAGTTGTTGACTTGTCAAAGGATTGCGGGGAATCCCGGCAGTTGTTTACCAGCTCACCTAATATTGTGCATTCTGTGCACAGACAATGCAATTTGCTGGGTGTTTATGTCCTTCGATAAACTCTTGTGAGCTTGTGTGGAAAAACTGCAGGAAAAACTCTCGAAAAGTGTCCCCTGAGACAGGAGAGTGTTGTAGGAGGGGAAAATTCGCTTTGCTTCAGTGAAGTAAATTGCAAATTTCAAGACGGAAATTGAAAATTTATTGAAGGCGAAAATGTCCTCTTGTGAGACATTTTTAATAACTTTTTTCTGCTCCTATTTATTATATTTTCTTTGAGGGATCCTTTGCAGACTTAAGAAAGGCACAGCGATTGATGATACTGGCTGTCAGCGAACAAAGTGACAACATTTTGCATCGCAATCGGAGGAAGACAGTTTCCGTCTGCGATTCCCTTCCCTTGAAGGAGCATTAAAAATTTGTTTTGCCTGTTTACTTGAAGCTGAAATTTCGCAATATTTTCTTTCCTCATTTTTTATGCTTTCTTTGGAGCGCCACAAAGTGTGCAACACATGCAGCTGAAGTTTCCGCGAAAAGTTTTCTTTTCAGCGCCTCTTCCGCCCTCCGTCTTCCATAATAAGTTACGCTTAGTATTTTCTCTTTACTTCAGCCCCCTCTAAGTGCATTTTTCACCTTTTATCATTATTTGTTGGCTCATTTTCCACGCTTTTCCTTGGAGAAACTTCCCGAACTCCAGCTAAGAGAGCGATGATTGCTTTGGTCTATGCAAAGTGTCTCAATTTGGGCTCATGTATCCATTAGGTGCTCCCCACTCGCGTGTATAAAGTATATATAAAGTATTTTGCAGATAATAAAAATTGGCAAACGGCGCAGAATTTATGCGCTGTGGAAACTCGTAAATATTCAATGTGCCCGTGATAAAAATCGGCAGTGAAAACGCAGGACTAATAGAAAACTCTGCTGTGCATAGAACTTGTGCTTGTTGGTATTTTGCAGAAAGTTTTATGAGTCTCTGATCTCTCGGGCAAAGTTCAAATGCTGAATATGTCTCAGGTCAATAAACGGATTATAAATATTTATGGGTATTTCTCTGGCATAATTATCCATAAACTTTATATATCACAGAGTTTATTTTTTAAGCTATACAAACATAAATACTTTACTGAATTTAATAGTCTAACTACTCTCAATATTTCCCGATTCAGTACACATCCCAAGGCCTTTGTCCTTGGCAAACTTCCTTTAATTTCCGTAGTAATAAATTTCAAAGAAAATTCATTTCAGTTTCCATTGAAATTACCAAAGATAAACAGAAATCGAAGCTCCTTACCCTCTTTTCAGCATTAATTTAAACACAATTAAGAGGCGACAGGAAAAACGACCAAAAACAGACAAAAGTTAAGGAGAAAGAAGGAGAGGCACAGTGAGCTGGAGCATAAAATCAACTTCAAGGGGAAACATCTCCGAAAAGATAAATAAATTAAAAGAAAATAAAATAGAGTCGAGAGGGAGGGAGCGACAGGAGGCAGTGAAATCGATGCGAAGGTCATTCCGGGTCAGCGATAAAAATTCCAGCACACTCTTCGCCTAGAGAGAAAGAGAGAGATCTGAATTAATTGCAGAGAAATTTTATTTTACGACCGAGAATTTCAGTTCTCCTCGCGAGACTCTTAAAGGGGAATAAAACTCCCTCGCCAAATGGGAGCCCCATCAAACAGGAAATGGGTTGCAGATGATTGTTATTGAGCCTTGAATTAAAAGCGATGAAAATGTGATGGAAAGTGCGTTGTCGAAATTCGTTGTTCCAGCAAAAAAATTAAAACCTGCAACAAAGAGGGAAATTTCTGCATTTTCTTGTTGCCGTTAAACATTACCAACGAAATGTTCGCATGTTTAACTGCGCCGTAAATTAATTTGGGAAAAGTTGTTTGAGTTTTTGGTCAAAGCGAGGCGCTGATTTCTTGCCCAACGTCCATTGTTGCACAGGATAAACACGGGATGTACAGGTCAAAGGGCCATGCATGTGTGACCCGGCTTTATTTGAACAATTAACTTCTGATTTTTGCTTGTCCCTGGTGGAAGTCCGTGTGGTTTTTCGCTGTTTACACCTTTTTCAAGTGCCACCCGAAAAGTCAACAATAAAGCGTAATTAATTATAATGCGGAGACTGTTTACGTGAGCAGGAACTTGTATATTAAGTTTTTAATTAATGAGGAAAATACTTGAAGAAAGGTAAAAATGTACCATTAAATGCATTTATTTTCTTTTTTCCAAAGAGCGAGGGTATAAGAATTCGTTGTCTTTATTGGGTTTTTAAATACAAATAAAATAATGGCGCCTCTAGCTTCTTTTTTTTCTTCTTACTAGCAGCCTTTATTCACTTTCTACAACATTTTTCAGAAACTAAAAATTGACTTTCATAGCTTTCCACTCTCTTGATACTCTTTCTGCGAGCTCCCCAACTAACATTTTCATCTTCATTTTCCTCGCTCCGTTTGGCCTTTTGGCTCTCTGTTTTCTTCCATCCACTAAACTTGATGTCCCTATCTACTCAGCTCTCATTCCTTGTGTGTGTGTCATGTGACGAAGAGTGTGTGTGTGCTGACATCAAGTTCATAAAAATATCTGCCATAATTGCAGCTAAGTCAGCAAATGTGGACTACTGTCCTGCCACCCGTCTCTGTGTCCTTTTCATCCTCATTTTCCTTTCTGTTGTCTAGCCGCATTTTCCTTTCTGTTGCGTTTCCCTTTACTTAAGTACGAAATGAAAGGACTCAGGGAAGCGGAGGAAGAAAAGTATGAAGGGAGGAATAGAGCGATGTATCCCGGTTGTGGAGCCGCAGAAGGGGAGATCCTGAAAGGACGCACTTAGTTTTACTCTCGCACATTCAGAACTGCTGCTCAATGTGGCGAGAATGAAGATGAGGCTGCGGAAACCGAGCGAGGGTGAAGCCTTCGGCTCCTCTAAAAAGATTTCTTGGCATGGAAGGTTTTCAATGGACTCTCGATCCCGTATCCTTGAGTCTTATTTTAATCCTTGAGTCTTATTTTAACCCTTAAAATTAAATAATTCCTGTAGTTTTCTCTTATTTTACAACACTTTCAATTAGGTGACATTCAATTTCTGCCTTGAAATGCAAATCCAAATGGGAGGCAATAAAAGTCACTCACAAGATGTAAACGAGACCAGCAGCAAGTGTCCTTAGCCCACCCCTTTGTTTACCCCTATTAGCCCCCATTTCTCCCTGTCTTCTACTGCTTTCAGCCAACTGTAGAAAGAGTTGACAGGGAAGGACATGAACTTTTCCAGCATCAACATTTTCTTTATTTTCTTCCCTCTTTGCTTTTTATTAAGCGTCATCAAAGTAGGCGGAGGGCGTGGCTGATTGCAGCTGCCACTGAAGAAGGAAAGAAAAAAGAGGCCAAAGGAAGCAAAGGGAAGGATTTAAATATCTCCCAAGCTGCATTCCCATCCTTTAACTTTGTTGCATTTCCTCTTCTTCGTAGAAAACTTTCTTTGTTTTGCAACAAATTGCGGCAGCTTCCATGTTCCTTTTCATTTGCTTAGTCGGCTCTTCCCCTTTCCCTTTTTCATCTCCATTTTCTTTGCCTCATTTGGTGGCGAGTTCGAAATGATTTTCCTAACCAAAGTTTGCCTCGCTGTCATACCAAACTCAGAAGCTTCGTTTTCCACACTCCGTTTACCAACTGCAATGGAGTGAAGCATTTGATGGTTTAACATTTCCCTCGTTAGCTTTGCTTGCATTTCCCAGCGATGTTCAATAGCTTTCCATTTGAGTTTGATTTGCATAAAAGCCTCTGGTATGTGTTCCATTTGAATGCCTCATTAGCCAATGAAGAGACTTCATCGAACTGTTTTTCACTGCCTTTCATTCCTTTTTCGCATTTCCCAACCTGTCATAATATTTACTGCAACTGACTTTTCTCTTTTCCATATATTTAAATTTCAATATAAAGGATTAATTTTGTTTGTATTTTCAATTAAAGTTTAGAAATATTCAGTGAACAATTGCCACCCACAAAAGCGGACTTCCTGCTCTTCTCCCGAACTCCCGCTTCCTGGCATTCGTTGTCCGTTATCCAAGCATCCGCTTCGGCTTAGTTTCCTATTTCATTTCCACATATCCCTGCTCGCTCCAAAGTGTTTATCATTAGTTCACATGACTTGCTATCCCCGAATCCCCGCCAGAAACTCCCTGCACCAAGCTTACAGCTCCTCTTCATTTGCGTAGTCATACAAAATTAATTAGGAGCCTCTTCACACATTAGCAGGTGAAAACTGAGACCAAGCTGCGAATTTCACCTGACAGTCCAAGTGAGAACGGTTTCGCATTACTCATACGCCACCGGTACCCATTAATTTCGCTAATGCGCTTCATTCACTTCAGCGCTTGCGAAAGCGACTCCAGTTCCATTTTACTCTTTTATTCCTAATCCCACCTCCATTTACATTACCCCTTTCCACATTGATTTATTTATTTACTTTCTCCAGCATTCAGTTGATTTATATCCCACAATTGAGTTCAAAAGTGGCGAAAATCAGTAAGAGGTGAACTCGAATCCATTGAAAAATTCCTAGGCGTATATTTGTGAAGGGTTGTCGGGGTCACTAAAGGTTAAGGGGAACACGGAGAGTAACTCAGAAAAGGGTCAAGGAATTTCCAAGGAAATCAAAAGGAAACTGCAAACGAATGTACAATTTACAACGAAAATCGGACAGGGTTTATTACCTCCTCTCCCTTATATTTACGTAATATTTCTCCTCTCTTATCGCACTGTTCCAAGAGTTGTCCATGGAAAAGTTTTCAGCTTGCGTTGAAATTGCATTTAATTAACATTCAGCCACAAGTTGGATTTTCTTGTGGGGAGAACGATTCTGACCCCATCTATAATTTCATTGCAACAGTTGGTCTTCTCTCCGTCTTTCCTCACTTTCCCGAGTAAATTGAAACTTTTATTTCTTCATTATGGCAGCTCAGATCGATTCTGGAGCGGATCCACCAAGCATCCGCCTTATTTCCCAGTAGGATGACATCTCACTTTACATATCCCTGCTCTTCTGCACTTAAGTTTCTTTCATTGCTGGTGACGTGCTTTCGGTTTATTTTGTTTTTCCTTTTAATTGAACGGAGCGCAGATTTTAACGAATTTATCGATGGCAGGATGGCACCTCCTCTGCGTCCTGCGTTCCTTAAAGTGGGCATGGTCGGTTGCCTTGTAACATATTTTATGCATGCCTCAATGGGCGCCCACTGAACAATGTGGGAGAGGAGTGGAGAAGTGGAGGAGAGAATCGGGGAAAAGGCAGATGTCTCTATCGCATTTCCATGGATTGTTGTGCCGAGTCGCGGCAAGTGGCTCGGTGGAGATAGAATAAGGGTGAGCAGAGGGTTATCCATATGCAAATGAAGCCTTCGTTGGCCTTTTCCCAGTTCCCTGCTGGTGGGAATGTTCCCTGCTCGTAGGATATTAACCACCTGGAACATAAACAGCAAGTGCATCTCCCCGGGATCCAGCCATCCATAAATAATGCAACACCTTCGACCCATTTCCGAGTGTTCAACTGTCGCACAATTGAGAATGGAGAGCGGAGAATGGAGAATGGATAACGGAGAACGTGACTCAGTGGCACAAGCAACTTGACTTTCCCCCCGACCTCAAGCTTACCTCTTCGTCTCCGTTCTCCTTTCGCCGAGAACTGAGATATTCGTGTTCTCCGCAGCATTAGCATCTCAAACAGGGCGAAACATTCAAATTGATGTGACCCCAAGATGAGGAGGGAAGAGCGAACAAAGCTGCTCATCTCCATTTGGGCGAGGATAACCTCAACTAGTGATGCATTGGGGTCAGGAAGAGCTGTCATAGGGTGAGGAAAATCTTAATTTTCCTGGCAGGGTCGCGGGCATGCGTGTGTGATGGAAACAAAAGAATTTTCCACTTTTTCCAAGTGTTTCCATTTGCATTCGGCGGCGGAGGGAAATTCCAAAATGTAAAACAATAAAAGGAAAGAAATTAGAGGAGGGAATAGGGGCTACGAGGTTTTCCGCGGCGACTTTCTTTCATTTCAGAGTAAAAGAGAACGAAAGAGGAAAGGAAATACTTTAGTTTTCCGTTGAGGTTTCCATTCGAGTTTCTTCATGTGTAAGTTCAAGGTCAGAAGGCAACCTTGACCGCTTTGGGAGAGAAGGGAAAACATTCCTCGAATTTGTGACTGAACTTGTCTCGGACTGTGAACTCATTAAAAATTCTGAAAGCGGAACTAAAAGCACTTTCCCAGTCGGATTAAGCAGACGAGTGAGGCAGACAAGTGTGGACAACGCTGCGTATGAGTAATGGTATTTGGATTTGGCAGGGACGGAAAAGGGGAAAGTTTATAGGGCAGACGCAAGGAAACATTTTTAAAGAAATTAAAATTAAAGGAAACGGTGTAGCTGATGTTTTGTCTTAAAGTACAGTAATTTTGAGTCAGTTGGGAAATGGGAAATGACGTTTATAACTATTTATAACTATTCTTTTATTATATAAATATAGTAAACCAAACTTGAATAAGATGGATATTCCCTTTTTCCATCTGTAATATCCTATAGCACTCTATTTCTATTACTTTAAATTTCAGAAAGTAGAACTGAATAAATTGTAGCAATTCAGAAAGAAAAAGTTGAACTCACTTGATATGAACTTAAAATCTCTTTGAACCAACTCTGATTTCATCAGATTCTACTTTACTTTCATTGAATGCCTGAAAATGCCTGAAAAAGGCTTTGTTTGCTGCCTCATCGGGATTGTTAGAAAGTAACGTGGAAAAATGCTCTCCAATCAACTGAACTCAGCTGCACGGCCACGCCCCCATCGCCCGCACGCCTAAACAGTGTCTGGCCCACTCTCCCCCCTTCCTACCCATCACTTTCGGGTCCAAAAATGCGGGCAATAATGAAAGTGCTGACAATGTGAGCCCAACCGAGGCCCCAAATTGCAGCTGCACCTTGTTCCTGGTGCCCCTCTGCCCCGATACACTCCCCTTCGGCGACCGAAACTCGCTGCTGCAGCTGAGCGAAGGACGAAGAGCAAAGGACGCTGCAGGACCACAGCCAGAATCAGGAGCAGTATGAAGAGTGGGATGTGGAAAAGGATCCAAGCGGATGCTCTGCGTGAGCGGAATTTAAAACGGCTGCCAGGCACAGACCCTGGCAGCTCCATCTATCACAACAAGGGGGTAGCGATGATCAGGCAGGTGGAGGGTGCATTTAGGGGGGAAGGTGGAGGAGTGAACGTGTCCCTGCAGATTGACCTGCATCCGCTCATTAATTTTTGGCTTTGTCCGCAGAATTCCGTGTAATTTCCTCTTCTGGCAAACCGAAACAAATAAATTTTGTGGGCTCCCCGTAGAAGAAGGCGTGACATGTCCGTGGGATTGGATGACAGTGTTCTACCAACTCAAATTGCCAGCGAAAACTTCGTGTCAAGGCCTTAAACCAATTAAATGTTTGTCACTCGCATTCTGGGCCAAGTTCGTAATTGGTTTAAAGTGAGTGAGGGGTGCAGAGAGAAGGCACGCTAGAGGGATGTCTGCGGTTTCCACAGGCAAAACCCCCTGAAAAAGTGACACCAAGGAACACAAACAAGCAATGAGCAGATGGGTGAAATACGCAACCTTTAAGCGATTGACCCAGAAATACACCCCCAACTGATATCTCCGGCTCTTTCCCATATTTACAACCCCATTTCGAAGCCGAAACCGAATGAGAAATCAATAAGAAGGGCGAAGTGATGGTATTGCCAAAGGACGAAGGATGCTGCCGCTTCCCTTAGCCAACAAATGTTGCCAGACATTCACAACAAGATGCTAGCAACATTCGTTCTCTTGAATTCTCGGTACGAGTATCTCTCAGATAATTCTCGGCAAAGCTTTCACTCTCTTGTGCCAGCTCCCGCACTCTGTTGCCATAATTTCGAGCAAAACACATTGGGGAGGTCACTAGCCAGTAGACCGTAGTTCGTAGTCAGGAGTCCGCAGTCCGCAGACAGTCCTCCGTGCGTAGTCGAAAGTCTTATTATTCATGTCAACGACTCGCACATTAAGGAAGGGAGAAAAATTCGAAGAAAAGGGGAGGTTATCCACCCTGGACCCCCGAATTTAAATTTATTTGGAGTAGAGGAGCCTTTCAAGCTTCTTCAGGGTTTGTTTGCCTTTCAAGAGCGGCAAACAAAAGTCTCAATTTAAATATCAATTAGATATGTTTATCGGGGGATGCCGATGGGGATGAGCAGAGTAGATCCTGCCATCAATCAATGTTCGAATGGAAATTAAACATATATATAATTCCGTCCTGATTCATGGCCAGAGATCTGTTGTGCAGCCAACCAGCCGGCAAAAAGATAGACTTCCTTTAAAGCCCGATGAAGATGGAAGATTGAAGAGTTTTCTCCGAGCTCGGGGCCAACTTTTAATTGATTTGTGTGGCTGGGAAACTTTTCCTCCCTCAAACGTTTCATCTGTCTCTCGAACAACATTGTTCAGCATTTCTGTTAATTTGTTTGCCTCAGAATAAGAGGGAACAAACAGAGGCAGATGAATCAACAGATAAACAGAGAGAAAACTGCGCAATTTTCCAATTTATTTCGCCGGGAAACATGCTTAGCAAACATGGGAGAAACCACGAGGAAAACTGCGCAACAAACAAACCTTTGTGGTTCCAGGAATCCGCAGGGCAAACGGAATATTCGATTGAAATATTCGAGGAACCGAAGAGATATAAGGAATGCAGGATTAGTTTCTCTGGCAAACATTTCGATTTATTGGCAAACTTTTTACTAAAATCTGTGTTGCCTTTATCTTTGGTTATGTTGGTCAAACTCTGATAACTTTTTAATTGCTTTTACAGTTTCTCAGTGATGTAAATTAATTTGGTAATTGTATTTAATATTTTTGCTTGCCCTCTTCCTCTTAAAGTTTATTCTTTGAGCTTGCCACAAAAAATTAGTAACTTTCAGTTTGATTGTTAGCCAAAGTTTTCCATCCTTGCCTCGTTGAGTGTATATAAATATTTTCGTTTTATTTAATGCAGAAAAATTCGACGAATGAGAAGCCTTCTGAGGAAGTGAAAATTATGTTTAGTTTCAGCTTCTATTTACGTTTTCTTTTTGTGGGATAAAAGGAGAGAAAGCTGTTTCCATTCATAATATTTATTTCTTCAAGAAAATACACTTTTTAAAATCCGTGGTATATTTCCTTCTATTTTCTTTTAAATTCTCGCTGAGCAGCTTAGCGCCAAGTTGAGTTTCTTTGAATTCTGGGTCACTTGTCTTGATTTGTATCACTTTTCCTCATTTCCCAGACAAGACACAAAGAAAAGGACGCTGAGACAAAGAAAGATTGCTGCTAAGCCGCAGAAAAAAATAAAGAAAAGTTCGCGATAAATGAAAACAAAGCCTGTAGATTTTCTTCTCTCCCTCCAGCTTAATATGCACTTCTTTAAATGGTTTTCCCCTCTGCGTTTATAGGTCGTGTCACAGTTTCTGTGGGAGCTCCTCAAATAAAACAAAAAGGTTTCTGCTTAATTATGAAATGCAAGCAAAGTGAATGAGTAAAAAAGCGGTGTGGAGTCAACAGTTTTCTCTAGGTTTCCCTCCTCTTTTTTACTGGGCAGCTTTCCTTTTGGCCACAAATCTGTCGAGGAAACTTTCGTGGGCCTTCCAGCGATTTCCCTTCGCTTTGACATATTGAAGCATCGAGAGGCGGCGGAAAGTCGCTGAAAAAGGGGGAGTGGCACCTGTCAATCTCTGACTTTATGTGTCGCTTTTCTCCGAGAGAAAGGAGAAAGTGAGAAAAGAGGAGGAAAGTGGTGCAGGACCCGTTTAAGGCCCCGGAGAGTGGAGCACCCATCGTAATTGCTTTTGTATGCTGAGCGCTTGGCTTACAGCGATGGAAGCGAGACAAGGGAACTAAGCTGTGGGGAAAGTAAGGGGGGAGGTGGGGATTCGCTTTCCCTTTGAGTTATTTTCAGCCACCGAATAATTTGAAAGCACCGAAAAAGCCACAGAAAAGGAAGCAAAAAATTTCCGCTAAGAGGAAAGTAACACACATTAAAAAACACACACACAAGTACACGTATTAACACAAAGAGATAGGAGAGACAGAGACAAGGGACGTGGGCGAAAGAGAGAGGAGAATGTAGGTGCCGCAGCAAAAAAGTTGAATTAAATTATGAGTCTGTGGCGAAATAAATTTGAAAGAATGGAAATTTAAATAATGCGCCACGCATTCAGCACAAACCGCCAGTGTGTGTTCTACACAGAGAAAAATTAATTGAATGTGGGATGGATATTAGATGGAAATTCGTTTTTTAGAATTACTTTACAATTAGGATATTTTGGGTGACTGTTTCAGTGCAATAACTGTGGTTGTAGTACCTAATATCCTTTATTAAAACCCTTGATTTCCCTCTTTTCCCTGACTGTAGTCCCTGCTTGTGGGAGGTATTCAGAATTTGCTGCTCACTTCACCGAAAATTGTTGCCATTTACACGATACTTGAGCATCCAGCGAAGCCTTCCTTCTTGCTCCCACAATTCTCCAGTTCTCTGTGGGCAATTTCTCTTCGCTATGAATGCGAATAGGACGGAGAATGCCGAAAATCTCTGTGGGCGAAGTTTGCTCATCAGTCCGCGTAATTTCGCGGTGCAAGTTTCAAATTTGTCAGTGGTCCAAGAATTATGTGGCTTCCTTCCGCTTCCATTGACCCCCATCCTTCATCTCGAGGATTCCCCAAACCAGGATGAGAAACTGTCTCTGGCCGAAACAATGTGCTCAGGTAGATGGAGCCAAGGAGGAGGTAGGAAAACGGAGAAGTCAGCGTCTGACCGTCTTTCAAGTCACAAATTAGTTTTTATCAGGCTCAGTTCCTCTGGAGTTCAGATTACTGTACTTGAGATAAAGTTTTCCAATGAACTTATGTGAAACCTGTGGAAAATGGTAAGAAACTCAAGAGGAGCAGGATAATGACCTTTGGTCAGGCCTTGACTTCAACTTCTGGTAGCGGATATTGTTACATTATGCTTAGTTAAGTCCAGGGAATAGAAATTCAAACAAAGAATAATTACAAATTAATCCTGATTAACTTCCACTTCATTCTGTTTGTAATCGAAAGACATTACATAATTCCCCTCTTTTATTCAGATATCTCTTGAACTTCTGACCTTTCCTACTTCGATTACATTTCGATTTCCAAACCTCAATTCAAACAAGCTTTGACATCGCCTCTTTTGCTTATTTCTCAACTCATAACTCATTGGCATTCTCATTCCAATCTGGATTCGAGTTTCTTCTGAATGTTTCCATTTGCCATATTAATTTTATGTTTATCTTCCGTCTCCCCTTTGGCCTACATTTCTTTGTCCGCTTTCTTTTCCCTTTTCCCAGTAAATATTGTAAATTATTTTGGCCAAAAGCCAGCACACTGAATTTGGAATTCAGAAACGAATTAAATTGGCAAGCTCGATGGCTTATCCCCGCTCCGTGCTCCCCTTTCGCTCTCCTGGCTGAAGGACATTCTCCGCATTTTGGCTCCTTTAATTTCGTTGAAATGTCGCGTGCATCCCGACTCTCTCCTTTCCCTGGCCCGCAGGGAAGAATTGCCCATAATAAAGTCGCCTCAGACTGAGAGGAGAAAGGCCTTTCTCCTTGGATGAAATAGAAGGGCGGGATGCTCGGAGGACTCGAGGTCCTGGAATCTCTCATCTCCCATGCTAAATTTGTAGTTTCAGCTTGGTTTTGGCTCCGCTTCTTTTATCTCTTTTTTTCGCTTTTGGCCCCAAAATGTTTTACGGCTACGTGAGCAGAGAGCCACAGAGAAGAACGCCCATGTGGGTCCCCCTCGTCCTGTTCCTATCATCCCGTGACATATTGACAGGGGGATTGGGAAATACGCATGCAAAATACAAAGGCGACACAAAATATTCACTTGGCGAATTGACTGAGGCCCCTGGCTCTCTCTCTCTCTGGCTCATCTCCATATCCTGCTCACGATTCTCCGCTTCTGTTTGTTGACATTTCACGACTCCTTTGTTTTCCCGGCGAAGGATTCGGAGGAAACCGAGGAGGAGGGCCTCGCATGGCATTGGGTCACGTGCGAATCAATCGATGACGATGATGCGGATGATTCAGGGGATGATGAAGGCGATGGGCATCCTCGGAATCTTCAAAAAATTCGTGGATTGAGATGCCAACTGCCCGAGGACAATTATTCAACGCTTAAAGGGAGAGCCCACAGAAAGAGATTTAAGCAGGGATACAAATTTAAAAAGTCAATTAAAAATGTAACAATACATTTTTTGATAATTTTCTGAAGACGAAACTTGTGTATACTAGACATGGTTATGTTATGCTCTCCCATTATCTATCGGAGCCTCAGCAATATTTGATTCATTTATTACACATAATAACATGGTCTATGAACAGAACAGCGGTCAGATCAGGGCTGAAGAACCAGAGGCACAAATATAAATGTTCTCTCCATCATACTTTCCCTCTACCTATATTCCATCAAATATATTCCTCATACGCTTACTGACATCCACATCACGTAATCGAAATTAAAGCCATCATTTTCAATTTTTCACGCTGCCATTTTCTATTGTCATTGCCCTACTGGCGCGCCCCCATGCCCATGCCCATTATACGCCCCCATTGTTTGCCTGTTTAATTTGCTGATTAAACAGCTCAGTCGCGGATATAGGGGGAATATATCATCAGGATAAGAAGAGAGAGAGCTGCGGGGCGTAGCATACATTTCCCACTGCAGCAACTCTAAATTATTTACCGATGACCGCAAATGAAATGTTACCATTCGCATTGCACCCTATCTGTATAATTTATGTTGGTTTTTGGTATTTCCCAATTAATTCAGGAATTGTTTTCCCATTTGGCATCTTCTCCCATTTCCACTCTCTCATTTTACACGCACTTTTTCGTTGCAGCTCCATTTGTGTTTTGGCTTTTGTCTGATGTTGTTTCTAATTGGCCACTAATCACTTTTTGGTTGTTTGCAGCCATCGATTGAATTAGGTTAAGTAAATAGATGGTCTATGGCACACCAAAATATGTAAATAAATCATTGTAATAATGTACTTGTACATAAAAAGTGGTGTGTAAAATTAAGTAAATATTTCTTGTTTAGTTTGTGGCTATTAATACCTTAAAAACTTGGTTAAAGGCCCTAGTTTGCTACTTACTTGCTGCCCTATTCCTGACCATTAGCTTCTTGAATTCAGTTGGTGAATAATTCGACTCACTTTGAGGAGAATCCCAGACATTTACTTGTTCCCATCTCCTTTTCTGTCCTTGGAATTACTTTCTAGTCTGCTTCCACGCCATTTAACTTTTGTCTTCTCCCCAATTACAAATTCATAGACACAAAAGTTGATTGCTCTGCAGACAGGGGGAAATGCCCACCTGTCTCCGTCTCCACCTCCTCCTATTTTCACACCTGCTCCTGGAGGCAAACTCCCCCTTTTGTTACCCATGAATAATTCGAGGCTGGTCCGCTGACAAATTGTTTGGCTCGTTAAATGTTGGCCACAGAATTCGCGACGAATTATGCAAATTTCAATGAAACGGACAGTACCAGGATCCTGGAAGATCCTTGCAGTCCATTCTGCACTCATAGCTCTCTTTACTTCTGTGTTTAGCTGCCCCAGGAAGAAGCCCAAGAGAAAAGCGAAGACAGACATTAATTCCGTTTAAATTGTATCCTTGGCTCCCTGTTATCCTTGACTTGGCCCACATAAATAATTTTTAATGATGTGAAAATGTTTTCGCAAGCACTTTTCCTATAATTAATGTTAACTTCCTACCGAGAAACCGCAGGGGAAAGGGGAAGAAGATGAAAAGCCCCAAGGAAAGCCGCAAAGCAAATTAAAGTGGAAAAGGATGTGAAAGGTGAGCCGCGACATGTGTTTGGAACCTTTTCCGGAAATGGAAGCTGCCACCGAGCCCCACCTCCCCCACAGCTCAGGTGGAAAGTTCGTCTCTGTTATTTTTATGTTCCTACCCGTTTGTGTTTTCCGATTTTCCGACACCAATTCAATCAGAGTCTCCGCTTCAATACTTCCTGCGTTCCCGTAACGTCACACTTCCTCTGCGACTCTTAAAATTCTTTGACATTTTCCCATTTTCTTTGGCTGTGCAATTTTTATTTTGAAATAATTTCCGTTGCATTTTCTGGAAAGAAAGCAGCTAAGTAGAGAGGTGATTGTGTGGGGAAGAGGTAATAAGTTGTTGGGGAGGTGAAAACTCCCGAGAATAATGTGCTTTCATTTGTAGCCAGAACTCGAGAAAAGTCGTGAGAAGTTTCCTTTGTCCACGAACGGAATTTAATGCAATTGAAATGGCAATTTCCACCGAGGAAGGCTATTGAAGCGGAGTGGAGAATGGCCCTTTCTCGGACCTTGAACTTGATTAAGGCCCTCGTATTTCTCCCTTAACATTAACAACTCTCTGAACTCGAATAATTTCTCAACCGAACCCAAAGAGAACTCCCAGTCTGAGTCTCTCCTCATCCACATCCCCAACTCTGGCCTTATCTCCCCCACATTAAGCATCCCCTGAGGAGGAAAAGACCGCAATGCAGTTCGTGTCCGAGTTCTGTTTTTATGGCATCCGAAGAGCGGAAGGGTAGAACAGAGGGTTGGAAAAGCGGAGGTGACGGCACCTGCACATAGGTAAATTTGTCCAGCAGCGAACTAAATTCCAAACGGAAGTGACACTCTAATTGAGAGCAACGAGCCAACTGGGAGGAGTTTTCGGGGCAGAGGCAGGGGATTACAAGGGGTCTGCAAGGGGGGAAAAGCAGAGGAGAGCGGAAGTGGATGTGTCCACTTGATGCGGGCACTGGGAGCAGCACTAAAAAACGTAAACTCGTTAATTGCTAAGTGCAAAACCATAAAACGGCTATGTAGAGAAAAAAATGAGAGAAATGGTTGGTAGGGAAACAGTCTGGTTTGTGGATAAAGCTCACAGAACAGAGAGAGGCTGCGGCGGCGAACGAATTATAATTCTGGATTAAGGGAGACAAAACTAGTTTGCGGTAAAAGAAGAGAACTAAAATATACCTAAACATTAACCAAAAAATTTAAGATATGGCAACAATCAACAAACCGACTAAAGAGGTGACCTATTGTGTTTATCAGCATATTAGATATCCGCTTCCACATATCTATCAAACATAATCCCATCAATGGATATCCATTTCCAAGCAACTTGAACTGATTTACATAGCCCGAAGGCCAGGAAATGTCTTACAACTTGTTCGAAAGGAGGTTCAACGTCAGGCTCACCTTCTCAGGATTCTCGTGCGACAAATCTGTGACGGCATATTCCTTGGCCTGTCATCGGTTCCGGGGAATTTTCCATAGGTTCCAAAACAAGTTGAAAATGCGTTGCATATTTATGAATAATTCAGCAGCGAAACGGGGAAACTCCTCCTCCTGCGCTTCCTATTTGTTTTCCACAAATTGTCAAAATGTTGCCGGGATGACATTGGCACCACGTGTAAACCACGAAGCCCTGTGTGTCCCACCTCCCTCCACATGCCAGGAAGTTTTCCCAAAATTGGCCATTGGAATTTATTCATGTGGATGCGGATGTGGTGGAAGGAACAAGGACAAGGAAGCATGAGTTTGGAATAGGAAAGGAAGTGAAGCATCATCATGCAAATCAGTCGCTCCATCTCCTTTCTCTCACTTTTCATGATTTTTCCACCTTAAAGCTTTTCCCAGTGGTCAGTTGGCAGCTGGAAAAACTTCACCCGGCGACAGCTGAAAAAATGTCGTCCATTTCATAATTATCGTGGGAGGTGGCCAAGGTCCTTGGGGAAATTGAAAACGAGAATGGGAATGAGAAGGTCCTTTTCTGCAGCTCAGCTGTGACATTTTTATTAAATTTCCGCTACTTTCCTCCCTCTCAGCGGGATGTGCGTTGCCTCTGAGCCTTAATTAAAGAAATATTCCAGAGGAGCTGGCCCCTAGTAATATATCATGATATCCTTCTGCTCTTGGGTGTGACGAATGCGGAAGGAGGGACGGGAAATTGATTAATGACTGGAGAAAGTGACCAAAAGGTTGCTTAAATATTATTAAAATGGGAACAGAGGAGCGAGAGGTTAAGTAATGAGATTGTACAATTAGAATTACTCAGTTTTATTGAGCAAGCTCCATGTTTCAATATGTGTTGCTCCAAATTCAGTTACCCTTGTGAGTTCTTTATACGTTTAATAAATTACTTTCTTTAAGCTACATATTTTCCCGCTACATATCCCAAACAGGAATTTATGTTTTTCCCCCGTTTTTATGATTTGTCTTTCAAAAGTTTATGGCTCATCTTGTGATTTCACTGCGGCCCCCAGTTTATTTACAATTTATGACAGAATGTAAGGGAAAATCCATGTTTCGAGGCTGCCAGAATCAGCCTTTTCCGTAATCAGAGACTAAGAATGAAAATGTAAAAGATTAAACGAGAAGGGATGCCTTTGGCTAAGTCATTTTGATTGTTACTTTGGCCGCATTTTTAAAGAGTTCATCAGCTGAGTGCAAAATATTGAAAATATTTTTCATTTCTTCGGGAAACTCGGCAAAAAGCCAGAGAAAATTAAACAACAAAAGGAAAATTAACCAAACACAATCAAACACAAACGAAGGCAGAATGGACAAGAAACAAACCACAAAGAGACGAAAATTAATTAACAATTGAGGCTATGAAAACGCAGTGAAAATTGATGAAAAACAGATTGCAGATGTGTCTCTCTCTTCGCCTCTTTCAGTGGCCATAAACTGGGAAATTGGGGGCGTGGCAGCAAACAGTGCGTCACAATAAACAACCAACAGCAATCAAAGCTCACTTTATTGGCAACAAAAAAGTATTTTTTCGAGCAACTTGAGCGGAAGGAATTGTGGATGGAATACAGAAAAGGAAGAAATCCCCCGTTTAATTTATGATTTTTTAATAGGCAACCACTAACTCGTGGGCGGGGCTAATAGGGCGTGGCTGCGTCTAGCAGATTTCGCTGTCCGTTCTTGACGCAATTACTGAATCTCGGAAACTTAATTGCTCCTGCAGCGAAGCGATGAGAGCGGTCCTTGGCGGAGGAAGGAAGGAGAGACTGCGGCTGTTTACCAGTTGATTATCGTCCTTCACGGCCGTCTCCGCTCAAGCTGGCTGTCCTGTTCCTGTTTGTGACGTGGATACTTCGTGGTTGTGTCCTGTCGGGCTTAATCTTTGGGTGGATACTGAAGGCAGAAGATGGTTCATTGTTGGTCATGTCCTAGTTAAAATGTACTTTATTCAGGGCACTGTGGTTTTATATGGATTAGTTTACAATTTTAGCATAAAGAGTTTCTCAGCAAAGTACTCACTGGTTTGCATTGGAAATATTTTCAATCAACGAAAATTAGCATTTGAATACAAGTGATTTCATTTTAGGCTATTAAAGTAAATGACTAATTGGCTTACTCTCCTCTTTACACTTTTTAAATCCATCTATAAGCCCTTCCATTTCATCTTTCGACAGATCCAATTTGAAGGCAAACCCACCTGACATGGCTAATATGTGGGCTTTCATATGGGTCAGATTCCTCGTGCTGTTTGCCAATTTTGCCAGAAATATGCAGCTGACCAAACGTAATCCCCATGCACTTCAACCCCTGCTAATTCCCACTGCCGTGATTTGCACACACTTTCAATAAGGCAGAGAGAGAAGGGGAAACAGGAGCTATCTGCCTATGAATTCCATATCCCATTTAAGCCCCTGTGGTTGGTAGGCAGTCGAGGATTAAGGGTGCCCTAGGAGGAGGCAAAGGAGCACTCCCAATCCTAACTATTTCAATATTTGCATTTTTGCAGCGGCCTCCTGGCCAGAATCAAGTTCCACGCGAGAGTGAATTCGGCTATCAATAATTTATTCATACATATTTCGAGTTGCAGGATGGCAAGCGGAGGGGGAAACCCCATGGAACTGCCCTGTTATTAATAATACCCATCAACTGGCCACACCCCCAATTTGCACAGAAGGCGCAATATCCTTCCGTTTTCGAGGTCGGCCAATTGAACCGGAAGTGCAATTCGGCAGGAGGAGCAGCGGGGATACGGAAATCGCAGAATTGCGGTTGAGCAGCGATTAAAGCGCCTCAAATGCAATCGAGTGTTAATCCCAGCTCATAATGGGAGATAATTAAGAGGGGCAGGCAGTCAATCAGGGCGATATGTTCTCAGTTCGAAGTTATCCCTCAGTATCCCCTTTAATGGTTGCCCTGGCACACAATGCAAATGTTTAGCAAACTTTATTCGCTCCTCGAACGGCTTCCATCCCATTTCCCTTTCGCTCTCAACGATCTCAATCCTCCAAGCAGGTCAAGTGAAATGTGCTCCATAAACTTTTCTCCTTTCCCAGAAGCTCCCCACATCAAACAGGGAACACACAAAGAGCTCCGAGGCGAGGAAAGTGGAATTGCGACCCGATTTCTTGGCTTCTCCTACTTGGACACGTTCCACTGCAGATGTGTGTTTAAGGATTTATGCCACACCCGCCCTGCCTTAATTTTCAGCCAGACCAACACTCAAATTTATGCAGAATTTACCAGCATTGCCATGAGATTTTTTGACAAATGCTGCCAATTAAATGAAGGCCGCTTGACAGGACTCGGATATCCCAGGAAACGAGAGAAGCACAGCGATGGAGAGCTCACATATCGATTCCGATTCGGATTCGGACTGTGGCCGATGCTGGGCTGCCATGGTGATTTGGCCCCAAATGCTTCACATTTATTCTAACACCCAGCGAGAATCGAAAGCCCAAAGCTCAAATGTAATATGAGTAAACAGAAAGAAAAAGTTATAGAAAATATACACAGAAAATAAATAGGTTATGTTCATTGTTTAAAGAAATTAGCTAACTAATCTAGTCATGAATTTTAATAGATTTGAAAAAATAATTGCTTAAACAACATAAATTAAACCACAATTTTATTTCCTGTGTAGAGAAGTTGTTCCGCGGGATATTTTTCTACTTTGAGCCACCGCCTGTGGCGTAAATATCTGATTAGGCTTCAGCCCACGAAAACTCTCCCTCCCCCTCCTTTTTTGCTCAATTTTTCCTCTTCTAGGCAAGCGAACAAAGGGCACAATGAAAATGGTGAAAATAATCTTGGGCAACATCTGGAGAGAAAGCGAGAGGGAAAAACTGGAGACTGGCAGCTCCCTTTACGATTGAGGACAAGGTTAAGCATTCGGCAGTAAAATGGCAACTTATTGTTTGGAATGGCCAGGCAAACAACGGAAAGGTGGAATTCTTGAGGTTTTCCTTTGGGAAATTCAGTTGGGAAAAACAAGGTTGGGAGACTGCTGGCTGTTTTCAGGAAATATTGAAAATGTTCGACCAATCAAATGAAATATCCTGGCTCTAACCTAAACAATTAGCTGCCTTATTGGTATCTGTGGCTTGCTTTTGAGTCAGAATATAGCTTCCCTGTCTCCAAGCCATCCACTTGACCTGGTCCTGTTTTCACCATCGTCATGAACGACTGTGGTTGCTGTGGTCCTCCTCCCACTTGTCTTCACGTCCTGAGTCTCGACTTCTGCCAGTTTGTCCTTGTTTGCATCGGTTATCCTTTGTGCGTGTTTAATGGTTCTTTGTGTGGTTTTCTAATAACTAATGGAAATTATTTGCTGATTTGCAAATCTGGGTGTAATATCTGAAATCATTATTTCATTAAGATAGCTGCAGCCTGGAGATTGTTATTTCGTTAAAATATATCATAGATTTTGGTAGTTTTCGTTAAGCATCTACTATTTTATTTAATGTATATTAAGCCAATTAGAAATTTCCATTAGGACCTCCGTTTGGTCTGCTGGAGCACATAATTAGGAGTATTATTTTAGAGTTCAATAGAGCAAAAATAAACGAATTATAAAGTTTTTAGTTTTCAGATTGCTCTTCGTTTCTGTTTCCTTTATTTAAATCGCATTATTCGCCATCTGTTTGCGCCGAAATCTTTCCAATTGAATGCCCAAAATATATCCTACCTTGCGCCGCAAAGCATCATTTCGGCAAATTTATATATGCTATAATTCCTCCCCAGTCTGCTATAAATAACATAATAATCCATATAAATATTTACATTTTTTTGCGGTTAAATTTCAACAATTGAAGCATTGAATGCATTTTATGTTCTAGTTGGGCAGTCTCCATTTCCATTTTCCGCTTTTCAATTCGATTATTCCTGAATGTTTGTTCTTTTTTTTGCCAGCCGGATGTTTGCCCAGCAACTCCTCCGGGTTTCCGGGTCCGCTTTCCAAGCATATAAATGGGGATTCATTGAGGTGCAATAAATAAACTTGGCACATAAATCATTTTAGCGGCAACTTAAGCACTCAAAATGGAATTTTCGCCAGCTATCTCCATTTTACCAGCTTCACACGCAAAATGGAAAAAGACAGAAGAAAAATGGAAAGTTGAAAAGTAGTCGAAGCAGAGGGTTCTCTTTTTTTTAATATAATAGTGGAACTGTTTAATTTAAATTAATCTTATTAAAATAATCTTATTAAAATTATTAATTTAAATAAAATTAACTATAATAAAGTTTTAAAGATTAAGCAAAGAGTATAATTTTTACTTTTTAGATGAAAATAAAACGTTTTAAGAAAGTAGCTTTACATTTATTAGTTAAATTTTAATAAAAAAAACCAACTTATTTAGAGGCTCCTTCTTCATTTCATTTCTATGGAGATTCCTAAAACATATTTACCTTCCTTGTGGCAAAGGATACCCTGAAAAAAGTGTGTATAAATTATGTTGGCCTAAAGACACCTTGGGGAGAGATTCAAGACGATTGTCGAGACGGGTTAGAGACCAAGACTAATTGGCCAAAAACAATAAAACTCAACTCGACTCCTTTAAAGCGGAGCACACAGTTGACCCCACACCCACCCGTCTCTCTCTCTTTAAGTTTTGGCTGAATGTTTGCCAGTCCATTTATAAATCCGAGTAGCGTTTGCTACTCTATGTGCCCAAGGGATTTTCCCGAACAGGACAAGGCAAATATTGAAACTATAAAGCGTTCTTTTTTTGCTACCATTCTTACCATTCCACTCTTTAGCACCCACTTCGTCTATCCTTTTCTCTGGCTACACAGAAAAGAGTTCTCTACTTAAAATTATATGTTGGTATCGATAATAAAAGTGAAGCGATGTCGATATTTCAAAGATAAAATATAAGTTTATTACCACTACATATAATATATGATAGGTGTTTTCCATTTGTCTGTTATAATTTCTTAGTTTAAAAATACAGAATTAGTATTACGTTTTTCTTCACGGTATAAGTGGAAAATATTTATATTTTGTCACTGTTCGATATTTAACGATATTATTCGATATTTATCGATATTTCTTACAATTAAAATTTCTGAAATTGTGATAAGTCGACAGACCTATAAATTATATAGACTAGTCAGCATTTATTTATTGCTTCCGCAAGTAATTTAGTTTTGTGGAACATAAAATATTAAGTGTCAATTAAATCCAAATTTTAATAATATCTTTTTCATCCCCTATAGCCTGAAAACTTTTCCTAACGTGTATATGTGCTCTGAGCAAATCCGCTATAATCCTGTAGGAATTTAATATTCAATACAATGATTTTATTTGTGGGATTTGGTTTAAACATAAGTGCTTAGATTAATTTTACAATGTTCTTTTCTTTTAGTTTGCACGAGCTCTTATTTCACGACCTCCTCTTTTCTCTCTCGACGATCTAGTGATGACAAAACATGGCATCTTTCATTTTCTTAATTCTGCTTATTCTAACTATCGAGAATTACTTCAATATCGTCCTGACCTCGCGTTGCCAGATAGCTTAAACCGCTTCGAGTGTGCCGCGAAGGAAACCCGCCTGTTTCAAATCCTACATTCGGCCCTCCTGACTGTTCATTCGCCTCGAATGGACCTGACCATGGCTTCATAAATTCAGAAACTGTTGATGTTTTAAACGGACCCTCTGTATCTCCAATGCGTTCTACCTCATATCTCCCATGCTCCTTTACAGCAACTATCTTGTATGGCCCTAAGAATTTTCCCTTAAGCTTTAATCCGACTCCGTACTGGGTTCTCTTTATCGCCACTAGGTCATTGATTTTGTAAACTCGTTCTTGTTTTCTTTTTGAATCAAACGATTTCTTGTTTTCGTCCTGTACCGCCTTTATGTTGTCTCTTGCTGTTTGACGATACTTCTCCCTTTCTTCATCCAGCTCTTTCACTATGAGCTCCTGCATTAAATCTCTCAGTTCGGTGAAATCAGTCAGTCGCATCTCCACTCCTGTTAAAAGCTTGAACGGAGTGATCTTCGTGCTTCTCGGCTCAGTGCTATTGATAATCTGCTGAACTCTTCCAACGTATTTATACCATGCAAACGGGCTTTCATAGCTCAGCTTTGCCAGCATTGGTACAACGATTTTGTGGATCCTTTCGACTTGGCCATTTCCGCGCGGTACGCCTGTTGCTATCAGCAGATGCTGAATGTTGTTCGACTCGCAATACTCCTTGAATGCTAGAGAGGTAAAAGCTGTACCTCTGTCGCTTACTATGCGAAACGGGTTACCAAAGTGTGCAGCTTGTTTTTCCAGGCAAGTTAAGACTTCTTCGACACCAGTGCTACGAGTTGGGTAGAGCCACACATACTTTGAAAATCCATCAACTACGACAAGGATATGATTGTAGCGTTTGGTCGTCATCTCCATTGGTCCGACGTGATCGATGTGGTATGTGACAAATGGTAGCTCACCTTTGTCAATAGGAGTTAAAAACCCTTCCCTTTTTCCTGCTTTGGCATTTACGATTATGCATCTGATGCAATTTTCGACTATTCGCTCTGCCTTCTCTTTTAACTTGGGAATGAAGTAAGACTTTTCGATGAGATCCTGTGTCTTTTTAGTTGAGAAATGTCCTTGATTATGCGCGTTTTGGATTATTTCATTTTCCATGGCCGAAGGTACAACAAGTAGTTCGCGATTTGGGTCTTTGAAAAGAACGTCGTTTTGAATGTAGAAATCCTGGTAAGAATCCTTTTCCACAAGGCTCCTAACTGCTTGAGTCCACTCATCTTTAACTTGAGCTTCTTTTAGACGATGTGTTGCAGAGTCTGATAAGAAATAACACGAAGCTCGGCTCAGAGCATCAGCATGTTTCATTTTAGTCCCTGAACGATGCTCAATCTTGTAGTTGAAATCCTGCAAATACAACGCCCACCGTGCGACGCGAAGAGGAACTTCCTTCTTGTTCATTGTCATCTTGAATGCGTTACAGTCCGTAACAATTGTGAACTTTATGCCCAAAACATAAACACGCCACTTGACTAGAGCTCCAATAATAGCCAACACCTCCAGCTCGTACGAATCGTATTTTTCTTCAAATGGTGAAGTTTTGCGGCTCATGTATTGAACTGGGTGGAAGGAACTGTCTTCTGGATCTTTCTGCAATAAAACAGCGCCAAAGCCGTGCTTAGAAGCATCTGTGTGAATTTCTGTTTGTAAATTTGGATTGTACAGCTTCAGGACTGGTTCACTGATGAGAGCAGTCTTCAGCTTTTCAAACGCCAATCGTTGTTTCTCCCCGAATTCATACTTAAAATCACCTCTCAGCAAATCCGACAAGGGCCTGGCAATGGAAGCGTATCCGTTAATGAATTTTCGAAAATAGGACGTCAGTCCTAGGAATCTCTGAATACCTTTCTTGTCTCGCGGTTCGGGAAATTCTTTCACAGCTTGTATTTTCTCAGGACCTGGAGTGATAGTTCCACTCTGAATGATGTAGCCTAAAAACTGTACTCTGTTGCTCAGTATTTGACATTTACTCCAGTTGATACGCAAACCGTTTCTAGAAGCGACCTCTAACACATCTTTCAACTTAGCAAGTCCTTCTTTAATATCCTGGCTGGGAATAATTACGTCGTCCATGTAAACAACGACAACATTGGTAGCAATGAGCTCTCTTAGAACTGCCATGATAAATCTGGTGAAAACCGCAGGCGAATTCGATATGCCAAACGGAACATAAAGGAATTCGAACTGTCCTGACTGAGTTACAAATGAGGTATACTTTCGAGAACCTGGTTCCATGGGAACGTGGAAGAAACCGTTGGTTAGATCCAAAGTGGTGAATATTTTGGATCCTTGCAGCTTGTCCAGAACGGTCTCCATATGAGCCATAGGGAAATTGTCTCGTATAATCTTTTCGTTTAGCTTCCGATAGTCACAACATAGACGCTTCTTTCCGTTTTTCTTGGATACCAAAACTACTGGCGACGCATATTCCGAGGTACTCGGTTGGATTATCTTCTCTGAAAGCCACTCCTTAACTTGATCGTCCACTGTTTTCTGGTCACAGACAGGTAAGCGCCGTGGATGCTGATAAACAGGTATCTCGTCCTTCAGAATGATTTTCATTTGTACTGGTGCGTCTACATTGCGTTCGGCTACGTACTCCTCAATCAAATTCTTGACCTCGACCACCTGAGATTGATCTAAATGCGACAAATCAACTTGACCTGAAACTGCCACCTGTTCTGCACACATGCCCCTAAACTCTTGTAGAAAATCGGTATCTATGTTGCTTTGCTCTTCTTCGATACTTCTGGATGCGTTTCGACGCAAAAACTCGGTGCCTTCCTTAGTAACTTTCATGTCCACAATATCAAGAATAGTTCTGCCTAAAATAGCGTCAAAACCCATGTCTTCTTCCGGAACTACGTGGAACTCTACTTCCATTTCGATATTGTCTATTTCAACTGGTAGGATTATACTTCCAAACGTCAATACCTGACTCTCGCCTATTCCAGTCAAGCATTTCTCTCTTCCAGTGAGAAGTTTGCTGCCTATCTTGAGGAAAATGTTCCTGCGCATCAAGCAAAGATCTGCACCTGTGTCGACGAGTCCTTTAAATTGAACAACGGGATGCTTTACAACTTTTAGTTCAAGGCCGGAAGCTGTAAACTCGCTTTTTGGTTTCGTGGCTGCGCTCTCCAAGTGAATAGCATTAGTGTTACTCTCTTGCTTTACCTCAAGTTCGGCCTTGCACTGTGCAGCACGATGACCTGGCTGTCCGCAACGATAGCAATTGAAATTGTCCTTCTTCTTGCAATCCTTTTTTAAGTGGGACGGATCTCCGCACTTAAAGCATTTTCGCACAAATTCAGGTTTCGAAACAAAACCTTTCGATCCTTCCGTCTCAGCTGTACGCTGCTCATTTTTGAATGATCCCTTGAAAGTGCCACGGACTTTCTTGTAGACTTCGATCTGCTCCTTCAGATCCCTTATAGTTTTGGCCTGGTATAACATGATCTTGTTTGCCTTCGCATCTGGCACTCCCTTCACGAAGTATTCGATTAAACTCTCTTCGTCTAAATTGACTGGCTTAGCAATTTCCATCAACGCATACAAATATTCCTGAAGAGTTTCTCCTTTTGCTTGCACCCGCTGACCTAGCTTGCGATGCACCTCAGCCGACGATATTTTAACTGCAAATTCCCTGCGCAAAGCTGTTTTGAGAGAATCCCAATTGCGAATATTAACCTGACTGCGAATGAACGATTTAGCAGCTCCACTGAGCAACTGTTTAGAGTAAATAAATAGTTGAAGCTGATTCCACTCAACGGTTAAAGCACATTCTTCTAACTCTTGAATCCAATGGTCAACATCTGGGCTACCTGTTCCTGCAAAAGTTGTTACACTGCCTTCTACATCTTTAAGAGTAAACATAGAACGGCTTTTCGGCATTTCCGGCATTGTACGATCGAGAGCGGTAGCTACAGATTCGATTTCTGAATCGCTGTTTTCATCCTCATCACGAATATTAAAGTGAGCAAGAAGCCTATCCTGTAATTCGCGCTTTCTACCGGTTGTGACTAAATTCAACTCTCCTAGCTTCGCGCGCAAATCTTCGCATCTCATAACCATTATTTCTTCGAGCTGCATTTTGAAATGTTTACAATAATTGATATTAGCTTAACAATAACAATATGGTTTTTCAAGATTTTAAGAATTTCTTACGTTTCAGTCGTTCTTACGTTCAGTTCTGTTCAAATTTTATACATACAGTCTGCTTAACACTGCTTCTCAGCCACTTCCAATTAGATCTTCTTAGCCTTAACGTTTTGCACCTCTTTCGATGCACTGCTTTCGAGACTGCTTGACCGCCTGTCTCGCCTTCCACCAGTTACTTGCCAACTGCTTGAACGCCAAATCTGCTTGCTCCAGTTAGCGTCACTTTTTGTGCTTGTCGCTGCTTGTCCGCCTGTGCCCTTCCGCGATGATCTGCCTGCTCCAGATTCACCTCCGTTGTCTCTGCTTGTCCGCCTGTGCTCTTCCACGATGATCTGCCTCTGCCGTCACCTCGCCTCTGCCTCTCCAGTCCCTGCCTCACGCTCCTGACTTGCTCCGCTCGCCTCTGCCTTACGCTGCTCCCAACGTCTTCCACAGATCAGCCTTTGCAAACTTCAGTTTTCCGTGACCGGCCCGATCTCAGACTGCCGCTCTGACGATAATTGACGCACTGCCTCTGGACTTCAGCCGCTACTTCCACATGCGTCTCCTTTGCGTGTCTTCTAGCTCGTCTCAAAAGCGCTCACACATTCACAATGTTGCTCTCCAGCGTTGCCTCGTTTCACAAACTGCCTCGTTTCAGTTGCAATTTCACCACACTTCGCAATTTTTGTTCATCTGTAGTTGTGTGTGAAAACGCACTTCAGCACTCTCCAATTGTCTGGCACTTGATGTTTGGGTTAAATCCCGGTTGAGCCCCCAAATTGTAGGAATTTAATATTCAATACAATGATTTTATTTGTGGGATTTGGTTTAAACATAAGTGCTTAGATTAATTTTACAATGTTCTTTTCTTTTAGTTTGCACGAGCTCTTATTTCACGACCTCCTCTTTTCTCTCTCGACGATCTAGTGATGACAAAACATGGCATCTTTCATTTTCTTAATTCTGCTTATTCTAACTATCGAGAATTACTTCAATATCGTCCTGACCTCGCGTTGCCAGATAGCTTAAACCGCTTCGAGTGTGCCGCGAAGGAAACCCGCCTGTTTCAAATCCTACAATCCTAAAAAAGTTTTTGCTGGCGAGTGGGTTAAAAGTAAGAGCAAACTGCGAGAGGCGAGTACATGGTACATAAGCGGCTTATGCCATTAGTTCGGAATCGCAGTTTTGGCACAGGACTGGACCACCTGCATCCCAGCCATATCCGCCCCGCCTATCTATCCGATGTCGATGTCGGCCAAAGTTGCCCCGCAGGTGGCCCATTGGCATCTGCCAACTCATGCGGCAAACTTTTAAAGACTTGGCTCCATCGGCAGAGGCCACTAATTGGTAGAAGTTCGACGTGCAAAATCAAAAGTTATAACTCACAGATAATTGGTGGGAGGGGCTGCCAGAAACAGAAGTTAGAAAATGGCAGAAGGCAATAAAAAAATTGTCTGGGTTAGGACATTCTTTTGTTTATTTTTAGACCAACTTCAAACGATATATTTTTCTGTTAAGCTCAAGTCATGATATTAAATTCTTTACTCCTTAAATTCCTTCCATTTAAAGTTGCACTGGCAAGACATCATTATTCTTTTGGCATCAGCTTGCCAAGAGCAGATGAGAATGCCGCCATCAGGTCTGACTTTATAATGACCCCGGCAAGTCTCCCCTTGAGACTGCAGCAAAAGCACCGGGAGCAGAATTCAAAAACAGGAACAGGACCTGGAAGAGAACAACTATTTTTGTCGCATGCTTCGCGCGGATTTTGACTGCATAAAATATGAAATTAAATTGCTAGCCAACAAAATGGCGCCTGGGAAAATGACAGAAATATGAGACAGAAAAGTGCGCCACTCCGTGCATTTTCGCCGCGCTTTTCCCCCTGAATCTTTTTTTTTTGGCACTTTGTAGCAAATTCTCTTGGCGCCGCCGACTTGATGACTTGCAGCTGTCGCATTTCTTTTCAGACTTTAGCAACTGCAGCGAAACGGAAACCAATGGCTGCCGTCACCTGGTTAGCCACCACGTGGATGCGGATGCGGATGTTGGGATTTCATTTGACGGCAAATATTGCGGCACCTCGTGGGAAGTTCATTTCACACACTGTCGAAAAAATACACAAGCCTTTGATTATTTTGGCTGGAACCTAACCAAACTGAGAAGACATTCAGAGGTCTCAAGGGTAGGTATAAAAACAGATAAAATTCACCTATGGTGACCTAGAATAGCGGCTTACATTAAATATTTAAGCTCGCTTTATGGTATTATTTATATATTAGAGTAACAGTAGGCTTTAGATGAATATTTTGAACTAATTTTCTATTTGCTTGAAAACGTTGAAATTATCTTTAGTTTCTTGATCCTTCAGAATGGGAGAGAGATCTTTCCGGAAGCTGGGTCTAGGAGTGATCCTGTCGGCCTTGGTTCTGTACATGTACCTGTTCATGGGATCCGAACAAACGGCTGGAAAGATTCGTAACGCATTCTTTGTGAACACGCCTGGATGTCGCATCGTGGCCATGGATGTGATAAA
The DNA here is from genome assembly GCF_030179895.1 of Drosophila kikkawai. Taxonomy (NCBI): domain Eukaryota; kingdom Metazoa; phylum Arthropoda; class Insecta; order Diptera; family Drosophilidae; genus Drosophila; species Drosophila kikkawai. Next base: position 5,511,672 of record NC_091728.1, read on the forward strand.
CCCGACCATTGCCAACGTCACTCTGTGGGAGTGGCCGCCACAGCGTAGGATCCATCAGACCTGCCTGAGCTCTACCTGGTTTCGCCCAGAGGTGATGGACGGGAGTTGGCATTTGAAGTTTGTTCCTAACATGGACCGCATTTTGGATAACTACGGTTTCAATCACGAAGGACAGATTAACTGCTTTTGGTCGGAGTTTCAGAGCAATGGGTATTCGGAAAACAAAATGACCTATCTGGGCAAGTTTGATTTGGAGTATCCCTATGCTGTTAGGGTTCCCAAAAACTCGCTTCAGCTGCGAGTAACGTGCAATAGTTCTTTAACAAACGCCACTCTTTGCGATGAAGCCCACTACTTCATTAATCCTCCGCCGCAGGAGCTGCTGACCATACCTCCCGCGACCTTGAAGTACTGGGATAAAAACATGAACACCAAGGATGGATCTCCACCTATTTCCGTTATGATCGTGGGCTTAGACTCCATCTCGCATCTTCAGTTTCTTCGGCAAATGCCGAAAACACAGGCTTTTATTCGCCAGAAAACGTCCCACGTGGAGTTCTGGGGCTACAACAAGGTCGGGATAAATGCCTATCCTAACTTGATACCCATGCTTACGGGCTTAAGTGAGGCTGAGAGCAAAGAGTATTGGAGCACGAAGAGGGAATTGGATGACTTACCATTTATCTGGAAGGACTATAAGGCGGCCGGCTACAACACCAGCTTGGGTGAGGACTCGGCTCCCTACTCGATGTTCTACGTCGGCAAGCCAGGCTTTGCTAGGAAGACCACTGACCATAACTTTCAGGATCTGATGACCCAAGTCTACGTGCAACGGTCGAAAAGCAGGATGGATGACATAACTTGCATCTTGGATATCCTTATGGAGATGAACTACAAACTGTTGCCGCACATGCAGCGTTATCCTTTCTTCTCCTTCTACTGGTGGGGCAATGGCGTTCATGATTACATGGGAGCGTCCCGCTTTGTGGACGAGAGATTCAAGCAGTTTTTCAGTCGCCTGAACGACGCCGGAATCATGAATAACACCATCATAATGTTCATGTCCGATCACGGCATGAAATGGGGTCCCTTTCGTCAGACTTTCCAAGGCATGATCGAGGACTCTCAGCCGTTTTTGTCGGTCCTTTATCCTGCATGGATGCGAGATAAATACCTGATGGCAATTAAGAATTTGGCTGGCAATGCCCACAGTCTGGTGACCACCTATGACCTTCATGAGACCCTCAAACATGTCATGCATCCCAGCTCCCTGGAAGATGAATCCATTACACTGCGGTCGAGGGAATTGTTAAGGCGCCACGCTTCGCAAATTCCGAGGGGAGTCAGCCTTTTCCTACCCATTCCTCCAGAGAGGACTTGCCACACCTCGCATATATCCAGCCAATTCTGTCTGTGCCACAAGCAGGTAGTCATTTCAGCTGATAATCCGATAGCCAAGCTGTCGGCCAATATTATCGTGAATTCGGTCAATAAGTTGTTGGAGGAGTATCCCGTCTGTATTTCATGGCAATTGGAATCGATTGTTAGTGCCCAATTCGCTGTTCCCGAACGTCAGAATGAAGAATTGTATTCTGAAAAGGATATCGTAGTCCGACTGAAGGCGAAACCGGGAGTGGCCTATTTCGAGGGAATGACCAGGATGCTCAAGGGCAGACTCTACCTCATTGGCGAAGTGGTTCGGGTCGGTGGCGCAGATTCTAAGAAAAATCAGTGCATCCAGAATCCCTTCCTGGAACCATTCTGCTATTGTTCTCTTTAAACATTTTTTATATGGACTTTTGCTAATAAAAATTCGGAAATTTTACTTTATTTATAAATCATATATTATGGCTTCAGCATTTTTAATAATAAGCATGACATCGATGACAATGTAGAAGTCAGAAGTAAATAATTAAATTAACTTTATAAATCCCTTTTAGTTACAGACATTTTCATACTGCCTGAGTTTCAAGGATTTGTGAGTGGCTTAAATGCCATTTCCCACACTCGTTTCATTTCAGCCAGCACTCGTACTTTATTTCTCCGTTAGCCCGAGGGTGCAAAACCATTTTAGTCAATTGTTGTTTGCTTGCTTTTGAGTCAGTCTGCTGCTGCAGTTGTTGTACCAAACTGTTAGTTTGTTTGTTGGTTTTAGCCAAACATTTTGGTCAAAATTTAGAGTCAAATATCTGGTCTTGGCTTTCGCCCTTTTGGAAAGTCGATTATGGAATAAACAAAATGCGAATGGGTTGGAGTTGCTTTCAGACGGGCAAATGGAACTTTGAGCTGAAATTAATTTATCTGAGGATATTCTAAACTGGTTGCGCTACACACAGAAAAGATATATAGAATATTTAGCCAGCGGTCAAATCGTTTATTGAGCTGTCAGCTTACTCTACGAATTCGATGGACGAGAGTTAGTCATGGCAGAGACACAAATAATACTTTATAGCAGCTCGAAACTAAATTATATTAATTAGACTTTTTGCTTTATCCAAAGTGTGAACTGGTTAATGCTTCGGCTCTGTGTCGATTTATTTAAATTAACTACCCGAGATGGGTCCATAATGAGCCACTGCGTATGAGCAATATTTGTCTAAATTATGCTCCTTTTTCTTAGCACTTTCTTCGCACAAATTGCTTGCAGTCAATTTGTTCAAACGCTTGGCTGCCTCTCGGCCATCACGATAATGTTGATGATGATGGATTTATGTCTGCCATTTGTTTTAGCTTTTCGAGCTCCCTTTCTGCTTTCGTTGGTGTACTTTTTCCCCTCTGACTTTGGTTTTTGTTGCCTTGTGCGTCGGCTGTCATCGGCAGCAACGGGAAAACTGAAGAGTGAAATGCCAGTGCAAAAATGTCATAAATCAATTTTCACAATTCGCAAATTGCCCCGAAAAAAAAACGATGGACCTTGTAAGCCGAGTATGGTTTTTTTTTTTCTCAGAATTAATTGAACAAATGCCGGCAGCTTTAAGCGTGAATTTACTTCAAGGGTCGGGAAATTGTAGTAAACTGAAAAATTAAGCCCGGAAAAGTGTATGGCTATAATCGTAAATCATCGCCAGACATTAAGGAAGCCTGAGCCAGGAAAGAGATATGATTAATAATTGCATTTTCATTACTGGCTATATAATGCCCAAGGAAAATACTGAAAAACCAATTTCACTGAGAAATAAATTTATTTCATTTATACAAGAAAAGTTACATTTACAGTTTACATTTCTTATAGAGCTTATATAAAACGTTTTTCTTCTGCAATAATTATTATTTAATCAAGTTTTGTAGAAAATTCGTTTTAAAAACATTAAACTTCAGCCTCACAAATGAAATGCATTCCAGTGCTACACGGGTAATCATGCATTAATTTGGTATTTAAGCCAATGCAGTTCTCATCTTTTTTTTTGTCCGGCTGCAAATCATCCCAATGTAAGAAATTCACCTTTTTTCCACTCGCCACAGAAGTGTACACGTTCCGATTGGCCAGGTTGGTAACGCCCAGCCAGTAAAGGGTTCTGGGCAACTTGCCCACGATAGCGGTCAGCTCCGCCTCGCTCTCGATGGTCGCCAGCTGACCGCCCATCTGACGGCATAGGTTGAACGCACTAAACCAAGAATAAACAAATTTACCCTTTTCGATATAGAAATATCGTTTGCCTATCTTTTCATATTCCTTTGGCAATTTGGAAATTTTAGCTGCGGAATCGGAAATTTTAGCTGAGGAATCGGAAATTTCAATTGGGGATTTGGCAAGTTGAATGGCCACATTATTAGTATTTGTATTAGATTGATTTCCACACATCTCCAGTGCCTGCGGCTCACCAGCTACCACACCTCCTTGAAGATGAAGCGCACTGAGGGCACGCAATATAACCGCTTCCAGCTTCATCATTCTGAGCTTATGACCACTGAGAGCAAGAACCAACAGTGCCCTGATTTGTAATTTATCAACTGGCTTTCCAAGAGCCCTTCTTTTAGTCTTTATATAATGTACAAGTTAATTGCATATTTCGCAATGCACTTCCTCATTTGATATGGATAATAACAAGCGAAAAATCAAACTAGCTGATGGCATTCGGTCACACTTGCTCAATAAGAATAATACGAATAAGAATTCCTGAATTATATAATATGGAATGAGAAGTACATTTTTTTTTTTCTTTTTTTTTTTTTTTTTTTTTAATATGGAATGAGAAGTACATGTTAAGAATTATTTTATAGAAAATGCATTTTGTTGAGTATTTCATAATTAAAATTATGATTTAAGATGGCAAACTTCTTAGGTGCCAAAAAATAAATTTTTATCTCTTATAAAACAAAAAAAAATATTCAAGTTCATAAATAAAACCCAGCCTATATTAAAATGTCACAATTTACTCAATCCTGCTACGACTTTAAATACTAAACAAGAACGATCTTCGCTTTGAAATAACAACATCATCGTCTTGAGGTACAGAGAACGACAAAAGTGAGAGAAAGGAACATAAAAAGCCAAATTAGCAATGTTTCACATCAAAGTGCGCATTAAATCCGAGACGATAATCACACACACGCACACCCACAGACGACTGCGAGGTCGTCCTTTTTGCCTCTTGGTATGCGTAAGGACATACAAAAAACATAATTAACCGCGACCTGGCGACAACAACAAAGCCAACAACAAGGAGGAAAACGTCGACGACCTACAAAAAGCCGTGAGCCTAAAGGTTCCACAACATACACTGAGAAAATGTATATGAAATGAATAATAGTTTATTTATTTATTTATTTTTGGGTTACATAAGAATCTTGAGGTTTGGCAATAATTAATTCCAAACAAGGTAAGTTTTCTATTTCAAAAATAATTTTTAGCTAATGATTTCAAATTAAGTATTAACACAAGACTTTACATTTTCGGCTTGTGTAATCTGCTGCGCACTTGGCCAGCATTTTGCCCCTGTTTTTCCCCCTGTGGCATCAGGTTAATGTGACGAACACAGCTGCTGCCGCTCAGTGCCTGCCGCCCAGCTCTAGCCGACATTTTTGCAAATTACACACTTTTGAATATAAAGTACTCGCATAACGCACCCGAGACAGCCAGTCTGTGGCCACTTTTAATGGGCCGAGCCCCCAGTTTTCCCAGAAATTTATTAGCAAAACCCTGGTCTGGGGCGGGGTCGTCGCGTCTAGACATTCGCCGACAATGCCTTTAGGTCAACTCTTTAGCTCCCAAATTGCATTCCCCAGCTCTGGATTGCAATTAAGCTTGATATATGAGACGAAACTGGTTCAGCTTTCGTTTCGTTTCGCTTCGTTTTGGGTAACATGGATTTATGAATTCCGAAAAAGCACTCGAAGCCTGAGTGGGGATGGACGCCAGCCCAATGCCATTTGTAAATCAAATTCTGTCCTGGCAAAAACATCAAAATGTTTCTACTGAAAGAGAACAAAAAATTATAGTCCAAAAACAAGCTTCCATTTTTGACTTGTCGCCATGCTAGTTTCCCAAATTTAAGCCTCTTGCAACCGAAAATATGGGAAAATGTGGGAAATGTTGTCGTTGCATGCAGGGAAAAAGTCGAAAAATATGTGCTGCATGAGATTTATCTTTGTGTTATACCTCGCAATTATAGAGGCTTTTACTGCAGAGATTTTTTGTAGAAGATTTTTATAGGAGAAAACTGTAGGCTAAAAGAAACTGAAGGAAGTGAACTTTGCTTAATTCTGCTACTTTTTCTCACTAATATTTATACATATTTCAAATACTCGCTCTAATATAATATAACAATTTCAAAGAACTATAATTATGAATGAAATTTAATTCATTTAGTCATGTTTCCTTAAGTAGCGTGCCCCTTAAAACTCCAATTATTCTAGTTAAATTTATTCACTCACAAATCACTCTGAAGTCGAATAAAGGAGCCAAGTGCAATTTAATCCTTTTACAAACACATTAAAATGTTGCCAGCAGCTGTTGAGCCAGGACCATTGTTCCCAGGAAAATAAAATTAAAAAAAAATAGAAAAGATTGGGAGGTGGAAAAGGAGAAATGGGGAAAGAAGTAAAAAGAAAGCGAAGCATTTAATGATAATTACAGCGACCATTAGCAATTGTCTGGCGGCAATAATAACAAAGTGAACATAAAAAGCAGACTGCTAAGTGAGGAGGTGGAGGAGGATCAGATGGGTGGGGGGATCAGAGGATGGGTGGCCAATCGAGGGACTAGAGCGTGACGCGCTTTTCAATTACCACACCGCTCTGGCTCAGTCTAATGAATTGTTAAATTATGTAATGAAGCGTGTACTTTAGATAAATGAAAACTAATTAAATTAACTCCGCAAGCAGTAACTGGCAAAGAGCAAAGTAAACTTTGGCCGGAAAGAAAAAGGATCTAGCCGTGCCACTTTTCCTCTACTCGTTTTCCCCGACTGCCATTCAGGCGGATTTAATTTGTGTTGTTTGCAAACATCGGTTTCCAAATTGGAAAACTAATTGTTTGCCACACACAAGCACACACACAGCCATTTGACTAAGTAAATACGAAAAACCAGATTCCGAGTAGTGTTTTCTAGCAATTAGGCACGTTCGATGGCATAAGCTCTTATGGTTAATTGCCTTTCACCTCGTACACATCGTCCCCATTGTCCTCCTTCCCACCACTTGTTTTGGTCTTTTCTGCATTTAATGAGTCATTCGATTCGATTTCGAATGGGTCACGTAAAACATTAAAATGAATGAATGACACCGGGGGATGGGTGTTGGGAGGGTTCCTGAGAAAAATAGGGGTAGAGCATCGTTTGCACATGACAACCAGATGGTAATAAATTTGGAGTTTGCCAGACATTATAGGGAGAGAGCCATAAATGGCAAAGTCATGAGGCGTAACCAACTGGTTGTAAGAATAATATAAAAGAAGTGGAACAATTATGAGTTTACTAGGTCAAGAAGGGGCTAAGATACTATACCTGAAAAATAGTTGGGTAAAGAGTATAACATTCCAAATTATGCAGGATATACTTTGACATTTAAAAAAAATATATTATTAATTTTTAACTAAAATTTCTAGGAATAGAAGTCACAACATTTGATAATTTATGCAAATGCTTCTTTCCTGGACTTGGCCACTCCATTTAATCCTGGTTCAACTCGCTGCTATTCAACCTTTTTCACCCCTTCTTTTTAAGGACCTCTTTCCACTTGTTATTCTTGGCCCCTGGTTGCTGTTAACTTCTGAGCCTTTCTGTCACCTTTTCGCTTGATCAAATTCGACACTTCAAATAACACTTTATTCCACTCACTCCCCCTTTTTGTTGTTGTTCTTGGTACTTAAGTGTGAGTGTGTGTTGTCCTTTTGCACATTTGGCTGAACAACTTAACAATTTTTGGACAACTTTTTTAAATTCCTTAAGCACGTCGACTGCAAAACTTTGCGCTGGCAAAAAGTAATTTTGATTTTATTAGCTGTGTAGCACCTGATGGCATTTCCTTCCCCTGCCCTTTCCTTTCTTACCGTCCTCTTTATCACTTCTTGGCTTTCAGCTTTCAATTCAATTTCAGTCAATTGCGTGTTGGGCGCAAAGTTTTTCCCACACACACACACACATACACACAATGGGAAAGCCAAAACACCCGAAGCCCTGAAAATTCGGCGACAACTTGACAAAGTCAACAGCTTGATGGGCCAAAAGCGCAGAAGGAAAAGCGCCAACTGCCAAAAGCTAAGAAAAGAAAATATATAGAAAAACACGACAAACAATTTGTTGATATCGACATTTGCCGTTGTCGATATTTTCCTGTCAAGGCGTGGAAAAAATCCAAGACAAAGCCGGGGAAAAACTTTCCGGCCAAATGCCAAGGACTCGGTCAAACGATAAGAGAAGGGAGGGAAAATTAATTTGACCCCTCAGCCGAAGAGAATTGCTACAAAGAATGGTAACTATTTGTTAGAAAAATCTTAGCCTCAAGAAAAATATTGTGTTTCTCAAGGGAACAGGTTTCGTTTTTAAGCTAAAGTTTGGTATAAATTACTATAAAGAACAGAATTTCTATCTGAAAGCCTTTATGGTACCTAAGTCTGGATGATTTCTCCTTATAATTTTCCTTTAACTAGTTTCTGTATTATTCCGTAAATATTTAATACAAACTTTTATACAAAACACTAAGTTTGTATTTAATGTAATTTTAAACAGTTTTATTTTCATTCTTATTGGTCGCCACGATAATCTTCAGTGTGTGTTTCACTTGTTTCACTTCTGTCTATCATTTCTGTATCCTCGTCATCACTCTGCATATCCAAATCTATCAGATAGCCCACCATATTGAATTCGGCCCTGAGTCTTTGCTCCCAGCGATTTATGAAATCATTTTCGCATACCCCCAGGGAATAGCATGCTATATGCAGGACCTTGTTGGCATCGCATCCTGCCAAATGGGAGTAGAGACCTTGCTTGGAGAACTTCTCCCGGTCAGGACTCAGATCGTAGATTTTGCCATTTAAAGCGGTATAAACTGGTTGATCTGGGTTCAGGCCATTAAAGGCGGCCAATTGCTTGATGTTCAGAAGAATAACCTCGTTTTCCTCGGGTGATTTGTCGTCAGTTGAGAATTCGCTGGCATTTCCTTTTAATTTGGTATACATTTGCGATAACCTTGTGGTGACAAAGTAGCCCAGACCAAAGGAAAACATCAGCTGGCAAATGGGATTTTTGAAGAAAGATATCAAGAATCTAGAGTTCAGTTCTGTTTAGAATTAATTGAGTTAAATAAAATTGAAATTAAAATAAGGACATCCATTGCCGAACTCACTCCCAGCATACAAGTGACCCAGCAACTGCATTTTTGCTATCAAAACTTGTGGTTCCAACATAATTTATTTTTTTAAATTATAATATTTTTATATATTGTTGAAATATTATTCCAGAGTTACTTAAATTTTGAAGCTATCGAAACGAGTTGGAGTGCAAACTCACCAGCAAATTTGATTCATACTCAATTAAGCCGGGTTAAGAGCAATTTACCGCGCAATGGAGAGCGAATGAAAAATATTGGACACTCCACAAATGTTAAGCCACCTGCTGCCAGGCTCATTTACATCGCTCATATAAATTACATACTGCACATACACGGGGTCGTGTGCGGATGGAGCTGTGTCTGCGCCATTTGTTATTAACATTAATGCCAAATGCGATCGTAAAAAACGGAGCTTAAAAACATTTCCATGCGTGCGAGTGCGAGTGTGTCGCCTGTCTGCTGTCAGTTGCTGTTTTTATCAAATTGGTTGTACTTGGACTTTAATATGACTTAATAAGCTCATTACAATTTTTTTGCGCTATGTGTGCTTACAACAAGGATGTAATTTCGCGCCATGAGAGTGCTCTGGCGAGCACACACACACATACGTCTGTGTGTAAATACAAGTACGACTGCAGGGCACAGCGGCAGGACGAAGGAGTATGGTGGTGATTTGGGTTGAATTTAAGAGATACCCTGCTGAATTCTTTGAAAATAGGAAAGTTAGCTGAGACAATCTGTTTATCATTCATAAAATTTAATAAATTTATATTTATTTATATTTTAAATTATTTTTTTTTCGACCTGCTGACAAGTAGGAAACCTTTTTTTTGCAATTAAATACAGATTAAATGTTATTATTATGTGGCAAGGTGAATATTTAATATATATTTTTTTTAACAATAAACCAAATAAATTCGCATTTAATAATTGTTTTTATTTGATATTTAAGCCACTTCGATTCATAACCATTTTTTGTTTATATAATATTCTCTTTCTATCCCGAACTCTCCGAATTTTCCACAGTAATACCCATTATATCCGTAACGGGAATCAAGAGAAAACTGGCAAGCGTAGCGCGTTTTCCTTTCCGCCTTATGCTCGCATTAAAATTTGCATAACGTTGATTTTGTTGTGAGCACATTACGCATACGCCGCGTGTGACGTTGGCTTAAATTGCTTTGGGCACTCGGTTTGCGGCTCGCTGCTTCCTTTGCCCGTTGTGTTTGCCTTTTTTTTTTCCTTTCCGGTTTTGTTTTCGCTTATTTTAATTTAATAAATTAAAACATATTTCGCCGCTGTTCAAATATAATTACATTTCCTTCCAGACCGCACTCGCATCCGCTCAGCCTTGCCAACTCTTTTAATTAAAAGTAAAAATCATATAAATAACAAAACATCCGAACAAAAAATCCCTTTAAAGTTCCTATGGCTGCTGCCATTTCTGCTGGTTATTAATAAACTTTTCAATTGCCCACCACCAACTGCTGTGTCGTATTAACTTTGTCTGCAGTACTCACAAATTTCCTCCCCCGCTCTCCACTGTCTCTTGTTTGGCTTATTAGTCCCGCTCTGCTGAAAATTTGCTTTGGCAAATGTCGGAAATCCGACTGCCAAAAAAGAGGAAAAAAAAACACACAAAATTTCAACCACAAAGTGCCAGAGCTCATAAGCCCACAAACGGCATAAAAAAGGGGCAAGAAAATAAGCAAGAGGAGGGGCTAAAAAGTGTGCGGATGCTGCTTATTATTCGAGTTAATTAAAGCAAATTTCAAAAGGATTAAATTGCCAGCAGATTTGCTTAGTTTACTTTGCTGCAGGCCTTTGAATGGGGTTAGGACTTTACTAATGGGATAGACCTGGAAAAGAAGGAAAACATTCAAGGGCTAACAGGAATTGACAATTTAAGAAGGGTTGTAGTCCCTGAGCCTTTCAAAATGGAAATCAAAATGACGGAAGCAAATTTCTTCAGCTAAAGCTAGACTTTATTTAATAGAAATTCATTAAGATGCATAACATTTAGGATATTTATGATTCAACTGAGCCTTTTCCTTAGTTTGATTGATTTTATTTATATTTCCTTTGACCAAAGACAGAATTTCTGGGCCAAAAATATTTATTCAACAAGAGTATTCCTCTCTATTTGGCTTTACCACTCGGGTGGCATTTATGCAAAGCCAAAACGAGTACAAACATTCCTATAAAATATTATCAAACATTACCAGAAAAAGTCTCACCCCATTTCCCAAAAACCCCAACTACCATACCATTCCCCTTGGTGCCCAATGATTTATTCATTCGACTGAAGAGCCAAAAGGAAAAACCGAAAAACTAAAATGGCTCCCACATAGTTTTTGGCCCCGATTCCCGCCCTCACACTCTGCACTTTGGTTTTCCGCTTGATGCTGAAATATTTTGCTGCACTAACCATAAATAAAAAAGTGCACAAAAAGGCTAAAGAAAAATGGGGGGGGGGGGAAACGGAAATACAAAAACTCGACAACAACGGGCACAAACAATGGAGGGGCGCACACAAACAAATTGAGCAAGAATAACAACGGCTGAAAAAATATTTCCATGCGACAATTGCAAAAGTGTCAAGGTGCAGCCGGCGCCAGCCACAACAAAAATAAAAAATAAGTCATGAAAAATAGATAGATAAAAAAAAGCCTGACAAAACTGGGGCAATAAAGCTTGGTGCCAATTTTTTATAACCCCTCAGCCAGGCATTGCCCACACGAAAATCGAAAGTTGCCCAACTTTCAGTACTAAATTCAGAGAATGAGCGAACATTTTTTATGCCTGGCAAATTTTTAATGCATTTTGTGTGGTGTGTTTGGCTTCCGATAGGGAAATATCAGATATATGGTAGCATTTAGCAGGCAAAGTTGCCTGGGGAGCCACTGTCATTTGGTGGGTTTTGTGTAAGCCTTTAAGCTGCTGCACTGAAAGAAAATCATCAGGGAAAATTAAGTACATAACACATTCAAATTAATTTACTTATTTTAATGATATTTCTATAATTTTTAAGAGTGTATGATAGTACCAAAATACCTTTTGATGTCAAATAGTTTATTATTTATGTAAAAGAAAATTAATAAAAATGTCAGAGAGCTTTATAATTTTATATATTTAACATCCTTTAATTCCTTGCTAGTTTCTTAATTTTATTCTTTATACATTTTGTCCTTAAGCTTTGCTAGTTGAACAAGATTCTAAGGGGATATTATTATATATTAATTAAATAAACTCTTAAAATAATTAAATACCCAAAGTCCTAGTATTTATTCCTGTGCATAATGACGGCAGCTGCTAAAGTTTTTTGCCAGATTTCACTGCTCACTCTGGCAGCAAAAATAAATCAGAAAACTCCACCGGCGCATTTTGGCAATGCATTAAATCAATATCCCACTCACTGTCAATCCGTTTGTTTGTCTGTCTAACTGCCGGCGAAAAGTTCGCCGTGCATAATTGCGAGCGGAACTCTGGCGAAGAATTAATGAACTTCCGAGGGAATGGAGTCGGAGGAAGCCAAGGAATAAATATCATGCACGTCGTGGGAAGTTCCCTTCTTAGTTTCGAATTGATGAGCGAAGGAAAGTTTTGCGTGCTAGCACGATGATTTTCACGCAATCATTTTCCGCACCGCATTTCCCCGCCTCGCCCCGGGAAAGTTGCTCATTAAGGCGCCGATGAGAATTTGCGTAAAATACTCCCCTCACCCACCTATGCAGGATTATTAATAACCGGGGATGGGTGTGTGGGTGTAGGTTCATGTAAATATTTGCACATTTCTCATTAAAGTTTCACGTATATATCACGCATACGCCGCATTGTGCCCAATTAGTTGCAATTTATTCGCTCTTACACAACCCAGGAGCACTCGGCTTAATGATACTTAATGTGTAAATCATTATAATAAATTACATGCACAAGCGATGATAAAAATAATCCAGCGCCAAGAAAAATACAAATAAAGCAACCCAATCCGCATAATGTGTGCGCCGTCATGAAACACACACCCTATACAAATATAAATATATATATATAAAGCGCAGCGCAAACAGAGCCAAGCCGGGATTCAAGAGCGGAGTCCTTATGCACGCATTAGACATAAAGGCCATAGACATTAGTGCGCATAATGAAAAGCGTTTCAGCATTTCAGCATTTCAGTTCCCAGAGTGCGTCACACGAAGCTGAAAATGATAATGATGATGATGTGGGGGCTTAAACCCGAATACACACCAAAGTAACCGCCACATCAAACAGACACAGAAACCGGAAAAAATGTATATATACAAACATTTATATTTATATATATTTAAAGAGAAAACGCTCCACAAGTTATGAAAGCTTTGACTCCTTACCATCCTCAAGCCATCAGCTGTTTGCCAGCTGTTCTGGCTGCCAATGTTTTGGGTAATTTTCAGATAAAACCTCATTGTTCAGAGACAAAACTTCCCTTGAAAATAAAACCCAAAACACGTCTCTCGGATGCTGCGTGCGCATGTCGAGCGCTCGCCGTCTCCATGAGCAAACGATTCGCTCTCGGCGGTTTTATAGCAAAGCTCCAGGACGTTTATCTGAACATGGCCAGCATCCTGTGGACCAGTAGCGGAGTAACTTTGAAGCGTTACGGTTGGTCGCGATTTCGAGTCGGAAACGTGTGGCACACTCTGATGGTCACTCCAGTGTAAGCGCGTCGGTCGCAGTGTGTTTACATTGTTTGCAAACTAATTAAAGTGAGTTTACAGCCGACTTACCAAATCATCATGATTCTGCTCAAGAGCCCGGCTCACTTGAGGCGGTTTTGGGATTAAATTAAATTGGCCAAGTGCTTGCGAAATTCGGAAATTGTATATAAAAGTGTGTATGCCAGCAGCAAGAGTGTCTAAATTAAACTAAATATCCAAATTCCTACGCCTACGAATATAAACAGCCCTTTGGCATACACAAACACCACTGAAATATTTATGGAAAATACGTTTTCAATGCCAAAAGGTTTTAGGAGAGACTTTTTGTTTCATTACCCTTTTCATTGAAGTGTCCAAAATGTGTTTTTCGACGATTTACAGGCAGTTTAAGCTTAAATATAGAAAGCAGAATAATATTTGCAAAAGACTTAAGGCTTCTCTAAGCTCAAAGCCAAAGAGAATTCTTTTATACATTTTCCAGAATTTTTATATTCTTTAGGCAATAAATAAAATCCCGTAGATTAGCTGATTTTGCCTTAATAAAACAAATAATTTCACTAGCATTTTTGAAAATGAAATTGAAACAATAAATAATGGATTCTAGCTAGTTAAACATATCTTTTAACAACTCGATTTTAATTGAACGAAAACCACAAAAATATTTGCCGAGAATTGATCCATTTTAGTACAAAGAATGTCACTATGTCATAGCTTAAAATATCTTGCCGGCTAGAGACAAAAACTGGAGAAGCAGGCACACAAAAATAACAACCTGCTGTGGTTGTATCCCAAAAGATAACATTTTATATCCCTTCAAAAAAAATTCTTTGCAGTGCAAACAGAGTAAAATTCATGAAAAACAAACAAAAAGCGACAAAGTGAAATTAACAAAAAATATAAACACAAAAACGGAAAAGTGCAAACAAGACGCCAAGGCCGAGGTAAAAACTGTGAACCCAAACAAATAATTTGAAATTAAAGCTAACACAAAGAGTCGAATTCGTGGCCGGCGTAGCGGATTGCCGAAGAAGAGAGTTCGGTCGGAGTTTGTACGTGATTTTGTTTTCAAGAACTACATTGAATTATATTTACCGGCAGATGTGCAAGGTCCCCGGCCCTCCCTTTTCCCCAAAGATATTTTCCCCCATCTGGCTTTCAGCACTTGAACTTTACTAAGCTTCTTGTGGGTTCCCCAGCCCCGGTTGGGGTTTTTCCCCTGCTTTTCATTCTCGGTCCTCGTTTTTCTAGCTTAGCCAGGCGCTTCAAGTGGCGCACAAGAGCTTCGATTTTCCAAACTGAAGGTATGGCACTGGATATGTATGCGGTTGCCTGATGTTGTCACCCCACGAGGAGAGGCCTTAAGCGCTTCACTTTACATAGCAAAAACTAGAAGATTGTAGAGATTAAGCCCACACCCACCCATTCGCTATCCCTGACGACCTGCGACCTCCTGGCAAAGCCTCTTTTTTCTACACTTAGGAAAGTGATTTTCAAAAGTTAAAAAAGATATATTTTACAGAAAACATAGCTTAGTAAGTAAGCCCAACATTGGCTGGAATATAAAAGAATTGATGTCAAAAAGAACAATTTAATATTTGGTTTTTATAAAAGATCTATTACGATAAGCTAAAATATTTTTTAAATAATTTTGTAAGATATGTTACAACTATTTCAAAGATAAAATTGTATAGGAAACGTTTTTTTTTATTAAAAAAAATAACAATTTCTTTCACTAAACAAGATATCTCTTTTACAAAGTACATATTTTTTTTCAAAGTGCACTTATCGCACCTTCTTCGCTCTGTGATTTGTATGCGTTCACCGCCTTCAACATGGCCTCAGCTAATGTTGGCTTTGGCTTTGCCCTCAGGGCTACACAAAAGTGGGTGGCGATGGGCGGCAGTGGCCGTAAAAGGGGGTCGAGACAGGGGGCACGGGTACACGCGAGTGCCAAAGTTAACTCCACCGACGGCAGCCGCCATAAGCTCCGTACGTTTCCCACTAAAGGCTCTGCCATGCCGCCCTCTCGTTCACAGCTTTCCCTTTGAGCAAGTAGGTCTGTGCGTTTGCCGGCGTGTTTGTGGCATAAAAATAAAGATAAATGCGAGTTCTTTACAACGCAGCGCCGAACACTTTGAGTTGGGCGCCAGCAGCCTCCCCACGCCCCCGTCTACGAACGCCCCTTCAGACATCCGAGAAGCCAAGCACTGTGGCCAGCGATGTTTGTTCTAGTGCGTGGAAAAGTTAACTAAAGTTTGGTAAATGCGAAAATAAGTTCATTTTGTATGCTCCGTTTTGCTGTAGAAAATATTTGGTTTGCCAAAAATATGTGGAAAGGAGTATTTATGAAAGGAAATAGTTTTAGAATAGACTTGCAAGAGAAATTACATAATTCTTTTAGGGTAGGTAAACCAGAAATTTATCAAAAAATAGATAGAGGATTTAATGAAAAATGAAAGCTAACTTTGGCCAGTCAAAGTTTGTATAACCTTGCAGGTAACAATTAAAATATATCATAACTAAGCCAAAAATGCATTAATTTCGATTCGGAAAGTTTTGTGTTAGTTTTTATTAATTTAAAAAAACTGCATACCAAATTTAAAATTTTAAGAAATGTAAAATTTTTGGTCATTTTTGCTCATTTTAATGATGTAACCCCTTATAAAATTTTGCAAAACTGGCCAAAAAATCGATTTCTTCCTGACATATCTAGAATGATTCCCCTGTTGATGCTGATCAAGAATACATATATATGGTTTATGGGGTCGGAAATGATTAATTGACGTAGAAAAATATTATTTTGTATTATAAAATCGGATTTTTTATATTAAGAAACTTCTTAATTTTTTTAAATTAAAAATATCATAACTCGGCCAAAAGAGCATTAATTTTAAATCGGAAAACTGTTCTGTGCTAGATTTTCTACAGTTTATAAATCTGCATACTTCATTGAAAAATTTTGAAAATTCAATTTTTTATCAAAATCAAAAATTTTAATGATGTAACCCCTTATGAAATTTTGCAAAAATGGCCAAAAAATCGATTTCTTCCTGACATATCTAGAATGATTACCCTGTTGATGCTGATCAAGAATATATATACTTTATAGGGTCGGAAACGTCTTCTTCACTGCGTTGCAAACTTCTGACTGAAATTATAATACCCTGCAAGGGTATAAATATTACTATGTTAAATTTTAAAATTTTAAAAACTTATTTATTTAAAATTCACAGTAATCGTAATTTACTCTCTATAACTATCCAATTTTCAATGGTAACAATGGCAGCCACTCACTGGCAGACTCAACTTTTAAGCAAACGAGGCAATACTTCAAGCGGGCTAACAGGTTTCCCAACATTATTCCCACCACTGTGCCACACGACACACCTTGTTTTAAGGTCCTGTTTGGCAAGTGTTTGGGTCAAAGGGGGGGCTGCTGTGGGGTGCTTTTTAAGGGGGGTAGCTCTGTGGCTGGTATCAAAAAAGCGTCACCGGCAGCCCAAAACTTGTGGATGGAGTTGGTCTAGGAGCCAAGGGGAGTGGAGCGAAGTGGTTTTGCGGTTGCGAGTTTTAGATTTCTTCTTCTTTTAGCCTTTTTCCTTGGGTATGTTTGTGTGTGTGTTACCCCAAAAATGCGACCAAAGGAGAGCAAAAAAAAAAAAAAGAGGCACACACATTTCTAAACATACAGAGTGGGATATAAAAAAAAAGGAAATGAAGGAGGAAAGTTGCTTTGCATAGAGCGAAAAATGTTTTTCGCTATGTTTATCTGCAGCGGCCCATCTCTGGTGTAAATGCCACGCCTCCCAAGGCCCCAGCCGCCCCTCTTTTGATATTAGCGCTTGTTTATGGGTCCCAGTATGTATATGTATGTGTGTGTGTGTGTGTGTGTGTAGGGCATGCTTCGTCGCATTTTAAATTAAGCTTCATTTTTATTTCTATTTACATTTTGCTCTTTCGCTTCTTCCTCCCCCCGCCTGCTGCTCCTCTCGGCTGCAACTGTTTGCCCAAGGAGGAGCTGCAAAGTTTTTCCAGACGTAGAGGGCCACGCCCCCTGCTCACATTTTTTATTTGTTTTTCATTTTCACTTTTATTATTCCAGCATTTATACAATATTTTTGTTGATGCTTTGTTGTTGCCTTTATTTATTTTGTGCGGCGCCAAGTGAAATGTTTGATTTATTTTTTATTTGCCATTGAACGTGTTTATTTATGTGTTGTGCCTTCGCATTTTATACCCGGTATTTAAGGATTAAAAGGGTATATTATTTTCAAGGAAATGTGTAAAGATTTTCAGGTAGTAAATTTTATTTGACAAAAAGGCCATGAAAATTTTTAAATGATCTTATTTTTTAAATTGCTATAAAGGTTCCAGAATTTGGAAATTAATATGATATTTGGTTGTTTTTTATTTCCACCCAAATATCTAATTCCTCTATGACAAGAATTAACTTTTCTTGACAGCCAAAAAGTAGGCAACACTTTTAACAAACTGAGAAGAGAGTATTCTATGGTCGACAAACTTCACTGGTTATTTTCTGTCTGGTTTTTCTTCTACTTTTTTTTGCTACTTCGCTCTTTTACAGGCTTACTCCATTTCAGCGCTATTTTCGGCTTTTTATTTATTTCCCCGCTGCTCTCCACGTTTTATTTGCCGTTTTCATATGCCTGTTATTGTAAGCTGCAGTAAATTGGAAAATTTTTAAGTGTTTTTTATTCTTTTTTATTCTTATTTTTTTCCGTAAGCAGGAGTAAGATTTGTTTCATTCTGGGAATTAGCTTTGTGAGCATGATTTATGACAGGAAACCGCCTGAGGGAGGTTGAATGTTGATCTCATCCTGGATTACAGAAATGAGTTTTTCTATTTGAATATATAATTTTGGTGGGCGGGTATTTGGCTGATTTGGATAAGCTTTTCTTTTTATCAAAAAAGCAGCCAGCTTTATGAGATTTATATAATTAAAGTAATTGGCTTCGAAATTCCCAAAAATTATTTAAATGTGGTTTAATCCCTCTAATGGTTTTAGTTATTGATCGAAATAAAATGATTATTGGAGTGCAAACTAGTCAATTATTTAAATTTATAATATTTTTGTGAGGGAAAATGTTGTCAAAGAGAATATTTAATTAAATGCTAATTTTAGAGTCTACAAAATTAGGTTAAAGGCTGACTATTTCACTAATAAATAAAATAATTTGTGATATTCAAAGCAAAATAATTAAATTTGTATGGAAAAAAAGGAAAGCAAATTATTTTCCATAATCAATTATATATCTATTTCTTTTTTAGAATATTCACCTACATACAATTATTAAAAACAAACATTTCCCAAAGGTGAACAATCTTTTGATAAACTTTCCCCATTTTCTTAATTTCACAAATACTCAAAGTAAATTTTGTTGCTTTTGAAAACAACTTAATTAAATGAAACGAAAGGCTAAGCATCCACTTCTAATTGAAGCATTCTCTTTCAAAGAGGAGCATTCGCTGGTCAGCAAAAAAATGAACATAAATTCATTTCTCGTTTTGATATGGCCAAAGAGGAAATATGAAAATTTCCCCCACTTATCCTTCTTACAGTTTTTTCTTCCGATTTGTATTTTTTTTTTTATTTTTGGGAGAGTGTGTGTGTGCAGCTCCACCGCAAAAAGTTGATGGAAAAAAACCGGGAAATCGGGTGAGGGAGACGTGAAAAGTTGGGCTCAGTTATCGAGGCTTACCACTGAGTTGACTTTAAGGAGACTTTAAAAAATATATAAAAGGGGGCCCCGAAGAGCCGGAACTAAGCGGATTTTGATTTGTTTTTCCTGCTGCTCTTTGCAGCCAAACAAAGAAATGTGCTTAAGTTGTTTGTGCCGGCAAATTCCCTGATGCTCTTAACTTTTCCACAGTCACTGAATGCTCGGGCCTAAAAGCGGAATTGACATTCGTCAGCGGGGTTTTAAAGTTTTCTCTACCTGACAGACAGACAGACAGCCGGACCGCAGAGCATAAATATACTTTTTCAATATGGCCCCAGCCGCAGCGTCAAATTGGATGAGTTTTAATTAATTTCGTCATTACAATAATTAATTGAATGCCTGCTGGGAGAGGCTCAAGGACATGTTTGCCCAAGTGGCGCCGGCTGCGCAGCTGCAACAAATTGCAATATATTTTACAGCTACTTAGTCGGCATTACACATGCACTGCAGGAGCCAACTTTTCGACGCCACTGTGTGCGAATAGGGTTTGATTTATGGCCAGCCATCGGGGCCCGTAAATAAGCGAAACCGAAACCAGAATGGGATCAAATGCGTGTGCAGTCCTTGGGGCGGTATGGGGCCAAATTAATGATTTTCCATCGTACTTTGTGTACTTTCAATGCAATATTTAATGCTGGGATAACTATGTAAACAAAATATATTAGTTTGGATTTTCTTGTATTTACAAAATGGGGTTTTATTACAAAATGTTGGAGTTGCTATGCTTTCCATTAATATCTAAATACACCCTAACTAAATGTATCCAAATACACCTATTTAAACCCATTTGAAATTACCTTAAATTAAGGAACATTATATGGATTTCCCCCACTTGACTGAGCTCCTCTAATCTGCATTTACTCTGGCAAAATTAGTTCCAGCAGCAGTTTAACTTCAGCTGCCATACGGCCAAAGCCATATTCAAACAGAATATCTGAGATGACTTATCTCATACGGATTGGCCATATGAAACCATTTCGCAGAGCGAACTCAAACTGGTTTAATCTGGGAAAATACGCCTATAAATAGCTCAAGGAACCGCCCAACCCAAACCTCTGCTCTTCTCTGCGCCACGCCACTGTCTCTGCTTGCTTCAGGATTATGGCTTTTCCTGATAAATCTGTCGCACATAAAGTACCACAACGAACGACTGTTGAACTAGATTCAACATTCATGCCCTTCTACACATGAGGATCTTACACTTAAAAGAAATATTGCAATTTGATTCAATTGAAAACATGTTTTTTTTGATAACTCGTGTGGGGGTTGAGGTAGAGAATATTTAGGGAACCTAATTATAGAGATTCTGCATTTTTAATGGACTCATATACTTTTTTGTGATTTTACGAATGAGAAAATTATTTTTCTTTTCAAAATTTTCCCCCTGTGCACCCGAGTAATTCATGGGGCGACTCTGCGTCTTCAACTGGGTTGGCAAACTACAGAGATAAGCGTGCGAAGGGAGGACGCAATACCCGAAGTACAGAGCCAGTCATGAATGTATGACCAGTCCGAGTCTCATCCCAGTGGCAGCACCACTCGACTCGACTCGGCTCAATGGGTGTCCCGTCCAGTCCACTGGACGCAATCAACTGTGAGTTGTCAGCTGCCAAAAGCAGTGGTCGAGAGTTACTTGGCCCGGGCCCGGAAGGGGGGATCGGGCATTAGTGGGTTAGGCGCGGTGCCCCCTTGCAATTCCCAGCTGAATTCGGGCTCCAGTGCCCCTTGAAATGCTTTGTCAATTATATAATCTCATTCTTCTTTTTATGGGGCCATCGAATTCAATTGCATGTAAAAGTTATTGTCGCCCTCTGTCATTTATTCAATTTGCCAAATGAATTATGAATGACTTGACCCGGATAAAATGCGAAATTGAAATGATTCGATTAGCCAGAAGCCCTTGTCCCCGCTTTGCATGTACCATGCCATTTTCAGCTCGTAAATATTTCGACCCGACCATGCGAATATGTCTAAAGTGTCGAGTGCACAAATTTGTTGCATACTTTTGGCCGAGCTCATTGAGCGAAAAATTCTATTGGAGAGGGCCAGAAATTCGCAGTTCCAGTGAATTTACCAGTTTATTGTTTTGGGCGGGGCAGGAGGGAAAGCTTGGAAATGCGTTCGGAATTTCCGCAGAAATATTTGTTGAGTGTGTGGGGCCCGACAATGTATGGATTTTAATTAATATGTTTGCAGCTATTTGGACCCGCTTGAATTATAAATTCTATTTGTACCATCAGATTTGCAATTGACAAACAAACGCTGCAAAGCGAAACCCTGCAAAATAAATAAATACGTATATATGCAAATATATTCGACAGTAGAGCCAAACATCAGAAAGTCAAAAGGCAATGGATTAATACATAAAATATAGCATGCATTTTTTCGGTATCCTGGGGCATAGCGCTTTAAAGATTTTTACCAAAATGTTTGATTTACTAGAAATCATTGATATTTTAGCATTTGAAACATAGGAAAAGGATTACGATTTCACTTGCTTCCTTTACCATAAACCATATATTTTTGGACGTTAAATCTCGACTATTTTGTGGTCATGACATTCAAATGGATTACATATTTCAGAATGTTTGGTATGCCAACAAAAACCATGAAAACCAAATATACAAGAACTAATACAATTTATTTCTCTGTTTCTTTTTCAGATTTGTAATCGCCATGTGCCAAAGCCCAACCAAATAGCGAATATTTATCAAAAATAACCATAGAAAAAGAAAAAACACCCATAGCGGATTTCTGGAGTGAGGAAAAATCAACGCCGCTGGGCCCCGAAGGGAAATTTTAAGCAAACAAAATGTGGAAAATCTGCATTTTTACATTGGTAATTGCGGTGGTTGTTGCAACAACTCTGCCGGCAACACCAACAACAACACCAGCAACAGCAGCAACAACAGCACTTCCTGGGAAAACCATAACAAATGACTCGGGCCACGCCTCTTTGGAGGCCACTAGCAGCCGTTCCCCGGCAGAAAACCGAACGCTGTTGAAAATATCCAGTGAAACGGTCGAAATTTCAACTGTGGGCGGTTCAACCTCAACGGCCACGCCCACCACGACGGCCACAACCAGTACAACAACAACGCAGGCAACAACAGCAGAAACGGGAGCGGTGGTGCTGCCGGAAAATGAGGAAACACGAAAAGCCAAGCTAATAACAACCGCCCAAAAAATGCCTTTAGTCGGTTTGGGTGAGCTGAGCGGCATCAAGGATGCACTGCATCGCATTAAATTGAGCGAGAAGCCACTGGAGGCAACAACGGATTCACCAGCAACATCAACATCAACGACCATAGCCACTGAACAACCGGAAGCCGAGGATCAGGACGATGCCGACGAGGAGGATATGGCCCCCACGATTTCCCCCCTGCAAATTCAAATGCAGGCAGCTGCCTCATATCAAGTAGCCGAGACGTTGGCCGACCTAAATGAGGAGGAAAGGGCGCGATACGATGCCATGCTGGCGCAACAGCCCACGGCTAGCAAGCTAAATATTGTGGATCTATATCCACTTAAAATCGATGATTTCCAGCCCATTATTCAGAACGATAATGAAGAGCTGATCAAGCAGCGCACGGTTTTCACGCAGCCGGAAAATACGGAGGAATACAAACAGAACCTGATGCCCAACGAGGTGGAGCTGATAATCAACAAGGAGGGAGGAGTTGGTGATAATCAGGAGAAAATCAAAATTAACATAGCCAAGGTGGAGGAAAACACACCCAGCACAACGACGATAGTAAGGACCACGACTAGCAACTCGAATCAAGGAACCACGGCTGATTTTACGGGAAAACTGCTGGCCGATCAAGACGATCTGATCACGGAGATCGAGAGCAAGTTCCAGCTGCACGAAACAACAACGGCAAAGCCCAAAGTTGCCATAAAACTCCGCCCCGGAGATACTTTCATCGATCGGCGGGTGAAGAAGAGCTTCGAATTCCCGATGCAACACCGGGCCAGCGATGTAATGGCCATGCCACATATAGACTTTGCAAACACCAAGTTCCAAACCGATGCCGATGCCCCCAATCCGCCGGCCACGCATCCAGAATTTTCCACCACAAAGTTCTACAACAGCAAGGAGCTGTACAACGAAATGCTGCTGCATAATAAGCGCAAGTTAATGAAGGAAACCAAGCATGCTAAGGCCGCTAAGGATGCTAGGGCTGAAGGCAGTCCGATAAAGTCAGCGGAGGATACAACTCAGGCCGCCAACTTGAACGTGACTCCGGAAGGGAAAACTTTTTCGCCGACAGCAACAACAGCATCACCAACTGGAACTGCCAGCACAACAACACTGAAATCACCAACAGCAAAAACAACAATAACAACAACAGCAGCCTCAGTTGAGTCAACAACAAGGACGACTGACAGTCCAGAAACTACGGCAACTACGGCAGCCGCTGGAAAATATCAGAAAGAGCTTAAGCGTGCCAAATTATTGCTCAAGGCCCTGACACCGCCCAAGTCCGACAAACTGGCAGTTGTCTCGGCCAAAGTTAAAGCCGCAAAAGTAGGGGAAGAGCCAACCGCCGGGGAATCCCCATCATTGACTTCAACATCGACATCGACATCGGCATCGGCATCGGCAGTACCTTCGACCACGACCATGACCAGTCCCATGCTTTTGGCCACCGCAAGGACGCGTCCACAAGCGGCTAATCCCACTAAGACAGCCTCAAAGCCAATTGCCAGGCCGCGCATTTTGAGTCGCCTGCAGGAGAAAATCAATTCACTTGAATGCGAGATCCCCACGGTCCCGCAGGACTCGCATCTGTGGCGCGGCAATGAGACCCACGAATTGCTGTTGCCCATTGTGGTGAGTGCACTTGCAAAAACATTTCTTTAGAACTGTTATTTTATGCTTCTCTTTTCCTTTGAGTTACTTTTATTTGTTCTTCAACAAGCTACCAAGTATTTTTCTCAGTGAATTCCGCTTAGGGATTTGCCGTGCCCACTGTTATCAAAACAATTGAAGGCCTTATTAAGTTCTTATCATTAGACAGGCAAAGGAGCACACAGGAAGCAGAGAAAGGAAGAAAAGACAGCTTAGTGAATGGACCGGGGAACACACGGCGTATGCGTGTTATTTGAGTAAGCGGGTTAAGCAATTAGCTGGCGGTTAAGAGAATGGGAAATGAAAGTGGAACATGGAGGCGGGATTTCGCAAAAGTGGGCGACTGACTAACGGACTACATTTACATAATATGCCTGCTGACGGCTAATTAGTATGGAGGAAGCTTAGTTTTTGGGTTCTCCGAAGCCAAGGATTTAGCCAGAAAGGAAACGGGAATCCCTAATGAAGCTGCTAAAGTTCTTCCAAGCGAAGGCGAATAAAGAAAAGATTGATTAGGGATTGAGTTCACATAGGAATCATTTACACGGGCTGGAGCGGGAAAAGGGCAAGCACAAGAAAATGTCTAAGGGAAAGGGAAAGCAACCCAAACATTCTTCAACTTTGTCAACCGACATTGTCGACATTCGATATCCAATTTCCCTTCGAACAACAGAAACTTGTTAAAACTGTTTGCTCGGCTAATTGAAAACCTTTTAGAGCTGAGACAATTTTGCAACCGAAAGAAATCAATGATGGCAGCCAACAGCCACATAAATAAATAACAATCGCATTTGGAGTTAACATGGACAGGGACAGTCGAATAGACAAGAAAAGGACAACGGGTTTGGAAAAGGATTCCCCGGAAAAGGGGCCCTGCAAATTTAATCCCCCGATAAGTTGGCCAACAAAGGGAAATTATTGATCGTCGTTTTATTTGGCCATTTCCGAGGTAGCAGCATAGCATGTGTGTGTATGTGAGGGGGGATTGAGGACTCAAAACAAGTTGACCGGAAAGATGAAGGTTTCTAGTCCTAGTCCTTATGCAAAAAAGGACAAAATCCTGGGGGTGGCTTAACAAACAGTCCGGTTCAAATGTTTATGGTTCATATGTCAGGTGAAAATGACTTATAGGAAATTTATTAAATATTTAAATGAGACTTTTACCAAGAAAATCACATTTTACATTTGTATTTTGATATGTATTTTATAATTAATACATTTTTTTTGTTATTTCATCTCAAAGTATTACCTTTCAACGGTCACTTCATTTTGAAACGCACTGTTTGCTGAGCCAAGAAAAGGGTTATCCATTTCTTTATTAAATCGCATTTGTTGTTAAATCACGAATAAACTAGACAAGGGACCACAGCCGGAGCTCATCTGGCAATTTCTGGTCCGGGTCCCCGATCCCCGAGTTTCGAGTCAGGTCCGCTCATATCCCTTTCATGTCCTGTTTATATTGACGTAAATCAAGCCATTTGCCTGGCCAAATCACAGCTGCTACTGGTGCTGCTTCTGCTGCTGCAGCCCCTTGGCAAATATTTAAATTCATTTGATGGAAAATGTTCACCCTTTTCATCGGCTGCCGTTATGCGAGTGTGCTTCGTAGTAGAAAACCTTTGACTAACTGACTGAGGACCGAATGTTTAATTAACATCTGGCCAGGCTGTCTATTCAAACAGCTTTCTGTGTGTTTCCAACCGAAATGCCATTAAATTTGATGGCCATTTGAAGGCTGCCTTCGCCGAGATTCCGTTTCTTTTGTTAATAAGAAAAATGGAGCAGCAATAGGGGCGCAAAGGAGGCGAAATTGATTTCCTGCTTACCTTTTGGTCAGCAAATTCCAAATGGCAACTCGGGCGTGAATTTAATTACGAAGCACTGCAGCCTTATGCAAACCCAGGTCCATCTGAAAAGGAAAATACATTATAGTATACATTAAGCATTGGCATAAAGTGTACCTTGCATAAAATTAATGCTGACTTCTCTGGCCACTTGGAGGTCCTTTTGGACATTGCCCAGGTCCTGGTGAGCAAAAAAAGAAAACAATTAAAGAAAACAATTTTTGCATAAAAGGTGAAAACATTTCTTCAATGTTTTTTTTTTTCTGTTTATTTTTCTGTGAAGGAGCAGGAGGTCACGAAAAACATTTCTCAACTGAATTTGTTTATTCTGCTGTTTGTTGTTTTGGGTCTCGTTTTGATGGAATTGTTTCTCTCTCGTTTCTCTCTTCCTTTTTGTCCTTTTTATTTTTTGCGCACTTTGGCAACATTTCAAGCCATTTAAGTGTAGTTGAAATTTTTTAGTTTATAACTTTTCAGAGAGCTTAAATTAGCTTAGCTTTTACCAAGTTGCACTTAAATGGCACTCTAAAAGATTAATTATGGACAGTCCAGGATTTATTATTATTGTATTTTATTTTTTTACTTCAAAGTTGAGGGATACAAAATAATTAAATTATTTAAAATGTGTGGTAAAATATTTACATATTTAAGCTGCTTAAATTTTAGAATCAATGCAATAATTCGTACTACAATGGTTGTTTTTATTACCAATACATATTTCTTTATTTATATGTATAAAAAATAACATATTCAACAAAGCCGCAATATTATTTTAAGCGCCAAATTCATGGCATAATGAAAAATGCCATTCTATTTTAATGACCGACATGAATTCCCCTATATTTGTGGTTTTAATTTCAACAAATTGCTTGTTTCCAAATATCCCTGCCCCCGGACAACGGACTGAAACTTAAACAACAAACAGAAATTTGCTAAATATGTGCCACAAATAAAAAAGGGAAATTTATGCCATTACCTATTGCGGTGTTCATAAAAAAAAGCAGACCACAAAACACGCATGTGACCCAAAAACTTGGCCATTTCCCAGCGGGTCGTTCTCCCCATTCTGTATGTAAATATTCAGGGTTCCTGCTTTTTTTTTTGCAAAGCTGACCAGCATACAATGTAGATTTTTATGTGCGTACAGACAGGCCATTAAAATGCCATAAATTTGAGCTCTGACAAATCCCCTCCGACAGTACGGCATAAAAAAGCGGGAGAGGCAAACTAAACCGCTTCAAATTGCACAAAAATATGCTAAAATTGCTGGACATAGGAGAGGTCCTGGAAATGGAGCGCATAAAATAGCAGGGATAACCGCAAAGTCGAGTTTCGGCTCGGCCTTGTGTATTTTTATTTGTATTCCGATTGCGACGTCCATAACAGGCGGCTTATGTCTGTGGCTTAGCCCAAATTAATAAAAATTTGGCAACATCAAGTGGATCTGCGCATATGTTGTAAACTTTGCTAATATCCACCCGCAGGCAGCCCCAAATGAACCTTTTAGCTGGAAGTTTATTAGGTTCGGGTTACGTTGGCTCACTACTTATGTAAATTTGTTTCTGCCACAAAACTACAGCGGCCTAAAAGGGCCCGCCCCGGGCCCATCTCGACGGTAGACAATGTTGTAAAAGTGAAATTAGAAAACTTGCTAAATAATTTAGTTTGGATGTCGGTCGGAAAACCTTTTAGGCCTCTCATACTCTCATTTTGCGTTGAGTTGCCTCACATATCTAATCCCAAAAAACCTTAACCTACTCTTCCCCAGACCACGGAGCACTGTAAGCCGAACGAGAACTGCATACCGAATGTCCTCACCTGGCGAGGCGAGGCGGAGATCCAATCCGGCGACATCCTGATTGTGGAAATCAATGATGCCATGCTAAATCCATCGCACGAGCCCAACAACACCAGCAGGTAAATAACAAAAAGTTGTTCATTAAATGGAATAAAATGAATTAAATTTCAAACAATGGCAATAAACACTGAAACAGAATATCTCTGCGTCAATATATTTATTTGTCGTTCTATATTAATGAAAATGCCAACAAAGTTTGAAACAATTTATAATGCAAATGTGCAGACGGGGCTAAAATTGTGTATTAATTCTGGTTGAAACTAACGAAACTATTCAAGTTCTAAAAAGGATTTTGCTGTAAATATAAACACATTATCAAAGCAAAATAAATTTTATTATTTATAAAAGTTAATTAAATTAAATATAGGCACAATTTCCCTTACAAGTCTGAACTTTTATGTCACTTAAATATAACTGCCTCGCAAATAAAATTCATTTTAAAATTACAGCCATAGTCTGCCATTGATCCATTGGCTAGGAAAACACAGTCCCGATTGCCTATCAAGTCGTTGGGGTGCTTGGAACTCCATTTCAAAAACGTTGCTCGCCTGTTTGTGGTGGCTGACATGTACTCCCCCTCATTAGCCAGATCATTAATGTCCAGCCAGTAACCTTTGCCCTCTTGGAGTTTCCGTGTGATCAGCGATAGTTCCATTTCGTTCTGAATGCTCGCCAGGTGACCGCCCATTCGCACACAGGAGCTGCCAGCAGTGTGCCAAGTCTCAGTGTTATCCGATTCTATGTAGAAGAATTTGGAACCAATCTGCTCGAATTTCGATGAATTTGCCGACTTATTTAGAGCCATCTTCTCCATAAAAATCTCAATTCTGGCCAGCTTTTGTAACAGGGTTTCCAGCTGCCTTTCCACTTTATTCTGTCCCGTTCTCAAAACCTGCAGTTGTCCTTCAATATTCTCCAGTTTCGTTTGACTTCCTGGAGACTGCCAGCGAACCAGCAATTGTTGCATAAAACAAAAGAATCGCGCACTTTGTCATTCTGATTTACGTAGAAGAAACACTTTGAAGGCTATTGTGCAACTGATTTCTTATGGTTCTGTGGGAGAGGTATTTATAGATTTATAGATTTATTATCAATTTCCACCACCAATGAATCGAAATTATATATAACTTTGTGTCTGAGACCAGATTTATTTGGAAGCAGCAACTGAGCTTATCAGCAAGCAAGTAATACATTTCTTAATGAAGCAAAAATAACCTTCAAGTTAATTGTCTTCTTTGGGCTTGAGAAGACTTAGTTTTTCCTTTAGAAGTTTCAGCTGATTTTCCACACTTTCCAATCTCATCTGGGTTTCGTTTAGCTTGATGGAGTCCCACTTGTTCCATCTGTTTTAATTAGCATTCATATTCTCCAGTAGGGGCTTCAAGACATTCAGACAGTAATTATTGCACTGCCCATGAGATTCTGATTTCGTTTCATAAATACTAGAGGCAATTATGGCACAAAATAAAATTAAGGCTAGCTTGAACATTTTTATTTAAGATTTAAATCTAAACGCTTTAAGACAGAGATGTGGTTACGTTGAAGTCTGTTAGGCAACTGACTTATTGTGAGATCTCTACAAAAATTGTTTAGCTTATAAATTATATTTAGCTTAAGTGAATAATGCATATATACTTTATGATTTTCAGCAAAGTAAGTGATAAAATGAAATGTCTCAGGGTAATTCCTAGAATTCATAAAAATAGCATCTGGTTTTATCTGGTTTTAAAATTGTTTTAATACTATCAAGATCCGGCTGGCTTGAAATACTTATCAGTATTGTTGTATGACTAATTTAGTATATATTTTTTTGTATTCTTTGTTGTACATAAACTGTAATACTCTTATCAGCAAATGCTTCTATACAAAGTGTAGTCTTTCATGTACAAACTTAAGCTTTTGACATATACCCATTCCCTTTTAAAGAACAATATTAAAGATATGTCTGTACTTCATTTTTCCTATCCCGATAAAAACTTAAATGCTGAAAAAGAGTTTCAATTTATTGTAGATAATCGCTGCGATTACAAAATCCCCAAAGAACAGTTTCCCTTGTTGTCAGCCTCAATGGTTGGAAGTGCCAGCTAAGCGAAGCCAACCGATACCTGTCGACTGGCGGTGATGTATGTAGTTGATCAAAGCAAGTGACTTGGCGACGCAGGACACACAGTCATTATGTGCCGCCCATCAGCAGCATCATCAGCATTCCCATCCACATCAACACTTCCCGGCAGCCACTGGCAGCCCCTGCTGCTGCCTCATCATTGAGCTCATCATGGAGCGACCCTTTCGCTGTTGCAGCCCCTTAACTTTGGCAGCAGCCCCAGACACCTGAGCTTACTAGAAGCAGGGGGTTTTGGGGGTATTGTGCACATCTCACCCTTTTGATAAAAAAAAAATAAAAATAAAATCACTCCCCTATTTTTACACCTAGTTGGCAGGTGTGGGTGGCGTTGGTTGAGTTCCTATTTTTTTATATTTATTTATTTTCAGTTAAGCGCTTTAATGCGCAGTGAAACGTGTTTGTTCGGGGGCTTATTATATAATAACGTCCATTAAGGACCTTTATTGATTTTTCTTCAGCACGTCTGGCCGTAGAGCAGAGATATAGATAAACAGTGAGAAAGAGATACAGAGTAGGGCTGGTGCTGGAGGTGGAGACGAAGGCGGGAATAGTTACTGGTCCCAGACACGTTCTGGCATTATCATGCCCCTTTTACAGTTTATTAAATTGTTTTCTCCAACGCTCCACACGCTCTATCTAACTCTCCTTTCTGGGCCGTCGCTGTATTTCTTTTCGCAAATTTTTATTTCGGTTTTGTTTATTTTATAATGCCGGACAAAAATCCCCATTACAAACTGTGCATATAAATGCGATAGCAGACAGTTTTTTCCACACGGAAAATATTTGTTCAAGCTGTATTTTGTTATAAATAAATAAATATTAATTGTACAGGGGTTAACTTTAGACGATTTTTATGAAATGATTTTGGAATCATACAAATTTTATAAAAAGTTTAAAAATGTAGAAGTATTTTTGGGTTTTAGTATAAAAAAGTTACTCGCAGACTGGCAATTTCTGTGATATTTTCCCTGTGTAGTGCTGGTTGTTGACCATTAGTCATTGGGCAGGACGTACAAACACCACAGTTGGCTGACCCTTTTTGCCATGGCAATTATCACGTTTCTCTTGGTTTTTGCTATCATTTTTGCCCTCAACATTTTCACCCTCTGCCCAGCCTCTGCACACACATTTTTTGCTCTTTTTAATTTAGCTCCGTGGCTGGTTCTTATCTTATCGCTTGATAGATGCTGCCGCCGACGCCGCCGCCACCCATCAAAAAAGTTTTTTCGCCCCGAAAAAAGAAGCGCAAGAAAAATTAAAATTCATTTGTCGAACTTTGGGGCCAGACATCAAACGCGACCGCGCTGGAAATTTTCCGGTTCTCGCTATATATACAGATATATACATATATACTTTCCTTATTCAGCCCGAGGGCCTCGCAACTTGAAATGCCTGGCATAAGTTTCGATTCCTGTAAGTTTCCCTGGGGGCAAAATAAGACCGCAAACAATCGAGTTAGTTGGAGGAGTGAAAGTGAGGCGAAAAAGTGTAGCATACAATTGAGCGTTGGGCCGCAGAGAAAAGTTCCCGCCAACTATGAAAATGAGATGTCAAAAAAGTTTTTATTATCGATTTAATATGTGTGTGTATGTGCGTGTGTGTGTGTGTGTGTATGTGTTGGCCAAGTTAACAAATGCAATAGCAACAAATAATAATGCTAGGGCGAAGCCAAGCCAAGGCAAGGCAAGTGGGTAGCAAATAGATTGGCAGAGCTCGAGGTAGTGCAAAACTTTTCTGGCTCGCAGTTTTCTAACAAGTTTTTCCTCTTTTTTTTTGCACTTCCCTAAGTTGACTACGTGTTGTTGAAAAATTGTAAACTTGGTTACTATATGAGGTGTCTTCCTCTGTTTGTGTCTCTGAAAGAAATCGTGAGAGTTTCTGCTAAGAACTACAGTGTTCTCTTTTGACTTTAAAAGAATAGAGAACGAGGTTTCCACTTACATGTTTTCTATTTTGTTTTACAATACAACATAACCTAATGGATTTTCCTTGGCTTATTAGAATCTCTTTACCAAATCAGAACCCCAATTTATACAGTGTTAATTTGCGGCAATTTAAACTCTATTAATAAATACCCATACGGTGTAGGCTGCCACAAAAAGTAACCGCAACGAAGGCCTGGCAACACTGGGGTATATCCAGCCCGAGAAATAACCCTTTTTTCCACGCCCAGGCTCCCTGCCTCTACTAATTTCATTTCCGTTTTTGTGCTATTTAATTTCCGCTAGAGCAAGGCGAGCGAGAGAGCAACTGCTTATAAATAAATTTCAATTAATTAAGCATACAGATACATACCCAGACAGCAGAAAACCAACGGAAAATGGCGCCGAGAGCAAGTTTCTTTTGACGTCTTTGGTCATATTTATAACTTAAATAAGCAAACAGAAGCCATTTAACTTGGCCGCCGCCTATCAGCCTCACATTACGCCAGACACTGTGAGAAAACGCCACTAGAAAATGATTTTAAACTGGGGAAAATATGAAAATTTAAGATATGTTTTGTTAGATTATATGCTAAATATTATTTAAGTAAAGAAATTTGAGAAATATTAATGCTAATTATTCTCTCTGTCCTTATTTTTTCGTCCGCTTTATTCTCACTTGGATGCTGGCACAATAAACGTCAACGAGCAGCGCGGTACACGCCACACAGGTGTATCAGGTAACTCGCTCCGGCCACGAGCATTGCGACGTTACCGAGGGCGTCCTGCTGGATATCACGCCGCTGGTGGTCGATGGCAGGAAACTGGTTACCCTGTACGACAAGGACCTCACCGAGGGAGTTAACTTGCTAATTGGTGAGTAGACTCGACCCGGCACTCTTGCCGCTCCTCGGCAGTACTAACTTTGCGGTGAAGGTGGTTTCTGAGCAGGCAAATTGGCTTTTCAAGACTACTTTGTAGCGATGAAGAGCTGCTTTAATTAGTTAACTTTATTTCCTGAAATTTGTAAGTTAGGATGCATTAAGAAGAACCCTAACACCTATACGCAAAAAATTTTAGAAAAACACATTCTTAAAATAATAAATAATATAAATCTTGGCAGTTTATCAAGTATTTTTATTTGTTTTTTGTAAATCGTTACTTTCACTTTTCCCTTAAGACCTTTTCCCAGGAAAGAGCATCTGTTTAGATACCAAAATGTTCCCTCAGCAGCTATCAACACCTGCTGATGGGATTACCAATGGCTCTCTCCACCTTCGCCGCCGCGTTAGGGTATTCCATCTTCATCTTTCCCAGAGGCATCTCGCATCTCTTGTCATTGGACACCGCCTTTGGGGAGTCATTTTTTTCTTTCCCTATTTGTGGTTCCCGTTCGGCCTATTAAGTACTTTTTTTCGCTCCCTTGCCTGCCAGCCTTCATGTAGCCTTAATTAATACGAACCCCTGTTTTATCCCTATCCCCTTTTGTGGACTTCTCTGTGCCGCAGTGGTGTCCGAGCTGTGGGGAGCACAGTGTGTGCGACTGAAGGTGACCACAAAAACCGACAACTGCGGCGAGAACGCCGATTGTTCCGGCAAGGGAGTCTGCTACTCGGACTCCGGGATGGAGGAGTACGAGTGCCAGTGCTGTAGCGGATTTGCTGGTCCGCACTGCGAGGAGATCGATGCGTGCAACCCGAGTCCTTGCACTAACAACGGCATCTGCGTGGACCTCTCGCAGGGCCACGAGGGCAACTCCTACCAGTGCCTGTGTCCGTACGGTAAGGTCATTAGCTTTCAGCCTCATTAGTAGAGGCTGCCACCGATAATATGCCATTAATATGCCTTGTATTCCATCTCTATTCCTGCAGGATATGCGGGCAAGAACTGTCAATACGAGTCGGATCCCTGCAATCCCGCCGAGTGCATGAACGGCGGCAGCTGTGTGGGCAACTCCACGCACTTTCGGTGAGTCGTAGGCAAATAACAGAGGAGACAAGGCACAAAGAAGGAGCAAGGGAATTAGATGGAGCAGGCTTGCAGACTGAGAAATATAATAATATAAGGGATAAAAGCAGAAACATTTAATTCAAACTTTTTCCGTGAATTTTAAAGACTAATTTAAAATTATTTTCCAACTATTTGTACCCTGTTTATGCCCTACTCCATTTATAGTATACAGTATACAAACACAGCATCATCCTTTGCTGAGTTTCTAAAATGTAGGAAAACAAATTTTTTTCAAGTGCAGAGTACACATTTACTGGTTACCCCAGAGAGCAGGAGCTGCGGTAGTAGCAGCTTTCATTCAATTATCGTGACCATTGTTTTGCGGTTCTGTCTAGCCGTCGCCGTCTGTGTTTGCTCATAAATGTTGACTTTTGTCGCATGTTCAAAAATTCTCCATTTCTCTTTTTTTTCCTCTTTTTTTCCGCCATCTCCCTGCCGTATTAACCCGCTGTTGCCCCGCCGCTTTGCAGCTGCGATTGTACGCCCGGCTTCACAGGACCTCTCTGCCAGCACAGCCTGAACGAGTGCGAGTCCTCGCCGTGTATTCACGGCATCTGCGTGGACCAGGAGGACGGCTTCCGTTGCTTCTGCCAGCCAGGTGAGTAAATGTGGCAACAGTTCCAGCCAAATAAACGCAAATTGCCAGCGTTCTTTTGTTGACTCGCTGGCAAAATCGCTCCCATAATGCCAATATTTTGTGAGTTATCATCGTGGAAATTTCACACAACGATTGTTGGCTGTGCTGGGCTCTATTATATATTGGGTTTTTCGGTTTCCTGGGGGAGGGGAAATTTCTAATTTTGGAATAGCTTTGGCGTAGATAAAATTTGTTGACAGAATAGTTGGAAATTTTGTATACATTTTTAAATTTTGAATAAATCAGAATATATTAAAAAACCTCATTTAAAAGCATTAGCTAAAAGTTTGTATTAATAAAAGAATATACGAATGCTTCTAGATGAACTTTTACTTTAAATATTTCCACATAAAATTAAGTCTTAATTTATTATTTATTCTAGCAAAAAATCTTAATAAAGAAATCTAATTTTCTGCGCTGTCTTTTTTAAAGTTTATTCCATCAAATATTAATCTAAATCGATTTTTCATGTTTGGCACGTAGAAATAAATTTTTATTGGCACACGAACCTGGTTTCGGTAATTTTCCTACGAAATCCACGTACTTTAAGGCAATCAAATTGCGCTTTCGGAATTGAATTGAAATCTGCGCAAATCAAAAATCTACATTGAAGCTCATAAATTATTTCATTGGCACAAACACAATTTGCATAAATCGCACTCAATCACAATGAAAGTAAATGTACATAAAGGTCGCTGAGACAGAGACGAGGGCAATTTTGGGGAAAGTCGAGACAGTTCGCTGTCTCCGTCTTCGTCTTCGTCTGTGTCTTGGCGAAGGCATTTCTCCATTGAAATTTCCATTTCATTTACTTTGCACATTTACATTACCCGCAACCTGCTCACCTCTTTCCCCGCTTACCACCGGACTTCTGTCTCGCAGGATTCGCCGGCGAGCTGTGCAACTTCGAGTATAATGAATGCGAATCGAATCCGTGTCAGAATGGCGGCGAGTGCATCGATCACATTGGCAGCTACGAGTGCCGCTGCACGAAGGGCTACAGCGGCAACCGTTGCCAAATTAAGGTGAGTGAACACAAAGCCAAATAGATATAAAACGGTTCTCTTTTGTGGCCAAACCGAGAGCGGAAATACCTTACCAACAAAGTCTATAAATAAAAGAATAAATATATTAAGTGTTTGGTTGTGTTTTCTCAGCATTTATCTATTTTCAAGCACTTTAAGCTTTCAAAATATGCTAAAAACTTTCAACCCTGAGGTACATTCAAGTCTCCCATGAATGGCAAACCTCTAGAGGTCCCATTAGTTGATTCACGATTCCCCGAGATAATCAATATTTTGTATTGAAAACAAATCCCGCGACAATTCCCCGGTGTGCGAAAGTCGAAGGACCCCAGCCGCACGGCAGTTGTCTGCGGAACTTGAACGGTATTGATTTAATTTGCTCAGACCGAGGACTCGCACAGGCATAGGAAATGGGATTCCACATGTGTTTTTGTGTGTGTGTGCGGGTACGTGGTGTGGGCGAGAGTAGATGTATCCTTCAGATACGAATGCTGGGAAAATACATTTTTGAATACGTAATGAAGTTTCAGCGGAGCTCCTCCACTCACTCCTCCTCCATTTCTATCCGACTCAGCCACAATATGCTTTGATTTGTGCCGATTTTTTTCTGCTTTCTCCCCGCTCCGTAGGTTGATTTCTGCGCCAACAAGCCTTGCCCCGAAGGACACCGCTGTATTGATCATGGAAATGATTTCAGCTGCGAATGCCCCGGAGGTCGCAACGGACCGGATTGTAATCAAATGCCACGAACGGTAAGTCATGATTTATGCAGTTTGGGTTTCTGGTTTGAGTTCTCTCGGTTTTGGTTCGCCGCCTTTCAGGCTGGCAAAAATGCCAGCAAATAGCCACAAAATGCTGGCCTACTGTGCAGCGGCAGTGGCATAATTGTAGGCAATCTTGTTTGTTTCACAACTGATGCTGCAATAACTACTACTACTGCACAATTTCATACACAATTGTTTGTGTGCGGTTGCTGTGCATTTTTAAGCTGATTTACGACTCCGTCCAGTCGGCCCCCGCCGGGGTTTCTTATTGAAATTGATATTCCATGTCAAAGTTCAGTTCGTTTATTCGGGCAAACCAATTTATATTCAAGGCTGAGCAATAACTATACAAGAGATGTAATGGAATTTTGTGGTACAAAAGTAAGGCGAACTACAGAAAATAATACGCTTTTGATTGATCCACATTGAATGAATAGTTCGTTCGTGAGTCTTGCTCGGTTTCCCATCATTCCATTTAATATTCTGCCCCTGTTTAGCCTTGCAAATATCAATTTCCATTCACGGCCCTTGCCAACTTGGTTCATAAATTGAGTTAACTTTTCTTTGAGGAGCGAACTAACTCGAAAAGAATTTAATAAACGCCCAATGGACTTGATAATTTGTGGTGCTAAAATAAAACTTAACAAAATGTACATAAATTAAGCGTCAAGGCGCCATAATTAAAGCTTTGTGAAAATGATGGACACGCTGACTAACCGCGATGGCTCCAAGGACCGGAGATCCCCGGAACACTGTCATTATGCTTATGGGGGGAGAAGGGGGCGTGGCAGGACGAAACCACGGCTAGAATTTGCGGCTGCCAGCAGTAGTGGCTCGTGGCTCCTGTTGGGGAAGGCAGCGAAATTAATTACATTTTACATGCCAGGCACACACACACAGAAATTGGAAGAATGGAGGTGGCTGGCGCCCAGCGCGGCTGCTGTTGCTCCTCCTTCACGGTAATTGTTGGGTTGGGTGCGGTTAGATGATAGCGGCCTCCACGAGGGCAAAGATATAGGAATATAAAAATGGGTTTCATCAATTTTAAGCTCTAGTTGGGAAAATATATCCTAAGATAATTTAATCAGATATTTTAAATACTTGTGATTTTTGTTTTATTTTGTATATTGCTACTCAATCCACCACCAATGCATTGATAACTCTCAGTACTTCCAGCAATGCAACGTGAATCCCTGCACCCACGGCGGCACTTGCTGGTCCAGCGGAGATAGCTTCTACTGCGCCTGTCGTCCCGGCTACACGGGCACCATGTGCGAAGGTGAGTCTGAGTTGCGGTCCCCAAAAGTCATTAACTTGATTAGGGCCATTGGGCGTGGACTGGCCGCTGAAAATATGTTTCCCTTGGTGGCTATCTAATTTTTTTTTTTTCCATCCGCTTTTCCTGGGCTTTATCCGGCTCGGCGTTCTTCTCTTTCCGGCCCGTTTTGCAGATGAGTTTGTGGTGGAGACTGTCGTTAGCTCCAGCGAATTTATTGTGGACGATGCGAACGCTAGAAATTTTAATGACAAAACTTTCGGTTCATCGGTTGTGCTTAAGAGTCCCATTGAATTGCATAATGCATATTTTGCGGCCGGAGTCCTGGCAGCCGCCATTTTCATCGTTGCCGTTGTGGTAAGTACCCAGAATTTCTCCCATTTCCCCCCTCCCTCTCCCTCTCCTTCTCTTGATTCCCGAAAAGCCCGGGAGTTCGAGCACAAGGTCCCAGCAACATGACCAGCATCCAGGGGAAATTGTACTTTGCGGTTATGTAAAGTGCGCACGCGAAATGGCATTGCATATTCATTTCGGTGTCGGGAAAGTGGTCGAGCAACTGAATTGAGCTGCAGAGCCGAGGCTTTAACCCGAAAGTTACCAATCGCCTGGACCAGCGGGCTTAAAGCAGATGCAAATATATACAATTGGTAGCTCCTTCACAATGTGTGTGTGTGTATTGCTTCAAGTGGAGAGCGGAGTCTCGGGCAATTTATTGGAGAGCCCAGAGCGATTCAGTTGGCTTGGTAAATTGATGCAGAACCTATAAAGTACTCCAATGGACAGGTTAATCTCGAAGCTAGGGTTATTTATTATACAAAATTTGAAAGTTCTTTAAAAGTTAGTATCGAATCATAGAATAATATAAATAGGTAAGAAAAAGGCTCTCCCCCAGCAGCTTTAAACTTTCAAACACATTCAGTCAAGCCACCTTTTTGGCCACTTTAACCGCAATTTCTTAGCTCGGCTTCCATTGCCATTACACTTTCCAAATACGAACCAATCCATAACCATTTACTTAGCCCCAAAAACCTCTCCGATATTTCTCTTCGTTGCAGGTCACCATTTGTCACTGCAAGGTCAATCAGACGTATCGGAAATTCTCGACACGTTCCACCTCGTTTATACCCATCCTGGGCTTCAGTCGCCGGCCCAAAATGCAGGGCAAACTCAATAAGCACTGGCTGAGTGGCAAGGGTGCCGCTTCCGCTGCCGCCGCCGTCGCAGCCACTGCGGGTGGCACCTCTAATGTGGCACCTACGGGTGGACCGAGGGGAAATGGGGCCGCGCGGCACCTACCGGGACAACCGCAAACGCAGACCACGCTGGGTGGCCAGCTGCAGGAGCGACCTTTCCAGCGGCACCTGGCCATGAACCTGGAGAATGACATGTACTACACGGTGGACTTCAGCGAGAACTCACAGCACTCGCCGTTGATACAG
Organism: Drosophila kikkawai; assembly: GCF_030179895.1. Lineage (NCBI taxonomy): Eukaryota > Metazoa > Arthropoda > Insecta > Diptera > Drosophilidae > Drosophila > Drosophila kikkawai. Next base: position 5,550,632 of record NC_091728.1, read on the forward strand.
TGAGACTTGGACGGCAGCGGCGGATGGCTAGTCAAATTCACCCCAAACAGGCAGGAGTGAGGGAGTGGCGGGGCGGGGTCCTTGGTACTTGGTCCTTGGGCGGGGATTGTGTAATTATCTTTGATGCTACTCGTTGAATATTCCAAATATTGAACAGTATTCGATAATAATAAACTAAAAACGATATATGTATGTGCGAGGGGAGAACTAACTTTACGATTATGATTCCGGCTAATGCAAGCACAAATATTTATGATTAATACATTTATGTATGTATCTCCGGCATAAATAGGCTTAGCAAACTTGTTTATCCTGGTTTATTTTGGCTAAGCACACACGGGCACACGGACACGGACACAGATATGATAATGTTTGATTATAAAACACTCACGAGGGCGAAGGCGCAGGGAGAGATAATCTGAAATTATGTAAATGTTTAATGGGCTTGCACAAAACCTGCTCCAGTTGTCCTGTCCGCATAAGTTTATCGTTTGAATTTTGTACATTTATTCGGACTCGGGGCAGACAAGGCTCAACTATACTTCAATTTGTGTTTGCCTTCTCATGTGGAATGCAGGAGCAGATAGGGCTGGCCCTCGGCTAATTGTGGCCATAAAATCCCTCATAAATTTGTTATGCAAATGCCGGGTCCGGCCTTTATGGATGGCCATTTGCATATGGACATTTCAAAGAGATTAAATGACTTTCTTGCCCGGCGGCAGAAAGGTTTCTCAATAAATTTAATTAGCTAGAGTTGGGACTAATTATGTTTACCGTTCCGAAAATTCATAATACTCTTAACTATTTCCAATAATAACGGAAAATGGAGTTGTCTAGCATTTTCAATGCATTTTCATTTGCAAATGTTTGCAATTAGTTGAATACAATAAAACGAATCAGCAGCAAGAACGCCAAGAATTTGTACTGTGATTTGTTTCTGGTCACGCTGCTGAAATCAATTTCCACTCCAATGTGTCGCAAATATTGGGTTTATATCAACTACTAATTTCTGGAAATTCTGTTTGGTTTAGATTTAATTAATTTTGCCATACTAATAAATTGGGGGAGCGGGTGATTTAAATTGAATTTGGCCGGGGCAGATATCAGAGATTATTGTTGCTAACTGAATTCGGCCATCTGTGAGTTTGGGTGTTCGACCGCAGTCGAAAGTTGTTAGTGAAAAATAATTAGCATAAATTAAAATTGTAGCCACAAAAGTTAATATGTTTTTTGTGCATAAATAATATTTATTTTGAAATCATTTCCGTAAACGATGGCATGTGTTGTGTGTGTGTATCTGTGTGCTGGCCACATTTAGCATATTGCTGTTGATATGCAAACATAAATGCTGATCAAATGGCAAAGAGCTGCTCTCAATAAATGGTTTAAATAAAAATTAAAATTAAAATAAAGACGAAAAACAAATTGAGACGAAAATTCTGATACAGCTTGGTGCATTCATTTTTTGCATCAATAAATAATATTCGTGCAATTTGGAATGCAGAGAATGGGTTTGTAATTAAAATGCTATATTAAGTAATTAATAACGATAAACTGAGGCAAGCAAAAACAAAAGCCAAATGGAAAACCAATAATATAAAATTAATGAAAAGCCGTAGCCTAAGGAAAAACACGACAAAAAAAAACACACAAAAAGAGAGCAAAGCAAAAATGACAGTAATGTAATGAAAAAATTTAAATTTAAATAAAACAAAAGGGGAATAGCAACATTTTTATTCATTGCGTGAAATGAGTAACCTATGGCAAAACACTTGGCGTTTTGGGCAATTACAATTTAATTTTTAAGCCAATCAGCAAAATAAAGTGGAAAATCCAGTGAAACATGAAAGAGTTCGAATTCAATTTGAATGGGAAAACAATTACCAGGAATCTTGTTTGTTTTTCGTTTTCAACAATTTCGGTTTATTCAGTTTGTTTCCCGTTTTTGCATAATTTATACATAGACATATACATTTATATAACATAACACACACATGTACAACTAAACAATAGTTTTCATTTATCATTTGCTTTTTGTTTGCTTTTTTTGTTCTCCTCCTTCTCTCGCTTCGGTTTTGGTTTATTAATATCACTCATACGCCGGGTGGGGCTGGTCAGAGAATTGGACTGGCAGCCGCCCCTCAAGTGGCGTCCGATTTTTCATCTTCCTGCTGCTGCTGCTGCTGCTGCTGCGGCTGTGTCGGACTTTTCCCATTTCCATTCGATTGTGGTTGCTGCTGAGGCTGCTCTGTTTTTTCCTCCCCCGAATTCACGGTGGTCTTTGAGGTATGCAGCTCCGTCTCCTCAGGAATGACCTTGCGACCCTCCTGATCCTACGAGTAGTTGATAAAATAAATGAAAATACAAAAAGCAGGTGAGTGAGCAATTTTCAGGTAGAAAAAGGTATACTGTTGCCCATGCCAAATGCTAAGTAAATAGGGTAAATACAACAATTAAAATCTATAATAATACAGTAGAGCTTTGATTTATTTATATAATTTATTGTAAGGTATTATGATTTAAAAAGAAGTTGCAGGACTCTATATTCAGATTTTAAATGCAAAGAAATTCAGTAATCGAAATATGTATTCTATGATAGTATTTAATCAAAGTTCTACTGTATTTTCAACAGTTTACGCGAATACAAACACACTTCCTTCCACTCGCTTTATTATTCCGCCATTGCACACATGCAATTAGCAAATTAAAAAGGTAAAATGCATGCACAAAACCAATTCCATAACGAGCATACAAATTAACCAACCAATTCCCGTACATAATAAAAACAAAAACCAAATAAAAGTAAACGGAAAAGGATACCCGAATGTAGAGTGCTATTTACAATTTACTCACTCAACTTGCTATTAGTTTTTCCCTTTGGATTTTCATGCAAATATGGGCAGCTATAATCAACATGTATGGTTATTTGAGTTCGAACATGAAATTTAAGTGGCCAATAAATTATATTTAATGAAGTTGCAGTCACTGGGATCGATGGGTTGCAAAAGGATACTGGCTCCCTCTACTAATGAACGTGTCGGATGTCTGGGAATTATGTTAGGTAATGCAGACTGCAAAGATTTAAGCTGGCTGCAGCTTTCCTATTTAATTAATTGGATTAGTATATTTTGCAATTAGTTTGCATATCCATATCATTTTCAATTATAGAATTCCTTCATTTAAATTCCGTTGGATATTGCTTCATTAAATTGCAGGTTTAAGTAACAAGAGAATTTAAGGAATTCCACTGAATTTATTTGTTTATTTAATTAAGTAGAGAAACTGTGTTTGCTTCGTATTTGTTTTGTCTCCTTAATAGCTTTTAGAACACATTATAAACTTATTCCTCCCACTTAAAAATGTTTTCTAGGGAACCCCCAGTTTTTTAGTCTTTAGCTCCGTTCTCCATTCGAATTTCAAATGATGTTTTCGGTTTTACCCCCATCTCAGATCTCGATCTGATGCATTTCATAAGCATTCCGGCTGAGTTCGCCTCGACTCCCATATGCACGAATAAACTGCAGTTTGCAGTTGCACCGAAAGCCAGTTGGAGTTGCCTTTTTTCCTTCTTGTTTTTAATATTTTCCATTTTCTTGTTTTGCCGCTTTGATGGTGCATTGTCGAAAGGCATTTCCGCGTCATCAAACTTTTCGGATAATTCGCCATGCATCGAACGTAGTTTTCTCCTTGTTTGGCTTTTTATTAAAAAAGTGTTTGGGTTGCTGTGTGTTAAAAAGGGGGAGGAGTGGTGGAAAAGCCACCGTCCTTGCAGTTGAATGCACAAAAGTTTTCCAACAAACCCACACTCACAGCCAAGTGCACCCCTGTATAGAAATGCGCATCTTAAGTGCCATGTGTGGTTGGGGGGGGGGGGGGGGGGGGGGGGGTGTGGAGGGAAACTCACAGGAAAATAGAGAGGTACACTACACAAAACAAGCAAAGACCTAATTAAATACATTTTTTATTAAATATGAAAAATCTTTTAAACACAATTAAAATGTCTGAAACCAGCTTTGGGAGAAGTAAGGGAAAAGAAATCCTACAAATAATGCTAAAATAAAATTCAATTACCATTACCAGATATGATTCTTCTATATTATATACTTATTTTTTCTCATTAATAATTTAAATAACAATACACGAAGTAAATTGTAATAATTCACGATTTTCCTAAACAGAATAGAATGATGTCTAATGTTTTGTCTTGTCTTAGAATATTTACGATATTACTTGCTTCCAAGAAATATTAAAAAAAAATATTTTAAACAACAAATTCTAGCATTTAAAATATTTCTTTTGTGTACTGCGAGAAAGAAGGGGCATGAATTTCTATAATGCTTCTGCTCAGTTCATTTTGTGCTGCTTTTGTTTCCATTCCTTTGTTTGGCTTCGAGTTGGTCCTTGTACATACATACATATATACACTTTTTTTTACTGCTCCTTGCCGCCCCCTTCCCCCCCCAGTTGCCCCTTGTCCGTATGTCCTTTGAAACCGCTTACAATGGGCATTACTTACGCGCAATTTCGCGTTCACTTTTTGTGCGTTATGTTGAAGAAGTTATTGGCCTCGATAGACGAGCTTATAGAGCGCGCTATAAAGTCGTTTCTGGCCAAAATCAACAATGACAAATGTTGCCAGCAGCATCGAATTACGTGGCATTCATTTTGTGATCATTCCCCATAAATATTTCTATTTTTCGGGGGGCAGTCCATCCTCTCACACATCGATAAATCGCTTTCATGGCAAAAGAAATAAAAATAATACCAGCACACAAAAAGCGGAAGAAAAAGAAAAATCTATCGATGTGTGTGGAAATCGGAGCATATCTACTATGGCTAGAAAGTAGCAGAGGAAAGGGAAGGAGGAGAGCAAACAGGAAATCGTAGAAGGAAGTTGGAACATACAAATGTACATATGTGAATGTCAACATACACACAGAAAAGTACATTCAAACAAGAAAGTATACACACACAGAGACGTGCCTTGGCAATGGTAAAATATTGAGAATACGATTGGGACTCTTGCCATTGTTGCTGGGAATTGTGGCACAAAAGTGATGAAAATTGTTAGAAACATATATTTAAATATTAGGAAATTTTATTGAATATTTCAATATTTGCGGAATCACTCAGTTTTTAGGTCAATATTCAAGTCAAAAGATGTATTTAGTTTTTCCTCCCTTTTGAGCTTATGAAGTTTTTAAGAAAAAGCAACGCTTGCAGCAGAAACTTGATTTTTACCTCAAAGAAAACTCTATTATTAAAGAAAATTGTAAAAAAATGTAAAATGAAAGTCTGTAATAAATTTATTAAAGCTTACTTGATTTATAATACATTTTTATACCCATGCAGGGTATTATAATTGCAGTCAGAAGTTTGCAACGCAGTGAAGGAGACCTTTCCGACCCTATAAAGTATATATATTCTTGATCAGCATCAAACGGGGAATCTTTCTAGATATTTCAGGAAGAAATTGATTTTTTTGCCATTTTTGCAAAATTGTATAAGGGGTTACATCATTAAAATTTTTGATTTTGATAAAAAATTGAATTTTTAAAATTTTTAAATGAAGTATGCAGATTTATTAACTGTAGAAAATCTAGCACAGAACAGTTTTCTGATTTAAAATTAATGTTCTTTTGGCCGAGTTATGATATTTTTAATTTAAAAAAAAATTAAGAAGTTTTTTAATATAAAAAATCAGATTTTATAATGCAAAATAATATTTTTCTAAGTCAAGGAATCATTTCCGACCCCATAAACCATATATATTCTTGATCAGCATTAACATGCGAATCTTTCTAGACATTTCCGGAAGAAATCGATTTTTTGGCCATTTTTGCGAAATTTGATAAGGGGTTACATCATTAAAATTCGCAAAAATGGCCAAAAATTTTGATTTCTTAAAATTTTAAATTTGGTATGCAGTTTTTTTAAATTAATAAAAAGTAACACAAAACTGCTTTCCGAATCGATTTTAATGCATTTTTGGCTTAGTTATGATATATTTTAAATGTTACCTGCAAGGGTAACAAACTTTGGCTGGCCAAAGTTAGCTTTCTTTCTTGTTTTTTTTTACTTTTTTCATAATAAACCTGTTGAATTATAAATATTTTTCAATTTAAACCTTATTTGCTTATTATAAAATTAAAGCCCAATATTTTATAAAATTAAATAGTTTGTTTTACCTTCAATATAAATCCTATTTATACCACAATTTTTTTGAAACTTTAAAATTTCCCTTTGCTTTTTTGCCACTGCCATTGAAAAGTTTCAAATCATTTGCCACATTCGAACAGACGCTGTCCTTTGCTATGCTTCGGCTTGTTTGTTTATTCCCTGGCGTTGTTGTTCTTTTCACCCACTACACCTACCACCAACCACCCCCCCCACACACACACACACACACACCCAGTAAGACCCCACCCACCGCATTTGCAAAAACAAACATTGTTGCTTTTTGCAACAGCTGCCATTGTTATTCTTTTTTGTCAACTTGTATTAAGTTCAACAACAAATCATTTGGCGTAAAACGTAAACAAAATCAAAGCTCACGAAAAAAGCACACAACAATAGAAAAAGGGACATTTTTCAAGCTGCCCCCACACACATCCCCAAAAAAACACAACTGAATAACTAAACTTTAAGAGTGGGCAACACAGAACAACAACAACAACACCAATAAAAAATAAAAATGCAAAATGGGATGTGAGGTGATGTGAGCAACCAAGCTCAAATTGCTCGACGAGTGTGCAAAATTAAACTAAACTCAACTAAGCGTTCAGCATGGAGAGCTTGGGGCTTCAGGAGGCTCCAAGGGGGTTATGGGGAGGGGGCGGATAAGATGGGGCGGGGTTTTTGTGGGTTATGCACATGAAAACAAGTGATGCCCAAATGTCAAATGGCGCAAGTGCGGGCTTTAATTCAACGAAATAACTTAATGCCCGGATGGCTTGGCAAACTGCGACGCCCGAAACTTCTTCTCATCCTGCCAGAATTTTCGAACCAACACCCCCCCCCCCCCCACACACACACACCAAACCGTCCAAAAAAAGGAAAAAAAAACAATAAAAACTGCAGCAATGGGAGCTGTACATGCCATTGCATTTTCCAGCAGCCCTACACAAAAAGAAAAATTTAAATAAATAGGTTTACAATACAGTTTGCATTGTGAAAAATTGTTCTTTAAAAGAGATTTTGAATATTCCAATATTAACTATCTTATTATAAATTAAAAAATGCTTAAATATGTATATTTAAAATAGTATTTTTTCGCAGTGCACGGTTGCAATATCTTGGCGGATGACGCTGTTGGCTCAGTTGCTTTTGCCACAGCCATGGTCTCTGTTTATTCGCATTCAGTGCTGCATGCTTTCGGGCGCTTGCAACCCAGGACAAGCAAAACCAAGAGGACTCAGGACATGCCCAGCCATGCAGTCGCAGTTACATATGTTTGTGTGCCGAATTACCCTTTGCAAAAGGGTCACAATGAAACAGTTAAGGTGTTTGTCAAAAGTCGAGGAAAATTTTAAGAGACAACTAATAATTATAAGCAGAAATATAACTTGTTTTCTTAATATATAATCTTTATAACTAATATAACTTTCAAATTAAACAAATGTAATATTTAATTTAAATTTTGTTTACAATTTTACTCCCTTAATATTCAGCATAGGGTAATTCGTTTATTCGGTGTTCTCATGCAATTTCATGCCATTTTATTTGGGCTATTTGGGGATTTTTACTTTTTGTTTTTATATGGGTTCTTGTACATTACCATTAACATGGAGCTGGGTATTACGGATAAATCCACAGCGGGTATTGAAGTTAACAAACCACTTGGATACTTTTTCATGCGGCTGGGAAAAAATGTTGATTCCACGCCCTGTTTGTATGCGAATGGCATTTTTGGCTATAGCATATATTATCCGCACATATATAGTAAGGGGAGATGCACTCACACTTTTACACAGTCACACACAAACACACACACACACACACCCTCAAGAGTACGAATATCGAATAGAAATCTCTCTGCTCTCGCTGGTTTTTGCCAAATTTATTTTGCACAAAGCGAAGTTTTCAGTTCTGGTTCGGGATTCTGCAGTCGGACGACTGGCCTGCAATTTGCAAGCAATACGACTTACACTTGGGATAAAAGTCTAGCAGCAATACATTAAGGAATCAATTGATTTAAAAATATTTCCTATTAAAATAAAAAAAAATTAAGGAAACTAGATTATAAAAAAAAAACAATTTTTGAACAGAAGAGTCTATCAAAATTTCTGAAATTATTTCAACAAAAAGAAACTTTTATAAATTTTACAAAAAAATTTACTTAAAATTCTCAACTTGGTTTAGCAGTAAACTTATGATATTTTTATATTATTAAAAATTAAGAAATACGGTTCAATAATTAACAAACACTCAAACACTGAAATAACAAAAATAGGTTTTTATGTGTTTTAAAAAACTAAATATTGGATAAAAGTCTTAAATAACTAATTATTTTAATAGGTAAATTGTTTATATTTATTATTTACTAAACATTTGGCAATAGAAAAATGTATAACAATTTAAACTAGTTTTTCCTAAGTGTACCAACGCCCAATGTGGGATGACCGCCCCCTGACCGCCCCTGTTTTTTGACTAAAACAAAAAATACAATAGTGAACTCTTGGGTTTCTCGGGTCTTGGCTTTGTTTTATTTTATTTCGTTGCTCGGCGATGTGTGGAGGCAAACTGTCAGTTTGGTCTGTTTCGAATCAGAATGTTTTCGCAAAAAGCAAAAGAGCAAATGGTAAGGCGAAACTTGGTCTTGTTCATAAATTCATTAATTTGTTGTTGTTTTTCTCCCCACACCCGACTCTTTGGCTGCAGCCACATTTGATTTATTGAATTACGGTTGCCTAGTTGCCATAAAAGCCTCGCTTCAAAGCATTGGAAATTAATTACGAAATTAACTTTGACAAACAGGGGAGTAGAGCAGGGAAAAGGGTGGCGGGATGTATGCGATAATCAATTATTGGCCATATATCATCGAAAGTTTTTAATTAAATGATATCTCAAATAAAAATGTCTGCACGCTGGCAATTTCTGCTTCAAGTTGTTGTGTAAGTTTAAGTTTTGATTAATTTGAGAAAAACAAGAACTGTTATGGCAAAATTTATATAGTATTTTAAGGCCAAAAATGTATAATCAAGCATAATCACCAAATCTTTGAGTAGGTAAGAAAATGTTATAATTTCAAAGAGATTAAAATTGAACTGAAATTCATATAAAACTTTGAAAACATTAGCACATTTTCTGGGGTTATTAAAGACTCTGAATGTTTCTTCCTTTGATATTTCCTTAATAGCCTCTTGAGAGACACTTTCCAATGCGATTCTCAACTTTAACCTTCGCACTGCGTTTGGTATTTTTCGATTGTTCGTTCCTCTTAGTTCGGGCTCTAAATTGGCAAAAACGTTGGCCGGCGGCGCATATGGTTGTCTTGAAAACAAAAACCAATAAACCCGGCTCCAATTTGAGCTGAACAGCAGGAGCAGGAATAGAGCATCGGAGAAGCCAGAGAGAAATCGAATCCACTGTAGCGGCATCAAAAGAAACGACCGCCCGACAAAGGCAACCAAATGCCAAACACACAAAACAAACCGCCTCTTCAGTCCCCAAACCCCCCTTAAACAAAGCACACTTGGAAAACAAATTATAACATAAATCAAAATAAATTTAAAATTGTAAAGAATTTTTATCTACTTCGAAGAAGCAGTCAAAGGGCCCTTCATGTTATTCCTTCCTTAATATTCCTTTTATTTTAAGATATTCTATTGATTTTAAAAGACTGGTTTTCTCCAGTGTATGTTGAACGAGTAGTGCCCGAGGCGGATGCAGTTGGGCCCGGCATCCGGTTGTCAAGGCGAAAACCAGAGACAGGATACTGTCGGGGACAAAGGACACGCGGCGGCAGCATGCTAAAAAGTTATTGTGGCAACAGATGTTGGGTATTTAAAAACCAAACACGATGGCGAAGAGCGAGAGAGCAGCTAAAAAGTCGCCATGAAAAAAACAGAAATCAAAACAATTGACAGCAATCAGCGAAATACAAACGCACGCACACCCATTCGCACAGGGGACAAGTGAAATAAAAAAGGGGATTTCATTCTTTGGTTGGTATGGGCGAGGACTCACCTCCAGGACGACGCCCTCCAGGGCTGGCTGGGAGATGTTCTTCAGATTGCTGTGATTCAATTTCGGGGCACTGTCGGCCCGATTGCGACCCAGTGATTGATTCGACGTCTTGTTATCGGCCTTGCTCAGCATCGAATTGTTCGAGGACTTGTGATTAATCTCCAGCGCCGAGCGCAGGATATCAACTTTCGAGGCGCTGCCGATGTTGCCATGGCGGGGCACTCCCCGCAAGGACTCCACATTATAGCTGCTGCGACGCACCGACAGATGGTCGTGGATATCGGCCTGGGGAAACGAAAATTCAATTTAAAATCGGGCATCGAAAGATCATTAACAAAACCAAGGCAAGATAAAGCTGTGACAGATGGTCGGCGGATAACTGAATTTGAAATTGGATCCGTAAAGGATTAGGCTTGGGAATCATTTATAAATCGAAATATCTGAGCACAAAATCAAAGAAACTTTAACTTTTTATACATTTAAATTGTTCAAGTCAATGTAAATGTGTTGTCATAACCCAGAAAGTATCTTGATTAAACACCCAACCCCCTCGCTGTCTCTCTCATAACTCACCCGCGATCCCCTGGGCAGCGAGGACAAACTGCCAATCTGATTGTACTTAATCATCAGACTGAGTCGCTCCAAGGACATGGAAGTGCCCTGCTCCTTCGTGGCAGGCTCCGTGAGCTTCTCCGTTTCGCCGGCCTCGACGGCCTCCACCTCCTCCTCGGACTCCTCCGTAGTGTGATCGAATTTGCGCAGCCAAATCAGATGAAGGAGCCCGTAGGCAATACCACCGACCACGGCCAGCAGACCCATGTAGCGGAAGGCATCTCGAGTGCCGAACTGACCAATAAGGAGTCCTCCAGTAAAACTACCACTGCCTCGTCCTTAAATTGGAGACAAGCCAAATGTGATTACATATACGTAAAGTGCCTCATTAGGAGTGTACACAGCAAGAAATTAAATCGCTTTTCAGTAGGCCTAGTGAATGCAATATTCTAGAATTCAAATAAAGATTACATTCCATAATTTTTAAAGATTTATAGTTTCTTTCCTTAATTCCTAAGTTACTTAATGTAAAGTTAAAATAAAATATAATTCTGACTTATTTTCTTGCTCCTGTGTAAGACTCCATATAAACACTTACCCAAACTGAAATGGGCCATGCCCAGGACACCAATCAGGGTGGCCAGCAGACTTTTTGGGGCCAGTATCGAGCAGTAGGTCGCCGCCGCCACCCACATCAGATGGCAGGATAACGACTCCATGGCCTCGAACGGAAAACACCACCAGGCATTCCTTTAGCGGGGAAAAAAGGGAATTCAATTTGGCATTGCATTAGGCCGACATGTGACCAACATTATTCGCACTCACTCGATGAAGGAGTAGCCCACCAGGCGGCCGGCGTGCGAGAAGAACGCGATGATAATCAAATTAACGTGCCCAAAGATCCGTGTGATTTTCTCCGCCCCATAAAGGAACGGAATACTGCTCACCGTGCCCACGGTAATGGTGATTCCTGGTCATTAAAATAAGCCATATAAATTATAAAATAGTTCTTAGTTCAGAAATAATATTCAAAAATAAACTCACCCAGTAAATAGTTAGGAGCTCCCAGCTCCTTGAGATACAGGAACAGGAAGCTCTCAATGAAGCCCCAGAAATTGCCCAGGACAAACAGGAATATTATAAAGGCAATAACATGTGGCATTTTCAACAAATTCCACAGATCTCTGAACACATTGTCCGCCGGCAGTTTCTCACCAAGTGGCATCATCAGCACCGACATTGTGGATATCACCAGCAGGACATCGTACGTGTAAAAGGCTGCCGAGTAATCCGTATAACCCAGTCCCCGCGAGGAGTAATCAATCATAATGCCGGTTATCGGTGAGAATATGGCCATGCCGATGCTGGAGAACAAACGCTCGCGACCGAAATCCCCACCATACTTCTCAATCATTGTCAGGGCAATCGGATCCATGATGGTGACTCCAGCTGACAGCATCGTGGTGGCCAAAAATCTGGATACGAACAAGAACAGAAAATCAGAAATGAGATGTAACAAAATCATAAATGTTTTTTAGACGTTATTTTGATGTCCTGCTAAATGTCAATCACTCTCACCTCAGCAAGAAGTAAACCCAGAAAATTATCTCATCGGTCTCCTTGTAGTCCGGTGGACAAATCTCAGGAGCATTCATCGTGAAGGTGCACCTTTGGATCATGCATTTCGCAGCTGTCGAACCCAAATTAGAGATATTCGTGCGTCGCACCAGGCCACCGCATCTCAGATCGAGTTCGTCCAAGTCAGTGAGGTTGATATTGGCCCTGATCAGGGAGTCTTCACCGAATCTCTGCCGGATGTCGGTCACCGTCTCATTGGCATCCTGTTCAATTTCCATGCCCAATTGCTCAGTGGGATCGGCGAGATCCGGATGCATTTGCAGCATGAAGTAGGTGGCGTCATCATTATCGGAATGCACCCAACTGCTACTGCTGTTGCTGTCTGTCACTGTTTAAAAATAAAATATAGATAAAATACAAATGAATTATTAGCATTCTGACGCACAAACAACTTTGTATTAAATAACCTACTTCTAAACCCTTTAAGATACCTTAGTTTCCAAATCCTTTCTTTAATGTCTCTATAATTGTAAACTATTTTTGCTTTTGAAATTTTCCCCGCTGTGTTTTCACTAATCAGACAGGCAGGAAAATTGTTCTGTCTCTTTTCCTGCTCTTTTCTGCACCCCCCAAGGCGAGCAGAGTCACAGTCTAATTCTGATTCTGATTCTGATTCTGAGTTGTGTCCTGCTTCGTCCTGGGCCCTGATGTCCTGTGCCGGCCATGCATGACCAATTTCCAATTGTGCCAAGTGTCAAGAGTACAGCCGAGTGTAATGCCATCATGTTTAGTTAGTTATGCACTTTTGTCTGCTGCTGTTGCTGCTGCCGTCGAGCTCCTTTTTCGGGAATTCCCACATTGTGCAAATTTCTGGCCAGGACATTAGCAAACTTTCCGACTCTTCTGAGCTCTATGCCAGTGAAGTGTGGCAAGGGAGAAGTTTGGCCAACATCTGATGTACACATGACTTATGATTAGGACATGATTTAGGTTTCGTGTTTTAGGGATTAGGGGAACGACTATGGCTATGCTGATGGGAACAAATGGAGAAAGTTTAGGTACTGGATAGAAATGTGCTAAGATTGATTGATTGTTGGAGGAAAGTTTGATCAATGAAATATTAAATATTTAATATCTTAAAATACGAGTAAATTTGTAAATTCTCTTTTGGAAAAAGCCTTTCTACATGTTTCAATACCTCAACTAAAACTTTTTAAAAAAGAACCAGTAATAAAAAATCATTGTTGCTACATGAAAATATCACAAGTAAACATCATTAATATTAAATTCATGAAAATTCAGCCTTAGTATTCTACCTTCACACATTCTCCCCATTTTCTAAGGCCAACTGTTTACATAAGTTATTATCCCTAAAAAGGCACTCTCTTTTCCATCTACACGGGAAATATTTTCCTTTTGCTCCCCTGCATATTTTCCCAACTTGACGCCCACTTTTAATAATGTGGAATAAAAACGCCTTTGTGAAGTTTTTTCCCTGGGAATTGGAAAAAAGTTTCCCCGTAAACTTTGGCTCCACACAAAACGTCAGGCTTTAATGACAACCACCAGCACCACCGCACCACACGCACTCGCTCAGGTTGAGTTATACTTATATATATTTTTTTTTTAGTTTCATAGAGAGAGTCGAGTCGAGTCGGTCTTTGGCTTTTATGGTGCAAGTTGTTCTCTGGCTGTGCACCCCAGCTCCTCTGACCACATTCCCGTTCCTGGTAGCAGCTCACAAAAGACGGAAAAACAAACTAATAAAAGTAAAACACACACGGATGGGGGAAGAACACAGACACGGACACGGATACGGACATCGACACGGACAAGGCACGGACACGGTCCAAGGATGTGGACACCGATAAATGGCTGGGTTTGGGGGTTGGGTATGCTGGCAGGGTATTGCAAGTCGTCAACAAGTAAACCGAGTGGAGAACAAAGGCAGCAACTAGAAGCAACTTGCAGTGGGTGCACTTCAATAAATTATTTTAAGAGACTTTTTCCTCACTGAACAGGGTTTTTGAAACTATAAGAAGGGATTACTTTTTTGTTAGTTCGAGAAGTAAGAAATTGGAGTGGTGATATTTTTATAACCTCAAGGAGCGATAACGACGTCTAATTAATTTACTTTTTATGGGTAATATTAATCATTATTTTTTGCGAGTGCATCCAACTAGCGAGGATAATAACGCTGTCTGTGGTCAGTCGCTGGCGGAATAAGAGGAACTCTGCTGTGGAAGGGTTCATCACGACACTTACAATTCAATCCCTGCATGGACATGGCGGACAGTTCGGCTGACGATGCTATCTCCTGGCCCATCCCCGGATCCTTCAGCTGGGACATTGGCGGGAACATGGTCGATGGCATATTAAGTACTTCTTGGTATCTGCTCCTCGTTTGCGTTGCGAATAGCGCTGGCAATGATGACGCCGGCGATGAGGTGGTCGATGTGGTCAGCGGGGGCTGCATTGAACTCGACTCGTCGAAGGGTTCCATTGTGGCCACCGCTCCTCCACTGGCGGTGGTCGTACTCGCTGTGGTCGTCGTTAGCTGAGATCTCTGGGTGCTGGCCGGACGGACATCGTATGCCGGGGTGTTCGTGTAGAGCTGAGGATTAACTTGCTCCTGCATCAAACAATAGTCGACGCACTGATGCACGGCCAATTCCAGCTCCGGCTCCTCTGGACATTCCCGGCTTGGACATGGAGACCACCAGACCTGCAGGAAAAAAGGGGAATAAAATAAGACAAAGGAATGTATTGCAGATTAGGAATGGAGTAAAGGATTTGTACAAGCAGAAGGCAGGTTCCACAAAAGCTTTGCAGTCCTTACATCGATTGCTTGAGCCAACAGCAAGCTTCGGTGATTCGATTTGGTTTCAAATAGGATTACTTAATGCCAAAGAATATTTCACGAGGATGTTGTAAATCAAAGTTGGCCCTGCAATAATATTTGGGCCTTAGAGATTGGAATAGTAGGCTTCGACTCTCCCTTCGACAAACCTCAGGGCTGATCTTACGTTTTGAACTCAGTTCTCAGTTCCCAGCCAGGTCGATAGATAGTCATTCTATCAAAGCAGAGAAGCTTACCCAGAGAAGGAAATTGTCAACCGTAGCAATGTCTTCGGTACCGATTCGAAACTGGATCAATCTGCTGCGAGATCTGGCCACTTCGCCCGCCGCCATCATTGTGGTGTGTGGGTTTGTGGCGTATGTGGCCTATACAAAGACCAGACGCCGCTTTGTGACCTACGACGATATCGATTACAAAAACGAGGGACATGTGCAGCAGCCAATTCCGCTGAAGGGACTGAGACTCACTCGTAAGCAACTGGCCAAATTTAACTCTAATCGGGCCGACAAAAAGTACCTGGTGGCCCTAAATGACCTGATCTACGATGTTTCGAGTGGAGCCACTGATTTTGGACCTGATGGCAAGTATGCAGAACTCCCGGGCACCGAAATATCCAATTATGTAAAGAAAGAATCGCGATTGGAGGGCCGCGAGTATGAATTGTGTTTGAATGAGTGGCGTATGAAGCTGGATGACTTCTTCTATCCCGCTGGGAAGCTTGTGGCTGATGCAGCCACCAAAATGGATTCAGTACCTGAAGAAATCGAAGATATCAACGAAGAAGAGCAGCCAGATCTAGATTTGCTGGATGAGGAGGGTGACGTGGAGTTGGGAATAGCCGGGTCTTCCAAACACAACATAAGTGTGTCTTCAGAAAAAGATACCAGTTCCGAAGGCGACAGTAATCGCATCACCTACGAGGGTTTTCCCGATAGGGATGACCGCGACGAGGTGGACAGTGAGGAAGAAGGTCAAGGGGATTACGATCGAAATAATGTCACTCTCATTCCTGTTCCGTAAAGACCCTCCCTCACCTTCACGCACATTGCCCATTGAAGAAATCTAGCCAAAAGTGGCACTTAACTCATCATAAGCCTCGTATATGAACTTAAGCCCTTAGCCATAATAACACAAACAAAAATATCTCTGCAATTTTATGTGTATCTGCATTAACACCAACTACACTGAGAGAACAACAAGAATGTCGCACTGCTGCCCACACTTTATACATACCTTTTATACATTTTAAGCCATTTCATATCTCAAATTTTTGTACTCTTACACCAAAATGGAAATACTACGATACATTCAAAGCGCAGGCATATCAAATATACAATTCAATGGGCAAAATGAAGTATTCTTGAGTTTTTTTTATAAAAATATAAATGATTTTAGCTCGGAATTCTATGCAACATTTCCAAAGAGTTTCTCTCTGTGCCCTGCCTGCGGCCATGTGTTCGTGTTTCTGCATATATCCGTTACCAATTTTAATGTGAATTCAATAAGGCTCATCCAAGGGTTGCATGGGGTTGATTGGGCGGGAGTATCGGGCGAATGCCTGCAATAATAAAATGGTAATTTCCGTTCGACGTCGCCGTCGCCAGCGTCGTCGATACCAAATAAATTTATGCCAAACGGCAAACAGAACGGGGCTCTATAATGGCATAAAATAGTAAACCGCAAGCAACAGGACATGGCCACTGTAACGGGACGCAGGACATGGTACATGGTACATGGTTACATGCTCCAAGAATAGAGACGTCCGGCGAACGTGCGGGCTGAACACAAATGTATCCATAAGATGCGTTTTCAGGCCCTTATGGCCGGTAACTACCTTTTCCAAGGAGTATGTGGAATTAAAATGTGGGGTTTGAAATATATTTTAGAAAAATATATCAAATAAATATATGTTGGGATATATAGAGAATGAAAAGTGAACATTATTCGAGGCTAATATTTAAAGCCTTCAAAAAGGAGCTATATTTAGTGGCATCTTTATGTTTTACATTTATAACTTAATTGTATAATTGTATGAATATTATTAATATCAAGGAAATGTTTAAATTATGTAAAGCATAATTAATAAATCTTAAGTAAATTCAAATAAAAATACGCAAGTCTATAACATAATAATAAAGTCTTAGCTATTTTTGCAGAATATTCCCTATTCGGTGTGTGGCTTCTAGTTCTTGCCCTGTTTGCTGCAGCTATTTTAATGGTGTTATTGTATTTTATGGGCACATCATAAATACAAATTCAATATACGCCCGTGCCAAGTGCCGAATGGCTGAGTGGAGTGCGGGTGGAGTTTTCGAGGGCATTGCCTGTGCGTATCTGTGAGATACATTCGTGAAATGAGGCGAAAGCTGGGGGCATTTTTGGCCAAGGGCCAGGCACCACCACCACCAGAACGACGACCAGGCCCAGAACATTCCCCAAAATAGCAGTTCCATTGCGTTTCATTACGACTAACGGCAATGGCTCGAGTGTGAGCACAAGAAAGATTTTAATGTGGGCACGAGTGTGTGCGAGTATGTGCCACTGTGTGGGTGTTTTAGTGCGGCTTAAGTGCTGGCAAAACGACACTAAGATAAATGTACGTGATACACAAGCACAGCGACCGAAACACTTACACTCACACTCGCCAGAATTCTTTAAATCTATCAGTAAAAATCCCAAGATAATGCCAATTTTTATGATATAAACCGAATTAATGATTAATTAATTCTTTAAAAAATTAAATTTGATAGCAACCTTCACTTATTTATTTA
Source organism: Drosophila kikkawai (assembly GCF_030179895.1). Classification (NCBI taxonomy): domain Eukaryota; kingdom Metazoa; phylum Arthropoda; class Insecta; order Diptera; family Drosophilidae; genus Drosophila; species Drosophila kikkawai. The sequence goes on from NC_091728.1 coordinate 5,568,581, forward strand.
TATTTTATATTTTTTATGTATTCCATAATTATTTATAAGAAAATATAATTATTTAGAAAATATTAGAGCTTAAAAATGCATTAAATACGCAAAGCCAGGCTACTAATATTTTCTACTGAGTTTTAATATCAGTTTTTAATTTAATTTTCGTCAACCTAGAAGATCAAATTGATTTATTTTCAATCTTCTGAATTTGAATAAGTGCATGTCTTGTTTTACCTTAACAGGATTTCTTTTTTGTTAGTGCTTGTAAACCTGATGTGCACTCGCATTTAAGTGGATTTTGTTTTCTTTTTTTTTTTTGGCATTTCCGCCCTCCCGCTTAGGGGGAAGTTTGTTGTAAAGCTGGAATGGGGCGTCCCCGAATTTCCCTTGGTCGCAGGAAAATCATGCAGTTGGTTTCTGTGAGCTGTTTCTAATGCGTTCCGTTCGGTTGTTGGCTGTCAAGAACGCTTCGGCTGCTGCTTCTGTCATTTTCTATTTTCAATTTTCCATTTACCATTTACCAATGGAATTTGTTTAGCCTCAGCATCCTGCTCTCAATCGCAAGAGGGCCCTTTGGCTTCGTTTTGCCAGAGTATCCCTGCCATGCAGATGCTTCCCCCGGTCCATAATTCGATTTATGTAAAACTCTTGTAGTCCTTGCAGTCCTTCGACAGCTGCAATTTGCTGGCAATGCTCAAGAGCGGCTCCTGTCCCAAATGCCATTGCCAAAAGGTGTGAGACTCGGCGGACTCCATAAAGAATGCAATTCCAAGGGGAACTGAACGGAACTGAACTCTGGTCGAACACCTTGTACATACGTACTACATATTTATAACCGAAATCTCTTCCTGCCAGCCATAAAGCATGTACTTAAATTTGTTATGCCACATCTGACCGGCTTAGAGGACACAGGGCATGGCACGGCACCCAAAGGACACGCAATAACCGGCATCCCCCAAGTCAGAGCCAGAGTCGTTTGCATTGATATGATCATAAGCATAAAACGTACACACATACACACACACACAATCGATATCAATAAAAGAAAAACGCTAAGGGAAATCACAGAAATACTGGTACAGCAAATACATCCTTGAGCCCCGGCAACCCCTCTCAGATATCGTGACAGTTATTTGCTTTATTTCGATGATTTTACATGACGCAAATTTATGCACAAATGCAGATAGAACCAGTATCAGACCTCAACCGATGGCAGCAAAAAAAAAACTGGAAACCGAAAGGACGCTTTCAGCTGCTGCACTCGTAGGGTGACAAAAACAGATGCACTCGAAGAATACTTTACTCCAGCGAGAAAAATTGTAATTTACCCTTGAAGAGATTTCATTTTCTAGAAAAAAGAAAGTCTTTTAGGAAATTAGTTTCCCTTTTTTCAATGCCAAGATTTAATTTAATTTTCAAAGAAATCATAGTATCATAATAAGCTATTTGCCAAAAACTAAAAATATTTTAATCCAAATACCAACTTATACTGGAATTCTCTGCAGGATTTAGTAACTTCTATATAAGACTCCCTGCCACTCCCTGCGTATACGTAATATTTACCCGTTCTGACTGTCTGTATGCTTATTGACACTGTATATGCGTCCCGTGTGCGATTGTGTGTGCGCTAGCATGTGGCAGGCTGCTGGGAGCCCAGAAATCGAGAGAAAGTTTCTGCATTTTCGCGAACGTGCCACGCATTAGATACACACGCGCACAGATACTGCAGGACAGTGTGCTGGTGTGCGTGCTGGTGTGTTGCATGTGACAACATTATGTTGCCGTTGTTGTTGTTGTTGCCATTGCCGTCGAATAAATGCCGGCTTTTATGTAGTTTTCCCCTGCTCCACAACACTTCTCGTTCTCCGTGACTCTCCGCCAAATAGAGACATGCCGTGACTGAAGTGAGACCATTGTGCGAAAAGTGGAGGGAAGAGGACTCAATGGCAGCTCCGAATGGCTAAGAGGATGCCGAAGATTTTTGGCAACTCGCACATAACAATTGCCATTGAAAATTTCCTGACTGGCAGTAATAAAGTTACTGCTGAAAATGTAGTCTTCCTGAATCTTTCTTTTAAACTGTGTTAAAAAAAGCCGAAAAATTCGATTTATGACGGGGAAAGATTAAATAAAGGTTTAGAAAGTATTAGCCATAATATAATATGCGTATTTTTGTATAATCATATATTGCTAAATATTTGTTGTTAAAATTACAAGGTATGCGAATGTAACTAATTACCAACCAAATTCATTCGTTATACTTTCCGGTAGAACTTTAAAAAATTCCACATCCAAAGGGAATTTGTTTCAGTTTCAAGGAGGCCATGTGACAATATGAAGCTTCTTCTGCTACTATTCTTTTTTTGTATGTATATAAACCAATAATACTGGCAATAGAATACTTATAAAGAGCCCCTTCTTGTTATATTTTTTAAGCTGTGGTCAGTGCAGAGCAATATGTTACGGAGCAACTAAGGGATATTGTTGATAAATACAAGCACTTGACCTTTGGCAACTCCGAATTCTCCAATTGGATTGAACAAGTCTACTATGCCAGTAAAAAACCAATGGGTTTTGAAGCCGAGAAATATTATATATATCATAATTTCCGAGTATACGATGGAATACGTCAACAGTTGGAAAACCAAATAACTGACCGCATTAACCAACTCGAAAGCCAAATGCCTAATAGAAAACTCTCACAAGCATGTGTTACGGATTTTCAAGCCAAAATAAGTCGTCTCCAACATGCACTTAAGTCTTCCAATTCCGAAAAGACCTCAATTTTAGACCGAAGCCTCCCTCACTGTAATGAAAAAGATGAAAAGCCCAAAAAGAGGAAAAAGAATAGCTCCAATTATGATTATTGGTATTGGTGGTGGTGGGGTTAATAAGAAAATATTTAATATTTAATAAAGCCTAAAAAAGTGTCAGCAATCAAAAAATATGTGAATTTTCGTAAAATATATTGTTAAGAGACCAGAATTTTAGACCAAACCTATACTAAATGTACAGCAAAAGATGAAAAGCCGCCCAACAAGAGGAAAAGGAATAGCTCCAATGATGATTACTGGTATTGGTGGTGGTGGAAGTAACAAGATAATATTTAATAAAGCCTAAAAAAGTATCAGCAATCAAATAATATGCGAATTTTCGTATTCGTTAATATTAATTGGTTGTGTATAATGTGTAAAGTACAAGGTTTTCATTAGCGAATTCGATATACTTGCTGGTAGAACTCTAATAAATTCTACATCCGAATGGAATTAGTTTCAGTTGCAATAAGTTCTTGTAACAATATGAAGGTTCTTCTGCTATTATTCTTCCTGTGTAAGTACATAAACCAATAATACTAACAATATAATACTAATGTAGAGCCCCTTCCTTGTTATATTTGATAAGCCGTGGCCAAAACTGAGGATGACACAACACAGAGACTAAAGGATATTGTTGATAAATACACGCCCGAAGCCGAGGGTTACCCTGACCTCGCCAAATGGATTATCAAAATCAACCGCGTCGTTAAAGAGGGTAATGATATGGAGAGAGCTAGTATGCTTTCCCAGTTCCAAGTATACGATACAAAACGTAGATATTTGGATGGCCTTCTAGATGCTCGCATACGCGAAATCGAAAGCCTGTTTCCTGATAGAAGACTATCACAAGCATGTGTTGACGAGTATCTAGAGCAGAAGAAAATTCTCTCCAATTCCTACAAACTTTGTGTAAAGAAAAAGCTGAGAAATATAAATCAAAATTCTGCCAAATGTACTAAAGTTGACACCACAGTTAATCCAACTCCAACAAAGACGACTGGAGTTGCACTGAATTCTACAAAAGGATAAACAGGAGTGCTCTTTTGGGAAGGATAGTACAGTTTGTGGGTCCAACGCCCATATTTGGAAGACAAAATAACTACTAGGCAAGACGTCGTCTCTCCAAATCCTATAAGCACACAAATATAGATGAATACTCTAGCAAATGTAATACACAAGAGCCAGAGTAGTGATGGTGGTGGGCATAATTTCGAAATAAAAAATCGAATTCAAGGAACATTTTAAATATGTTAAAGCATAACTCGACTCTGAATTGGTAGTTACTAAATGAAAAGGCCAAAATACAGGTAATTTCAACACAAAACTGAAGCTCTTATCTACAATGTTTCATTAAAGGTAACTCAAAACCTTGTAAGCAAATGCGATTAATTAACAGACAGTAACTAAAAACTAAACTGCATCCTTCTCGCTGGCACACTTAACTTGGCTCACAAATGTTAAAGTCATCAAGTGGCGAAAGGGTGTTGTCAGTTCAGGCCAGGGGCAGGGAGGTGGAGACTTCAATGTGGGTGACGTGGCTGCGGGGCAACCATGAAGTAAGCGCATTAAAACTGCACAAGAGCAACAGCTGCTTTCCAGGAGCAGGAGAGAATAATGCATCCGGGAACTTTCTCCAAAGTGGGGAAAATGGCAAAACGGGTGGTTGGGTGGTTGGGCGAACCGCAGCCACATCATTTTTAGCTCTTAACTAAACAAGCGTCTCAAGATATTTGCCCCACGCACCTCAACCACAGTCCCCTAAGCAGATTACAGCCTTCGACAAACATTCAACGAGATTGAATTCAAGTTAGAGCGCTTTAATCGATCGAAGGTGCAAGCGTACACAGCGGAAAAGTAGTTGAGGAGAGCTAAATGATTGTGCAGAAAATGGCAACTTTTATGTAAAATGTATAAAAGATATTAAAGTAATTTTTTAAAAGGTATTTGATAATACTTTAAAAAACTTACCTCGATATCGCCGCTGTCTGCATGTCTCAGTACGAATGCCGATGGCACCACTCCCGGAATCTCCTGCTGCGGTATAAAGAGCAGCGAGTGATGGAAAATCGCATTCAGCAGTAGACTCATCACAACGACCGGTTTGTATTTGCCAAATTTGTCAACGAGGAAACCTTTGGGGACAAACGAAAACCAAAAACTAAAATAAGAATCGATTGAATCTGTCGAAAATGTAAGTAAAATTGCAGCAAGATGTGCGCATCGTGTAGCCAACAAATAGGTTGTCTACATATTTCACAGAGGCCTTTGATTGGATGCCGCACAATGCAATTTAAGTTGGATTTTCCAGTAAACGGAAAATCTTGAGTATTTTTCTAGCAAGTTTTATGTGTTTTAAAGATTTTTAGGTAATTAAAGTTGCCTTAAAAATCTCTCTTTCTAGCTGTAAAGAATTGTCTGGGTAAATAGATTTCCTAACTTATTAATGTTTTTTAAGACCTTCATTATTTTCAACAGTTTTCTAATATTGAAAATAGAAGTCTCCTTTATTTCTCCCGTATTTTCTAGCCACTTCGATTTTATTGCCTTCAGGTACTTAAAGCTTTCAATACCCATTATTTAGGACTATCAACCATGATTATAAGGCAAGTTGGCTGATCGAAATTTTGATGTGGCAACTTTACGAGTACGTTTTCACTTAGCTCACATTTTATATATTTCGCTCTTTTCCCCGAGCTTTTATGTCCGACAATTTGACCAGCTTTATGCACTTTTCACTGACCCGGCGCTTCCAATGAACCGCTCCTCGTCCTTTTGTGCCCGTGTGCATCTTTTTCAACATTTATCTGCAGCGAGTGTATCCACATAAAATGTTTAAAAAGCTTTGCTGTCGCCGACATTCCATACCGCAAATGCATTTTAAAAATGCAAAAGCAAATAATAAGAATGCATAAAAAACAGTGGCACAAAAGGAACAGGACTAGACCGCAGGATGGGGGCACTTCACATGCAGGCAGTCAAAGGCGAACAACAAGAACTATGTTTAATTGTCATTTAAAACTGCAAGTGAATTAAATTATTCGCACTCGTCCGGAAAAGTGCTTGGACCGAAAAAAATGAATGTAAATTGCACAGAGAAAGAGTGCAGAATAAAAATAAAATCAAATATATTCAGTTTTGCTTGTATTTATTTATGAGAGAACCGCCCAAAAACTGATGCCTTCATAAAAATAGTTATTTTAGTGATATTTTGAATGTATTGTTTACAAAAGGCGGAATCTGAATAATATTTGACCAAAAAATTTTAATAAATATACAAAAATATTAAAATTGGAAAATAACCCCTGCACACACATATACAAAAAACATAATAAAAATCTGTCACTTTTGTTGGCCAAAATTCGCTCGGTTTAATTTTTGGTTCTTGCTCTTGTTTTCTCGACCGAATAATCAGACAAAGCAAAACTTTTAATTAAAATCACAACGCAGTACCGAGCTAATTAAGAGGCATTAAAAACACTTACACCCAAAGACGCCTTCTGGCATTTACTCACCTGTGATGGGCGGGCTAAGAAATGTGGTGAAAGGCAGGGCCAGGTAGATAATTGCAATCTCCTCCACCGTGAGGCCAATCGACTGCATGTGGATCGTCAGATAGGGCAGGAGGGAGGAGGTGGCTGCAAGGGACAAAGAAATACGGATTATTGTGTGAATTATGAAGAATCGAGGAGAAGAACCTAATTATCTGCCGGAAATGTGAGTGAAGGGAAATTACCCAAAATGAAATCAAGGAACTTCCTTCAAAGGAAGGAAATTAAAAATTTTCACTAGTGAGGGAAGCTGGAAAAGGGGAGACAAACCTAAACGAATTGATGGATGAGAGTGTCTTCTTCAATGATTGATTAGTTTCCGCATTAAACTAACAACATTTTAGTTATTTTTCACCAACTTGCCCAGTATTTACACTTTTAGCACCTGTCTACATACGCTTTTATGTTAATTAAATTTTGTTTAATTATTGCATACACAAGAAATCAATTTATTTAGCAAGAAAAAGCACAAGGAACAAAAAAATTAGTTAAAGAATATTATGAGGAATTTTTCCAAAGTCAATAAAAAATATTTAAGTCTTTATTTATTAAGAAAAAAGCTATTTTAAAATAATTTTATATATATAATTTTATAATATAAAAGAAATAATAGAAGACATATACTCATCAAATTTCTAAACTATATATCTCAAAGGTAAAATTATCTAAAAATATTTTACAATAGTAATTTTAAGCTAACTAACAGAAATAAGCAATATCACAACTCAAATTTCCAATAAATCATATTTCCCTACATATTCAAAATTTGTTTAAAGTCCTCCAGAGTTCGAGCGAAACCGAAATCGAAAATGGGCGCCGCAGATAATCTTCTTGCATTTCAATAATTTATGGACATTAACGCACCAAGCACGCATCACGTGGCTGCAGTGGGGAAAAAAGGAGAAACGAGGGGAGAATCGTCGTCGGAAAATGATGGCAACAAATTGGGCGAAACGGAAACGGTGTGAAGCAGTCATGAGTCACGTTCCCTTCGAAAATCTCCCCCCCTGCCACCAATTTTTCCACAGCCTTGACCAATTTAAATGCAAACACACCGAAGGATCACGGGCACGTAAGCTGGTGTGTGTGTGTGTGTGTGTGTGTGTGTGTGTGTGTGTGTGTGTGGCGGGCGGGGTAAAGTGCGTGTCCTGAATGAAATTCGTTTGTTAAAGTGCAGTTAACACTCGGCCCCGGGAAAATGGCGGCTTGAATTCGGTTTTTACAGCTCTTGCATCGCCTCAGATAATTAACAATAATATGCTCGACATCCGTGTGTGTGTGTGTGCGTCCGTTTGTGTTTGCTCAATGCAATAACAATTAATTGCTCGCTGGCTCGCTGACCCATCTCCTCCGTACCTTACTTCGAGCGCGGCGGAAACGGAAACGCAAGCATGTCAGGGTTGTTTGGCTTGGCGGCCATTCATGTTCGCTCGAATTCTCTCAACTGGCCCTGCAAAAGTTTCCACTCAGTTTCCGTTCAGTTGGGATCTGTTCCTGCCACGTTGTCATTCGTAATTAATGGCTCTCAGCTGGAGATGTGAATCGAAAATAAGAATCGCATATAAAATGGTGAATGTGCACGAAAATCGCACTGAATATCAGGATGAAATTATTGATTTACAATTAAAATGGACATCGGTTTTTGTGAATTTAGCTGGGAAATTCTTTGAAAACTGCCCTACAATCTTTAACTCTCCGGAATCTTAATAAGAAAAAGCTATAATCAAATAAAACTGCATGGAAATATCCTGCCAACACTGTTTTAACTTTCTCATTTCGTGTTTGCTCATTTAAATTATATTTTTCGTGTTCCACTTTAATAATAATTATTCCGTTTTTCATTTGTCGTGTATATTTTCTGGTATGCCATCTATGCAATTTGCATCTGTTTGACTCGCCCGGCAACTATATTGCACTTTATTTATGAATTTTTGAGCGTACATGTTTGAAAGAGACTCATAAACTGACACTGACAGATGTGAAATGTGCTGCCAGAATTAATTGCAATACATTTTTCTAGGTTTATTTTTGTCAATTTATTGACCGGCGAATAGGGAATTGCCAATTGGACTTTTTTCTATGAGTTATAGAAACACACACATAAAAATAGGTGGATGAATATATTTGGAAAAGGTGGGTGATTGAAATTAAAGCTGAAAATAAATTGTTTTTATGGTTTTTTTTATATTGTTTTGAATATTAATATTAAAATTTAAAAATAGATATCAAATTTAAAGCCTTTTAAGAAGATTTAATTTAAAATTAAAATTTCACTTTAAAAGCGAACCAAAAGAAGGGAAAGGCCAATGTAGTTTCAATGATAAAAAGGAAAAGCCATACAAAAATTATGAAAAAAGAACAAAGGCAAATTGATTGATTAAAGCGAAATCCATGTTGAACAAATAATTGAATACAATTAATTAAATCACAAGGGATTCTGATGCCAACAAAAAGGCATATTTCAGTGACTAATTAAAGGTTATTATATGTGCTCATATAAAAATTTGCATTAAAATATGCATTGTGTAACTGAAGAATACTCTTTTTTCAGAATACTTTGATAATTTTTTATCGTTTGTACTTTGTAATGTATTATAAAACTGAAAATCAATGTAGGGTACATGAATCTTTGCCTATAACTTTATATTTTTCATTTGTATCATTATATTTTTAAATATAATTATTTATTCAACTTCATTTACGCTCAAAGGCAAATAATAAAATATTCCGAAAATCCAAGTATGCAAGTAGTTTAACCATAATTTAATTAATGAAATGCCTTTCGTTACGCAATTAAAGGTAACTATTAAATTACATTCTAAATATGTGTGTGTGTGTGTTTTCTAAGCTAATTAAATTAAATTGTGAACTTTGAACTGCCCAAAAAAAGCCGAAACGAAAATAAAAGAATCCTCGGCTCAACTTGAGCCAAATAAAAAACGCATTAATACTCATTTTAGCGACCATTTGAGTTTAATGGCAATAAGACAACGAGCGGCTGGGGGGAGGATTTTGTGGGTGGGTTGTGTATACACATACATATGTATAATATGTGTGTATGACAAAATGTTTTTGCCATTGACCGCCAGAGAAAAACGAAAATGGCGAGCACGGTCAGAAAATGGAGGCGAATCAAAGTAAACCTTTCTCAAGCTTAAATCACATAAGCTAGATTTATATACAAAAGGCCTACACACACACACGGAGAGAAAAAGTGGGCGGGTTGGGGGGGGGGCCTTATGAATGCTTAATTGCCACACGCTGGGAAAATCTGCTCAATGTGCATCATCCATGGCAATCTCTAACTGAATTTATACAAATGTGTTACATATTTCCCTCGGCCTAATTGATAACTTCCGACCGACCAGGCCGAAGTTCCCTGCACATTTGGGGGGAGGGTATGGCCATTTCGGTGGGTGTGATAATGAATTCAGATTCACTGCCAGAGCTCAAGTCGGTCTCTGACTTTGCGTAACATTTTCCAGATGCTGCATTGCCTATATATGTATGTATATATGTACAGCTTGTGTTTATTCTTGCGAGATGGAAAATGGAAACTGTACTTGCTAAGTAGTAAATTTCATTTTAAAAACCCCCAATAATAATTTAAGCAAAGATAGTATATAAGTCCACTTTGTTTATTTAACTATTTAATTAAAAGAGAATAGCTCAGTAATAGCAGGATTTAAAAATAAATTTAAGCAAATACCAGCCAGCATTTAATTGTCTTTGCAATCAGTTAATGTCTTATCAATCAAGGATTTCAACTGCGAAGTTATCTGCCCTCTATAAATCTCACTTTCTTTCTTTGACTAAGCAAATCCCATTGAAAACAACGTGTCGTATGCGTGATGTATGAACCCTATAGAGCTTATCAAGCCACCTGAAACTCTGTCTGCAGGTAAATAACTTGATTTTCCGTCACGTTTTTTAGGAACATTGATAAAAGCAATTTCTAATTGGTTTTTAATTACATTTAAAGGCATTTACTCACCTCCATACATCACGAAAAGGGTTATTTTCAGCATTATCAGGTTGGGATTGATGCCATGTCGCTGGCAAAATTCTCCGAATCGCGACAGTTCGACCTTTTCCGTTTTTATGGGCTCCGTGGCCATTTCCTCGTTGACCATTTTCCCCATTTTCCCCGCCACTAATACACACGGGTATTTGTTTTGAAGTTCGTTTCAATGGTTAGGGGAAAATTGTCACCGATCTAAGTTTCTCGGTCACACACAAACACACCCAGAGAAAGAGAGAGAGAGAGGGACACACACCCGGACTAACACATTGCGAGACACTCAAAATTAAATCCCTAGTTTATTTTGCTTTTTACGATTTCTCTCGTTTTTTTGTGTGAGGCTGGCTTTTTCTTGTGATTTTGATTAAATTCAATTGAAATTTGTGATCATCAAGGCGGACTAAGCAAGTTGTTGTTGCTATGTATATATGTATGTATTATTCACTTGCATATATGCACTTTCAAATGGTGTTTCCTTTTATTTCAAATACTCGAAACACTTGATTCTTATTCACAAATATATTCTTTAGTATTCAAATTCAATTAGATTTTCCGTTTTCCTCACAATTTTCAAGGTTTCCCTACTTTAGGCACTGACACACAAGCACACACACTGACAGCTTTTCTTTACAATTTGTTATTCCAAAAATTTCTTTGCGGTTTTTGATTTCTTTGATTTCAGTTGCCGTTTGAACTTTTCCAGTCGCCGTTCGCTTTGTGACTGAGCTAAAGGAAAATGAAAATCTCTTATCAACCTCTCAACCTCAGCCATATCTCCTCCCAGATCTCATATCCCCAGATCCCCCACACGATCATCATAATGATGATGCTGATTCTAACTTAAATTGAAGCGCTCCTCTGTGTTGGTGACAGATCTTGAGCTCTTCTCGTTGTTGATGCGACAGAAGATCGCCGAGAGATAATGTCTCCCGTATTTCTTGAATGGAGATAAAAAAAGCCAACGGAACCTGAGCGACGGCTGACGTGCGACAATGTCGCGATCTCCGCAAGAGTGACTGACAGATCTGGGCAGAGCGGTGAGAGATCAGGGAAATCTCGGAGAGAAAATCCGGGCGAAACAGAAACGCTTGGTAGGCCAAGGTTCAGTGGAGATATTACCCCTTAAAAGATACGACAAGGAATAGCAAATAATGCATGGAAAAATAACAATTAACGTTTGTTTATAAGTTGATCTGGCGAACTATATTTGGCAGCTAAGTTATAGTAGGTTTTCTGTTATTTTTCTTTAGTGAATTGCATATGTTTTTAAATATTAACAAAATATATCTGCACATTTTCCTAAGCCCTTTGCTTACATTTCCGCCTTAACCAACATCAGCCGTATTCAAAAGCCGTGAAAAAATCGCCTTTCCACTCGAAAATTTCACCATGAACAGCCTGGGGACTCTTAAAGGTGTTGGAACTGGAAAATCTTTTAAAAATCTCAAAAGTTTTATGCATTTCCTCGCAGAAAGTCTCTTTATTTTTTTCAAACGTTGTGAACCGAAGCTAAGACCGAACTCAACTGACCAAAATCAAAGGCACATTTTCGATAAGACTTGAAAGGCAACAAAACGCATTAACTGATAGGGAAATTACAATGGCATAACGATTGATTGATTGGGATCAAAGCACGTGTTGTTCGAGGCCTCTAATTAGCACTCTCCCTCTGTCTGGGAAATATTTATGGCCCCACTGACCCGGCCTAACCTCCGTATTAAAAATATAAAAACCTTTATGCATGGAGCTTAACTGATTAGCCGCGCTTCCTGAACGGGGGAGTTCATAACTTTGTTTTGTTAGTTGAGGCAGCGGCCAACGGATAAGATAATGGGATTCCATCCCATGTGTCATGTGAGTGCAAAGTAAAATATTTGTACTGTCTCGGCACGGAGCAGAAAACTACAAATGGTATATCTAATTCGGAGAACGGAGGACCGAAAGTGATGATCAGTTTGGTGGCGCTTATAAGTCACCTTCGCGGTCCTTTACGACTCGGGTTTCATTTTATCTCTTAATCTATTCAGTTGTCAAAGATACAGGGAGTATCGGATGCGGCGAGTGTAATATACTTTTATATTTAGCACGCATCTATCTGAGATGGATATGGGAGATATCAGGGGGGCAAACACAAACATGTTGTAAAACAAAATACGTAAGCAAAGTTGTCCCAGACTCCCGTGCCCATTTTTTGTTTTGCCTTTTTTATCAGCGAGGAGCACAATCAGAAGCTGCAGCGAAATCAGAATCAGTACAGCTAAAGGCAAGGTCTTAGATGTTTTGTAAATTATATTGTCCTTCAAATTCTGTTAAGCTATGAAACTACGTGTTTTTATGTTAGGAATTTATTTTGTAAGTCGACGGCTCCAAAATCTTACATAGGAAACTAAAAAATTTGTATTTTTAGATGCCTAGATGTAAGGATTTAAGCTATTATATATTATTATAGACGCGGCAGAATGCCTAAAATGCTATGATAACTGTGATGCTGATAACTGTGGTCTGCGACCAGAGCCTTGCAAATTGGCATTGCAGGCAAATAATCGACCTGCAATGATAGCCTTTTCCATATATGGTTGACAATAGTCCGCAAATTTGTGATACAAGATACGAAATTAACCAGATTCCTAAAGGATATTAAAGGAAACCCATACAAAAAGCCTGACGTCCAAAAGCTATTTACTACGTGACCCGAAAAAGCAAAGCAATTTTATAGGGACATTTTTACCGAGTATATGTATAAAGACATTGGAGCAGTCGAAAAAGTATCCCCCAATTACCTTTGCAGAAGGCAACACCTCAAAACTAGAAAAAGTCGGGTTGCTTCCGAAACAGGCGCTGAAACAACGGGCTTACATCATGAAGTTGGCTGAATCATAAGGATAATTGCTCTGATTGTAGCACAAACCCAAGAGAGTAAGCCAAATTAAATCAATCTAATTAATTTTTCAAAAATTTCAAATATTTTCTCTTTACAGATCTGATCAAACTTGAAAATAAGACTCTTTAAAAGAAGAAAAGAGAAAAAAATGTTTTTTTTTTTTGGGGTTTGACAAACTTTTTCCAGTGTAAAGTAAGCCCAGTTAGATCCTAGTTGGATTAATCATATCCTAGTTGGAGGAAGCAAATTTCTTTGCTTTTTCTCCAATCAGAGGGCGTTAGCGAGCTCAGGTGTGTTATCCCAGCGGTGAAATTGGAAACTAAAATAAAGTAAGAAGAACCCGTTAGAGGGCGTCACCATTAAATTTTGATTTTTCTAAATGAGAAAATTGGGCAACACTGTTCGCTGTTGGCAACACTCCATTGCTGTCAGATTTTTCGTTCATCTCTGTTAACTTACATTTGACATTTTACACTTAGAATCTGGCATCGCTGGTCTGTTTACGTGTAAAACGTTACCAAAATATCGATGTTTCGATCGATGTTTGCCCACCTCTAAGTCTGTTAACGAAAACAGATCCTTAGAGAGGATAATGTTATCTTACTCAATTCTGTGATCGAAAGCAATTCTATGTTAACAAACAGTGTAACAAATCATTTTACTTACATTTTACATTCTACAAGAGAATTCGACCCCAAAAACGAGAATTCGACCCCAAACTTAACATTCCCATAGAAAATTTGACACCGTTGTTCTGTAAACGTGTAAAACTTTGTTTTGACAATTTACTTTTACACTTACACTTGCTAAATATTAATTATATTAATACTAAGTATAAATAGGAGCTAAAAAATATAAAAAAAATACAGAAAATTAAAGAAAAATAAAGGCGATTTTTTAAAATTAATATCGATGTTTTAATCGATGTTTAAATCGATGTTTTTCGTGTCTTATCGTGTTTTTTCCTGTTTTTTCATCTCTATTCATGTTGTTTCATGTCCGTCCATCTGTTTGGACGTGTTAATCGGCTGCTCCGCTTCGTCGTCGTTTCGCGCGCGTGTGTGTGAGTGTGTGTTTCTTTGCCTGTGTTTTTGTGTTTGGCGGCGTGCGGCGTTTGCAAAGAAGAAGAAGAAGTAGCGAAGAAATACAAATAATATTCAATTAGTCCAAGTGTCTGATTAAGTCGCAGCTATTATCTTGACCGGACCGAGATTAGATAAAGAGGTGGCCAAATACAACGAATAGTGTGCGCAAAACAGCGGGCAAAAGCAGAAAAGCACAAAAAAGCAAGGAGAAAGAAGGAAAAGAAGAAGTTCAAAGCCACACACACGGCGTCCCTCTGTGTGTGCTTGTGTTTGTGTGTGCAAAAAATTGTAAGTGTGTGCGTGTGTTGTTTTTGTTGTTGGTGCACCTGTCTGCAAAAAGTAAAAACAGAAAAACCATAACAACAAAAACAAAAGGTTGAGGGAATTTAGAAAAGAATTTCCCAAAAATTAAAAAAAAAAAACAATTAAAAAAATCTAAAAACAAAAAATAAATCATATTTAAAAAATAAAAAAATACGGAACCGGAAAGATACACAGAAAAAAAAGGTTTTTGGGAAAAGGAAACCCGTTGAAAGGAACGAGACAAACAGGAATCACTAAAAATAACTACAAAAATCCTGTTTTATCAGCAATATTCGAAGGAATTCCCCACTAAAGGTGCGTTTGACCCATTTTCAATAAGTGAATTTCCATTTTCGGGCCTGTTTTATTCTTGGGGGTTGACGAATTCCTTCAGAGCCCGGAGGATGTGCTGCGTGTGTGTCGAAATTCGGTGTTTTTGCCTAGACTTTGGGCTAAAGGTGGATGGATGAGCCACCCCCTTTTGGGGGTGGTTTTCCGCTCTCAGCTGAGCGCGGCCTCGCAATTTCTCAATGTGTACATATTTTGAAGGCCATGTCGCAAGGCCCGGCAACAAAAAAAGCATCAACACATTGAAGGTTTAGGAGTCTGCGGAAGTTAGAACTGGAAACTGGTAAAAAATTTCTGAAAGTGTAAACTATATATCTGAAAAGTTTATTTTAATTAATATTGTAATAAAAAGAATTGCAGAAAAAGTAGCTTAAACAAAATGTACTTTTTTACCAAGTTAGTTTTCCTAAGAATCATTGATTTTCAACAAAAAAGAGCGTTTTTGACATTACATTTAACTCGTTCTACGCTTAAATTCCTAGTAATCTTTTCAAGGTTGTGTATTTTTTCTATCCCAAAACTTGCAAAATATTTAAAGAATCTCATAAAATCCAAAAGGCCTGCAATCCGTTTAAATTTTAAACCAAATAAAACCATAAAACCAGCCAAACCAAACCAAATTGCTGAACTTGACCCAAACACATGCATTTAACACTAAGATCCAGCCGCCCCCTCGCCACCTCTTTACGGTCCGGTGATCTAGATAAATGCAGAGGGGCATTTCAAGAGTTGCACAAGGCATCCCCCAATCCCCCCCCTTCCTCCCAGTAGACACCTATAATCTTTTTCAAAAAGCTCACACGAAATAAATCAGTGCAACTTGGACACGTTTCGTCTAGGAACTAGACAGAGACAGCATCGTCAGCAGCATTAATCACAATGACTAATTTGTGAAGTTTTCCCCTGCGTACTTTGTGGTGTTTTCATTTTGAGCCGACGGCAGCGGCCGGTTTAAGCCCATTAAAGTTACCCAAGGGTTAAAAATAAATTGCGGCGGGAACACACACACTGGGAGCTCGGGAAGAAGAGCGGAAGGCCGAACAAAAGCTGTGAAATAAAAGATCTTGAAGCGATCGTAATAATACCCTATTCGAGCTAAGGGCCCTGATAAGATTAAAAATCTAGAAATATTGTGACACTACAGTTTGATGGGAAAAGGTTTTAAAAATATTTTGATTCATTAATCATTGAAATCGCGTTCAACCTAAAATATTATCTAGGGCCTAAATCTAGACAATCCAAATAATATTGGAGCATCCAGTTTCTTTTGAATTACGATTTCCTTAAAACTGTTTTTTTTTTTAGATTTAATAAAACTACACTTTAGACTAGAATAAATTTTAACTTTTAAAGTAAAAATCTGTTTCTTGGTGGTCCCTATTTAATATTCTATTAATCCAAATACCCTCTAAACAAATACGCCCAATGTAGTGTAGAGTGTCAAGAAACCAAAAACACACGATCAAATATCCAAAGCCGCTCAGAACAGAGAGAAATAAGAATGCTAAGATCTGTGACAGGTGAATTCTGATTCTTATTCTGTATTTCTTCCTGCTCTGTCTCAAACTCTGGCTTATTTGGGATCCCCTCGGTTTTCCTACTTTTCCCATTTTGTTTGTTTTCCTATTTGCTCTTTTCTACCTGCTTTGCCGCGTGTTTGTGTGATTTTTCTGGACTTTTGTCTTTGAGTTATTTTTTTATTTTTCCTTTCTTGTCTTTGCTTTACTTTGCTGACTAAGACGTTTTGCCGGTTGCGTTCTTACCTGGCGACAGGTGCGCACCTTGAGTATCTTTGTATCTGTCTCTGTTTTCCTCTTTCTGCTTGGTTTTCTAGATTTGGAATTCAACTCGTTTCCTTGCCTTGAGCAATTTATCTGCAGGCATCTTAACAAGAGGATCTTACCTTTCCAAAAGACCAGGAAAGATAATCTAAAATTTCCAGTGTGATTTACCATTCTGTATCCAAAGATCCTTAAAAGAAACTTTTTAATTAAATCTTTTGAGATATTAAGTTTCATATTAATGAATAAAATATTTCTTTGTTTAAGAAGATATTACCTTAAATTATTTTCAGAATACATCTTTAAAGGTTCTTTCCTCATGCGCACGTTTTTCTCTGTAAACTTTGACTACATATGCAAAGGAGCTCACGTATCTCATAGATGCGATATGAAAAATCTGAATATGTCTACTGCGTCGGCATTCTCTGCCCCTTCTTTTGCTCCTCATAGTCATCCTCGCCTCATTCTCCTTTTATCTACATCATTGGCTCAGTGCCTCGTCTTCTTTTATTGCCTTTTTGCCAGTCTGCGTTCTTTTTATCTCAGCCGCTCGCTTATTGGCCTGCAACTTTAAACTGGGCCTATTAAATATTGTGCCGTATATTCAAACTAATGGCGCATGGCTTGAATGGCAGAGAAGAACGAAAAAGAGAGGATAATATGAAACACTAAAATGTTACTTAATTGTGTAAGGCATATTTAAGGAAAATTTTCACACATTTTACTGTTTTCAATTGATTGTTTTATTTAAAATATGTATTTAAAAATATAAACATTTTTTATTCCAATAAGATATTCACACCTTTTACCTTTACATTTACCTTTACTACCTGGTCAAAAAAAAACAGGAAAATAAGGAGAATTCCCAAATGCATTCCACCGAATGCAACTGTAAATTTGCCAAGGCAACAAAACGAGGTAAACACAAAAAAGAAAAAGGCTCAAAATTATGGCAACCTGGGGGAATGTTTCGTCGGCAGAAGTGTGGCTTTTTCACCTGTACACTGCATGCACACCTTACCTTTCCCTCTACCCTTTTAGCCAGCATTTTTTGGATAATTTGCTATATGCGTTGCATATCCATTAAGCTGCCAGAAGTCAAGAGTTGCCACCAACGGCAACAGCAGCCGCATTCGCAGCAGCCTCAACAGCTAACAAAGGTGCAACATTTTTGTTGCTGCATTTCCTGGGGTTCCCCACTTTGCCCCTCCCCCTTCACTTGATGTTCTTGCCAGAGTTACTGCCGTTGTTGTCTGTCTCCTCTATTTACCTGTCTTTTTCCTCTCCGCTGAGACATTTTTATACCCTTTCCCAGGTCATTTTCATGGTAACAAAGAGAAGACAACTTAATGTTTTTTACAGTCATATTCCTTCTCTATTAGTAGTTTCACCTTTTAACCAAATTAATTTATAATTAACATACCTCACCACACTTACGAGAACATCCCGCAGGGTATTCCGAATATCCTATTTGCCAAGACCAAGCTGACTTTTGTTTCTGTTTTACGTCTGGCCTTCTGGTGCTCTTGAAGTTTATCTTAGCACAGTGCACTTTTATTGATATCATGTAACTTGCCGGCGCTTCCTCGCAGGCCACAACAGAAGCCGGGGAAAAGGGAGTGAAAGGTTGGGAGCCAGACATTGGGTTGAGAGGAGAGACATTGGGAGGGGTTCTACTCGCACTTGAGTATGGCTGGAATGCAGTTAACTTTGGTTCGGGCCAAGTTAATGGCAAACCCGATTCGATAAGACATGGGGCTGCTGAGCACACAGGCCCTCCTTTCACATACAATCACACGAACATCCACACACCCATGTTTACACTTATGCCCGGGGAGCTGCTCCTCCTTGCTTCTCAGTTCGATTTTCTCCTTCAGCTTTCTTTTTTCGCATTCGCATTCTTCCCAAGCCATTGTTTTGAGGTCGTTTCTAATGACTTGAATTGCATTGTATTGCAGTTTAATTAGAATTTTGTTGCCGCATTTATAGCCGCTGTGGTTAGCGTTATAGCTACTATTTCGAGGTATTTCCTCAACGGTTTTATTTTTTATGTGGGAGATCTTCAAGCTGGGAACGTGGAGGTGGATCTAGACTTTGTGGGAGGAGTATGCAGCAACTAATTTATGGTCTGGGAAAGAAAATTATAGAAATTACAGAAGAATTTTTGAAAATAAATAAGTACAGGTGTTGGCCTAATATCCAGTTGTAATTAAAATCTGCCTCTAAATTATTATGTCTTTAGCTTGCTATTAAAATTACTCTTGTCAATCGGTTGTTATCTCATTTCTGTGATATTAGTTGCTCCCTTAATTAAACTTTCTTTTTAATCGACAAACTTTCGTAATTGTCCTCTTCCTGTAAATTCCATGGTTCAGTGTAGATTGTGGGAAGAGAGAGAGGAACTGCCAACTCATGGCCATGGACCACATTCCCATAAAGGCTAACAGCCCCACAGACCACTTTCCTCCTCATCATCCCGCCATCATTATAGTACATAGTTTAGTCTGGTTTATTTACTCAACTAACGAACTATTAACAAACAACTTAATTAGAGAAAATTGTTGGATTACAAGTTTATCCCTTGCCCCGTAATATCCCATCCGATGATGCCGAACACCCATCGATGTCATAACCCATTAAGTGGGATTGGAATTTGGTCCGCAATGCCTGCAATTGGCTTTGGCCGTGGCTTGTGCCAAGTTTGAAGAGGAAGTATTATGCAGTCGCCAACAACTGGCCAAAGTTGCTTTTATTTTTGTGGCCATTTTTTTTAAGGCCTCTTTTTTGTGTGTGACAGACGGGCAGTAAAAAACTAGAGAAAAATAAAAAAGAAACAAACTTTATGCGTCTCGCTGATGTCTGTCCTCAAAACTTGTCGTGTAGAGCAGACTGAATAGGGGAAGAATAGGGGAAAATGAATGTTTCAGAACCTGCAGGAGGTTGATTTTTTTTTATTTTTAATTTTTGAGCTGCAACAGCTGCGTTTGTCCTGCTTCTTCGCTTGGCGGATATTACTGCCTTTGGCCAACTGCCAGACCAAAACTAACTGGCAATAATTATAATTTATTGTTTCCAGCTTGAGAAAAAAAAATACAATTTAACTAAAAGTAATAGGGATAAAAATATAAAACGTAAAATAAATAAATATATAAATTAAAAGAAAAACTGCTCTCTAAATAAATTGAAGAATTTATAATTATCACTAATAAATGGTTTTGTATAATATTTAAGCCTTTCTAATTCTGGTTCATAAATATCTGATAAAAAAGAATATCAAATAGACAGTATTAATAAATCTTATTATCAAAGAAAAACATAAAACGCTTATTGCTCATCACCCGAATTTAAACAATTTTATTAGGCGCAATAACAAAAGCCAGTGACAGGTTAAAAAGGAAAATAAAAAATTGGCAAACAGATAAGCTGAAGACGTAACACAAAAACCACAGCGAAAGTGAACGTCAAGTGGCTAAATTAGAACTGAAAAAGAAACAAATAAATACAAGTGTTTTGGTCAAGAAAAATACAATATTATAAACGATAATAGAATTATTTTTTGAAAGGCTTACCATCTATTATAGTTATAGTAATTAGGTCAAAACTAGAGACCTTTGGTCAAGATCAAGGTTTTATTTGCTAACCAAATTAGCAAAAAAATAAACCAAACCAAAATCAATAACAAACGCGATTGCCAAATTTTGTTTTCTTACCATTTGATGGTCGGCCCCCTTTTTTGTGGGAGTGTTTGCTTTTTTATCTGCTAATACCTTTTGTTCGCCTTCTTAGAGAACGAAAACAAGAAACATAAATAGCTAAAAAAAACCTAAGAAAATAAGACACATGCGAAAAAAATCAATACAAAAAAAAGCAAACTAATTAAGCGAAAAGCTCTCGGAAAAATCGAAAGAGAAAGGGAAGGAAAATGCAGCCATAAGCCAAATAGGCAGTAAACCAGAAAAGAGAGCTGAAACAAGAGCGCAGACTGTGCTGTGTCTAAATGCAAAGAAATCAAGTAGGCAATGGCAAATAAATAAAAAATGTGTGAGGGTCAGCAAATATGATTGAATATCGAAATCCATCTCTTGGCCATGGTCAAAACAATTGACTCTACGAGTGCGTGATTTCCAATGCGAGTGTTGTGTCGGTGTGAATGAGCGCGTGTTTCTTGTCATTAGACGGAAAAAGTCGGTTGGGTCAGATGTGTACAGATACAGATAAGATACAGCCGAAACTACAGGTTTATAGCCAACAGATACAGATAAAAGTTTGAACGCTAGTGAGAGGTAAAGGTAGAGAAATTTTAGTTTTGCAAAGGCAAAAGATGCGAAACAAATGTTATATGACTTAAAATAACCAAAAATGTTATATTATACTTGATATAAAATATATAAAAATACATACAATCTATTCATAAGTTTCATATTGTGGAATTCGTAATTATATTCCAGGAACAAAAGGGCAGAAAGTCGATGCCGGGTTCCAACTCTTTTGTGATTTCGTATGTTTTTTCGGAGAATAAAATTGAACACAGGAAGTGTGGGTTTTATGGGGTTATGATGTCAGAACATGAAACTACTAACTGTAAAAATTGTCGAATTTATTGAATGGCATTTCTTCTTCCTTTGTCTCTGTACCTCTCTTTTTTTCTGTTTGTTCTAGCCAAATGAATTGGAACAAACTAACCCACCCACATTTTGTCTCTTTCTTTATTTCTCTGTCCGTTTCATTTTAAATCGGCATTGTTCAGTAATTCAACTTGACCCCTAGCCGTAATATTTCCCTATTGTTGCTGTTGATCTCCTTCCATTTGATTGTTGCTTTGTGTCTTGCTACGCCAATTTAAATATCCACCAACAACTCAATGAGAGATGAGAAAAAGCGGATATAAAACAAAAAAAAATATATAGTAGGTACCTTTTTTTTTTGGGAGTTTATTGAACTTTGTACTGGCTGTCATTTAGTAGAGTGTGAAAGGTTGGAGCAAAATGTTCGCCAAAAAAAGTATATGTATGTAGTAAAAACATTCCACAAAGTCCATAAAGGTCGCTTCAAGCGGATTAAAGTTTTCATTTGAATGGATTTTGCTCGGCAAGCAGAGCAGATCAAAATTCGCCAAAAAAAAAAGATTAAAATTTCTAAAATGTTTGCCCTTCAAGAGCACATTTCTTTCAAGGGATTATAAAGAAATTTAAGAAATTTCAATTTATTTAAATTGGAAATATTGAAAATAATATAGCGAATAGAGCCCGAAAATCGGCAATAACAAAATTATCATTCTGTTAAAAATAATCTGTATGTTTGATATATGTACCTTATTATTGAAATATTGTTTGCTAAACAAGAAACAGCTATAAATATAGTAACACCTTACGCTCTCTCCTCTTTAGTCTTTAACTCCCCCTCTCTCTTTCTCTCTTGGGAGGCAAATTGACAATGGTGATTGGTTTCACAGACCTTCGATAGCTCAGTTGGTAGAGCGGTGGACTGTAGATAGTGAGTTTTAAATAGAAATCCATAGGTCGCTGGTTCAAATCCGGCTCGAAGGATTTTTTTTTTTTTTTTGCTAGTTTTATATTTATCTAAAAATTATTTTTTTTATTTATTTTTTCGGTTTTATTATTTCTATAAAAAAATTTCGTTTTAAATGCATGTTTCCTAATTAAAAAAATATTTCTTTTATCAAATTTGAGAAGTTAAAAAGAATTGCAATAGAAATCCATAGGTGGCTATTTCAAATCCGGCTCGTAAGATGTTTGCCCTTCAAAAACACATTTCTTTCATTTTGTTTACATTTCATTTACAAAAGAGGGAAAGAATAACAACAAGTGTGGAAAGTTTGTTCTATATTTAAATGCATCAAGATTATCCGATTACTCAACGAGCCACTTGAAACTCACTCCCTACGTCAAGATAGGCAAATAAACACGGAATAAAACAAGAACTTGTTCCACACACTTCAGTTAAAGTTAATTGGTTTTCAAACCGAATAAATTTGTTTAATTAATTGGACAGCCGATATATCGGGTCACTGCTCCTCAGACGTTTAATTAAAAGATACAGATGAAAAACTTGAAATGGAACCTCGCGTGCTTTTCCAACCTTCGTATTTTTATTGCCCCCCCCGAAAGTAATCGCACTTTGCTTTGGCTAATTGGTAGCACACCTTTAACCCTCGATTGCCACCAGACCGCAATTAGACCCAATTACCGCTCAACTAAATGGTTTTTCCTTCACCTAACTTTTACTCCGCCTCGCCTTTTCGGATTTCTAATCGCAACGAAAGTCGCCTTATCAATTATAGGTTAACCTGCATTATATTTCTTTTATAAAAGAAAGTTCCGATTGGACATGGTCAAGTGGCAGCTGGGAATGTGAAAAATAAAATTATAAATAATTAATAAACAAAACTCTTGGTTTTATTAATACAACAAATCTTCGTTATAGTTTCTATTTCAAGAGAATAAAGTATGTTTTTTATTGTTGAATGCATTACATTTCACAAATCTTTAACTATATAATTTCATGAGCTTTCTCCGCTTGTGATTCAACTCCTGACAACCTTCAGTTTGATTTCATAATGACCTCCACACCTCTTCCTCCCTCAATTGTTGCGCCTCGTTAAATGCGTTCAACGCTTTTGACTTTTACTTGTCGACAACAATTTATTTTATTTATTTAAGTTAGGTTTTTTTGCGACAAAGCTTTGCTTTTTTTTCCTTCACGCCGCTTGTAAGTCGCATTATTATTTTCACATATTAATGAAGCGCACGTTTCGTCGATTTGGCTCGGGTTGGGCGATGCATGTTTTTGTGGCATTGTTGTAATGTTTAAATTATGATTAGCGGTCCGTCATTGTCATCATCGAAATCACTGGTTATTTATGCGTCTCTGCTTTTGTGGCTTAAACTGAACAGCCTCGAAAGCATATTAAAGTGTAGAAAAACACATGACGATGATCTTTGCCGGTTCATCGATACGCTTTGAAGTGAACAAACGTGACGAACTTTCGGTTCAATCGATTTGGTCTTGCCCCATGGATATATCTCATATCTTCTTGGGTTCGATGGCACTTTCTACCGATCTTTCTTTAAAAATGTAGCGAAAGTTTTCTTCAGGTTAAATATTATTAAATACAATAAATATTCCTAAGGAATAAATTCATTCTGTACAAATATTTGATAAAACTTTCAAGAAATAATAAAATATATGATTCATTTTGAAAATTCGCCAACATATGGAAACACTCATTCACAGTCATTCCCTCCCTCTCTCTGTATACATATCTTCAAATTTTATTATGTTGTTCAATCAGGCTAAAAGTCTTGCCTTGGTTGCGTGTCGAACTGGCATTAATTCCATATCGGACAATTCATTTGCCAAATACAAAATCATTATTTATACGCGTCAAATATTTTGGCTGGACATAGTTTTTCCTCAACTTTTTCGTTTGGTTGTGTTTATTTATTAATAAATTTACTTTGCCATTTAAGGCGAGTAACAAAATCTAAACATTTCCGTTGTGGCAAGGTGAATGGGAAGTAAAACTTTTGTTTAAGGAGAGTTATTGGAAAATAGAGAGAAGAGAGAGCTTATCTTTGTATAAATATTTTATTTAAGAGTTTTGTTGTTTATTGAATTATTCTCTATCAAAATATTTACCCTCTCTATTTGTTTTATTAAGCAATAATTACCATTTCGCCTAATTGAGCTCTTTCACACGTGTAACATAACACTTTCGATTGACAATCAACTCTGGCCCACAATCGTAAATTGGTATTTGATTACGCAAGTGGACAGGTGTGTACGAGTACGAGGGGTGTTATAAATATAACGCAGGCTTCCAAATTCAATAAATTAAGCACTGCTCTTGACAGAATTTGGGGAATGCAATTGGGGTCTTATCTGCACACGACCATTTGTTAGTCTGGCCTGTAACTATAACTGGAACTAAGCTGCTAGGCAGTTTTGAAAATTTCACACATACCCGCGCTGTAAACTTTTCTCAGTTGGCTGTTGGGGCAAATTACAGTTATAAACAATGCGACGGCTGCCTTGCCACATGGCCAAATGCAGTTGCAATTGTCAGAGGCATTAATAATGCATATGGCCACATTCACAGATACACTCTATTGCCTATACGGGGATCGTAAGCGAGACAGAACGCCATGGTCGAGTGTCTAGACTTGTGGATACCTGTTACAACCTCTTGAAATTCTCTACTCTTTACTCTCAAACATAAAAAGAAACAATATTAAATGTGGCATTGAAAACTCTTGCTTATAAAATGCCACATACCCTGTTAGTCTGAACAAAGAGGTATACAAAACCAGAGACCGGTTGCACACTTTTATTGGCTCGCTAAATGGCCACAAAATGATTTTTGCTTGCTTATGCTTATGCATTTTTCTACAACTCTATGATCATAGCTGACTTTCTAGCCATGAAACCTCAACAAACAGATAAATAGCCTTAGAAAGTCAAAGTTGTTGGGTAGCGATGAGGGGGAAGCCAATGGAACGAGTCGAATGCTAGTTGAATTTTGATCAATTTTGGCAATGCCGAGGTCACTGTCGGAGTTTGAAAGTCATCCCGAGTGCCGCTTCCTTGTTAGAAGTCTGGGAAACCAACAATGCTGGCTTGATATATGGGAAAAGTATATAAAACTGAGGGAAAAGTTGGAAAAACAGGTGGAGCGGATAGAGAAAGTAAGAGGGGAGGGTATGATTTTCAGGCTGAGAGCAAGAATGATTTTGAAAGTAAGAATTGCTTGTGGGAAAAAGTTGTTCCAAAGAGATGAACTTCAGAAAGTTGTTAGGATGATTTTATTTTATAAACTACCAATATTTGTGGCGTAATGAAGCTTAAATTTCGATGCGAAATTACACACTAGATTTCCGCTTGAACCTATTAACACAAAACGTTTATTCATGTGGCCCAAAGCAAATGGTAAACAAATGCAATGAAACGAAATTAAATAAAAACCGTATACGATTTCATAATCATAAATTCGTTGGCAGTTGTTGATGGTGTGAATGGGCCAACAAAAGTGGGTTAATTCGCACGAGCACAGAAATGGAGAGAAAGGGAGATAGGGACAGATGTGAATAGCCCCCAAGTGGAGTTTTATCAATAAACACCATATATACAGGGACTCTATATAGTATATATATACATATAATTGCAAATATTTATTCACTTTAATGAAGCATATTGTATTTGTTGCTATAACTTTATAATTTGTCTTCTCTTATCTTTGCAGGTAGTAAACAAAGTCTTCTATCAACTTCAAGTCAAAAAGTCAAGGCAAGTTACTAGCCCACAAAAACGAATCTCGTATCGGACAACGCCCATCGTTTTTAGCTGGAGGTTTAATTAAAGTCAAAAGAAGCAAAATAAGAAAAATACTCTTCTTTTTAGTTTAAATAATAAGAAAAGTAATGGATTTTCCTTTTTATAATAAGATATATTAGGACATTTATCCTTCTAGTCTTTTATTCAGCTGCTATAATTTTTTCTACGTAAAGTTTAACGAAAGGGTATTTCGTATTCCTTGTCTTTTGGGGACGGAATTGCTTGGTGTTTACGTAAAATTCTCCAGGCAACCCCCGCAGAGTTGAATGCTCCACTTTGGGCGACAATTTCTTGTTCCAGGTGGCTACACCACCGCCATATCCATCCAAATTAGCCATGATATGCGGTGGATTTTTTAGGTGTGTGGAGGTTTTTTGTTTTTTTGCGTGGGCACACCTTCGACGGGGAGGAAGAATGTAACCGCTGCACTTGGAAAAATTACTTTGCAGCCAGGGCCTCCCTCAGGGAGCAGCAGCAGCCACCACCAAAAAAATAGTAATAATAATAGTAAACATAAGCTCAACTGTCTTCGTTTGAACATGCAACTCCATAAATACCAAAGAACACACATAAAACACGTCGCCTGGTTCGTTTCGCTGGATATTTAGACCAGACATCTGGTCAGACATAGGTTGCACTAAGCCCTCCTGGCTTTTTTTTATAGCTTTATATATATGTAGCTGCCTTTACCCCCTTTGGCACACCCATACTATACTGGCTTCCGTCTGGGTTGCCACGTGCTGGTAACTAGTCAAAGCTTTCAACAGTCGGGCTTCTCTAGCTTATCCTTATAGATCTAAATTCCAAGTGGGGAATATTCAAATTAATTAATTAACAAACTTTCTGAAAGTAAAGATTATATCTTAGATTATCTCTTAGATTTTGTAGTTGAATCAAAACAACTTTAAGTATTTGGTTAAAAGCAAACATGCTTACTTAAAGTTGCCTGAACGAGGCTTCACTGTAGTCACTATTGTTGTTGCTGGTGTTTACTTGTTGTTGTGGTTGGTATTCATGTCTGACTGCAGTCGGAAATGGCATTTGACTGTTTGACTGCGTTTTATGCTCTCGGCGCGACTCAAATTATTCCACATTTGTTGGTTGTTTTTTTGGTTTTTTGCTTTGTTGCATTGCTGCGAGGTACGTGGTTTTTTGTTTTGTATTTTGTTTATTTACTCCAACGATTGAACTATCCCCCAAAGTAACGAGGAACTGGTTCGGTTTTGAATTTCAATTTTGCCGGCTTCGATTTTGTATTACCTTGCCCAGACAGTTTGGTAGTTTAGAGGTAAATTGTATGTTCTTGCAAAACAAATATAACTTTGTTGTTTTTTAAACGGTTTATATTTTATAAATTGGCGAATCGCCTTAGATATACTGCTCTTAATAATGAGCTTATTTCTCTGAACAACAAAGCAGCAGATTGCTTTATACAAATACTTACATAAATATTTCTAAACTTTGCACTTGCACTCCTTAAGTTCTCTGACATCTTGGAGACTCACCGAATTTATACCCCTAGACACTGTCTGCTGACAGCAAAAAAAAAAGAAGTTGAATAGGAAAAATTTTATATATATGTTTTCTGTACGTCCGGGAAATATTTTTGCCAACATCTGTTCCGATCAACTAAAGCTGGAGCGTGAGAAGCGGTACACGTAGTTGAAAAAAGAAATATAATAATGATACAAAATTTTATATACTTAGCTTAGTATTTCTGAGTTAGCTTTTGAAGTGCTTCTTCCCTAGACAATTCCCATTTCCCTGGGCCATGTTCGGCCTGACTAATGCCAACTCAATTCAGCCCAAGCCTGTGGTTAGTGGGCACTTTTCGTCTCCATTTCCCGTTGTGGCGGTGCAGTTTCTGGCAAGGTGTTTCGCAAAAGCTCAGGAAAAAGGTTCTACACCACCAAAAAAAAAAAACAAAGTGGAACTAAATCTTTTACTGATTACACTTGCAATATTTTAATAATTAAAGTTTCTGTTTCACAATGGTTTCTGATCTCCTCAAGACAATCTTTCTGTATAGCCAACGTTAATGTCAAATTTGTATTCATATTCATCGAAAGAAGTTACGGCAACAAAAGCTAGCTTATTCCAGATACAGAATTAATTTTTCGGTGGCAACATTTTCAGTTTTTCTTCATAATCATAGTCGTCTAATGGATTTCCTTCATAACGCCAGCCTGGATAATTTGTTTTAAAGTCCCACATAGAAGCAGTTTGGCGCATCGGGTAGTATGGTATCAGGTATTCCATCCGCATGTTCCTCATCATCGCACACTCAGTATAAGTTCGCCAGTTTATTTGTGATGGCACATGGCACTCTTCTGAGTTGCCCTTTTCGTAGATCGATTTCCGTAGGTCCATTAAGAAGGGCTGTTGTTTATGAACAAAGTGGTAAAATGGCTTCTTAAGATATTTCAAAACCTTTGGAGTGTTGTAGATTTCTGTTGGCTTATTTTTGCACACCTTTTTGGGATCCGTGGGGGGCTTGTAAATCGCCGTATGTCTATCAAATTCTGGGTATGGCCCACTAAATTTACCTCCCAGAAACCGAGTGTCTCGAAATAATTGTCCATAAGTGACGCCCCACGGATTATATACCCAATTGCCCAAGTAGTCCGTTTTAAATGTGGGAATCGCTACAGTCTTCTCAGTGGAAGGTGCAGGTGGTATAATTCCACCAATTGCTTTCTTTTCGGTTCTCTCTTTTTTCTCGTCACCCTTATTTTCTTTAGGTTTTCCCTCAAATTGAGGGAATAGCCGCAGCCCGCGATTTGTCTTTGGCATTGACGTTTTTAGATCTTTATTCTTGCCCTTTTGTTGGAGAATTTTGGCAGGGGGTCGTGTGGAGGCCTGTTTCAACGGTGCCATGTAATCAGAATCATCTATTTCCTGAAGGTTTTCATCTTTTACGTTTGATTGTTCACCAAATACTTTCATTGGTAACGGAACAACGAGCATAGCAAAGACCTGAGAGTAGAGATTGGTAACAGCTTTATCCGTTATTAATATGAATACTTGAAAAACTCACACTGAACAGCCAAATGAGAACAACGAATACATGAATTTGATCCATTTTGTGTACCTGAAAGGCAGGTTTATTCTAATGTTTACTCGTTTATTTTTGAACTAATTTGCTTGGGTAAAGTAAAAAAAAATTTTTTTTGTTCCTTTTTTGGTAGTGTCTCCTGCTTCCTGCCAACAATGCCAAAAAACGATAGTAGAAGGTTGCATAATGTACAAATATTTTACCTTAATTGAATCACAATTGCAAAGATCTATTTGGAAATATTTCTTTTAAATTTATATTTTTATATGACACAACATAAATAAATATATCTTGATGTCCCGCTTTAAGTCAGGCTGCACAAAGGAAATCCCGTATGAGTCCAGGAAATTCCTTCTGGCCAAGTGTTTTTGTGCCACACACAAAGAGCCAACGAAGCTCAGTTGTTGTCTTCCAGGTGTTTGCCCTTGCCCCTTGAGCTTCCTTTATGGCTGCCTCCACACTGCAAAAGAGACGGGACATGGCGACACCTCTCAGCCAGCTTAATGACTCACTTGAGCAGCATTTTTTGCGCTTCCTGGACTTGAGCTTCGCTTTCTTTCTTTAGCGTTCTGGTCATCGAATTGTCGAAGAAGAAAAAATAATAATAATAAAACAATTCTCTAAGCAAGTTTTAAGATTTTCTGACTTTTTTTTTGTGCTTCTGTTTTCACTCACCTATGCAAATTGGTATGTCATGGAGTTCCCGTTTCTCCTCTTTTGATTTCGTTTGCAAATTAAAGTCAACAGGGCCAAAAACTGGGTTAACTTCTCGGCATAACTTTCCGGCGACAATTGCCCAATTGCTGAGCCAAAAGTAACCTTACTGACTGTGACATTTAATTAGTGTGTGTGTGCTTGTGTTTTCGGGGAAAGCACACAAATTTTGTGACCCAAAAAGCCATGAATATCGCCCAAGACAATGACCTTCAACTGCTGCGGAATGGCTTTTCATGGTTCAGAAATCACTTAAACTTGAACGGTTTTGTGAGGCAAACAAAAGTTCAGTGGCCAAACATTTAATTGATATTTATGTATGCTCCTAAGTGGTTTTTGTTTTTTGTTTTTTGCCCACACAGAGTCACATCCATCAAGTTGAGCAGATTA
This sequence comes from Drosophila kikkawai, assembly GCF_030179895.1. Lineage (NCBI taxonomy): Eukaryota > Metazoa > Arthropoda > Insecta > Diptera > Drosophilidae > Drosophila > Drosophila kikkawai. Next base: position 5,598,859 of record NC_091728.1, read on the forward strand.
CGGCGACAAGGCCTGAAGAATCTTGATCTCTACTTATTTCCCATTTCTGTTCCCTGAGCTGAGAGTTGAGTGAAGTTGAGTCACATTTCGGGGTTGGGGTTGGCTTTGACAATGCTAATGAAGTGGCTATATTCAGCGTTTTGTTGCACTCGCAATTGTTACGCCTGGAAGTTAACTTTTTTTTTTATTTTATATTTTTTTCTAGACACTGACGACTTAATGAGCTGATATTATGGGCCCCTTTGTGGGCGTGAGCCGGCAGCCTTGTTCGTATCGATAAGAGAGTTCGCCGTCAGTGGGTGTTGGTACTCGTAATTATTTGCCAATGCTTGGGGGATTTGCATAATTAAATGAGGGCAACAAGTTGGCTGCTATACTGGCCAGAATACCCTGGAAAAAATTTGAATTTGCACCAGAATATTATTAGCTTAAAACTTGGTACATTTTTCAAATGAAAATGTTGAAAATTAGTCGAGTTCTGTTAACATTTATTATTCCTAAAAAACCTTCGCCATTTGCAGTCACCTGAATTTGCTCACCATGAAGTCTTAGTTAGTTGCATCTACCCCTAAGCTACCCTTTAGCCATGTTTGTCATGTGTCGAGAAATGGCCAGCCATCTGAGATTTGCCAACGGTCGACAGCTAACAAGTAACAGGCAACAATATCAGCTGAGAGCCAAGCGGCGAACATGGCCAACAAGAGCAAACTGTTTCCGCTCTGCTGCAAGCTCCGCTGGTGGGTTGCTGGGCTGATGGGCGCTGCTTCCTGGGACCCCCAGAGGCCGCGTCCCCCTCGGAAGCCGCTCTAGCTTTTCTAATTTTATTACGCGCACACATAGCCCCCCATCAGCGGCTATAATTTTATAAAAGCGGAGTGCAGGCAACCGGTTTTCCGTTTGTTTCCACATGAAGGTTATTTGATATGATACGAGGCAGCCGCTGTCAGCTCTCGCATCCGAATCTGAGTCCGCGTCCGAGTCTCCGGGATTCTGGGCCTGCCATTGACGTGTGCACTGCTCTTTGCTGGGAATATTAATTACCCTTTGCATATTTGAATTCCAAGACAGATTGCTTTGAATGAAAGCTGCGGCATGTTGATGGGCTCCGTTGATTTCCATTTTCATTTTCATTTCCCCATTGAGCGTTGTCAAGTGTCTAGATTGGCTATCTCTATGTCGACAGCTTCCAGGTGGAAGTTACTTACTTGGCTTAGCATGAAATTAATTTAAGTGTCTTAATCAAAGACAAAGTTCATTGTACACTTTCACTATAACATTTGAAGCAGATATGTTATCATTATTAGTTCCAGGTAAACAATGGAGCTTTTATGTTCTTATCTGATATTTACTTGGCTAGCTGACTTGATGTTTAGTTGAGTCAAGATCGCACTTTGTGCTATATGGGAGCTATGTGTGTGATCAGGTGAGACTAACACGCACTTTGGTCACTTTTAGCTTTACTATATTTATACACTCCTGCCCACAATTATACGACACCCCGAAAACTTTAGTTTCGACCCTCGTAGGAATGTCGGGAAGCATATTACAACAAATTCAAGTATGCTGAATTAAAGCTTAATGAATTATGCTTAAAATATGATTTTTTTATCTCTGATTGGACCACCCGTTTTTAAATAGCGTTAAAAAAAGCAGAAAAGCCCGATTTTTGCCATGCCTGAAACTGTATCATAGCTATACGACACATGTCAATTTTTTCGATTTACTTAATATTTTATAATTTTAATGGTATATAAAAAATTGTTTAATGATTAATAGAGCCACTTTAAGCCTTGGCAACCTCAAAAAGTCTCTTAGGCATTGAATTAACAAACTTTTTTGGTAAATATTGGTGTAATGGAAACTTTTGACCCAAAATATCACTTTTAAGGGTCTTGACACTCTAAAATTTCTTGTTATTGGCCTAAGCTCGCCTGACTTAAGTAAACTAAATGTTTTAAATTAAATTCAAGCCAGGGGAGCACGGTGGCCAACCCAAAACTCTTATATTGTGATTATTTATGAAGCGCTGGGTCTCTCTAACTTGGTGAATCCTGCATAAAAACATGATATTTTTCCATATGTTGTTCCAAAAATGTTAGAAGACGATCATGAAATACTTTTTTGTATTCTCCACTATTCATCTTGGATCTGGGAAGCACAGATCAAGCGCTTAAGACGCATGAAAGGCTCCCCCAAAACAGCGTTTTGAAAAAATAAGTTTAACCTCATGTAAATCTGTCCAATAGTGTCAAAACCAATCTGGGCCGTCAAGATAAACATTTTTTTCGTCAGAAAAAATTATCTACCTAAAAAATATTGAAAAAAAACTGTATAATCAAAAATAAGTTAAAATGTCATACTGAGGCCAGTGTCTCCAAGACTTTTTCCTAAAAATTTAAGTTGTTCTGTTTTGTAGCTCATTTTTAAGAATGGAGCCGTCTTTAAGACTACTCTGACTATGTACTACGATGATTTCAGTGTCCGCCAGACAGTCATTCGTGACACAGGCTGACTGCAACTAGCGGCAAGTGTGGCGCTCCAAGCAATCGAATAGCTAAATCTAAGAATTATGCGACGTTCATGGCGGTCGGGCAACTTGGGATCCTTCCAGAGCTTTGCTTCACTCCATATTAATCCGAATTTAAAAAAAACTTGGGATAAAACAACGTATTTGATACATTTTCTGCGATATTTCGCTTACATTAAAGCCAGCATCGTTGTAAGCCCTTATTCTTCCCTTTTTTTCGTCGGATAACAAACATCCACTTGGCATTTTATTTCCAAATCATTAAAATGTTACCAGAAACATAAAAAAAATTATTTGAATCCAAATAATTACCTCTAGCCGTTAAAATTGACATGTGTCGTATAGCTATGATACAGTTTCAGGCATGGCAAAAATCGGGCTTTTCTGCTTTTTTTAACGCTATTTAAAAACGGGTGGTCCAATCAGAGATAAAAAAATCATATTTTAAGCAGAATTCATTAAGCTTTAATTCTGCATACTTGAATTTGTTGTAATATGCTTCCCGACTTTCCTACGAGGGTCGAAACTAAAGTTTTCGGGGTGTCGTATAATTGTGGGCAGGAGTGTAGTAGGTCTGTAAGCTGTTGACTGTTTGAAGGTTGAGTTTGAATAGTTAGTAAATGGGTCTCTGTTTCGTACTAAATGATTAAATATCCTTCCGTTTAGAGGTCGGCTTGATGTGGGGAACATAGAACCCATTAATATTTTCTAAACACATTGGGTCAAGATCACTTTCAAGATTGATACTCTCCGAGTGGAGCACAAGTGTCAATTTGAACACTTTAGAATTATGATCTCATCCCGCTGTCAACCTCTCTGTCATAATCGAACCATCATATTTACTGCCACCAGTTTTGATAACTGTTGATGGCCCAAAAGCAAAGCAAAAAGGCAACAAATAAAGACTTCTATAACACAGGTAAACAATGAATACAGCCCGGAGGCGCCAGAAAACGAAAAACAACAATAATGTATATAAAATCTCAAGACCCCATGACACATTTTGTATTTTTACCGTTCGATTCTTCGGTGGTTTCTCGATTTCGCGACTTTCCATATCAGTTTACGGTTTATTTTTTGCCGGCCGATAACTAATTTTCTTACTATTTTTATATATATACTCGTCTGATAGCTGGAAATCGTTTAACGATTGCCATGACGTCATATATAATAATGGTTCGTCTGTATACAATTTATAATTCCCGCTTTTGTTTCATTGCCTCTTATTGTTAGTTGGAAGTGTGTGAAGTTTTCCCCTCATTCCCGTTTGCTCCATTTTTCATCATTTTATTATTTAAGTTTGCTTTTCATTATGTTCTTTTAGTAGCGGCTTTGTCTCAAGTGCTTGTGCAGAAAATGTTGCGTCAATTGCGTAGCTTTTCTTCATTATGCCAAAGATGAGGGATAGCTCATGGCGGCGGCGGCGGTCATTGAACCCGGCATTGTTAATTTTTTATGCTAATGCCGGTCCGTAGCTATTGTTTTTTGGAGTATTTAGTGTGTGGCTCCTAATAGGCCCTAAAACATTTCACAGCTTTTAGCGTTTTCCATTCGCAATTGCAGCAGCCAATTTAACGCTCATTTAACTGCAGTTAGCTCGGTTTTCTGTTTGCATTCGGGGTTTCCCTCGTGCACTTTTCCATGCAAAATTGGAAAACCATTTTCATTGCGACTTCAAAATGCATTTTTTTTTACTTTTCTCTGTTGGCTTTTTATTTGGTTTTTATATGACTTCCGTGTAAATTTCAGCATCGCGTTCACTTCAGCAGCCTCATTGTCTTGGCTGGAATTGTTTCTCTACTTATCGCTCCTCGTCTTTTTATCTCATAAGTATTTAAATTTTTAACATTTTCCTTCGCTTAAAGAGATCTCAAGTTGTTTTCCCTAGGCAACACCTGATGGAGGCGCATAATTTAGCAGTTACACTGAAGAAAACCAGATGAGGCAAGCAATTAAAGTATGATTTAATTTAAAAGTAAATATCATTTGGTTAAATTGTTGTGGTATTATCAATCAGATTATTTTCTATACTGTGAAATGTATTTTCATGCATCAAATATAGCTTAGATTTTTTCCCAGTGCATTAAATTTTTGCATATGGCAAACACATCATGCAAATTTTCGTTGTCTGTTTTCTGTTGCATGTGCATATGAGTCTTAACACCCTTATGCCCCTCGCCTTAACCCCCGTAACCCCCCCTGGGGATGCTGTTTACCAATCATTGGAAAAGGAATTGCAATCATCTTGCCCAAGAGCAGCTACAATATCGTCTTGGTGCAACAACTTCATTTTGCATTCCATTTGGTGGAAATGCTTGCCGCATGCTGTGGATATGCCACGCCCCCCTGGCCGCCCCAGGCCGCTCACATGTGTTACGGCAACTTAACTGTAACATTTTATTAAACTTGAGGCGTCGCAGGCAGAAAATAAAACGCGCAACGTGCAACGCCGCCGCGCATCGTGCCTCCGCATCTTCTCGATTTTCCTCGCAGCATTCAGCTCAGTTTCAGCTGCAAAATTTGGCTTCGGTGACTTGGATTTCAATTTCAAGTGCCGCCGAGTTGCTGATGTGCTTTTTTGATTACATTTCTGCCACCAGAGGCTCCCCCTCATAAAGATAAATCCATCCGCCGCCCCCTTTAAGATACTCCCTCTAATACAAAATTGGTTTGATGGGCGTTTTTTGTGGTGGCTTGTGTTTTAATTACTCTGTACTACGAATCAGAGAAGAAAATGCTAATTTCAAATACACAAAAAAATATTTATAATATTTTTTAAGTCAAAAAAATTGAACAAAATAATTTTGGCAAGCTTATTGTTGGCTTAAGGGTAAGTTTAAATATTGAAAATTTACATTTGGAATTACATAATATATTTTCAAATTTTCCAAGAGTATTTAAAATGCTTTTATTGCATTTTTTAACTAATTATGCAATTGAATCCAATCAATTATATGGTTTTTTGAGTATTAACGTATTGACTTATATAATTTTTTTATTGAAAATCATTTATTAATTAAGGAAACCCCTTCGAGCGTTAAGATCCGCACTTTCTGGCCAGCTGTTGCTGTCCTGCTGGTTCCCTAGATAAATTTTTCGTTGAATAAGGAAAACAGTTATTAACAATTTCCAGTTCATTAAATTTAGCTTTTTGGGTTCATCGATTGCCATAAACAAGTAACCAAGAAGCGGGGCGAAATAAATATAAAACTTGCAAGCTGTTGACACAGAAATTCAATGAACTCGTTTCGCACAAGTCAAAGGCCTCAAAAAAAATGAATTTAAACAAAGTTTGCATTATTTTTCACGATGCTTGGTTTTCAGCTCACTTTTTTTTTGAGGGCCTCTCCTCTTCATTTGCTAAATGATCCATAAAGTATTTTGGTAGGGGATAAATTGCAGACTCAGCTCAAAATTGGGCAAACACAATTTCGTTTTATAAAGCAATATTTGAGCAAGAAAATTTGCAATGGCCTTGAGTTTTATAGATTCTCTTGTCGTAAAGACAGACATTTAATGATTTCATCTGGAATCTATGAAGTTCATGCTGACTGAGCAGTGATTGAGATTTTTAAGAATTTAAGGAGGGTATTATATGGCTTTAAATGCTCTTTTTGAGGCACTTCTCTTACCAAAAATTTCCTACAAACATTTTAATAAAGTAAAATTAAACATTCATTACTGGCTTCATCAGCTTTAAGCTGAATATACTGCTTTCATCTCACCAAATCAGATAAGACTTATTTGCAGCCACATGCCCAACCTCTTTAGCTTCTCAGACGATGATCATTCTGCCAAAGTTCAACTGCCTTTCGTTTTAAGTCGACCCACTAAAGACAAAAGAATCGGAAACTAAGGGAAAAATGAGTATAATATATGTTAATCAAGTATAGAATATAAGATGCCCATCTTTTCAGTGTTTTAAATGTTTTTTGTTATTAAAAAAGTCATTTAAAATTGAAAACTAGAAACAAGTTAGGCTTTCTTAGGGGTCTTAATGAAGTTCTTAAACTCCTTGTCTAAGAAATATTTATTTTTTGTATATAAATATACACCAAGCTCCCTTCACTTACCCAGGAATTACTGGGTATTTTGGGGCCAATCTGCGAACAGCAAAAACGACACGTCTGGTGGTACCGCAAAAGAGGCTGCCCAAGTCGATTCAGACACAAAAGCCGGGGCCCCAACAATTTGGGTCAATTGACTCACAAGAAGCGAGAAAAAAGCCAGTCAACAACAACAACAACTAAAGCAACAAAGAGATGAAATAAAACTTGTTCTCAACGGGCTCTGACAATAATAACCGCAAAAAAAAACTACGTGAGTTCCTCTCACAGATAAAATCCGCCCAATATGTGGCCTGTCCGTCCATCTAATCAATAGAATATAGGAAATAAAAATCAGCCAATTGCCTGGGAAATTGTCGCATAAATCACTCAAAACTGTCGTTGTCGTCGTCAACTGCATTTATTTATGGCGGTCACTGTACACTGTACACTGCACAAAGAAGAGGGCCGTCTCCTAATCGATTTACAACTTGATTTGTCTTGAAAGCCAATCTAAAGATAATATATAATTTAATTGCTACAGCAAAAAGTGGGCGAGAGCTACCAGAAAACTCTTTTGGAATTGGACTTGACTTGATTGGAGTTTCCCCCCTTTCCCTGCTCTGCTTTTCCACGGTGAAAAGAGAGGAGAAGACACTGGCCCATATGTGGGCATTGCTGGTAGTCTCAATTATTTATTTCTTGTTGTTCAGTTCGTGCCAGTTGATATATGTATATTACCCTACTTGTTTATTGACAATATGTTAACACTTATTTATAGACTGATCGGTTTTTTTTATTTTCGCTTTCCTCGACCCCGACTCGAGCAATTAAACATGTTAACAAAACGATAATGTTGACACTTTAGTGCTGATTGCGATTATAAACTCTGTGATTTGTTAATGGCTGATGCTACTGTTTTAAAAACATTCAGTCTTTAAAGTTCTCCTCTTACCTTTATTACTTTAAATTCCCAAAAGTTTTTCCCAAAACCTCGCACTAACTCTTCTTTCTCTAGTTTTTGCAGTTTTCTCAGCCGTTGCAAATTGAAGAATTTTCGCAATTTTTGGTCACCTGCTTGGGCTGGCATCTTCCAGCAGATTATGCAAAGGAAAATGCAGCAATCGGCATCAGAGAAAAACCATAGTAGAAGCAGAAAATTGTTCAACTCCATGAGTCTGGGGGGGTATATCTTCTTTTGTTTGCCGTTTTTCATCGCCGCTTTTCCACGCTTTCCGCCACACTTTTTTGGATTCATTCAAGCAGAGGTTTTGAGGGTTCGCCATCGTCTTCTCGGTGTGTTTTTCATTTGAATTTTTTTTTTTCCTTTGCCCGCTTTGTATCTGTAATCACTTAGTCATTGTTTTGTTGTTGCTACCTTTTTGCGCATTAATTACAAGTATTTCCTTGTTTCGCTATTTAATTAACGCTGCCGCATATACAAAGGCGTACGAGTGTATATAACCACAACCACAATCGACCCACTAACATTTATCGCTCGCCAGTAGATAAACTCACCTTGGGCCTAATGAAATCATTTCAAATTACACGACGCCATCTCTGCTTATCAATCTGGGCGATGAGTGAGTGAAATTGGCAAACCATCACTTGGATCGTGAATCATTAGCTTTTAATGCCTCCCGTAGACGTCACTCCACCATTATTGGTCTGTCAATTGTCAACCGTTTTTGGACTACAAAACTTCTCCCCCTCCCTGCATCTTAAATGATCTGTCAATAGGCGTGGAAGTGACGAACTTTTCGCTGTCACTGTTGATTCAATTGATTTGCAGATTTGTTTAATTGCTTCAGTGATTCGGATTGAGTTAGCGATTGTGTTTGAGTTTGAGTCGAGCCATCAGTCGCAGGCAAAGTTAATTAGACGTGCAAGTGTTTAATGCTTAATGAGTTTGAGATTTAATTTCCTGAAAATGAAGAAATAGCAAAATAAAATTTACTTTGGGGGAACAATTTTGAATAAACTTCCCAGCAAGCAATATGAGCGTTTTCTGACAGTTTTCTGATAGTTTTTTATGAGCATTTATAATCATCAAGTGCGCAAAAAAGTGTCCGGAAGGAGCATGTTTCCCCTTGAAAACGGTCGTCATTATAAGAGGGCCATTTCTGAGTCTAATAAGACTCTTTTTGGACTGAGAAATAAGTGCTTTCAGCTCCGAAAATGATCACACATATGAGCTCTTTTTGAGCCTATTTGGAACAACCCCCAAATTTGCTCAGAAAATGCTCTTTTTTATGTGCTTACTCAGAAAACACTCTTAAAATAGGCTCTTTTTGGGGCACATAATTTAGAGCCCTCCTAACTTTGCTTGCTGGGTTCAGGGAAAACCCTAAATGTAATACGTTTTTATTATAATTAAAACTCTTTTGTTATTCTACTATTATTTTTTATCAAAATTAGTGTTGCAAGTTAGAATTCAAACCTCTTTTGAATACATTTACCAATCCTTTTCTCTCCTAAAACTGTAATCTCATCGCATTTACTAACTTGCCAACATTTAAGCCACTTTAAACTAAGTAAATTGATTAGTTTGCTGCTAGTTTGCTCTCGCTTTTCCTCTAAACTCTTGATTATTTTACAAGTTTCTGGTCGTCACTCGACGTCGTTGAAATCAATTTACCAGCACCGACAAAATAGTTAGCCCCAAGACAAGCAGCCGCAGCTCTTCAGGCAGCAAATTGACATTGTTGCAGTTGAAAGCCTTCAGTCGCCTTGAACCTCGAATCATATTTTATTCAGCGGAAACTGGGAAAAAGAATTGAAAAACCGTGGGGAAAACTTTGCTTCTGAGGAAGGTGCAAGGAGTGTGGGTGGAAATTGGCCAAGCACCGACAGCCGGAAAAGTGTGCTTAAGGCAAACTGTGAAAAAAGAACAGAGGTGAAAAAAGGTCCTTTCTATGCATTTTTGCCATTTCCCATAAAATGGATTAAGTGGGGGAAAGTTTTGATTAAATTTGTATTTCTGACTGAATTTGAATGGCTTCTCATTAGGGGTTTATATTAAAAACTAGAAAACGATGGTTGTTAAATTTACATAAATTAATAAATTGTTTAAAACTAAATTTTCCAATATACTAATTTTAATTCCCTTTCCTTTACAGCTTGCTGTCTGCTAAAAACAAAAGCCAACTGCAACCATTGCTTCCAAGACACAGATTCTAAAATTGCCATAAAACTAAATATATATAAAGCACCTAAATTTAAAGAATTAACAAAATTAACTGCCAAATCGTCGATCCAAATGCGGTCGCTCCAAAGTATGCAGCGGATATTGTGAGCTTTCCGGAACAACGAGAGCTTTGAGCTGTACTCAGCTCTGCTCAAAGCTGCGGCCAGCGGATCCACCAACCGCCCGACGCTCGCGTATAAGTGTTCGAACCCCGGCTGAACAGTTATCATGGACGCTCCAGATGTGGGACGCATTATAAGAGCGCCGGCGAGGCGCAAGCGTAACGATGAACAATTAATGGATAGGGTAAGTCTTGATGACCACAATTGCATTAACCAGCAAATTAGATATAAGAGATTACTAGATATAAGAGAGATCTCGTGATCCACAAAGGATTCGGTTGAATTTAGGATCTCGACAAAAAAGGAAAATGATTAAGAAGGTTTAGTTTACTTACACAAAAAACTCAGCTTATAAAACAATAAATAAAAACCATTACTTGATTCCTTCATTCCTGACACATATTGACTATTAAAAGTGAATTTTAAGTCTCAGGATCTCGGCATCCACATAGGGTTCGGTTATAAAAATTGGTATGTGAACTTTAAAGATCTCCACAATAAAGAAAATTACTTAAAAAGTTTAACTTGCCTATAAGACTCTAAAAATATGCTGCGTATTTTAAAATGGTAATGTTTTTTTTTTTAGTTTTTGTTTAATATAACACCTTTCTTTAATGAAAAGACTGTTGGTACAATATGCATTTGTTGAGACGTCTCCTTTCGCTGCCTTTCATTGAACTCGATCTGCCGATCGTTTGGGGGTTTGAATGGCTCAAAGTCGGTTTCGTTGGTGAGTTTGTTTGTCACCGTCGAATCCCGCTTAAATGAGCGACCGCCTGCAGCGAGTGTGATCCAGTTTCCCAAGCGTTTTTTGTTTATCTTCTTGGCCTGCAGCGGAAAATGGAAAGTTGCTCGCTGCATTCAGCCGAACTTCGCCCACAAACTGCAGCTCTCGAATGGGTTGTGTCATTTATTTTTATATATTTTTCCCGATTGTTATACATTTTTTTTTTCACCCATCTGTCTGAGTTTTGATTAATTTGCTTGCATTCAACAAAAAGTATTTTTACTTTTCAAATGCTGACTGGCCATGAGTTGGCGTTGGGTTTCTATGAAGTTTTGTCTTTTATTTTTTATTTTGGGATTTTTAATTGAAAAATAGTTGATTGAGAAAGTGGCTAAGTCTTTGGAAATAAAGTCTTGAAAATTCGATATATTTTAGTTATCTTCTTATATTTCTTTATAACTTTTTATTAAAAACATATTATTCCAATTCCAAAATGTAGTTATCTTTTAAAACTTTTCTAAATTAAATATAGCAATTAAAATTAAAATTTATTAATAATGACTTGTGGCAAAAAACAAGCACTTGTGCATATCATTCACTTAAAGTTACACCCAGCTAATTAGCATCCACACAAAAACGGCCTTCATCAATCATCTCCCTCGATTGTCATTCCAACGACCCACATTCCGCCCCACACCACCCACCGCCCCACAGTAAATAAGTTCATTAACCATCCACACACACCCAACTCAGGTTCCACAAAGGTAACCCACAATTAAAGACAGCTCGAATTTCACGCAATTACTAAATACAAAACAATTGCATTGTTTAATGTCAAGTTCAATGCACGCAGACAGTTGGACAGGCAGAAGAGCCACCCACAAAAACACCCATCCATCCTCCCACTGAAAATCCTATTAAATAATAAAAATAAATCGAATGCAATTATGAGTGTGAAAAGAGAGGGAAGGGTAAAGATGTGGAAGGAGAAAACTGTAGAGACAAAGAGAAAGAGAGCAAGAGAGGAAAGCTTTCATGTGGTGACCTCTTCCGAAGAAAATGTAATCAAATCTACACTGGAGAAAACTTGGTCGTACAGAAATACATTGTTATTAAAATATTAGTGCCATAAGTGTCATCAACTTTTTATTTGCTTTTTGACTAGATCCAGTTGGGAATTCTAGTGCCACGAAATGCAGGCTTAAATTATCGGTTTATTAGAGATTTTGTTTTAATATTAAATTTTTTCTCTGATATCAGCTGATTGCCAACATTCTCTCTGGAAGAGAGCGAAAAAGTGGGGATCTCTCGTTTCTAACTCTCCGCAAAAAAAGGTTTTCTGTTATTATTTGTCAGCTGTTGCCCCGTTAGTTGCTTTTACTAGCTCGCTCTCTCTGGTAATCGCCGTCTTTCTCTCTCTTGCTTCGAGCTTTGCTCTGCCTGCGCCGCCGACTTTACTGCTGGCGCTGCCTTTAGCTTCGTTTGCTTTGGTCGCCGCCTTTCAGTTACAATTCGTATTCCAATTGGAACGCCGCGATTTCCTCCGTTCTGTGCACTGCTCCTCGGCCCGTCCGCTTTGCGGCTCTCTTCGCGTCGCGGCTGGTTGCATTTGTATTGGTATTTGCAACAGATTCGCATGCAATTTGTTTGTGCAATTCGGAAAATTGTTATGAAAAGTCAATCAACGGAAAATGCAACACGAAAATCCCAAAAAATTAACAACCTGTAAAATAAAAGTAATATTTGCGAGTCTTGTTTGTTGTCGAACAAATTGAATTTGACCCGCTTAAATCTTGTTAAATTACGTTTTTTTTTAGCTTTAGTCTGTGTTTTTTCATGTTTCTAATTTGCCCAAAAACTGCGAAATGACCTTCCAATGCTGCTGTTGTTGTTTGTGTCTCTTTTGTACATTTTCGGTGCGTGTAATTCGGTCGACTAAAAAAAAAAAAAGGAAAAACAGAAGCACACAATAAAAAAAATTTACTGATGACGCTCAGTTTTAATGATCAAAATGACGTTATATAATCTGTGAAAGAAAAACCATTGACATCAAGTGCAAAAAGTAAATAAACAAATAACTCGAGTCAATTTACAGTTGTGGGATTCCTTGGGTTAATTAAATTAAGTGATTAGATCACTGCCAAATATGCAAATAGGAATAAACTGTGAGCTAAATACATTAACAAGCAATGGAAATTGTCAAAGACTTTGCCAAAATGTAGATACAATAATGCACAAAATTTTAAATAAATAAGAGATTTTTATATGGTATTTATTTTTAAATAAATTTAAACTTATCTGTTTGCTTTGACTGCTTAAATTCAGTTTAACTATCAATTAAAATTGGTTTAATATGCACTTTGTATCCATAAAAACTTTTGGATAACATTTTAATATTTCAATTTGATGAATTAAATACACAAATATTATAACCATATTTTGATATCGAATTATAAATGGTTTTTCCTTTAAAAACACGTTACCCATGGCGTATACGTAATTTATCTGCTTTTCATTTTTTATGATACTTCGCAAACGCTTATCACAAAATGCGATATGCTGCTTCGGCAGACCAAAAATAAACAATAAAAATGATAAAAAAAAGATACAAACTGAAACTGAACATTTTGCAAAGCGTAAAAGCGGTCTGAAAATGTCATTTAAAAATGAATTGAGTATCCAAAATTAAACGGTAAAGGCGACAAATAAATAAAAAATACGGGTAACTGTTTGCAGTTTCATTTATTTCCTTTTTTACCTGATAAGATTCGCTCACGTCAACCTAAAAAAAAAGAGTGAAAACCGAATTAATACTTGTTCAGGCAATAAAAAAACAAACAACAACAACCAGCTGAATCGGAATTAAAATAGTAGGAAAAAAGGTGATAAGCAAGTAACAACAAAAATAAAGGGAGGAAACGCAAATTTGTGAGGAGCCAAGGTGATAAAAATAAAGGCAATTAAAGAGCTCAGATATGGGGGGAAAAGAAGAGGAATAAGAGAACAGATGAAAGAGAGAGAGCGGTAAAAATGTTTAACAATTATTGTAAACAATTCGAGGGAGATATACAATTTATTAGAGATTTATAGAAAAGGGTAAAATGTAATTGGCTAAGGAAAATATTAATTTCTAATGCAACGTTATTTCTTTTTCCTTAGGAAAAATATATTTATATTTATTTATATTTATTCTCTATATAAAAAATCTTTCTTTACAAAATCTTGGAAAATATTTGAAAAGATACTTTTGTCAATTAACTTTTCCTGATCAGAGTAAGATCACCTCTTATCTATTTACAAACAAGTCAACATGAAAACCTTTTATTAAACAAGTTTCAAGCGAACCCTTAATTATTTTAAAAATAGAAATTAATATATGGTCAATCATCATCGCTGATATAGAACAAAATATACTTTTATTTACGGTATTTGGAACGTAACCCATTTGGCGGTGACTGTTCGTTCTGTCAACAGCCGCGAGCCGGCAGCTGTTGAATTTAGCTTATTAAATTTCTGTTGTTTTTAGCAAAATGTTTTGTCCCCAATGGCATATTGACATTTACAGTGAAATAAAGTGAGAAGGGGAAAACACACACACACAGCAAATAAAATAAAAACAAAACATAAGGCAAAAAGCAAGCGGATCGTAACGAAACGCTGACCAAAACAAACGGCAAAAACAATGTAATTGTTGAAACGTATGTAAATCGCCGCGTGCACAAAAAAGTTAAACAAAAGGAAAACACCCAACAAAACAAACACACAATACCCAGTGAAAAGGCTAGTGAGAAGTGAGAAAAATTAGTGGAAAATACAGTAGAGGTCGGCCGGGAGGAGTTGAATCTCGCGGAATAATGCGGCATTTAATCATGACCCCGGCGTCGCTGTCGGCATCGACGCCGACGCTTTCCACACTTCATCATCAGCGCATGGCGCTGCAGTCGCAGTCGTCGTCGCAGTCGCCGCTGACGTCGGCGTCACAGTCTCCGTTAACCCCATCGCAGTCATCGTTTTTTGGCTCGCCCAAGTTCCCAGCGAATTACGAGCGCAGCGAAAAAGTGAGTGCAAAAAATAAACAAACGACAAATTCATAAAAAATCCTAAATTCACAGTAAACAGCGAAACAAATTTAGTCGAAGCTGGAAATACCCTTTATTGATATATTAATATTAATAATTTACAATTAATAACAAATTATGGGGGAACACTTTGGAAGATAAAGCTGTATTTAACTATTACTTTATTTACATAAGATAAAAATACATTTCATTTATTAAATTCATTTAATATTTTATTTGTAGTTTGCCTAATAAAATTATATAAACGTAAATTTTGACCAAATTTTAATTAAAAATAATTACAAATTCCTTTTCACCTCCTTGCGAACTTGTGAGATAATTAAAGTACCCTCTACAAGGGCTTGAGTCATAAAAAAATGTGCAAAAATCACGCAGACTCCAAGCAAAGCTTTAAAAAAAAAAAGGAAAACCAGTGACCCCATCATAAATTACTCCATATTGTTCATGAATGAATCCACGAGCACAGCAGCCGCTTGTTTTCCATTAATTATGGCCCCCGCTCTGTCTTTTGTCCCCTATTTTCGTTGTCGTGCATTTTCCACGCGTTCATTTAATTTTTTGATGCAAATGTCCCCTTTGTGGACCAATAAAAGTTCAACATTTTGGGGAGGGTGAGTGAAGTGCAGATTTTCTAGAGGGTAATTCACCAGATGACATTTCAATTTAAGTTTTTCTCCTTGGGGTTATGGTCGAACTTTGTTTTTTGGCCAACAAGAAGTCAAGCAGCATTTGAAGCCATTGTTTTGGGGTCTTTGAAAGTTTTGGTGTTTTGATAAAACAAAAATAAATTAAATAACTTATTGCGCGTGCATTTCTATATATGGGTTTGTTGGGAATTGAATTTAAAAGGACTTCTCAAGGTCTTCAAAAGTGTTATAAATCAAAATAAATTTCATTATTTATAGTGATTTAATTCTTTTTTCCCATTACTTCAAGCATGCCCTTACCCTTTTAACCTTTATTAAGCCAAAATCGTAGCCTAACCCTTAATTATTATCCATGTTCGATTTTCCTCTGCCGCAAGATAACTTTTCCTTTGGTTTGGTAAATCAACGGAAAACGCAACAAAACTTTTGCAAATGTCAGCAGCGCAATTTGCGGCAAACAATTTTCTAATTTGTTTTCCCCTGTGTCGGGGCCCCAGCTAAAAGGAAAAAATGGAAAAAAAAATCGCTAAAACTTTTCTACGTTCGACTTGCGTAATGCGCAATAATTAATCAAGCTGTGAGCCAGGCAGGCATTTTGATTTAACGAGTTTGATGTCTGTTCTGTTGAGTTCAGTTTCAGGTTTCCGCCCCTTTCGGAGGTGCTCCAGTTCAAGGTCGCATCAGGGGATAATCAAACAGCATTTTCACACGCAGTTTACATTTGCCAATTGAGTTTTTGGTAGATTTAACAAAAAATATATTGTCCCGCTGCCTTTCGATTTCATTATCGGCAACTATTTTGCAGCTTAAATACCATTGTTTTTTCCTTGTTTATTATTTGCCTTGAGATGAGATGGAAACTGGGAAAAATCATTTTCACAGCCGCTTTGAGCTTTTTGGAGCAGAAAACATTGGCTCGCGAGGGGGAGTTATTGTTTTTTTTTTCCTGCATTTTCCGTGTATGCAGATGGATGCTTCTATGCTTTTCCCCCTCTTTCTACACGACTGCTGGACATAATTGCCACCCAGCCACGCCCACCACCCGCAGACCACAGGCATTAGCAACAGCAGCAACTACAACAAACAACTTCATTTACAGCCGTAATTGTTTTGGCCCATATGATCCAGCAGCAGGCACTCCACTCCACCCGCCTAGATGTTGCACATTGCTCATACGCCATGTTATCCGCACTGGCTACTTGGCAAGAGATTGAAAGCAAAATGTGTGTGCATCCACTTTTCCTCAACTCGTCTCGATTTTCCTCTTTTTTTCTGTTCTACTTTTCCGCCAGCTAAAAGCTAAAATAAAACCAATGCAAAGTTAGTTGTCTTGCCAGTCTCGTCGACTGTGTTTTCTTCTAATGACCAGCCTCCCAGTTCGCTGGGAAAGTGTTCATCAAGCCTTGTCTTGTCGTTTATCATATTTCGCCATTAGTCGCAAACGCGACTTTCTAACTGCACAGAAAGTAAAGTGTCGCTTGGCGATCTGTAAGCGTTTATCCCAAGCAAAATGCTGCTTTCTTAGCTGGAGTCGTTGTCGGCTTTTCTTCTTTTCTAAATATGGCCTAAACGATTCTCTGTTTATGGCATTCGAACGAACGAACACGAAGTGAAAACTCTGCGGGCAGTCAATGTTTAATCATTCTTATTTAATTTGCTGAGGAATTGATTTGTCAGCTTTTGATGAAAGAAAAAGATAAAAAAAAAGATTAAATGTTTGTCTGAGAAATGGCTGAGATTGTTGGTTGGTGTTTTAAATGGCTTAAACAAGCTTAAGCGGATCACAATTAGCGGGGTTTACTTTTTTTATTGAGTTGTTGCTGAATGGAATAATGTTAATTGAATTAGACAATGTGATTTTAAAAGAGGTAAGACATTAATTAGATTTTTCTTTAGCTTTTCATATTTTCTCAGTCACAGCAAAACATTCAATTAACTTATCATAGGCATATTCTTATAATACCCAATACTTATCTCCAATAGACCTTCAAATACAACTGACATCATGTAATTATTTTGGCAAATGATTGTTTAATGTTTTGCAATGTGGGTGGAACTTATCACGAAGCAAGTGGGCCGCCGATAACACCCAAGTTTGCTTGTGTTTTCCTTGGCAAGATTATAGACACTCTGGTGAATGTAGCAAAACCCAATATAAAAAAAAAAGAAAATAATAGTGGAAAGAGAGTGCAGGTGTCGAAGGAGCGTGGCAACTTAATTAACTCAATTCGTGTTGCCAAATGTCAGGTTATGGCCAGTAGAGCCGTGTTTGGGTTTTCCCATTTTTACGAAACGTTTTCCTTTTTACTTTTTTTTTCGGATGACTTTTGTGAAAGGAACCGGATGCTTTGCAGGCCTTGACTCTTTATCTTTTTTTTCATTCGCGACCAATAAATGATTAATTAAAATGGATTTTACCATTGCAATTGCCGTTGCCGTTGCCGTTTTAATCTCTCTCGCTTCTTTTCCGCTTTCCACTTGGACACTGCAGTGAGAAGTTCTGAGGAAAATCCATGTCCAGTTCAATGGCTGTGAATAGACCATGGTCTTTGTGTGTTTCCACTTCCAGTTTTCAGCCCTACCCAGCGTCATACATCATTTAGCCATACACATATATTATTTCTTTTTCTCGATTTTGTTGGGCTGCAGAAAAAATAACAGAAAACTGTATCAATATGCGGCATATGGATCATGAGTCAGGCCCAGAAAAATACAGAAAACAGCAGCCAGTTTGGATCGGAACGGCTTGTTTTGTGTGCCCCAACCCAAGTTGGCCTCAAAATGTAACAAAATATGCTTACCACATACAGTGGAGACTCGCAATAAAGCCATAGATGCCATCTTAATGGGAGGGACTGGTTGTTATAAGGGAATTTCCTCTTATCAGAATGTCATCGATGAGTTGTGGCAAGAATAGGGTTCTTTACACAATTTTATTTTGATAATGAAAGTGGATTAGGAAAATATTTTGGGAATATGTTTCTTTTTGGGATGTTGTCATCAATATGAATAAAGAAATACTGAAAAGCATTAATGGAAGTGTCATTAAACTATTTCCCAAATGAAATATGTATCAAATTAAGTGCTAAACTCTTTATCCTCCAAAAAGAAAACCCAAAAATATTCTAAATACATTTTATTTCCGTTCTTGTCTTACAATACCCACTGTACTTCCAATTTATATAAATGCACAACTTTGTAGTTGTTTAAAGCTGCTGCTGCCTTGCTTTACCATTTTTTATTTATTTGTCTTTTATGTCGCTGTCGAAGTTTGGCGTTAAAATGCATTTTTCCTACCCAGACAGCACACAGCGAAAAAAAACGTGCGGCTCGTTTAATTGAAAGGCTTTTGGGCAAGCGACAAAAAACACGACGAATATCGAAAGTCAAAGCGACCGCTCCCGGGGTCTTACCACCTCTTTTCCCCACTCGATCTCTAGATTGCAAACTTCAAGATTAGACAATGTCAGCGATTGAAACAATATCCGAGTTTTAATTTATGCCAGAGCTCTGGGCTTCGCCCGGCTTAAGTCTATAAGCCTTTGGTAACCGAACAATGAGTCGGGCTTTAAAGGAAACCACTCACTCAGCGGCCAGAGACCACCACCACCCACTGGAGTCAACCCCAAAATCACCTACGACCTGAAACCCTAACTAGAAGTGGAAATGTATTAGCCTTCTTTGGGTTACCCTAAAAAATATAGGGGATTTCAAAGGACTTGTGTTTGTTTGGGAAATGTGTAAAGAGGCTCAAATAAAATGGAAATATAAATAAAGATTAAATATGTTATAGTTTTTCTTTTAACTAACTTGTTTATCTGGTTTACAAAACATTATAAAGACTCTTATAAAAAATGCTAAATAAAATGCATTGTTTAGATAAAATTGTATTACAACTGATACTTAGTCAAGTTTATGTATGCCTTAAATTAAGTTTAATTTAAATAATTAGAGTAACTTCATCTTCGCTTTTGATTACCTTTTTGCTTTCTGTTCCGATCTCCTTGGGGTTTCTCTCTCCCTTCGTGGCTTAGTGCCTCGACTTGCATTTTGCCTGGGGCGCTAATATATGCTAATCCCCAGTGCGCTTTTGGACCCGCCGACACACCCACGCAAAGGCAATGAAAAGCGCTGTGGAAAAAGCGGAAAACAGCAGACCAGTCTAGGTAGAGTAGCCTTTGCTGCCGTTTTGGGAAAGTCGCTGCCGCCATCGTCTTTCCTTTTACTTTCAACTTTTCCCCAGTTTCCACTGCTCTGGAGCGGCTTTTCGCTGACGAATTTACATCTAGGCTTCGCTCTCCTATTGAAAAATCTGTAAGCCGATATCTATATATGTACATATATATATATATAGCTTTTCTTGGACTAATCTCGTTTGCTAATTTTCGGTGCGGCCATGTGGAAAACTCTTGGCCGCTTGGCCAATCGCCTCAAAGATTGTTTTCCCTTTTTTTCTCGCTTTTCCGAGTGCTCCAAGCGGAGTGTATACAGTATATATGTATGTATATATTCACTCTCGGTACCTTTTTGTGGGAGCAGTCACCCATAGTGGCAGCAGCAGCAGCAGCATTTTCTGGACAGTAATTTCCCAAAGCGAGAGAAAAAGTGTTTGGGCCATTTGCATGATTAATGTTTTTGGCCAGCTCGCAGCGTTCGTTTCAATTTCGGTTTCCTTGGGTTGGGCCCAGTTCAGTTCAGTTGAGTTCAGTTTAGGTCTTGGTCCGTTGGTGCCACTTGGAGTTGTTCAGGAGGCCGTAGGGCGTGCCATCTTTTACTTATTAGCCCGACTATTAAGCCCAATTACCGCTGCACTCACTTAGCTCTGCGGGCGGAGCGTTTCAAGGCTGATGTTTCCGCTCAAGTACATGGGTAGAAGGGGTTGGAGTGGGTAGAAAAAAGTAGGTGGTAGGTGAAAGAAGGTGTCATAAATAAGGCATGGATTTATGGTGCTGAAAGCGAGATTGGATTGTGGCAAGTGGCGTTAGATTTGATATATGAATTATGCAGTAATGACCACCAAAGAGGGTTAAACATGCTCACATTTGAATTAAATATTCATTTAAGTGGTAATTACATTTGGGTTTGACTTTTATGAATGGTTTAAAGGTTCAATTAAAAATTTACTAAGCTAAAGAAAAGTTGGAACAATATTTATATATTTATTTATTGATCACAAATTCTATTTAGAAATTATTTTCTGTTCAAAAGAATAATAAGTGACAACCATTTCTGTGCCTTCATACACAGCAGCTGACATTCCTTTGGCAGAAATTCCTGAATAAATAAAACCCTATCTCAATGGACAACTGCTTCTTGTTCTTGATATGGATACTTGAAACGTTTTGCAGTGAATAAATATTTCATGAATACCTCTCAGAGCCCAGTTAGCCTGCCAATTGACACCCACTTGCCCGAATAGCTCCGGCCATATATCTTATATGGCTGTCAAAGAACTCACGATAGTTTCATGGCCCCGGCAATTTCATGCTCGGGCTCCCAAAAGACAGCGCCGACTGGAACAACATCATCATCGCCATGGCCCTCTCGACAACTTGAAGACCAGAGAACGTGACAAAGGAGGTTGGGCTGTGACAAATCGCCCCAGAGGCTAATTACGAGGGGGCATTATGTGGAGCATACGTACATAAATTTACAGACGGAGAAGGTAACGCACATTTCTTTATTGCATTACCAAATCAACGGGTAAAGCCGGGAACAGTGGCAAAGATCGTCGTCGTGTACCTGTGGCATTAAAATAAGCCAACGGTAAATGGTTGGGTACTCTACTCTAGGTTTTTTTTGTGTCTGGTGCAATTCTATGTGGCCCCACATGATGACCCACACTTGCCCCACTGTAGCCGTAATTCCACTGTGGTTCCACACCTTTCATTAAATGGAAACTGTTGCAGCACGTCGCCGTCGTCGTGTTCAGTTGGTTTTGTTGTGTTGTTTTATTTGATGGCTTCGTTTCCCATGTGTGAACAAAAAGTCAGCCTGGCCATAAAACAATGCAAAACAGTTAGAGCCGCAAATGGGGGGCAGAAGAGAGGGCATTCCTAGATGTGTGACCCATGAAATTATAACAAGTTTCGGAAAGTGTCAATGAACTGAGCCGCATAAACAAGAACTGTGTGATTTAATACAGATTTTTCGTATATAAAGCTACGGTTCGGGGTGGCAATGTCAGTTAAGGCAGCAAAGCGTAACAAACTTTTCTGACCCGAACGAAAACGCATCTCAAGCATGGCGGAGGAAAATCAGGAAAAGCTTAAAAAAAAAGTAAGTTTGCCAACAAGGAAGTGCAAGTAGTTGAAGGCAATAAAAAAGCTATTTATTCTCGGTTTTGTTTCGCAAAAAGAAATATATTATATTTTGCACTATCTATTTCTTTGAGTCGGAAAAACTATTATGCATAATTTATAACTGCTTTGAGGCCTTAGCACTTTTTAAGTATTACTCAATTGGCCATAAATCAAATCCCTCGATTATATAAATTGTTGGTAACCCTTTTCCTGGCACCCTTTATTAGGAAACCCCCAATGCTCCAAGTCTCCCGATCTAAGATTTGCATAATTTGCACTTTGGCATTGAGCACCGGAAAAACGTGACTAGTTTTTTTTTCTTGCTCCGCCAGAATAATTCTTTATAGTCTATACCACTAACTATATCAGAACGGAGCGTGATTTCTTGGGCTTATCGTCATTTATTTATTTTTGGCTCGCAGCTGAATATTTAAATAACCCGACTGCGAGGGAGAGCGAGTGCAGGCAGGTCGGAATGGAATCGAGATCTTTTATTATTTGCGATAAGCCGTCAGGGTTTAGATATGAGTTGGCTAGCCAGGGGGATGACTTAACTATTTATTTTTAAAATGTTTGCAAAATTCATAAGCGGGGCCAACGTGTGGTATACGTAATGTGAGTTGATTTGATTTGTTTATTTTATAAGGAGTGGATTTTATAATGCGTAAAAATAAGTCTTTCTATAGAGATAATACGTTTCAAAATACAACAAAAATTAAACCAGTTAACTTAAGCTTCTGATTCTGTTGAATTATGAATACTTACTCTTGTATTGGTTAAATAAAATTGATAATTTTAAATATTAAACCATTTCCTTATTATAAATGTCTCAAAACAGTTTAATTATTAACCCTTAAACTTTTCTTATACCCACTTTATGCTAGCGTTTAGTTATAATCGCACCAGCCCAGCATCTTGGAAGAATCAATCAAAACGACCCTTCAGCCATTTCACATTCTCCACTCAACTCCGCCCCCTTGAGGGCCACTTGTCAGTTTGACAGTTTTACCAGGTTTAAGTCAGTGTCGGGACCCTTCACACACTTTGTTAAAGCCGCCAAATTGATGGCTGAAATATATTTTGTAACCGCTTCTCTTGCCCAATCCGACAGATTGAAAACTTGACTTGGCTTAATTTTTTCTCTCTTTCTCCACAATTTCACTGCGTCTCTCTTACGAGTTTTATGCAATCGCTGAAAATGCTGGGGGAAAAAAGGGTGGAGGTAGGTGGCGGGGTCTTGTTTTTGGCACGTCTTGGCATTTTCCTTTTGGCGTCGAACATTAACCGCACCGTGAAAACGTAGTTAACACTTTTCACTGGCCTGGGCCGTCTGTCTCCTTCTGGCTGTCATTCAGACCACATGCGAGAGTTGAGCAAGAGCAATTTTTAAAATGCAGTAAGCATGAGGTTGTTCTCGTTTTGCTTTTTATTTTCTTTTATTTTGTTTACTGCCCCGTTGTGCATTTTAATTTCAGCTGAAGCCGGCCGGCAAAATATTCAATTGTTTTGTCGCCCGTAGACAAATAAATTTATCAAAAGTTTAGAATCTAAAAGTTGTAGGCTGACTGACGGAGTGTCTGTCTCTGGTTTTGTTTCTTTTTTTTTGTTTTTTTTGTTCCACATTTCGACACGCGCAATTACATTTGTTTCAGCCCACTAACAGCATTTGTTTTGGTTCTTTTTTTTTAGAGTTTTTGTTGTATTATTCTACATAGTTTGTTTAGTTTTTGCTTTGTGGCCGTACTTAAACTTGATTTGTGGCAGTCAATGCGCATTTGGAATCGGCAAAAAACGTTTGAAGTGTGCGATATGCGAGAATGTTGTCTGGCCGGCTCAAAAGTGGCAAAAAAGATGTCAAATTTGCCTAAAAACCTGTGTGCCAATGTGTTTAAACATTCGGCATAAATATAGGTACGATAAGTGTGTAAACAAATGGGAGGTATTAGGGTATAAAATATATGCTATTGGTTAGATTAAGGCTTAAGGATATTCATATAATAATATCTAACATTTATCCTTTAATTTTACTTTGAAATATAATATTTAAGCTTGTTATAGTTTTCCGATTGTTTTACATAAATTAAACCTTACTCCATTTAATTAAAATAAATATTCCATCATTTTAAAGTTCAATTTCAACACCTTTCCTGTGCTTTATTCTCCAGTTTTTGTCTTCTTTCTTTCATTTTTTTTTGTTATATACATATACAACCCACATGATTAGCAAATTGATTGATGGATGGGCCGGGCACTCCTAAATGCTTTTGTTCTGTTACCTTAACATGTTCAGATACAGATACTGTATCTCACGGAGCTACCGAAAAGCTCAACGAAATTTATACGAAAACAATTTCTGGGCCCACACTTTTGTGGGGTTTGTTTCATTTTTTGACAGATTGACTTTCTCAGGCGGGCAAAAGGTTAAGTGAAGATAAGATGTTCAACTCATTTGCATTTTGTACATTTTGTACGATGATAATATAGTGTTTATCTTTCTATCAAACCATTAGCTTCTCGACGCCCACCACTTAGAGTGGGAAAGTTTGTGTATATTTTCTCCAGACTCTGCAGTATTTTCAAGACAATTTGTCAGCCACCTTGAGTTGGATAATTTATACCTCTTCCGATATCGTTTTTCTGCCAAGTCAACAGGTTGATTTATTAATTAGACCGGCAACCAAGTCGGGAATTCGTTGAAACTCAATTTAAGTTGACTTTTAGTGATTTTTCAGGTTTTTGTTTTGGCTTTGCAAATTCATTTCTAATGAGATTTACTCGGTGCCGAGACGCAAAAAGCTTTTTGCTGTCTCAGCAGCAGATGATGTCAGTTTCGCGAGTTGTTCTCTACTTGGCTGAATTTGTTTTTCTTTTACCTTTTGGCTCTGACTCCGGCTTAAGCTCAATTGCGTGCCAACGGAATCATAAATAAAACATTTTCCAACTGCGATCTGAGCTTTCTATTAACCGTTTTGCTGGATGTCCAGCGGCTTGTGTTGGATCATAAATCAAAATTATACTTCTATTATTCGTTTGGGGTTAACCGACGGGTTGGCATTCAATTTTCAACTGGAGTTAATTGATTTTTCAAAGTTTCCTTTCGGTGCTTTCCTGTCAACGATTTCCCACTCTGCTGACCTGCCACTTTGCATTTACCTGGTAGTCATGTACGACCCCAAAAAAAAATCCGTAGATTGTTTAACAAGCTGTAAAAATAATCACAACAACCATAACAATTTGCTGGAACGCCCACTCGAATGCAGAAAAGTCGAAAAGAGAGCTGCCTGCAGCTTGCTTAACCCGCACCTGGCACATGTAAATTGCGAATTGCCAATTGAGGTTGCTAAATCTTGTTGTTTATGGCTCATTGAAGAATTGGTAACTCGATCCCGAATCTTTCTCTGCCATCTCTTCTGACCCAGATGAGTAATCAGTTTATATGCCACGATCTGTGTTTATCTAGGCCTGACATTTCTGATGTCTCCCTTCTCTTGTCTTTCAGAGTTTGCATAGATTTAAAGTGTGTCTTCTGTTCCCAATGTGTGTGGTCTTTGATTATTTAACTCTGAAAGTGTGATGGGTATACAGGTTTGACTTGCGTTCGTCAAGACATATACATCTCTTTTTAGAGGTTGTCTAAATAAAGGCTAGGCTTTGGTTTAAGTTTAATGGAATTTTGTCTAGGAAATTATTAATAAATAATTTAAAAATCTATAATTATATTGTATACTTTTGGGATCTATTACAAATAGAAAATAATGTAAGCTTCTTAAAAATAAATTAAGTAAATAAATAAAACACTAAGAAAAGGTTTACATTTCCTTAAGGTACATCAACGTGTCGTATACGTAATATTTCCACAAACAATTTTATCAGTCAATGATATCACTTTATTTATATCCTCATAGATTGTCAACAAATCTTAATGGCTTAATAGCTCAATAAGCTTCTGTCTCATTGTTTATTTATAAAAAGAATCTAAAAATGATTTCACAATGCTTAAATTTGAGTTATTAAATTATAATAACTTCCTCTGCCACTTTAGTTTCTATTTATAAAGTCGTAAAAATTACGCAAATAAAAATTATAATTAATAAACCAAGACAAGTCCCCATTCAAGTTGGTCATTCAGTCACTCGTTCACTTTGCCAAAAATGTCTGGGTGTGAATTTCGTAGCCTTTTAATGAGCTCAGGAAATCGTCGCCTTGAAATTAAAAGATAAATAGAAGAAAAACAACTTGAGCTAAGCACGCAGAAAATCTTGGCACACAAAAAAAATGCTAAATTAGACTTTACCATAATTTACCAAGTAATTTTTTTTTTGTGTGCGATATAATTTAGTCTGCCGCCTGTCATAAGTATAAAGTACAAGGAATGTAGTAGATATTCAGCTCTGTTTTCAGTTTTTTTTTATGGCAAACAAAGAAGCAACTTAATTGAGCTGAGGCGTTGGCAAGAATAAGAGAAACGTCTAGAATTGGTCAAGAAATATTTATTATAATTTATAGCTAGTTAAAGACTTCAAGTGAAACTTGTAATGCTCTTTATAAAATATTGTTGAAAATCCATTTAAGTTAGAACATTTTAAAAATTAATTAAACATTTAAAAATACCATATATATCTACCTCACAGAGTGCAAAATATTATTTAAACATGTGGGCTGATTTTGGCATCTGGCTGAGTTTTAAATTTATGAAATGCCGGAAATGCTATATCAATCTCTTCAATGCTTTTGCCGACTTTTAATCAAATTATAAGTAATATCATAAAGCCATTTTAATACCACAAAATTAAGTACTTAATATTTATCACCCCAAAGAAATTATGCAGAAAACTGCATAGCTAAAAAAATAGAAAAAAAACAACTGTGGGCAGATTTTGGGGGCTGGCAGCTGACAGACTGACACTTGTTATTAGAGCCAACACTTTTCGCTTGGGTGTACACGCCTGTACATATATATTTTTCTTTACATTTGCTGCAGGTTGTCAAATTGTAGCAATTTGGTTAAGTGCGTTGCAACCGCTGCGGCTCCTGAGATTTTTTTTTAAATTTTTTTTCGCTTGGCATATGGACTCTGTCTCTCTTCTGCCCCTTGAAAACCGAACGTAACTCATATGTCTGTGGGCGTCTCTCGTCGGCTCAATTTGAAACGCATTTTTTTCGAGTGGTTTTCACAACAACAACCACAAACATGTTGAACTCCTCTGCAGCATTTAGCAGTACATAAAAATGAAGCACAACAGCAAGAGGGGAAAAAAATGGAATATATAAAAATTCACCACTCTCTATATAATTAAATCTTTAAATGCATTTTGTGACCACACGAAATTGATAATTTTTTTTTGGTTTTGGGAATTATGTAATCAATATCTTGAATGGGGCCATCCAGTTGTAATGGGTTAAGTGTTGGCTGGGAAATTGATATTCAAAAGCCATAAGAAAACGGCCACAAATGAAGTGAGATAATGAGGGTTAAGATGAGCAGGTCAATATGGTCATGGTTGGTAACCTGAGATGAATGATTTCACGATGATATATATACGGATTATAAAAGGCAAATGTAGTCAAAATCAATTCAATTTGGTAATATTTACAAGGGGGAGTGCTACCTGAATAAATTGAAAAAGTAAAGTAAAAACATATTATTTAATATTATTAATAATATAGTTCGAGTTAATGAGAAGTGGGGAAATATTAGGCATAAATTAATGAGAAAAGAAAGTCTCATTTACTTAGAAATTTCATGAGAACAAATTCTACTATCAAAACCAAAAATTCCCCCACATCTACCCATAGTAATAGACCACTAAAAGCCACGCATTACCATACCATCATCTTCAATTTAAGCCAGCAGCATTCACTTAGCCATTCAAATCACAGATTTGTCTGTCAATTAAATGAGGCTTACAGCAAAAGCGTTTTAAGCTCCATCTCGGAAGTTGTGCCATATAATTAACACTTATAATCGACCGAAATAAAAAGAGACTTTCAACTCTATAGCCTCTCTCTCTCTCTGTCTTTGCTCTGAACTCTCGAATTACTTGCACAAATAGCAATCATTAGACAAATTGCGCGGCCATTACAAAGTGCACTACGTGCCACCAACAGCCGGCAATAAAAGCAGAGACAACAACAGGCCCGAAAAAGCCTCTTAACTAACACTAATGCTTGATTAAACTTTCAAATCAACTAAAGCCGCCGAAGATGCAGTATCCGACATTTCCCCTCCAGCCGAGACACTCCCCCTTTTTTTTTTTTAGTTTTTTGGAGTTTAAAATTCAAGAGGCCGACAAGCTGGCAGCATCTTTCATCAACTTTGACACCCCAGAGTAACCTGGCCCCTAAAATATTTTCTTCCTACTTTCCATGCGCTCTTTTTCCCCGTTTTTCTTTTTCGGTTGGGTTGGAACGTTTTCCGCCTTGCAAAATTTATGGCCAGATTTTCCCAGAGTTTCCAAAGCAAGCGCCGAGAGCCATCACGCTTGTCACGTAGTTCAAGTGGTGCGCCAGTAAATTGCAACGCTTTATTATTGAATTATGTTTCATATTTTATTTAACTATTTCTCGCCGCTATTTTCCCGCAACACCCCACATCATTAGACAGCGATTTGGCCGTTGCTTTATGGGTTTATTGAATTCGAATTAATTGTGGAACACGCCGTTTGATGGTCGTCAGGATTGCAGTCTATTGCTGCAAATCTGTGCAATTAATCAAAAATTGTCGGCTTCGGCGTGATTGGCGTAGATAGCCGAGATCTGTACAGATTTTTGAGCTTACCTCATCGCGAGCTTTTTTAATACGACCTGCCGAGAGTGATATTGACAGATTGACAAACTGCGCATGCGCCACACCAGATTCGATTGAGTGGGTTTATTGGAGCGCTGATTGAACCGATCGACAGATGGGATTGAAATGTTGAGCGGTTTTTGGAGTGATCGATCGTTTGGCTTGGGTATTATAGAGTGAGATGTGAATTAAGTGTTGTATTTGCAAATATTTTGCAGATTAAAATGCAATCTGAGAACGGTAGAAGATTGAGGAAGAAATACTTAACTTTATGCTCTCCTTTAAATATTTCTAATTAACCCTTAAATAATAAACGTTATTCTTATTGTGGAGCCTACTTTAGGTAACTGATTTTAAATTCCCAGCAGTAATATATTTCTATTTCCTTTAATACAATCTCAACCATCAGGCCAATTAGGTAATTGTTATAAACAATTTAAACTAATAACTCCCTATCCTCCCTGGGGCTGTCTTGTCTTTAACCCACAAAGAACCGATAGATCTAATCTGCGACGCCCAGAACGAACAATGTGCCAATAAATCATAATAATTATTGATTATATAGTTGTTGCCCACACAAATCAAATCGAACAAAGGCTTCATTTCCAGCATTGGTCAGGCTCGAACAAAAGTAATTCGATTGGTAATTTGCATTACAAAAACTATTTGAAAATTGTACAATTGTACGTAGAGTACAATCCGAAAATGACAATGAGGCAAAAAAGGTATTTTAATTACAAAGAGCAAGAAGGCGGGAAGGCAAAGGCAGGCGATAAATAGCTCGCTGCCGTAGTGACTGTGAATGGATAGTTTGTAATTCCAGTGCAGAGTCCAGCCATTTTTCACGGCACAAATCAAAGTAAAAGAGGCAGTCAAGTGGCACAGCAGCAAGCACCAACAGATGCACTAAGAAAAAAAATTAGGGATATCTTCAACAAAGTTTTATTACCTTAACTAGGATTATATTTTAAAACTATAAATATCTAGTGAGTTTTTAAATTATATTTTATTGAAAAGCTTGAAGGAGTATTATTAGTAAACGACTTAAAGATTGGTTAAAAAAATACTCAGCAATTAAAACTAAAAAAATATAGATTTCTTCCCACTTAAAAGCCATATTTTTTTTACTGTGTAACTGCTAGTAGCAACAGCAGCAGAAACAATGAGCAGTCTGCATTCATTTGAATATGCGGCGCATGCAGGCGGACCCACAGATGCCTCCTGCACCCCCGGGAAACCCCCTGAATGCCCCCCCGTGAAAAACCTCTCTTTCCGTCACCATCTATATCTATCTGCCTAGCATCTGTCAGAGCAAGTCGCCTGTAACTTTCCCCCATAAACAAGCAGTGAACTGCGACTTGGCCATGGCACAAGATAAAGAAATTGGCTGCACATTTTCGGATCACATGGGACTATATATACAGAGAAGAGGGGAATAATAAAAGGTGTCTGTCAACTATATTTTTTTTTTTCAGTGTGTTTTCCTTTTCTTTGTTTGTTTGTTTGTTTGTCAATCTGTCGGTCGCCGGTGCAGTGCGTTTCGAGCTTGAATTTTTTTTTGGATCGGTTTTAGTTTGGTTTTTCAGCCTCTGTCTGTCTTTTTTTCCCCTCCTCCTCTGATGCCTGATTATTTCACTTGATTTGTGTTATGCAAATTGATTTTCTTTTCTCTCGTCTCTGTTGTTGTTTGCCGAGTGTGTGTCTTGTGTGTTTGTGTGCTTAGTGAGTTGTTTATGGAAAGGTAGCTACCTTTTTGATTGGCCTTTGTGCAATAGTTAAGCTTATGATTGCACTTGAATCAAAATTCACGAAGCCAATAGTTTATTTGTGGCGACAGATGATAAGAGAGTGTGTGGGGTTCAGTTTAACAGATTGTTTACCTTATGTTATTGATTTTAATAATATTTGGTGAGTTTAAATCAAATTTGTTAGGTTTTTAGAATTGTTGGTAAAAGAAAGAAAAGCCAGTTTTAGTTTATTATAATGTTTTAAAATATCTTAAAGCTGTAACAAATGTTTAAAGTGTGATCGATGATCTGATTTATAATTTAATTCATTTAATTTACTTGAATTAAGTATCTAATATATATTTCCAGTTCAATTCAATTGTAAAGCCAATTGTCATAACTCATAAACTACAATAATTCGCATATTTTTTGAATTTTCTGCATAAATTTAGTGCAAAATTCTATGGCTTTATTTAGCCATTGCCACAGTGACGACTGCATCTTGACCAAAAGAGCAGCCCAAACAAACAATGCAGTCGTCTATCTGTATCTGCATCTATATCTGCATTTGTATCTGCATCTGTATCCGCAGCTAACTATCTGCGATGGATAATGGTAAATGGGTTCCACATGGCTGAACCGATACACTCTCATTGTAATCTCGGTTTCTACTGTTGATTTGCCTAATTTCGGTTTAGGAGCTCTTGGAGGGCGCAGCGTGGACGAACGCCCACGATTCCGTAATTCCGTATGGAAAACGCTACCATTTACGATTTGCCCCGCCGAGAATTTATTGCAATCGGTGGGCAGTGCAGACAGACCAGACCGTTCAGATGCTATAATAACTTTCCACTGGCCGGCCAATTGCTGAATATTAAATAATTAAAGCAATCGGATCGTGGGTGCCAAAAGTAGCGGCCATTGATTAATTGTTTTAGCGTGTTTTAGGCTCAAAACCAACCCCATTTCTATAATAAGTTGCAGCGTTTCTGAGGTAGTTTTGCTTTATTATTCGCGTGCTAGAACAGCGATCGCTATTTTGGAGCTCGGGGCCAAACGTGTTTCGCCGTCTCTTTGGTGGAATATGCAAATTAATGAGCGGTCGAGCCAAGAGCTTGAGGTTGCGCGAATGGGGATTGAGTATCTAACAGATACGTGTGCGTGTCGCTCAAATACTCAATCGGACAGGTCTCGAACGAGCGTTTGTTTTCCTCTCCTTCTCACATATCTCTCGCCATATCTCAAGCTCTCTCAATATCATCGGCGTCGTGGTAGCTCTGAAATCGCTGAAATCTCGCCAGTTTCATTTGAGCCGCGCTAAAAAACGATACGCGACAACGGCTGACACAAAAAAAAATACAACAAATAACGATAATAACAACAACGGAAAAATAAATATAAAAATCCAACAAACAAACGACCAGCAATTTTTTGAATAATTATAAGGCAACGTTTTGGTTGTCGTAAAAAGAAATTAGCAAGCAAGCCAGCGAAAAACGTGCAACGAATACGTGCAAAAATACACCCAAGGAAATTTTGGGAAAAAATTTAAAATAATTATAATAGTTGTGTGTGAAAAGTGGTGGTAAAATATAAGTCGGCGAAACGAAAGAGCTGAGATAAAATAGAAGCCGCAACGAATTTTCAATAAAACGGCACTGAAAGATACAACGAACCAACCCGAACAGCAGTCACAAAAAAGAACAACCAACACGACCTTGACAAAGTCGCAGATACAAAAACAAAACAAGACAAATGCTACAAAGACTAGTCATAAAGAAAGAGCCGAAAAGCAACGAATAAACTGTACATGAAGCAGTTATATACAAGCCGAAAACCCGAGAATATAAAGTATTATTTAAAGTGTATTATTAATTATAAACGAAATCACTACGCCCCCAAAAAAAAAACAATTACGAATTTATAGCCTTTAGGTTTTTGTTTAGTGGGCGTCTGTGTCTCAAATGTGCCATAAAATAAATAAAGATAACGAAGAAGCCAGAGATTCGCAATTAACCAAATAAGTGTACGTACGAGGAATGCTTTGGCTGTCCTCAAGGACGAGCGAAAAGATTGTGAAATGTTCGCCCCCCGAAACTCGTCGCCAGTTGCCATTTATGGCAAGGAGGATGTGGCCGCCTATGAGGTAAAGGTCGTCCACTTACCACTTACCACTTACCAAGACGGAACGGAATCGATTCCACCAACAAACCGACTCAACTTTCATTTGCCTCGGTTAGAAAGCAAAGCCAGCTCAAGCGAGTTCTTGCCGGCTTTCCACCACACACCATTTCCACTTTTGCATATTGGCCAGAGCAGCACATCCGTTTGGGATTTGGCTGTGGATATGGATATGGCTATAATCACATATATATATCCACGGTACAGATTTCTACCCACTCGGACTCTACCGTTTCATGATTCATTTCGCTGCGGGCTTTTGTCTCCGCACTTGTAATGGATTTTTGTGGTTATTTTTTTCTCCGGCATAAATATTCTATTTGAGCTTGGATTGCTGCTGCCTGCCCCGGGGTAATTATAGGCAATTAGCTAATGTCGGCAGCTTCTAACAGTTGCAGGAATCTCAATTGAATATGCCAAGGAAAGAGTTGCGTTTTAGATTTAGCAAAAAAATCACAAAAAGTTCGCCTTTATTCGATTTTTGTTCTATTGAAAATTTCTTGGCTTTGGCTTGGATTTTTGGCTTGTTTTCATAGTCATAAAAATGTGGCTCACGTAAGCGCCTTCAAGATACAAACGTATCTGGAAGGTATATTGAGCTGCTATTTATATCTACAGTGTGACTTCTACAGAGAGAAAAGATGACTTTAAAGATAAAGCTAAAATGTATTACTAAGACAGAGATGAAGGAAAGAATCTATAGACAATTTAATTTATTTAGCAAATTGTGTTTATATTTTATTCTCAATACAAACTAAAATCTATTTAGTTACTACCCTTGACTACATTGTACTGAACCTGCACTGTAATTTTCCTTCTTCTCGTTTTATTTATTTTATTTTTTTTTGCATTGTTATGAGGGCCATGTACGTTAAGCCGATGAAAGCCAATTGGAAATGCACAAAACGTGTTACGGGCAACCGAATAACAAAACAAAAACATAGAAGCATACAAACAATATTCTATTTGCTAACAAAAAACACAGAAAAAATGTGCAGACCACAAGCCAAAAAGTCAACATAAGTCTAATTAATATTCATTTAATAAAGCCACACTCAAAAGTCTTTGACTTATCGGCATTTCAATAATTCATGCCCGAATTATGCAAGAAATTCTTAATGGAAATCTTTTCCTGCTCGGCTATTTATTTATTGATTAAACTGGTAGGCAATTAAGACTTGCCTTTGTTTAAGGCGCCAGCTGGGTTTTGGCTGCTGGAGTGTAACCAAACTAATAATTTGCGGCATGCCATGTTTTCCCCGGAGGAGCAGAGGCAGAGTCTTGATTGGAGTAAATATAATTATAATTATTTATGAACATGTTCAATTATAAATATTAATAAAGTAATGCAGAGAGATGGAACCCCATTTAGTTGTAGCTACAACTTAATTTCCTCATTTTGCAGTCTGGTTTCGGTTCTCACTGAAGAAGGCTTTCAATTTGCATAAATTTCTGTATTCTTTCTGAGGCCTGAATTTATTCGTGATTTCTGGTGGCCTTAAGATATACATTTTCATTGCGTGATTTTCGGTTGACACCTGTCTGCTGGAAATATTTGAGCTTATTTGTGGCCTTTTTCGCTCGAATTGTGGGCAGCAGAAATCCGTAAATACTGTGGGTTGGGTATTTAGAATTTGGCCAACAATTGCAGCCAACAGCTGCGTGCATTGAACCTGGCCAAAACGATAAACAGAGGCTCTGGTGCCGCAGTGACTGAGTGACTCGATCATTAAGTCGGAAATTTCATTAACAAAGTCCGGGCATTGGGCCAAAAGCCACTTGACCGAAAAGTGATTTGCCTCGGGGGCCAAAAAAACTCCCTCCACCGCCGCCGTCGCTTCTTGGCCAATTTACTGTTTGTCTGGTCATGGCCAAGATTTCGTCACCCGACGGGCAGCCAGTGGTGCCGGGCGTTAAATAATAATTAATTATCAGTTAACTGCCGCATCTGTCACACAAAATGGAAATTTGAGTATCGAAGTTATTTTTCTCCGCTGGACATAAATTTCGCTACTACACCAAATAGGTAACCAAAGAATGTGGCTTTGTTTGGGCTAGTTTTTTTGTGCGCAGCCTTTGTATTTGGCAACTCCCAAATTAAGCTTTGATGAATGGCGTGTGTTGACTTCCGTTTGAACAGCACAACAAAAAAATACATAAAATTGGTAAATGTGTAAAATAAATGGAATACAAAATATAGGTACCTTCGGACTACCTACGGCAGCTGTTTATAAAAAATAAATTTAAAAGAAATACATATTCCATGACAGGGGAATTTTTGAACAAAGCTTGATTGATTTTTCTTTGTTTAATACTTAAAAAAACATCCACAGAACAATAGAAAAATAAACTACATATTTTTTGTTTGATATAAGCAAATAAATCGGGAAAGTTGTTAAAATAATATGAATTTATATCAGTTAAATTAACACTAGTAAACGTAAAAAAAAGGCATATAAAAACATAACAAATTAATGAAACTCAACGAATCTTGTATCCATTTAAATTCCCATTTTATAGCTACTATTTTCTAATAAATAAATAAATCTCTTCAAATTAAAACTACAAAAATTCCATTAGTTTTTTTCTACAGCAGAAGCTCTGCCTAATTATCATTTCAAAACGAATTAAGTCCCAGCAGTTGCAATCAAAGCTCACGGATTTGGTTGCGCATACGCCCCGTAATTGCTCCCTCGATCTCGCTCCCACTCCATCACCCTCTCTCTCTCTCTCTCTCACTCTCTCGAATTTTTATAATTTTCTAGTCAAACGAAATCGATTCCAGTTGGTCATGATTCGGGGGAAGCTTTGATTATCATTTTTCAGTCATGGTTAGCATATTTTCATTGTTGCCATATTTTAGTCATGCTCAGAAAATTTGTTTACAATTTCACGGCAAAAATTGTTGTCATTAAAAATGCAAATATGCGGGAGGGGAACAAGAGATAGAGCACCTACTTAGAGAGAGAGACAGCAGAGATCGGAAACCGGTTCCATAGATCGACCTTATGCATTAAAATATAGATTTTAAAGGCTGCTGCTGCGTTGGTGTCGCTTGATATTCGCTTAAGTGAAACAAGCCAATAAAATAATTCTCGTAGTAAACAAACGCTGGCTGGAAGTCAGTCTCTTTCGGTTCTCCCTCGTTTT
The DNA here is from genome assembly GCF_030179895.1 of Drosophila kikkawai. Taxonomy (NCBI): domain Eukaryota; kingdom Metazoa; phylum Arthropoda; class Insecta; order Diptera; family Drosophilidae; genus Drosophila; species Drosophila kikkawai. The sequence goes on from NC_091728.1 coordinate 5,634,341, forward strand.
TAATTCTCGCCTGCGCCACTTGGCTTTTGTATATTTTTGAGATGATCTCAGCTGGAATGTATTCGGTTACTTTGTATCTCAGAGTCCGTCCGAGCTTGCGATTTGGATTTGCGACGCAGAAATAATCAAGCATCTTTTGGATGCTCTTTGCATGCCAAAGTTGACAGAAGTTGTCTCGCGGTTCGCCCACTGTTTGGTTCTGATTTACGTCCGTCTATATATCGATATTGCCAATGCGGTAGTGCGGCTCAAACACACACTTTGTTGACTTGCACTTCCTCTTCACTTTGCTGTTTATTGTTGTTTACTGTGGAAAAGGCACCTGTTCTATACACCTAATTGTTTTAGTTTTGTTTTTATGGCTTTTTTTCTTATTAATAACTCATGGGTTAGTTGCTTGGGCAAGATCAAGGTGAAGCTCAAGTAAGGCGTAACGAGCGGCTTGTGAATACAAAGAGCAATATTTATTTAAGGCTTTAATGAATGAAATCATTAGGGTTCTTTGGGTAACAAGCTATTGTGCAGGTTTTTAATGTTTTTTGAACGTGTTTAAATATAAATTTACTAAAAGTTTTAAAGGAAATGTAATGATTTATATTTATTTAAAGCTGTGAAATAAATTTCCTCTTTTTTACTTAGTTCTACATTAATTTATCTTATATTTTATGATGCTTTCTCCATATGTTTTGTAATTAATTTAAATTTTTTTATAAACACAATAAACTGCCAGCTTTCACCCCTTGTGGGGAAATATAAAAATCCGCCATAGCTTGTCAATATATATGCCATAAATGAAAAACGTACAGCAATCATTGGAAAATCATGTTAACATGCTGAGGCAATTTCTGTTGTTTATGTTTATGTAAATGGCAAAAGGCTGGGCTCCATATGTAAACACACGGCAACGACATGATAAATGTGCGAATTGTGTGCGTTAACAATTCACACAGCAAGTTATCCTCGTTTAGTTTTTTATTTTCTTAGGCAAATATTATGAACGATGACCTTGCTGGAAGTAAAACACGAAATAAGCTGACATGATGTAATATCTAATGGCATGATATTCTTTTTCTTTTTTTTTCTTGCAGATAAAACTCAAAAAAGTCCTGGGCCTGACTGTGTGCAGCAATGCGGCTTTGGATGTGTCCCCAGTCAGCGGCCTGCTGGCCTATCCAGCTGGGTAAGTTCCATATACACACTATATACTATATATACCTGGTTTATATATCAAGCTGTGTCGGCAAAAGGAAACCATCACAAGAGTCATGTTGTGGGATCCCATTTCTGTTAAAGTTTCTGCTTTAAGCCTGCCCCCGAAAATAAATCGCAATGAAAATCGTTGATTAAATCTCTTCTCAACTGTCACACATGGCTGAGTTTTTCCATCTCGTCGCCAGAAAATATGACTGAAAATTCGTGACAGCTGAGAGAGGAAATGGTAGTGGAAAAAATGTGACATAATGTCAGCTACTTGCACATTTAATGTTGAATGCAAGTGCCTGATGATTTGCATATGCCACGGAATATTTACTTTGGTGCTTACCCGGCGTATACGTAATAAGCTTAAGGATTATAATTATCATTATCAATGACAGATTGTTTAAACGAAAGCAACAGGAAATGTTTATATTCAATGATGGTTGTCAAGTGAAAATCCAAGTTAATTTTCAATTTATTTTATCCTTTTGAATATTTTCTGACACTTTTAAATCCCGTTTCTTTATCCTGCCAACATTTCAATGAAAGCGAATTAAGCCAAGGAACTCTACTAATTATGTGCATTAACAAAAAGTGCATATTTACGCTAGCACTGCACAGCAAAAGTTTCCTTCTTTTTTGTATTATTTTATTCTTGGCTCACACACATGTGTGTGCAAAGGCCATTTGTAGGCATGAATAAATAGCAAATGCTGGTGAGAGTTTTTTTCAGGCTTGATAACGAGCATTAAATGCACTTCAATGGAAATCAAGAGTTCAAAAAGATTTTAAAACATTTAAGAGAGAAGAATAATTGCACAAAGTAATTATATAAATTTTTATAAACCCATTTAATTTCTTCACATAATTTTTAAAAGAATAATAAACCCTCTACCAAATTCCACTATACCCCATCTGAAAGTGTATAACCCTAAGTGAAAGATGTGGGCGTGATGCGCTCATTAACCGAGCAACAGTAGCAACAACTGAAAATGAAACCGGGAGGAGGCAGCTTAATAATGAGCTTTGCAGGCAGTTGGCTTCTGGCACCAGAGGGTTAAGCGGAGGCACGGAACTACTGGTTGAAGGTGGCGGGGCGGAAAGAAGCTGGCAGACTGGCAAAGGAAATGAAACTGAACTGGGCAGGACCTACATCCTTGGGCATTTTAAATGCGAAGCAAACTGCCTGTCTTGGTCAAGGACGTCCTTAAATGGTTTGGGACCAGCAGTTATATGCGATGGAGTGGGCGGAAACTGTTTACATGCTTGGCTATAACTGCTGACAATGACAATGCAATGAATTTGGGGATCGTGACTAAAAGTTAAGAACCATAAAAAGTCGGGCATACAATAATAATTCGATATAATATGAAGATGTGTGAGAAGAGATTATATACATAATAAGCAGTCTTATTAAACATTTTAAAGTTATATCGCTACAAGAATTTATAATTATAAAAATTTCGTATAAAAATAAATAGAATCAATATAAATTTCGTAGTATTTGTATGTTTTTTTACGTTTTCTTTAATCAGTAAAATTCTATATATATTTTGTGTGTCGATAAAAGCCTTTGAAAGAAACATAAAGTTTCGTTCGTAGAATTAAATCTCATTCTCAGAATTGTATTTAACTTGGCATTGAATCACTTGAATCACCACAGAAACCAGATATTCTTTGAAATATTAACAAAAAACCAATAACAAATTGCCAACATTTGGTTAAGCAATAACAGTTGTGATTCTTATTATTTTTTTTTCTTGAACAATTTAACAAATTGATTTGAGTAGAAAACAAGAAAGAAAGCTAACTTTGGCCAGCCAAAGTTTGTATACCCTTGCAGGTAACAATTAAAATATATCAAAACTAAGCCAAAAATGCATTAATTTCGATTCGGAAAGCAGTTTTGTGTTAGTTTTCATTAATTTATAAAAACTTCATACCAAATTTAAAATTTTAAGAAATAAAAATTTTTTGCCATTTTTGCTAATTTTAATGATGTAACCCCTTATCAAATTTCGCAAAAATGGCCAAAAAATCGATTTCTTCCGGACATGTCTAGAAAGATTCCCCTGTTGATGCTGATCAAGAATATATATACTTTATAGGGTCGAAAATGATTCCTTGACTTAGAAAACTATTATTTTATATTATAAAATCTGATTTTATATATTAAAAAACTTCATAATTTTTTTAAATTAAAAATATCATAACTCGGCCAAAAGAGCATTCATTTTAAATCGGAAAACTGTTCTGTGCAAGATTTTCTACAGTTAATAAATCTGCATACTTCATTTAAAAATGTAGAAAATTCAATTTTTTATCAAGATCAAAAATTTTAATGATGTTACCCCTTATAAAATTTTTCAAAAATGGCCAAAAAATCGATTTCTTCCGGACATGTCTAGAAAGATTCGCATGTTTATGCTGATCAAGAATATATATACTTTATAGGGTCGGAAACGTCTCCTTCACTGCGTTGCAAACTTCTGACTGAAATTATAATACCCTGAAAGGGTATAAAAACATGTAGCTTGCAAATTGCTAATTATTATTTGAATTTCCATTTATAAATAAATTACAAGGGTAAATATTTAGTTAAATAACCTTTTTCATTGTAAGTAATGACTTAAAAGATAATACATATATGGAAGGGTTAAAATAAATTCCCTTTTCAGTGTTAAACAATTACAAATGCTTTTAATTTTAAATAGGAAATAGGAAATTAAACCTTACCTTTTACCTTTTAACTTATTCCACGTTTTTTTCTGTACTTCTTTTAGCTGCACCGTGGTGCTATTCAATGCCAAGCGCCAGACACAGGCCTACCTGGTCAACACCTCCCGCAAAGCATTCACATCCGTGGCCTTTTCGCGCTGCGGGCGCTACGTGGCCACCGGCGAATGTGGCATAAATCCGGCCATTAAGGTCTGGGAGCTGGAGACTCCCAACGGCAGTCTGGAGCACTGCAGCGGCGGCAGTGTGGTGGCGGAATTCGTGGACCACAAATATGCCGTCACCTGTGTGGTGAGTCCTGGATTAAAAAGAACACCTTGAATTTCCTTAATTAATTAATTATATTTATTATAATTTTATTGCAGGCCTTTTCGCCCACGGGCAAGTACCTGGTATCAGTGGGCTCGCAGCACGACATGATTGTCAATGTGTTTGATTGGCGGGCCAACCTCAAGATGGCCTCGAATAAGATCAGCTCCAAGGTGGCCGCAGTTTGTTTCTCCGAAGACGGTGGCTACTTTGTGACCGTGGGCAATCGCCATGTCAAATACTGGTATTTGGAAGGTGGCAGAAAGGTGAGTCCTTGCCTAATATGAAATTAATTAGGAGAGCCAGTTAGCTTTTGGGTAAAGGAAATGCTCAGTCTTTTTATGATTCTCATAAATAAATTGTAGGAATATATCCCAGAATTTATTTGAGAATTTTAAATGCCGAAAACGCTTTGCTCTTGTGCATATTTTATGAAATACTTTCCTCTGAAGGTCAGGGCTAATGGTTTAACCCACTCCCTCTTGCAGTACAAGGATCCCATTCCCTTGATGGGACGCAGCGCCATTCTGGGTGATTTGCGGGACAACGACTTCTGTGCGGTGGCCTGCGGCAAGGGCGTGTGCGCGGAGAGCACGTACGCCATCACCCGGCAAGGCCATCTGGTGGAGTTCAGTTCGCGCCGCCTGCTGGACAAGTGGGTGCAGTGCCGCACCACCAACGCCAACTGTATCTGCGTCAACGAGCGCTTCATTCTCGTCGGCTGTGCCGAGTCCATCATCCGCATCTTCAACGCAGAGACGCTGGAGTACGTGACCACGCTGCCACGCACCCACTACTTGGGCGTGGACGTGGCCCAGGGCATCCAGATAAACCATATAATGTCGGTGCCGCAGCAGGCCAAGTTTCCCGATTGCATCGCCATGGTGTTTGACGAGCAGCGATCCAAGGTGAGGGTTTTAAATGGAAAAGAGTGTTTTCGAATTCTGATGGCTTTATTCTCCACCAGGTGAGCTGCGTGTACAACGATCATTCGCTGTACATCTGGGATCTTCGCGACATCTCCCGCGTGGGCAAGTCGCACTCGTTCCTCTACCACTCCACGTGCATCTGGGGCGTGGAGACAGTGCCATATAATGTGGAGCGGGAGCCATCGCAAACGCTGCCGGAGGAGTGCTTTGTCACCTGCTCCTCTGACGACACGATTCGTGTTTGGGGCCTGGACGGCTGCACCAACAATGATATTTACCGCAGGAACATCTACTCCAAGGAGCTGCTAAAGATCGTTTACAGCGACGAGGAGCTGCAGTTCATCAAGGATCAGGGTTCGTCGTTGTTCGACAAGGCCGGCAATTCCTCTTACGACGGCAGGAACGGTGTGCGTTGCATCAAAATCAGTCCGGAGCTGCAGCACTTGGCCAGCGGAGATCGGTGTGGCAATATCCGGGTATATAACCTGGTTTACCTGCGCCTGCTCACAACCATCGAGGCGCACGAGTCTGAGGTGCTGTGCCTGGAGTATTCCAATGACAAGATCGAGCGAAAGCTGCTGGCCAGTGCCAGCAGGGATCGTCTCATCCATGTCTTTGATGTGGCCCAGAATTACCTGTTGCTGCAGACGCTGGACGATCACAGCTCCTCGATTACCTCCATTAAGTTTGTGGGCGCCGGACTCAACTTCCAGATGATAAGCTGCGGAGCTGACAAGTCTATAATGTTCAGGAGCTTCCAGGTAAGTCCCTGGCTTAATCCTCGAAGACTTCCGATTAAATAACTATCTTCCCTTTCCCTACAGGGCAACATCTTTATGCGGGGCACCAACACCTCTGGCAAGACAACGCTGTACGACATGGAGGTGGACTCGAATTCCAAGCACATCCTGACCGCCTGCCAGGATCGCAATGTGCGCGTCTATGGCACCCAGAATGCCAAACAGACGAAAACCTTCAAGGGCTCGCACTCGGATGAGGGCAGTCTAATCAAGCTCAGTCTGGATCCCAGCGGCATCTATGTGGCCACCTCCTGCACGGACAAGACCCTGGCTGTCTACGATTACTACTCCAGCGAGTGTATGGCCAGGATGTACGGCCACAGTGAGCTGGTCACGGGCCTGAAGTTCACCAACGACTGCAGGCACCTGATATCGGCGAGTGGCGACGGCTGCATCTTCATCTGGCAGGTGCCCCACGACATGATTGTGACTATGCAGGCGCGCATGTCGCAGCAACGTCTCCGATCGGGTCATGCTCCGTTGCCCCGTCCCCTGGCTCCTCTGTCGCCACAGGATGGCATAGTCATGGAATCACCGACCAGTGAAATGGAGCAGCCCAAGTTTGGAGTCACAGAGCGATTCTCGGACGTGGGACAACTCCCTCAGTGGGCGATGAGAAAGGCAGCCGGGGACTCGGATAGCGGCGCTCTGTCCATACCCACGCCCAGCGGTGGTGTTGGATCCCATTTGCCGCCTGCCCTTCAGGCTGCCTCGTCCATGGGTAATCTAAGCTCGTCGCCAAGTCAACAGCTTCCGGGAATGGCACCCAGACCACGAGGGAGGTGGTCCCAGCGGAGCAGTCAGTTGGAAACCGCCGATGACCTCCGATCCAATTCGGAGAGTCCCCTGGGCACCGTTTCCTCTGTGGGCGGACACAGTGGCGTGAATGTGCAGACGTCTGATTATAACAGTGCCTCCTCCAAGGACATTATGTATAATCAAACCTACTTGAGCGAGGACTCCTCCATCGATTCCGGAATGGAGACGCGAAGGGGCGAGCTCAAGTTTATTGGCAGCAGCAACAATGGAACAGTCGTGACAGTGTCCTCCGTTTCCTCGTTGGCTGTGTCTGCCACCAATGGTGCCATTACAACCGGATCCGGACCAGCCGGCCAGCAGCAGCAGCAGCAGCGACTGCAGCTGCCGGATAAGCGGGGTAAGCCGGGCCTGCGTTTCGATACCCAGACCCACGATCACGACGGCGACGTGGAGGACATCTCTGATGGGGAGAGAACGAGCTCGGATCACGGCATGTTCTACAACAACCTGGCGCCCAGCACGCCAACGTGAGTACAGGGAACGAATTAAATAATTAATGTAACTTATAAATGTGTAAACCCAATCCCTAATCCCCGCAGAGACTTCAAGGTGACGGCCATGAACGAGGAGGAGCTGCGTAAGTCGATGCGCCGATCAAAGTTCGAGAAGTCAGGCCTTCAGCTGGCCACCTCGGGGCTAAGCGGAAACGGAAGTTCGCATACAGCCAGCACTGGAACCGGAACTGGAACCTCCGACACCGAGGATGAAGGCTCCACGCCCAGTGCCGAAAATGCCGAACGTTCGCTGGCCTCCACGCTGGGCGGCAGCTCGGAAAATCTGCCGCAAAGCAACAACAGCTTCCTGCATGCCGCTCTGCCAGAGGGACCGGGACTAACCTCGCCCATGGAAAGGGGCACAAGCAGTAAGACTCCAAGACCAACTCTATATATATATATATATTGAATGACTTGACTTGTCCTTTCCCCTAGGTCGCCGAAGCATCAGTGCCAAGCACAACACGGAGAATGGGAAGAGTGTGGCGGCACCGCCCACCATTACCAAGTCGTATACGAGCACCAAGAAGGAGGAACTGCTGCAGGTCATCAACAAGGTCAAGCAGCAGCTGGAGAATGTAAGTGGCTGCGGGGGGTCAAGGTCTTTTTTATTTTCGATGTATTTTCCCGGATTTCCATTTTCCTCCCAGTTTTATTTCCCCATTTTAATTTATGCTCTTTCTTTTGTTGTTCTTTTTCTGTATTTTTTATGTGTGTCCCATTATTTGTTTTTCGGTGTCTGGTCTGTGTCCAACTTCCCAAAAACCCCACCCAACACATGCACCAAAAAAAAAAAAAAAAATACAAATTAAATCTTTGCCTTCAATGTCGGTGTGTGTGTGTGTTTAGGGTACCCGCAAACCTGGCAACCCAAGGTTGAATGCTATAGTCGAGGTGAGCCGATACTAAAGACTGTTCTAAGGACGCTTCCTCTGATTTGTACATTTTTTTCACAAAACTTTAAGACTAACAAGGAGTTTAACTTATGCTTTTTTATGCCTTAAACAATCACAGAACAATACAAATTACATACCTCTTGAGTAAACTTATTTAAAAAAATATTTAAAAAAAGAAAAAAAAATTAATTTGCATCGGCCGGGAATCGAACCCGGGCCGCCCGCGTGGCAGGCGAGCATTCTACCACTGAACCACCGATGCTCGGTGAATTCATCCAAACCAAACCCCAACTTGCCACATCTGCTGTCATCACACACACTCACTTGTCCCAAATAGCAGCTGTGTCTAAAAATAGCCCAAAACTAGCAGCGACTAAAGAAGAAACTTGCTTAGTCAGATAAGCTTCGAGTCATTCGAAGATGTTGCTTCCACTAAACCACTCAACCCAGCTGAGCAGCCAGAAAACCACTCACACTAGTAACACTCATATCGCCAACTTCACTCGAAAACCAGAGTTTTAATTGAGCTCTTGAATAATATTTTAAATGTTTGTTATTGGAATTAATATTAAAAGTATAGTTAATAATCAATTTTCTAAATGCTTTCATTATAATAATAATTTATTAAATTTTAAAAACCAAACCTAATTAACCCATGTATTTTATTTTCAACTAACTTTTTAAACAAACTAAAATAATCTATTTTCCAATTAATAACTGTATAATTAATATCATTACTTTTTTGGATCCACAGGTAGGCCATAGACCCCTTCGGGGAAGCCATAGCATATCGGACCTGAGTCTGGCTGCCAATTTGGATGGCTCGAGGAGTACGGGCGGCGGTGGTCCAGGACGTTATACAAAGCCAGGTGAGGGATAATGAAGAAATAGGGAGCCCTGAGACCATGTGTAAAAATCCCATATCCAAGTTGGACCATGTAGGCTAATGTAACTCTCTCTCCCGTTGTTTGCTCTTTCTCTCTATTGTCTATATCTTTTTGAATACTGCTCTCTCCTTTTTTGTGCTGCGATAAAAAAACAAAATCAAAATGTAATGAAAAACGGTGTAATGATGAATTTTATCCCCCTTGAAAACGTTAACTTTTGACTAACCCTATTAGTTGTTTCCCATGACACTTTGCAGTATACTAGTACCCAAAATCCAACAACCACAACAGCAACTGCTGCTGCACCAAATGTGAATTCGCAACAGCAACATCAGCAGCAGCTGCCACATCAGCAATGCATTCCTTCTGCCGCCTCTCAGCAATTTTTCAATTGTGCTGCCCCCAAATCCAAGCTACAACAAAACTTCCAGACGATGCGACAGGTTCAACAGCATTATCCTCCCTATCCCCACCACGTGGGTGTGCATCAGATACATCCCCCACCCGGAGTTCCTTTCGGCGGCTCCTCATCTGCTGTCCAGCACCGCCAGCAACATCATCAACAGCAGCATCATCAGCAGCAGTCGCAGCTGCAACAGCGGGTGAAAAGGAATCCTGCTGGGAATAATAGACGTACTCCTAGTATCTTGAAGCACTACAAATCCTGTCCAGTGTCGCCGGTGCACGAGGAGGTGGAGTGGTCAGCCGAGGGCAACGAAAGAGGAGCCCTCCTGGGTGAACCCAAGAGGCACTCCGTTTATGCAGATGATGCCAGAACTATTTTGGACATGATCCACGCGGACACGGAGAAGATGATAGATGAGATTACCAGGAAGTATGGGGATCTCGATGAGCCCTGCAGTATACCGGCTTCCTATTCCATGCCAGCCAACTTGAGGGGCCTTGGTGGCCTGGGCTCCACGGGAGATTCCACGCCAACTGGAAGGACAACTCAGTATTATGTTTACCGTGAGTTTTATCAGTGCGAGCGGAAGGTCTCCCTGTCGGATATATTGCAACCGGAACAGTTTGCGGCCAGCCAAAGGCGATTGGACGAGGCCAGATTCCTGGAGACTCAGCGCCACTCCAGTGCCAGCTTTTTCCTTACCGGGCAACAGAGTCAGGAGTCCCTGTCCCTGCTCTCGGATGGCGATGGAGCCGGCAGTTACTGCAACAGCCTGGAGAGCGTCCTCTCCGACGAGAGTGACTGCCAGAGTGCTCCGCTCGACTACCCCCAGGCGCAGGTGACTCAAGTGCTTCAGCAACGCCACGCTGGCATCCGGAACTTTATCATCCATGGGCCAGTGTCAAAGTCGTACGGGAATAGCCCAAATGCCTATGGCAGCTTCGATTACTATATGCGCCAGCAGCACCATGCAACGACCACGGCCACGGACAGCTTCGATGTCACCGGCTACAACCTAGAGCCGCTGAAGCCACTGCCCAGCTCGAAGACCTATCCCAGAATAGCCCAGGTCCAGGCCTCGGAAAATATACCCACTCTGCGATCCAAGAACAAGCAATATAACTCAGGTGTCAACAAGTCGTTGAGCACGGATTTCGCTCAACAGCGACAGCAACGGAACTCGAATCCCATGCAATCGGGCGACAGCAATATGATGTTTGTGAAGAAACCCCTCAAGCCCAAGCCCCCGGTGCCGGCCAAACCACAGAACCTGGTGAGCACCTTGAGCCACGTGGAAAAGCAGCAGAAGCAGCAAAAGGAGCAACAGAAATCACAGTCCCGAACGGCCAGCGTTGTCCGGCAGTTTGAGCATAATTTACAGAAGTTCGAGAAGGAGAAGCAAAGGGAACGGGATCATCAGCAAAGGAGGCCGACGGCAATGCGGAGTTCGGTGAGCAGTGGAGCCCTGGCCGGAGGAGGATCCGGCACAGGCACCGGCACCCAGAGCTGCCTGAAGAAGGTCTCACGCTTTGATACAAGCGAGAGCAGTCGCCGAGCCACCAGTGTGAGGCAGAAGAACAGGCCCAAGATCTCGGTGCGATTCAATACAGTTTCCCAGATTAAGTATACGCCCAGTGCCAAGAGGGAGAGGCAGCGGCAGGCCAGAGAGGCAGAGGAGGAGGAGTCTCCGCCGGAACTGGAAGTCGGCAGCCTGCCCAGCGACTACGGAGAGCGTAGCTTCGAAATGTATTTTGCGGAAAATGGGAATGCTCCGGAGAACTTGGAGAATATGCAAACTCTCAAACTCTACACGAAGCCCCAGCTCCAAGCGGTGGTCGATGAGATCCAGCAGGAGCGAGAAAAGTACCGCAAGAACCTGGATAATGCAGGAAGAATCAGTGGAAAGGGCGGCTCCACCAGTCACCAGTGCCAGAATATAGCCAAAAAGATCGACATTATCGAGAAGTTAATCGAAATGGAGGAACGCAAGATGGAGCAAATCCGTTTGGCCACCGAATCTCGCCTGCGACCCTTCAACTGCAATGCCAAGGAGAAGGGGTATGTGAAGAGTTTGACCATGAATTTCGATATGCTGGCCCGGGGAGAAGAGCCGGCTGAGGATGAGGAGCTGACCTCCAAAGATGCCTCTGATCTGTGCGCCTACGCCAGGAATATGCGAAGAAACTGCAGTTTGCCGGATGTCCTGGAGAGCACGGACTTCACTGGGATCTATAGTAGTCAGGGCGTGGAGCTGGCCAAGGAAGTCAGAGCCGATGATGAGGGGCGCGAGGAACCAGAAAACACTGCTGCAGATGGTCCCCATTGCGAGGACAAAGGACCAACGACGGCGACGACTGTTGTTTTGAGGATGGAGCCAGGTTTGAGCCCCATTTCCGCCTTGGTTGTTGATGTTGTGACTCTTGAGTTTCTCCGCCACCCACATTTGCGCATTCCCACAGTTAATAGTTTTTATTTGTACCCCTTTTTTCCACTCTCCATACCAAAATCCCACTAGCACTTTAAACAAAAACCATAACCGCACGACCCGAGCCGTAAACTAATCTGTGACCCACTTTGCAGGCAATCCCAAAACGATTAATCCCATGCCCATCGAGGAGTCATCCATACGCCGCGCCTGCTCGCTGAGCGACCTGCACATGGGCAACTTTGGCAAGCGTAAGCACCCTCGATTATAAATTTTTATTATATATATTTCAATCTGATAAACTGATGAATATTTAACCTCTTGTAGCTGGAAAATCCACTGGCGGCACGCCACAGAAGCCACAGATCCAGCATAGGAATGGCAACATCTCGCGATCAGCCAGCAAGAGGAACAGTCTGCAGGGCAAGACGGGACTGGGTGCCTCCAGCAACTCCATGAATGTCCTCAATCAGGGTGTAAGTTTAACTGAAGAATAATATTAAAGTGAAATTTCTTAGGAAGTTAAATTATTTCATCTAGAACAAAAGTACAAAAATATTTATTAATCAAATTTTTATCCATTATTTTCCTTTAGAGCGACTCTGAGCCCGAGGACAGCAATCGTTTGCGCAGTGCCAGCAACGGACAGGGTCGTAGTAATGGACCCATAGGTAAGTAATAATACTATACATTTTTGTTATATGAAAATACTTATTTAAATTCTATTTAACCTTCAGCTGCCAATCGTCAGTACAGCAACAAGATCAACAATGCCAACAACAATCGTCGGAAGACACCAAACTTTAGCAGTGGTGAGTATTAGCAAAGGAACTTATAATAACAAGGTATAGAACACCCAAACACTTAAATTATCATATGAAAGCAATTTTATTAATTAAAAATTAAAAATTCAAGTTCAAGAAACAACTACGGCGTTACTCATCTTGTTATTATAAGGATTTTGGTAGCAGTTTAGACGAAATTATATGTAATCTTTATCTAATGATGAATTATTCTACCCTTTCTAGCCACACCACAAATGCAGGACGACTCTAGCTCCGAGGAGACGCCCAATAATACGGTCAACAACAAGCCAATTGTGCCACCGAGACCAAGGAATCTGGGCTTTGATCACAAGAGCAAGCTGCTTGGCAGCCCTGTTGGAAATGCCAACAAACAGAGGAGCGGTGTGACTTCCCTGGAAGAATATGAGGGCACAGATCGTAAGAAACTTGTAGAGCATATATTTAAAACTAGAAGATAATATATATACTTTTGCTTATAGCCGAAGCCCAAGTGCACAATGTGATCAACAAATTATATACGACAACTCAAGCAGCCATGCAGCTGCATGCGAATCTAAAGAACTCCCTGCTGCTGAAGGAATTGGAGAATGCTTTAATCATGTCCAGGAATATGCTGAGCAGCATTACCACAAATCGGTAGGGGTTAACTTTTGCGTATAGCAAGAGAAAAAGTCAATATCATCTCGATAATATTGAAAACTTTGATATATTAAATATTAAACTCTAAAACAAACAAGTTGATTATAACATTTGACTTATTAAAATTCAATTTCTATATTTCCAGACAAGCGGAAAAGACAAACAATGGAGTCGGAGTCGGAGTGGGCCAGGGTATGGGAGTGGGAAATAGTGGGGGTGGATTGAACCACGATCAGCTGAGCGCTGACAACGGAGACTATCTGATGATGGTCAACAACTGTGCCGATCTTTTGAGCAATTTACGCACGAAGCACAAACCCGATGACTGTGAGAATAACTCCTAGTGTGTAGAGCTTTAGGATAGACTAAATGACTAAATGCGGGGACGACTAACCAACACCTATTTATTTAACGGAACACATACAAACACACACACACGCAGAGGAATCGAGCTCTTACTAATTTGTAATTAATAAACATTCACAGCTAATGTACATTTTTTTTGTTTAGTAATAAGTCCCTAAGATTTTGCTCTTTCGTTTATATAATTTCTTGTCGTGTGCGTGTTGCATTTCTTTTAACATCTAATTTATATGGCAATAAAATGCGTGTTTAGCTTGAATTAAATTCTGTAAATGTTAAGTTTAATAAGCCGTTTTTTGTACGTGTTAAGTGTTATTTGAGTTTAAGGCGAAGCGATGATGAAACGGAATGTCCAAGCGAATTGTTATAAAGTGCGCTTAGTCCATATGCCTTCTTTGTGTGTTTATATTTTTTTCTATCTTTGCCTCTTGTTTAAATTCAGTTTGAAAATGTAAAAGACAAAGGAGAAGAATACGAAAAGAATATTGTGTCAAATTTGAATATTCCAAAATTCCAATTTATATCCAAAATACTATGTATGTATGCCTACTCTCACATTATCACTTATGCCACAAATTATGATCAGAGAAATGCTTATGAAGGGACTGGATTCTTCGTCAGAGAGTGAGAAGCAATTAGAAAGATTTCCAACACCCATTGTTCTCTGTAATAAATTCTCTATTAGTTAATTATTCGATTGTATTTACAACAATTATAACACTACCTATACATATACATATATAAACCTAGATATGAACTTGAATTAGTCCTAAAAATTTACTTTACAATAATTTACAACTAAACGAAATGTATTAAAATTAACTTCAAATAGGAAAAACCAACACATTTATGATTAATTATGCTATCTAAACTCAAAACTAAACTAAACAACCAAAAGAAAAAACAACAAAAAAAGAAAAACAACTAATTCAAAGCGAAAATAATAATACATAATGCATAATTTTTGAAAAACATTAAACTACGTTTTTAATTCCTAACTTTTGTCTTCATCAAGCCCATTCTGATAACAACAACAACAACTAAAACCTGAGGCCCCCTTGGACTTGGTTTCAAATTTGCTTATTAATTTGGCTGCCAAGAGTAAAGGGCCCCAAAAAAACACATTTAATTCCGATGAGATCTTGCCATATGCACTCGACATATGGCCCCAGGATTCACCTATACGATGTAAATAGGATGGGCAACCGCATCCAGAACCAAATAATATCTGCGTACACACACGACTAATACAACTAACTCTGGCAGGAATTGTGTAACATTTTAAGAACTCTCCATTGAAAGCCTTATAATAAAACATAAATCAACGTTTATCGGACAAAAAAAGCTGGACTTTTTTTGAAATTTCTTTTAAAATGAGTCAATTACCCTGGCAATTGGGTTCCTAATACAGGCTATTAAACAGAGATGACCTGCCCAGCAGGTGATGCAATCGTCACGAGGCCACATACATCTGAGGCCCACCTATGATGGCCAAGAAATCACCACCCAAAAATTGTTGTAATCTGCCAGCTATAGGGTGGACCTTGTTAAACTGAAATCTAATGAAATTCCAGTCATTTTTAAGATCAATATATTAAGCTCTTTCAGCTCTGCCTCTCTCTTTAGCTACTGAGAAACTTTAATAAGCTTATGCTGCTTAGCTTGTACATTGCAAGCAAAGACCAAGCTATCTTAAAAAAGCAAGTGCTTTTCGATTCCTATTTTAATAAAGATTGAACCCCCTTTGCGGTTGGAGTTTAGCAAATAATACTAAGAAAACCAGCAACTAAAATCCTATAAAAACTAAGGTCCACACCGCTGTTCCTCCGCCACAATGAAGCTCCACTTCAAGCAGGCAACGCGCCGGTTGTTCAGTTCAGCGCTGACCCCACGGCTAAGGGATGCGGCGACGCCATTGATACTTTTGGCAGCCGACGGGCTTCAATTAACTTGTGTCAATATTGAGCTAGGCCAACACTCCGGGAGTGTGTGTGTGTGAGGAGTGGCAGGGGAGATGAAGGTCCTGCTGCCGTCCTTCCCACTCGATAACCCAATAAAACGGAATGGCCAAGGTATGTTCGATGATGATGGGACTCACCCTGAAAGCCAACACACACGCTGCCTTCACCACCACCTCCGCAAGGGTCTCATCGCTTGGTCTCTTTCTGGCATTTATGCTTTATGCATAATTTATGGCAGCGCCCAATCATGAAAGCGGGTGAAAAAGTTGAGCAGGAAAGGTTATCAATAGCCGCCAGACACGCCCTCGCCTGGCGTCATCACCTGTGTATCTTTAGTCGTAAAAAATATGAGGTTATTGATTTAATTTATACTTCAGTGAAGTGAGTAATAAGCACATTAAAAAATATAACAAATACATATATTAATCATCATGGATATTCATTATCCTCTAACAAATCACATCACAATCGCTGTAGCTGTAGAAGAAGGACGATCCGCAGGCATTGCTTCCATAGGCACGCACATGGTTATACCGTCGGGCCATAAAGATGAAGTATGCGCAAAACAGGATCATTAGGACGAAGCAAACAAAGATCAGGATTCTGGTTGTAGATGGAGATGTAGCAGTTACCCCGCACAACATAGCCTGGTTCTCCCGGACCTTTTGCAAACGCTTCCTATGGCCACACTCGCAGCAGCGAACCTTCTCTAGGATCTGGATCATCCCCAGGTTTCGTCGCTCCTTGGCATCGCTAAACATTTGGCATAGGCCATTGAGCATATTCTGTACTTCGCACATTTTCACAGATATTTAAAACGAAAAGTAGTTGATTTTATTAAAATATAATATATTAATATAACAGACAGCAGTGACAGCCTTGATTTAAAGTTGACTGTAGAAACAAAATTGATTTGATCTTCTTTTATGTTTATAAAGATGTCAACAATAGTTTTTCAGATAATTTGGGAGGTATTTAACAGGATGAAAGGCTTATTCATTTATTGTGTTAGGATACCAATAATTATTACATAAACTAAGTCTAAATCCATACAAGACCAATAACTTGTGGTAAAAAGCTTAAAGCAGGCCAAGTAAAACAACTCAAAATTCATTTATTATAAATAAGATTTCGTTTCTGTTTGAATTACCGATTAATTTACATTTCTAATAGTCCCAAACATATGAGTAGCATTTTAAAGATCTCTATGATGTCAGTGTAGATCTGCAAGGCGGCTATTATGTAGTCCTCCTCGTCGTATTCATTTTTGTGCGTCTTGCCGCCAATCAACAATTGAAGGTCTATTACGAGGAAAAGGGAGTAGGCAAATATACCGACGGCGGCATATATTATCAACATTATTCGAAAGAAGAATGTCAATATCCCCAGTAGCATCAGGATGACAGATATTACGAAAACGAAGATCCAGCAGCCTGTAAAATCGCATGGCGCGAATTTGGCGAATAGACCCAACAAGATCACCATGGCAGTACAGATGCCGAATGCAGCGAAAATCTGTCCAGAAGAAGGGTATTTGGATACTGATAACAAAATTTCTTAAGAAACTTACCAATTTAGGCTGATACCGGGACACTACCAAGCACAGTAAGACAGTGTGGGCCAGGACATACACGGCCAACAAGATGAATTTAATCGGGGACCTGCGAAAAAGCTTCTGGCAGTAGCAGACCAAAATGTGGATTGTCATCAAAACACAAATGGCAGGTATGAATAGCCACCAGTGTCTTCTGAAAAACATCCTCGTTGGCCGATGGAACACAGGTATGGCGGCAAACAGCGAGGTAAACAGCAAGTTGATCTGACAATCGAATTAGAATTCGTGATCCGAACCTATATCCAGTCTCTGTACATATCTCACCGCCACTATCATTAAGACCTTGACGATAAACCTTCTGCGGACACTAGGATCTTCGATCATCATCCCCATATCGCTGTCTCTGCTGTCTCTCCTTTTTCCACAACACGCCATTTTCTAAAATTTTTACTTATACTTGTTCTATTAAACTATAAATTTGTTGTGACTGCAGGCGAAAGGATATTCGAATTAAAAATAATTTCTCACTGAGATCTAGATATCATGAATAGAATTTTATTTATAACTGGCTTTTATATACCCATAAACATTATCATGTCAATAGTTAGGTTATTTATAGCATGATACAATTATACAAGGTAGTCCCGTCGGCTGCTGAAATCGTTCGGATTTTCAGTGCGTGCTCGCTTGTTGAAGGGAAAGGTTGTGTGTGGACGCATTTTTTTTCGAGTTTTTAACCCTTAGTTGGAAATGACTTTTTGCAACTGTTGCCGACGGCATGTGCACGGCGTGAAATTTTTAATTTAAACTCATTTTATTGTATAATTATTAAAAATAAAATTACTAAAAATATTCCAACTCGTGTTATTACAGAATTATTAAATATAAAATAATATTACAAAATATTCAAACTCGTTTTATTATAGAAAGCGACTTCAACCCTCATCCGAAACCTAAGGGTTAAAACTCACACTCTATTGTCGTCCCACTCGCACTCATTAGTCTGAACTGCTCTCACTCGCACTCATTGTTATAAGTTGTAGTGTACCAGATGTTGCCGACGGGACTACCTTGTATAATTCTATCATGATTTATAGTCGGACTAAAAACTCAGTGTGTACTTAGTAGGATATTTTGTTTGCCAATAAGCAAGACTAATTAATGGAAAGTTGGCGGCTTTAGGAGGCAGCTTTACACATAATGAGCCACGCCTCGCTGCCCGCCAATGTAGAAGTGCGGCATGGAAAAACCTAGGAAGCTGGCTGGCTGGCAAGGTATTCGTGACTTTTCAGGCGGGAAAACCTGCGGGGCGGTTTTGTGCTCAGGTGTGAATAAACGTGCAAGAAGTTGACATAAAGCCAGGACAATGCTGGGAGGACTAAGGCAGAACCGCAGGGAGAAGCAGCGGCGGGAGAAGCTGCATTGGCAATCGGTGAACCGCACTAATTGAGCCGCGTTACGTCGAGTCGAATGCATTTCAATGTGTTGCCAAGCAGCTTCACCGATCCCATAACATCCCACATATTGTCATCATTTTCCAGCCTCGCGCCTCTTTAGCTTTGGCTGGGAAGTCGAGCAACTGCTGTCCGGAAACCTGGGTCATCACTGCCATCGCCATCCCCTAAAGCAACCACCCACTCCCTTTTGATCTGATCCCAGTCAGCTGCATTTCCTCGAAAAGGGATCGAAGGTTCGGAACATAAGCTGGAATTTTAACGCAAAGCTCCAGATAAAGTCCTTGACCCTTGTCAGATATAATATAAAGGTGAATTTTTGAAAAGGAATTGAGAGTCCTGCCACAGTTACAGATCCATTTTACTAAAATAATATAATTACATAGCCTAGTTATGGACCTACTTTTCACTTAGTTCTTTGGCAATCCTGTATAAGTGGTATCTCCGCTACATTAATATATTTTATTAACTACTAAGCCCGAGGCCTACATCACAGATTATCCATAGGTGTCACAGATATCCATTCCATGTCATCTTAAATAGGGGCTTAGCTCAATTTCTGCCGGTGTATCGGACACCCTAGCGCATCCTTACCCGCGGGGCTCGCATAAAAGACGTGGAAACTATAAGTGCTCATATAGAATGCTGTAATGCTCGCATCTTCAGCCCCCGTGGCTTCAATTTTTTTCTTTTCTAATGGCAGCCAGCCATTGACATGGGACACTTTCGATGCGGATGTGGAGGAGGAGTGGGAGGAGATCATGTCATAGTTCAGGGAGTCGACAATTAACGGCACAATTACCGAGAGCAGAATGTCGTGGCGTGGGTTAAGTGTTTCTTTTTTTTTTTATATATGTACATTGTTGGCTCGAATGGGGGTGAGGAATGAGGGGATGGTACACTTATGTATATATATATGGCCATTAAGAGGTGCCGAGAGAGGGTGCCCGCCTCGTAATTGAAAGGAAAATGCAGCTTTAGCTTTTTAAGAAATTGTAATCACAGCAGATTGCGAACCGAACTCTCGGCTCAACCGCGCGCCACAAAGATGCCAGGATACAAAGATGCAAGGGACACAAAGGCGATAGGTCACAGCAGCGAAACTCAACAGGGCCGGAGACAATCCCTCGCACTCGGTGGCGTAATCATATCCGGAAGAGATTACGCTGCGATTCACGCTCGACTTGCATCCCCGCGCCCTGCGTCCCCCGGTGCATCCTTCTCTCGTGTCCTTATTGTTCCAGCCACATTTTAGGTGATAAGCGCAGTCGTTGTCTGCAGTTTTTCCACCGCCCAAACCTCCCGGTAATGTCGGACAATGGAATTGGATTATAATTTTTTGTATTATTTTTTTTTGTATTGTTAACGGCGAGCTCGAGTGCTTGGATTTTTCTTCCACATTTTCGCCCAACCCCGTGTTGCGTGCTCGAGTTGTTGTGCCTCCAAAGGGGAGAGTGGAGGTAACGATGGGGCGTGGTGCTGATAAGAGTTATTGATATGCGAAAAACAAAACATGAAAATATTATGCTTATTTCACTGAAATGATGGCGCCAGCGGAAATTGTTTATGGCGGGTAAACAGTTTTTCTGGGGATATCGAATGGTAGCTACAAATATGGCGGAAATTTTTAATCATAGTTTTGGGGTTAAATTAAGAAGAAAAAAATATGGAAATGGTAAGCACCTTTTTTATTGTTATTGGTATTATATTTAAGGTAGTTTAAAGGAAAATTATTTATAGTTATATTAGGAGGAGTATTTTTATACACTTTTTATACACACTCATTAAAAGCAAAGATATTAAATCAATTATAAATATGCCCAATAGGCAATGAAGTCTCCTAATAAAGTATCTTAATTATAAGTTCGAATTTAATTTACCAAACTTGAAAACCATTTTTAAAAGATTTATAATCTAATAATCCCCTGATAAACCCGTTTGCTAACTTTCAATATTAATTTTAAATAGTATTATTTGTTCCTAATTAAATTAAACAAAATCTGAATCAAATTAGCTTTCAAATAACCAATCGCATCGATGAATTTCCATTATCAAAGCTTTTCTTTGACACTCTGACAGCTTCTCACCTGGCGGGCATTCATTACCAGCTTCCTCTTTCTCAGAAAAAAAAAACACACTTTCGCCTGGTCAATAGCCCTTAATTAGCTTAATTAATGTCCTTCGTTCGAGTGACCAAAAAATAGCGGATTGTGTGAAGTGCCTAGGCGTCATGCATAAGCGGACAGAAAAGTGGAAAAGTGCTGACTTATCTGGACGGGATCAGGAACCGCCGACCAAACGCGTTCAATTAGCCAAATAAGTCAGTTTTGCAGTGACAGTGCGAGTGAAGGGGGATTGCGGATTTGGATTGGGATTTGGATAGGCGAATGGCTGGCTGGGCAGATGGATACTCGAATGGTCGACTGGGCGTGCATAAGGCAAACATCAAAAGGAACATGACAACGGCTCAAGGACCATTCACCATTCACTCCACAATTGGGGGTTGGCCTTCGGAGTAGATAGGAATCGGGTTCAAAAGAACGCCGCGAGTCGGTGTCAAAAGTCATCCGAAAATTGGGCACAACTCCTCCTCATGGACTCTCTGTGTCATTTGAATGGAACCAGAAGTCCTGTCAGTGGGCGGTGTGCTTGAGCATATGCTGAGGGCCCACTGTACGTCACTGCGCAAAGGATATCTGATTATTTGCATAAAAAAACAAACGCTTCGTATTGCTCGATTTCGCTTTTCGTTCCCATTTGGATATTCGATTCGATTTGATGTTTTTGAATTATTCATATAGCCGGCAAAAAAGGGAGGGCATGAAGAGTAATACTACAACAAAAAAAATGTCAACTCAAGTGGGCATCACATGCGTCATCCCTGACGGGGGCATTAAGACCTTACAATAGGCCACTGTCATCAAACTGAAAAGCCAGCAGGATAGCATCAGGACTTTCGTATGAAAATAAATATTCTTTCTTTATAAGTATTTGTATAAAATGTCAAATGGTAAATAATTAAAATCAATGTTTATATCAATATAACTTTCGAAAAAATGAGTTAAATGAAAGCCTAAACGATATTGTTAATAAATAAAAATATTTTCTTGTCCATAAATATGCAATTTACCATCTTTGTTTCCATTTGAATTATCAAAATAAACCTTAGAGACATCTAATGAATAAAGCGAAATGGAAATTTCTATTGCATTTTTATGAGCAACCTCGGCAGATACTTCCAGACCCCCTACCTGTACTCCCATTTGCAGCTGAACGGGTATTCCTTGTCCTTTCCCAAGCTGTAGATCAAAGGACTATGCAAATGATTGGCGTGTGCCAGGACCTGCCACCTGCCGAGAGGTGGGAATGGGGGGCAGGTCGCCACTAATTAAGTTGCAAATGTCATGCGGCAGACATGGCGACAGTTTAGAGCCCATTAAACGCGACTCGAGTAATGCAGCGATAATTGTTTTCGTTTCGTTTCGCATTCGCATTTGCATTCTCAAGGATCGCAGGAGACAATCTCAATGACATGGCCCACTCCGTTGCTCAGTTATTTGCATATAAGTAAGGGGAGGTTATCAGATTTAAACCTCATAAATTGTACAAACTCTTGTTTCGTTTTAACTCCCTTCCCCCATTAAAAACTTGCTGATATGTTTAATAATTGAAGAATTGTTTTATTGCTTAAACATTATCAATAATATCACTTAGGCTCTAAACAAATTCAATGCATTCTTCGATCGATAATCAATTTCATCGCTTTTGTGTTGGATTAAACAGACACTTAGATACAGATATCTAGTACAACTCTAAGATACATATTAAGCTATGTATTTCGGTTGACTTGACTCCCCATAAACATTTCTCCTATATACCTAAAGCACTCTTGAGGATCTGTGTCAGAGGCCGACACAGGACTCAGTGCGGTACACATATACACATTCATGACTAACTAGCTATGTCCTGTGACTAAATCTAATACATTTAGAGAGCTTAAATAGAGCGTAGACTACGAATAACACTTGGGTCGTCTTAGGGATAAACTATTTACAGAGGGGGGTAGAAGTGTGTTGAGCGGTAGGTTCATCACCATCGTCATCTGCTGAGTGGGTATTGCACAAGTTGAAACCATTTGGTGGCTGTTGAGGTCTTAAGGGGAATGAGAGTTTGGAGTTCGGAGCTGGTCTTCATTCTTAAAAGAGTCCATTCAGGGCCCTCACTGCACTTCCGAGGGCCGTGCATCCAAGCTCCGGCGAGGGGGACTTCCGCGGAAGCACAAGATCCTGTCCGGAGTTCGGATTGCTAGCAGCGGCTGCCGCTGCCACAAACTGCAGTCAGTCGATCAGGAGGTCACTCCTGGCCAGCGCTGTGGACGTGGACGTGGCCGCTGTGGTCGTGTTGGTCACCGGGGTGCTGGTCGTCGATGCCGCCGTGGAGCTGTTCAAGCTGTCCGCATAGTATCGCTGTCAAAACACCTTGGCAATGAAGGTCTCCGAGAGCCTCTGCTGCTGCTGCTGAGGCGGATGCTGCTGTGGATGTGGCTGCTGCGCCTGCTGAGGCTGGAGTTGCAGGAAGGCGGAGCTGGGATAGTCCTGCGGCGGAGCCACTACTCCCAGGTGATGGAATCCTCCGGCGGGATAGTGGGAGGCAGAAGAACGCGGCCAGGCTGGATTGCTCGTCTCTCCGCTGGACAGAGGCGGCGTGGTCACATTTATGGGCGGCGAGAGACTGCCAGAGCTCGAGTCAGGGGTTAGCTGCCCCGAGGCCTGGCCATAACCGCCAGAGGAGAGGGGCTCCCGGCGCGTATACTCCCGCCTCCGTTCGAAGGACGGCGGCATGTCCAGGTCATCCAGATCGCCGCCAATCTCGTGCAGCTTGCGCATGTGCTTCTTCAGGTCAAAGTTCCGGCAGAATCCCTTGGCGCACACCCGGCAGGTGTACGGTTTCTTGTCGTTGTGCGTGTGCATATGGAAGGTGAGGTTGTAGATCTGGTGGAAGGCCTTGTTGCAGATGCTGCACTTGTACGCCTTTTCGCCCGAGTGGGTCAGCTTGTGGTTCTTGTAATTGCCCTTCTGGTGAAATCCTTTACCGCAGTACTCGCAAACGAATGGCTTATAACCGGCATGGATGCGGGCGTGGGTGTTCAGCGTGGAGGATCGGTTGAAGGCCTTGCCGCACGTCTGGCATTTGTGCGGCTTCTCCGACGTGTGGATGATCTTGTGCCGGCAGAGGGTGGAGGCCTGTCGGAATCCCTTGCCGCACACCTTGCACACAAAGGGCCGCGCTCCGGTGTGGACGGGCATGTGGCGGGTGAGATTGTAGTGGGCATTGAACACCTTGCCGCATTCCAGGCACGAGAAGGTCTTGGGCTTGCCCCCATTTGCCGATCCGGGGCTGCTGTCCTCCACGGAACCTTGCGGCGATGGAGAGCGGGAGCGAGACCGGGCTGCTGCGCCAGCTGCGGCAGTCGGTGGTGGTGGTGTCACCTCACCCTGATCCTGAGGCGATCGCTTCCTCTTCAGGTTGTTGCCTTGCAGTCCACTAGACACGCCTGACGACGACGACGTTCTCTGAGCCACCGGTGACTTCTCCAGACTCTGTTGCAGGCTGCTGGGCACAGCCTGGGACTGGGCAACGGCCGCTGCGGCAGCAGCTGCCGCCAGAGGATGTCCCAAGTTCCTCCTCAGCGACTGCGAATGATGCAGTGTGGCATTCAGGGACGCAGTGAAGCTGCTTAGGTGAGCAGCGCTGGCCAGGGACTGTTGTTGGGCGGTCAAGGCGGCATATTGGGCGGCAGCTGCAGCGCACATTAGCTGATTGGGGGCGTAGTAGAGCAGGGGATACTGGGAGAGCAGCTCCTGGTGGCGGGAGCTCACGAACTGCTGCACTGCAGCGCTGCTCGTGCTCGATGGCGAAGATCCTACCGTCGATGAAGTGGGCACCGTGCAGGCACCCGGCACATACTTCTTGAAGGCGGAATCGTAATTAACGGCGGAGGGTGAGTGATCCAGGCTGATCACCTCAATGGGACTGCAGGAGCGCTCCGAATCCGCATCAATATCTGGATCCTCATCGTCCTCGTCCTCCTGGATGAGCACCATGGGCTCCTGCACCGGTTGTGCATGCTGCTGTGGCGGCGGCTGTTGTGGTGGCGCTGCTTGAGTGGGCTTGTGATCCGGCTCCATGATCTTGGCTATCGAGAACTTCAAAGGACAAGCCCGTTTGGCAGGACTCTGATCGCCGCCACTCGGCGGACTCTGCTGACTTTGCTGACTCGGATTCTGGTCGGAGGCGGCGCTCTCCATCACGGGACTCTTCGACGGCGGCATCATTGCGACTTCTCCCGCTGGACTACACGGTTGCATGCCACGCGGACTCTGCAAGGACAACAAAAGGATTTCGATCAAATTGAGTATGCAAACTAAGCAACGGGTTATCAATTAATCGAAGGCATACGCCTCCATTGTTTATGCTTAAAGCGAACCGCACAGCGGCGGGTATATCGATGGGGTAGCTACCTTAAAAATATCCTTTATTCCCACAAAAAAATATGCATATAAAAATACATTACACGCACTCCAAATATTAATATTTTATATTTTTTATCAATTTCCAATTTATGCGTAAAAGGGTTAAGGATAGATGTTTACCCTTCTCCTTTCCCTCATTCTTTTGAATAAAATGTTCAAGTCTTGAACCTATTATTGTGACTGGAGCTGTACTTATTATTTACTGCCCGTCCAGTCAAGTGCAACTAATGCGTTGGCAATTCGGAGAGTACAAACAAACGCCAGCGGAGGGCGTGCTCCCAGCGGCAGGACATTTTTCCCCAGGATCATTCATGGCCAGCCAGCGGGTTGCAATTAAGGACTAACCGCAGTGCGTTTAAATAAATACTGGATATATGACGTATTGATTTTCCATTTTTGCATACCCATCGCTTTTGCACTTAACCCGTGCTTTCCCCCGGCATCTCACGCTCCGCTTAACCCAAACAAAAGCCTCAATCCTTTCGCCAGCATATTGCCATCAATCATAACACAGACTCCGACGGAGTCTGCGAAAATTTTTGGCGCGGGTCTTGGCTTTATTTGCACATTATCATCAGCGAATCGCTTACACTCGGCTGGAGGAGGTGTAAGGTCCCGGTCCCGTTCTCAATCTCGGTTTCGGTCTCCAACTCCATCTTCTCCATGTGCCCTCGAGTGTGGCTAATGTGCGACATCCGGTGCGATTACCCGACGACTTCCTTGCCGCTTTTAATTAACTTGATTTGACGCCTCAGTGGGTCGAACTTCCATCTTGTGTATTATGGAGTAGTTTCCCTCCCGAAGTGCGGTTTAATCTTATTAAAAAAAAAGAAAGGGGGCAGGTCCCATTTCACACGCTGACCCCGGAGGCAGTGACGGTCAGCCCTCTGGACTGAAAGTTTCCCGCCACTATACACTATCCCCATTTAGAGTAGTTAAGGCAACCTCATAATTTAGGCTAGTGTTCCTCCAGTGGCCACTTGAGAGTCGTCTGCTCTTGAAGAGTGCGTGTGTGCGGAATCGAGCTTATTAACAACGTGTGGGTAATAACATTTAATCAAAAGGCTTTTTAATCAAGAGACTTTGACATAGTTTATATTGAGACGGCTTTTCTGGGATATATTTATATTTAAATTGTGCTAGGCCCTAAAATTTACTATTTAGATAGTAAAAGAGGTTGAGGTTTTAAATAGACAAATACAAATTAGGCTTCAAATTAAGAAATATATATCATAAGTTTATATTATATTTAAAACGAAACTAAATGTAGTCTGACATTGACAAACAAATCTTTTAATTAAACTTAAATATTCTTTTCTAAATCGCCTAAATCTTAAAAATATTTGTTTGTGTTCTTTTTTAGAATTAAATAAATGTTTAAATATATTTTAAGAGGCTTTAAGAGTTTTCAAACAAATAATAACGTAATAAACAACCGAAGAAATGTTATTGGATGACAAAAACTTTTAGATACAAATTAAATTTATCTATTTTGAACCAAAACGTTTTTAGAATTGTACAAAAGCCTAATTTGTAGTATATTTAAAACTTTCTTAAAGGTTACAACAATTTGAACTATATTTATAATTCACAAAAATCCATAAATTATTACATCTTCCGCCTATAAAAAATAGTGTAACTCCCATTCCCGACGGCACTTCGTTGTCCCCTAACTAAACTTATTTGAATAATATCCAAAATACAATAAATACGTACAAAGTAAACCATATTTAGGCACAGCCTATTTGGGTATCCAATTCCTTTGGCAGGCAGCCACTCGCCGAGGATTGATTAGATCCTAAACACTTGCAAATCACACACACAATGTTCAACTTGGTTTAAAGTTTATCGTTTGTCTTTTATTTTATCACTTGTTTCGTAAAAACGACAAGGCTTTTTAAATGCAAATTTTGTTAGAACGCGAAAAACAGGATGCGCGCTCAGGATGCGTTCAGCACAGGATCAGCGACCGGAGCGGAATGAAAGCAAATAGCGAGCGGTGCGGGCCTTAAGAAATATGAAAAGGACACACGTTGAGCTGAGCGATGAGGGGTTGCTCGGTGGAATCAACCCCTGACAGAGTCCTGCCAACAGGACGGAGCGAGAAAAGACATACATAGAGGGAGATGGCGATAGCGAGTGCCAGAGCGGGATGGATTGATGGATTTTACAAAAACACACGGGAGCGATAGCAGGCAAAAGGAGAACTTCATCATCACGTTCAGATTGGATGGCATATCCTCGACGTCGACAGTGGCAGCGGCAGCGGCACAGCGCCGGCTGCATTATGAATGAAAGGACAAAATGTCGAATTGGAATATATTATGGCGAGCGAGAGGGGGTGAGGGAGAGAGAGAGCGAACGAGACAAGAGAGACCGCCCCTAAAATATTTATATAGAGATAGAGCTGAAGAGCTGTAGACCTGGCAAAGAAGATACATAAAGGAGTGATGACGAAGGAGGAGGAGGTGGCATCATCATCATTATTAGAGCGAGAGGCATAGATGGCCATGGAGGACAACGGAGTGCGAGAGAAAATCCTTTGGCCGGATTCCCCGTTCACACTTGATTTTGGATGAGGAGCAGGAGACACCAAAAAATGGCAGCCACCAGATGAGGAGGCTCCCTCACGAGTTGACTTTTTCACTACACGCACACACACACACAGGACCTCCAGCATCCCCTCTGTGCCCCCTCTGACGACTTTCCCCTCCTTGGACAGCTCTTGCCTTTTGTTGGGCGTTTCAATTGTCGTTTTGGCATTTCGTTTTATCAGCGTCTTTGTTTGCTCACCTTTAGCCCGCCAGCGGGCAAGGATTCTGTCCGATTCCACCGACTCGTACTCTTAAATCTATCTATATATCTATGTTTCTATATACAGAGGAAAATAATTTAAGATATAATTTATATGCTTCCTATGCTTAAATGAAATCAAATTAATTTCTAGAATATTAAATTATAGTTCCTTGAAGATACAATGAAATAAGTTTGAAAACAAAAGAATCTTTAGATTTCCCAAGAGATTTTTGAGCTTGCCAAAACCAACATTTCTCAAAAACCTTTCATAACTTTCCCTTGATTATAAAATCTATATATCAAATAATTATTATACTGTTTTCTCCACCTGCAGCCAATTTGGCTCGTTAAAGTTGGAGACTTCTCTTACCCTCTTAGGCAGCACTAGTCCAAATATAATCTTATATTCATTTTGATATCTCTGGCGCGGCTTTCTTGACTTTGTTTGCTCGTTGGTGCGCCTGTCATCCCTTTGCCGTTACCATTTCCAGGACTTTGGTCCTAGGAACTCTTTCCTTTCCCTCGGCATTGCAATGCACATCGCCGTTGCTGCTGCTGCTGGCTTTGCTGGAGTTGAGCAATTGCAGCTCTACGGAATCGCACAAAAGCACAACTCTTCAGGGACAAGAAGGCAAGGAGGGATCCTTGAAAGGACCTGGCCGCCATTTCCATTGCATTCTCAGGTAAGTTACGTCCTTTGTAAGGGTTTTGTGTGGGGAAATCGATATGCAAATATCAGCTCTTTGTTGATTAGATAGCTTTGTATGAAAGTTAAAGGTTTCTGGTGGGTTGAGAGAGGGTAATGTGTAGTAAATTCATTTACGTTTGCAAGCTAGAATATTTTAACATCTCTCAAACCTTGCCCTATTAGACAGTACTATAATTAGTGTTACCAGAAAATTAATTAGTGTCAACAAGAAAAAAAAACAGCGACAAAATGGTGATTAACTAAAGCAAATTGAACGCAAAATGCAAAAATGTGCAATCTGCATTTAGTTGAATAAATAAATGCAATGAAAAAAGACAGCTTCGACGGAAAAAAAAGCAAAACAAACCACAGCAAGCTGGACATTCAAACAAACAAAACGACAGCAGCCTGTAAAGCTTGAATACACTGAACGAAATAAAGAAAAAAGCTTTAATGTCGTAAAGAAAATGTTATAAAGCATTTTTAAATGTTCTACAAACTTAACAAAAATAATTATTTGAAATGTTTAAATCGTTTTTCTAGGTTCACGATTATAATATGAAATGTATACATATTTTTTTCAAGTAACATTTTCTATCTATTTAACCATTATTATTATATTTGTACCTTTGCAAATTAACCTTAAAATTGAAGATTTACACCTCCTCGGACTGGATTCTGGACTTTGCGAGCTGATGCCAGATTGCAGCAGAGGTTTGGCAGAGTTTTAATTCACTTTTGCTCACTTAGAATATTTATAGTTTTTAAGGAAAAAGAGTTTTCCAAAGACGTCACTGAGCTGCATGCTTGTCGAAAGAGTGTAAATCAAAGACTAAACTATAAATTGCAAGCAAAGAACAGCCAAGGGCAGGGCCTTTAGCGTATACAGCTTGTTAATCGCTTAGGTATAGAATGATATCTAAAGGTTTAATTTTAAAATAAATTAAACTTTAAAAACTTGAGGTGTTCTTATTCTTACAGTGTATCCCTGCCATGCTCCTCTCCTTTCTATTCACATAATCTCTCCCGCTATCTCTCAGCTCCCCCTCTCTCTCAACCTCTGTTCTCTTTTTATACATACAAAGGCCATGCAAGCATGACCAAACACACACACACACACACACTCAAACACTCGAAGGAGAGGCTGCACAAAGGAGGAGTGGATAAAGGTGGGGCCGAGGAAAGAGGGGGACAAAGGTGAAAGGGGCGGTCAGAGAGTGGACTAACTGTAAATGCAGAGCAGTGCAGAACGAACTAAGCTAAACAAAAACAAAAAGAACTTGAAAATCCAGCAAAATGGGCAAAAATAAAATATGAAATAAAGGTGCAAACGCAGAAGAGAGCATAGTAGAGAAACAGAGATGCCAAGAGTGCAAAGTTCAAAGGTAACACAGAGTGGGCGTAAGAGAGAAGGAAGCATAGTGCAAGCTCTGCTCTTAGTTGTTGTATGTCCTTTTTTTTGCTGGCTTTCCTTTTATTTTTTCGTTTCAATTTTAATGAGTTTGCAAAATGGTTGCGGTGCTTTTTGATTTTGCTTTTATTTTTATGTCATGTTTTTTTTTTTAAGTTCACTTTGTAACAAATAATTAATAAATCTTTTAATGGAAAATAGATTGATATCCTGCAGTTAAAAATATATCGCAATCCTCAATGTATTCTCCCCGCATCTCACCTTAACCATCTTTAATCTAGGACTAGGTGGCAGATCCTTAAAGTACGCCCCCTGACTGCTCTACTAAACCAATAAAACGCTTCGCATTTCTCGCACCTCATCGGGAAATTAACCTTAAAATTGAAGATTTACACCTCCTCGGACTGGATTCTGGACTTTGCGGGCTGATGCCAGATTGCAGCAGAGATTTGGCAGAGTTTTTCCGGGAATGTGAATCAATGGCGAATGGAAATTGGGTTCTCAGGGAAGCGCAGAAGGAGAACGCGGCTTGCATAATCTGTGGTAAGCCAGGAGCGATTACAAGGCATTGGACAAGGGGTCCTGCGTAGCCCTGAGATACGGACGGAAAGGTCCTTCGTACATATGTATATGCATATGTGTAACTAGGACGAAAAGCAGCGCTGGACAATGGCCGGCGATGAGAGGCTCTCAAAGGGAAACTCAACAGCTGCCCCGAGGATTCGTCCTTCGGTCCTTTGTATGCCCCTGGCATCCTCGGACGCAACTGTGTGGGTGAGAGCGAGTGCGTATCCCGGGGCAGTGGAATATCCGATTTGCGGGGTGAAACAATTGCGGTGTTTGACCAATTTTACAATTGATGTAATCCCCTAAATCGCCTATATTAGCGCTGAGCGGCTTCAGCATCCTTGCCTCCATTACGATTGTCAAATTGAAATGTTTTCAGTTCATTCAAGAGTAAACACACAGGCACATGCGTAAGCAAGTGCACTTGGAGAAATAGTTATTGAATTAAATTTGAATTTTATTTATGAAAAAGTAATTGATTTGATTTTGAGGAATTATAAATTAAGTTCAATAAATTCAATAATTAATTTAGAATTCATAAAAAAAAGATATACAAAAATATTTAAACGATGATTTGAAACACAAATTATTTAAAAAGGGGAAACATTTTTTTAAAAATGTAATAATGTAATGTAATAAATATCCATTTAAATTTAAATAAATCATATTTAAAATATCAAAAGAAAATGTATATAATTATTTATTTCTTCTTAAATAAGAGCCTCATAAATTAAAATATTTTTCACTTCACACAGAACAAAGTACAAAATTTTTCAGTGTGCATGAACTTTGTTTATGTGGGTTACGGTTCTGTAGGTTTATAATAATATTTTGCTAACCTTCTTTTGCGCCCAAGCAAAAGTTCAAAAGGATCTCGGCCGCTCGTCTGCTTTGTGCGTCGAGTCCTGCGATTTTCGCCGATTACCGATTACCGACACAGATTAAGGGATGTTCCCAAACAATTGGCAGGTTCCGTCGCATTCAGTATTCTTCATTCTCCTGTCCGAAGTCTTCTGTTCTGCGTTCTGGAACTCTGGATTCTTCGCTTCCTATATAGGCGCGCAATTAGACGAGTTTCGGCCTTTGTCCTTCTGCCGGCCATAGACGGATTTCCTTTTTGGCCCGCTGGAGAGTCCTTTGATCCGCTCTATCCCTAAATCTGTGCACTCGACCATATACATTCCCCTGCTTTCGGCGATTTACCATTGTGTCGCGCGTATTTGGCGCGTTTAAATAGATTAACCGCCTGGCAATTTGCTAGGTTCTCCTATCTGAGATCCAGGATCTTTACCTACCCGAAACTGGGTTACTTCGTCCTTCTCTCAACGCTTCAATCTGACCGTCTCGCTCTGTTTTTTTACAATTAGCTGAGGCCGCCTCCTTTGTTTGCCACCTTAATCTTGAGTAAATTAGTTCATTAAGAGGTTAATTCCCCATAACACCCACAAATTAGACTGGCCTGGGAATGCATGTGAGTTGTGTCCTGTCTGGTTTAAGAAAGAAGTTCTTTTTTTCTCAGGTGAGACGATGGCTGGAGTGGGCAATTGTTTAATTGTTTTAAAGGGGAGTTAAGAGAAGTTTGCGATTTAAGACTGAAAAACTTATAAAATTAATAAAGCTATTTAAATTACTTCATTATTTATAAAGGATTCCCTTTTGGAAAATTCATTGTAAATTCCGCCTAGTTTCAGCTTTATGTCTAACTCATACTCTGCTGATGACAGCTCTCATTTATTTCTCACCGCCACCTAATAATCATCTTTTGTTCCCACCATTTAGAGCATAAGCAAGCGAATTGACCATTATCCTGCTGGATAACCAGTTGACCGACAAATCGCATCTTGGAAATTTAAACAGCAAAAACATGCAGTTGACATTTACCCCAACCCACACTTTAAACTTTAAAGGGAGTGAATCCTTTTAGCAATAATTTTCTAATTGACACTAATAGGCTTAAAGCAGGCATTAACATATTTAGCAGATTGCCAGTGCCAAAAAAAGATGATGATAACTGAATTGAGAGTAAATCTCGGTACCAAGTCGCGTGACCCACAAAACGATGTCACCATCGTCCTAATCGGAAGTACATTTCGGTTATTTCATCCTCCCAAAAGGGTTGCTTCTGGAGGGGATGCTTTATCGTCGCCGTCACCCTTGGAAACTTTTTGGTTATTGTTTGATTCGGTTTTAGGGCTTCGCCTCGGAATCGCAGCTTTGATTCTGGGCCTGGGCGGTGCCAGTGGTTTTTTGTGGGTGTTTGTTTGGCAAGTACTTGTTTAATCGGTTTGTTTGTGACATTTCTATTGCCCGCCTGCCACCCGGCCACCCCAACATCCCCAGGGCTCTGGTGAGCCGCAACCAACCCAAGGCTGTCTTTGTTTATTCAGTGGTAGTAGGCCTGACACGCGTTCAACGCCCACACGTTAGGTGGAAAATTCACAAGGCACTCAAAGAAAAAATTATTGAGAAATTTTAATGGAGTTCCAATATTAAAAAATATAATTTCGTGTTTTAAAATGATTATTATAGTTGTATTTAAGAAAGAGATTCAGAGCTCTCTTAAAAAAATAAGAACCTTTAAAAATTGTATTACGGAAATGACTTATTTCATAGTTTTATACCTTAAGGCAATGTTTTTCCTTTTTGAAAATTATTTTCTTTAATTACAAAATCCCAGCTTTCTTGAACTTTATATTAAAGAACTTGTCTATTTTTTTTTGTAGTGCAAATATATAGAGATTTTCCTCCCCCTTTTTCCCGGTGGGTGTGTCTGTTTTGCGGGTTCTGATTCTGCTGCCAACTCATCATCATCAGCAACCTCAGCAGCAGTCTCTAGAAAAAAAGGAACTGAGAGGTTGGCTGGGGGGGAAGGGAGGCCATCGCTTAAGTGCTGCCAAACAAAAAGAACACATTTACAGGATGTTTTTATTTCCTCTTGCCGGGATTACACCCCCCCTAACACCAACCCATCCCTGAAAGGAGTGTGAATTGTAATTACAGTGAAATCAGCTTTTGGCACTTGCTTGGCTTCCTCGGGTGCTTCCTTTTTTCCTGGTGGGGGGGGGGGTTGGGGTATGACTACTGTACTTATGAGTGTACGTGTGTGTGTGTATCTGTATGCGGTGGGTGTCTTTGTCTGTGGGTAGTCCCTTGAAGTGTTTGCACGGAGAAAAATAAATATAAAACTGGGTAGTTTTTCTTAGTAATCAAGGAAAATATTTATAATTATTACTGATACTAAAATATAAATGTTATAAATTGCAGAAAACTGTATTGTAATATTGTATTATTGGGCTCCATATTTATTTTAATTTCTACAAGTTACTTAATTATTTTCTTTCTAACTGATTACAGAAAAATCTACAGTTTATTTATGTTATTATTTATATAAATAGGTTACTATACAGAAAACTGAACTACACCAGAAATATAAATTCTTATTAGTTACTCCCCAAAAAATATTGATAGAAATTATAACAAAATTTGTAATCCCATTTAGGAACATTTTTCTCCCTGTACTTGCTGGCTTTCTTTTCTAGTCCTTTCGCATGCGAAGCGTGATTTATTTTTCCTAATTGGCTTTCGATGCGTATGCTGGCATTTTGTCACATACTCCCCTAGTATTCATACACACTCCACGTACACCCCCTTTTTTTTCGTACTCCTCCCTGCTGTCATAATTTCTTTTTGTCGCCTGCATTTTGACAGCTTCGAATTCGAATGATTTGATGTCTGTTGGGGGCGTTGCCTTCTGCTTCTGCTTCAGCTTCAACTTCTGCTTTGCGGTGGGTGTCACCGGAAATTGCGGCTTAGTCGAGGGAAATTAAATATCATAAGGGGGGGTGGCGGAATTATTTTTCGCCAGCATTGGCAAAACACATTTATTAGCGAAATTGACTGTGAAGAAGCATTCATTGCGGATTTTGGGTTTTTGTTTGCGACCATGTTAAGTGGATTGGAATCGATGGGTTTCGTGGGGGTTTCATCTGGGGTAAATCTATTAATGATAAATCTTTTGATAAGTGGAATTTTTAGAAAACTGTAGTCCTTATTTTGAAAACATTTAAGAAGATAATGGTTTGGAAACAATAATCACAAAATAATTCCTAGGACATCTGCACATGATGTCTATATTATTTTTATGCCTATATGTTTATAGAAAGATACTGGAGTAAAATAAAGGTCGAAGGTATACATAGGGCTCTCTAAGAAATAAAAAAACATGCATGTATCAAATATATTTTTTATATATTCTTTAAAATTCCCTTTACAAACACAAAACTCTCCATAAAATAAAACCCATTTACCACTTTCTTCTCAGGCTGCATATTTCAAGGGTTCCCAGCTCACACATTTCTTGCTATTCGCATTCTTTCCTCAGGATATATTCCAGTATAGCCGAGAGTGTTTTGTACCCTTTCATGATTTCACCAAAATATTTAAGGCAAATATTTTATAAGCTATGCATACATTTAAGCACAATTAAGCAACTAAGCAGGCCAAATTACAGGTATAATCCTGGCCAGGAACCCATCTCTACCGCGAGACTGCGTTCCTTCCGATCCTACACAAAGGCCTCACCCACACTCAGAGATTAGGGAATATGGACTCGGGTCTAGGTAGGCCAAAGGCATTGTCGGTCCTTTTCAAAGCTGGGAAATACAGAGGTACCCTGTTCCCTCTCCAGAGAACAATTGTAGCACAAGTGCAGCGAGGAGAGATTCGGGAAATGTATTGACAGTATTTTGACATGTTTCCACTATATCTATGTATATAGATTTTGATGGGTTATTAGCCAGCGGCAAACATAAATCCTTTTCTGCTACTGCCACTGCTTTTGTGAGGGCAGGGATCTATCTCTTTTCGTATCTAAACCCAAATTAGCACAAATTACTGCTCAAATCCTTTGAGCGTTTCCACTCCTGGCTAAATCATTTCATTGTTTTGATTTTTCAGCTGGCCGCTAGAGAAATCCTTATTCAATGTTGATCAATGATCTCTGATAAGCATAATTTCCAAATTGTGGTTAATTTCTGCGGCTGACCTGAAACGAAACATTAAATAATCACCGAGGCTCGGGCAGCTGCGGTTTGCTATTTGATGAAAATTCGGCGATTATGCCAAATTATGCAAAATTTGTGTATGCAAAAATAATCTAGAAGACCACCATGAGGGAGGGATGATGGAAAATATAAAATATAAAATAAAATATATAAAATATAATAACTACTGGTTTTATCATAGAAATTACAGAAAGGCGGGTGCAAGTGGAAGTTTAAACAGTTGTTATTACAAAATAAATACAGGTGGAAGCTAAATAAATACTTTGTGGATACTTAAATTTAATACCCACTCATCCCCATTTTATCCTTAATCATTCTCCACATCCTGGAAGACAGAAACAAGCTCATCTCACAGGAAAGCCAATAATAAGTGCTCAAGTGAAATCGCCCTCAAATAGTCCCAAGGACATCGGAAGCCTCGGACATGACCGGAAATAAGTAAAAGCCAATAAATCAACCCAAGAGGAAGTCGAGCAAACAGCCAATGAAGAGGGAAAAGCGCACGGGCTAATGGGAAATTCGAGACGAGGAAAAAACAAAAAAAAAAACAATGACGTTGTTGCCTCACCCACAGAAGCACCAGCGAGGACAATCTGTTTTCCGAGCCACCGGAAGATGAGCTAATACGAGGACGCGTGCCACCGCCGGCGTTCAATTTGTTGCAATTATAATTGTATTTCCCAGGGTCACGTGTCACGTCCAGTTTGGGACGAAAGATGTCACAATGTTGCCATAATACGCTTAACCGCAGGTTAGCCGGGGAGACTACTATATGGTCTATATAGTGAGGTGTGGCCAAACGAGCATGTTAATAATTTCCCGCCCAAAAACGTTGACACGCGTTTAACTTTTGTATTTATGTTCGCTTTCAACCCTTGAACCTGCGACCTGCCGCCGTATAAAATAAGGGGGGAAGTGTCACAAATAGTTGTCGTTGTTGCTTTTTTATGACAGGAAGCGAAGCGGCGGCACACGGCAGTTTTTCCAGTGAAACATTTTTCATATCCTTATGCTAATCAGCCGGAAAGTGTTTTATTTGCTATTATGATTTGTCCTCGCTCGTGGGAGAAATATTTCCACTCCTGCGACATGATAGTTAAATATTGTATTAGGGCTCTTTGCCGTTCTTAGGGAGAAAAGGGCAAGCGGCGTTAAAAAAGGGGATAAATGTGTAACAAGGTAATTAGCTTAGGAAAAAAAAGGGGAAGTGGCAACTAAATTGTTATGACAGATTGTGAGTGAAAGCGGATTAGAGGTTGTTTCTTCTTAAGTGCTGCGGGGATTATAAAATGGTAATGATATGAAAGGAAGCTACCTTCGGGAACACACGCTAAACACTTTATTTAAAAAATGCTTTAAAAAAGATCTCCCCTATAGTCACATAACTAAAGGATATTTCAAGAGGTTTTCTTTGTGTTACACCCAAAAAGAACTCAATTTAATTAAAGGTCCTGCCAAGGGTGTTCAATCTCTGTACTCATAAGAAGTTCATTAAATACAGAGAAAGAGAGGCAGCTGCACCTAATAATAATTCCTTGCCATCACAAACCACACCTCCCTCAATCTGGGCGGCTGCTGAATCACAAAGGATACCGAGGATCGGATGACGCAGAGGCTCGAGCAGCGAATTGCAGCAGGCGCTACGCCCCCTAGAAGACGCCCGGTTTTTTCCTAAGGATACGCAAGGCACGCGCTCAAGGACATGCGGGTAGTATTTGCACATGTCCTGCGACATAAGCGAAGCATGTTAATTGCTACATATGCGACACACACAGCAGCAAACACGCCTCCAAAAAGTGAACTAGAATCGCTGAGATGTTGTCGGAGATGTGGAATAAGGAGACCGAGGTCCTGGGGCAAGGAACAAGGCAACCCTCGAAGACGGCGGCGCTGATCCTTCCGGTGGCTCGCAGGACGACAGGAAGCAATGTGCGCAATCGAACAATTGTTCCAGCCACCAAGATCGAGATTCCATTCACTCCCTATTTACCTCGGGCGGCAGCTGCCGGCGGAGAATCTTGCTCCTTGAAGTGGGCAGAAAAGGATAATCGAGCGACTTGTTTGCCAGTGCTTTGATTGTCATTATTACACGCTGAGAAATTATTTAATGCTTTTTAATAACAAAAAAAGAGAAAGATGATATTATTAAATATATATATAATATTAAAATGATATTAAATATTTATAATTGCCACAAAAGTATTAAATAATACATTTGTAAATGAATTTCTCTTAGTGTAAGATTCTCTCTAGCCTTGATTATCCGTCCCAAAAACCGGTTGCTCCTGCCGGGCGTTGTTCGTTTTTTTTTTTTTCTTGTTCTGGCCTGACATTTGATTTCGCTTTCGGCGGAAGTGCTTTTTCTTTCTACGGTTGTTGACACGCGATCCTGCGTGGATCCAGCGATATACCGATCCTGCGTCGGTGTGCCGATCATCCTGTTTGAGTCCTGTTTTTCGTCCTGGCGCGTGTGCCGCGTTTCCGGTTAATTATATTCCGCAACCGAAAGCGAAAACGTACGAAATCAAATGCATATGTTTTCTGGCTCTTCGTATGCTCCCTCTCCTTACGATTTGAATTCCTTTTATTCCGGCGGCTGTCAGTCGAAGTCTCTCAGGTCCTGCCATTGTCCTTTCAGGAACAACTGCTCATTAATTGCTGGTTATGTGCGCTTTTCTGCCATCAACGCTGACGATAATCACGACCAGATTTGACGCTGACGACGATTTTGGCATTATAATTTGGCTCGTGCCAGCTTGCTTGTAATGCGAGTAGGCGACAGGATGTCGGTTCATAAGAGGAGTTTGCCTAGGAAGGAACGGGATCTACATAGGTGCCTTCAGTGGAGGAATTTTATGGAATACTTTAAAGTTGAAACAGTTTTAAAGTTTCTTTATATTTTTGTTTACTTATTTTAGAACTTAAAATTTTTAAAAGTATTTTGATTATGATGACTTGGAATTTTAAGAATATAAATTGTATATAAAATAAGTTCTTATCCTTTCCTTTCAATTAAGAGATTAACTAAGTAATAAAACTAGCTTAAATAAAATTATATATTTATATTATATTAATACTATTATATTATATTAATACTACTTTAACTCTCTTTTTTTTCGCTATTTCTTAAAATCTCTAAAACTCCCCTCAAACGTTTCACCAAGAAAAAATGCACACACATTCCGTAGTCCGATTATTTCAGGCTAATTGACCGGGCAGTCACTTCAGTGCTCAATGGGCTAACCGTTTCGACTCCACCTCTGGCCAGGACGAAGCCATGGCAACATGAGCAATAAAATTTAATATCCGCTTCGAGTGCAACCAGCAGCGGCGACCAGAAATACTTTGCATAATTCGCCTCCCCCGCAGGACACTGTACGTACGTACGTATGTCGCTGTAATAGTCCTTTTCAGAGCGAAATAAAACCGTCGGAAGGCGTAGATAAATCACGTAGAAGGACAATGCCGAGCAAGTGAGAAAACGCCCCCACAACCAAGGGGACACTTTCAATGGACGAAAACGAAAGGGCAGAGATAAAAAATCACCAGGACTGCAAATGGGTAAATTTTCACCATTTCCACGATAACTCTATTTAGGGCTGCCAAGGGCCAAGAGGGGGTGTCCTGTCTGCCCTATTCTAGCCAGTTCTGTTCTGGTTCAATTTGATTAATTCGTTAACAAACTGAAAGTAGCAACAGCGGCTACAACGAGCTAGTTGAGTAATTGTCGGGAGTCACGAGAGGAAATCCTCCATCCACCGAAAGACTCTGCTAAAAAAAAAAAAACCCTACAGCTACCCCTATTCACAAAATCCAACCTCCACCCCTTTATTAGCTAAAAGCGCATGAAGATCGCAGCGGGTTGATAAGAAAGCGAAAAACTCTGAAGCGGGGCGAAAACGAAACCAAATTGAGCACTTGAATGCCCCCAACTAGGATTCAGAAGGATACTTCGTCTGTGTGGCAGGGATGGGTTAAGTAACTCCTTGAAAGGTTAATCTCCATCGAACGATCTATCGATTAACCCAAAAAAAAAAAGCAAAACAGGCGACACAGTTAATACATTTTGTATTACAAACCAAAAAGATACTTTTTTATACAATCTGAGAGCTCTTTAAAAAATCGAAACAAATGCATGAGAAATATTTAAATAGCCGCTGTCGGTCTCTCAATCAAAATACAGCCAGGCAAACAACAAAGAGATTTCACAATTTTGTGAAATATTTCATTGTCGATTTTCGAATTCGCAACACAAGCAGCACAAGTTCGTGGGTATAAAGCCAATTCAAGTTTATGAGACTCTTTAGCGCAGTGGATAGCGCGTTGGACTTCTAATCCAAAGGTGGCGGGTTCGATTCCCGCAAGGGTCTGCATTTATAAGCCTTATTTTTAGTTCGACTCTAAGTAATATAGGTAAATGTCATGCATTAAGTACAAGTGTGTTTATTTGACCTATATTTGACTTTAAAATGTTTAAATTTAAATACTTGATAAATCTAAAACTGAATCTGGGGTGACATATCCTTTAAAATATAACCTGTATAATACATATCCTTTAAAATACAACCTGTAACTAAGAAACAATAATATATATATGTATATCACCTTAATCTAATTTTGCATGCGTTTTTATTTATTTATTGTAGTATTTAGTTACATTATATTAATTTTTTAATATTTATTTTGCATGCGTTTTTATTTATTTATCGTAGTTATTAGTTAGTTACATAATATTATACTTTTTTATATTTATTTTGCATGCGTTTTTACTTTTACTTTACTTATATATATATATAAATAAATTATATTTTTTTCTTAGTAAATTTTATTTGTGTACTCTCGTAACGTTTCCTCGTTCTTTTCTTCCTTCATTAACCGCGTCTATCTAGTTCGCGATTCGTGCCGTACGTCACGCGGCTGCGCCCCTCGGTCGGTTGGGCGGGAGGTGGAAGCGGGACCCCGCGCGAAAAAAAAAAAAAAGAAAAACAAAAATATATGAACATTTTTCAGTCTTTGAATATTTTCATAAACGAAAAATAATATTTAAATTTAATCCGGCACTAACTCTTGATTAGTCATAAAATAAAACCTTATCATAATCAAAAAAACAACAATTTTAACAGGTCTATTAATTCCTAGAAATTCCACAATCAGTGACGTATATATTTTAATTTACATTTTAATATATTCCTTATCAAAACAACGATTGAATTGGGCTAAACCAATATTAATTTCTACAACTAACCTTTTCTTACACATAAGTTAAACAAGTTATGCATACTCCCAACTCTTAAGACTAACATCTAAAATAAAAAATAAGCTAATCCATAAATAATTTCTGCATCTGGTCCATTGCCACCCACTTTCAACCTCATTAATCAAAACAAATATTTCTCTTTGTGGCAGCTCTGAAATTTGTTTTGGAAAAATGTTATTTTCAATTAAAAGCAAACTGACAAACGGCAAATAAATTGACGCTCCTTCCCCTCTCTTCAAAAACTATTTGCGCTGGACAAACACGAAAATAAGTATCTGGAAGATACATTCAGTAAGCCAGAGAAAGGGAAGCAGAAATCTCGGATGCCGCAAGCCGAAAGGCAAATAAGGCGGAAATTTCTGAATCGCTCGTTCTGTTCGAGCGTAAATTGCAACAGCTGTCAAGTATCTGGGAGATACATCGCGGCAAACTAGCTGATAAACAGCCTATTAAAAGTGTTTACATGACCAGGGCAAATATTGACGCAATGATGCAGCTACCCCTCGGCAGCCCATAATTCCCGCGCCATGGAATCCATGGAACCCGTAGAATCCACGGACTGCTCATGGCGGGGTTGATTTATCCGCGGAGCAGATTCCTTGTTGTTGTTGTTGTTGTTGTTGTTTTTGTCGCTTGTCAAATGATCAGCGCACACGCAAATTATCCAGACACACAGATACAGATACACACACTGTCACACTCGTGCAATTCCGCCATTTTGTTTCCACGGCTTCGCCTTCAAATGTGCAATCATCGCTGCTTTCAGCCGGTCGGCCCCAACCTAGACCCCCGGCCTCAGAGACTCAAGCGATGTTCTTCTTGGGTTTTAAAAATAAATTCCCCATTTACGGGCCACGTAATTTGCCGACAAGTCTACGGAACCGCCCTCGGAATGCTTATTGTGCACTATAATTTACTTTTCATCGACCTGTGTCTGGGCATTTGAACGCGAGGCCTCGCATGTTGGTAATCTTTATTTAAATGATTTTCATGGGCAGGACTTGGCAGGAGCCAAGTGGAAATTTCTAGGGTTAAGAAAAGAAAACTAGTTGTTGGAATCTTTGTATTATATATAGAATTTAGATAAATACCTTTGATCTTATATTTTCCAAAATAATATTTAAATTTGTTTAAGGTCTTAAATTAAAGTTCTTATTATAATATGCACTGTTATATTTATATTATTGGATGTTTATGTATTTTTTTCAAGAAAACTGTATAAATTTTTTATTGGTTGGGTTTTTTACCATTATTTAAATACTTAAAAATCTCAAATTCAAATAAATTCATCCTCTCATTCTCTATATTTATAGCACAAACTCAAAGCTGAATAATTTTCCCATCCTTTATCCTTCAAACTGAATACTTGCCGACTTATCCAATTGCGAAACAAGTTCATTTCGAATTCGACGACCTGAAATCCCGCTGTTTGCGATGTTCACATGTGTTGCCCCCTAGAAAGATCCTTGAGCTACGCTTTTTTGTAACCCTTCCACCGATGGTTCCTTCTACCTTACTATAAATACAAAATAATGTCGCCCACTGTGCACAGTTGAGCAAGTTTCTAGTCCTCGTCCGGAAACTAACAATTTTCGCCACATGAAAAAAGGCTGAAGCCAAATGAGAAAAGAAGGAATATAAAAAAAATACCCTTAACGAGCTTTGAAATTATTTTTAGAGCAGTTGCCGCAAAAAGTGGCAAATAATGCAAATATCTAAGCATGCAAGTGGCTCGGGGAACGCCTCGAAAGAACTTGCCTCGAATGAAATATCAAGCATGCGCCATGTGGGACGCTTAAATAAAGAAAAAAAAAAACCAAAAGGACAAAGAACGAAGGCAAAATGAAGGCAGCTGCAAAAGGAGCGCAGACAAAAGCGCACAAGGATAATGATGGTGATGATGACGATGATGGAGTAACAGCAATTAGGCATAATAAACACAAAGTTACTGTGTGTGTGTACGAGGAGGGGAGTGATGATGATTTTTCAGGGCACAATTTCCCTGCGAGCTGCAGGGGCAAGTTAAAACTACATAAACGCAGACTTAATTGCGGGGTTTTTCAACCGAACGAACCCCGATCCCGGAGGAGGGACTCCTCATGTGTTGCGAGTTTCGTGTTGCGACTTCCCTTTTTGTACACTTTTTATTATTTCTCTTTTTTTTTGCGCACTTGAATCAAGTCCTTTATAGGGGTTAGTCCTGTGCCAGAATCAAAGCGAACCAACAAAAAAATACAAATCTCAAAAAATGGCTACACATGGCGATCCTTAATAGAGCAACCCCTTGCCGAGCACCCAAATCGAATCGCACCGAGTCGAAGCCAGCCGAAAATAGAGCAACTATGTATGGTATATCCCAGCTGCAAAATGGTCGACATCTATTTTCCATGGAGGAGGAAAAATCCAAAGAATTTGTATCTAATAAACTGGCATATGCAAGCCACTGGCTTATTTGGCCGAGCTATTTGATTGAGTTCAACCAGCCGGCGATATGAGGGTGCCCTAGAGCAATTCTCTGCCTCGATTACGATTTCGGTGGTGGTTCGGAGTACCAAGTTCTGCCACTGTTGCACACATACAAGTCGATTATGATGATTCCTTAAACGTTTATTATTACGATTCATTTTTTATCCGGCTGCTGTTCAAGTGTTGTTACCGCGGGGAGTGTGGGGAATTTTATTAAAAAATATTGATATCATATGAAGTCAGCGACATGAAAAAGATACATCTGATAAGCTGGCCTAATTGAAAGGGTCGTTAGAACATGGCTACTTTATGGAAGGAAATTATCTAATCTGTAGGGAAAGATAGTATTTGAAATAGCCATTGGTAATGAGAAATAAGTGTGTTTAACATTATCAGGATAAAAAAGTGTTTTATTTTTTCGTATATGATATAATATAATTCATATTTTCCATGCTCCTAAAAATATATTTATATCCGAAATCATTTTATTTTGAACACAATGTATTTTTTTCTAGATTCCTATAACTGCCAAATCCCTCAATCCCCAGGCAACTTTAAAAAACGCCCGTTTAAAATACAAAGTGCCCGGCAATAAAAAAAGCGAACTAATAATAAACAGCAGCGGAGAGCACTTGAAGTGACAACAAAAGCCAAATATTTACATTAACCAATGTACGCTAACCAGTAGCGCAAAGTGGAGGACTCCGCGAAGGACTCTCCACCGCAGGACAACCAGCGAGTTCGATTCCTCAAAGAGGGGGGAACCAGAAGGGACCGCGAAATCTTTGGCTGAATAAAAATATATATATATATATATATACATATATTTATATATTCGCAGCTCGAGCACTTGAGTGGGATGCAGGATTGAAAGTCTGGATTCCGGATACAGGATGCGGACCAAGCGAGGGCAGGCCGCAAGGGCTCTGTGCAAATAAACAATTAAAATGTCACAACGATTGCCGGCGTACCCGTGTCAGGAAATCAAAAAACCAAGGCAAATAAAAAGCGGAGCGAAACCACAAAAATGGAAAGTAGAAATCGGAAAACGCTTTGTGCCATCCCCCTTTTATTTTCTTACTCCGATTTTAAAGGACTACTGCACATTGTGTTTTATTCAAAAGCGCATTTCGCAGGAGCTCAAAGGTGAGGGAACGAGGAGCAACCACGTGGCGTTTCCAGGCCGCAGCTCCTTGCTCACTCAGCCGAAGATTGACAGCGAGGG
Organism: Drosophila kikkawai; assembly: GCF_030179895.1. Classification (NCBI taxonomy): domain Eukaryota; kingdom Metazoa; phylum Arthropoda; class Insecta; order Diptera; family Drosophilidae; genus Drosophila; species Drosophila kikkawai. The sequence continues at coordinate 5,679,023 of NC_091728.1, forward strand.
CGGGAGTCCTGCGAATACTGCGAGTCCCGCCAAGGCGTTGGGCCCAAGCCAGCAGCAGCACAAATCCCAATTAAAATAAAGAAAGCCAGCGCCAGTCAGCCGAAAGTTAAACAGGCCAAAACAGCATGTTAAGTCGCTTCAGGTTTTACACGGCGAAAAAAATATGAAAAGTTCTGAATATATATATATTAATAATATAATAATAAGGATTTCCATTCATGACTCATCTTAAAAAGAACTAAAAAAAACTATGCTCGATAAACTTTAAAATAAAATTTAATAAAGTTAAGAGCTAATATCCCAAAAAAGTGTAATAAATTTCTTGCTAATTGAATCAAGGAAACCCAAAGGCAGAGATTATACTTTATTTCTGAATTTCCTACAAGTGTAGAACTCTCCACCTCCAATTCCTGGCCACATCCTTTCTTCACGCTGGGCGTCTGTGACATTAACAATTGATAGACGACAGTCGACAGGCGACGACGACAACAACTGAACATTTTGAACATTTGACAGATTGTCGCGCTCAGTTGGCAGCTTCTAAGGACACTTTCCATTTCATTTCACACACACACGCCCGTTGCTTGGGGGCAACTCACCCGCCTCGAGTGGCCCTGTTTTTTCCTTAGTTTCCCCAGAGCAGTTTCCCTGAGCTTTTCGCCACTGTGGGCCGAAAGTGAAAAGTGGCAAGTGGCAAAGCGGAAAACCAGTCGAGTGGCCGGCTTAGCGGCTAGTTGGCATTTAACAGGCGACGCCTTAAATATTTTAGTTATTCTGTATCCCGAGTGGCGAGCTCAGGGACAAAGGTCTTTTGGTCTTGCAAATATACATAGTTTGTTTAAACAGAAGGAAAATTGGAGTAAGACCTATATGAAACCAGTGTAACAATGCATTAGTTGTTTAAATATCATTATCATTATCATTAAAGGTTTTAAAATCAAGCTGAAAAACGGGTTTCTTTTCAAAGACCTTAAAGATACAAAGAAAGATCCTTCTTTGGTTTGATTAGAGTTTTAATATATTTCGCTTTACAATGAAGTCTATAGAAACAAAGCACGTTTTAATAAAGCTTATTTAGATATTGGTAAAAGTTTTAAGTTAATAAGAAAACTCTGGACCTTGCAAATAAATTTAAACAAGTTTTAACCAAAGAAGCCATTTAGCTTTGATATTTTAACCTTCAAAATCATTCTTAAAATATAGTTTAATTTTTAATAAATTTTCCATAATTTTCTTTAACTTTATTTACTCGAAAAGTAATAACCTAATACAAATTTAAACCAATCACCTGCAGGCTTAAATTTGTATCCATTTAAGATTCTGCTCCACAAATTGCTAATTTATTCCCACCTTAGACAAATATCTATTAAGAAGGATAGATGAAAATCAAACATACAGAGAAACTTACAAACGAGAGGTGGAAAATCTTTGGCCAGAGTTTTCCGCACGATTTATTTGCCAGGATCTGCTGCCGAATGTTTGCGCACAGCAATTAATATCCCTTTTTGATGTCTTGAGCTTGAGTTAATATTGAGGTAATTCTTGTTTTTCAACTTCAAAGCCAAGTCTTTTCACTTTTTTGGCCACTTCTTCTTCTTCACTAATCGGCTGCAGGTCAAATAACTGTTTGTTTTAGGTATTAATTCCAACACACACACGCACACTCACAAGGCCACACACACGCTACTGAAAGGAAACCTCCTTGGCAGGACGAAGAACGCCGAGTTTTTTGCGACCGCGCTTTCAAGACGTCAATTTCGGAATGTAAATATTTGATTTATGCGCCAAAGTAAATTAAGGCAAAAACAAAAAGCAACAACAACACCGTTGCGATGATGTCCTGGGCCACATATAAATATGGCGACGGCGAAACGTAACGGTAAATCCCATCGATGGAAGAGAGCTCCTGCTCCTGCTCCCCGGCCGAGCTGTTCCCGTCTCCCTTGCACACCCACACGACGGCTACACAATGTGCCGACGGCAAAGTCAAAAGGCAGCAACAACTTAATGGTATCCGAGCGCCCCGACACGCTCTCTCGCTCTCGCTCAACTGACGCTGACAGCGGCTAGGTTTGGCAGCATGAGAGAGTGAGAGCGAGTGGTTGGCAAACGTCATTATCATGTCATTGTGTCTCTCGCTCGCACATACTTTGGGGGTGAGCGAAAGTGCGAGAGTGTGTGTGCGTGCCATTAACGCCATCATGCTCATCATCTCGCTCTCTGCCCGATCCTGCAGCTGCTGCTGACTGTCCTTTTACTAAGCGTCCCTACATAACCTCCTCCCGTTGTCGCAGTCATTCTCCGCCTCCCCTTTGCATCCCCCTACCCCACACCCCTGTTGTGTGAGTACATATTTGCACTGCAATTTGGCATCGTCGCTGGCTGCTCTTGTGATTCGCCTCTTTTTGCGCTCCCATTTACACAGGTGAGCACAGTGGTCGCTCGGAAGAGGTCTTTGCTTTTTGGGGGAACTTTTTAATATATTAATTAAAACTATATAAATTATATATTTTATTTAAATTCGAAAGTCCATAATGTCCATTTTCTGTCTAACTAAATCTATTGGTAATACAATTATTACAATAAAAATTAAAAATTGAACTCATATGACGATTAGAAACTTATTTAAATGGCATGTCCCTATGGTAAACGCACCAAAGTAGGCTACATTTTTTTGTAATAGTGATCAAACTATGTTTGACATAACAGGTAATACTTTATGTAAATCTTATGTATATTAATTAGTATTAATAACAAAACGTAGTTTATAAATATTGAATGGAAATAACCAAAACTCTATAAAAATTCTTAAAAATTGGTCCTTAAAACCCTATATACATATGTACACACATATCTAACCAACAAAGCACCTACTGTATATTCCTTTTAACAGTAGTTTTTTCTTTCCTTTTTTTTTTTTTGGGTGCCCCCCTCTCGCGCTCTTTCCCGCTGTGCCATTATCGAAATCGTAGGGCAAAGGCAAATACCGAAAACAGAAAACGTAAAACACAGCAGAAATGCCCACTATGGAATCACATTTTTGTGCAGTTTTCACAAACGGGGCATGTGAAATATGCTCCGCATCAGAATCCGAATTTTCACCCGATGCCATGACAACCGAAAGTACAAATACACACACATGTGATGCCATTGTTTAGCTGTAATAGAGATGGATACAGGGTGCGGGAAAAGGGAGAGAGCAAAGGACCTTCCCTCGGACGAGAGGAGAAAAGAGGCGGTGGCAATGGCAAAAAGGTGAAACGATTGAGCACCCTGGGAGATTTTTTAATCAAATAATTACAGTAATTAGATGCAAGGCAAATGTCAAAAGCCTGAACAAAATTCCCATGCGTAGAGCGAAGCGGCAAAAAAACGCATTGAGAATTCACAATTGGCAAGAGATCTCGTATTCCTCCACTTTGGAAACCGATCTCAACAGGACTCATGGAACTTAATGTATTTATGTTCATTTTTGTAAATACATTTTTATAGGATGGAATTGTTTAAGGGATACACATTGAACTTGATAGGAAAAACTATAGGCTATAAACATGTATATGCCACACACAAATGAAAAACAAAAAATAATAAAGTCTTTACTTAAATATAAAAATATATTAAATTACATTTTCTAAATTTCCATTAAAATGAACATTTTTCCATTAAAATGAACTTCATTACTAAATCTTCTTAAAATTGCCAAGAAATAATAACAACAATTACCAAAATTCCTCAGGCACAATTATTTCATTTAATAACGACAACTTTTCTAGGAGACGTTTCCACAAAGCTCTCAAGAAATCAACTTTTTGCATTTTCCACACCTCAAGTGTCTGCAACAATAAAACGAAAGGGAGAAGAGGAATGCAGGGGGAAGAGATCCTGGAGGCGAAGCAGTGGAGAGATATGGCATTCATTACAGCAATTGAAACGGACAAAAGCCAAAATTCAAGGCAGGAAAAAAGCGACGACGACGACAGCCCAAGTTGGAAAAGGGATAATAAAATGTTTGCATATAAAATATTAAATAAAAGACGCAGTGAAGGAGCGGCGTAGGACGAAAGTGTAGGGAGTGGAAAAATGGCCGCCTTCTCTACATAGAACGCAACGAAATGAGCGAGCACACTTAAAGAAATGGAAAGTAGAATCTTCTATGAAATGAAGATGAAGTATTAAATATTATAATATTATATTACTGTTTATTTTTAAAACTAAAGATATACATAAATTATATTTTAATGATGGAACAATTTCTTGTTTTAAAAACATTGAAGCACCTTGTTAAAAATAAACCGACTCAGATTGTAACGTCTTTTAAAAGATAGACAAACTTATTCATCAATATACTATAGTAAAGTCTAAATATAGTTAAAGATACCTTTTCACAAAATAGTTTTAAGTACCTAGATTTATTATACATCCAATGTTTGCATTATTTTACCTTAGATTTTCTATAAACTCTTTCCAAAACAGTTTATATGGGTTTTGGAAGCTAAATTCTAAATTCTTGGATTACTGTTTCTTTGCCAGTGCATCGTTCGTAGCGACAAAATGACAGAGCCAGGTGAGTTTGAGACCAAAAAGATATCCAGGTGAGTTCCCGGGCAAAAGGCTCAGCGGCTAGGTAAATAAAACCGTAGTCCCTTTCTATGTACAGCCAGTTGTGGGGGTGCGTGAGGCTGTATATGTATGTATATGTGTATGTGCGGGTGTAACTTAATGATCATCAGGAAAACACCGTTAAGGGGCGTATCAAATGGCAGGGAGCAGCGCAGTCAACGCACCAAAATGGCAGCGCATGCGTCACACTGCTCTAGCACCCGTTCTTGTGTATAGCCAATCGGTGGGTGTGTCCTCACACATACACGCGCACACTTGATTAGCCTCGACATTTTGTTACTGTTGCTCTCTCGGCAACGCCGCCCTCTCTTTTGCTCTCACTCACTCTCTCGATTTTGCTGGCTGGAAATTCAACAGGCACCACACACGGAAGCTACTGCCATCGCACTTACACCCACGCACTTGCCATTTGATGCATTGGCATTTTTCCTTAACTTTTTTTTCATTTTTTGGGGCACTCGAAACTTGAACTTTGCCGGCTTTTACTTTCGTTACAAAAAAATATATACATATGTACACCTACATATACTTTAAGAAATTAGCTAAACAAATGTGAGCTCAATAAAAATTTTACTTTGTCGCTTATTTGGAAATTAATCAGCACAGCCGCTGCCTCTCGAGAATTCAGGATATTGGAAAAGCGCACAATTTCCAAGTTGATTAATTTCGCACCACTGCACTATGGGGAATTTTGCCATTTCCGTGGTATTTAGTCATTTTATCAAACTTTAAATATTTGAGTTTTTTTTATGTAAAAATATTAAAAATATATGGCTCCATAAAATGTAGTACCAGAAATGTTAATTAACAGTGCACTGTTAAGCCTATCCACTGTTAAAGTCGGCTGTTGTAGCCAAAATGCACGTGATTGAAAATAGCTATTTTTTATTCGGTTACTTTGAAAGTAAAAAACATAAAAGTAGAACCAATTTTTGATTAAAGTTTTGATGGAGACCAATCGTACTGGTAATTATTATGTGTAGTGTGTACTAATATATTGATCTGTGTGGGTCTTACTGATATATTGCGATTTTTCTAAGTGTTCCTCTAAGGAAATTTTTTTGAGAAAATATTTAACTTTAAAGAGACCTATAAAAAATATATGTCCTTGTATTGCTGTACGTCCAATATATGTTGTAGAGGCATTCATTCTAAATAAAAGGCAATTTGTCTCAATGTGCACAAATCCGCACAATCTGCGTAATTTAATTTTTTTTGCAGGTCTTTTCGAGCAAATTTTACCAAGAAAAAACCATTTTTCAAGTTAATTACATATAAATATTAATGTGTCAAATCATTTTACCTGTTTAAAAGGCAAAAGCTAATTTTTTTGCATTAATGTAAGTGCCAAATGGAAGTTATTAGCGAATTTGAAGGCCTGGACCTCATTTATGAAGAAATTGAATATGAAAATTACGTTTTTTAATTTATATCTAACGAAGAGCTTGAAAATTAAGACAATGAATTTTTTTTATTATGTTTATAAAATATATTGTTTGAAAAAAAGAAAAAATCACCTTATACACTTAAAAAAATAAAAATAAAAATAAAAAAATCGTCAAGCGAGGGCGGAACCACGCCCATTTTTCCAAAAATCATTTCTTATGGAGTCCATAATTATAATAAAAAAAACCGTTTCGAAATATATTACTTAGTTTAAAAGTTATTAATTAATACCATAAAAATGGCCAAATTCCCCATAGTGCACTGCATTGCAAGCGTGTTCGCCCGTGTGTGCATGTGTGTGTGCGCCAGAGTGGCACACGCTTCTTACCTGTCCAAAAATTTCATTTTATTTTAGGGTACTAACAAAGGCATCTCCACAAAGATACCACAAAAAGTTGCCAAAAACGAGAACCGAATTTTTGCGCTATTTATTTGTGTGCTCTCGTCTGTTATGAATTAAGTGTCCTGGGTATGTGTGTGTGTGTGTGGTTTTGTCCTTTGTTGTTGTCCATCTCTTTGTCAGTCGCCAAAAGAAAAATGTTACCACAAAAAATCACAAATTGCGGGATCAAAGGTGAAAAGTGGAGGGGGCGAGGGGTTCCTAAAATAATAATAATGAACTTTAATAAAAAAATGTATATTTCGTTTTTATGGTCACGAATAAAGAGCGTTTTAATTTTAAGAAATATCAAATTAAACCAGCATCAAAAGAATAATAGAGAAAGAAACCAACTGGAGTCATAATTAAAAATAACTTACATTTCGTTTTCTTTACATGGGATTTTTAGACTTTAAATATTTGTTTTCAATATATCCGTTAATTGATCTTTTTTAAATGTTTCTTTACATGGGAATTATTTTAATATTACACTAAACAATATTTCATAATTAGTTTTCAACGATTCTTTCATTTTGACGACCGCCCAAAACTCTGTACCAAATAAGCCAAAAGTTAAAACCTTTATTAATTGATTATTCAAGGTATAAAATGATTTTTTTATATTTTTTACAATGTTGCCTACAGGATAATATACATATGTTAGATGTTTGTATCCTGTACAACTATGTTTTCTTAGCATACTTTATGGCGGCACTGAGTATTATTAATATCAAGTCGCAATTTTCGTGTTGGATAGAAAATTTAGAAATGTACATTTAGTTTGAAATTAAGTTAAGTATATTCTACAAATTTTGGGTCTAATTTTAATAATTATTAAATTGGTTATATTGTTTTTTTACTTCATGAAAATTGAGTTCCTCTGTGAAAGTATTTCCATTTGGGTTAGGATTTTGAATTACCTTAAAATAAATCAAAATAATGAAATATTTAATTCGGGTTAAACAAAACGAATCATTTAATGCTTTAATTTACATATTTTATTTATTTCTTTTTTAATTTAAATATTAAAAAAATATTTAAAAGCTGTTTGTCAAATCAAACAGAAGTTTTCTTCAAAAGCTTCGTTTTAAAATATCGGCGGTTAGCCGCCATGAAAGCTTATATTTGCGACCTGCAACAATTGCTGCGATATTTGCCATTCCGAGCAAGTTGCAACTTTGGCGCATCCCTAAGAGTTGCATATAAGGAAATCAACAATCGCCAGCTCGACTTTCGCAATAAGTTGTCAGTATTGAATCATTCTTGTGCTGACTTTACCTGCGATACCCATACGGATACGGATTCAGGATGATCACGAGTTGGTACTATTCACTGCCCAGAATAACCAGATACTGGTTCACCACCACAGTGGTGGTCAGCTGCCTAGTTAGCCGGTTTCAGCTGCTGCCCATCGAATGGCTGGAGCTGGACTGGAGGGAGATCTACTACCGTTGGGAGTGGTGGCGATGCCTCACCTCAATTGTGGCCTTCCCCATCAATCCGAACACGGCGTTTCCATTCCTCTTGTATTGCTACTTTCTGGTGACCTACAGTGGAATGCTGGAGAGGGAACAGTTTGGAAGGAGTCCAGCGGCATATCTGTATTTCCTGATTATCATAGCTGTGCTGGCGAATGTCGGAGGATTCCTAATCGAAGCCACCAGCCTATTGGAAATTATAGTGATGTCCGTACTCTATAGCTGGTGTCGATTACACAAGGACGAGACTGTGAGCTTCTGGTTCGGAACGCGTTTAAAGGCCATGTATCTGCCATGGGTGCTGGCCGGCTTTGATTTCATCTTTAATTTGTAAGAATTTTATAAGGAAAATTGTGTTTTTTTTAACCCTTTCTAATGAGTGTTGTATCCATACAGCTCCTTGGAAACCTTCGTTGGTATTTTTAATGGTCACATCTACTATTTCCTCAAGGATCAATATCCCAATCTGATTGAAACACCTCGTATACTGTAAGTATATATGTATGTACATATATGTATACATATTCATTCCTCTTTCTTTGCTTTCAGGAAACGCATCCTGCCTGATGCTCGTGGTGGGTTCAGTGCTTTTGATGGGGCATCAGAGAGCAGGGCCTCAGCCGTACCGAGTCCTGATTATTCCTGGGGACGGGGCATGACCCTGGGAGGCAACTGAAACTAAAATTAAAAAATCCCTTATAAACCAGTGACCAAAACGAATAAAAAATGTGACTGAATTAAATTATATTATATATTTACAAATAATTTCGCAATCTCGTATATACTAACATTATTTTATGAATATATTCTGTATATCAAATACAAATTCATATACCAATCAATGTTATTTATAAATTTATTAACGAAAATTCTGGTTGTTGCATGTCGAAATATGGTTCACCCTAAACGATAGTCCCGACGTTCGTGCCATTCCTATAAAAGAGTAAAACAACAAAAATATACTAGGGCTGTCGAATAAAAAAGTTTCAACAAACAGCTGCTTAAAATTTCAACAATTCATAATTTACAACACAAAATGTGGATTTTTATTTATGTCAAAATACTTATGTCCACGATTGTATGTATACCCCCACATATGTATCCTGTAAAATTATGTTTTCTTAGCATACTTTATGGCGGCACTAAGTATTGTTAATATCAAGACTTATTTTTTGTGTTGGATAGAAAATTTAGAAATGTACATTTTATTTGAAATTATGTTAAGGATATTCTAAAAAATTTGGGTTTAATTTTTATAATTATTAAATTGTTTTTTACTTCATAAAAATTGAGTTCCTCTCTGAAAGTATTTCCATTTGGGTTAAGATTTTAAATTAATATAAATAATTAATAATAATAATTAATTAATTAATTAATTAATTAAAATATTAAAAATATGTTTATAAATGTCAAATCAAACAGAAGTTTTCTTCGAAAGCTCCGTTTTAAAAGATCGGCGGTTAGCCGCCATGAAAGCTTATGTTTGCGACCTGCAACAATTGCTGCGATATTTGCCATTCCGAGCAACTTGCAACTTTGGCGCATCCCTAAGACCTGCATATCTGCAATCGCATCGCCAACTGGACTTTCGCAATAAGTTGTCAGTATTGAATCATTATTGAGCTGACTTGACCCTGCCGCCACATACGGATTCAGGACAATGTTGAGTTGGTACTATTCACTGCCGAGATTAACCAGATACTGGTTCACCACCACAGTGGTGGTCAGCTGCCTTGTCGGCCTATTTGATATAGTGCCCATCGAACGGATGCAGCTAGACTGGAGCATGTTATTCTACCGTAAGGAGTGGTGGCGATGCCTCACCTCAATCGTGGCCTTCCCCATCAACTCAGTCAAGTTTTTTCGATTTCCCCTCTATTGCCACTATCTTGTGAGATACAGTGCAATGCTGGAGAATCAGTTTGAAAAGAGTCCAGCGGCATATCTGTATCTCCTCATCATTGTCGCTGTGCTAGCGAATGTCGCAGGAATCCTATTGACAATCACCAACCTAATGAAAGTCTCAGTGATGGCCGTGGTGTATATCGCCTGTCGTCTGCAACCAGACGTAAATGTGAACTTGTTCGGAACGCAGTTTAAGTCCTTGCATCTGCCATTGTTGCTGGTCGTGCTTGATTACTTCATTTTTTAGTAAGATTTTCATTGTAAAAATAAGGGGTTTGGGTCCATCTAACGAATGATTTTCCCCATACAGTTCCCTAGAAGCCCTTACTGGTATTTGGATTGGCGACTTGTACTATAATCTCAAGTTTCAGTATCCCAATCTGCTGGACACACCTCATATACTGTAAGTATACATACTTTTTATATAGGAAGTGCTTTCTTTTTGTTTCTTTTGCATTTCTCTTTAAAAATATACATTAACGTCTTGATAAGCTCGAGGTTGTTAAACGAACAAAGACGATAATCTTTATGAAAAGAAAAAAAAAAAACAAATAAAGATGTAAACCAACTAAGACTAATTTTAAATCTTATTCAATTCCGCAGAAGAAACAACAAGGGTTTAAACTTTAAATATGAAATAAGCTGTAAGCTGTATATATTTTTATAAGATTTCACCTTGCTCTACTTTCAGTAAAAGTTTCCTGCCTGATGTCCCCCACTTTAGTGGTGCTGGTGAACCATCAGGGAGCCGTGCGGCTGCCGAATCGGACCCTGAACCCTTCCCTGATTCTGAAATGTTTGGAGAAGATTTGCCATCCAAGTAACTATATTTTTTGGAGTTTCTAGATTAATTTTAAGCAATTTTTCTAGTACACTAAATTTTGTTATCTTTATTTTTCTGAAAATTAATATTTTTATGCTTTCAGTACACCTGATGCACATGATGACTTAAGTGGTGTTGATGAACCCTCATCAGAGAGCGGGGCAGCTGCCGAATCGAATCCTGAACAGGGGAATAACCCTGTGAAGCAACGAAGGCTTACATCAAGGAATCTCCATTAAACGATCAAAAAAATTGATCCGAATAATTGACTTAAAAACATAACATCATACATAACATCAAACATACATATATCTTTTATATACTAACATTATTTTATTAAATATCTATATAACATCAAATAGTGTTATTTTTTAAATTAACCAAAATCGACTTGCAAACGTGTTGCATTTCAAAATAAGGCTCACCCCAAAACGATAGTTGCAACGATTGTGCCATTTTAACCGGCAGGAAAGCTTATGTTTTTGCGACCTGCAACAATTGCCGCGATATTTGCCATTCCGAGCAACTTGCAACTTTGGCGCATCCCTAAGAACTGCATTTAAGGAAATCAACAATCGCCAGCTTGGCTTTCGCAATAAGCTGCCAGTATTGAATCATTATTCAGCTGACTTGACCTGCCGACACCCAAACGGATACGGATTCAGGATGATCACGAGATGGTACCGATCTCTGCCCAGATTAACCAGATACTGGTTCACCACCACAGTGGTGGTCAGCTGCCTTGTCGGCCCACTTGAGATGCTGCCCGTCGAATGGATGAAGCTGGACTGGAACTTGGTCTACTACCATTGGGAGTGGTGGCGATGCCTCACCTCAATTGTGGCCTACCCCATCAATTCAGGCATGGTCTTTCGATTCGTCCTCCATTGCCACTATCTGTTGAAATACAGTGCAATGCTGGAGAATCAGTTTGAAAGGAGTCCAGCGGCATATCTGTATCTCCTAATCATTGTGGCTGTGCTAGCGAATGTCGCAGGATTCCTATTCAAAACCGACAACGTGATGAAAATTGCAGTGATGTCCGTGCTGTATATCGGCTGTCGGCTGCAACCAGACGTAACTGAGAGCTTGTTCGGAACGCGGTTTAAGGCTTTGCATCTGCCATTGGTGCTGGTCGTTCTTGATTACTTCATTTTTTTGTAAGATTTTTATTATAAAAATTAGGGGTTTGAGTCCATCTAACGAGTCTTTTTCCCCATACAGTTCCTTGCAATCCTTTTATGGTATTTGTATTGGCGACATCTACCATAGTCTCAAGTTCCATTATCCCAATCTGTTGGACACACCTCGTATACTGTAAGTATATATGTATACACTTTATATAGGAAGAGCAAAATATTGCATTTTTTCGTCTTGATAAACTAGAGGTCAGTTGGTATTTATAAACATATATATTTTTGTAAACTCACCAACTGCTTGCACCAGGTCCCTGTTGCAAAGCAATAAAAGATAAGATGTTAAACGAACAAAGACTTTTATATTTACATAAAATGTAACTGCAATACAAAATAATCCAAATTTTAGATGTACAGATATAGATAGCAGCAACGGTTTAAACTTTAAATACGAAATAAGCTGGAAGATGTATATATTTTTATTAGATTTCCCCTTGCTCTACTTTCAGTAAAAATATCCTGCCTGATGTCCATGGTGACTTTAGTGGTGCTGGTGAACCATCAGGGAGCAGTGCAGCTGCCGAATCGGATCCTGAAACCTTCTCTAATTCTGAAACATTTTCAGAAGATTTTCCATCCAAGTGACTATATTTTTTGGAGTTATTTTGTTATCCTTATATTCTTAAAATTCAAATTTTTCTGCTTTCAGTACACATAACCTGCCTGATGCCCACGATGACTTTAGTGGTGTTGATGAACCCTCATCAGAGAGCGGGGCAGCTGCCGAATCGAATCCTGATCAGGGGAATAACCCTGTGAAGCAACCAAGGCTAACATCAAGGAATCTCCATTAAACCAACGATCAAAAATCATAATAATTTGACTAAAAAAAATAACATCATATATGTAAATACATATTCATATATATACATTCATATATATATAATATATAATTTTTTATATATTGAATAAATATATAACATCAAATAGTGTTATTTTTTAAATTAACCAAAATCGACTTGCAAACATGTTGCATATCAAAATAAGGCTCACCCCAAAACGATAGTCTCGACGATTGTTCCATTCACTGGGAAATGCGTCGACTCTGTCATCTCTAGAAAGACACGTAAAGCAACAAAAATACCCCAAATCATTCAGTGGGAAAACAAGTAAATTTAATGAATTAAGTACAAACAAGGAGAGTTTGCAAGCAACACACAATGGACGCTGGCACGTGGTACCGTTCCCTGCCTCGCTTCACCCGCTACTGGCTCACGGCCACCGTTGGTCTGAGCCTGCTCTGCCGCTTTGACATCATTCCCCTCCATTGGCTCCATCTGGACAGATCCGCCGTCTTTGGGAAGCTGCAGCTTTGGCGCTGCGTGACGTCACTGTTCGTGTTCCCGATCTCGCCGAGCACGGCCTTCCACTTCCTCATCAACTGCTTCTTCATCGTGCAGTACAGCTCCAAGCTGGAGAAGGATCAGTATGGGCGAAGTCCGTCTGACTATTTGTATTTGCTGATTGTGTCGGCGGTGCTGGCGAACATTGGCGGAATGCTGTTCAGCGTGTACTTCCTCATGGACATGTATGTACTGGCGATCACGTATATCTGGTGCCAGCTGAACAAGGACGTCACAGTGTCCTTTTGGTTTGGCACGCGCTTCAAGGCCATGTACCTGCCATGGGTGCTGGCCGCCTTTGAGTTCATTTTTCACTTGTAAGTTGTAATTTCTGGGGGGTTTCTCTTGATCCACTAATTGTTAATGGTCATACTTTGCAGTTCCCTCGCCCCGCTGGTGGGCATATTCAATGGCCATGTGTACTACTTTTTCAAGTTCCAGTACTCACAGGATCTGGGCGGCACCGCCCTGCTGGAAACTCCGCAGTTTTTGTAAGTATATCTTATAGACTTGACTTCAATTCATCATCTATTGAGTTTTTTCTTTCTATCCTTTCAGGAAGCGACTTGTGCCAGACATATCAGGCGGATTCGGAGGCTTTGGAGTGCCGCCAGAGAGCCGAGCACCGCCGCGACAGGCACCCGAGAATCCCTGGGGCAGGGGCATGACCTTGGGCCGGAACTGATCGCCCTACCTACCTAAATCCTAGAATAATTCACGTTTTTTACGGTTTGGTTTCCCTCATTTTGCGTGACCAAGCTCCTTATATACACACTCAGATCCTCTGGCAACAGCAATAAGTTAACAAGTGTTTACTAACGATGAAATTATATTGATATATGTTTGTACATATAGAAAACCATAAAGGAGTAATGACAACGAATTGTTTTACATTTAAATTTATTTCGTTTAAAATTTCTATGCTAAAGATTTTACAGCGACACGCATTGTTCAACAATATTTTGTTTTGTGTTTTGTATTATTTGTGGAGGGGAGTAGGAAGGGTTTGTTCTTGATGTTTCCGTTTTCATTTTTGGGCTTTTGGTCTCCTAAAAGTTACAACGTTGCTCTTAAGATTTGAATTTACAAAATTTACGACGCATAAAATACTTAGATCTAAATAAATCGTTAATGGTTAATCATCTGTTTAGCATGAGTTCTCCTTTTTATACATATGTATATCTATATATATAATGCGGTATTGGGTTTGCATCTGCGTTTCGAAATTCATTCTGGTATTTACACGTGTCCTAGGGTCTATAATCTCACGTAATTAAGCCAACCTTTCAAACGAATTTGTTTTAAGTTTATTACTTTTTTGTGTTTAAAGTTTTTCGAATTTCTTGTGTGTGTGGATTTAAGCTTAAGCAACTAAAGTAAAAACGAATTAATGAGATGGGGGGCCATGGAGAATCGAATAATATATGCTGGACTCTATATACAAAGCTATACAAAATTAAGGTAACGTTCTGCAGATTTATATCTGCCCTATGTACAGGAGAGAGAGAGAGAAAGGGGATTCCCAGGGACTGGGGTTTAAAGAAAATAATGAAATGAAATAAAATGAATAAACTAAAAACTAACACAAATTCCATGATATTATACTCTCAACTATGTGTGATTTTGGCAACTTAACTACTTCGAACTTGCGTTCTCCTCTCTCTTTTAAGCTTAGGCTTCAGAAACTGGCTTTGAATTGAATTAAGGATAATCTTGCACTTTGCGATAATATAAACTTGTAAATGGTAAAAGGAAACTCTTGACATTGAGGCTAAACTACCAACTAAATCTAATTCGAACCGGGTCTCTGCTGTGTGCGTTCTCTCACTCGGAAATCTCTCTAGAAAAACGGGGGGATCTACAGCGTAGCTGCTGCCAGTGCCTGCTCCAAAGGCTTCTGCTTCTGCTGCGGAGATGCCGGCACAATGGCTGCCTTCAGGGAAGTAGTGGTGGTGGTGGCTGTCGTCTCTGGCGATATGTTGCTGGTGCTCTCTATCTCGATGGGCTGCTCCAGATCCATGTCCACATACTCGATGGCACTGTCATCCTCCGGATGTAGTTCAATGACTGAAAAGAAAACAGTTTAAAATTCTTCCCCAGATCAGCATTGCCTGCACTCACTGCGATTGTTGAGCTCCAAGTTGGCTGATTGCTCAGCCTGCTGCTCCTCCACCACTACATCTCCCTCGAGTTCTTCGTCCTCCTCCACTATAACGTCGTCGTCGTCGTTCAGGACCCCTTCCTGCTTGGAGGGCGTCGACACTGGCGTCGTTTTGGTAGCTGCCTGGTCAAGCTCCATCTCCCAATCGGTGGCATTGAAGACCACCAACGGCGAGGACTTCATTACCCCGGATCCCTGTTTGATCTCGGTCCCGGTTCCAGTGCCATTATCCGCCACTATTATGGGCATATTAATGATATCGATGGGTGTGTCCTCGGTAATGAGTTGATTGGGTTTGGGCTTGGCCCCACTGCTCGTGGGATTGTTGGGAGACGTTGTTGCACTCATGGTGTTCGGGTTGGCGGGTGTCGCTCCGATGACCAGCACATTCGATTTGGGCTTGGTGGCGGCCAGTGTGAGAGCTCTCATGCCGCTCGCCGCGCTTGCTGGGAGGAAGACGAGATTGTTCTTGCCGCCGCTCGTTGTGGAGAAGGTCACAGTGGTGGGCTTGGCGCCTGGAGCCTGCTGCTTCCCGGAGATGCTGGTGGTAGGGCTGCTGCCGGTCCCACTTCCCGTTGTGGTCTGCGCCTGTGGCAATATCTGCATCTTCTGTATGCTGATCCGCTGATCTCGCGCCGGCAGATTTGAGGGTGAAACCGCTGTGGTTACTCCGGATCCTGTTGCTCCTCCTACTGGGCTGCCACTCGCATTGTTTAGCTTGTGTATAATGCTTCCTGCCGGCAGCTTGCCTGGCTGCAGGAATACCTTGCCGTTGGGTGAGCAAATCTTTATGTTTCGCAGGGCACTACTGGGCACCTGCTTGATAGTGGCCGCCGCTCCTCCCGAGCTGGTGGTTAGCTTAATGTTTCCCAGAATTTGGGGAGAAGAGGAAGCAGTAACAGCTGCTGTCCCCGAAGACGACGCACCAATGACGGCCACTCCGCCAGCACCCTTCATCTGAGGTGTTGTCACCTTCGCCCGGAACAGATTGGGCGGCATTGTGGCTCCTCCAGACACCGGCAGCGGGGTAATCAGGGTATTGTTCAAACTACTAGCTGGTATATTCTTGATGATGTTCACAGTGGAGGCGCTGCTCAATGGGGTCACCCGGGAGTCCTTTAGGGGAGACGACGGACCCACAATTGGGTCCGTGTACGGCAGAAGGCGAACCGCTGAACTGGGCAAGGTTTTTGGTTTTGCCTCACCACCACCGCCGCCGTCCAAGAGATTGAACTTCTTGGGCGTGAGCTTGGTGCCCGGCGGCAGGAGCGCTGCGGTGGAGGAGGAGTTGCTGGTGGGCGAAGAGGGCACCACTGCCGGCCTCAATTTAGCGCCCATCGGCGGCGCTGGGATCTGCTGAACACTGATGATCTGAGGAGTCAAAGGAAGATTAGCAGTAGAAATGGGTATGGTGGTGTTGGTAGTTGCCAACGGTGTCGTGGTATCCGCCTGCTTTTCTTCCACGATGTACTTCTTGACGGGCGTACTCTGAGTCTGGCTTTGCACCTGCACCTGCACCGGTGAGGCCTGCACCTTGTCCTTGAAAACAATGGGTGAATTGGCAAATCCACGAGCGCCTGGTGTTGTGGGCGAACCAATTTCTGCCGCGGCTGCTGCCGATCCGCTTTGCGGGCCATAAACGAATGGCTTCAGGGGCTTCAAAGGCTTCAGCGTAACGAGCGGCCTCGGATCGTTGAAGAAGGAGTACGGCGGCGTGGCTGTGGACGTGGGTGTGGGTGTCGACGGTGTGCTGGTGGCTGCCAGCGTTTTGAGCGCCTCATCGAGTACATACTCCACGTGGGGCTGCACCACCAAATGATTGGGCACCGTCGCCTCTGACGATTGCAATAATACTTTCTGTTGCAGCTGCGCCTGCTGCTGCTGCAGCTGTTGCTGCAACTTTTGCTGCTGCTGCTGTTGCAGTTGCTTCTGTGCCCGCCGTCCACTCTTGGCCGGAGCTGCTATCCTCTTCGCCGGCGTCGCCTCTCCGCCCGAAGATGACAATGCAGCGGCGTTTCTGCCGCCCACAGGGCTGCCTGCCTGGGAGGGGGAGCCCAAGCCACTGGCCAAATTCCGTTTGCTGGCCAAACGCTGCTTGTGCTTCACCTGCTGCTGGTAGAAGAAGCGCTGCTGTGCAGTCCGCGGACTTAGACGCTTCTCCACGGGCACGGGTTCGCCATCCTCGGAATTGGCAGTGTGGGACAACTGCTGCTGCTGGTGGGGAGTCTGGAGAGACTGCTGATGCTGCAAATGCCGCTTTTTGTTGGGCTTCAGGCCATCCGCACCACTCTCGTTCTCCTTCCGCTTTTGTGTCATCTTCTTCACCTCGTTGGGCACATCGGGCACTTTGAACTGTGGGAAAGGGGGAGGGAGAAAGAAAGAGTCAAATAAAAATAATATTTCAAAGGGGATTTAAATTTAAATAATATTTTTTAATTATATTTATGTAAATACAACATTTTTGGTTAAAAAAAAAGGTTTTAAATAATTAAGAATTTATGTGTATTTCAAAATTATTTAAAAATGTATTCAAAATAGGTCTAATTTTTCTCACTGTATTATATAATCCCGTTTAAAATCAGATTTGAATGCTTGAAAATGTTAACGACTATCGATAACTTTTATTTGGCTAACATTTTCAACAGTGCCAGGTTAACAGATACTCACAGACTGTTAACGCAGTTAATGTTAAATGTTTCTGATTGGCCAGGAATCTTTTCTATATATATAGCCACGAAATTACCTTATTTCGAGAAACATTCGCTGCATAAATAGATACGATACGGGAAAAGGATACTTGAAAGTTCCTTTTCCTCCATTATTTTCCCCCCCGTTAAGTCTAACCACTTGGAACACCGTAGTCCAATTGGATGTGTTTTAATGGGTTATTTTCCCTCCAATTAACTTTGTTAGAGGAAAACAGTTTCTGGGGATGCAACTTCTGAGTTAACACATGTTTTTGGCAGTGGAGAGCCACCTTGGGCACCTCTTTGGGTGGCTGCCCTGCAGCCACTGGACTTGCGATGCCAGAGGTACAGTCCCTGCACTTTCACTGCCCACGCACACGAGCGAGATGAGAGGGGCACAAACAACGTATGCCCGGGGCGGGATTATATAACTTACCGGCTCCTCCATGATCACCGCGGCTGGGTCCTGGCTCCTGCCGCCCATCCAGCCGTGCTTCACGCTCATGAACGAGGCCTGCTCGATGAGGGCCTGGTTAAAGTGGACGCCCGTTTCGGCGGGGGTCGCCAGCTTTGCATTCTCCTCGAAGGCCTTCTGCGCCAGATCATTGGCCACGATGCTGAGCGCCGTTTGGGGACTGATCCGGGGCAGCAGCGGATAGGGCCGGCGTCCCTCTCGGGACCATTCCTGCCAGGTATTGGGGCCGCAGACGCTGCAAGAGATACACACACGGAGGGCTTTTAGAGGGCACGAATCGCGGAGTTCTCGACCGGATCCCTTACTTCTCGGCAATGGTGCTGAGCTGCTCGTCGTTGGCGGCCCGCCGAACCTCGGCGCGATGCCTCTCCTGGGTGATGTGGAAGAGCTGGCGCAGTTCCTCCAGCAGCTTCGCCTTGGGCTCACTCAGCGCCCCTTGGGCGCGAAAAACGCTCACCACATGCGAATAGGACTCGAGTTCTGCGGGTGGGAAACAAGGACAGGCACAGCGCCAAGATGTGGGTTAGATGCTTGACCGCAGCCTCGGTGGGCAGTCCTCGCCAGACTTCTGGGGACCATCCAAGCGCTCTCACCAAGTCGACGCAGCATGCCTCGGCACTCGTCCCGCGACATCTCCAGCGTTTGCGGCCACATCTCTCCGTTCGCTAGTTGCTATCCGTGGCCGTGGGCAATCCCGTGCAGTTGCGGTCGCGTTCGCTTGGGCCAAGGCAGGGTTATGTCGCGAATCTAGTTGTAGTTAAAACAAACGCAGCGTTTCTAAAATGATGACATTCACAGCGCAACGCGGACGCGATGACATTCACAGCGCAACGCGGACGCGATGCGATGAGCATTCACAGCGCAACGCGGACGCGATGACATTCAGAGCGCAACGCGGACGCGATGCGATGAGCATTCACAGCGCAACGCGGACAGCGATGAGCATTCACAGCGCAACGCGGACAGCGATGAGCATTCACAGCGCAACGCGGACAGCGATGAGCATTCACAGCGCAACGCGGACAGCGATGAGCATTCACAGCGCAACGCGGACGCGATGACATTCAGAGCGCAACGCGGACAGCGATGCGTCATTCACAGCGCAACGCGGGCAGCACCATTCAAAGCGCAACGCGGACAGCGCCATTCAAAGCGCAACGCGGACAGCGATGCGCGCAAGAGGAAGCAGCCAACGATGGCGCGCTTCGCAACACTGTCGCCGTTCTCAGGGTGGCGCAAGGCAGTGATGACCAAAGGGATTCCGTTAAAATTCAATTTATCCTCGTAGGTGGGCCACCAAAACCTTTTAAAGTATGTATTTCCAGCTAGCTTTATTTCTTATTTTTGGTCACGATTGGAAATATATATCCTAAACTTGCATAGGCAAGGGGAATATTCAGAGTTCTCCAAGCAAGTGGAGTGGGCATCACTGGTAAGATGTCAGTCACAGGAATCAGGTATCTCAATTATGATAAAATATATAAAACCATCCGCTTTTCATAGTTCCCGACTTTCCAGGTCTTGTATCGCATCCTCGGACTAAAAAACAAATAAACGTTATTACTAAATTAAGAATACGTAACTATATCTCGTTAAGACCTTTTTGAACCAGAAGGAGGAGAAAAAGTTGATCTTATTCAACACGTTCATGTCGGAGGCCGGATAAATGCCGTGGAGGTGAAGGTGCTTCACCGATATGAAGGGGGGTATGTGGAACCCAATAATGGCCTCGTTTGGATCTACATTCTTAGATTTGAACAGCTCCTTCATTCCCAACTCCATGCGCTGCACTGGATAAAGATAAACTCATTAGTATGGTCACGCACCTGAGACGTGGCTTATCTCTGACTTACCCAGCCCCAGGTGAGACCTGTTGAGGACGCTGAAGCTCTCCAAATGCTCTTTGGGTATCGCCAAGTAATGATGCCGGGCAGCCGGAAATTTATCCTTAAATATCACATATTCCTCTGTTTCCACCTCAAGATTTGGATTGGGTCCTCTAGAACTCGGCCTGTGGTTAGCAAAATCACAGAAAAAGCAATCTTCAGGGCCAGATATTGATGCACTTCGAAAGCCGCACTTGTAGATCGAAACCAAAATGATCAGGCCCAGGCCAGCCAGACCGGCTGTATACAGCCTTTTTCGCTTTGACATGCCTTCTGGGAGACAGGCCATCTTACTCTTAAGTTTACTTCTATGATAACTAGATCTTTTGTTGTTGATATTGGCAGCGGTAAGCAGCGGCTCACACGACGTAGCGCGGTAATAAATTAATTCATGTTGAACGGTCACATTGCCCTTTTGGCCATTTGTGTTTCCCCACCAGTGTTGCCGTCAGCTCGTTACAAAGAAAGGCTAGATTGGTTACAAACAAAGGATAGAAAAGGACAAAAAACAAGACAAAACATTTGTTCCATACATTTTATGTAATATTACTCTTTGTTGTTTGCCAACTCGTTTAGAACATCGTCAAAGTCATCATTACAAGATTCTAAACTTTCATTTTCATTAGATTGGTTGCTTCCGCACTTTACACAAGAATAAAAAGCGGATAAAAAAGGCCAGGCCAAAATAAAGAAAGGACAGATAAAAGGCTAGGGGATGTTTTAAATTTTTTCCCGCTGAGGCGGCTGGAATCCGGACAGATCTGTCCGGAAAAAGGCTATAACGGCAACTCTGTTCCCCACTCACGAAGTCATTCACAATTATGTGTACATATCGAATCTCAGCTCCCACTGGGCCATCGAAAACCCATTTTTAAAACTGCATCACAATATTAAAGCTGTAACAATAAAGAATTCTAAAATTAGTTTAGGTTTAACAAATAAAATACCCGATAGTATCGATGTTTTCGTTATCGGGCAATGTTTTTTTTTTACTCCCATCTCTATAAAATGGTCTGAATTGAAATGAATTTCAATTTTCCCGATGAAAACTCGCCCGAAACTGCTGGAAAATGTTGTTCCGCTCAGCGAAAAGCAAGTTCGACGGTGGAGACGTGATGCGCCGGCTCAAGCGCCTGGCGGAGGGCACCCTGTCCTCCTACCGCCGCCTCTTTCTGCTGCTCCTCTGCGTGTGTGTGGTGTTCTATATGCTGCCGCCGATCTTTCGCTACATCTTTCTTAGTGCACCTGAACAGAAGGGTGAGTGGGCGCAGCTACTCCCGCTATTGCAGCTGCTGAACTCAGCACCTTGTCCTTGCAGATCCCCACAGCATTTGCATGGACGACCGGCTGACACCCTTTGTCCTCCAGAACTTTGAGTTCGACGCCAACATTCGTCACGTGTCACCCTCAAAAATGCCCGGCGAGCGCGATTTCACGCCCTATGTCGGCAACGGCTACCTGGGGCTGGAGATAGCGCACGACGCCTATCTGAACATTAAGCATGGCAGGGCCATGCAGCTGCCCATCCGCTTTCAGCCTGTGGTGTCCGTATCCGGGGGAGGAGGAGCCTTGGTGGGCGAAAAGGAGTCCACTGTCGTGGAGTACCTGACGGGCATGGTGCATCGGTTCCAATGCTTCGCAGATTACTTCGTATCTTACACTTACTACGCTCACCGCACACAACCGGGCATCTTCATGCAGGAGCTGCAAATCACGAATACACGCAACATGCTGGAGGACATCGAGCTGATCATGCCACGCGTCAATCTGCCCAAGCTGAGCAGGCGCACTGTGGCCCTCAGTGAACCCGTTTCGGCTGGAATGTTTACCTACAGCGAGCTGGAGGTGCTCACGGGCACTGTGCAGCCTCAGCCCGAAAATCCCAGTAAATGCATTGTGATAAGCATAGTGAAGCCGCAGTTGGACTCCAAACTGCAGCTAAGGAAGCGGGGAACAGTGCGAATCGTGTACCCCATAGCCGTACAATACTCCAAGCTCGTGGCGGAGAGCCAAGTCAAGGGTATTGGCGAAGCCACCGAGCAACAAGCCACGCAGGCAATGATCAAGCTACTGCAGAAGCTCGGCTCCAAGGCCGCGAATTCGGGTATTAACAGCTACCGACAGGAGCACATCGATGTGTGGACAGATCTCTGGGCCACTGGGTTTACGATAAGCACTTCCAAGGCTGAGAATAGCTTGAATGGCGATCGCATTAATGCCACCATGTACGCAGTGCTCTCCCAGGTGCGCAGTTTCGAATTCGAAGAGCTTAGCGTCGGCTCATCAAAGAAAGAGGACATTGCCAAGGCTCTGACCTACGCCGAAGGTTGCTACGATTCCTATCACACGCTGCAGGCGGAGAACCTTTGGCGGGACATGTCCAGCCTGCAGCAGCTCAATTCGCTGGTCTCGTCCTGGATGCTAACGTTGGAGAAGCAGGGCTGTCACAATCTTATACGAGCCGGCGCCTCGGGCGTGATCCAAGCCATGGTCTTGAGCTTTGGCAGCTTTCGGTTTAGCAATCAGCACCTTGAGTGCAACATCCATCCGAAGTTCCTGCACAGAGACTTCCACTTCAGGCGCCTCAATTATGGCAATAAAACTCATGTGAATGTCACCATTATTGTCACAGATGACAACAAGGCGGTAATAAACGTGGCGCTGGATCGATCAGACCGGAGCTACTATGCCTGCGATGGTGGTTGCCTGGATGAGCCCGTGCTACTGACGTAATTCTCAGTGCTACATTCCCTCCCATCAAGTGCTTTTCTTTATAGTTATTTTCCCTGGTTTGTTTGCAGGCAAAATCGACGACAATTCCCAGTTAAACTGACTGAACCCCTGACAGCAATATTATACATAACCGAGGACAAGCAGCACATGGAGGAGCTGCACCATGCCATCCATGTCAAAGAAGTGGTAGAAGGTAAGAGGTCTAAATGATCATTCAATCCAATTATCTAAAAATATATTTTTGTTAAGCTCCTGCCCATGAGCAACATCTGATAGCCCTGCATCGGCATGGCCACCAGCTGGGCGGCCTGCCCACTCTCTTCTGGGTGTCCGTGTGTGCAATAATCATAGTATTCCACATATTCCTGTGCAAGCTCATTATCAAGGAGTACTGCGAACCAAGCGATAAGCTAAGATATCGTTATAACAAACCGTGATCCTAGTTGTACATACATATAACAAAAAAAATTGGATGCTAGTAAAATATGAATAACAAATTAAAAGCTTTTAAAATGTAGTCCTGAATCAATTTTAATTCTTTTGAATTGCATCCTTAAAAGCCTCCAAGATCTTCAAGATTACAATACCCTTTACCCTATGAAATAATTCACTCCTTTCGAGATGTCTATTTGTAAAATGCTTTACTTTTAAAACGGCAGATAATTTAGCTTATTTACAGAGATATAAATGTAGATAGAGAGTGTGCAAAATGCATTTAGTTCAACTATACTTCTCAATTTCGTTTGGTGCCATTAAAATTCGTACAGGTGCCGATAGGTAGCTACTAGTGAAACTCCTACATCCTCTACTGCGATATCAACTGTGCTTTCTCCTTACGCCACCCTACTTGGTGACCTTGTGTATGCTCTCGGCCAGGTACTCCACATTCTTGCTGGTGACGCCGGCCATCGAAACGCGTCCATCGTTGGTCAGATAGATGCTGTGCTCCTTTATCAGCTTCTGAACCTGCTCCGGCTTCAGGCCCGTGAAGCAGAACATGCCAATCTGGTTGACGATGTGATCCCAGTTCTGGGTGGAGCCCAACTTTTCCAGGTTATTCTTCAGTTTGCTGCGCACATCGATGATGCGATCGGCCATAAGCTTCACATCCTTCAGCCACTGGGCGCGCAAGTCCTCGTTGTTGAGGATCTCGGCCGCAATTCTGGCTCCATGAACGGGGGGATTGGAGTAGAGACCACGGATCAGAATCTTCACCTGGGACATGACACGATCAGCCTCCTCTTTATCGGAGCACATGACGGTGAAGGCACCAGCACGCTCGCCATACAATCCCATGTTCTTGGCGAAACTCTGGGCCAAGCAGAAGTCATGGCCATCGGCCTCGAAGATGCGAACCGCCTGGGCATCGCGATCGACATCGCCGGTTGCGAAGCCCTGATAGGCCATGTCGATGAAGGGGTACAGGTTACGCTTCTTCACCAGCGCCGAGATCTCGCGCCACTGCTCTGAAGTGGGATCCACACCAGTGGGATTGTGAGCACAGGCGTGCAGGAGGACGATGCTCTTTTCTGGGATTTTCTAAAAGTTAAAAAATGGATTTATATTTTATTACATATCTTTGTGATTAAGGACTCACATTTAGGTCCTCGATCAGTCCGCAAAAGTCCAGGTCACAGGTATCCTTGTTGTAGTAGCGATAGCGGTTCACTGGCAGTCCAGCGTGCTCGAAAATGGCCACATGGTTGCCCCACGATGGCGTTGGGATGTAGATTTCGCGATTGCCCTTCCAGAATTTGGATAGGAAGGCAGCTCCGATACGAAGAGCTCCAGTTCCACTGATGGACTGGGCGGTGACATTGTGCTTGGCAGCCAGACGCTTGGATTCCTGTTAAAGAGAAAATTATGTAAATTATGAAATCATTATAAAAAGTAAGAAAAATGACTATTTAATTACCTTGCCCAAGGCCAGCTCAATGGCCTTGTTGTAGAACTCGGGAACGCCAATAATGGTGGCATACTCCTTGTCCAATTTCTTGCTCACTACTCGCTTTTCCGCCTGGTAACGAATAATATATATATTTTTTTTATTATATAACTTATGGAGGAAGTCAAACAGTTGATAATAATTTACCTCCCTCACACTAGGCAGCACAAAGGGCTGAGTATTATCATCACGGTAGGCGCCAGCGCCCAAATTAATTTTCTTGGGGTTCTGATCCTTCTTGAAGGCCTCTGTAACTCCCAGAATAGCATCAGGGGGACCCATTTGCACTTCCGAAAACCATGTTGATCTAAAACGACAGAGAAAACAGTAATGATTAGAATGTATTGGTAATATAAACTAGAGGTTATAATATCTAAAGTTAATTTAAATCTAATGCACTTCCGTTTCCCTTTATCTCAACCTTTAACCCCTCTGAAACACCTTACCTCCTTCTTATCTGGTTTTTGTGTTTTAAATTTAATTGGTAGATTAGAGGACTGCTTAGTGGGTTATCTCATCTTTATGTCTGCCACTTGTATGCTATCTTTTCTCATTCTGGTTTCATGACTAAAGTTTGAAAGTCATCTGGAGGTTTTCTTGGATTTTGCACCCACAGGTAATGCCTTGTGCTCAGCACAACATGGGGGTCTTTACTACAGCCCACTCTTATCAGCTGTAAACATGTTATTATGGGAACTCGGTCGGTCGACGCCTTACAGAACACACACAATATAGATCCATTAAGGCCTACGTCAGCGATAACGTGCTGACGTAGCCTTCTTCCCAATTCCCCGTCTCTCATTATCCAGAGCCGTTATAAATCGTGGAAATAATCAAAGTTAATTAAACTCTTTCAATTGGGTGCCACCTGTCTTTGAATATGATTTGTTTGATTACTATATAGGGGACCTTCCGGTGTCGGCCTGCACTTCGATAAAACAAACTGCCATAATTTAAGAAGTAGTTCCATAAAATGTAGAAATAAAAGCACGCGACAAAAGCGTGATTTGGCCAAGAATACCCTACGCTCTTTTAAAGCAGCTTTTGCCTTATGGAGAAATTCCAAATATCCAAATATATTTTAAATTAGAAATTAAGATTTCTGAAAGTTTAATTATTAAAAAGTTGTAATTTAGTTATATTTAATTTTAAGTTTAATACTGTATCTTTATGGAAGCGAAGAAACCTTTAATTTTAATAGTAATATCATGAAAAAATTTGTAATTTTATGCATTCCATTTATCAATGAAAACTTTAATGATTGTGCCCGTCCACTTGACATTTAACAAGTTTATTCAAACTTCCTGTAGCGCATTTAGAATTCGTTATCTTCTAACCGCTTTCATCATGCGGCTTCTGAATGTTCTCTCAAGCAGAAGAAAAATAGCAAAAAATAGATTCTGTCCCATGGAACGTCATGAAATTGGCTTTAAAAATAAATACACCTCCATGATTTAGTATATATACTAAGTAAAGTAAACCAAACATATGCGAATATTAGCTAACAATACAAAAACAGCTGTAGTTTTCTTTTTTCAATTTGCATATGAGAGAATGATGCCCCTACGCTGCTGCATAATACAAAAAATCCAGGGGAACGTGATACCCAATGCCAAACAAATTATGCAGTAATGGAGAAAAACAAACACACACAACACACGCAATTAGACCGGCAACTGCAATGACCTTGGCAAATGACACCGCTGCATCTGCAACGTGTTTGGCAAAAAAACAACAAAAACAATACGGCGCTTTTTTCGTTCTTTCCATCTCTTTCTCTGTACTCACTTGCGGCGGATGGCGGCGGGGGTCAATCGATTGCTGATCAACAAACCGAGCTTACAAACCTGCGACATTTTTAAATGCACAAATTGGTTGTACTATTGTTACAAATTTAGTAATTGCGAATAGGCTCAGTAGAATACTGAGCGGCGGCAAATGAAGCAACTGTAATCTGTCAGCTTTCGTGTGCTATCGATAATTATCGTGGAAAAAGCTTTCCTAGCCAGTGGTGGCAGTTTAGCCTTAATCGGAAGCGATTATTATTTTTAAATTAAATATATAAATACATTTAAAATTATAATGTAATATAATAAATGTAGTTAAAAGAAATAAATTATTAAACTATATTTCACCTATACGAGAAAGACTAACAGTCAAGATCCCCTGATTGTAATGTAAAGCGAAGGCTTATGAAAGGCTTAAATTTTTGTGTTCCGAGTCCTTGCTATTTTTAACTTGCACATCAATTTATTAGAAAATTAAGTGTTAAAAAATGTAAACTGTGAAACAAAAATTGTCCCTCCGTTATTTATATTTATTATTAAATTTATTTATGACACTGCTATTTCTTATAATGTTATTTTATCGAATTGAGGAGTTAAGGTGGGTTTAATTTATTGGTAGTGTTTCTAATTTTAGTATGCCGGTTTTAGAGACAACTAAGAAATATCACACAATAAATTTACATACACTTTTTTTTTTAATTTAATCAGAGCGTTATATAATTTAAATTTAAATTTAAATTTTAATTTTAATTTCATTAGACCTACAACTTTATAGCATTCTTTAAGACATATTTATATTTAAAATTAATTTTAATCGATATTAAAAATCGCTGGAGAAAGCTTTCTTTTCCATTCTGAATCGTCGCGCGCAGCTGTTTTTAATCTCGAATAAGCTTTGACTTTGTCTTCGGCCCTCTCTTTGCGTCTGCTGGTGAGCGAATTTAGTAGATTCTTAGCGCTGGGGTGAAAAAGCAGAAATTAAGCGAAAGCCAGATAACATACATACATCACTCTTACCTTGTAATTCAATTAACTGGAGGAAAAATGCTGAGATTTGCGGTAATTGCCTGTGCGGTGCTGGTGGCCTTCGCCGGAGCCCTGGAGTTCACCGATTGCGGATCGAAGACGGGCAAGTTCACTCGGGTGGCCATCGAGGGATGCGACACCACCAAGGCGGAGTGTATTCTCAAGCGAAACACCACGGTCAGCTTCTCGATCGACTTTGCCTTGGCCGAGGTGGCCTCAAAGGTGAAAACCGTGGTCCATGGCAAGGTTTTGGGCATTGAGATGCCCTTCCCTCTGGCCAATCCAGATGCTTGTGTGAACAGCGGTCTTAAGTGTCCGCTGGAGAAGGGCGAGACCTATCGCTACACGGCCACCCTTCCGGTTTTGAAGTCCTATCCGAAGGTCTCTGTCCTGGTAAAGTGGGAGCTGCAGGATCAGGATGGTGCGGACATTATCTGCGTGGAGATTCCCGCTAAAATTCAGTAGGAAATCGGAGGATTAAGCTCATAAATGAACGATTCTTATTGTAAACTAAATTTAAATAAAGAAATGTACAGTTAAGCGACGTTTGGAAAGTCTTTCTACATTTTTCTTTTGTAATTAAAAAATCAATATCTATTAGTTAATTGAAACGAGCATCTTTCGAAATAGTAATATTTCAAGTCTTTTAATAATTAAATGTATAAATATTTAACAATAGTAAAAAATGCAATATATTATATATATTTTTTAATCGAAGCCAAAGAAAGGTTTTAATTTTATTCTCGAAAAGGCAAAGCTAAAAATAAATGAGTAATATGTGTGCAATCTCTGAGCGGAAGCCTCAAGTTCAGCTTTTCTCTCTCTTATTGTAAACTAATTTAAAAATAAAAAGAATTACAAAAATGACTTACTCTTGTGTTGGCTTTGCTTCCCTCCTTAGTCGTTTGTATTTTGGGTAGGCCTCTTTTTATTGCTATTTCCTTTTGTCTGCTTTTGATTGCATCTTCCGCTTTCATGAAAATGAGAGGAAGACAAGACAAAATACTCCAAAGAATATCCAGACAAGTTTTGCTCAAGTGATGTCAGCTAACAGACGATTAACAGGGAGCTTTTGGGGGCAAATGAGATGATCTTCGAAATAATAATGAGGTGAGCATATAAATTAGGATTGGAAGGAAATCTTATCTTCTTCTAGGAAGTTTCATGATGATAATACTAGGAATCCTTAGGAAATCTATCACATTTATATTGGAAAATAAGCTAGATAAGTTGGAAAATCATATTTTTATTAATAAATATAGTCGCCATATTGAAGCTATATTAATCTAGTAAATTCCAAAATTTGCTTAACGTTATACCTGGGTTGTGTAAAAAAATTTATATGAAAAGTATAACTTAACTTTATTTTAAATATTTAAATATTTATTTAAATATTTACCCAATAACAAGCCTCCTACTTTCTCTGTGTACAGCGAGTAAACCTTATAAAGAAATTTTGATAAGAAGCAGGTGTTCGATAAGTTGGCATGAATGAGAAATTCCAAGCTAGTCATGGAGACATTCTATAATCCTGAAACCTGACTCAATGCAACTTTTTTCTTGGGCAACTTTGTGTGCTGCTTGCTTAGCTTCTTGGGTATATTTACTCAATGGCCAGAGATAATGAGTAAGCGGCTCTGTCGGAACTGAAAACAATGCTCATCAATGTTTTGCTTTCGGTTTCGATTACGGTCTAGAGTTCGAATTGGCATTCGTTCTCCGTTTTTCTGCCGAACAAAGAGTCGCCTGATAAGAAGCTAAAAAACAACTGAGAAATCGCTTAAAATAGGGGGTGATCGGGAGGGAGGGCGGCAGCAGCAGCTGAGACCAAGTAAGAACACAAATCAACTGCAGTCGAGCTTTCCATTTCGTTTTCTCAATTTCCATTCCTTTTGCTCCCAAAATACTCCCCCACACACACACACACACACTGCCATGCCATGCCATATGGTTATATGCAAATAATGCAGGAGGGTTGGGCGAAGATAGTGGGTTGTGTGTGCATCAGATAGAATTATCCGCAGTGCGCCAGCTCCGAGGATATTTAAGCAAAAGAAATCGCTTTATTACATTCACTTTGCGCCACGAAATGCAATTCCAACTCTGATTCGGTGTAGGAGTTGGATTCCGATTTGAGACTTTATTTTGATTTTACTTTTTTTTTGTGGTCTTTAAGAAAGTTTGATCCGGCTTAGGAGGCTATAGCTATCTGTATAACTTAAGGATTGATGGTGATGGCGATAAGTCATATTTTGGCCTGCGTCTCAATACATTTTTCTTGAGTTTCCAAAAGGATTTCAGAGAGTAAGAAATTGCGATATAATGCAAGTCTTCTTTTCAAATGTTTGTTGAAGTTTTAGGACACCGAATTGAGTTCGATTTTTTTAATTAATATATTTTATGTGAGATGTGAAAACTCTTTAGACTTTCTAAAGGATATTGCACAGTTTTAACATTATATCAAAAATTATATCATTGAAAGCCATATTATTTATTTACAGATTCTTAAACATTTGATAAATGCCTAAAAGCCTAGGTTCCTTTAAACATAGCTCCAATTTCGGAATACTATATTTAACCTTCCGGTTAGGGTTTCCGCAAGTCAATTCGCCAAGTGGTGGGAACTCCACCACTTCCTCTGATGTTTTCACTTGATTTACATATGAATTCGCATAAAGCACGACAGTCCGAAACTGCAAAAAGAAAAGTGGGCCAAGCCCCAGGACCATACTCTTAACCCACCGCCGTGGCGCCTGTTAGCCAGCCCCCTCCTTAACCCATCTGTAGACACAGCTGACGTTTAAAAACTTGACACAACGCTGCATAAAAGTGGGCAAAGTCGAAGGGAGGCGGTGGGAGAAATACAAAAAACGAAAGAAAAAATGGTGAATGAAAAGAAATGTAGGCGGATGTGGGTTCACTCAGAGAATAATATTATTAATATACAATAATTATTTTAAAATATATATATACTTTAAGAAATGGCTGTAAAGAGTGAACTTAAAATTCCCAAGTACAAATTTGGTGACATGTTAGAGCTAATGTAAAAGAACAAATATGTAATCATAGAGCTAGTCATTCCTTTATTTTCTTTTTGAAGTTTTAACCAATATCTAAAGCCGTTTTAAACACTTTATTTTATCTCGGCCAAATGCCTATCTATACATTTATTTAAATAGGTCAGAGAAAAATAATGTGTGTGTGTGTGTGGTTTTTACATATTTAATTTTTGTGTGTGCATTTCTTATATCTCTGCTGGTGGCAGTCCAGCCCAGTCTACCCATTTTTCGGGTTGCATATCATATGAGTTAACCCACCGCACTTCAGTCCCTGCAACCCAGCATCCCTGCGCCCACTCCCCCCTTTTTGTAAGCCGCTGTGTCTGCACAGAATTTCTTGCATAAATAGCAGCATGTGCGGAGGAGATCTTTCTTTTGTCTGTGTGTGTGTGTGTGTATGGAAAACGAGAATGAAAATGGAAAACATTTCGGCTTTTGCTGCATTTAAAAGTAAAATGCAACTTCCGTTCGTATACCCGCTGCCACGCCCCCACTGCCGCCTCCAATCGAATGTTAATGTCATACGAACAATTTTCGTTTCGGTGCGGTTTGGCCATTGTAAATAAATTGCGAACTCTGGTTCTGGCCATGTCACTTTTTTTGGTCACTGCACATAGCGAGTTTTCCTGTTTGACTTCGCATTAAATTCTGTTAATTACGCGACACTCCCCCCCTTGAAGGGGGTGGGCGAGGGGCCACTTTAAGTTGTCGTCTGCCGCTGACAGTCTGTGCCAACTTTACTTTTTAATTATTATTTTTACTCGCATATTTGCTGGGTTAATATTTTTTGTTTTTTATATTTGCTTAACAGACAACTTTTGGCTTTGAAGTGCTTTTAGTGGTTGTGAAACTTTAAAAATCTCTGATTAATTGCTAAAGTTTGAAATTTGTTTGTGGCACATGTCGTTGCAGCATTATGAAGATAATAATGTGCAAGTTGTTGGTTTTGATTGGGGGAGATTGCCCTTTAAATCTTCTTTTTTCAGTTTTGCTATTCTCTTTCTGCTCTAAAATTTTTTTAGGTGGTGTTCTTTTTCCTAGCCGAGAGATGGGAGCTTAAGACATGTCCCAGGCTAAGCTGGGCCAATTAGGATGATGAAAAAAGAGAAAAGCAAGAATAGATGAGTAGGGAAAAGCTGGGAGAAATCGCAGTAGAGCTCAAGCAGGCCAAACCCACTTAAAAGTTGGGAATTCTTTTTTTTTTAAGCAAGCCAATCAGAAATTGAATTAAATAAGAAACAAACCATAAGAAATAGCAACCAGAAATCAAAAATATCAAAGAATTTACTTGATTAATGGTACAGATGCTATTTCTGCTACCTACTTCCATTATATATTATTAAAAAAATATTTTATAATAATTTGTCTTTAAAGAGGCTTAAATTGTGTTTTAAAACATTAAAACTGCATATAAAAAAGTTCTTTTATAGTTATATATATTGTAAGATTCAGATTCTGCTGCAATTCTCCTCAAAATGTATATAACCATATTTTTAATGGCTTTCCACCTCTGATCCACACTTTTCAGTAAGCCCCAGTGGCATCTTTTTATGCGTTCCTGTTGCGGTTTTTTGCATTTTAAATAAATCCCATTTGCTGTCAGTAGGGGCTTGCAGTTATCTTAATTATTTGCATGCGGCCGGCCGGCGTCATTCGTTGTTAACAACATGGAAATACATTGAATGCCATAACTACTAGCAAATGGCCAAAAAATGTCAGCCCCCGAACTCGCTGCCGTCTGCCACGAGCTGTCAGTTCCGCAGTGCGTTTTTGCACGTCCTGCTGTCTGGCGGACAAAAAACTTGCAACAGGAACAATCTGCAGTTCTGATGCTGACAGTTATGATATGGCAGGACACGCGAAAAAAAGAAAAATTCGAAATTACATTGCATTGCAATTAATCAAATGGCGAAACAGATAGCTTAATTTGTTTACGTTTCGCTACTGAAATGGAGACCGCCACAGAAGGCGGAAGTCGTGCGATCTGGGTCCTTTGTCTGCGGATGTCATTAGCATCGTGATTACCTCTACATTTTTAATGCGGTTTCATTTGTTTGCGCACATGTGCAAATTATCCGGGAATGTCCTTCACTTCAGTGGCTTTGCTTTGTGTGGTAATGGCGGCGATTAAAATCAAATTAATTTAAAATTAATTATTTGACAAATAAACGAAACAAAAACGACAAGTTTTTGGTATGAAAAAGTTTTTTATTTGTTTAAGATCTTGAATTTTAAATAATACCTTTAAGACTTTAGAAATGTAACTGGAAATACGTTTCCAAAAATCAATTTCGTGACTAGAACTTATTTTATTTTGATATAAAATCTTTGAATTTAAAAAAAATATATAGAAAACTATATTTCATTCTCAAAATTTAACTGAAATTTCATTTCCAAAAATCAATTTCGTGACTACAATTTGTTTTATTTTGCAGCAGCAGCAAAATCTTTATTAAAATCAGCACACAAAAAGAGAAACAAGTCGTTTTTCAACGCTTTTATCTGTGAAAATGTTTGAACAGTTCGCGAGCAATGGAACAGCTTTCCCTCATTAACATTTCCAATTTTCACGAATATTTTGTAGCGGAAGTGCAAACTTCATTTGAACTTTTGTATCAAAATAAAATATTGAATTAAGCACACACACCCAAATGGGTATCGAATGAATTGCAAATGGTAATAGCTATTGGACACACGCGGCGTATGCGCAATATTTAGTGCACTTAAAGAGCAGCCATTTGCATAATGAGCGAGTGATACAACAACACTGAACACCCCCTCTAAATCATGAGCAGCAAACTAAATAGTACTGGGGGGGGTGTGAGTGTTTTTTGGTATTTGGCATTTCCGCCCGAAGAGTTGTTCAATTAATATGCTTCGGCCCATGCGGCGTATGCGTGATGCCAGAAATTCCAAATAAAAGGTAGAAATAAATAGCACAATGGTTTCAGTAAATAAGCGCATAATGCTTTGGCCTGTATTCAATGTTTATGTGCGGCAGGCACCCGGGGGGGTTTAGACCGGAATGCTATTGATTCTCTCATTTGCCGCAAAATAATTGCACTTTTCGGCAACAATTTTATGCCTAAAAGGGTATTGGGATTTTTAGGAAAATAGAAATGATTTTTAAATATTTTCTGGTTTAAAGCAAAACGCGGGTGGATAACACTCATTTGTCTAGACACACACACACACATCCCGGGAGTCAGACTCACTGGCATACATATGCAAATTTGGGATAACACCCATCCGTGGCCCAAAGAGAATTCCGGCTCTGAAGCGTCCTCCATTCCATATATAAATCACATAAATATTCACATTTATTTTCATTTTCAACGCGTTTCCCCGCTATTTTTGTTTCATTTCGTTTTCGTGTTACCAAAGGGTCCGGGATTTACATATTCATTTTGCTCTACTTTTCATTCGTCCTGTGTTTTTTTTTACTTTTTTTCAGCGAGAGGTGGCACTTAAAAAGTCGTTACAAGGTGCAAAAGTTTTCTATGTCAAAATACAGAGCCGGCAGAGACAATGACACTGAAGTGCTGAAAAATGGCAGTGGAAATGGAGGTTTTTCATAGTTGCCTGCATATGTCAATGGTTCCGAAAAAAAAGCAAAAAAAAAGGGGGGAAAAATAGAAAAAGGGACATAAAGAGACAGAGCGAGGTACTGGCTTTTCTGACCCATTTAAGAGGTGATATTTTCGTCATCAATTCGGCAAAAAGGGAAACAAAAATTCCCTTTTAATTGCCCCCAAAAATCTCTCTCTTCTCCAAAGGACTTCCAGATAGACGAAGTTTTAAGCTTTTCCCAATTTTTTTTTTTGCCAAAGACCAAGGGCTGTTGTGTGAGCAAACTTCAGACGAAAAATTTCATAACTTTTCGATCAAGACTGGGATAATATTAAGTTACCTCAGCTAAGGTTTAACTTCAATCAGCACAAGCCCAAACACACACATGGGGTGTAAGGCTCTTGCCAATCAATTTCAAATTTATATCAGTCTCAGTTTTGGGCTTTCTGGGCATAAATTAGATATGAGGCATTTATTACACCTATCGGCGAGAGCATACAAAACTGTCAGTTTAATGATTTGTTCATAACTTTGCCAATGGGCCTTTAATTAAGCCAAAACTTGGACGTACAGGCAAGCCGTAAATGGTAATTAGAAAAGTTATGCCCATATTCCAGTGTGTGTGTGTGTGCGTTTACTAAGCTCTCGAAGGATTAAATCAAGCCGGAAACTTTATCGGACAAATAATACAAGAACTTGGCTTTGGTTCGATTACAGGAAATGGTAAATTTATAAATGGATAGATAAAAGAGTGAACTCGAAGGGCTAACTAATAATTCAACGTAATTTTATTATTAAGGAATTTATACAGGTTCTCTTTTGATTAGAGTATATTGTAATTTATTACAAATTTAGCATAAATAAATATATAAATAATATATTATATATTCTCTGCCTTTTCTCTTGCTATATAAATTTATAATTTATCAACTTTGAGCTTCTTTTTTTGATCCTTGATTTTGCTATAAATATTGAATTGGGAAAACAATGGAAAAGCAAACAATTTGGTGAGAGAAATTAGTGACCTTTGATTGCATTTCGTAGCCTAGAATAAAGGGCAACATCAGTTTGCCATTTCAATGATTAAATATGCTGACAGATTTCATTTATTTATAAGGAAGCTATCCCCGAAAAGCAAGTATCAGAGGCCTTACCTCCAAATAAACTGTCTCTGTTTGTATATATATATATAAATAAACATATATTCAATCTGAGCAGAAATTACTTTTCAGAAAATTATCATGCACTTTGGCTGATGTGCCACATGCCACTCAAACGGGCAATCTTATATGGGAAATTCAATTTTGATGTTGCTGCTGCAGTTTGGGGGCAATTGCTGCCTCTGCTGCTGCTGCCGTTGCTGATGTCACTCGCTCGACTCATTAAGTATTAATTGTAAATTTTAATTAAATAAACCGAAACGATTACGGGCACAGCTGAGCGACAGAGAAAGAGAACGAGACAAAGAGAGAGAGAGAAAGAGCGAAAGCCAGCGAGGACAAGGTGAATTGAAAAACTTTCTGCTGCTGATGGCCAGGTAATAATATTTACTGATTTCCCACCAGCTCCCTCCTTATTCCTATATGCACTCCAATATATATATAAAATGTATGCACAAGTATTTTTTAAAAATCCCATTAATTGCCCGGCAAAAGACGAGCACGGTAAAGAGGTAAAAATAATTATAAATAATGAAAGATTGCAACTGCAGATGGGAGAGCTGCAATAACTGCAACTGACATCTTCCGCCATTCAGGGCGGCCGACTTCGATCAGTCGGTTAACTTATGGCTTAAAAGGGGGCGTGGCCATCGCAAAGGCAGGTTTCAATATCAACCATTAAGTGATTGTTGCGGCAGGGCGATTAATTTTCATATGTTGCCATGAGACAAGCAATGCCGAGTTAAATGCCACTTCCGTTGATTGTTTAACACTTTTTGGTTATTAATGAATGCCAGGCAGTATCATTTTTCAGAATCACTTCAAATTTCAGGTGGGGAACTCAATTGTGTTTAAATAGATTTTAAAGTTTTGGTTTAATAAAATTTGGAATAAATATTTGTGAAGATCTAAAGTGAGATAATAACTTAGAAAATCTTTTAAAATCTTTGAACTAGAGAAATATTTCTTAATAAATAATAATAAATCTAAGAATATAACATTATTTTAATAAATAAATTTATAAATAACAATTGAACACTTATAAAATGGTCAAGTGCTCATAAATTTCAACTTTTATCTAACATATCAAGGCCTCATCCTTACACAAAATTATGACTGACTTAAAGGTCTTAAAATAAATTTGCTCCTATTAATATATCATCTATATCCTTTCTTATTTTTCCTTTAAAATATCTCACTTGAAACCTTAAGCTTTAAATCAAAACACCCCTACAGATGGCCTTGGGTGTGACTGAAAAATTGCCAATAAATCGTGTGTTAATAATCGACCACTGTGCAAGGGGGCGTGGCATTGCTGATGAGTGTGTGTGTGCACACACACGGGCAGACACGAGCGAATGAATTGTATTTATTTGTGCGCCATAATTTGCTTATTTTTGTTTCACGTTGTCACGTCTGCGGGTGTATTGCCACTGACCCGTAACAATTTTCGATATTTTTTTTGGTTCAGAACAAAAATATGCACACGTTGAAATAAAAGTTAAATACAATAAGTTATGGCGGCCGATTGCGTTAATGATCATTTATCGCTGGGCGAATTTGTGGGCTTATGTAAATGGCCCTTGTATCAGCTCTCCTCCTTTTTATAGGTTCTATATGCGTATATGGGTGTTCCAGCAAGGATGCAGAGCCGAAAAGGGAGAGAGATTTATGCTTAAGTGATGTAAATGTTTTGCCATTTGACAGTTTATTGACTTTTATGAGTTAGTTTATTATGTCTTTTTTTTATTGCCCCCGAAAGGGGGTAAGGCGGTAACTGGCTGCAGGGCGGTGTCCTTGCGAAGTATACTTGTAATTGGGCGCGTGCTCGGCATACGCAATGAGCCAGCCATAATGCCTCAGGATTTGCTTTTGTTCTCCGTCCTCGGGCCTGATGTTTATGGCCCGAAAGCAATGCGAGATTTGCACTAATGAATATGATAAACATTTTGATGGCCAAGCTGACTAACAAAGGTCACCAGATAGCCATCAGGAGACACCTTTGGCGTAAAGATAAATCCGGAAATTATTTCCCAAAATGACTTGGCAGTTAAATATAAAATTAATTAAATGTATTTTTAATGGAAATAGATGGTAGGCTCTTTTAAAAGCAGATTTATGCACGGTTTATTTTATACAAATAAACTAAACACACCAAAATGAAAAGTATTTATCCTGAAAACAATAGTATTTATTTGCAACCATATCCGAAAAATGTATTAAAACTTACCTACCCCTGCTCCTTTGGTCCTAAAATAATTAAATAAATGAACGAAATGTTTGTTTTTGAAAGCCAGACACCCAGGACAGACAGCAAAGT
Organism: Drosophila kikkawai; assembly: GCF_030179895.1. Taxonomy (NCBI): domain Eukaryota; kingdom Metazoa; phylum Arthropoda; class Insecta; order Diptera; family Drosophilidae; genus Drosophila; species Drosophila kikkawai. Next base: position 5,717,022 of record NC_091728.1, read on the forward strand.
CATTTTTATACATGTCGGCGAGTTGGTTGCTAAGTGCAAATTTGGAAAGCTTGTTGCTATGGCAACAGAGTTATTCGGCATGCTCAGGTATTGGTAGCCCTGTAGGTGTCGCTGGCGCGCAGGCGCAATGACAGTTGAGTCGGTAACAGGAGTGTTACTGAGTGAGGTCTGTTCGTCTGTCGCAACAATAGGAGAGAATGAGAGAGACAGCTTGAGATTGTCTAGGAATGACATCTGAGTGAAAAGTAAGAAAAGGTGAAAGGGCCACAGGAAAAGTGGCGTGATGACAGATTCGATTTGACTGCGCAGGCGAACAGAACTCGCTGGCTCGACTACGGTTAAATTAAATAACGGATATCTCCGACATCAGAAGTGGGATTCACCATAGCCTCGCGGGCATTCTGATAAAGTGATTTTCGGTCGATATTAAATTCAGTGGCGCATCGAAGGCTTGCGCAGCCGCGTGGTGCGAGACACCGGAGTCGTGATAGGCAGTCAAATGCACTGGTCGCGTGTTGAGCCGGACGGTTGCAAGTGTCATCAGTGTCGGCCAGAAAATTTGGGGAAGAATGGAAGACAACAACAACAGCACACTGGCGGAACTGCGGCTGAAGTGCGGAGAGCTGGAGTGACGCACTTCAGGCGTGATAACGGTGGTCACATTGCATCTGTGTGCACGAGATGGGTATCAGCGGCTGCGAGCGGCAGCATCAGCTGCATGTAGAAGCGAGTTGATTTGTGTGATTCAACAGTGACAGTATCGGGTGAGCCCTTTCCAATTATTCTTTGATTTGGGAGCTGAATTGGCTAAAAGATGGGAATAGAGATGTGTTTGATTGCAGTGTTGTTTGCACATCTGCCTTCCCATTGGCGAGCCCTGTGCTACGATAGGTTGTGCTTAGACTATCGGAAGCAATATTCGAAAATGGTTTCGGACAGTGGCCTTTGCCGCTTATGTCAGACCCTGTGAAGGAAAAATGTTTCTGTTGAAAAATAATTAATTTAAAAAAATTACAAGTTGCCGTCTGTTTGGTCTGCCGTGCCGTTTGGTTTGAAGAGTGCATCTTCTACCTTCATCATGCAATTGTTAAGGCGTTTGGAATTTATCATGATTATTTGCGATAGTTTACATAGATGCATGTTAATCATGGCAAACTCGGAAGAAAAGGCTTTCCGAAGGCTGTATTAAATGTGTTGACTGTACCAGAGTTGCCATTTAACGTTACCAAATGTGGGTTTCTTGAACCTACTACGCAGTATCTGAGCTATGAGGTGTGCGGTGGAGAAATCAGACCCAATTCCTAGAAAATCCTTACGTTAAAGGTCCGTCCTTTTAATCGGTGCAATTAAGAGACCGTCGTAAGACCATTTATTGAATTGGTGCCTTATTTTCAAAAACGTGTGCCTCGATTTTCTCAGATCATGAGACAGATTCTTCGGCTTCAAGTATCTTTAAGTGAAATGACGATATTCAGAAATTGGAACGAACGTTTTTAATATTATTACAAATGAGCCTGTAATCGTTATTAGTGGGTTCGAAACATCTGATCAAATTTGAAACAGATATAAGCTCTTGTGGATATGGTCCAATGCTAATACACCTAATTAATGGAGACCCTTATGTTGGTGGATATATTGGTAGAACTATGTGTCTTGTGGAGTCCAAGTAGCCTTTGTATGAATTGGAAATATTGGTTGGCGTGCAATTATTCTGACATTTTTGGCATTGTTTGCTCAGATGAGAGTTTGTAGTCTATACTTATTGCAGATGTAATCATTTCTAAAAAAAAAAAAAAAAATTAACTGAAGTGCATCATAGAGTAGAGGAAGAGAAAGCGCAAGGCAATTGTGGAATTCTTTTTGTGTCCAGAATTCACATGACTGATTTAACTCCGATAAATAAAAATAAATTGACAGAAAAACGTCTGAACTTAGAATGGAAATCTCAAATGACCGACTGATCAACTTCAGGATTCAGGATTTATTGGTATAGTTTATAAACAACTAAAAATAATTGAAATCAACTTGAGTTACGAAGAGGGATTTTAAAGAATACAGAGAGGTGTGAGGCAATGTTATCTGCCAGTAGTGTCCCTTAAATTTTGTTGGATAGTTATTAATCAAGGTTATAAATCCGTTATGTGTTTGGGTTGGAAAAAATAGACTCAGCAATATTTATCAGAATTGTTGGAAATGACTAAGTTTAAAGATTGTTGAAAATTGTATCATGTGTAAAGTTGTAAAGTAGTCATCTGGCTGGATACCAGGACCGCAGAGGTGATGGGAAGATGCTCTTGGCGGGGTGCAACTTGCGGCGAACTGCACAGTTAGTAGTGCAACCAATGCAAGCCCTTAAGAGATGCCAATCGGACCCACCCTTTGGGCTTGATACCACCACATGACACAGAGAAAAGTATAAAGAAAGAGAAATTTAAAGTTACGTTATGCCGGTTCGGTAAAATTATGGAAGTAAGAGCACAATTTTGTTAAGGCAAGATTAACTTAAAATGGATAAATTGGAAATGGAAAATATGTTACGAATGAGAGAGAGGAGAAAGAAAGAGATAAAGAAATGAAGATGGAAATCGGTACATTTTAAAATCCTTAACAAGCAAAAGAACTTATAAGTATGCGCATGAGTTTTTGAGGGCATTGCCAAATAGACAAATAAGCAATCACGTTGATTGATAAAGATTTAGACGACTCAAGTGGAGATGCGTCTGATTCCCATGTGGGGAATGATGATATGGATGGCACGGTTGATGCCTTGGAATCCCAAGAGGGGATATAAAGACCGCACCATAACAGAAGGAATTGTTATGGCGGGGGTCAGTGGAGACCGCACCATAACAGAAGGAATTGTTATGGCGGGGGTCAGTGGAGACCGCACCATAACAGAAGGAATTGTTATGGCGGGGGTCAGTGGAGACCGCACCATAACAGAAGGAATTGTTATGGCGGGGGTCAGTATGTGGGTGTAAAAGGAAATACACCAGTTGATAAAGCTATGTAATTAGAGAAGTCTGAATTGTAAATTATGATTAAAATGAAGATGTAATTTGTTATGTTATCATGAAACCAAGATGCTTATTTTGTCTAAATGCCTCAATACTTATGTTTAGAAAATTAATTAAATGTTTGTTGACAATAAAATGTAACGAGTACCGAAATTTTAGAATACTGTGATTTAAAGTTAACACACGAGGACGTGTGATTTGTCAGGAAGGCCGTGTCGGATCACATGAAACGGGGCCTACTTTATTCCTATGGTCAGAATATGTGAAGCGGAGCCTTTTGAAATACGAAAAGAGCTTGTACTCTATGGTTTCGAAAGGTTATCCTGCCAAACTAACATTTGAAGACACTAGAAGTGTAAGCGAGAGATCGCCGACTGAGGCACTCGTTGGTGGAATCATTTATAAGGCTGTGAGGGTCCAGAGAGACCGTGACGCAAGAGGTGCGTGTGAGCGTTGCAAAGTGTGCAGCAAGAGCCTGTATAAATTGATGAAGAGATGTTGAGTAAGAGTTGTGGTACGAGCAGAGAAAGAAGATACAGATTTGGTACGAGAAGAGAATGAAGTGGCGAGAAGAAATAAAAGTAAAGCTTATTTGACATGAATAAAACAGATAAAATGAAATGTTAAGTTGAGACCAAAGAGAGAAAAAAGAGAGAATGATAAATGACAGTTATGTTTAGAGCTATTAGAAGACACGTCACGCGAGGACGCGTGAATTGTCAGGATGGCCGTGTCGGCGAGTTGGTTGCTAAGTGCAAATTTGGAAAGCTTGTTGCTATGGCAACAGAGTTATTCGGCATGCTCAGGTATTGGTAGCCCTGTAGGTGTCGCTGGCGCGCAGGCGCAATGACAGTTGAGTCGGTAACAGGAGTGTTACTGAGTGAGGTCTGTTCGTCTGTCGCAACAATAGGAGAGAATGAGAGAGACAGCTTGAGATTGTCTAGGAATGACATCTGAGTGAAAAGTAAGAAAAGGTGAAAGGGCCACAGGAAAAGTGGCGTGATGACAGATTCGATTTGACTGCGCAGGCGAACAGAACTCGCTGGCTCGACTACGGTTAAATTAAATAACGGATATCTCCGACATACACATTCAGTTGAATTTATTCTCATATTACTCATACGCCCTGCTTACCAGCTAAACATTTCATTTTATTCGGGAATTCGCTTCACATTTCTCTCTATCTTCTCGCTTTTTGGGTTTTCCACTTCAATTAAGCTAATTCAATCCATTTTCTACTATTGATTCGCTTTGCTTTCCTTTTGTTTCATTTATAATCAATAATTTGGACTTTTTCGTTTTGTGGTTTGTAAAATTCATCAAAGTTTTCTTTGTTTTTTATAATCTTTTTTGTTTCTTCGGGTTTTACTTGTATATCGTTTTAGTTTTTTCCGTTTTAGCTTGAACAACATTTATGTAGAGTTGGGCATTTCATATTTAACTATAAGGTAGAGTTTGACAATGCATATGTATTGTATGTATCGTAAGGATTGCACCCTCTCTCTCTCACCTACTAAAAATCGTTTTGTTTAATTTAATTTCCTTGGGTTTCTTTTAAAAAACGTACAAAAAATGCGATTGATGAATGAAAGTTGGCAGCAAAAATTGGCAATAGGCTGTAACTAATATATTCTTTTTTATATATAGCAAAAAGCATTCGCCTTATAATCCGTTTCTCCATTTGGGTTTTAAGTTATTCAAGTGAATTGCACACACAAAGTTCTATCACAGAAGATATACAAAAAAACAGAAAACAAAACTCAGCGGCAACAATAACGAGCTAGGGATGTGGGGTATGGGCTTTGTGATAATTATAATTGGGACAGGCTCTATGACCAGATGGAGGCCAGGATAAGTGCGAGTAGGGGATATAGAAGCGATGGATTCCAGCTGCAGCCTGCGGCCGTGGTGAATTTCTTCACAACGCTCCAGTCACTCAATCCCGCTAGATTTCGACTCGCAGCCCTCATCAGATACGTGGTGTTCTCCATCAGATTCGGAATGAGAAAGTGCTGGCCTGCAAATAGAACAGAGAAAATAGGCAACAATTTAGTTTAGAAAAGGGGGAGATTAGTCTCCCTATATATATGGCATAATAAATTACATTTGCCAGAACGATTTACTCAACCTTGATGGAAGGAAAAGTCCCGCTGCTTGGCATAGCTCCAGTTGCTGGCAGTGAACCTGAACTCCCTTTCGCTCATGTAGGCCACCCGATAGCCATAGATCTGCATCTGCTCGGAGGCATTGCTCATCCGCGGCGTCCTTAGGTCCAGCTCAAAGCCATGGCTGTAGATTCTCTTTAGCTCAAAGCGCGATGGGCAATTAGGCTTTGGGCCCGGCCGCAACCGTATCACTCGCTCCAGCATCCCCAGCGGATTGGCCACCTTGCACTTATAGTCGCCGAACTGGGTGGCATTCTTCACCTCCAGCTGCAGCGTGGCCCCATAGTCGGCCACGAAGATGCGGTGATTGAAGCCCACGATTCCCTTGCCGTTGTGCAGCCAGGTGAACGATGGCGGTGGCTCTCCCATTGCGTCACAGCTCAGGTTGACCCATCCGCCCACATAGGCAAACTGCACAGGCATTGTCTCATTGTAGAACCAGTGGGGTTTATCTGCAGAAGTGTCAGAGGAAAGGTGTAAAGTGTAGGTTATAGCAGGGAGTGTGTGTGAGGCACTGGGAGAACAAATATCATACACAAGTCTACAATTTCTGAAGGGGTTTTGTACAACATTTAGGTATTTGGTTAAGATATTTCTATTGTTTCAAAAATGTTTTCCCCTCTCTAATATTTCGTTTTTTGTTTGTAATATTTAAATTATTTTTTAAAATTTTAAACCTATTACCATCTCTTTTTTTAGAGATATTTTTCTCCAGTGTTACCTTTAAGCCCGTATATTGAGTGCCAGAAACTTCGGCCTAGTTCTGTTTGTTCATACATCAGCTCACACTCTCGGGAAGGTGGCAGAATGGAAAGTATGGGGGCCAGATAGATACCTGTTTCACTTTGTCCTTGTCTCTGTTGACACTCCACAATGCAAAGGCTTATCTTTAAAATAGCAGCTAGAGCCATTATCTTTAAGTATGCATTTTCAAATACAAAATATTCAAAACCAAACTGAGAAACCGCAATAATCAAATCACTTGAACAATAGAGTTTTGTCATTTTACTTTTCCATTTTGGTTTTCACTCGTTGCAAGGAGTTTTCTTTCTCTTTTTTTTTTTGCATTCACAAAAAACTTGTTTATAACCCAGAGCTAAGAAATGAAAAGCGGGTAAGAAATGTACAAAGTATCGAGGAAATTGAATCAGGCTCTACGGCAAATTGTGTATTCTTGGCTTTTGGAAAAAAATTCTTTGGCCTTAGGGGAAGATTTGTAAAATAAGTGATACTTTTAAGAAAAGAAAAGGAATTTCTAATTTTTTGAAGAAGGAAGAACCTTCTGGGAAAGAAAATATATATTTTAGATAGATTTTAAATAAATAAAAGCAAATTAAGCGTAATAAATAAATATTTCTTATATATAATATAATTTTTACATATTAAAACTCCTATTTATATTAACTACAGAAAACATATCCTGGCAGCAGCAGTAATTAACTTTCAATTACCCTGTCCTTAACCCCATTTGCTACCCACTGTAATTGGTGAGATGACCAAACCACCCAGAACCTCCACAAGGACACCATCCTTTTCCCGCCGAGGCGTTGGCTAATAGCAGCATTTTAGCATTTCATCGTTTGTCCCCGATATCACAGTGTCCTTGTGTCCCTGTGCCCTTGTCGCCCATCATCGCCACTGCGGCCCATTGAAGTTTATTGCTGAGGAAATGCAAACCTATATATTGCAGCATTTGTGCAGCATTCCATCTGCTGGTCCCTGTTTCTGTTTCAGTTTCTGCTCCTGCTCGGAGCCCCGTCTCCCCCCACGGCATTTCTGCTGGGGATTCGGTGGGTAACTCTGGGTGTGCCATTGCCTTGGCTGTCGGGCAGCAAATTAGTTTCGGTTTCCATTCGCCGGCTGTTTGCCTTGCAGCGCCAGCAGAGCTGCCCGAAGGATTCGTTCGCTTGGTTAGCCTTAGCTACACGCTGAGAAAATCTAATATAAGTTCAGTTTGAATTCTATTTTTTTTCACCAGTGATTTTTGAATTATTTATTTATTAAATTAATACAGAATTAAGCAAAGAAAGTGGATATTAAAGGGGAAAAATATAAAAACTGGCTAGAAAATTCTAAAGATTCCTTAATTCATTTTTTGTCACCAGCATTTTTTATATACCCACAAACTTTTTTCAGTGCATTGCTGCTGTTCTGTGCAAACCTTCGTCCGGCAGTCATTAGTACAATTTTGACGGCAACTCAATTCTCAGGACGGAGAATGAATCAACTGAAGCTGCGATGAAGTTTACCCAGCGACTATTTACTTGCCTTGGTGTCGGTTTCTTTATGGTGCCATATGTTGTCCGATATCGATGGCAAAACAGCAATCCTGTCGCCCCGGGCAGTGTCAGCATTATAAACGAGTCCCAGGGGACCATTTCTTATTGTTTGACAAATGCCAGAAATTATTTGAATGTGATAAACGTACCCTTTTGGCCTTAGCAAGATGGATTTGTTAGTTCATAGCCTTTCACCTTCTTCTAAAAGAACCAAATATTATTCTTAAAGATTTTGCCTTAATAATAATATAATATATAATATCCTATATCCCCTAGACACTCCCTCAAGAACCAATGGTAATTCGCTGTATAAACCGTTCCCCAAATCAAAGCCCCAGCAGGGTCGCAAGTCGAGTAATATGTTCATTAGGAAATTTGCATCAATTATTTGCATTTCCCAGCCACTTGACCCTGACATCCGGAAGGAATTCCCCACTCAGTGCCATGGGGATAACTTCAATTGGTAGGTAGCTGTAGCTGCCTGGAGCTGCTTGGAAATCTCATTAAATCCAACGAAGCATGCACAGTCCGTCCCCCCTAGTGGAGGGAAAATCCGACTAAATAACTTTAAGCTGCCATCAGCAAAAGATTTTGTTGCAAACTCTCAGCTCAATTTTCGAGAAAAACCCCGAAATGGGGGGGGAAGTAAACAGGCAGTAAGGAGAATGCAATTGCCAACAAGTGGGGTGCGAAATAAATTCTAGATTAAATATTATCAAGTGTGGCACGTAGAGGGTGTGCATGTCCTTGCAGTGTCCTGCAGGGGCTGACCAAGGGACCAAACCAGGACCAAGTCCACACAAACTATACAAAGCATAAGATGAGATGCATGGCATGGCACTTACGTTGTATCCTTAGCAATATCGTTATTTGTTCGGCATCCGAAAAAGTCGGTGTTATACGCAACGCCCGACATGTGTACTCCCCGGCATCCGACTGGCTCACATTCTTGATGTACAGTCCGTTCGACAGTCGAGTGTGCTTCGACGAGTTCACGGCTGCAAAACAAAAGGATGCGTTCAGGACGAGGTTTGAGGGCGGTACCAGTATGTGCAGGATCGCAGGGAAAATGATGTAGTTGGAATTGTTAACAAGTTTGCACTGGCCAAAGGCAAATTTCTGCTCCAAGAAATTCAAATTTATTTAATTGCGGTGGGAGTTTATACTTGATATCGTTTTTGGTTTTTTTTTTAGATTTTTTTAAAAATTGTTAATGAGGTTTTGAACATTTGGTGCACTCAAATATTTGGGTAGCTTTTATATTAAGGATTAAAATAGGATAAAGTTATAATTTTTCAATAATACTAGACTGTTTTTTTAAAGAAATTTACTTAAAGAACTTAAAATTAAAGTTAAAAAATGCCTAAGATATTTATTAATTCCGAAATTATCACAGATTAATCTTGAAGCCGAATTATAGATATGATTCTTTCATACAAAATTTTAAAGCTAGCTATCATAATACCGCATAAAGGTCATATATTTTCTTCGAGTGTTTTAACTTACTGTTTATGTATTCGCCATTGAGGAGCCAGGAGACTTCCGGCTTGGGCATTCCCTCCACAAAGCAATTGACCAATGCATCGCGTCCCTCGCGCACCGACTGCACTTGTTCCGTCTTGCCAAATGAGATTTTCTCTGTGGGTGAAAATCAGAATAGGGGAAAATCGGTTGAAGGAAAAGCGGTTGCGTTGTTCAAGTTCCCTGTGCAAATATGCAGTCAATGATATGCCCATTCCCAAGTACAGCAGCTACGTAGTCATGTCCTTTGCTGGCTGTGTTTACTTGGTCTCTCTCTTTGATTGGTAAGTTGACAAATTGTGTTCGTTGTGTGTAGTTCATCGAGTTACTTTAAATGTGGCTGGCAGAGTACTCATTCTGATTTGTAAATAGATTAAATGATTTGCCAGTTCTGTTGAGCCGGAAATTGCTTTGAAACTTTTAAGGGGGAAAGAAATAAAAGGGTTGCGGTTGCTTGGATTTGTGGTTAAATTGCAAAAGAAAATGGTTTCATGATTCTTTTAAGTGGTGATAATTTCAAAGGAAATATTATAGGGGATTTGTTTTAGTTTCTAATTTTTAATATTTTTATTTTAATCTATAAAAACAAATTGTCAGAATCCAAATTTCTTATTCTTGTAAAAATGATTACATACTTTAAGATTCTCTCTAGGAAATTTAAAATCTCTTATTTATCTTGGCCTTTTCTTTGGTTGTTTTGCCTGTCTTGGACAGTTCTTGGCCAAAGCCAAGTCCCAAAATCACAACTGAGTAAGCAAGTAAACAGATCCTGCAGCAGCACTTTTTACGACCCCATTTCTTTTATACTTTTTTTTTAGTTTCTCCAGCCCGTTTGCCAACTTACGATTTACGAGCAGCTCGAAGGAGGTAAAGAATTCACGTTCAACATTCACATTCCGATTTCCATTAGCAATGCTGTTCACCTCGCAGGTCCAGTTGCCCATGTCGTCCAGTGAGATGTGCTCAAAAACGAGAGCCAGTAAACCTTTTATTAGAAATAAATTTCGAGGTAATGATTAGAACAACTTGAAATAATTTAAAATATTTTATTTTAACTGAATTACCACTACTTTTATTACTTTTCGATTAATACTATTAATGTTTTAATAAATATTGTATATCATAAACATAATTTTTAACTTCCCTATTAATCCTTAATACATTTATTACTTTTCCCATAACTTATAAATTTTTCCTGAATATTCTTAATTTTTTTATTAAAGAGATTAAAGCCTCCTATTCTAGCTAGCAATGATTTAATAAGCCCCGAGCCATTATTCACCTTAAAGTAGTTCCGGCCACAATTTATGTTGGGTGTAAAGTGCAAGGTGCTATATATTTGCATAGAGCAGCAGTGGATAATGTGTGTGTGCCTGTGCCACTGGCCACTCCGCTGGGTCATTACTGCCACCACTTACCCGTCTTCTTCTCGATGTGGACGCGCCCCTTGGTGTTCTCCCGGGTCTGTCCGCGGGGATCACGCCACTTGGTGTCGATATCCTTTTGTACTGTCTGGCAGAAGATGATGAAGGACTCATTTACAAAATGCGTTATTGATGGCGTCGACGGCTGCAGGCGGAGTGGTGGAGTGACGGAGTTTATCCTGGCGGGCGGCGGGCTACCACTCCCTCGGCTGCTGCCGTCCAGCTGGCCAAGGACTGCAGCTGCAACAAAAAAAGGGGCAAAAATATATAGCAAAAAATTGCATAGCTTTTTGCATTAAATTTATCACTCTCTCAAGAGGGGTTCAGAGGGTGGGGTATTCACAAAATGGGCAAGCTGAGGTCATAAAAAATAATCATAATTTATATGGACAGGCCAACATTATGTTGTTTTTTTTCCTTCTGGACTTATCCAGGCTTTTTATTTCCCTTTTGGCTTGAATTTAATTAGCTTTTGGGGCAGCGGGAACAGTGAATGAATGAATCCTTCCTCTATACACAGACATTTATATTTCTTATGAAATATGCAAGGCAACTGATTAACCCATCTCCTTTTGAGTCCAACCCAATCCGCCTCCTTCTTAGCCCCGTTTTCAGCTTGTATTGCAAGCATTTTAATGGAAATTCTTTTCTTGCACTTTCATTACTTGTTTCAAGGATATTTTGAAAATGAAAAGGAGGAGTACAAGGGAAACAACTGAACACAAAAATAGTTTGTCCTATTAAAATATATAGAATTGTTTTAAAATAAATATTTACAAGAAGAAAAATGTACAAAAAAAACCGAACAAGATATTGTGAAACATAAAATAAATAATCAAATAAATAATAAAACAATTTCAGCCTTTTAATTATTAATACTTACTATGAGAAATTCATCATTTTATTAATTAACTATCATATATATTTTTTACATTAACAGTCTATAATGTTTCTTTGAATTTAAGAAAACTAATTATTTTAAAACTAATGGATTTTATAGCTTTTTTAGGCAGTATTTCGCAATGATTTCATACATTTTTTACGAGCCTTCCCAAAGCGGCCAATTCCCCAACACATAAACCTAAACAAAAAATTGTTGTATAGGTTTTACGCCTCTCTCATCAACCAAAACCCTTTTTGACATTTCCCTCGACTTCCCTCCCCCCAACAGTAATTTTGGGTAAAATTTCACACAAACAACTCAGAGTTCCGTAAGAGAAATATAAAAAACTATGTGGAAAAAGATCAAATTCGCTTGTATTGGTAATGGGATCTAGAGGCACATCAGAAGCAACTAATTTTATTTGAAATTCGAAATAGCTGAAAATCAATATATATTTTTGGGTTAAAAACTCTTTTTGGCATAAAAGTTGAATTAAAAATCAGAAACTTCCATTGAATTGATTGAAAAGTCTTTCAAACAAAAAGAAATTCCAGCCATGAAAAATAAATTACTTTTTAAACAAATCCAAGCGAAAGTCGGACAACAAATTGAATGTGAAATTGTGTTTGATTTGTGAATAAATTCAAAGGTTCTTTTATGTAATAGTTGACCTAAGTGGTTTATGCCTGAAGCGAGAAAATTCTATATATTCCGCACTCTTAATTATTTAAATGTAATAAATTATGGAGAATGTCTGCCAAAGCGGCTACTGTAACAAACTTTGGCCAATTGATTTGCCAAATTTCATCTATTATCAATTTGTGCTTTTTCCATTTCAATCAATAAAGCTTCCTAGGAAATTCTCTGCCCAACAAGCAACAAATCCATCAAATTGAATTTAATAATATTTTATTTGATGGGCGTGTGTGCAGCAAATGTTCAAATAAATTCAATAAAAATTCAAATTCGCCTTTTTGAATTCGCAAGCAATATGAAGGTACATTTTCTGCAATTGAATTGTTAAGGTTTTAGGTCCTTTGTGCGCTGCATATCAATCAAGTTTGAGTTCATAAGAAGGGGGAGAAAAGGCAAGGGGTAAGTAAAATCGTTGAGGTAATGTAATTCTATCTAGAGGTTTACGCCGATGGTTAAAGGCATCGGCGGCGGCGTAGAGGTCAAAATGACTCGGCGGCGGCGGCGTAGTAGTCAGAAAGAACCGGCGGCGGCGGCGCGTCAAATAAGGCAAAAAGGCCATTTTAATGAGTTATTTTTTTTTTTTTAAGTTTTATAAAGAACAATGACACTGAAGGCCGCGCTGAAGCTGCGCCGATGCCGCACCAGCGGCGCGCCGCGGCGCGCCGTTATTTTCATAATTTGGCGGCGGCGCGTCAAATAAGGCAAAAATCGGCGGCGGCGGCGGCGTGGCGCGGCGGCGTATATGTCTAATTCTATCATTGTAAACTGAATTGGATATGCATACATTTTTATTTTTCTTTCATTTTCGTTAGTTTCCCATTTTATTGCAATGGGTTTCATTTTATTTTAGGCAATCTAAAGATGGCGGAATATGAATTTGTTATTGATATTTTGATAACCCGAATTTTGTTTATGTTTTATATTTATTTTTTGTTGTAGTTTTCATCAAAACGTTTACCTTGTGCAAGATTTTATTACCATTCAAAATACAGTGTGGTTTCTGTGCATTTTAAAGAAATATTTCACAGTTTCCCTGAAGAAAAATATTAAAATTAAAGCTATAAAAAAAACTAATATTTACTAAACTTTAATAAGGTTATGGTTTTAATTAAAAAAATCAATAAATATCATAATAAATCATAAAAACGAAACAAAATAATGTGATTTTATAGTTTAAAATAATCTTAAAATTTAATATGATTTTTGTTGCGTTGGGTCCCCAAGTGTTGTATAGTTTTCTATACATATTTTTCGGCCCATTTAGTGACTTCCGCTGCCCTATTGGGCACTTCAAAGCCTGTCAAGGGGCTTGAGTTTGGGGCACTTGCCCTTTTTGCCCCTTCGCTCCCCTTCCGCCCGCAACGCTATTCCTTCGCCGTAATGAATTCCTTCTCATGATTCCCATGAAACGTTTCATCTTCGAGGGCCACATGGCCATGGGCTAATTTGGGTGAAGGTTCCTCCTTCGACACTCACAAAGCCCTCACACATGGCTTGCTTAGAAGAGTATCACTTGGGCCCTATCCGCCTCTCCACGCTTTCCACTGCATACTTTTGGGGCTAAGAGCGCAATGGGCGTATGTGTAATATTTCCATGCCACATTGCGTAGCCGCAAAAAAAAAGGAAAATAAAAAATTTCTTCTTGTTTGTTTGGTCAGAGACAAAAGAAGTTTCTACTAAAAGCAAAAAAAAAAAACAAGTTTCCCCAAAGAAATGCTTTCCTTTGAAAGGTTGATTCCAGTACATTTGAAAGCAGATTTGTGGCAGCCAGAAGAGAAGCAAATATTTGTCTTACTCGGTTGAACACATAAAACTACAGAAGCTGAAAAATGTTTCATAAAAAATATTATTTTGTTTAATAATTTTCTTTAAAGAACGAAGATGAAGACTGAAAATTGCAATACTACCTTATACAAAATAAAAAATATACAAAATGCAATATATATTTAATTATTATTAAAATAATTATTATTAAACAATTTTTAAATAATAACAAATCACCATAATACCATGCTAAGTCACTTTAAACTTTTCAAAATTTTTAGCCACATAATTAATAAATGATATTTTGATATTCTGAGCGAAATCCACACAAAACACTCTGCGGCTCACTCTCATAAATATACAAACAAAAGAGAGCCAAAAGTTATGAGGAAAACAAATGAACTCATTTGGCATTCAGCTTTGAATTTCATTATTATGGAAACAAAGAGAGGGGTAAAACAATGCGGCGAAGTTGCAGCAAATATAATTTTGCCAAAAGCAAGAGTTTGTTTCTAAAGCGGTTCCCCTGCTAAATCCTTCTTTCATATTTCTTAGAAAGACTTGAATCTGCGATTATCCTACCGTTTTTTGTGAGGAGCAGCAGCAGCAAGGAGCAGAGCACCATCAAAGTATCCATGGCTCAGTGGGCTATATAATCCTTTACTTGGCTATAATCCTTAATGGTTAATTTCACTAAAACTCTACTTTCTTTTTTTTTTTTGCAGACGCACAATTTGCCAGTTTATAGCCCGTTTTTTTCGGTGACTTTCGCAGTTAATTACGAGGCTGTTCACTTGAGGGATAATGGCACATGACTGAGCCGCTCATGTGTCACCGGCAACACCACTTTCACTTTGGCCAGGACAATGGCAACAGCGGCGGCATGACATCATCATCCTGCTCAGGGCCAACATTTTGGCTTCTTATATTTTTCTATTTCTTTTTTTTTTTTTTGCTCTCTCTTTTTTTGTTATTTTGTTTTGCGGTTCTTTTTATCTTCTTCTTAAGCACTGGCACTTGAGGAAGTCCTCAGCTGACGCGAGGCGGAATGGGTAGGACATATCCGGCAAACATATCCTGCCGGCGATTTTCCACGCTTCACGTTCAATTCTCGCGCTCTTTACTTGGCCGACTTTTGGGTTTTCCAGCAGCCGCCGCTGGCGAGTCCCTGATCCATTGCAGGCGAACGTCGAGATTCGACTGAAAGTGCACCGCGGGACAGTCTCGGCGGATGCTTGACGAAGTCCTGATGAGCGATTACGATTACGAAGTCCTCGTGCGACTCCTCCGATTCGCGGATCCTTCGATTCCGGCAGCCGTGCTCACGTTCGAACCGTCGCGAAGCCAGAAAGTACACTGAAGTCATCGCTCGTCCTGCCGCATCCTTTTTCCCATTGCCAACGCCATGGCCAGGAAGGCGAACCCGAAAAGGGAAAACCTCTTCTGCCTGAAACTTCGCAATGTTGGCACACTTTTCGTCGGCGTCAACCTCCGAGCAACATGTTTACAAGCCTTTGTTTCCACAAAGTTGAGAGTTCGAAATGTTGCCAAGGACTTGACAGGGGCAAGGATATTCGGGGTGAAAAGCTGCCTTTAGGAAGGAGCTTGGAAAGCACAAATAAGGGGTAAAGTTTTGACAATTTTGCTATAAAGAAATGTTATAAATTTTTGTCCTGTGCTTAATGTTGAATTTAAGATTTTTGGGAAAAGTTTGAACACTACAGGAGGTTTTGTATTAAAAAATTTCAAATAATAAAGAATTGTTTACATATTTAAGTAAAAACTGAATAAACTACAAATAAACTTATAGTAAACTTAAGAATAAAGCTGGAAGATACTTTAACAAATAAGTTTCTCTGCAGTAGAACAACTTTCTGTTTGAATAATAATAGGCCATGTTGCCTGTAACCTTTGTAACCTTAATGTTATATATAGTACACATCTGGTATACAAAAACCAAGTTTTGGTTTACTTTTCTAAATTTATAACAGTTATTTACCCATAATAGGTAAGCACAGTAAAAGTTTGAGGTGAAGTTTAATTCTAACCATAAAATAATGCATTTCTCTAGACCGAAAAGGCTTTCAAGCTTTATCAACATTTGAAATGCTTATTTTAGTATCCATTGTGGTCTTGTTATTCAACTAATATAAATTATTGTAAAAATAATTATATTATATTTAATTTTATCGGCTTCATTTATTCGAAGGCATACTTCCATAACAATTATAAGTGGACCATTATAATCCTATTTTAAATTTTAATTTAAAAATACCAAAGCCCAATCCACAGAGATATGTACATACAATTAAAATCTTTAAAAACCTTAAAAAATCAACACAGTCAGATATTCATGCACAATATCAAAAGGGGTTTATTCAGTAAAATCAAAATCCAAACTTTGTATCAGCCGTAGTAGACGTACGGAGAAGCGTAGCCTACGGCCGGATAGCCGGCGGAGTAGACAAACTGCGGCACGGGAGCCGGATTGGGCAGAGGAGCGGGAGCTGGAGCAGCCAGGGCAACGGCCAAGAGGGCGGCAAACAGAAGGAATACCTGAGGGTAAAGCCAGGTTGAATATTCGTATGGCAGGACAGGCATGACGGGATCAAAGGAAGGACCTTCGGCAGGCAAACACACTCACCAGCTTCAGCATGATGATATTGGAAGAGTTAAGGCTTTACGACTTGACAAACAGAATCGAACTACACTCGATGTTTGCACAATTGCCGGCTTTTATATTCGCTCAACAGGCAGCAAACATTTCGAGGGGATTGCGGAGACTCTAAGCCGATTCTTTCATACTTTTTTTTTCTGTCACCGCTGACTGCATCGTGCTTTGATATTCCATATGCATTCTGCCGGCCAAGTTTATGGCTCATTACGGCTCTTAACGCGCTCGCCTAATGTTCCGCGCACAAAGAACGTTATTGTTTCTTAATCTGTTTGCCTGACGACATCACATCGTCGCCATCATCATCATCTACAAAAAAGTGGCTCCTCCCTCCGCCCAGAAATCCGCTTTCCATACACTAACCCACCATTCCCTGCCCCGGAATGTGTGTCGTCCGTCGTTCTCTTTGTCAACTCACTTTTTTTTGTTATCGGGCTTTGGTTTCGGGTTCGATTTGGCCTGCGGCAAACATTTGGCTTTATATTGTCGTTCCGATCGATTTGGGAGTTTAAAAATACATGATTTGGCAATTTTTTTTTCGTAGGTGATACACTTGCACTCCAAAGCGAAGTCGATGAAATAATAGGATTTGTCACGGCCAAGGAGATACATATATCTAAAATAAATTTATAAAAATAGAACAAATTGAGGGAGTTCAGTGAAGGAGTTGTTTCATAAATTTTCTTGTTTGTGCGTTTAAGTTAACATCAGCTTTAATATATATACAATTTTTTAAAAAATTAGCTTAATTACAACTGTTATACACTGTGTAGAACGACTTATAGTAAATCAATTTTTAATAAAATATTTTATTAACAAATGCAATCTCAGTACTTTTAAATAGTTTTTGTATATCGCCTTAAAAATAAGACTCTCAACAGATATCTTCGTACATCTGAAAGTAAATATAACAAAAAAGAAAGCTACTAACTTTGGCCAGCCAAAGTTTGTATACCCTTGCAGGTAACAATTAAAATATATCATAACTAAGCCAAAAATGCATTAATTTCGATTCGGAAAGCAGTTTTGTGTTAGTTTTTATTAATTTAAAAAAACTGCATACCAAATTTAAAATTTTAAGAAATCAACATTTTTGGACATTTTTGCTAATTTTAATGATGTAACCCCTTATCAAATTTCGCAAAAATGGCCAAAAAATCGATTTCTTCCGGATATGTCTAGAAAGATTCCCCAGTTGATGCTGATCAAGAATATATATGGTTTATGGGGTCGGAAACGTCTCCTTCACTGCGTTGCAAACTTCTGACTGAAATTATAATACCCTGCAAGGGTATAAAAATAACCTTGTAAAATAAAATTGCCCACCAATTACCAAATATAAATGTATCTTATTGTTTATCAAGATATAAAATGTAGAATGAATTTTGGAATTACCATTTCAAAATAATATAATGGTTAAAGTTTATTAATTGGCCAAAATACCTATAAAAATCAATAAAATACCTGAAATTAACACTTGGAATATTCCTCCCGTATTCCAAGTAATTAACTGCATATTAATTCAATCTCCAAACTCGTGCCATCATGATAAGATCCGAGTCCAACCCTATCGCAGTCTCATTCGGTACACCTGACAATGTCTACCAATCATTAATCAGCTCAATGGTAGCCCAAATTAGAGACCAGAAATTCCCAATTAAAATGCAATGAGCGTAGCTCGAGATTATACCCTGGTCCCGTCTGAGCCTGAAATCACGTTCAAGGCCAGTGTCTATAGCTAAGTGATTCCATCATCATCAGATATTGACGGAGAAGAATAAGAAGCCATTAGAATGCGCAAGGAAATTTTTGTTTTGGCCACACAAAAAACTATCCGAGTAAAAAATAGAAAACGAAACTAAGGCCAGAATGATGTGAGCAAAACAGAAATGGCCATAAATCCGATCAGAGTCCAGAAGTGCGACATCATAAATAAGTCATGAGTGCGAATATATTTTTTTTGCGATTGCCCGAGGACTATATAAGCCCGCTGACAGGTGGAGAGCAGCATCAAATCACAAATATCAATCGCTTAAGAAGCACCTCAAGTCCTCAAGACAAAATCAAAACAAACAAAATGTTCAAGCTGGTGAGTTGAAGGAATAATAGAAATGTCCTCATTGGGAGCTGTTTAAATAAACTTAAAAAACAAAATCCTTAAAATTGTTCCATTTCAGCTGGTTGTTGTTTTTGCCGCCCTGTTCGCCGCCGCTTTGGCCGTTCCTGCCCCAGCACCGTTGCCCCGTGCCAATCCCGCACCCATTCCAATTGCCAGTCCCGATCCAGCTCCTCAGTTCTACTATGGAGCCAGTCCCTACGCCTATTCTGGCGGATATTATGCTTCCCCCTACTCCTACTACGGCTAAGCTAAGTTCTTAGTGGGACCCGACTCGTGATAATGGAACTGCAAACGGATTAAACGGAATATGCGCGCGCTGGCAACTCAAATTAGTCATAAGTGCTTGTAAAAACGCAAAAAAAAATTAAGCAAGAAGAAATAAAAAATGTTGAAGAGCAAATTAGTATTGATTTTGGATGCGAGCTAATTAGAGATTAAAATTTTCACCAACTCTGCTTACTCATCTTCGGAATCTTGCATGAAAAAAGCAACGTCGTTAGCCCAGCGAAAAATGTCAGTCGGTTTTGCCGGCACGCAAACAAGCGGTTCCATGGTGTAATGGTTAGCACTCAGGACTCTGAATCCTGCGATCCGAGTTCAAATCTCGGTGGAACCTTGGGAATACTACTTTTTGTTTTTTTTATTTTATTTAATTTTATTGAATTAAATTTTTTTTTTTTGATTAAATTTCTCAAATTTAAAAATATTTAAGTTTTTACTTTTAGATTTTTGATCCAATTAAAAACAATTTATATAGTATATGACCACATGAATTTCACTTATTTACAGGTGTGTATGCCTCAATAATAAATTTAATAATAAATGCGTTTAAATAACAAAAGTCATATAAAATATAAGAATTTGCTCATTCAGCGTTTTATTTTGTTGTACGTAACAGCTTTATGAGTTTTGTCAGCAGTTTGTCAAGCGGTTCCATGGTGTAATGGTTAGCACTCAGGACTCTGAATCCTGCGATCCGAGTTCAAATCTCGGTGGAACCTGAATTGAGACCTTTATTTTCATTTTTTTTTTGTTTATTTTCTACTTGACTAAACTAGTTTTGACTGTGGAATCTTTTTGTTAACTTTTATTTCGGCGGGTAAATTTTAATATAATTGTAGTAAAACCTATTAGGTGAGTGGCAGCCAGTGGGTCTGAATCTCGATTATTGGTTGGTGTCCATGCTAAACAGCTGTTTTTCTGGGAAAATTTAGGGGAATGCCAAATTTTCATCTTGCAACACTGGAAGAAGCAGAACTGAGAAGTGCAACAATACAATACAAAAACAAAATGCAAAACGAAGACGTCAGAAGTGCATTTATTTTTTGCTCTCGCTGCATTTTTCGCACCTTTGCGCTTTTTTCTGCAAACTAATCAAAATAGAAGATAAGTAAATTAACGCGCGCTTGGCTATGGTTAGTTTTCGTTTTCCGCGGGCATTTAACGTTATTTGTTTGGCGCACAAAGAAGGATTTCTCGCCTGCTTTTGGACTCGGATTCTGACGTGGATTTGACTTTGATTGCGGCTGGAAGTTGACAGGATTATGTTGAAACGCTCTCTGAAAGTGCTGATTGCGTTAGTTTTGAGCTTAATGTTCACGGTATCGCTGGTGAAAATAGTGCTATTGATTTGGTCCTCGCATCCCGCCTACGCCCCCCGCTCGGAACCGACCCTTCCCACTGTCGACGAATGGCTGGAGTCGGAAAATCTGTCCTCCTACAAGCAGTTGTTTCGCGATAAAGGTAAGTCTTAAAATACCGAAAGGTAATTCCTCTTTGGCTAATCGTTCATTCAACGCATTGCTCTTAGCCATGTATTGTTTATATTTATAATTTGTTGTATATTTCGGGGCCTCTTTCTCTCTCGTTTCTTTCTCTCACGTGTAATTTGTTGACAATTTGAGCTTTGAAAGCTCGCTAAAACCAAAGCTATTCAAGAGCACACGTGCTGGTTTTCTCTGGATTAAATAACGAGCAAATTGTCTTATTTAATGTTAACAAATTTATGACATGTATGACTTGATAACTTTGCTTATAAAAAAGAAATAAAAAAAAAAAAAAAACTCATCTCAGGTTCCACCGAGATTTGAACTCGGATCGCAGGATTCAGAGTCCTGAGTGCTAACCATTACACCATGGAACCTAGGTGATCTTAGCCTTGTCCAAGCAGAGCTAAAAATAAAGGCTAATCTGCCCAGTTCTCGATATGTTTATTTTTCATTTACATTGTTAAAATAAAAATTATATATAATATAATAATATATTCTTATAGAATAACAAAAGAAAAAAAAGTTTTAAGACAGGTTCCACCGAGATTTGAACTCGGATCGCAGGATTCAGAGTCCTGAGTGCTAACCATTACACCATGGAACCTCCATGGGAGAATGCTGCTTAGTATCAGTTTTCTAATGAAGCGGCTTAGCTTGGCTGTGAAAGATCATAGAAGAGAAAGTCTCTTACAGAAATTCGAATCTATTTTTAGATTTTTGTGAGGAGGTTGGCATTGTTTCTGTTTCTGCAAAACGCCTAAAGATAATTATACAAGATTTTAGATGTTGCTAGGGAGAGAAATAAATTCATGATTGATAAATATATGCAAACATGTTTGTTGAATTCAGAACAGAAAAACGATTTTTAAAACTGTTTGACTAAAGTTTTTATAAAAAACCTATTTTTATAAATTATGGATTTCTATAATGATTGTTGATAAGTGAAATGTTAATAATTGAAATGTGAAATTCTATTTAATTTTAAAATTTATAGATAAATCTTTATAAAAGTTTTATAAATATTTGAATAATCTTTCAATTTTTAATGTATTATAGTATATAGTTGTATAGTTTAAAATAAATGAAACTAGCATGTAAATATAGTTATTTAACGTAATATTCATAAGCTAAAAAGCTACACTTTTCAGTAAACCCACTAACTTAAACTCGAAAGTCAATTAGGTCCAAATTGTTTATTTCGAAGGAAAGCCACGAGGGATGTTAACTCGAACCTTTTCCTAATAATAAAATAAGGTAATTAAGCACATGGTGCCGTCCTAATCATAATGTAATTTTAATAAAGCGCGCCAAACAAAAAACAACCTGCTGGATTTGGCGAGAGTGTGAGAATTAAAACTCAGAGCTCAGTAGATGCAGCGAAAGCTTTTTATTCCGAATTGGGTCCTCGGGAGTTCGGGATTAGACTCGGATCCTTTCGCAGGACCCACGAGCGTTTTCTGTGTCACTCGGCTTCGGTTTTCGGAGTCTGTTTTTCGGTATAAAATCAATCGTAAATGTCCTTAAATGCTCAGTTTTGGTTTAACTTTGAGGCGCGCT
Organism: Drosophila kikkawai; assembly: GCF_030179895.1. NCBI lineage: Eukaryota > Metazoa > Arthropoda > Insecta > Diptera > Drosophilidae > Drosophila > Drosophila kikkawai. The sequence goes on from NC_091728.1 coordinate 5,738,891, forward strand.
GGTTTCACATTTCCAGAACGCCTGGGAAACCGCCGCGTTTTCCCCCGATTTCCTTTTGGTACAACAGCAAAAACCACGAATAACAAGAAAAGCAAATAAATTAAAAAGAAGAAAACAAAAACAATACAGATAAAAGCAATGACAAGCCTAATAAATAAGGCCGAAAAACGCCAAAAGTTATGATTTGTTGTGTGTAGTATCGCGTTTAGTTTTTGTTCCAATTTTGTGTACATTTTTGCTGTTTTCTTTTGCCACGCAAAAGTTGTCACAACATTTCGTGACACCGAGGACAATATACCAGCAGCAGCGGAAAAGAGAATAATTTTGAGGGGGCAGCAGCCCTAACCTAAATCGGTCAGCACGTGTTTTCCTTTTTCTTTCTTTCTTTTCTTAAATTTTTTTTTTTTTTGGCAAACTTTCCTCCACAGAGTCCACACCACACCTCCCATTTCCATTGAGACGCCCACTCAAAGCTAATGATCCATGTCTAATCTCTGCTAATACGCACAGGGCCACAAATTAATGCAGGCAAAGGAGAGAGGAGAGCAAATTTCGCGCCGAACAATTTTCCACATTTTGGCATATTAATTTTTTATTGTTCGTGGTGTGTGTTTGGGGGGCAGTGAACGGGGGAGTTGATGCGCCTTCTCCATTTCATCGTCACACTTCAATGCGCAGTTATTTTATGGGTCCCCAACCTCTTGCAGGACTTTGTTCCGTTGTGTTTTCGGCTCGTGTGCTCCATTATCCTATCCAAATAAACTGACTGACTCATCTTCTGTTTACTGAATGTGTGCTGTGTGCACGGCGACAAAAATTAATAGATATATGTACAAATATCGCGACTAAAACGGGGAGTTATCAGGCTCATTTATAGTCAGATCAATATATTTTTTTTATTTTAAAGAATACAAGTTATTCATTGTATTTGATTGATTTATGCTGGAATTTTCAAAATCGTATTATTTTTAAATCCCTATACATTAGTATTTAACATTAACTGCTTTTTATATTTAATATAAAGAGTTATCTGATATTTATATATCCATGTAATAATATTTTAAAGCTTAAAAAAACTGTTTAGAACATGTTTAAAGTTCACTAAACTTACATAAATGAATAATAGTTGTCTAAAATTCCAAGATCCTGTGGAGTAGTTGGCTTTTATGTGTATTTTATTTTCATTATTATTATATCATAATACTTTACCTTAATTTCATATCTCCGTCGAAACCAATTTTTCATCGAATTGGCTCAATCTCGTTCTTTCGCTCTGTGTAAGTTTGACTTCCTGTGCGTGTGTGTCCCTGTGTTTGTGTTGTTCCCCTTTTGGTGTTATTTTTTACTGTCACTGGCTGTCGTTGTTGTTGTTGCGGTTTTCCCTTTTTTCACTCTTTATTTTGGCTCGGACGCATCGGCCCGCTCATAAAGAATTAATTGGCAATTAATTTTGATGACACTCGACCCCGCACTCCTCCGCTCCATTTCGCACTTGACCGTGTCCATGTCCACTCGAATCCTTGTTGTCGCACCTCAAATTTTCATCTCCTGCCGCCGTTCCCCTTATCCTACACACGTGCTGCTTAACCTTTAAATCGCATTTACTTTTGACCTGCATATTAATTAATGAGTTAACAGCACGAGAGAGGCGAAAAAAAAAGGTTCTTGTGCGGTCAATTATGCATAAAGTGGCATTTGGGAAATGATTTGGGAATTATTTATATAATGAATGTAGGGAAAAATGCTTGGGGACAAGTCGTAGCTAAAGTTGTCCAACCAGTTCTTACATAATGCCCAAGAAAGAGAGAAAATTATGAATTCAATGTGTTTAGTAGAAAATTAAAAATATTAAAAGAATCTATTCAAAAAAGCAAACGAAAATGGTTTAATAAGCTTAAACAACATTCTAATGTTTAAGATAAGTAAGAAAAATGAATACAAATTAAAAGAATTCTTATCTATCGATAAAACAGATATCAGAATATATTTTTCAAAATAAATACAATTTATAGGTTGAATTTCCGCTGCCGTAAATGTTTTAAATATAAATTTTATTTTGTTGTCTAAAAATATCATAAGACTTAAGGAAAATAAAAAAAATTAGAAAAAAAAAACAAATTTCCTCAGGTTCCACCGAGATTTGAACTCGGATCGCAGGATTCAGAGTCCTGAGTGCTAACCATTACACCATGGAACCGCATTGATCAACCACCGTCCAATCTCTTTCTTCGATTTTTAGGGCTAAAAATAGAGCCCAACAAAGAAAGTTAATAGAGCTGAGACAGGCAAAAATAAAAAAAAAAACAAAACCATAAACAAGATGTGAGAACAATGTAAGGCATATTTCCGTAAGGGCCAGAAATGCGAGTCGAACATTTTTGCAGAGCCGACGAAATGGCCGGGCCAATTGAAGAGGGAAAATGTTGGAAAAGGCAGGAAAATCGAAGGGTAAACGGGGGAGGAAACACAGTTATAGGGTCGGAAGCCTTTAGTTTGTGCGACAAAAAGAGGAAATAATTGTTTGGTAAACATTGACCAATGTCCGTCGGAGGCAGAGAAAGCAAACAAAATATTTCCATTTCTTCGTTTGCGGGCCGAAAAAACCTTTTTTCCCACCCGTTTGTCCGTTTCTTCGTTTGCTTTCTTTTTGTTTCATTCCTGCCTGCAAGGAAATTAAAAGGAAATTGCGCTTGTTTTCCCCACAAAAAGGAGGTGAGTGGGTAGTGGCTGGCAAAGCGGCGGAGTGATTGGGGAGTGTGCGGCTGAGCAAATTAAAAGGTTTTTATCCCCCAACTGAGAGCCTGCGGAGACTCACAAGCAGTTAAAAATGACACAAGTGCCAAGAGACAGAACACGATGCAAAAAAGCAGCAATAAAAGCAGGCCAAAACAAAAACACTGATGAGAGAGCGGGGTAAAATGTGGAAAACAGAAGCTTCTATACCCTTGTGGTTATTAGAAACTCATACAAATAACAAGAGATTCGAAATTAATAAACAAAAGTGCCCAAAAAAAAATGCCTAACATTCGAAATTTCCTTATTTCGTGGGTTGAAACATTTCGCAACATACTTTTAAACCGAATATCAGCTAAATTTAAATATATATTGTTCTAGAATAATTATTATTAAATATTTAAAATAAAAGCAAAACTACCATATTAGTGCAGTAAAAAAATAAAATCTGTCCAAGAAGTGAGCTACAAAAGGTTTAAAAAAATACATATAAACATTGCATACTTTTAGACTACATTAAAAAATAATTAATCTGTGAATTTTCAAATTCCTACTAAAAGGATAATACCCTTTGGAAGGATAGTTGTAGGCACCAGCAAGAACACTAAAGACGACAAGAACAACAAGAGCTACACATGTGCAAATAACAAGAGGCCTCATTGTGAATCCTTCCCTCCCTCCTTGGCTTTCTCTCTCACACACACACACACACACTCGTTTTCATTCAGCTCTCTTCCTCTCACTATCTCCTTCTCTTGGTGTTTTCCTCTCCCTCTGGCTGTTGGTGCGGTAACAGCTGCAACTGTTTTTGTTATGTAGGCCAAAGATGTCAGAGCGGAAACACACGCCTCCTGACTGCTGCCATTCCACTTGCACACACACTATCTACAGTCAGGTGTCCTTACAAGGAACCACTTAAAAGAATTTAAATATTCTAATACATTTTATATACAAAATATAAAGAAATAAAGTAACTTTTATCTAATTTACATTTTCATTGTTGTTTCAAAAGTTTTGCTTAGCGATTACCTTCTGTATCTCATATATATTGTGTGTCTCCATGGCGCTGGCGGCGCTCTTTTGCGGTTAGTTATCATTATTGCCATGGCCCTTGACAGCATTTTGTTGTAGATCCTTCTTCTATATCCTTGTTGCTGCTGTTGTTGTCTTTGTTTTTGTCGCATTTGTCAGCCACAATTATTATAATGCAGCAGCAGCCAAGTCCTTAGCCTCAGTCTCAGCCGCAGCCGCAGCCGCAGCCTCCACATCCCTTTCTTTGGTAAATTATCATATTGTTGGCGGCTTTTGTTGCGTCCTTGAATGAGCAAACAAAGCGTATGAGGCAAAACAAAAAAACATTTGCGCATTTCAACGCAAAAGATTATTTTCAACTTGCATAACAGTGCCCACAAAAAAATGAGCAAGCCAAAAGGAAATGGAAAACAGTTTAGGGCAGAGTTAAAAGCAAATTCTAAAGGATCCTGGATCCCAGGTTACCGTGGAAAACTCTTAAAACTATTTATTAGGAGAAAATTATATGTAGTATCAGCTATACCATTAGGTATAGTTTTCCTTTACTCCCCCGAATAAATTATTTTAAAATTGTTCGCTGCATTGTCATGTTATTACCCATAAAATATCTGGCAAGTGTCATCAAAAATTGTCTACTTTTATAGTTATTTGCCCAATATACCCCACCACATTCGCGGCAGCTAAAAACTTTGCCGCAGTCTCTCAATTTCGCCGCATTTCCCCCCCACTGGCTTAGTCATTCTCCATCTGCGGCTGCTTTTCCTCGACCTCAACTCATTTCCAGGCCTGATATCCTAACCGCTTTCCCGCCCCAAAACTTTGGCATTAACATAAAGTACGCATTTCGACCCGACTTTGCACTAAAGAAATTTGTAGTCATAAAAGTTTCAGTAGCATGCCTATATTTTGCTCTACTCGTATCTTCGACCTGAGAACGCAAGAGCCCCCCCGGACTTATGACAAGTTATGGTTAGCGTAGGCCTGACTAGTCCTTTTTTTTGTTGGTTATTTTCCTTGCTGGCCCAGTCTATTTTTTACTTGATTTGGTCGACTCGTAAAACAACAAAATATGGCATGAGCCAACATTTACTTTACACGCAAGACAAAAGGCGGAAAAAGGAAGGGGAAATGGCGAATGAAGGGCAGATTGGACATGCACTGGGGAAATAAGTTAATTGAATTTTCATCGGGAAAATATGTTTTAGATTTTTTGGAAACTAAAAACAGTGGGGTTTCATTTTTAGAATATTTTAGGAAGTACAATGAAAGATACTTTTAATTATTATTTTTTACTTAGATGTGAATGCACAATAAAAGATTTTAAATTCATTTAAAATTTGACTTCTTTAACGTCACTATAAAATATAACATATTGTAAAATTTTAAGAACCTTCGGAATATTTCCTAAATTAAATTAATTTTCCTCTCAGTGCCTTTGGCAACGTGTGTGGGCCACTTGGTTGACCCCAAAGCAAATGAACAGCTCACTTTCATTACAAATTCCGGCAGTAAACACACACGGACGAGCGCAGACAAACAAATGCCAGACACACAGAGAAAGTTTTGCCAGCAGCTCGCATTACCAGACATCTCGTCGCACACACACACACACACACGTGGTAGGCGGGACAGGAGCAGGATATTCACACACATAGATCGCACATTGGTTGGGCAAACAAAAACAAAAATGGCGCCATCAATGGCCACCTTTCTCCACGCCAATGATGACGTTCATTATCATCATCATCATCATCATCATCACGGATGCTGTTACGAAATTATTGACTTCTGTGCGGGAAGGAAAATGAGAAAAGGGAAAGGGGCCAAAGCAATTGGAGGCGCTGGCGCATAATTTTTGCTCACGTTTTTGCCCCACTGTCAATGTCGAGAGTGCCATCAATAAATATTGGCCCTGTCCATTCCCTGGGCTTAAGGTCTTTTTGCTCCTGCGGTGCTACCAGATTCAAGATGGGTGACTTTTGCACATCGATGTGGCAGCCACTGACAGGATTTGATTGTATGGTCGCAGCAAAAAAAAAAAAAGGAGAGATAGCCAGAAGATGGCAGATAGTTGAAGATAGTTTTTAAGCAAAAATAAAGTCACACAAAGTGTGGCGCCAGAAAATGGCTCTTTACTTCTTCAAAGTTGCGGCATAAAAACAATGAGAAGTTTTTTAAGGTGGCCAAGAACAACTTCTTAAATTGTAAAGGTCATAAAAAGTTATATAAGGCTATTTTACTTATTTATCAGAAAGATTTAAGAGATGATATTTCCATACTTTAAATTAAAGGGAATTAAGAGTTAGAATTATATCACCTGTTTATATTTTCGGTCAAATTACTGATATACATTTGTTAAAATAAGACCTATAATTGGTTTTATTATTCAATCATTAAATCTTAAAATAGCGTCGACTGTGGCCAAGTTTAATCTAGGATGTAGGCGGTTTTATGAAATCTAAAATGTAAAATAAATAAATTTAGATATTTTTAAAAGAGCAGTTCTATTTACCGTCGGCATAAAGTATTTTTATTTCTTACAGATTTTACCTAAGTTTAAATAATGAAAATGATGGAAAATATTAAAAACTCTCTCCTAGTTGTTTAGCCATTAAACTTTGATGACAATTAATGGGAAATCCTTACAATTCTTATCATTAAATTTGATGTCTTTGAATTTTATAATACAATTGTGACCTTTCTTGTCAATTTATCCAAGCTCCCAGTTCGCAGTTTTTGTCCCGTCTGGTGGAAACATGCTTGTTTATTATCCATGTCGGAATGGCACGCGCAAATCGTTTGTAGTTTTTATTGAGCTGTTCTCAGCAATTTCTCTTTAGAGAGCAGGACCCTGCACTCCCTTTCTACACTTTCTCGCCGCTTTCTCCTCTCGCGCCTCATGTCTCCACGCACTTGACTGTAATTGAGTCTCAGCTGTGTAAATAAACATTGGGTATACTATATACAAAAGGGGGAAAAAATGTGAAAAGCAGGCACACGCAACGTGGCGTATACTCGATGTGTATGTGTGTGTGTATACTAGATCTGGAATAGTTGTCCTTGCTAGGTCAACAACAAGTAGCCATTGTCTCTACTCTGTTCCTTGCACTTTCAAGTTAATGACAGCAATTTGAGGCGGGCCGAAGGGTTGAGAGTTGGCAAGAGGTTTACAATGCCATCAAATGCTGCTCCATCCTAGCCAAGGATGCAGATCGATGGTGTTGTTGTTGCCACTGTCATTTGGCACTTGCCACTTGAAAATGTGTTTAAAATTAAGAGTGCTAGGGAGCGGGGGATTGAGGAAAGAGCGGGGCACTTTTCCCGCCAGCTAATGGCGGTCATGAAAGCAGTTGATTAGAGAACACGAGAAGGAACTGAAGAAATTTCCCGAGAAGAATGAGTGAGTGGAAAATAGAGGGAATAAACTTTCATTTTGATTCCAAAGCTTTTGGCAAGTTTTATATATTTTCTTGGCAGACAATAAATTACTGCGAAATTACAGAGAGGAAATGAGAAAAAGAAGGAATGAAACGGAAGGTCTTTACAGTGCGTTTCTAAAGTGTATATCTTTTCTTAAGGAGTTAAACTAAAAATTATTGTTATGATGGAATAGTTTAGGGGGAAAAAACTGTTGGCTGAAAATATTTTACATAAATTAAACATCAAAACTAAACTAAACTACTGAATAACATTTAATATAATCTGTAAATCCCTTAGTAACCTAAATTTCTACGAACTGATCTTTTAAAGGTTTTTGAATCTTACACTTGCGTACCACACTGTCGTTGCCTGCTGGTGCCTCTGGCAACTTAAAATTTAGCAGTGTCCTCGAGCCAAAAGCTATGGCAACTCCATTTCATTTCATTATCAATTTTCAACTTGTTCCCTTTTTCACAATTCGCGTTGATTTTCTCTTTTTTGTTGAGTGATTTTTTGTTTTCTGTTCTTTTTTTTGTTAAACTTTTGCCCAACTTATGTGAAAAGTGTGCTTGGACCCGCTTTTATATGTATAGGGTTCTGCTACCAAGCACCACGGTTCCCGCCCGCCCCCGGCAGCTGCCATCGGTCGTTAGTAATCCGCAGCTATGCATGAAATATGTCAAAACTTTCCCCAGTGAAACTTTTTTAATAAATTAAAAATTACAAAATAACACAAAAGGAAGCAAAAGGAAGCGAAAAAGCCGAAATAAAACAAAGGAAAAGCGAAAGAAAACATTTAAACTAAAGACATGATATAGCCATTAAGTTGTGACAAAAACAATAGAACTCAAACGACAAGCGTAAGGGAAGCGAGATCAGCATGTGGTCGCCGGAATCGGAAATAAACTCCATTGCCATGGCCACCACAATGCGCCATTCGCAGTCCTCGTCCTCAGGTGAGTTCCTTGGTTCCATTTTTGGTGCTTTCGTGGATTAATTCGCCCGCGAAGGGGCAGCATGTGCTTGGTGCATCAAATTCAAATTCGGTTTCTTTATTTGACGTTGGCTAATGCGGCGTATGCGCAATATGGCGCTCATTTTCAAGTGCTTCCGTTTCCGCTTCCCCCTGAAAAAGCAGCTCAAACGGTACACAGAGAATAATATTGGATATTGGAGAGAAGCTTAATTAAGGGTTAAATTTAGACAGTCCAATTCTACTTTTATAAAGATTTATGTTTATTGCTATAAATGTTCTTACTATTATAACTGAAATTATATCCTATATAGTTAAGTATTTCTGTATGTTTTAATATTTACAAAATATTTTTTAAAATTTCTTGCCGTGCTCTTTTGAATCCTTGAACACCCCGATTGAAAATTGCCTAACCTTAGCATTGAGCTGAGCCTCTCATGTGCAATCGGGCTTTTCAGGCATTCCTTTATGTATTCCTATTCCTAATTAAAACGAAAGTCAAGTGCGGTTCGAGCACGTTTTTCCCCGTTTTCGTTTGTGTTCCCTCGTTTGATATCGCTTGCATGCCAATGACATAACCCCATGAGAGGGGGGTTAGGGGTCTAGGAGCCTGGGGCTTAGGAGGAACCTCCTGAAAGCCAGTCCGAAATGCAAAACGCAAATGGCCAGCAAAGTGCTCTTATGCACGTAATGTGTAAGCGACTCTCGGGGGTGGGACTTAGGCCTGCCTATATGCCCGCCGGGCCACAGTTATAGACGGGGAAATTGAAATGGCAAAGAGCGAGCCAAATGATGCAACATCTGCAGTGTTTGGCCAAAGAAAACTTGAAATCAGTTGGGGGAATTTAAAGAGGAGAATCCAACAAAAAACCATGAAATTAGAAAATAAGGAAAACTAGGGATAATGAAATACTTTAGTTTTTAGAAAACAAAACACTTTTTGTGTTTAAATTAAAGCTGCATTTACAGTAGTCCTTAAACAGGGCTTTAAGCTCGTTTTAAATATGGCTTAAAGCCTACATGGTGTCAAAAGGATAACACTTCCGACCTCATTAATGTCTGTTTTTAAGTAGATTGTCCACTTAAATTCTGATGGCTGGCAACTGATAGGATTAATTGGCGTCCTTTTTTATACCCTTGCAGGGTATTATAATTTCAGTCAGAAGTTTGCAACGCAGTGAAGGAGACGTTTCCGACCCTATAAAGTATATATATTCTTGATCAGCATCAACAGCCGAGTCGATCTAGCCATGTCCGTCTGTCCGTCTGTCCGTCTGTCCGTCTGTCCGTCTGTCCGTCTGTCCACCTGTCCGTTTCTACGCAAACTAGTCCCTCAGTTTAAAAGCTATCTGAATGAAACTTTGCATATAGTCTTTTATATACTCTCACTGCTATATATGTCGGAACGGGCCGGATCGGACGACTATATCATATAGCTGCCATACAAATGTCCGATAAATTTTTAGAAAAAAAATTATAACTTTGCTGTTTTTCAATATTTTTGCACCATTTTTTAGATATGGCCATTTTATATTATTTCTGAATTTTGGTAAAAATTTTATGAAAATTGGACGACTATATGATATAGCTGCCATAGGAACGATCGGGAAATTAATAGGAAAAAAATTATAGCTTCGTTGTTTTTCAACGTATTTGTATCTACTCTGAGATAAAGGTTTTTTTTATTGTTCTAGAATTTTGGTATAAATTTCATAAAAATCGGACAACTATATCATATAGCTGCCATATAAACCGATCGGTAGATGTATACAAAATGTAAAGCTGGGAATGCAAAACTGTAACTGTCAAACTGTAAACATAATAAGTATAGGTAAAATGTAATGAAATAATATCTGCAAGGGTATACAAACTTCGGCGTGCCGAAGTTAGCTTCCTTTCTTGTTTTTCGTTTAATTTTATCGACTGAAAAGAAATGATTGCAATAATGCAGTTCCGCTGTTTCCTTTGCGATCAATTAACATTAACCCAATGTCAATGAGTGCCATTGAGGATTGAAAAGCTGGAAAATCATTTTCATTTCTCTTTGGGAGCTTTAAAACTGTTTTTTAATGGAACGAAAAAAATAGACTGAAAACTTCAAGATTTTTTTAAAGGGTTTCTATAAACCCTGTTCTACAAAATATTAAATAAATATGAAATGGTTTGTATGAAATATATATTAAAAACTTAAACTTTTAGCTTTATTTTAGACTTACCTACCTTAGTCTTTAAGTAATTACTCACTTTTAAAGTGACCAAGTTCTTAGTGAATAAAATTTTAAATGTAGATATTTCTTTCTCTCTAAGTAATATCCTTTTATCCTTTCCATTTTATTTATTTTCCAAAGTGAATTTATAACTTCATCCCCTTCTGATATATTCACACAAATTTCATTCTTACTTTAAAACTTTTGACGGGAAATATATGTGCACTAAGTAAATAATTTCCACCATAAACAATTTCCATTCAGGACCTTCAACCAGTGCACACATATACATATATACACTCACATACTCACCCGTATGAATACAAATGCGAAACTCCAATTGGAAAATGCCAAAGTGTTGCAGCTTCGTTCGTGTAAATTTGTTTATGCGAATTTCCATGTTTTCAGCGCAAACACACAAGGGGTGAAGAATGTATGCATTTGTGTGTGTGTGTGTGTGTATGTGGGTGTATGCGTGCCAGTGTGTAGGCGCAGAGGCAAATATTCCACGTTCAACCTGCGTTTACTGAATTTTTGAATACCCTCGTCCAAGGTATTGCAGTTGTGAGCAGGTGTTTGCTTTTCACAAAAGGGCAGACTTTCTTCCTTTTAAGCCCCCAAAGGAGAACGTGAATAAACGTACGCCAGGGGTTTCCTCACTCACTGTTTTTTTTAAGAATATTCGAGTTTTAGGTAAATTTGAAATTTGTTTACTATGTTAAGAAATCATGAAGCTTTAAATAATGACTACAAAAGTAAATATAAATTAAATGGTTTTCAAACTCACAGAAATAGTACATGTTTCACATCATTTCATTTGAAGAAAATCATGGAAATCAAATCCATTCAATTCAGAATCATCAAGGGTATTTGAATTTTAGCACCTGCACTTGGCCGGGCTTCCGATTGCCACCCTTTTAGCACTTCACCTCTTGGGCCATTAATTGCCGGGCCCCCGAGAGAGCGAGAAGGGACTCTCCTCCATTGCAGGCTGTAGTTTTCAGCTTTTGGTTTTGCAGTCTGTGCTGATGGCAGTTGGCAAATGTTTTCTGCCATGTTTGCCAGAACACATATACATGTATATACACATAGTATACGCTGGTGTGTGTGTGTGTGTGTGTGTGTGGACTGAGGTAACGGTTACCTAAACCAGTTCATGTTTGCGGTTTTTGGTTGCCAACCCTCCTGCCTTTATCCGCTCACCCACGCCCAGCTTGCCAAAGTGCAACATTAATACTTTGGCATTATGGTTTTAACCCAATTTGGCTTCGCTTTACCCAGTTAGATAAAAGAAATAAAATTAAAACAAAAACTAAGCAGCGAAAATAAGCGAGGCGGAGGTAAAAGTTGCAGGCTCATGTCAGTGGATTTTTCACTGCTTTTCCGTGGGCGTGTCGGCAGTGTGTGTGTGTGTGTGTGTGTGCATTAAAGTTGCAAATTGGTTTTTGTGGATTTTCACGTACAAGACCGGGGAAAGTCCAGTTTTCCGCCTGGCAGGCAGGAAACAAAAAGCCGGAGCGCTTAATTAAATTGCCCAAAACCAGATGAGAAATCAAATAGCAAAACTATGGCAACTGCAATTATGTTCGCGAGTGCAAATTGTGATTAAATTTCATGGCTGGCTCGGTCTTATTATAATGAATAAATAATGGAATTTATGCATTGCATTCTACGCTTTCTCACTCCCTTTTTTTTGCAAAGTAGGTTAAGGGGTTTTCCCCGCTGAAAAAGGGTTGATTTTCCGGCTTGCATAACAATTGTGCAAATGCATATTTTTCACATAAATTTCGTTGATAGCCGTTGCCATAATGACTTTTAATTCAACAATCGAATTTGCATTTGGTAAAAAACAAACAAACAAACAAAAAATTGATTGAAAAGGGAAGTTTTATTGCTAAACCGGGGCAACCTTGATTAAGAACTTTTCGGATTTATTTATTTAAATGCTTTCTCAAAGAATAAAAGAAGAAAAAATGTGACTAATAGTAAGCCATCGAGTATTTTTCTAGTAATAAACAATTTACATATTATTTATTAATATATAGGGATTTTAAAATATTAAAATAAACAATTTAGCAATCAAGTTACGTGGGATAAAAATGTATTCCCTTGATAAGTATCGCTTAAATAACCTTAACTTAACTTCCTCCAATGCTCAAATATTTTAAGAAAAGCGACCCCTGATATTTTTAATTTTTGTTATGTTATGTTCATTAAAATCTTGGTACTTTTTCCATAAATACATTTGCAGGCAAACAAATATGGGCAATGCATGGTAATTAATTTCTAAAATAAATTTTAATTGCCATTGTGTCTATAAATTAAAGCTATCCTTTTCCCATTGCGTATTCAATTTTAATTAATACAAACATTATAGTTTCTAACAAATTAATTATTAAATTTTACTTCCCTTTCCTATGCCATTTATTTTAAATTCAATAAATTCCTGAAATTCCTGAAAATGCTCTGCCTCTCTAGCCACCGAAATGTGCACTCAATTACAAATCGATAAATTACAGAAATGCAGCAGCAATTCACGTCAAGTTGGCCTTTCTCGTTTAGAATTTGAGGAATTTGCATGAAAAATGCTATCCTCCTCCCCCTTTCAGTGGCATTTCTGGGTGTGAATTATGCTCCTGGCTGATGCATTTTTCACTTTTCCTCTGAATCTGCGGTCTCCTAATGCCCGCAGCGCCAAATGTAACGAACATCATTCCCATTCTCGAGTTTGAATTGCGAATGGCAAAAAACCATCTGCAACAGCTGCTGCTGCCAAGGGGCACTCAAATTAAGCGACATTTAATGTCACACCCCCTGGAGCCTTGGATCCTTGGTTCCCTGGATAAAGGGGTTCTTCGGGGTCTGGCTGAAATAAGAAGCGAACAGCTGTTTGCCTTCAAAGTTGGCCAAGCGGCTTGTGCGGGCTGTATGCCCGTATGCAAAGGATGCCGTCGGCTTGTGGATACCACAAAAATGTAAAGCATCCAAAAAGAAGGAAAGGAAGCCGTGTAAGGTATGTGATGAAGGCGCAGGAGGAAGGATGTAGCCAGGTGCAACAGCTGCGGTTAGTTTGCCGATGGTCGAATGAAGCTCCAAGTCAAAGGTGCAAGATGAGACCACCTGCCAAGCCTTTATCCACACCGCTTTAAAAGTGCACAGAGAAAAAAATATTTAAAAAATATTGTGAACTCTATGGAAATTATAATCCTAGAATTGGGTAAATAATTTTTTATAATAATAACAAACAAAAGGAAATAATTTAAGTAATAAATCTATCAAAAAAATCTTTTAAATTTGAAAACACAAATTCTGGCTTAGCTTCTTTGAAATTTATTTTTAATTCCTTGTTTTAAATAATTTATTTTTTGTAAAATCTTTTCTCAGTGATCTTCATTTTCTGCCGTCTCCTTGCGTAGTTTTCCCCTTCCCTATCTGCTTTTTTTTGCCTTTTCCTGCCAGTATATTTCTTCTTCTTTTTTCTTGTCGCCTGCCAACAACGTAGTCATCCTCGTTCTTAAGGTCCTGCGCCTTCCTTTCTCAACTGCGGCATCATTTGCAGGCAATTGCCAACGAACACTTTTCACCCCTCTTCTCTGTAATTTTTTCCTATCTTTTTTTTCCGAAATGTTTGCCCCCCAAGTGTGAGTGTTTAAAAATTTTATTGCAACGCTCATTTTGTCTGTCCAGGCTTAGGTAAACTGCAGCTGCTTGGGGGCAGGGGAAACTATGTGATGATGGCTTCTTTTCTCTGAATTTCTCTGCCTCTTTTGGCTGTCTCTATTGCCGTCTGTCCCTGGAGGCCAAGGCTCTGCAAATTTTTAGTATGTGTGTGAGTGTCCATAGAAATGCTTTTCGAGATAAATGGAATGGCTTTTTTGTGCAATAGAAAGTTGAGAATTGTCTAGGTGGGCATTTATTTAGTTGGAGATACAAGCCAGATTTTATACAGGTTTTTATGGGGGTCGCCAAGGGTGTTTTGAGGATAACTATATGTTTAGAGTGGAGGAATTTGTATGTTTAGGGATTTGACTAAATATATAAAACAGCCTTAAAATATGTAAGTGTTAAACAATCAAGTTTACCTCTGTTAAATAAAAATATCTACTAAATAATATATATAATATATGTAACATTTTAGTATTTAAATAATTAATGCTAACTATATATAATTAGCTATTTTAAAATGAAAATTTGTGCTACAATTTATAGAAAATATATTTCCTTTTAATATTTTTGCTATGAAATAGCTGCAGTAAACTACATAAATTAACCAATTTTATTAGCTTTTATTTTCAATGTAATAATAAATCTGCAAGATAATTCCTATTAATACATTTATATTCTTAAAGTCTTAGCTCTTTCTTGGTACCTAATTTGTGGAAGAAATTCAATTTTCTTCATTATTTCCTTGAGTGAAATCGTATTATAAATTTGATAATTAAAAGATTTTCTCCTTACAACCTGGGCTAATTCAATTCAGAATATCTCTCAGCTTAACTTCTGCTTAATTTCCCTCGTCTTCTAACCCATTAAATTCAAATAAATACACCCATGTACGTGTCGTAGACAGAGATATCGTAAATATATAAACACGTTCACATCGCATATACACACATCTAACTGCAGTTGAGTGGCATATATAGTATTTGGCTACAGATTTCCCCTAAATTGCGAAATTCATATTGAAAGATGGCGGAAGGAGGGGCTCAGAGGGGGGAGCGGGGAGCACTGCTTGCCGTAAGGACACTTGGGAGCTCACACAGAGAAACAGAGAGCGAGAGTGAATGAGAGTGAGACGGTTGGATGGGCTCTCGCTGGCTGTTTGTGTCGTTTGTGTGCGCCAACATTGCGTATACGTAATTTGCCGAGACTGTTGCCAAAGTGGCATTTTGAATTTATGCCGCCACTTGAGGCGAGTGTGGCAAGCCCAGGGTGAGTGTTTCTGTTCTTATATGAGTTATATATATACATATCCGAGTGTGTGTGTGTATGTTTCTGCTGCAAAGAGTGCGCTTTATTTTAAATTAAATATGCAAATACTTACTTCTGGCACCCACATCCCTTGCTTATGCCACTTTTGCCGCTTCATGCTTTCTTGCTAGTGCTGCGGATTCTGCTTTTGCTTCTGCTGTGCTTCTGCTGGAGCCTGTCTCCTGCAGACAGGCAAACATAAATTATTGTAAGCAGATGAAATATTTGTGGATGAATTTGTTGCAGCTGCCGAGTGCAGTCATCGGACATTGTTCACTCTCTGTCTCTCTCTCTATCTGGCCCTGTTTTCGATTTTTCTGCTGATTTATTATATTCAAGCGAGAAGCTTTAAGCTGCACACGAAAAATATTGTCAGTCATGGAATTTATTTTGAATTTTTCGGGAAAAAATGGATTCATTGGATATTTTTGGATTCATGAATAAATACCATTTAAAATTTTGACCAACTGAACTACATTCAACGTTTATTTTTAAAATATTTATTAAATAGTTTAGGCATATTTAAAATGTTATATTTATATATCATTTTTCCAAGTGCATAACACAAGAGGAGGTGTATAAAAAAGGCTGGAATAGGAAGGCAAGGGGAGCACACACATACCCATACACACCCAGGATGTCCTCGGTGGAAAATGAAGCTGGCAATTTTATCATTTTTCACTTTGGTAAACAAACACAAAGGGTGAAATGTGCGGGGGGTGCGGTTGAGGAGCTTAAGGAAAATATTGTGGCTTTTGTTGTGGCAACCTTAATCGCCCAGGCCCCCGCTTTTTTGCTGCTGCTATATCCCACCCGCTCTCCTCTGCGATCGAATGTCATTCAAATTGTAATTTCTGCAGCTTCCATCGTCGGAGAACAATCGATAAAAAAGGATAAAGCAAAGAACAACAATGCAGGGATAACAATGGAGCAAAGGCACAAAAAGGATAGCACAGACAGAGGTAAAAAGAGCGGGGAGGTGGTAGAGCAGGAAAATTCAGGAGAAAAGCGAGGGCAGACAGTCAAAAGAAAACAATAAACATCAAAATCATTCCCTGCATTCCCCTTGGCAAAAAAAAAATCAGCCATTGTGCAATAACAGCACGTTTCCAAATTGTAAAATCCAATCCAAAAAAAAAGCAAGAAAAGCTTGGGTTTTAAGTTTAAAAAAACTTGATCTTAAAGAAGAAAAAGGCTATAGAAGGTAATATTGAGATCAGTTTTAATAGCATATTCCTTCTGTATAATTATAATTATCGAAAGTACTTATTTCACTTCGAAAAATCAATTCAGACCTGCTTATAGCCATTGTGCACTGTACCCCAGGCTGGGGACATGAAATTTTCATTTGGCTTTAAGTAGCCCTCGGCTAATAGGCCAAGTTTGCTCGCTCTGCAAACATTTGCCCAGCACTTTGGCGAGGCTTTGCTCCACTCTGCTCTGCTCTGCTCTGCTCTGCCATCCTGCCAGCCTTGTGCTAATGAGCGAACAAAGGACTCAAGAGGGGCAAATCTCCTTTATTACGAGGCTGAATTTCGAAACTCAGCAGGTCTCTTTTGAGTTGTTTGTCAAAATTAACGTAGACGGAATTTGGGACCCCAATAGGACCCCTCACTCGTTCCCCACATGGGTCAGATGCAGTGCAAGCCCGAGGATATGGCGCTCAGGCCAGATTTAATCATGATCCGTAGTTATGTCACCTATAAGGGTTTTCCGGCAGCCTATCTGAACAACTATGATATAGCCTTGGTTCTGAGTAGCTTCAGGGTTGGAGGTGTGCTGAAGACAAGAACAGGAAAAAGTATTCCTGCCAGCGAAATGAAGTTGTGTTTTAGCGAAAAGATGGGTAAGGTTTAGGGTAAAAATACAAATTTTGATGTTTTACTATTAATAATTTATATACAGGTTGAATTTGTATGCTTCCGATATTTTTCTGATTAAATTTATGGTTTATAAATGATTCAGGCAATATGATTTTGTCAATCTATTTTCTGGCATTTTGTCTGCATGCTTAAAATCAATTTATTCCACCTCACAAAGCTCATCAAATATAGATATCTATCAACAGACAAGTCGGCATGAAAATATCAAGTATACGCCTACTTGTCCCTGTGTCGAAAGTAATTGATTTCGTAAAGGAAAAAATCGAACTCATTTATTATTTAATTGCATTTACTTAGGTTGTCTGAACTTAGAATGTAAACGAAGCAATTATATTGTATACAAAATATGTGAATAATTTATTTCAAGCTTATATTCCAAGCAAATTAAATATTTTTCATTTAGAGAATTAAATTGGTAATTGTACAAATATTACTTATTTTATTAGGTAATAGGGCTCTTAATTTCTTTCTAAAACATATATAATATGTATTTCTTAATATATTTCTATGTAAATAATAATAATATTAATCATAAACTAGAAACTAGCTTGATGCTAAGATCCTCACTAAATTGAATTTCCAGCTTTGATAGATCTTAATCCAAAGCTAAGCTCTTTTAATTACTTTTATTTCAAAGTCATTAAGTAACTTTTGATAAAGGAATTATCCTGGTGTGCCTTTTTGTCCTTTGAGTGCTTTGGGTCTCAGACACTTAGGGCATTTCTGTACAAGTGCCGCCTACCTGATCTCCTTCCCTCATATTTTCTGCTTCAACTGTCAAAAGTCAGCCTCATCAGTCATTGCTGCTTTCTCTCCCTGGAAGCTTTCACTTGACATTTATCATCACCCATCATCCCTGTTGCCCAGGATGCCCGTCATCTATACCATCGTCATCATCATGATTATCCTTGCACGTCGCGTTTTAACCTTCAGAAGGCATTTTCATTTAGCGGCCTTTGCCTTTCGCTTTGTTTGTCAGCTTGCCACGCTTCTCTCTTTTTTTTTTTTGTGACTTTTCCAGCGATATTTTTTGCACCCTCTCTTTGGTGGTGCTTAATTAAAACCGATTAGTAATTCCTGTCCAGCCAAAGGTCGTTTGGTGCAGCGCCATTAAGTATGCAATGGAAATACTTTAATTATACAAATAACCAGGCCTAAAGCGTGGAAGAGGAAAGTAGAAAGTTGGAAAGCTGAAAAGCATGGCAAAATATAGAAGTCCTAGGAAAATGTAACTTTTCATTGTTGGCACTTTGGACTTTTCAGGCATTTTTCTGCGCCCAAGAATACACGTATTTATATCGCCTCGTCCAAATCAAACGGAAGTCGTTCGTTTCGCGCGAAATATGAACAAGTTAGGAATGAAGTGGACAGAGGGGAAATGCGGCATTGGGGGGGACCCGTGGAAATACGAAAGAAATTGGTAACGAAATGAATTCGTTTTCGAATGTCAGGCACGCAAACTTTGCCTACGATATTTGGCCACTAACCACACCGCCCTCCTCCACGCGAAATTCTATTATTTTTTCCCTTTTTTTTCTACATTTTATTTATATTTTTTTCCCTGGTAACCTCCCCCCCTGGGACCCACTTTTCTACCCTAACAAAAAACCACAATTGGTCTGGGGTTCGTTTGCACGTTACTCGTTTTGCGGCTCAACTTGGCTCGTTGGTTTTTTTTTTTTTAGTTCTGCGGTCCCTCCTGGTCGAAACCAAGTTGAGTTTTTTGCTCCTGACTTAGCTGGATTTTGCGGTGCGTAGTAGGAGAGCCAGGGTTTAAGTGATCTGGCATTGCATTTCACCGGGGTTAACTAGCCAGGTTTATCTGACTTTTCCATGGGGTTAATTTTGGTTTAGTTTCCGGAGTGGTTTCTGGCTGGCAGTGTCTCTTATATTTCATTAGTACTGGCTTTGCTGGTGGCTTTTGTTGCTGATTTTTACATAAATTCATTAAGCTTTTCGTTGGGTGTTTGCCATAAAAAATGGGAGTATTTTTTATAAATTGAAGTTAAAATATTATAATGCCTCCTACAAAAAATTACAAGTTTTTAGATTTAAATATCTCAAATATCTTTCAGGTTCTTAATTTGAAAAGATGGCCTAGAAATAACTTACTTTAGTTTTCCAGACTCTACAAATTGCTCACAGCTTATATTTTTCCATGAATATTTTAACTATAATTTCTTATGACTCCTTGAGCAGTTTCCACTCAAATCTACTCTTGAAACAAGCAGCTTAGCATACAAAATTCAAGTGTTTCTTATTTATGGGCCATGGAGTTATCCTCTTTGTCTTTCCTTTTTTCCGCTTAACTTTTCATGCGGCGAAAAGTCAAAGTTGGGACACCAACTGAAATACAATAATAGCAAATGAAAGTTTTTCACTTATTCAGATGGCGAAGGAAGGGTGTTACTACAGGGTTAAGCTTTCAAGGGAACCAGGAAAATAAGGGGGAGTGAAAATAGGGGCGTTTGCTGTCGATTTCCAGCCAGCGATAAGCGACAAACAACGTATTAAATGTCGTTTTTCCCTGGATATTTTCGTCTTGGCATTGGTTAAGTCATCAAAAATTGAAATGTAATTGATTGGTGGTAGCTTGTTGTTCATGACAAGGATAGCGGAAGGAGGATTATTCGGCATTGACGTAGTCGCCTGGCCAAATTACTAATTTTAAACGCCATTGAAAGTCGCCTTCCATCCTTCTGATGGATGAAAAGCTGTCGTGGCGGCTTGATGATGACAACGGCAAACAGTTGACATGAAGGAAAAGTTTCCTCAAACTTTGGCCATTAAACTCAATTACCAGGAAAGTTGGCTCCTAGTTAAGAGACGCCTCCGCTGATAGAAAAAATAAAATAAGAAGTAATTGGGGTCATTGCTTTCTTTTTGCCTTTCCTTAACTAGGATTATATTTTCAGCTAAGCTTAAAATAATTAAAATCTATTCTTTCCATTACCCTTTCAGGCATCTCATCCCTTTCATCCTGCGGCGATCCGGAACGCCTGCCAGAGCTGCCGCCCCTGGACGAGCAGCGTCTGCAGCGAGCCGCCTTACATCTGCAGCAGAAGCTGATCCTGCGCGAGTGGCTTCGCGAGCACCGGCTCCAGCATCACTACCAGCGTTTGCTGGCCGTGGAGGTGGCCTCCCTGGAGGACGTCTACTGGCTGGAGGACTCGCGGGCGAGCAAGATTCTTGGCAAGGACTGGCAACTGTGGTCCGGGGCGCGACAGAATCTGCCGACGTCGAAGGCACAGCTGGACGCTTTGAAGGCACAGCTCTGGTCGACGGTGGTCAAGAGCAGCCAGCATCAGGACGCGTGGACATGGGGCGGCATGCTAGTCGTCTCCGTCTCTGTAGCCGGCCTCGTCACACTGGCTGCCATGACACAGCCCTCGCTGGCCCCAGAGGTATGCCGGCTCTTATAAAGCTTCCTACATTTTCTTTAAAGATTAGCTTCCACTCCTACTCCAGGCCCGTCACTCTCTGCTGCAGTATGTCACTGGGAAATATCTGCTGCCCGCCAACTGCAAGGTGCAGTGGGACTGGAAGGATCCGGCCTGCGTTGGCGGCACCATGTGCTTCGTGGTGCGCTTCTTTCAGCGCAACGGCCAGCCCTACCCCATCTGTGATACGGACCAGTTCTTTGTCGAGGTCACCGAGGGCACCCGCAAGGTGGTGACCATCAGCGAGCTGGGCTCCTCCACCGATCCCAATAACGCCAATATCGCCAAGGTGAAGTTCACGGTGCGCACGGCGGGTCAGTACAAGATATCGGTGCTGATTGGTGCTAGTCACATCGCCGGATCGCCCTTCTTGCGATCCTTCCTACCGGGAGCCATCGACGCCCGGCGTTCACGGTTCATTCGGCCGGCCAGCACGGTCATCTGCTGTGCGGGAGCACCAACGCTGATGCACATCGAGCCTCGGGATGAATTCGGGAATGCATGCCTCTTTGACCAGAACCAATCGGATGAGGCGCTGCAGGTGAGAAGAGGGGAGCTCTAGGATTAAATGTGAATGTATTTCCTAATCCCTATTAAGGGTTATCAAGTGGCTGTGTACGACCTGCATGGCGTTGCCGTAGAGAAGCTGCAGCATGCGATTGCCTTCGCCTACGACAGGGTCAACTCACGGGTCTCGGTGACCGCTCTCTTTCCGGAGCCCACCTGCCTGAGGGCCGTGATCAGTTACCGGGACCAGCAGCTGCCCAATGGAGACTTTGACATCATTGTGCTGAGCAGTGAGTTTTTATTCAGGAAACATAAACTCCAACCTCATATAATTTCCCGTCTCAGGCAGCGACACAACCTTGGTGCACAAGAACATTGCCTCGCGGAAGCACAACATCTGCTACGAGGCCAAGCTGCTGAGCATCTTCGGTGTGGCCAAGAACAAGCCGAGGAAGGTGCTCTGCTATGTGGGACCCAAGCAGGTGAGTAATCAGCGCCGTAGAAACCCATTGGGATCGAGGGAAATGTGAGAGGGCTCAGAACTCCCTGATCTTTCAGGTGACCATCAAGGAGATGATACTCAAGTTCATTCCCAAGAGGATAGCCACCTTTAGGCTATGTCCCTCGACCAAATTCCATTTCCTGCCGCAGCTGGTCTCCCAGCTGCACGGCCCTGTTTTCATCATCGACGACGGAGCGCAGCCCAAGATTGAGTTGGCCTCCAAGGATCGCAATATCATAGCTGCCACCTTCACCCACTTTCTGCTGAAGAACATTGGCGGCTCGGAGACCTTCAAGGATAAGCAGGACTTTTTCTACCACGAGGTGCGTAAGTTCCATGCCAGCTATTACCACGAGAAGATGGCTCTAAAGGTGCAGCGGGACAAGATCCTGGAGAGCAGCATGAAGGCGGCCAAGGGCTTCTCGGTGTCCGATTGGTGCGGCAACTTCGAGGTCACATTTCAGGGCGAACAGGGCATCGATTGGGGTGGCCTCCGCCGCGAGTGGTTCGAGCTGGTCTGCAGTTCCCTCTTCGACGCTCGCGGCGGACTCTTCTGCACCTTCCACGACAAGCATCAGGCTCTCGTGCATCCCAATCCCACGCGTCCCGCCCATCTCAAGCTGAAGCACTTTGAGTTCGCCGGCAAAATGGTGGGCAAGTGCCTATTCGAGAGTGCCCTGGGAGGCAGCTATCGCCAGCTGGTCCGAGCTCGCTTTAGTCGCTCCTTTCTGGCCCAACTCATTGGGCTAAGGGTGCACTATAAGGTGAGATAATATAGGGTTTTCAGAGAACTTGATTAATAACTTTTCTGTGCCTTGTTTCTTCCAGTACTTTGAGCAAGATGACCCTGACTTGTATCTGTCCAAAATCAAGTACATCCTGGACACTGATCTAGATGCCACGGACACCCTAGAGCTGTACTTTGTGGAGGAGATGTACGACGCCAGCAGCGGGCAGCTGAGCAAGACCATTGAACTGATTCCCAACGGGGCCAGGACTCGCGTGACCAATGCCACCAAGAACCAGTATCTGGATTCCCTGGCCCAGCAGCGTCTGTGCAATAATGTCAAGGATGAGGTGGACAGCTTTCTCAAGGGTCTCAATTCCATAATACCAGATAATCTTCTAAGCATTTTCGATGAGAACGAACTGGAGGTGAGCTAAGTTTAGTGAATCAATCTCTTTAACTTTTAGTTTATTTATTACATTTTTCGCCAATTATTTATATTATATTATATTTTTCTTTGTTGCAGCTACTGATGTGCGGCACCGGTGAGTATTCCATCAGCGACTTCAAGTCGCATCACATTGCCAACGGCAACTCGGCGGAGTTCCGGCGGGTTCTAGCCTGGTTCTGGGCCGGCGTCAGCAACTTTAGCCAGACGGAGATGGCCCGGCTGCTGCAGTTCACCACGGGCTGCTCCCAGCTGCCGCCGGGTGGCTTCCAGGAGCTGAATCCGCAGTTTCAGATAACGGCCGCCCCTACATTTGGCAACCTGCCCACAGCGCATACCTGGTGGGTGAAGTTCTTCCTCCCCTTGGGAATTTATATTTTTTTTACCAAAAGAAAACTTTTTCGATTACCAACCAACAGCTTCAACCAGCTGTGCCTGCCGGACTACGAGAGCTACGAGCAGTTCGAGAAGTCGCTGCTGCTGGCCATAAGCGAGGGCAGCGAGGGATTCGGAATGGTCTAGGAATGTTCTAGGAAGTGGAGGCTGGAAGGAAGGGATGCAATCTCTTTGGTTTTTGTCTGCTACGCTACTGTGTTCCTCTCTCTGTGCGCTTTAAATGTCAGATGCTAGAAAACTAAGTGAAACTAGTCCGTAAGGCCGCCTAGTGATAAATCGCAATTAAATTCACGTCCCCTGAGTTGCATTGCTGCTAGAAATACTAAACCCTAAGCAATAATAATCGCGGATTAGCCGGGCGTAGCGAGTCTCTATATAGTTTTTAGATCGAGTCGAGGAGCAAAGATTTAAACTGAGTATATATATCATCATCAAAAGGAATGTGATAATTGTATTATAAACTAATGCAACCTAAGCGTAATGGGTAAAACTTTTAAACTAATCTAAAGCCAGTAAAACCAAAAACTACTCTAGTAATTTGTTAGTTGCAAAGAGAAACCCTTAAAGCTAATGAAACCCAATGAAAACCTTGTAGTATATTGTATGAAACAAATTAATTGTAAACAGAGAAACCCCAAATAGTCACGAAAGCAATGTTTATATGCATTTCTTCTAACGAACAAGAAACCAAATATACATATATTATATATGGCCAAATCGTGGCACAACTCTCCCAAAAACTTTTCCCCTTATAAGCAATATGTGGAAGCAAATGTTGAATCGTAGTTTTTAAATGTTGTTGAAAAGCGCAAAGCAAAAATCAAAGACGTCATACAATTTAATAATTAGTAAATGTAATGGAATTGTAAGTAGTTGTTGAGAAAACTCTAAAAGCTTATATCAATCGAATGGGAACGAAGAATGGCAGGTTCAAAATGGTTAAAACTAATAAAAATTCAACTGTTTAGAACGGAGTTTACAAGGTTGAGTTTTACCTGGGAAAAGTTGTGGGAGTTGGATTGCATTTAAAACGTTTCAGCTTACAAATATGCTTCGATTTTTATTTAACTTCCTACTTTTAAGGCGATTTTGAAGTTGTTTATTCTTATCAAGGTCTTATTTTTATACACGTAACCTGAAATCATAAAAAATTAAATTAAAAGTGCATTTTCACCTAAAACAACCTCCTATAACACATTATACAATGCACTTGCCAAAACTAAGTACCTATAAGCAACTTTATAATGCTTTGGTTAATTGCACCAGCTAATATTTATTTCTCTGCAGACCAAAGCCGACACACAACTTTCTTCGTGAAGGTCCCCAGAGGTCACCTGTGGAAATGGTGCTCTTGGTGGAAAGCCAATGAACTCGCCGGAGGGTTACGCAAGTGAAGTTTCTGACTTAACACAAGTGTCCACTGTGGAAAACTGGCATATTTGTGAACTGTACCTCGCTTTGGGGTCTATTTCACGACTCTTTTTATATGAATACATCTCTGTATATATGTATTGTACAGTCCAGAGTGAGAGTTGGGAGGAGCGTGAGTCTCAAATCAACAATTTCTAGGCGGCACAGCAACGCGTGCTCAGGCATCCCGTCAATGCGCCTAAATTGATGTGTGTGCCAGTGCGTTTAAACAATTATTAGCGACTAATTAGAGTATGGATAGCATAGGAAAGGGCCTCAGATGAGTGCGGTCGAAGGAGAAAGTGGATTTTACCTAGAAGTGTGCACAGAAACTGTCACTTTCTAGACAGGCACACGCGCCAAGACAAACAAAAAATAGTAATAACAATAATCTCTCCGGGCAGGGTCAAAAGCAGCATCTTCATCTGGCATGGGTAATTGTATCTACGGGGTTGGAGCCACCGCAGCTGAAAGTGAAATCTAAGAACCACAATAAGGTACATAAAGAAAGGCTCTGCCCTTTACACTTTTGCTTTTTAAATTATTTTAACTTATGATTATGGCTGTTCGTTAATGTTTTCTGGAAGTAAAGAAAGGGTTTTCCGGTGCCCTAAAGAGTGGTTTTTGTTTTTTGTGGAATTAGGAAAGGGTCATCGATATATAAATAGTTTTATTCTAATATATAAAAAGTATAAAAAGAAGTTTACAAATATTTTTTTATTAAAACTTTACATTTTACTCAATGCCATCCCACTACGCTAATAAGCGACCTGTGAACCAGTCAACTCCACTTGAGGAAATCTTTAAATATTTTCTCAGTACATCAGCACTCAGTTTAATGCCAATTTCAATGAATGAGTGTTTATAATTAAACTAGATCTTCGAGTGTACAAGCGTAAAGCGTTAGCAGTTTCATGTAATAATAATGATGATTGCCATAGGGTTTGTATTTTTTAAACTTGAAATTTATTTCTTAAAACATTTTGCCGGTGCGAAGTCAAAAACACAAACAACATGTTTTCAATTTCTACAATATATTTCAACGTCTAAAAATAGTTTAAAAATGTTTTTGTCTTTAATAGTTCACACTTGACTTCATGCCAATAAAGATAATCATAAAATTAAACGCTACATGTCATCCCACAATTTTTTTTACTACTCTACTACACAGCGTAAGAAAATCTTTAAATATTTTCTTGGTACATCTGCACTCAGTTTATTGTCAATTTCAATGAATCAGTGTTTATAATTAAACTAGATCTCTGAGTGCACGAGCGTAAATGTCAACTGTTTCATGTAATAATAATGATAACCATTTGGGCAGCGCACTAAAAACATAAACAAGTAAAAGCCTCCATGGAGACATTAAAAAAGTGAAAATCGAGTGACTAAAAACAGGGGCGGAATAACTCCGAAGGGCAAAGAACTTTAATGTTATTTTAAATAATATGAGCTGTGGGAAGTGTTGTACATATAATAAATATATTATTTATTATGTTAGTGCTGCAATTTTTTGTGTGTTTTTTCCGCTTTCTTAACAGGTTTTATTTTAAGCGTAACTATGGTGTACTTAAGTAATGTTGGGAACAAACATAAACAACTGATTTTTAGATAGAAAAAATTTCTGTAGGATCACATTACTTCATACTTTTATTGGATAAATAATTATGAATACAAATTAGTTATTTTTTATGAAATTATAACATTTAGGGCAGCAAAATAATGTAATAATTTAATTAGTAAACTTTCTGTAAATTTAAAGAAATAATTTATTAACATACTTACTATAAATTCTTTGAAATACTTGTTTACTTTTACTTTATTATTTAATTTTTCCATTTTTCCCTTGAGCAATCAAACTCCGCTCCTGACTTTTAGTGACCGCCTGGCACATATCACGTTCGGAGTCACTTTAGAAGGTCAGTTCTTCAGGCTAAAAAGCCCAGAAACCGGAAGGGCAAGGTCTTATTTGGTCTAGAACAAGCTGAAAAACTTTCCCAAAAAGAAAACAAAGACGCAGGTATATTTCTTGGGTTTATTTTTTTCGTTCCAAAGTTTAATGGGTCTCGTTTTGGTCGCAAACTAAAATTAGAATAAATAACTTAAATTTAGGTGGCAATTGTGGAAAAATTCTCAACAATATTCTCCAGATTCCAGGTGATTAGTCGGTGCACTTGGTGGCGAGTGTGCAGAGCAGGGTCTTGGGGCAGAAGAGCAGGCCCTTGGAGCAGCTCATCTTGTGGCCCTTCATCTGGCCCTGAGCATTCTTGTAGCACACAAAGTAGCTGGAGATGGAGGTCTGGTCCGGGATCTTGTCGCCCTCCTTGCAGTAGTATTTTCGCTTCTTGGCCGGCGTCGAAGAGGACGCGGAGGAGGAGCTACTCCCGATATTACCCCCGAACCCACTTCCAATATTGGCCTGGATAATGGTGGGCCTGCTGGTGGTGGTGGCTAGCTGGATATCCGGCAGATTCACCACATACGAGTCCATGGGATCGCTCTCTATGTTGGAGGAGATGCCAGGCCTGTCATTCTGCTGCTGCTGGATGTTGCTGCTGCTGCTACTCCCATATTGCTGGAGGAGATTGGCTATGCTCTGGGCCTTCAAAGCGGCCTCCTGCCTTCTCTTCGCCTCGTTTAGCATCTTGATGGTCTCCATCTGGAGCCGCCTATTGGTGTCTATGGTGTAGCCACTGAAGGCAGGCATCACATTGCCACACTGAGCATAGGTGGGGGCATCGCAGATCCTCGTCTGCTTGTTGAAGCCGGTGTAGGGAGGGCAGGAGTAGGACAGAACCTTGCCATCCTTCTTGCTGCACACAAAGTACCGGGTGCAGTCGGTCTGATTCGGCTGCCTTACCCCCGGCTGGCAGGTGATGACCTCCACATTGCCCAGATCACTCAGCCCAGAGGAGGTCTTGGTCATCAGCGGGAGTATGGACTTCTGGAAGACATCGAGGCTGATAAAGTTCCCATTAAAGTTCACCAGCTGGCCGTTGGGCGAGGAGGAACCGCCTCCCGGATACTTTATCTTCTCCGCCGTAAATGGATTGAGATTCGGACTGCTGGTGAACATGCTCATCTCCATGTTGCCCTCCGCATCGCTGTAGATGCTGCTGCCCATCGTGGGCCTGGGCATATACGGGTGCTGCGGGTGTTTATGGTGGCTGTAGCTCTGCTCGAGATACCCGCTGCCAGGTGCTAATTGCTGGCTCATGTCGCTGCTGTAGGTCAGTACGTGAGGAAGAGTGTTCCCATTCCCGCCGCCGCCAGCTCCCGAAGATGAAGCGCTCTGGTAGCTGGCCTTAATCAAGTCGTCATCGCCCATCATCTCCATGCTTTCGATTTTCTGCGAATTGGGTCGAATGGCCACCCTGTCCGCCTCGATTTGTCCGGGGAACATATCCATCGGCCTGGGCATGTTCATCGAGGAGGGATAGCTCTCGGTGGGCTGGTACACCCTGTTGGCATTGTGCTCGCCCAGATGCGGACTCGGCGTGTAGTAGGTGGCCACCGTGGCGGCCGATGGCTGGTGCTCGAAGGGTCGCGGAGTGGTCAGTGTGTAGTCATTGGCAAACGGAGACTGGGAGCCGTAGGAGGCGTAGGTACTCGCCATCGTTGTCATCGAAACCGGCCTGGCCGTGGTCATGTACTCCATTCCACTCGAACTGGACTGATGCTTGTCCATGCTGGGGTACACACCTAGGCTGTTGCCGTACGTGTCCAACACCTCCTTTTCGCCGGAACTCGTGCTGGACAGGTGCACGGGGATCACGTTGTTGTGTATTATCGTTGTGCTGGGTTTGTTGTAACCACCACTGTTGGAGGAACTGCCGGACGAGGAGTGCTTCTTGTGCTGCATGTAGTGGCCACTCAGGGGAGCCGGCATGCCATAGTACTGCTGGAAGGGATTGCCCTGCGGCGACATGAATACCGGCTGCAGGATGGGCTGGTAATAGCCATTGTAGCCGGGATTGGGCAGCACCTTGGGCAGATTTTGGGCAGCTATCATCTGCTTGGACAGCTCCAGAACGGTCTTCAGCGTGTCCTCGGATATCTTGGGCTCGTGGTCGCTGTACTCGTGACTCTGGGCGGGATGATGGTTGGCATAGGCACCCTGCTCCTGGCTCATCCCGTAATTGGGGGGCAGGGCAAACATCACGGAACCCTCGGGACGATTAACCACTATTTGTGAGTTCGCATAGCCCTGGCCATTGGAACCGTGAGCAGAATAGGGCAGGGCGTTGGTCAACATCAGCTTTGTCTCTGGCTCCAGACGGTGGTGACTCAAGTGCTCCTGAAGGCGAGTCTTGTTCGAGTGCGGCTCTGGCAACTTTGGAGTGGTCACCGGCGCCTCTGTGGTGCTGCTGGTGGTGCTGGGAGTACTCTGCTCCAGGGGATTCATCATCTCGTAGCGATTCTTGATGTCAAAGTGAGCCAGAAAGGCGTTCAACTGGTCTGGACGCATCTCCGCTTGGGGTTTCTCGGTCTTCTGGTACGTCTGCTGCAGTCCATCGATCAACTGGGACAGTCTCTGCAAGTGAGCCGTCAGGTTGGGATCAATGGGTGATCCCGGCTTGGACAATTCACTAACTCCGGCCGCCTGCTTGAGCTCTGCCTTCAGCTTCTCCACTTCGCTTCTGTGCTCCAAGCTGGGCAAAGTTTCCTCCTCCTCCTCACGGTTCTCGGGCTTCAGGGGAGTCGGTGATGATGCCGGAGGTGGTGAATCAAGTTCCACCAGCTCGCCGTCGCCACTAGAGTCAAAGTGGTGACTAGAGGAGGGATCCTCCTCCGCATGGAGCTTGCTCTTTCCCACCGGCTCCTCCTCCTCACTGCTTAGAGTGGAGTCCAAAACAATCTCAACCGTGCCATCATCCTTGTGAGAGGAATCGCTCAGCAGCAGACCCGCCTCATCCAAGTCGTTGACTATTAGTATGTCCGCATCCGGCTTCGATGGCGACTGCGTGGAGCTCATCTCGCTGGGCGTAATGCACTCCCAATCCTCGCCAGGCAGAACGCAGCTACCGAGGCTGGACTCGTAGACAAGACCCTCGTTGCAGCGGACTGGAACCCAAACGTGGGAACTGGAGGGCAGCTCCCGGCACTTGTAGAAGGCATCACAGCGCGTCTTGTGAGGTCGTGTCTTTTCGGGGCAGGGTTTGCCTTTGGGTTCGGCCAGAGTCCGGAAATAGGAAAAACAAAGAAATGAAAAAGAAACACGT
This sequence comes from Drosophila kikkawai, assembly GCF_030179895.1. Taxonomy (NCBI): domain Eukaryota; kingdom Metazoa; phylum Arthropoda; class Insecta; order Diptera; family Drosophilidae; genus Drosophila; species Drosophila kikkawai. The sequence goes on from NC_091728.1 coordinate 5,768,762, forward strand.
CAAGATGGTGTAAAGAGTTAAGTTCATTGGGAAATCCAACCATTTTCGCACAATTTTCTTTAGCAGTTTTGATAATTTGTGGGAAATTTCCTTTTTAATATAATGAAAATATTATTAATTGGAAGTTTAATTTATTCTTAATATATATTGAAGTAATATTTAATAAATATTAAAATTTGTAGGGAGATTTTTAACTATTTTTAAGTTGAAAAGTCAACAAAAATAGTTAAATAATTTAACTGAAGTAGGCAATTGGTAAGATTTTATTTTATATTATAATTTAAAAACACTTGCACTTGCTGGTCGATGTTTTGTACCTTCGGAAAAGTAAAACAAGGCCGACGTAATTATCGCGTAGACCAGCAGCTGCCTCATTGCGTATCCTTTGGTCGCGTAATCCTTTCGTAATCCGTAAACCGTTAGTGCGACTTCCGCCTCTGCTTCGCTCAAAGCCCGCGACTCGAATGACTGAAGATCCAGAGCGGACGGCACATTAAATTTTCGATCATTTTCACTTCCAGTGACGACGCGGTTCTCGCTCCGAAGAAGCTCCAACGCGAAGCTCCAAAAACTCGGAAACTCGGTGGCAATGTGTGAAAAAGGCTGAAGAAGCTAAAGACACCGAAGTTTTCTTGGCGGAGAGCGGTCGCTCTCAACGGAACTTGGCGCTCGCATTTAAAGCGGCTGCTAAATAATTGTTTAAACAAATAGTTGTCGTTTTTTGTGGCTGGAAAGATTGGGGAATCTAGGAAATTTCACTTTTTGTGCGCAGTTTGTTTGCATTAAAAGTGCAATAAAAAAGCAAAGTGAGTGTATATTTAGTAACTGTTAACGGGGCCGTAAAGATAAACTAATGAAGGTTTGATTATTTATCTAACATAATATTACGACTTCACATAAATTATTGGTTTATCAACGCTCAGACTGGTAGCATTTTAAAAACTTAATTTAGAAACTATTATTTAATTTTACTTTATTGTCAGCTGCAATTTAAGCACGGTAGTTATATTTATTTTATAAATATTTTGCTTTCTATAATAAAGACTGTTTATAATTTATACTGTCTTACAACGGAAATTAATTATTTTAAAATAAAATCTAAATGTTTATACATTTTTAAGTTTTTAAAATATACAAAATAACCATTTTCTTTGATTTATATTTTCATTTTACAATAATTATTGAATTGAAAAATAAACAAGAAATAAATAAAATAATAATAAAATGTCTTTCATTATAATATTACGTGACCTTACGTAGCTTGATCACGTTATTGCTTAGCAAAGTTCCCACCCTTCTCGACAGTTACCAGACTTTTCGTTCACCAGAGGTTGTAGTATCAGATGTGGTTCGAATATCAGATGCGGTTTGAGTATTAGGTGTGGATTTTTTAGGTGAAATTTTTCACTTTTGGGAATTTTTTAGGGGTGAAAGTTTAGTGCATCTGGTAACACTGGCCCTACTGCAAGACGAAGCGAACAACAATAACAAATAAACAATTAGTGCGACAAAATCAAGTGCGCGCAAGTACTTAGACCTAGGGAAAACGCGGCAGCGCCAACGGCGAGTCCAATGCAATATTCCACCCACCAATTTAATTGCCAGGAAAACGGAATCAATCAAGAACCCTCACACACACACACGCTAGCAGGAGACAACAAACACAGACGCAAGTTGTAGGAGCAGCAGCAGCAGCGAAGAAGAAGCAGAAGGTAAGGCGACGGCAGGTAAAAGAGGAAGAATAAAACGAAGAAAAACCCAGAAATTGCAAACAGAAAACACCTTTTGGACACTTGGAATTTCCATTTGCAAGCGGTAAAGCACCTGCATCTGCGAGTGCGAGCGAGACAAGCGTCGCGACCTTTGCCTCAATTACAAACGAACACTCAAACACATACATGCACGAAGAGGGAGTGATGGAGTGGGAGTGGGAGGGGTAGCAACTTTTTTTTTTTTTTTGGCGTTTGGCGTGCGTTACATGACCACGAATATATTCGGTAAAGTGGAAAAGTGTAAGTGATAGTGAGCAACCTGCGTCGGTGTATGGGTGACTGGAGCCCATCGGTCGATAATTGTCCCACGTCAAGGAAGTTCAAGTGCGGGTGTGTGGGGCCCTCCTCCCCCGCCCCGCTGGAAAGTGCATGATTTATTGACAGCTGTTGCTGATTACTTGTGCTGTGTGTTTTTCGCTTTTCTTCTTGTTCTTGTCCCCACAGATAAATCCCCTTTGTTCTCGCATTATTGTTGGCTTCCTCCGGCCGGGTCCGGTCCGGCTGATAAACACACAAAATATCCGCCAATGATAAGCTAGCAAGGCGGAAAGTGCGTGCTAATTGCATTCTAAGTGATCACATGTGATGTCTCAATCGAAATTCATTCAAAAAAGTTTCCAAAACCAATTGCAAAAGATTCGCTGCGAGCAACTGCAAATGTTGGCAAATCAACAACTACAGTGAAAGCTTGCTATGGTGAACAGATACTTGGCAAGGTTTTAAAAAGGGAAATATGTGTACAAAATTCTTAAATTGTAATAGTAATTTAAAGTAAAATGGTTAAATATCACAGATAAATAAATAGGTTAGCTCCTTCATAAAGAAGTTCAATCTTACTGTAGAAAAGAACCAATTAATTGCCTTGCACATTTGTTTACGTGGAAAAAACTACTTAAATAATCATAATAAAAAACTGCAGTATAAGGGAAATCGCAACAACTGGACGGTCGGTCGCCCAATCAATATGCAATGTTCATTCAACAATTGAAACCGAAATCGAAATACTGTGTTCATTTACCGTTTTCTTTTTCGCGTGGTGTACTTGTTTTTGTTGATGAGTCACATAGCATGCCACATAGTATTATTATACAATCTATTGTGTGTGCATTGGTCTGGGTGTTTGCTATCAAAATTATAGATGACCAGCAATCGGCGGGGAAATTGTACAAAAAAAATGTACAGACAGCCGCGAATTATGGCGAAAATTAATACCACTGGAAACAGTGCTTCCCCAGAAACGTAAGGCTGCAATAAAATTTATCAGGAAATAAAAGCAAATTCTTAACCAGTGAAAGTTCTACAGAAACGTAAAAATAAATCGAACTAAAACCACCCAGCCATAAATAAATAATTGTGAGATATACAAAAACTTTATTTTATATGCATTTGTTTATCAGTACACTTTATTTAGTTTTTTACGCTCCCTCACTCATACTTACTTGGTTTGTTTTAAGTTGAGGCTTAATGAAAACAAGTCACAAGTTTATCTAATTATTACTTATTTTTGTTCTTTGTCCTAAGTCGACATATTATGTGGCTGAAACGCACTGTAGCTATAGCCACGAAATTAAAGCTGGAAAAGCGGTTGCTACCTTCGGTTTCGACGAGTTTATAACTCGAAAAAAATAAAATTAGAGGCTTGTTTGTTAACAGTTTTGTTGCCTTACTGGCGTTTACACTATATACTACATATACCCTATATCTTATCTGCGGCTAGTCGCTTTCATAATGATATAGAACTGTGGCATTATCTCGCTCCCAAGATTAGGTCTTAAAACTTGTCAAGAGCTAAACGCGTTTAAAGGGAACTGCAAATATAACATTGTTTTTTTACCCGAAGTATACTCAGTAAATAACTTGTACACATTAGTAAGTTAAATTAAATTTTATTTAGTGGAAGCTTTTAAAATTGGTATTATTAATATGGAAAGTACTTTTACGTGTGGAGGAGAGTCATTATTTGGGCAGGGTTCCTGACTTATCTTATCAGCTCCCAAACACGCAATTTCCCATTCGACAGTTCCTCTGCCAATACACCCTGCTTAATATTCGCTTTCTCTTTTAGAGCGACAGCTCCCCGAGGCGCTGAAGGTCACTCAACAAAAGGCAGTAGCAGGAGGAGGAGACGGACCACACATACAGCCCCTAAATGGCCGATGGAAATGGGCTGCCAGCGGGTGCAGCAGCTTCCGGCGGCATGGAGGCCGGCGGACAAACAGTGAATGGAGCCACGACGTCTTCCAGCCCCAATCCCACCTCAAATGGCGGTTCGGGATCGGGTTCGGTGTCGGGGGCCAGTGGGAGTGCCAATCAAGGATACTATCAATTAAGCGTGACAAGTAAGCAAACACAGAACAAAAGGAACGAAAGTTTACAATTAATTATCTTCCGGAATCCCTTTTAGTCGAGGAGGCTTCTCTGCGCAACAATGGCTTCCTGAAGCCGAATCCCTACGTGGAGCTCTTGATCGACAACAAGAGCAAGCGAAAGACGGACCTGGTTAAGAACAGCTATCTGCCCAAGTGGAACGAGGAGTTTACAGTGCTGGTGAGCGGCTAAATACTCGAAATTTTACTTGATCACAACTTAATCCATTCCTCTTTCTTACTTAGATCACGCCCAACTCCACGCTGCACTTCAAGGTGCTGGATCACTCCAGTTTCCGCAAAGATGCCATGCTGGGCGAACGTAGCATTAACCTGGCGCACATCCTGCAGCACTACAATGGGCGCTGCGAGTTCCTCGAGCTGACCATTGACCTGTTCGTCACCAGCAAGTCGGACAACCGGCAGACAAAGAGCGGCGAGCTGGTGGCCATCCTCAATGGCCTCAAACTGGACATGAGCAAGCTGCAGATCCAGGGAGCGGCGGTCCAACAGAATGGCAATACACCCGTCCAAGCGGTTAATCCGGCAATGGTCAGCGATGCGGCCGCCGGCCGTAGCTGCATGATTTACGGCGGAGTGCGTGCACGGATGCGACTGCATTCGAGCAGCGGCAATATCAATGGCGGAGAGAACCGCTCACCCTTGGCCAATGGTGGTACGGTTCCCAGAAGATCTGCGCCAGATCCACCTGTGTGGGAACAGCAGCAGCAATCGCAGGCTCAGCCGCAGCCCCTGAGAATGGTCAATGGGAGTGCAGCGGCGGCGGCGGTGCCACAGACAGCATCGTATCCCCAACAGCCGCCAGCTCCTGCACTTGCACGACCCCTGACGCAAGTCTACGGAGCGCTACCGGAGAACACTACGCCGGCTGCGGTTTATTTGCCAGCTGGAGGACCGGCTGTGGCAGGTGCCGCAGTTGTGGGAGGTCCCATGGAGCAGACCGTGGGGGGACTGCCGGTGAGCCAAAGCACGGATCCGCAACTGCAGCCACAGCCGGCGGATGATGAGCCATTGCCCGCTGGCTGGGAAATTCGCCTGGATCAGTATGGCCGGCGGTACTACGTGGATCACAACACCCGTTCCACCTACTGGGAGAAGCCGACACCGCTGCCCCCTGGCTGGGAGATAAGGAAGGATGGACGGGGCCGTGTCTACTATGTCGATCACAACACCAGGAAGACCACCTGGCAGCGGCCGAACAGCGAGCGTCTGATGCACTTCCAGCACTGGCAGGGACAGAGGGCCCATGTGGTGTCTCAGGGCAACCAGCGGTATCTCTATTCCCAGCAGCAACAGCAACCAACAGCAGTGACCGCCCAGGTCACGCAGGACGACGAGGATGCACTGGGTCCTCTGCCCGATGGCTGGGAGAAGAAGGTAAGCGGAATCGCATATTTTTCCAGCAAATATCTCTGAAATGCAAAATATCTTTGTAAACAGATCCAGTCGGACAACCGGGTGTACTTTGTGAACCACAAGAACCGCACCACCCAGTGGGAGGACCCGCGCACCCAGGGCCAGGAGGTCAGCCTAATTAACGAAGGCCCCCTGCCGCCTGGTTGGGAAATCCGTTACACGGCCGCCGGCGAGCGTTTCTTTGTGGACCACAATACGCGTCGGACCACCTTCGAGGATCCGCGACCGGGAGCACCCAAGGGAGCCAAGGGTGTCTATGGCGTGCCGCGTGCCTATGAGCGCAGCTTCCGCTGGAAGTTGTCGCAGTTCCGGTATCTGTGCCAGAGCAACGCTCTGCCGTCGCACATCAAGATCACGGTTACGCGTCAAACGTTGTTCGAGGACTCTTACCACCAGATCATGCGACTGCCCGCCTACGAGCTGCGGAGGCGTCTATATATCATCTTCCGCGGCGAAGAGGGCCTGGACTACGGCGGTGTGTCGCGTGAGTGGTTCTTCCTGCTCTCGCACGAGGTCCTGAATCCCATGTACTGCCTGTTCGAGTACGCAAACAAGAACAACTACAGCCTGCAGATAAACCCCGCCTCCTACGTGAATCCCGACCACTTGCAGTACTTCAAGTTCATCGGACGCTTCATCGCGATGGCCCTGTACCACGGCAGGTTCATCTACAGCGGATTCACCATGCCCTTCTACAAGCGCATGCTGAACAAGAAGCTGACCATCAAGGACATCGAGACGATCGATCCGGAGTTCTACAACTCACTCATTTGGGTGAAGGACAACAATATCGACGAGTGCGGGTTGGAGCTGTGGTTCAGCGTCGACTTTGAGGTGCTCGGCCAGATCATCCACCACGAGCTGAAGGAGAACGGCGAGAAGGAGCGCGTGACGGAGGAGAACAAGGAGGAGTACATCACCCTGATGACCGAGTGGCGAATGACGCGGTAAGTATCGCAGAGTACTTTGCTTTACAACAGCAAATTAAGTAATAGGGTCATTGCAGTGGCATTGAGCAACAAACCAAGACGTTCCTGGAGGGCTTCAACGAGGTGGTGCCCCTGGAGTGGCTCAAGTACTTTGATGAGCGCGAGCTGGAGCTGATTCTGTGCGGCATGCAGGACGTGGACGTGGAGGACTGGCAGCGCAACACTATCTACAGGCACTACAATCGCAACTCTAAGCAGGTCGTCTGGTTCTGGCAGGTTGGTTTTCCTCTTAACTTATACATTTGTTTTCTCTAATTTTAAATAATTGTGACCGCAGTTTGTGCGCGAAACGGACAACGAGAAGCGGGCCCGCCTGCTTCAGTTTGTCACAGGAACGTGTCGCGTCCCGGTCGGTGGATTCGCCGAGCTGATGGGCTCCAACGGGCCGCAACGCTTCTGCATCGAGAAGGTGGGCAAAGAGACGTGGCTGCCGCGCTCCCACACCTGCTTCAATCGGCTGGACCTGCCGCCGTACAAGAGCTACGATCAGCTGGTGGAGAAGCTGACCTTTGCCATCGAGGAGACTGAGGGCTTCTGCCAGGAATGAGTGGCAGTCGATTTGTGGTCGGTTTGTTGATTAATGTTTAATTCCAGTTGAGCGCCTGCGTTACCGTCCCGCGTACCCTTACCCCATTTTCCATTTTCCCCCTATTCGTCGACCATATGTTGCGTTAAATAGTTACTGTTATTATTATTATTATAAAATACGTATATAAATTACTTACTACGTGTATACAGTACACACACACCTATGTATATCTGTCTGTATTCCTATGTTCGCTAAAACCACCTAAACTGTGTGTACGTACAACTAGGCCTTGATTAAGTTTAGTGCCGTCATATCAAACGTAGTGTGTTACAAATTTGTATTTTAATTGCTCTTTTTGTATTCGTCTCCGTGATTTGTCAGTTGTAACTTTATGTCTCCAAAAATTCCCCGAAAAATATCATAAGCCTTGTCGGTATGGCGATTTATTCAAGGAATAGTTGCGTATACAAACCCTCCGTTTTGGCTCGCTCACCGCAATCGCAACCAAATGTTAAGTTTTGCCATAAGATTGCACTCTGATTGCTTCTAGTTCAATTGTACAACGAGCTCTGGGCTTGCAGTGTTTTTAAACCACTTTATTGGTGAATTTATATTTATATTTATACGCCTATGCTCCCATGTAAATAGTTTACTCGACCGAATTCAAATTGTTAACGAACTGGGCTTGGTTTACTAGCAAACTGTTTTAAATTGTTCAATTGTTTGTCTCGTGTACACAACAACTTTAAATGGAAACTATATATTTTAACTAACACACACAAATACGCGCAGGCAATATCCTGTGGGAACTTGAAACACCGCAAAACAAACAAAAAAAAAATATATGATGTTAGGTTTTAAACAGGCAAAACAAAAGGATACACTTGAATCAATAATACATTCAAATAGCAATAATTGTTGTTAACAAATCGAAGAGGTGGCAGCGATGCATCAGATACCACATATGCTATATGCTATATATGTATGCAGCCTAAGACAAATCGGAGGACAGGGAGAGCGGCGTATATGGGGTTGATGATTGTGTACGATTACATATTAAATATATATTATATATTAAATAGATTTTATTTAGTTTAATGCAATGTGTACTGTATTATATGAAATAAATGCAAAATTATTTAGTGATACATGTGATGCATATTATTCATGGTACCCCGAATCACTTGGCTGTGTCGACATTTGCGGTTGCTTTTCGCTTAGTCAGCTGCCAAATCGCTGATGCTGCAATAAATTTAATTATTTTAAGCGCACTTTTCGGCCAGAGCCTGCATTTTTCATAGCTCGCAATTAAAATGTATATCAAATATGTACAAATAACATTTTCACGCCAGTCGCGTCGACGAGTCTCGTTTTGGTCAGCCGGAGAAGTAGTTACTAGTTATCCATGCGGCCACAATGGACCGATGATAGCATCCTCATTATCCTCGGTTGCCTAACCTACATTTTTCCAGCGTTTCCTGCTCTCAGCGTGCGCTCAAATTTAACAACTTCTCTATTATTTATTGCGGTTAAATTGCAATAGCGCAGCGCTCAAAATACAACAACAAAAAAAGGAGGTGTGAGCCAACGGCAAAGTGGCAGAGTGCACTCAGAAATGTTTTTAATACTTATTGTAATTGTTTTTCAAATATTTTTAAGCAATCTCATTTTCTTGGAAGCCATATAATCCTTCCTTCTCCCCAGCATTAAAAATACTTAGCATTCGCTTTTTTTCCTTAAAAAATATAAGGAAAATATAGGGAAAAAATATATTCTTCAGTTATTCACATATCCATTTATTTTTACAATGTACTTGCAGCAGCCCCCAGCAACACCTTTGCGGTCCTTGTGGGGGATTGCTCGCTGTAGCCCGCTGGTTCCCAATCCCTGTCTTCAGGCTCCACGTTCTCGTTGCTGCCTGCTGGCTCCAGTTCCGACGCGTGTGTATATTGTTCCGTAATTACGCCCCAAATGGGCGGTGTCACGGGTCGGCGGAGGCAGCACCTTTCGGCGCCCACCTGGGAGCCCGGGTCCAAACCCGATCCCATGGTAGGTGCAACCAATTTTCACTTTCATCCATGATTTATGTATGCATTCCCGGACTCGCCACCACCATCCATTGCAATGGAAGCCGTTTTTAAAGTTAATAAAGGTAACGTGGTGGAGTGCCGCCTTTAATTGCTGAAGAATGCCCATTTTTGGTTTCCATTTATCCGATCTGTTGGGGTTGAGGGAAATTGGTAGACAACAATACTATAACTATATGAGTTATGGTAATGTGGTGATACGAGTTCAGTGTTAAAATCTACTGGTAAAAATTTGGTATCTAGAATAATGGTAATCATTTATTCTTTAAATTTTGAAAACTTTATTTTAATTTAAAACAAGAAAGAAAGCTAACTTTGGCCAGCCAAAGTTTGTATACCCTTGCAGGTAACAATTAAAATATATCATAACTAAGCCAAAAATGCATTAATTTCGATTCGGAAAGCAGTTTTGTGTTAGTTTTTATTAATTTAAAAAAACTGCATACAAAATTTAAAATTTTAAGAAATCCAAATTTTTGGACATTTTTGCTAATTTTAATGATGTAACCCCTTATCAAATTTCGCAAAAATTGCCAAAAAATCGATTTCCTCCGGACATGTCTAGAAAGATTCGCATGTTAATGCTGATCAAGAATATATGTGGTTTATGGGGTCGGTAATGCTTCCTTGACTTGGAAAAATATTATTTTGTATTATAAAATCTGATTTTTTATATTAAAAAAACTTCTCGATTTTTTTCATCATTAAAATTTTGTCATGCACTTTTGACTGATTTTTTATATTAAAAAACTTCTCGATTTTTTTCATCATTAAAATTTTGTCATGCACTTTTGACTTAGGTTTGATTTTTTTAATATTAGTTTTTTTTCCCAAAAACAATCCTTTTTTAACTTTAATTGCAGGATGCTGCCAGGAACTCAAAGCGGATGCCGATGGCGAGACAGAGAGCATTGGCAAGGAGGATCAGGACGAGGAGGAGCAGAAGCGGACCAGGTGCTGGGGCAGCACGACGAGGGTGCCACCAAGACCGAGCCGAAACCACTGGAAACGACCTCCGACATTTCCACATACCTCACCTTTTTGACTTATGAGGTTGCGGCTTTTTTTTTGGGTGGGATAATTTAAACAGGATCAATAGAAGGTCATTCTTGCGGTGGACAATGGAAAAAACATCAAATATTGCAAAATTGCTAGATCAGCATCACTGGCAGTTAGTAAGATGCCATTTTGTCCCAATAATGCAAAATAGCTAGATGAGCATCACTGGCAGTTAGTGAGATGCCATTTTGTCCCAATAATGCAAAATAGCTAGATGAGCATCACTGGCAGTTAGTGAGATGCCATTTTGTCCCAATAATGCAAAATAGCTAGATGAGCATCACTGGCAGTTAGTGAGATGCCATTTTGTCCCAATAATGCAAAATAGCTAGATGAGCATCACTGGCAGTTAGTGAGCTTCCATTTTGTCCCAATAATGCAAAATAGCTAGATGAGCATCACTGATGGAAATGAGCATCACTGATGGAAGTGAGCATCACTGATGGAAGTGAGCATCACTGATGGAATTGAGCATCACTGATGGAAGTGAGCATCACTGATGGAAGTGAGCATCACTGATGGAAGTGAGCATCACTGATGGAAGTGATCATCACTGATGGAAGTGAGCATCACTGATGGAGATGAGCATCACTGATGCAAGTGAGCAAATTTTTTCATTCGATTTGGCCGCTTTCCAAACTGGGGTAACAGGCGAACAGAAACCAGCAGCAAGCAACTGAAAACTGGTATAAACTGTTATAAAAACATTTGGGCAAAAATAATAATTGGTATAAACTGTTATATTTCATTTTATGCATTTATACCTAATTGTTGCCGACAACAACAGCTTATGGCAACAACAACCTTTTTACAACAACATCCCTGCAGCAGCCCATCCAAATTTCCAAAAATTTCCATGCAAATTGCCCGTTTCCCAAATTGGGGTACCAGGCGAACAGAAACCAGCAGCAAGCAACTGAAAACTGTTATAAACTGTTATAAAAACTTTGGGCCACGAAAAACGTGCCAGTGTGACCATATTGTAAATTTTGTCAAAGTTTCAAACCATTTCGGAGCCGGCGAAAGTTAGCGCAGACTCAAACCGTTTGAATCCAAATTTAGGTGTTATTTTACAACTGCACCTGGGCACACTGAAACTGATCGTCGTTAAATTCAAATTAAAATTTGGCAGTTAAATTCAAATTCAAATTTGGCAGTTAAAATATTTAAAAAAAATTGGTTTAATTCTAAAAAAATCTTAAATAAATATAAAAAATCTAAAAAATGTTTAAAAATTCAGAAAAAAATGTTAAAATTCAGCAAAATTTTAAAAATTTAGAACAATTTTTTAAAAATTTAGAAGAATTGTAAAATATCCGAAAAAAATGTTTAAAATTCAGAAAACAAATTTAAAAATTTAGATTTTGCTTTCAAAATAATTAGATTTTTCCCCAAACGATCCCAAATAAATGCCGCCTTCACAAAAAAATTGCACATTGATTTCACCATCTTTTATCGATTCATATTTGTGAGTTCCATCAATTACATTTACATATTTAAATTGCATTTATAAATATTTTAATTATTTACGCCTGCTGCAGGGTTTTAACTAGCCCGGAGTCAAGATCCGATCACCGTCCTCCACTGCCATCGGGTTGAGATCTGTCATCCCAGCTGCTCGCTCCTCCAGTTTCACCTCTGCCGATCAGGTGATCATCAATCAACAATTACAATGAACTTGATGAACTTGTGCTTCCCAGATCCCTGCGCACGCTCTCGTTTTCGCTATTGGAGTGCTGTAAATATAAGAAATAAAGCTATGTAAAATTAAATTAAATTATAGATAAGTTTTTAAGAAAATTTGAGTAAGCCGTTTTGTTAAACGCAGAAATCGCAATGCAGAACAGCTTTCCGAATTGAATTTCATGCGTTTTTGGCTGAGTTATAAATTATGGCTAGATCGACTTGGCTGTTGATGCTGATCAAGAATATATATACTTTATAGGGTCGGAAACGTCTCCTTCACTGCGTTGTAAACTTCTGACTGAAATTATAATACCCTGCAAGGGTATAAAAAGTCAATTAGATCTGCTACATTATTTTAAATATTATTTAAATGTTATTAAATTGTTATTTAATTATTTAAATATTATTTATTTACCTATTATAATCTATTTTTTTTCTCTATTTATTTATTTATTTTAGTTAAATTTATTATTTATATAATTTTAATAAATTATTTATTTAAAATAAATTAATTAATAATAAATTGAAAATAATAATATTATTTATTTAAAAAAATAATAAAGTATATTATTATTTTTAATTTACTATTATTTTAAATAAATGAATAAATAAGATAATTTGAAATTCGATTTTAATTTTAAAACGGTTAATTAGTGTTTCCAGATCTGGTATTTTTGCGATAGTCCAGTGCTGTCTAGTATTTTTCCAGGCCATTCACAGGGAAGATCATTCACTGGGCTCTTCTCGTGGTTGTTGTTATTGTTTTTGTGCGGTAAAATATTAAAAATTGTAAGCCAATATCGAAGAAGAACTATAAGATAAACTGAAGTTTTGTTACAAAGGAACCCGGAATGGCCGATGGTTGGTCGGAACCGCGTCCTTTGCGGAGCAAAGAATTGCTGGAAGTGCATAGATCCCATAATAAGGAATCCGGGAAACGCTCCGAAAGTCGACAGGAAACTGGGCCTCTGTTCCAAACTCCCGAGATGAGGTAAGTACTCTTAATAATACATATGTTTATCACATTTCCCTATAATTTGATCTCCTAAAGCTGTAGTATTCCCTCTATCACCGTCACCCAATCGGAGTTTCGCTTGGAACGCCCCAAGGAATTGCTGGAACGCATGGAGAGGTCAAGATCAGCCTCCAAAGTACCTCCGAAAAAGAAATATTTAACGCCCGAAAACAGGCAGCGGACCTGGGAAAAACCGAAAACTCCGCCGACTATGTAAGACAATATATAAACATCTTCCATTTAATACCTTATGATTTTTTCCTAAAAATTGAGTAGTCCCCTAAACATAGGCCTACCTTTGCGATCTAAGAAACTCTTGGAACAGCAAAGATCCAGGCATCGCAATGACTCAACCGTCAAATCAGCATACTATCAGATACTATCCTCGCCTGTACGCAGCCAGTATCGCGTGGAACTGCTGAACACCCCAGAGATAAGGTGTGTTTTTAAACAAATTTAATACATATATAATAATCAAGTGTTAAATGCCATGACAGACCTGCCGTGGTTACTTCACATTCGGAGATTCGCTTGGAACGACCTAGAGAACTGCTAGAACGTCTGGAGAAGTCCCAAACCCGATCAGCCTCTGCTTCCAAAATACCCGCCAGCTGTGAGCAGCGAGCTTGGGAAGAGCCAAAAACTCCAGAAATGAGGTAAGCCAATGATAACGCCGCAGGGACTTGGTATTACCTTCATTTTCTAAACATTTCACCAGCAGTCCTTGTTCAGTCGAACCAGGCTGGGAGGTTCGCCCACTTCGCACAAAGGAGCTCCTCGAAAGGGAGCGCCAGGCGAGCATAAACAGGCGCACGGCATCAGCGTCCAAAATTGAAAAAGATAGAACAAAGGCGGCCGCGCCCGTATCCAGCCTTACAGCGAGCCGTCTGTTGGTGCCCTCGATTGGGTTCTCGTACCCCAAGGATCCCAAGGCCTGCCTAACATCTGCAGCGGGGGAAACACCACTTCCGAAGCTGACCAACACAAAGCGCAACCTATTCCATCAGAAGGAGTCTTTGCGGCAGAAGCTGGAGAGGATTACGGACGAGTGGCAGAGAATGACCGAGTCACAGCTTCGGCAGCTCATATTGGATTTCGTGAACCTTTGTCTGCCCCATGCTGGTGCAAAGTGTTCGTATCTGAGCAGAGACGGCTATGTGAACCAGCTGATGGAGGCACTGCAGCAGCTCCAGTATCCCAGAGAGGTAAACAAAACCTGGTTGCGGATGCCGAAAAGCCAAAAGGCCATGAGCCAAGTGTTTGAGATACTGCGTTTCTTTTTGGACTTCGCTTACGACGAGAAGAAGGAGGGTTTATGCGTATTCCCCATTGTTTCAGATGAGAAGCAGATCTTTGAGCAGGCTGCCTGGGCATTCCGCTTGGGGGAAGAATGCCCAGAACAAAGGCTGGAAGAATCTGGCACCTCGTCCGACATAATCAGCCTGCAGCAGGACCTTGAAAATCTAAAGCTACAGCCACAAGACCCCGACTTGTGTTCGGAATTGCATTCTCTGCAGCAGGAGAAGCAGCGTATCCAAGAAGAGCTAGCCAACTGTCGGGCGGAGATTGAGTTAGTAACCTCCGAATCCGCTAATAAGTTGCATGTTCTTGGAAATCTCTACTTGAAGAAACTATCCCAGGCTCAGCTACTAGGCAAGCTAAAAGAGCGTGTTAAGAACCAATCCTGCAGCATTCAGGACTACGGAAAAATGGTAGATCAGCTGGAGGAGCTAAGGCTCGAGTTGCAGCTTCATCGCCTGCGTCTCCAGGAATTCGGGGAACGGCTGAGGCTCCGCAAGCTTAAATTAAAGCGCTGCCAAAGGGAGCAGAAGGAGAGTATTGAAGCCTTCAACGTGTGCATACGGGATTACGAATATTCGCTTACTTCAGTGAGCAGCCATCCAACATCCCTGCAGTTATCCCCGAATGCCACGATAGCGGACGTCGAAGAGGTTATAACGCGGCTGAGGAAGAGAAGAGTATTACCTACATATATCTTCGCCTGTTAAACACATAACATCGGCCTACAGGCCTCCTTTGGGTGAAATCAACCAAACCCCTCATTAGAACCCATAAAGTTCGAGTTAATTTAAGCAAATACACACTGAGCCCGGCTATTAAGCTGCTAGTTCTGTAATTCCTCCTTGAATTTCACAGATTTATTTAATTGAATTTATCAACTGGAAGCCTCGACAATTTCCTGGCCCCTGGATTTAAGTTCGTGTAATTGACATTTGAATGAGTCATCGACAGCTTGCACTATACTAACTCAAAGAGAATAGCGCCAGAGTCGGGCTGCTGAACCTTGAAAAAGTAATACAATTTAATCCCCAGAAAACAGCTTTCTCTTTGAAGGAAGAACTTAACTCTTCAGCTGTTTAAATACTGTGCAATTGTAATAAATAACTAAGTATTGGCTACCTCATTTCTGTTCAAGCGATTTGATAAATAACATGTAATACTTAAGCCTCTTTATAATAATAATTGGGAAGGCCATCTTTGCTTTGAAAATTAAGTTAATAAATGATGAAATAAAATCGAGTATTTATTGGCATTAATATATCATTTACGAAAGCTTTATTCGTCAAACTAAATCTATTTTCTGGCCATAAAGAGTAACAGCTATACGGCGGTTCGACTTTCCTGTTGCATATTTGTGGAAGACTTGTGGATTGGCATTAATTTAGAGCTCCTGCAGCAAGGACGTCGCATAACGAGTGGGCGGGCGGACCGAGTGGGCTGCGGGGTTAGATTTATAATGCGTTTGTGTTTGTGCCCCGGAGTGGAACTAATAATCTTATTACTCAGCTGGAAGAGAGATGCCAGCCAGCGTCAGCAGCAAAACTTGGTAACTATAACCGCACGCACATGGCTATGGACATGGCTCGGCTCTGACTATGACTGCTGTGCAATTAAACAGTAAACAGAGTGCATAAATTATTTCCCTCTGCTACAAATCCCGGCAGCTGGGAGGTGCTATAAAATACATGAATTAGTCTAATGGAAATGCGAGTTTCTACAGCCAACAATGCCAAAATTTCGAATGTATGTAAATTCCCGACCAAAAACAACACAACAGCCTAGAATTTTGCGCAAATTAAACAAAAACAACACACGCTCACGGCGTAAGTGCAGAAATGCGTAAGGATGATGGTAAGGAAAATGTGGTCCAAATGCCAAGATTATGGCGTATAGTAGTTAGTTCAGGCTCGGAAATAGTTATCTGCTCCACAACGTGTGTCATAACCCGCTCCTTCGGAACCGAGAATGCCGAGCTCACCTTTAAAACTTGCTCCCAACTCTTGGGCTTAAAACAATTATGGTTGGTGGTGGGGAATGACGCCTGATGCCTGCCTCATGCTGCCAGCTCTGTACATTATTTTCCTTCATAAAACAAACACTCACCTCGGCAGGAAAGGAGCCGCCAGCCAGTCAGTCAGTCAGTCACTCGCAAAAGAAGCAGCATCCTCCGACAGGCAGCATCGCTGGAGTGAAATAATCGCATATCGTAAACTTTGACTTGGAGCTAATGAAGAATTGCGGAGCCTGGCGAGCTGCAATTGAGTTAATTAGCCGAAAAGAAAACTTGAGTGAATGGAAAGTGGAAAGTGTCGTGACGTTCATAAACAGTGGAGGCTCCGGAAATGGCAGGTATTTATTTATAAATTTCTCTTGATGCTTTATCATTTTTGGAAGACATGTGTTAAACTTCTGGTTTTGTTTAAGGTACTTCATTTAATTTGTAGGCAAAGAAAACCCAGTTATCTTTTGGCGGTAATTAGCGCTCTCTCACTGTACTTAACCCTGGTGTTCATACGGAAACTTTCGAACTGGTTCGATTGTCAAACAAACAAAAGAAAATTCTCTCAACAAAATAAAAGCAAAACGCCCGCGCCAATTTCGCTGTGTGAAGAGGGAATCGCGGAAAATCAAAAGGCACTGTTTCTGTTTCCTACGGCATTCGGTATCCTTTGCATCCACCTCCTTGGCACTAATGGAAAGTAACGATGCTTGTTGTTTTCTGTTTAATTTCGAGCTGCCAACGGGGATTCCCCGCTTTAAGTTGAAGGGGAAGCCAGCTTAAATTCTGAATCGAGCAGCGCGGAAGTGAATGAAATTTGTATGCGGAGCGGTGGAAACCACGGGATGACTCGCTGACTGAACTGTTTTCTACGTTGCCCATGGACTAGCTGCCATGGACTTCTATCCGGGATGGATTCTCGGAAAAGGGGGAGCAAAAAAAAAATGTCAACTGCAGCGTGACCAAGTCCCACGTCCACCGTTCCCAGCCAATGTCGAGTCATGCGATTGCAATATTTATGCAGTTTGTGCAGCGTTCGCTATATTTGACAGTTGCTCTTCCGCTCAGCCGCTGGGACATCGGGGAGATATCCTGCCAGCGAGCATCCCCGTAATGAGTTCAGCCGCACAGGAAGACTATTTAATTCCAAATCCATTAGATTCTGGAGAATTGTATTATTGGAGAAGTGATTATTGGGAATAAAAGGCACAATCCCCTCTATAATTATAGATTACTTTCATTTGTAGACCTGATTATCCGAAGCTGGTTTTCATCTTAAACATCGGAATCGGTTTTCTATAAATTTAACAGTTATTGAATTATTAAATTCTAGTTTAAGTTGTAGTATTCCGAACATTTTAAAGAAACCAGAAACCTTTTACAATGTAAAATGGACCTGAATATAAGTTTAATTACTAAATTTAAATATAACTCTCCATTTAAACTTTTAAACCTTGTACTGTATTACTTTTTTAAGCCGCCCTCTGGCCTTTTAAGCAATCCTAATGGGCAGAGCATTTAACCTTCGTTGTGGTGAACGTAATTGTTATTACTCAATTTTTTTCTGCGCATTTCAGCGCTTTTCGGCTCTAGGAAGTTTGCTTGCTTAGCCAGGCGTGCAACAGCCACTGCCACAGCGGCAAGGACGAAGGACGCAGGCTGAAGGCTGGGGGAAATAGGCAGGACGATACGATGCTGCAGCAGGTGGCGCGTGCGTTGCTCGAACGGCAATTGCATTATCAGTAAATTATATCTGCGGCGACGCCGCTCCTGCCCCTACCCCCGCTTTTCCGACTTTTCCCAGTGCCGACATGTTGGCCATGTTTACGGGTTGCCTGCGGCCATGTTTGCTTGCTCCTGCTGGTCCTGCTTTTGCTTCGGTTCTGCCTCCTGCTCCGCCATTGTTGGATGGCCGGATACGGGTCCGTTGTTGGTGCCGCTGCTGCTGCTGCCTCCGTTGCTGCTTGTTTGTGCGCCATTTTCGGCGCTTTCCTGCTGATTTATGCAAAACTGTGGCATTTTTCAATTGCATTTTACACTCGTCCTGCAAGTTTCGGCACCAGCTCCGGATACGGAGGCTCCAGGCTCCACGCTTCGTGCTCCGTGCTCCAAGCTCCAGGCTCATGACTCCGGGGTCCTGTTTCCTTTCGCTTGTTTGTGTTGTACAATTTTCACACATTTGTGCAACTTTGCCACCGAAATGTGCAACACATTGCCCCCGTCGCCTTGTTGTTGTTGCTGCTGCTGCTGTTCCATCTTCACAGGACCTGCCACGCCCCCTGGCAACCCAAGCCCCCTTGCAGTCAACTGCATTTTATTGCCACAGATGGGAGTGGCGTTGTGTGTGTTAGGGATCCATATAGCCACGATATCCACGCTCGGTTTTGCGCATTTAATGCCGAGTTATAACTTTCACGTGGGTTGCTTTAGTAGTTTTTTACACGCTCACACACCCAGTCCCGGCGCCCTAAAGGTTCCCAGCCTGAGTTACGTGGCCACATAAAAAATATCCCTTACTCGAGCGGGGAGTCGCTCGAAAGTGTCACTTATGCATAGAAGATTTGCGATGCATTTTTCAATGCCTAATAAACATAATT
Source organism: Drosophila kikkawai (assembly GCF_030179895.1). Classification (NCBI taxonomy): domain Eukaryota; kingdom Metazoa; phylum Arthropoda; class Insecta; order Diptera; family Drosophilidae; genus Drosophila; species Drosophila kikkawai. Next base: position 5,787,600 of record NC_091728.1, read on the forward strand.
TCAACGGTGTTTATCATCTGACAGCGCGCATAAAATCTGCTCCGCTTACACATTCATTTGTTTATGGATCGTGAAAAGCGCTGATTGATATGGAAAATAGATTGCAGCATATGGGAATATTTAAAACAGAAGACTATGGTTTATGGGCAGACTTTACGATACTACTTTTGGGGTAAAGCGAGGTAAATTGCCATTCATAACTACCAAAGAATATTTTTATTTTCACTGTTTAGGGTTTGATTTTATCTTAAATTCCCTTCTTTTTAGTGTTAAGAATTCCAATTATATTTGCAAACCACCCTCGCCGCCAAATGAACTCTGATTTTGTAGCATCAATTTTCCAGCTAATTGCAAAAATAAGCAAAATTATGTGCCGAGCCATAAACACTGGCAGCAGCAGTACCACTTGATTCCCATGCCCGCTCTCCCCTCACAGTCATTCCATCTTGCTCTGATGCATTGCCAATCGGCATTATGCACTTTGACAGGGAGCGCATTTAGTGTTAATCATACGCCCTGTTGCACGGCAGTTGCATCCTGTTTGCTAATTCAATCTGCCAGAGCGAATGCACACAGGGGGCGGCTTGTGGGAAGCAGAGAGCCAAGTATTCACACTAAATAATTAAATATATTATTAAATTCAATTCAAGAAGTGTGAGAGGAAATCCGATTTAGATGGAATTCAGCAAACAAATTTATTGGCGCATAATTCAAGGCGGCGCAACGCTGATGATGCCCCGCACTGACGATGATGCATTGCGGGGCAGGAAGCAGCCCCAGATATGAATGAATGCAGCTGGCAATTTATGGCAACCTAGCGGTGCAATGGAGGAGGTGGTTTTTTGGGAGGGGGGATGCTTTGGGCCAAGGCCGTCGCCTTGCCAAAAGCAGCAAGCCGGCAAAGGAGAAAGAAACGCCAGCTACAGAAGCCATGGCGATGACGAGGAGCGACGAGATGGAGGCGCGACCGCGTGTGTACACTTTTTTTGCCAGACAGGGTTGGACGAGAGTGAAGGAAATTTGGTGAGTTACGCTGACGAGCGTGAGCGACAGGCGAGCGCCGAAGCTCAGCGGATAGCGGCATATCGTAAGGAATTCCCTTCCACAGGTTATAGATGGTGACTGATGTTTCAGACGAGCTGGGCCGCTGAGTTCCCAGAAACACTACAGAGGGGCTGATGTCCTCGGTAGGCCCCCTCGGATGTCAGAGGGAGGGGCCTATTGCAGAGGTTTCGAGGGCACCAGGAGCACTGTTGCCTCGCAGCGAGAGATTAGGGGGTACCTGGATCAAGCCGCCAGTCGAGGCTGCCTCCCCCGGGCGAGTATCCTTCAAAGGAGCACCTCTGCTTGGCTCTGTTGTTCAATCTTTATGCCTACCGCTTAATCTTTCAACTTGCGATAACCATTACCACATGATCTATGACCGGCCCGGGTCTGGTTAAGGTTGTTGCAAGTGCCCGACACTGTTCAGTTATATATCTTACTACACATTCCGTTTGCTCTACATCCTGTTTTACTTATTAGGCTAAATAATGATCAGATTAATTCTGACAAGCTGACATTTAGTTTGCTCTGTGCTTTCACGATTCCTGTTTCTTCACAGCTGTTTAACAGTTCCACGACAGTCTCTTGAAACGTGCACCTTATGGTACTTGATCCAATAGCTGCCTATGGCCTTAGGAGACCTCTTGCCAGCTATCATGCAGAGGAGGTTGTCAGGGTAGTCCACAGTGCTTACCATCGCGCCTATGTACTTGTACCTAGAGTGAGCCACAACGCTGTGCATCACAACTCAGCCGCTGCTTGACGATAACTGCAATGTACCAGCATGCACTGTGCTATCAACCACGCCATGTAGGCACCAGGCTCACATGTTGATACCATGTCTTACTGGAGACTGGGCGAGCCTGAGCAGGCGCTCTGCAGCAAAGTGGGGGCAGTGTGCGAGTATGTGTGTGTGGCCATCGATGATAGGCGTTGATACAGTTGCTGTAACAGGATTAGCCCTGGATTTGGCTTAGTTTGCCAGGCGGCCATCAGATAGATGGGATTTGGAAGGGGACTTACCAGGAAGCGGGATAGAAGGGAGCACTGGCAACTCCAAACATTATGCAAGACAAATCCGTAACGACGAGGACTGCCAGTTAATGGGACAACCCCAACTGCATGGCCGGCCACTGCGCCAGTCAAATATTATTCGTTGCGGCCCCCAAATAAAATGCAATTATTGTCCATCTATCAAATGGGCAGCCAGCCGTCTGTGGGTGGGGGCAGGTACTGGTGTAGGCTTTTAATTGCTTTGGCTGGGTCTGGTCGGTTAACTATTGGCAGGAACTGTGGCTTACTTGGCCATGCAAATGGAAATTCTCTTAGCCGGCTTAGTGAGCCAACCGAAAAAGATTGCCTTCTAAATTCAACTAAAAGCCATAGATTGCTTTTCCCAAATTCGACTCTATATGAAATTCGGTTATTTTCTTCGATGAAAATTGATTTTCGGAGCTGATACAAATTTTTTATTTAAACTTCTCTTACCATCTTCGACTCCATCCTCAACCGACAGCTCTTTGTTTGTGTTTATTTCAGCCTACGATCCCCTCAATTAACAACTTTTAGTCGAATGGAGGGGAGGAAAGGTAACCCCAATTAAAAACAACGCAAAACAAAGGAAAACTCGAGCGAAAGGAAGCGGAAGTGGACGTGGACGAGGAGGAAAGCCGAAGGAATTGAAAGTTTTGCCGCATAACAATTAATTAAATTTGTATTCGGTGCCTTTTTGTGTCGCTCTTGTTGTGCAACACACACAAAATATTGAATGTCAAACAATGGCTGAGCAATGGAATGGAATATTCCAACTGTAACTGAGCTCTATAATTATAAGTCAGGTGAGACGGAATGGCAGGACCTTGACTGATGGGCGGGATGTCGAAGGGCCGAAGCAGTGGCTCAGGAGAAAGTGTAAGCGCAGACGTAAGCATAAAAACAATTAAAACTTTTGCCAAAGTCAAAGACAGGACTTGCCAGCGGGTACACTGAAAGGAAAGTTAATTAATTTATTTAGAAATTGTATGAGGAAATATGCTTGACAATTTCAGGATATATTTTGAATACGTTTACAAAAAATGCTTTATAAAATGTAATAGAAATTATTTATTTACTGATACAGCCTTGCTTTTTGGTGTAAAATATCGTTAGTTTTACTTTTTAAAATAATTTAAGAAAACAATGTTCTAATGTTATTTAAGAATATGTAAATCCTTATTATTTTGTTATATGTATCACTCTGATGCTGCCTATTTCTAGTCTTAGTTGAAACCCAACTTTCGACCTTAAGAGTCCCCTTTAAATCACTAAGCATTTCCTGAGCAAGAATCGCTTGATTTGCTGGATTTGGGAGTTTTTCCCCGTGCAATAAGCACAGCTCCCTGCCCTGCAATTAGTTGCCCGGAGTGGCTATAAAAAGCAGGCCAAAACATTGCTCCCGACACTCGCCCGGAGCGGCTGACCACTCGACTTGCGGCAAAGAAGACCCCATCGATAGTATCCACTTGAGTTCATCGCCGGAATGATTGACAGCGGGGAGCCAGAGCCTGCCATTGCTGGCCACTTCTACCGCATCCCTCGGTTCTCTGCGAGAATCGTTGGCATCTGGCCGGAGATGAGAAGGGGCAGTGGTCCGTGGTACACCCATCTCCTGTCCGTGTTCGCCTTTCTGGTGGTCCTGGTGGGAGCTGTGGGCGAGGTCTTCTACGGCTGTGTACACCTGGACAACCTGGTTGTGGCTCTGGAGGCCTTCTGCCCCGGCACCACCAAGGCTGTGTGTGTGCTGAAGCTGTGGGTTTTCTTCCGCTCCAGCCGCCAGTGGGCGGTGCTCATCCAGCGCCTGCAATCAATGTTGTGGGCTGCGCGCCGCGAAGAGGGCCAACGTATGCTGGTCGGACTGGCCACCACGGCCAGTAGGCTGAGCCTGTTGCTTCTCAGCTCCGGCACGGCGACCAACACCGCCTTCAACCTGCAACCGCTGATTATGGGTCTCTATCGTTGGCTGTTTGAGCTGCCCGGTCAAATCGAACTGCCCTTCAATATCATGTGAGTATGTATGATGAGAAGGATATTCCGGGGCTCACTTGAACATCCTTAAGCTCGGGTGCCCCAGTTATCTCTTGAGCTTTGAGTAGAGGTTGTACGAAATACATGTTCAAATGACTTTAGTCAGAAGCTAAAAATATCCTTGCTTTATTTTTAAGTTAAACCTTAGGCATTGGTTAACCACTTTTGATAGAGGCATGTTTGCTCCTACATTTGGTATTTTAAATTCTAAATTCGAAGCTTATTTTGAACTATATTTATACCCTTGCAGGGTATTATAATTTCAGTCAGATGTTTGCAACGCAGTGAAGGAGACGTTTCCGACCCTATAAAGTATATATATTCTTGATCAGCATCAACAGGGGAATCTTTCTAGATATGTCAGGAAGAAATCGATTTTTTGGCCATTTTTGCAAAATTTTATAAGGGGTTACATCATTAAAATTTTTGATTTTGATAAAAAATTGAATTTTCAAAAATTTTAAATGAAGTATGCAGATTTATTAACTGTAGAAAATCTTGCACAGAACAGTTTTCCGATTTAAAATTAATGCTCTTTTCTCCGAGTTATGATATTTTTAATTTACAATAAAATCAAGAAGTTTTTTAATATAAAAAATCCGATTTTATAATACAAAATAATATTTTTCCAAGTCAAGGAATCATTTCCGACCCCATAAACCATATATATTCTTGATCAGCATTAACATGCGAATCTTTCTAGACATGTCCGGAAGAAATCGATTTTTTGGCCATTTTTGCGAAATTTGATAAGGGGTTACATCATTAAAATTAGCAAAAATAGCCAAAAATTTTGATTTCTTAAAATTTTAAATTTGGTATGCAGTTTTTTTAAATTAATAAAAACTAACACAAAACTGCTTTTCGAATCGAAATTAATGCATTTTTGGCTTAGTTATGGTATATTTTAATTGTTACCTGCAAGGGTATACAAACTTTGACTGGCCAAAGTTAGTAGCTTTCTTTCTTGTTATACATTATTGTTGTTAAGTAGCTTTTCTTACTCAATCGATAAAGTTAATTAAAGTCCTCGACTCAAGCCACTCGTTGTACTGAAAATCTTTAACCAATTTGGTTAATGAATCGCAAGGACTGGCAAATGCATTAAATATGGCTCGCCATTCGGAGTCGCGACACCCTTAGGTCATTCTTGGGATCAAGCATGGAATATTAATTTTAACACTCGATATCCCGATGCTCCTTGTCACCAGATTGCCAGCGTTCGCCGTACAACCATCTCTGTTTCCGGTCACCTACGTGCTGCTGACCGCTTCCGGGGCCTGCACTGTGTTTGCTTTCAGCTTCGTAGATGGCTTCTTCCTCTGCTCCTGCCTCTACATCTGCGGCGTCTTCCGACTGCTGCAGCAGGACATTCGCAGGATATTCGCCGATTTGCATGGCGGTGAGTGTGTGTGTGGGTGTGTGGGTGTCGTAACTGGCAAAGATGACAATGGCTTTGCTCCTCTGACTTTTCTTGGCCTATCTCCCTCTGTCAGATTCCGTGGACGTTTTCACGGAGGCGATGAATGCGGAGGTGCGCCAAAAACTGGCCCACGTTGTCGAGCGGCACAATGCGATTATCGATCTGTGCACGGACCTAACACGCCAGTTTACCGTTATCGTTTTAATGCATTTCCTGTCCGCCGCTTTCGTCCTGTGCTCGACCATCCTGGACATCATGTTGGTAAGCCTTTTTTCCCTTCTTCAGGGGCTTGTGGCAATTTTATTTTTTGGGGGCTTAAGGTTGCTATAATTTACTTAGCAGTTGTTTCATAAATATTTACTATTTTAAATATAATAAATAAGAATTAAATAACTAACAAAGTAAAAGTGACAGTCTTAATTTTAGAAAATTTAACAAAGTAAAATAAAGCCCCCTTAAATAGTATTTTACTGACGCCACTGACCTTACACCTCGCCTGCATTCGCCGGTCGCTTTAAAAGTTTTTCCCTGTTTGCTGTTTTTTCCCATCCCGTCCCCCCTTCAACCTGGCTTTCCCTGACCTCGGCTCCTTCTCGATTTGTTTGTTTGCTTTGTGGCTGCGACTGCGGCTGCGGCTCTCCCGTGGCAATTTATAAGCGCATGAATTGTTACGGCTCCGAAAAAAGTTTTTAATGCGACTTTCGCACGTTTTCCGGTGTCCCGGACACCGGAGACCCATAAGCTGTTTGCCGCTGCAACTGCCGAGCGCCGAAAATGTTCGGGATGGGTTCTCTCCTGCCCAATGGGATAAGCGATGCCAACACTTCTTGCGACTGAGCCGCCTCCTTACGCGGCCCAAAGTGTTGAGTTATCCATTCGAAACTTGTTTATCGCTCGGGTGTCCCGAGGCCAGCGATCTATTATCACTTTTTAACTTTCTTTCCCGGAAAAGCGGACAAGTGAAAAACATATATGACACTAGGAGGTCCCCTAAGAGTGGAAGATACAATTTATAAATAAATAAAAAGTTTTTCATATCACAAATTATACATTTTCTTAAAGACTTTAAACTTTTTAAAGTAGAAAGTAAGGGTTTTCAGTGATTTAACCAAAGTTAAGGAGTTTTAAATAATGATAAATACAAGAGTAAACCAATAAAATACAATTTGATAGCAAAATATTTGGTTTATATTATTAATAGAAGAAAAATTCTTTCTTTTTTGCAAACTAAAATAGTTCAATACTTCTCTAAGGCTATTTAATATATTTTATTTTCTCAAATATTAACCTTGCTCCCAATTTTTGGCTTGACCTTCTATTTAGCACATTAGACAAATAGGAAAACAAATTAAACCGTTCAAAGAAAGCCAAAAAAAAAGAGAAAACAAATGCAGTTTATTGTGGCCAAATCCAATTTGGGTCTTGTAAAATGGAGCGTGCTTTCAGTTTTATTCACTCGGCGACATGCATAAATCGCATAATTCTTTTTCAATGCCAAAATGGAAAGTCGGACAAGTGGAAAATGGAAAAGAGGGTGAGAGAGAGAGAGGGGAGGGAAAGCTATCAGAGTGAGACCGCAACTAGCCCAAGACCATTTGCCAAAGAACATTGCTTTGATGCTTTCGCATTTCGCAACTAGTTCAAACTCGGGCAAACTACTGTGTAAAGTGTATTTAATAATCCCCTCTAGTTTTTTTTACCCACCACAAGCAATTTCTCTCCAATTAATGGCATAGTCTCTTATCTAATTCTCCTGCATTTTCATATTATTTTATTTCATTTTCCCTGCTCTCTGTCTCCTTCGCAGAACACGTCGTCGCTGAGCGGCTTAACCTACATCTGCTACAGCATCGCTGCCCTCACACAGCTTTTCCTCTACTGCTTCGGCGGCAATCACGTCGGCGAGAGTGTGAGTAAGACTGCTCGCACTTTTCCCGCTTATTCCCGCCATTTTTTTCGCGACCACTTTTCCACTTCCCTTCCACTAGCACCAAACCATTTTCATTTCCATCATTCATTGGGTTTAAGATACCCTAAAGGAGGGGTTGTTTCGGGTTTAGTTGGGTGTGGAGCTGATTTTTTATATTTTAAAACTACCTTTTTTATTATTTTGGAACTAGGAAGATTTGTAGATTATCCAGATTTTTTCTGATATAATTTATGAACTTAATAAATATTCTTTAAATATAGGAAATATACATTAAATTCTTCTTAAAGTATCTCTTCATTCGGTTCCAATCCGCTTGTTTTCATTTGCCGCTCGTGTATCTACTTTCGTTTTTGCAATTCCTGTAATTTCAATTTGACGCTAAACATTAAGCAGCCAGGCGGCCACATAAAAAATGATGTGCCATTCACAAATTGCACTTGTGATAAAATTTTAATTACACAACAAAGTGCGGAGGACTGAGCACCGAGCGGGGATCCAGTTCTCCGGCCAGACGACGGCGAGGACTCCGCCTGAGATTCAGATTCAGATTCAGAACCAGATCCAATTCCATTCGCAGAGCGCTGCTGTGGCGGACGTGCTATACGACATCGAGTGGTACAAATGCGACGCGAGGACTAGAAAAATGATTTTAATGATATTGCGGTGTTCGCAGCGGGCAAAAACAATTGCGGTGCCGTTTTTTACGCCCTCACTGCCAGCCTTTGGTTCGGTAAGGGACGACTACTGTGTGCGATGTGCGTTGATTATGATAATAAATGTTTATGTTTCCATTTCCCCTCTTTTTGCCTCCAGATACTCAGCACAACCGGCTCATATATCACCCTGCTGAAGACTTTTCTGTAAGCCTACGCGGCGTATGATTGATATCCCGGATTGGATTTGCCACAGCCACTGGAAATTTGTCTTTTGCCGTTTTGTTTGTTTAAATTAAAACCCCCAACCGACGAATGGACATTAAATTGCCTGTGAATCAGCAACAAGTGCCGCCTGTCCGGGCCGTAATTGTTTCATTTAAATATTGCGATGATCTCTTCTTCGTGCGGGATTCCAACTAATGAAAAACACTTGCGGCTACGGGCACATTAATTGGGTCAGTCTCGGTGTAGGGGAAAGCGGGAGGGAAGTGGGTGGTGTGTGGTGGTGTGGTGTGGTGTGGCTCTAAGGCGAAGACAGTAATGGCGTTTTTATGGCGCCATCTTGAGGTCTCCGCACCGTGGAGCTGTTTTTCTTAACACAATATTTTCGCTCGCTCTTTGCAACGGCAAATATCAATTATAATTTCTGAAATTCGAGACTGTTATGGCGGCTGAGGCTGCCGCAAATGGTTTTTCTTATGAAATTATCGCAGGTTTATATAAAGATTTTATTCTTAAAGGCAATATAAAAGATTATGGAAATGCTTAGCTAGCTTTTAATCGGTTAAAATCATTCAGCTTAATTGGAGATTGTTTATACTTTTGGATAGATAACAAAAGAATCGATAGGTTAATGATTTAAAATAAATTTTAAATATTACATTAAAGTTAATGTAAATGCCAAAATACTGCCATAATTACTTTTATGAAATCCTTTACATAAACTATCAATATTTCTGCATATTATTTACCACTTAAATAAATTGAAAAACCAATAAAATAATAAACGTTATCCTCTTTACAAGCATTATGACACGACTGCATTGCCACAGATATCAATTTAAATATGGGCATTTTATTTGCTGTTTGATTATGTCTTTGATTACTTCATTTGCATACACTGGTGATAATGATAACGATGATGATGATGTAGTAGCTTGTCCTTTGCACAAGTCAGATCTACGCATATTTCTCATTTAGCAGCCAACTAATTGAATTGAAAACTCTGGGGAGCTGTAGATTCACTAAGTACTCACCGCATTTCAAAAAAGAAATTAAAAGTTTCCCACTGAGCATAACCGCAGGAGTCTGCACAGAATGAAAAGCGCATCGTGTAGTTTCGTTTCAGTTTATTGTTGAAAGAATTCATTCCATTGATTTATCCATTTGGTTTGTCATCACATAAATTATCTAAAATCTGCTTACTGGCTTACGTGTAGTAAATTCATGCCTACCCATAGTAATACTCGCTACACACACTCATGTGCAATACCAAACTTAGTCGAGCACGCCGCCATTGATTTCATTTAGCTCTTCGCTTTTCCGCATTTCCACATTTCCGCTTTCTGCTTTTCACATTCACATTTTCATTCAATTTTGCATTGACTAAATTTCATTTTGCCCATAAATAAATTCCATACAAGTTAGTGTTTATAATTAGGTTTTTGCTTTTAGTTTATCAGATGATGAGAGTTTCTGCCTTTATATAATATATATTACAATTTTCGGTTAGTATTATGTGTGTTGTGTGTGTGTGTGTGTGCGAGTGTGTTATCCTTAGTTCTTTTTTTTGTTTTCGCCTTTGGTTAGCCTGGTTTTCTGTGTTAAGACAGCATGAAATGTTTATAAAGTCGATGCGTGCGAAGAGGCTCCATTGTCAGGAGGAGAGCCTCAGTAATGAAATAAAATACACACTTTTATATATGTAAGTATCCGAATGGCATGTATGTATGTATATATATCCGGTAAGCTGCTCCGCATCTTTGTGGTATTTACAGAGAGTGTCATCGCTTTCCGAGTCCCGTGTCCTATGTCCTTCGCCGTTCGTCCCATGTCCTTGCTCCATGCCCCATCCTCCGGCCTTTGCATTCTGCATTTTACATTTTGCAGTGTCTCATTTCGCACAATGAAATGTAAATATTAAAAGGAAAACAAACATTCGCCTGAAAGGGAAAGCGGCTGCCTTGTTTGCCTCTACCATTTTCCTTTTGCCAGTTTACCAGACTTCTAAAAAACATCTCGCAGCGAGCACGGAAAACTGCCAGCGTCATGGAACATAATTTTCTCGTTCTGCTGCAATTACAATGCCAACAGGGCTGATGATGACGACGACGACGACGTAGAGGGAGAGGACGACGGCAATGCTGGGGACAACTTTCGGTCTCAGTTGCTGACAGCCAATACTCCAGTTCCCATTCCCAAGCTCAGTATCAGCTGGAGCAGCTGGAGTGGCCTGGGGAAGGACCCGGCCGCCCCGCTCTTCTGCATGGCAGCGGGATTCTCATCTGCGGGGAAGACAAGCAGTGGCACAATGAACATGTGTATTCAAATTTTGCCAAGCACAGCGTCATTAACTATGCCAGGCCAAGTAACTTAATTTAATTGTGACCTACACTGAAATAATAGCCAAGAACCAGGCTAAAATTAATTATGAAAAATGTTAAATTATCATAAGCAAAGTAAAATTGAGGTTTAATGAGGGTTTTTTCATTTAAAAATAAAAATATGAACCTAAGACATTTCAAAAATACATTCTTTAATAATGACACATTTCTCGCTGTGCTGACTTTGAAAGTGGGTTGTGTTTAATGGGGGAATGGGTGCCACGCGTGTTTGTCCCGACTAGATAAATGACATATGTGTGTCTGCGTATACGCAATATTTCTGCGGCCTTTCTCGGGCCCAGAAAATGTTATTCCAGGCGCATCATTTGTCAATGCTTTGTTTTGACTCGTCACAAAGGATACCCATCCTCCGCGCACTGATTTTTAAGGCCAGAAAAGAGGGCGGCGGTGGGAGAAATGAGTAATGCGTGGAGAATGCTGCGCGACTGCAGGGTATCTCTGGGGGTCTATAAATAAGTTGGGGAATTGGATTTCCATTTCAGTTAAATCATTTTTTATCGCCGCCAAAAAAGGAGTGGTCTTAAACAAAAAAGTCTGCATGGATGAAGGGCTTTCATGTTTAAGGATAATTACATCATTTTCTTACTTTTTAAAATGAAATAATTAATATATGAGTAGATTTTCCGTATATTTTATACAGAATTCAAATTAGAACAATAAGCAAATTGTTATAAATTATTCCTTTTTTGACACACTCCCCATAGAGCATATCCCCGGTCGTCGTAACGCCTAGACAAGACCGACACTCCGCTCTTATCATTTCTCTTAAAATTTTATTGCCTTTGATTTATTATCTGTATTTATGCTACCAGTCAGAGTCCCTGTCCCAGTCACAGTCTCAGTTACAGTCGCTGGAGCTGGGACTATCTGGGGTCCCACACCCACCACTCCATTCCACTCCACTCCAGTCCGTCCGGTGGATGCCACATGTGGGGCATGATTAAGTGCCTTTTTGCAACTTACTCCTGACATTTAATCATATTTATTATGGCTTCGCTGGGGAGAGGCGGCGGAGCGACAGCAGGCCGATGCTCTTTAAAATGCAAATTCCTGTTCGTACAACAATTTCATTTGAATAAACAACTTAACAACTTAAGTGCTGGACATTTCGCTTAACATTTGATACTGCATAAAAACTAGGACTACCAACGGAACGACTTGCGCTTCAATTTGCTGCGAATGGCCTGCGCATAAAAGGTCATAAAAAACAGTGGAAATTGCCGGACAAAAGACGCGTCAAGTTTATGCCCCTCATTTCGCAGCTTAAAATGTCTTAATTCCCGTCTAATTTATGTGTAAAATATGCAAAGCCAAGTCTGTGCGTTGTGCTCTTCCAGCCGCATTACTCATACGCCACGGAGGCCCGGCGGAGTGGGAAGCGGCGCCCAAACAAACAACCGGATGAATGATGGAGTGAGAGTGCGGCAGAACTTTTAGTTTTTAGGCCGTGTCCGTGAATGAATAGAGCCTGGGCCACAGTGCTGGCCAAAAAATGACTGTCACGTGGAAGTGCTACCAAAGGCTCTTGGCTCTTTCCGGAGTTAACTGCTACTTGGGTGTCCTTCTCTGGGGCACTAACTTCAGGCTGCCAGTGTAAATGATAGGCTTAGAATAGAGCCAGGACAGCACCTGGGGCGGAAGTCAGAATCTTAAGACACTCAAAGAAAAGAGGGTCGATTGTTAAAAAGCAGTAAATATTTGGAATATATTTTTAAAATATCTTAGGGATACTATTTTACTGCCATTTAAAACAAAGCTATTTTCTGTTCTCCCAGTGCAGGCCACACTAGCTCACCCAGGTGTCCCCCGACTCACCATTAATCACATGAACCAGGACGCTGGCACTGCTGGCCGTCGTGGGCTGACACGTGTAGTTGCCGGTGTCCGTGGTCTGGGCATTCGAGATGCGGAGCCTGCGTTAGAGGATTATAAAGCACAGTAAAAACAACTCAATTAGGCTGACGGGCTGACTCACCTGGACTTGAGGGTGTCGCCCAGCTGCGATTCCATGGCGATCCGAGTGGCGAACTCCTTCTGCAGGTCCACCTCGCTCATTATATCGTTGGGCGAAACAACCTCAGCAATACCCTTTCCTGTAGTTTCCTGCCTGCCAACAGGAGCCTCCGGCTGACCATCGTCCGCGTCAAAGGGTGTGATCATGTGCTCGCCACGATACCAGTAAATCGGACCGATGTCCTTCACCGACGGCTGCTGCACCAGACAGTTGAGGATTATGGCACTGCCCGCCTTGAAGTGCAGATCGTGCGGCCCACTGATAACCGCCTTGGCATCCGGCGAGATTTCTGCAAAGGTAACGAGCGAGCCCACAAATGAATCGAAAAACACGCATTCGAGGTGGAAAAGTTGAATAACCAAAATCAATTTGGGGCAATCGGTCGTAAAACGAATTTGCAGCCAACTGAATGCACATAAAAAGTTTTAATCATAAAACTTTATGGAATAACTTTTCAATTGCACTAAATTTAAGTAAGCCCGAAAAAAAGTCCGGGCGGAAGGTAGTGAGAAAATCACACCAGACATGGTGAGCACACCACAGCACACACACATGACTGTGTGTAAATAAACTTATGGATATGACTGTGTATGTGCACACGCCCGAATGGAGAGTCGCACATGCGGATGTGAAACTGGGTTAATAATAATATTTATTATGCATTGGACTGTGAAAATAATAATAATTAAAAAATATACCCGAAAACGGGAGACATGCCCTGGTAAAATGAAATAAAAATTCAACTGTCGCACTGTGGTCCTTCATTTACTTGGAAATTGCTAAAGCGCCGGGGGAAATCTTATTGGGGCTTAAAACTTAGGTAAGAAGCTTAAAGTTAAAGAGCATATTTGGGGGCTTTTCACAGATCAGGGTACAATTTATCCCAATTTTAAGTGTCAGAGATAAATCTGGGCAATTGTAAATTATGCCTTAAGGATATATCAAAGAATAATGTTTCAACTTAAGTAAAATTTGTTTACAAGAGTAACAATAAACCAGTAATTCAAGGTGGTAGGGTACCTTAATTTTAGGACCCCAAAAAACAAATGTAAATAATTTCTTTCTTTGTCTTTAAGCTTTAAGATTTTTAAGCAACAAATATAACATTTTCCTGTTCTTAAATACACGCTCTATGGTCCCTTGTTCCATCTTTAGCACCTGTAAATTGATATCCACCCAAAATGTGCTCTTTTCGACCCACTGTGGCCGCGAGCAGCTCATAAAAGTGCATATGATGATGATTACATGGGTCGCAGGATGCTCAGGGATATCCTGCGAGGGGGGTTAAGGCGTCTGCGAGGATCTCGCGCTCTCTCTTCCTCCCCTTTTCCCACTCGATGTGTTTTTTCCGTCTGTTTGTTTGCGTCTGTGGCATATGTTGAGCGTGCGTGTGACTTAAAAAAATCCCATTGCGCCATTAAGTGCGTGTGTGTATTGGTAACCCCCTTCACCGCCCATTTTGCGAGAGTGTTTGTGCAGTGTCACTGCGTTAAAGGCAATTAACACCCGGCAGAGCGAGGGCAAGGGAAAATCCAGAGACAGAGCGAGAGCGAGACCAGAGCCCGCTATTTTTCATTTCAGTTTTTCATTTTTCCTTCATTTTTCAGCAGCTGTCGCTAAAGTTCTGCGTGCATTTTGTGTGGCGGCGCATGAAGTTTTTTAATTTAAATATTTCACGTAAATAAAATGCAATGCGCCTCTGCCAGCACAACAGCTACAGCAGTCAGAGAGGCGTTAAAAAGGCTTGGGATTTTGCTAAGGTCAAATGGTTGTAATTACCACTTAGAAAGGCTGCGAAAATGTAATCAAGGCAATATCTGTATTAAATGCTGGAAAAAACCATGACGAGATTTGAGGCGATGCGCAGAAAAGTATGCCACAAAAATGGTTAGGGATTAAACCATGTGCAGTGGAAATATTATGGAAAAACTGTAATGCTGCGGAAAAACTGCTGGCAAATATTTGTGCACAGTCTGAAATAATAGCGTTGCATGTTTTTCAAGAGATTTAACGAACAATTTAACTTGGAGTATTTACTTTTCCAGTGTTTAATTTGGAAATCGAAGATTAAATAGCTTTCATTATAGAAATGAAAGATAAATATATACAAAATCAAGGTCACAAAGCAAAGAAAAAATGTATTTTAAATACTTGAATTAAGGTTTTCAGTAGCAACGGTCTTTAAAGCCATAGAAAAATGGTTTTCGCAGACACAATCGGCCATATAAAATATATAATAAAATATTTCCAGAGAAGAAAATACAAAAATAATTCATTGGTCTGTCATCTAGAGTCTCAGTGAAAGATTTAAATAAATATTGTGAAAATTACGTTTTCAATACATATTTCTTTAGTGCAATGAAAACTGCGAATTTTCTTCCCCATATTTTTCCCCAGCGGATTTAACAATCAATTATGGTACTAATTGCATCTGAAATATGGTGTATATATTTTTTTTTTGAGAGTAATGCGTGCATAAATACAGCCTTTTAAATTGTCATCTTAGGGCATACTTTATGCATATTTATTTTGGGTTATTTCCCAACCCAAGCATGGCGTACACAACGCCCCAAGCTGAATTTATATCAGGCATAAATCTCTTTGCCAGGAAAAAATGGAGAAAAACTGCGAAACGTTGAGGGAAAAATAAAATCGTTTGGGTGGAGCGCATAAATTTACATAATGACATTAATTAAATGCGTTGCAACGCACCGGCAAAGCCAAGGAAGAGCAACAGCGGCAAAATATAATATAAATAAAGGCCGGGAAAAGGGTGAAGCCAAAGGGGAGCAACGAGTTGAGCGCCTTGCGAAAGTCACTCATACGACACGTATGCCGATAATGTTATTAAGGACGTAGCCAGTTTGCCGGCCTGTCAGCACTGCCCAGTGTCCACGCCACGGCTGTCATGCTCCTGTCCCGTCTCCTTTGGAAATTGTTTCATTAACGTAAATTAAAATGCATACGTCCGTGAAGAAAATGTAATCGGAAATTCGTTTGTACGCGTCAGAGCAGGAAATCAGGATGGGGGGAAAAGAAAATAAAGCTGTGACAGCCGGACAGAAATGCATTGCGCCCAAGTGCATAAGCGGGAACTTAAAAAGGCATTGCCGACTGATTTGCATAAGTGGCTGACAGCAGATGCCCATGCTGATGTCGACAGGACTTGTCAGTGCCTTACCCCCCCCTTTTTATCGCCGAGGCCCCATTAACCCCTTTTATCCAACGCTCTTTTTCGACGCAACACTTGTCGCCTTATCGGGCCAGTCAGTGATTTAAAGTCGCCTTAATGGCATCGCCTTAAACACGAGAGTTCCTTGAAAATCCATTAAAATCAATATCCGAATTGATTGTTTTTTAAACGGATTGAGATTAAGAATTAACGGCGAAGGCAATGAGGCAATCAGGATAACGCAGGAATTTCATTATGTGCAGGTAAATGAAATGCCGAAAATGAGAGATGGGAGTTTCGCCCTAGATAAGGATTTATCAGAGAGGGGCCTTACAAAGAGGAGGGGGAAGGTGTAATAACAATTTAGCTTCATTTTTAAAAGGAAAACATATAAATTAATGATGGAAAATTGCAATGGGTCTTACTTTTCAACAAAATAAGTAACATATCCCGTGCCTATTTTCCCTTGACAAAAACTATTTCCAATTTTCTTTTTTTAGTTTCAGGAATTTTAATTATCTCATTAGAAGGGTTTTTCTCCGCTGCAATCTCTAGGAGAGTAGGCTGGCACTGCCCAATATGCCATTCTGTAATCAGGCCATCATCAATTAATCATTACCGCTGGATTTCGGAGACACTAATGCAGACAAAAGACATTGTTTTCGATGGCAGAACACAGCAGCACAGGAAACAGGACACACTGGCAGCTAATTATATGCGGACACACGCATTATGCATGGCTCATTAAAGCGCTGAATACATTTCCAATCGGTCCCTTAATCCCGCCGGGTTGACATGCTAATTAACTTGGCGTTCCGGTGACATGAAATCTCATCCAAGACCTCAGGCGTGCAAAAAAGAACCCAGGAGCAAGAGCTGCTCCCACATCGCCGTATTTTATTTGTTTATTTATTTATGGGGCGAAATGCGAAATTAAAAATGTATGCCTAGAGGCGGTCGAACCGGAATGCACAAGAAACCCGGGGATCGGATGAAATAATCATAATTGCTAGCTGCTGGCTGCAAAACTGAATTAACATTTTTAATAAACTCAGCAGCGGTGGCAAGGTAAACAACAGCCGGAAAAAAACAAAATAAATAAGAACAAAAAATCTGCAAAGTTAAATAAATTTGTTGTGGATGGAGTTTATAGCGTCGTGTCACATTTCAAAGAGAATTGAGTTGATTTATCTCAGAATAAATATCTAAATATCTCCCTATAAAGTTGTAAAACACAAGCAGTCCTAAACAGATATTTTTTACTTTAACTAAAAGAAGTTCTGTTGATTTAAAAAATGTTGAAAGAATATACAAATAATTCCAAATGCTTTTGGTTCATAAAAACATCTAACTATGTCAAGTTTAGAAAAGATTTCGTAATACAAAAAAAAAGTTAGAAGTTTCCATTTAAATTTTACAACATTCCTGGCCACAGGAATATCAGGATACGATACTCACCGATGATGTTCAGTTGGAAGGCCATCGACATTTTGGGCTCAGTGTTCACCTGGCACTCGTAGATGCCTGTGTCTTTTGCCAGCGGCGATTTCACGTGCAGCGTCCACTCCCTGGAATCCTTCGACTCTGTCACCTGCCAAAGGACGAACACAATTTCAGTCTCAATTTACCGTTGCGGCAGTTTACAGATTTCATTTTTCAATTCGTGCTGTCAGTCTCGGCGGAATAATTATTCGCTTTCGAGGCAAACAATTTGCAAGGCAGCAAATGTTGTACATATTTTCATTCAATTGTTTTTATTTTTTAATGAAAATTAAGCAATTATACAATTGGATGTTTGTTTGTTTGTTTGTCGGTTGGTCAGTCGGTCGTTCGGTTGGTTTGTTCAGTTGTTCAGCCCCGTTGTTTGTCTGCAACTGCAACACGGCACTGTGGGCAGGGAATGGAAGGAGTGGTGGATGTGGATTTTGTCCTGAGTTATGAGCTGGATTAGCCCCTGAAATATCGTTTATGCATGCATAATGAAAGTGGCCTTATGGCCATAATTCCCCCCGAGAGCCGGGCTCATGTTAACTTTTACATGCAGACTCTCTCTACTGCGGAATGTGTGGAATTGTGGTCGATGTTCGGTCGAAAGTTTATCGGGATTTGTTTTGTTTTCCGGCTAATCTGTGAGTGGATCTGGGGATTTCATGTGGTTTATAGGGATAGATTGGCAGGTCATTAGCATTTTGCGGAGGTTGAAGCAGAGATAAGGTAAAAGGAGTTGTCTTACATTTGACTTTAAACACTAAATTTATGCTTTATAAGATTTCTTTTATAGTTATATTCCTCGAAAATACCTCTCAGTTTTCTTTATTTACTTAATTAATCATTAACAACAAACCCCTCGGCAAATAAATCACAATCTGGTATCAAAATAATATTATTAACATTCGCAAACGTTGACTTTCCGATTCACGCTAGGGAACCAACTTTTGTGGGGGTCACATTCAATTTGCTAAGACTCCCCTCAGTCCGGGATTCATTTCATTTCATTCCTCTGCAAGTTGCTTCCCCCTCCGTATTGGCCCCACTGTGAGGCCTTTACTTAACCATCACATTCAATTAGCAAGGGAATCCGTGAGGGGATGCGCCCTGGCAGCGATAGGACCCACCTGGAATCGCTTGTCCGTGGTGTAGGTGGCGGTGCCAACGGTCAGGATATGCAGATCACGTTTCCGTATCCAGGATACCTGTTGAAGGGGCGCCGCAGGAGTCGCAGAAAAAGAGAGAGAGAGAGAAATTTGATTAACGAGTGCACATCCATATGATACACTCGATGTCCTTGGCACGCATCGCATCTTCAGCTTGCCAAAAAGAGCAACAAAAGAGGACGGAAGTGGACCTTGACTCACCGATTTATCATGGAGACTGTCCACACGGCATTTAATTATGGCCTCCGTGTGGCCAGTGCGTCCTGTGATGTTTCGCGGCATGCCAAAGTCGAAAATTGGCAACGACTGCGAGGCCTCCTGGTCCATGTCTTGGTCCCGCTCTCGCTCTGTGTCCGTGTGGGCAAACAGATCGGAGCCAAAGGATGCGTCCAGGAAGGCTAAACTCTTGAAAGTGTGATTCGTGGCATCCGTTTGCGGTCCGTTCGCCACCACAAATGATGACTGTGAGGCTGGCCAGGGAGACAACGATGACGATGACGACGTCGACGACGACGACGAAGACGATGATGGCAATGGCGATGGTGATGATGACAGGAATGTCGACAGGGTGGGCCCGTCCGCGGGGTCGGAGTCGGAGTCATCCGGTTGCCTGGTGGAAGCAGCCGCAACAGCCAGGCCTGTGGAAGACACAAAGAAACGGGAATGAGAGCAGGCGGTAAGGAAACAGGGATAAAATGAAGGCACTTGGAGAAATATATCCCTTAAAATTACTAAAAAGTTCTAAATTGTGTAAGAATTATTCTGAATAGGTTTTATATTTTTAAGTTATATTTTTATATATATTAAGGACCTGCTTAAGCTTCTAGTTTATGGTTTTTAATAACAAAAACCTGTTAGATCTCGAATATATCAATAAATCTCTGCAAACTTTATTAGCTTTCCTTTCTAAATAATTTTTAAAACTACTATAATTTACTCAACAAAATGTAAAAAATTTGTAAAGGTGTAAGAAGGCTTCTGCTGTTTTCTCGCTGTCTTGGCTCCTGCTTCTTGTTGGCCAAATGAATTTATAACTCGGTCGGCTGCCGGTGCACCCCCTCTTTTCCCTTTGGCCATTCATCTTGCCGGGTCTTTTGATTTGATTTGTAACCACTTTGGCCACAACTTTTTGCTTTCCCCCTCGCCGACCGACCACAAAGTAACTTCAATTCAATTCACTTTCGGCCCCTCTCAGCTCGCACAATTTAAGCAAATAAATTCCGTTTTGGGTTTAAGCTGCGGCCCGCGGACAATTTGCATTTAATTTATTAGCGCCGCGCATTTTTATTTGCCGCTGCATATGTGTGCACAAATATTTTGCATATCAATTCACTTTCCCATTTTCCATGGCGACAATTTAAGCGAATCCGAAGACCCAAAAGCCCAAAGTGACAAATTCAATTTGTGCACAGCAGCAGCGGCAGCAACGCGATAACAAAGCAAAAATGGGTAAAAATAATGTGCAACAAGCTTAAATAAAGTCAAAACGAAATATTAAGCATACGCCACGTTGTCTCGACAGCAACGATAGCAAATATTTGCAAATATGCCAACTACAAAAAAATTTTATAAAATAAAAGCGTAGAACGAAAAAATTACTTTTAAATTCAAATCAACAGGGAATTTGATGTTGACGAAAGTTGGTTGGTCCGAGGGAAGGGAGCGCTGAAAATAATGCCCAGCTGGGAGCGATAAAAGTGGGTATATTGTATTGAGTTTAAAGTTAAAGCCCAACAAGTTACAATTTTCGGTTGTTCCCAAGGGGAATTTATGGCTAAGGCAGTTTGGCTTATTGAACATGTAATGAATAATGAAACGTTATTGTTAAGCTAAAAATAAATTAAAATAATATACATAAATTTCCCCATTTACCTATAATTCTTAATATACAATACATTTTATTGAATTATTATACCTAGACATTCCCATATGTTGTAAATTCTTTATCTATTAGAAGGTGCTGGAATTCTGTCCCTGCTTTCCTGGAAGGAGATGAGCTCCTGGTTTTACTCTCGCACATTCTCATAAATTTAGCTAGAAAAAATATATTTTTTTTTGCCACGGCTTACACAGAGCAGTGGCTTCTTTAATCTTGTTTCTATTTTCACATAATTTTCAGTCAATTCCTGGGATTATCCGACCCCACGCCAAGTCCTTCTTTGGCGGCGACCTTCTAGGGTATCCTTGCATTCGTAGGCCGACCGTGGCGTCGATCCCTTGTTTTATGCGTACACTCGAGTGGAGAGCTCTGGCAAACAAAGTTTTTATTTTGTTGCGACCTACTTAAAGGTTCCACCGCATCGGCACCCCCCCCCAAATGCCGCTCCTTTTTGGCCCTCGAACTCGACTCGCCGCGACCCGCAAAGGACCCCCATAGATGCTGACTGCTGCGAGTCGTCTGGGTTCACCACATGAGGTCATGGAAATGTTTTCCGTTTGTTGTTCTTCTTTATGCGCTGCTGTAAAATAAAGTAGCAAATTTGTATTTTATTGTTTGTCGCCAGTACAAAAAAGGGAAGCAAAACGAAACGAACGCAAAATCGGCGTCTGGCAACGCTGCGAATGAGTGATTTCCCCGCAGCCTCGTGCTCTCGCCATCAAGCATGGAATTTTCCACCTAAATGCTCAAAGGAAAAGTCGATGAGGAACGAAATGCTGTAGGGAAATTCTCAGACAGCTGCCGCTGCAGCTGCGAAAGCGATTTTCCATCATCGCCATCAATAACTTCATCATTGGCATGCCACGCCACGCCAAACCATTCCATTCCCATCCAATCCGGAGCGGAACTGCTTCAAAAGTTTTTGCCCCTCGAGTTGAATGGGGAAAAGTGGCCGCAAAAACTGTGAAACTTGCTAAACAAATTTAAGCAAATAAAAGAGCAGTGAGCTGTTGGGTTGTTTTGTGCGTATTTCTGGAAATGCTTTTTTGAGCATTTCCTTTACAAAATTCTTTTTCGGGCCTATTTCGGTAGGGAGTCCTGAAAATCTGCGGCTCTTCTCATCTACACGACGAATATATTTGGAAAAAAAATCGAAATATATTTAAGAAATGGATTTTTCAGGATTGAAACTGCTTTAAAGTCAAGCTCTTTTACACATTTTCTTAGGTCTTTTTGGAGATCTGTTTGATATACTTAAGCTTTATATTTTTTAGAACTCAGTAATATTTTTTACAGTGCTTCGTTTTTTTTGTTCTAAAACTGATTTCACAGTGCAGCCAAAGGCAGCTGAATTTTGGTCGCCGCGTTTTGTGTTTTTGGCCAATGTTTGCTGTAGGTCGCACCACGCCCCTCTTAACACCGCCCATCTACCCTGCTAGTCCCCGTTGCCTCTTTAGGCGCTCAACAGCTTCCGGGCCAGGATACCATCCTCCAGCCCCTATCCAGGACTCTTACATCCTCCCTGCCACACACACATCCGCCACAAGTGTTTCGGCGGAATATTCGTGATGCGCCTGCAGCGATTCGTGTGCATTTGGCAAAGCACTTAAAATGACAAAAATAACAACGGAATACCAGACAGGCGATGCTAAACAAAAGGAGCCAAGGGCGGAGTCCTGCCAAATATTCAGATCTGTCCGGGATGTTCCTGCAATCCATTTCGTTGCTGCATTTGTGCTGTTTGCAGATGCAACACTACTTGTCAGAGTTAATGGAGTTGGTAAGTGCCATTAAGGCGGTGATTAAATTGTGTAAATAAATTAAAAGGGGTTACCCAGTATTGAAATTTAAGGAACTGAAAGCTTATCAACTGATGAACTTCAGCTTATCCTGACATAACTACTTGAATGAGATATTCAAGAATAGGGGAATAACTATAAATGATTAGCTAACAGCAAACATTTGGAAAGTTTTTGTTGAATAATTTCTTAAACCTTAAACATAAATATAAACTTAACAAAATGTTCATTTACATGCACTATTTATTCCCGTTTTTGCACACAATGTGTCTTAAAATGGCTCCAACTCAAACTTCCCAGCACACTTTTAGTACCATTTTGAAACATATCCCTTCAGAATTCCTAAATTAATTACTTTCATAAATAAATATAAGGTCAGTTACATTTTGAATATTTTAAGCCCGATGAATCCCCCATGAATAACCCTTTCCAGAACACCATTCGAGTCCTTCCCTCTCGGTGTTGACAGCATGTTCTATTTAAGGAGCAAAAAAAATATAAAATAAAAACAAGAGCCACGCGCCGCCCTATGTCAAGTCTACAAAATGGATGCGAAAGATGGGAGGCAGCTCCCGGGAGTGGAAAAAAAACAAGAAAATAAATTGAAATGGCTGGCAATTGAAAACTACCCATGGATTTGTCTGGCTTAGCGGCGCATAAGCATATACAATTTTCGGATATGAATATACAAAAATAGGCATGACAGGCGACGGAAGCCGCTAGGAAGCTGCTGGAACGGAACGGATGCTTCCCTTTAAGACGTCGCAGATGTCAAGTGGCGGCGGCTGGCAGGGTTCAATAAACGACGGCTGTGGGCGGGCGTGCACCCGCTCCGCAGATCCATCTCCGGCCAGCGAGGAGAAATCTGATTATTTATGAAGTGCCGAGCAGCAGCAGTCTCAACAGAGTGGCAAGTGTCTATAAAAATAGTAAGACACCAGACGAATTATAATGAGTCCGGGCCTGTTTGGCTCACGTTCGCATGGAGGGCACCACGTGCTAGGTGGCAGGATCTCCAATCCTGTCCGCTCATTGTCATCGTTAACACTCGTGTAATGTCGGTCATAAAGTCCTTACCCGCTTCCGTCCTGCAATTAAATGCGTGTCGCTAGAAAGGGCGAGAGATTTACATAATGCCGAGCAATATGGCCGAGAGGATGGCAACTATTTTTACATGCCCATAATTTGATGACGACAATGTCTTGGCATAACAATGAGATTTGGTTCGGTTCGGTTCGGTTCGGTTTGGGGTCCTGCTGCCCCTGCTGGCCTCATGTAAATTTCATTTTGCTGACTTTAAGGATCTCCGGTTTCAGTTCGACAAAATCAGGCTTCGCTCTTCACACACTCACGTGGGTTTTGGGGGGAGATTTTCACTATGCCAGATTTTGCTTTCTCTGGCTTTTTCGATTTTAATACCCAATAGTGGTGAAAGGTATATTGTACAGGATAAAATTCAGATTATAATTCTAATAATTTAAGGAGCTTAAATAGACATAAAACCATAATATTTAAATCCCCTTGACATGTGAGGTAAATTCCTTAATATTTTCTCTGGCAAGTGGCCACTTTCCCATGACTTTTCCAAACCAGAAAACAAGGTACTCCATGGTCGATTAACGGCCAGCTAGAATTCTCAGTTGTTTCTGCTCTTTTTCAATTTATATATACATATATATTTTTTGTTTGCGGGCGGATTTGTTTCGGTTTGAACTTCGTGTGTGAAATCGAGCGTGAATGTTCAACGTAAATAAAATTCAATTTGGCATTTTCCTTTTAACTCAATTTATGTGTCAAGTGAAAGTGGATTTGACTCGGACAAACATTGTGTGGCCATTTGGCATGGCCCGTATCAAAGTTATAAATGAATTTATAGTCCTCGCTCCTTGTCCACCGTGTTTCCCTGTGTGTGTTGAGCCAAAATTAATAGCATTTGTTGTGTTGCATGGCTTCTGCCAGCGGATTGATTGAATTAACGACATCCATCCAAAGAGTGAAGGGTTTTTCTACGCTTCTGTTTTTAATAAATAAAAAAGAAAAACTATTAAGCTGAGCCCATTGAAATGTCGTTAAATTAATGCAATTTGATGGCTATAATTTACCGAAAAAAAGAGTCGATTAACTCACCACTCAGGTAAACATATTTTATGCATTTATTCCGATGGAGGCAGCGCCAGGTGCGAAGCTTAAATGTTGTTAATAACTTGTGTTTGCGAGCCACTGTTTTTTATTCTGATTGCCAGATGAACGCACAAATGCGTTTTGTGTGTCAATTATTCGTCCAAAAACAGTAAGTTCATTTAATGTCACTTAATTGAGGCAATTTGATGATGAAATTTGTGACATTAAATGGGGATTAACACGCCTAACAAGTGCGAGTCTTATGATTACTTAACGTGGTGCAAGGGGAGTTATTTAGTGGCTTTTTAAATGGTTTTTCCCTTTGACTTAAAGCCTCATTTATTTATTAAATTTTACTACACAAAAAGAAATTTCATTAATTAAAGCCTTACACTCCCTCTGAGAGAATAACAAATCTTTCGAATGGTCATATTTTCTTGTTAAATATCCCCCTAAATCCTTTGGCTTGATCAATCATCAACTGGCCATGCTGATCAACTCCGACTTCATTTGATTTCCACAAATCCAATTCTCAATTCTCTACGCCAGGAATCATTTCCGACATTTCTCTGGGTATATCATCGACTTCCATTCCGTATGCAAACGCAAATCGAAACAAATGCTACAAATAGTTCCCCCAAGTATCGATGCCAGCAGGAATGACGGCTCGAAACATTTTTGCCGACAGAGAGTCCAGTGGCACACACGCACACTCGGACTGTCAGACAAATTTCACATAATCAAATTTGGTTTCGGGCCTACGGCCTTTCATTGTTATGGAGCAGAGCGAAGAACTGAGCTGGCACACCGAGAGATGAGAGCTGAGAACTGGGTACTGGGTACTGGGGCCTCAACTGCTGATGGATGTCTCTGGAGCAATACATCAAACCAAATTAGCAGTTTGTGTTCCATGTTCCAAAAGCCAAAATACACAGTGACGTGGGCAGGGAAGAGGCACACTTACGGGGAGTAAGGGTCACATATCGCACAGTGAGAGAAATATAATGGTATCAAGAAATTCTTTTTTGAAAAACAAATTCAAAATCAGACTTTTTATCTTATAAAATACAATTTTTAATCTAAGAATTTCTTTATATTTTTTACCTTTACATTTTTGTCCAAAGACCACACCATTTTTTCACAGTGTAGTAATAGAGATTGAGTCACTGGGACATGCACATAACTTTGCTCAGGTGCGTTTTGGGCCATCTAAATTGGCTGACGGCATACACGAAGGGCACACAAATAAAGGGGGACGTGTGGGTGGCTAAGGGCTCAACAAGGATCAGAGGGGAACTGGAGGGGGGGGCAGAATGAAAAGCAGCCCTAGAGTGGAAGACTTGAAATGCGTTAAATGCGTTTGATGTGCAGAGTGCGTCTAATGTCTGAAAATTTCCATAAAACATGCAATAAAAGCCCAAGGACAACAACGACGATGACGACGATGAACGGGGTAAGCAGAAAACCCAGAACCGGTGGTAAGGAGTTGGGAAGCAGGAGCAGGAGCGGGAGGAGGAGCTGGAGCTGGAGCAGGACTCAAAGAGCTGCAGGAGCAGGAGGAACAACACTTGCCGGGCATAATGGAAAAAGTACAAGGACCGCCATAAAAGCATAACAAGCTAACGTGTAACAAGGCGGCAACTCGAAAGCTGCAAATGAGGCCAGGAGCCAGGACCATCCAAGGAGAGAGCCAGGAGAGCCCAGCAACCTGGCAACTCCAACTCCAGCGATTGCTGCAAGCCAGGATTAGGTTCGGTCTGGGTTCTTCCTCCCTCGTTTCGAGCACAGCAAGGTGTCAGTAGAACCGAAGGAACAGATTCAGGACAACGGGCAGGAGCGGGAGCAGGAACATGCCATCAACAGTCGACATTGTAATGCTTCAATTTCACCCACTCACATATCCACATATGCACATGGAGGCACTGTGAGAAAATCATGGCTATATTGACTTGAAATTGAATGTTTGTTAGGCCACAAAATATCCTCAACTAATCTTTATCTTAAGGTAAAGCCCTCAAATAGAAAAGCAAAGAAATACAAACTAATAACCAAAACGAAACTCTCCCCTGATTTCTCTCAGTGCAGACGCATAGTGAAAGAGACATGCATCAAGTGCTTGCTTCGTTTTCCAATGGAAAATTGCACGCCAAAAAGGAGCAAGGAATTTGATGCTCGAACAGATGGAAAACGAAAGCGGAAATGTTGTGCTAAGCCACGCACGTCCTGCCGCACTCCTCGTCCTTTCCCCTGACCCTTTTCTTATCTCCTTCCGCACGAGTGTCTGCATGTGCATGTGTGTGTGTGTGGGTGTGTGTATATGTGACTATTTACATTGTCACACTTTCCCCATTGTGTCAGTTTTTTCTCCGTTATCTTCTGCTTTGCTCAGCTCTTCAAGCAGTCCAAGATGGTGAGGATTCCAGGAGGAAGGGCGTGCCAAGTGAGGGCGTGTCCGAGCAGACAGCTGCTGCTCAATTGCATTATCCTGCGTCCGCTGATGGATGATTGCCAGAGTCCTGGCCCTGCCATCTCAGCTCTCCCAGCCACCCGGCTTCCTGGCATCTTGACTCACGCCGAGCGCCTTATCTCTCCACTCGGGGGGGTCCTGCCTTGTAATTTGGCAATTGCAACACTTTTTTGAAGGATAATTGTATATTGTATGTGTTAGCAAATTGAATAAGGGCAAGGAAGTCATTTTTCCACTCCACAAGAGAAACTGGAGGAGCAAATGATCTGTGTACGTTAAAGTATCATGTTCATTTTCCTTTGTTCAAGTTAAAACATTTTATTAAAGATTTCACACTTCTTAGATATCACGCATTTATATTTAATAAACCAAACAAAAGTATGAAATTAAAAATCTCAATTGTGAGCTGCTTAAATGGTTTCTGTCTGTGTTTCGGAAATCGGAAATAATCTGCATCTCTTGCTGCTTCAGACTCATATCCTTTCGCCACAAACTACTGCCTCAACTCGGATCGATTGCATTTTGAAAACTTTTGCCAGAGTGGAGCCTGTGCAAAAAAAAAATAATAATAAACAAAAGCGACTCAATTGCTGCCACCACCGCTTTTCGGCTTGAAACAATACAAAACAAGAAACAACTGCGGAAAATAGGAAACTTTGCCGCTTGTGCAAAAGTTCGAGTACAAAGCAATAATAAGGAGCTCATCATGCATTTTAGAATGAATGGTACAAAGTAAACACACACACACACCCGCAATTGTGAAATGGGGTAAGGACTCTGTCCCATCTGCATCACGTATACGCCCCCAAGGCAGCCACCTGGAAACAAACGTTTGTTGTGGTTGTTCTCTCTCTCTCTCTCTCTCCAGCGGCTGCATCTCTGGTCCTGGTCAGTAGAAAGGGCCATTCTGTGTGAGATTTGCGGCCTGAATGGGCCAACTCTGCCAGCTCGTGTCCGCCTCATCCGGCTGGCCAGAAACTCGAATAAAATTTAATTAACCTGAAACCTAGTTTTGTGCTCCAAGACCCGATGTTGGAGCTGGAGCCGCAGACCCCGTCCAAGCCAGACGACGGCTTCAACTTGGCCGAATGGGAATTGCAAATGATGTAAACACTGTGCGGGAGCAGGGACAAACCCAAGCCAAAGCAGAACAGTGGAGACGGTGCACAAAGAGAAAATAATATATGTATATGGAATTGTTTAATTCATTTTTCATATTTTCTTATAAACTTTAAAAAATAAATATAAGAGTATTTCCTAACTAGAACCTTTAAACTTCTTTAGCTCATCATTATAAAATGTATTCCCCTATAAAATATTTAAAAAATATACAAATTAGGAGTGTCTCCCGTGCAGGACCTGTTACCGGCACACTTTGCGGCTGTGCATTATAAATGATCAAGGACTAATTTGAATGGCAAAGCACCGCAGCTAACTTTTCTTTTAAAGAGTTCCTGCTGCCACTGCTCTCATTGTTTTCCCTGGAACCGCCCCGCTTTTGCCTTTGGGCTATGGTTTTGGTTTTGGCAAGGTAAACGTACACACTTTGCGGTTTTTTTTTTTACTTTGTCCCACACAAACAAGGCGGCAGGGACAACAAGTGGCAGTGTGCCATAGGGCTTTCCCAGGCTCTGACATTAACCCCATCTTTCAGTTCTCAGATATAAACGGGGTAGAAGTCGTATCGGGTTTGAGGTTTAGCGGTCTTTAATTGAAAATTAATTATGCCCTACACCTATGCAAGTGGGCATCTCTCCCCAGGGGCCAGAGGAATCTCATTTACTGTTTGTCTTTTTGCAACAATTAGGCAAGTTTTTGCCTCGATAAAAACTTTCGTAATAAGAAAACGCAGACAGGCAGATAATCAACTTTCGAACATGCCACCAGGCGAGCTGTGAACTAATTAAATAATGCCAGCATCGTTTGGTTAACTTCCGCTTCTGGCCAAATGGGCAACACTTCTGGAAGTTCGGCGGCCAAAACTATTTTCTTTGAGGATTATCAAGTGTAAATCACAGAAATTGCATAATTAAATGTGTTTTGGTATGTGTTTAATTGCCCAAAGCAATGTAAACTAATGGATGCCATTTACCCATCCGACCTCAACAATGCAACTATTTTCATTAGCTCGGTTTGCAGGCGTCTAATTGGATTTTGGTTAATTTCCAAAAACAGCGATTGGTCAGTTTTAAAAGTTCAAATATCAACGGAAATAAAACCGCTAAGCGGACAGACAATAACCGAAAAAGCCGCGAATATTTCATTTTCACAAATTAATATCTATTAATTATGCATCCCAAAGCAGGGCAGACGGAGGATCAAGGAGGTGCCAGGAGAGGTGACAGAGAGTCGTAAATCGATGTCAGTGCAAAAAATGGCCAAGTACCGGCTAAATAAATAATGAACGCCTCTTAAATTTTCATTTGGCCCTGGACAACAGAGCACCTAAAAGCTGTTTCAAAAGCCAAAATAAACAATAATAACGTCACTGAATGCGAGAGGAAGTTCCGCCAAAGCCGAATATTTGAGTGCCCTTAAATGGAGGCCATTTCTTTTTTTGTGTTATAAATGTGGGATGAACATATGGTGGTTTTTTGTTGATAGTTTAAAGTTTTCATCAGTTTATTGAGCATTTTATGAAAATATAATATTTATAATTTTATAAATTCCAAAGCTACTAGCATTTCATTTGGTTGTTACAAAGCGGCTTTAAACTTTCTGAGATATAGAAAACTTTTTCAATTTAGAGTCTACTTGTGGAAAAAGTTTTAAAAGACATTTTGGGAGCTTATATTTTACTTTAGTTGGTAGTTATTTAGTGGTTTAAAATATTATTATAGAATTAGGATGCTTAACAAATTTGAAAATCATTTGTAGCCTCAAAAGTCATATCAATAATAAAAACAAATAACAAAGTCACTTAAACAATAAATAACATTAAAAATATTTACAAAATGTAAACAATTAAAAGCTCTAATAAATGACCATAAATTCCATTGTTCAAATAATTACTTAATGAATGGCCTCCGCTTTTGCCTTCAAACCGATACTGAAAACAGGTAATACCCAAATGTCATCAGGTGCATTTACGAAAACAAAGTGAAACTTTTCGCCTCGGGGAATTGGAGAAGGATAGCTAAAGGGGCAAGCCGGGAAAGAGTAAGCCAGGGAATCGGGGAATAATAGAGAAAGGGAGTAAGGCGGAAGGGAGGAGACCAGGGAATCGCTGACAGGAAGCAAGCCAGAATGGCAACAACGAATTACTCGACCCATAACCACAGTGCAATCAATTGTAGTGGTCCAGAAAACACATTCGAGCGAGACGGCAGGGCCAGATGCGAAAGAGAGAGGCAGCTATGGTGTGAGAAAGAGAGGCGAGAGACCACAGTACCTCCAAAAAGCACTTTATATGCCGAGGTAATGGCGCCTAATAAACGTCTTCACTCGAGTGCGCTTGGCGCCGCCCACCCAGCCCACTCAACCGCCTGACCACCCCAAGGCCATTCCCTTAAACAGAGAGAGAGAAAGTGTGGGGAAAAAGGCAGACAGCAACAGAGACAGAGAGAGGTGTGCGGGAAAGGTCGAGCAAGTAATTATGATTTATGTCGCTTCGGAGAATGTGCAAGGCGTCTAATTGTGTGGGCGGTCACTGGCCGCAATTACGCCCATCTCCATCTACATCACTACCTCCCCGCCGCCGTTCCCCAAACATCCCAGCTATTATGTCAAGCCGGCCGAAAATAGTGGAAATCCTACACGAATGTCGGATAAAGTAATTACAAGATGCTCCGCCCTACCGCCCTTCCTCCCTCGTCTTTGCCAGGGAATCCTAGGTAACCCAACACCAAGACAGGACCGTGCCGTCCGGAGAGACGTGCAAATGTGTCCTGATGTAATGCATGCTAATGCGACACTCCCTTCCTGCTCCCTCCTCTGTTGACTCGGTTGCCCAGCCTGGTTAGGAATCATTAAAATAATTCAACTTGACCTGGACCTGGACAAGGATCAGGACCTGGCCCAGCAACAGGATTCCTGGAATACTTTTGTGGCCGTCCGTCTCCGCATAATGCTTAGGGAAACTGAATGCCGAAAACCATCAGTGGTGCTAAATCCCACTCAGAATTAATAATTAAAAAGCTCTAATAAAAATGATAAATAGTTGATTATTTTCAATTAAAAAATGTAATTTATCTTAATTCTTATTTTAATATAATTTATATAATCGAGAAATACTAATACTTTACTACTTTTATAATTATAATTTTAAAATATTTATCCTTTAAAAAATATTCACCCCAAAACCAGTTAAACCCGGCCAAGAAAAAAAGCTGGATGAGCAAAACTGGCTTCTACTTCTCCTCCTCCTCTGACACAGGACTTTCCCGCCTGACACAACTGTGGACAATTGAAAAATCAGTAAACCATGCCGCATCAACGCCACGTCCCCGGGGAAATGGCCACAAGAGGAGGGGGCCCGGACAAGAAGGCAGTGTGGAAAAGCGGTGAAAGCAGTCATCATTCCATGAGTGAGCATCATTCGCACTTAATTAGTAGAATGCCCGATTTAAAAGTGGGCGTGTCCAATCAGCTGGAGAGCTTAATTGCAGCTCCAGCCTCCACTAGCGTTTCAAATCGGACTCGACCAGATGCGGGCTCTTAAGTCCGTTTGAAAATGGGGAAAATGAATGCAGAATTGCCAGGAAAAATCTGTCTGAAATCAGAGAAAAGGCCAAAGCTGTTTAGGGTTTCCCTTTGAGTCTCGTGCGGCAAGAGTAAAATTCTTTATGTGATTAGGCCAAAAGGACACGTAACGCAGAGGGGAGAGAGAGAGAGGGAGTGCTTTATATGATTAGGACAAGCAAAAAGGATTTACGCCTTACGGATAAGTAAAGGAAAGTAAAAGAAACGCTAGGCTGAAATAAATCTCGAAACGTATTATCATAAATAATTTAAACAAAATATCTAATTATATATTTCAAAGTCTCAAATGAATATTCTATTTAAGGGAAACAGTGATATATATCTCTGACTAATTTACTTACAAAAAACTATCTTTAACAGCTGAAAAGTATCTGCCAACTTCAGAATCAGAACAAAGTAAGTATCTTTAGCTAACGAAATAAGGCGTGTGACAAGTTCCTACTGCAAAGAGTCTCTTAAGCAAACCAAAAGTAGTTTAAACCAGTGAACAGTAACCCAAAAGTATCTCGAGCTGCAGGAAATCATCTTTTGCCACTTGGCTCCTCCAAACACAACTTAAAGCTAACAAAAAGTATACTGTGCCAGCGAAAGTTTGTCAAAAAAAAAACAGAAAGCGTTTCGGTAAGTACTTTGTTAAGATGTGAAATATGTTTTCGAGTGCACAGGATAAATGGCAGCTAAGAAGGGAATCCTTTTAATTTCTCCATTCATGAATTGCATTCTTCTCTGGGTCCCTAACCCTAGCCCATTTCCACCCATTTAAGCCCGATCCCTTGGCTAACCGGATTATTATGTGCAATGCAAAATGCTAGACGGTTCATCAAGGAGGCCATCAACAAATTAGCCGTCTCGAAAAAGGCTCGAATAAAAATTTGCTTAGCTGTCGTAAATTCTGGGACACAAAGGTTAATCGCGCGGCTAATCAGGCGCAGCCATCAAACCATCAGCCATCAAAGGCGCTCTCCGGTCCGAATCCTTCTGCTCAAGTGAAGGATTGCGTCTCGGCAAAGGCTTTGTTGCCATACCCGAAGGCGGGAAACGGTGAGCGGTGCCAACTGCGTGCCAGGACATCATTATGCTAAAATATTGCTCGGCGGTACTTAATCAACACAAAGGCAGCGAAGGCGGCCCGCCACGCCACGCCTCGCTGTCGATTTAATTGCCCCACAGACACTTCAATGTCAGCATAAATTAAATTTTGATTCCGCCGCTCCGGCAACTGCGGCGGCTCTAATGAAATTCCGCACGCCAAATTGCACAGCCCCCGGAATGGGGCTGATGGGAGGGCATCCACATGGCACACCTCCTCTTGCCAAGTCCAAGAGCCCCTGCCAACACCACCCCATCGAAATGATGATGAGCTCATGATGTGGCCGCCGCAATTGAGTTGGAGGCCTAAGTTAGTCGTTGCTCAGCCATTGTCGCATCAATTAATTTCAGCACGAGCCACGACTAGGATGGTGGCTACCACCCGTCGTCCGGCATCCACCCTCCCTGGGTTCCTCCAACCTCCAACTGTTCTTATCGGACAGCTCATCACCATCATCCTGCGACCCCTACTTACACAGCGGGAAAAGAGTGTATATTTAGGATAATATGGAGTATCCTTTCTTATACCATAATTATCACTGCTTTAAAATATATTTGAGTAAAGTAAACAAATATAAATAATTATTATTTTAAGCAAATTTATTTTGTTAATATATATTTTTTTTCAGTTCACATTTTCCATTCTCAGCCACCACAACAACAGTTTGCAATTGTATGTGCGGTGGCGACGTAAAAGTGGTTGTGAAACTGTAGAAGGAGGCGGTGTAGAGGCGTTTCGGAGGTGGAGGCGTGCCACGTAATGAGCTTAGCTCTGGCCAAAACCTAAGGTGGCCAAGTCAGAGTCCATTATGGCCGAGTGGCTGGGGCTGGCCGGCATCTTGTGGATGTCCAAAGGGCGGTTGGGAGTGGCAAGTGGGGCGAGAGTGATACGGAAGGGATTTTAAAGTCGACTGATTATGGGCGAGTCAAGCTGAGGTGAGGAGACCTTGAAACTAAAACTGATTAGGGACACGTGTCGGAGCCATCTAAGTGGCCATCGTCCTGCTTTGTCAACCAACACGTAACCAGGACAGGACTTTTATTAAAGAGCAAGAGGTGGTAATAGTGATAGTTGGGCAGTCTTTCATCATAAACCTTTTGGTCTATCTTTATAAAGGAAATAGTATAAAAGGTAAGATAATAAATATAATTTTGTACTTCACCGATTATTAAAAAGGTTTTGCAATAAATAATAGAGAGTAGAACAAGAAGCATTTAATTAATGAACCTATATAAATTTTATTTGCAACAATTGTACCATTTAGTTCGCCGTATTGTCAAAAGTGTTGCAGCGACAACACTAAGGCTCCACCTAGTTTCACTGAAACAACTGACAGCGGTGGCAGCTCCTGTCAAAAATTCTGACGAAGCACAAATCACAAATCACAAACTTGTCGAGCAATCGGAACGAGTGAACGAAAAGCTAGGAAAAAAGACGAAACCGTACGAGAGAAGCCCTACCATAATGGCAGCAAATGAGTTGGACAAACCGAAAAAGCAGGATGACAAGCAGTAAGTAGGAGCACTCATCACGAAGTCCCATCAAAATCCTCATCCCTCCGCAAAACCCACAGCAATCAGTTCATCTGCCCCATTGTCTACAAAAATGAGATGCCCGAGTTGGGGCTGGATTGCAAATTCCTGCCCTGCGGCAAAGATATTCTGGAGTACACGGTGGAGCCCGTCTCCTTTCCCGAACAGGAGTCGCAGCATGAGCACCATTTCAAGGGTTTGCATCTGCTGTTCGACATTGATTTGGTGAATCAGTCTATTTACGATAAGCCTAAGCAGCAGCGTAGCAATCCTCGCAAGGAAACGCCGAAAATGGATCCCCGGGACGCGGCTTTGCTGGCGGATATCGAGGCCCTGCATTGTGGCGACGCCAGGCAGAGGACAAGTCGCATTCAGGAGTGCGCCCAGATGTTTGCCAAGGAGCGGGTCATGCCGACGCGTCCCCGCACCGGAGTTTACCGTACTCCGGCTGTTCAGGAGACGCAAGTGGAACTACAGCCCGTTAGCCTGGAGCAGCAGAAGGAGATTATTAATCAGACCTTTGAGGAGATCAAGAAGCCCATCGGCCGGCATCCCATCAAGCAAAGGAGTAACGCCAAGCCCGTGTCCATTTTACCCCTTTTCCCAGACCCCGATCTTCAGCATTACAACTTCCTGCAAATGCAGTTCGATAATCCCCCCACCGAGGCTAACCAGAGTTTGATAAAGGATTGCGGCAACTATTTCGTTAACTTTAATGCCACAGAGGAGCTTCCTTCGACCGGAGAGCAAATCTACGTGTCGGAGCAGCGCTACAAGGAGGATAGATCAACTGAGAACGCTGAGAAGGGCGATCGTATTATTCTCTTGCAAAAACACGATGCCGTCTACTATGTCAGCGTGCAGAAATACATGAAGTTGCGACGGGAGCGACCACGCCCCCAGGCCATGGTCAACAAGTGTCTGCTGGTAAGGCGTCCGAAACCCATAAATTTGTTCCCATCAAATTCACGACAAAAATTACTGAACTTTCACAGCAGGTCAAGCGAGTGGCAAAGGAAGCAAACTAAACGGGAATTGATTTTTAAGCTCACAAAAAAAATCAAGGCGGAATCCAGGTATCCATATATCGTATAGTATGATTGAAATTCTGTACAGAGCCAGGAATTTCTCAACGATAAACTAAAGCTCTAACACAAACGATATGAAATTCTG
Source organism: Drosophila kikkawai (assembly GCF_030179895.1). Classification (NCBI taxonomy): domain Eukaryota; kingdom Metazoa; phylum Arthropoda; class Insecta; order Diptera; family Drosophilidae; genus Drosophila; species Drosophila kikkawai. The sequence goes on from NC_091728.1 coordinate 5,822,942, forward strand.
CACAATTTTAAGAATTTTTTCAGAGGAAAAGCTTTAACCTATTGTGTAAATAAAAATTAAAATTCAGATGAAAGCTGGAAGCTAAGCAAGGCTTTCCTTTCCTACAAACAATTATACACAGAGCTTATTAGTTATGAATAAATATATATTTCCTAATATCATCATAAAATTCTTATTTCTAACTTATCAATTTTATATTTTGTTGGGTATTCAATACACTTTACTGGCCTCTTTTAAAATCTCCTTAAAAATCATAGAGTCTCAGATTAAAAGCTAAGCTAGTTAGGATTCTATATTATGGAATTTCTTTATTATCTGATTGACGAAGTGAGTGCAGCAAAAGGACGCGACAGTAGGACAGCAGATGCTAGGCAACAGGCTTAACCTGGAGAGGTGACAGGAGGAATGAAAGTTCCAGCACCCCTGCCTTCCTTTGAGAAGCACCCACCACCGTTAGTGATGCAGCATCTTCTTGGCAATCCTGGCATTCTAAAGTACAAATACATATTGGACTATATATTTACTCTGGGTGTCTGTCTGTCTGTGTATAAAAATCTATGTGAGAAATAGACAATTTTTATGACGTTTCCTCCCAAGAACCATTTTTATTTTTTATTTTTGTTGTAGCTGCTGCCACTGTGGTACACTGCGGAATCCTATTTCATTTGGCCAGACGCTCGGAATTTGTTGTGGCAGCGATTTGGCAGGATAACACCGCCCATTCCCCCCGCATTAAGCCCCTGCAGGAGTGTTGGCGATTCGTCCTATTTTAAGGGTTAGATTTCAAGTCAAAAGTAGGAGTCATTATCTACTAAAATTGGCAATACAAATTTGAGTTTAAGTTCAAGCAACTAACACAAAAAATCCTTTAAAATAATGCCTTTATGACTTTGTAATATTTTTTTAATTTTAAATTGATTTTTATTAATTAAAATGGATGAATAATCAAATTCAATATTTTTATATTCAAATTTGAGGTTCAGAAAGTTATAATTTCTTTCTTATGGTTGATATTTTTCTAGCTCTTCTTCTCGCCATTGTCCTGCTTTTTAAAGCCGCTGGCTGTCAGCACTGGCGTACATGGTCTTGTGATGTCGCATGCAGCAGATGTCGCTGGGGAACCGGCTAAAATGCCACAATTTTGTTGGCCAGCAACTTGGATGGCATTCGATGTTGCTGCAGCTGGGACGGGGCAGGTAGAGGGAAAGTGTCACGCTGCTCGATGGCTTAAATAGATTAGCCAATTCATTTCCTGCGGTCTGCGGAACTGTTGCGCAGCGACAGGGAAATTTAACGGCAAAGGAGTTCATTTCAAACCAAAACAAAAGGGGGAAAACTGAATATAAAAAATTGGGAAATTTGTGTGGCTTTCAAATCAGCCAGAAACTAATGTGGCAACTTCAAAGGCAAACAAATTCAAGTGCATTGAGCCCGCAACAAATCAAAGACTCCTCGACGACCTTTTCCTCACTTTCGCCGCTTTCTATTCAGCTTTCTCTCTCTCTGTCTCTCGGTGGGTTGCCATTTCTCTGGGCCCATACATCAAAGCAATCAAATGGACCCAAGTGTATCTATCACGGCGATAAGTAACACAAAAAGAAATTCAAATCTCGCTCAAAAGAGGCGGAACCGAACCCATTGCGAGCTTCGAGTTAGGACAATGGAGAGTGCACTGGAAATAATTTATTTACCTATGAGAGTTAAGTTTAAAAATACTTTTTTTTTACAAAATATAAGTAGTATACTATATTGGAAAGACTTTGATTTTTACAATTTTATTTGAAGAAAAAAATGATAATTTAGTAAATTGTAACCAATGTACCTTTGTAGATACCTTCAAGTACATTCAAGAATTTATAAATAGGTTGTAGATCATCTTACATTTATATTATTCAGATTTATTTATTAGTCTCACTTAAAATTGTAACATAATTATGGCAAAAATAGTAAAATTCTAGCCAAATACTGACTTCTAACCTGTTTTGAAGGTAATAAAATATTTTGTTTTCCACTGCCAGAGTCCTTTTTTTTCCCAGCCCAAACAAGACCTATTTAATTCATTTTTAATGTACTTTTTTCTTGTGTGTTTTAGGGAAGAGGCAACGAAACGATTTCATTTATAAATTGAGCTTCTGTTTTTTTGGCAGCACCTAAGTTACGAGAGGTTGCGACTGGCTGGCAACAAATTATCGCTCTGGCACCTAGCCATCTCCTCTGCTTTATCCTTTATCCGTTTCCCACACCCGCACCCAGGCACATCCTTGACTGAAATGAACTCTTCTCTGGGCTCCGGGATGTGTGTGTGTGTGAGAGTGTGTGCAAGTGAGTGTGTTTGCCGGCCTCAAAGAACTGACCAAGCAATTTGCCTGGCCCAAAGGCTAACCAACACCTCATCACTCACACGGAGCCAAAGAGCGAGATAAGGAGTGGAAGGATGTGGCTGGATATAGCAGGATGCGGCACTATTGGGTAGGGCATGGCACGAGTTTGTCTTGGCCAGAGTGGACTTTCGCCTTAATTAAACAGATTTGTTTGCCGACTCTCAGGCTGATGGCCCCATGTACTATATATGCGGCAGTTTGTATATATTTTTCCAACCCAACCGAAGGACCGACCACGCCCGTCTAAACAAAGAGCGGGGATTCGGGGCCAAGAATTATGGCAGCACAGCAAAAGGTCAAACCCGTTCTCGGTTTTCAATACTTATTGGCCATCAGCAGCTCAGGCTCTGACCCCATAAACATAAAACGCAAATTCCAAGGCGATGGCACTTTCCCACTGGCTAATCCTTAATTTGCAATAAAAAAGATTCATGATCTTTATAACGTATATATCTGTGGGCTGGCTTCTGTGCTCTTGCTCTTAATACTTAAATTTATCTGTCACTAAATTTTCAACAAAAAATACGAGTTTTTTAGAAAAGATATTGGAATAATATCATCAGGATTAAGGTGAGGATGTGTAAGGCACTAATATATTTCAGAAAAATAATATATCGCTAAAACACTCATATTTTTCATCAAAAAATCAGAATAAAAATTGATTTAAAATTTCCAAAAACAAAATTCCACAATAAATTCGTTTAAAATAATTAACCTTCCTCGAAATAAATAGAAAATTCCGAGACAACAAGTGAGCATATCCACCTGAAACGTTTCTTGAAATTCCTTGCAGATGGCCAACAAAAAAAACCGAGGCATAAATCCAAGGCAAGACAGCTGAAGTTGGCCATTTCGGGGGTCAAGTGAAAAGTTAAACAAAAACGCTTAGCACACAGACACACACACACACACACAGGACGGTAGGAATTGCGCCAGGATTTATGTTGCGACATCGCCCTTTGTTGACGCTGGCAACGCTGTCCGCACGAATATTCACATTACACAGCGGGCCGTGTGAAACGGACACAAAGGACGAGGACGAGGAGGACACGAAGGAAGCCCTCAAGAGCCAGCAGCGGCCAAAACGATGTCAAGTCAAAAATGGTAGAAAAAGAAACTAATTTCCTAAGATGGTGTCAACTGCAACTTTTCCCACTCGTACCCCTCGAGCATTTTCCTCCACTACTCGAGTGCTCTCTGGACTGCATTAAACGGCCAAGGATCCTGGGTATCTGGGGACAGCGAGGAAGGCTGATGATGGCCACTGCTGAGAGCTAAATGCACTGGCAGATTACCGCAAACTAGAAAAAAAAAATTAAAGTGCGACAAGCCAGCACTTCACTCTCTCCCCCGCCGACCCGACCCCCTAATGAGCCTCTTAGCCCCAGCTTAAAACTCATAATCAGCACAAAAATTTTACTCCCCGGATATGTGCTGCACTTGGAAAAATCGGGTTCAAAGATGGTAAGTTTTAAACAAATTCTTTTATATTTTTATTTTAAAAAAATATTAAAGTTAGGCAGAGTGTTTATTAACTGTGGAATAATAGTATATTGACAGGTAATATTTTCCTATATATATATATATTATATATAAAATAATATTAATATATTATAAGAGCACATAGTTTTATTTAAGTTAGATTTAAGATTAAGACAGCTATACTAATTAACCAATAAATATTCTAGGATTTCCTGTTGAACTTTCAAAAATTATAAATATTCTTTAAATTATAAATATAAAAGAGCAAAAATTACTTCCCATACATCTTAAATAGCTTTATCTAAACACTACTTAATTATTTAAATTTAATTTATTACATACACGTTTGACTGTCTTATTAAGTCACTAGGCACTAGTTTGGCCCAGCAAATAGTCGCCTTGTTTCAATCAACAGTACAAATGGTATAGTTCAAGCCGTAAGTTTAACAATAGTAAATAGTATAGTAAATAGTATTGTTAATGTTTCCGTATTACCGGAATATTTAAAATACTTACTCACTTGATAACCTCTGTTAAGGGGGGATATACATGTAAGCGGTCAAAATTTGGCCATTTTTCGTAAAATTTTTTTTATAAGAAATAGTCAAGCAATCGTCGTGAAACTTTGGATATAGTTAACAGTAGAATCAGAGATGATAAAAAAAATTAGTTATAAACAATATTTTACAAAATGGCGGATTTATGGAACATATGCCGTAGCGCCTCGAGCTTTAAGTTGCCGTGCTATGGACACGATAGAGCTCGTAATTCCTGTCCAAAATCCGTAAACTAAATTTTTTTGTATTTACTACACCTGTATCTTCTATTTGAACCTAAAAAATCAAAAAGAAATCAAGACAAAAAAATTAAATTTTGATTTTAAGGAAAAAATGTCATTTTCAGGTGATCAGTTTTCACTTCCCACCCTCTTAAGAAATAGTAATACTCAGTTTTATAACAACCATGTAGGTTCAAATAGAAGATAATTTCATGCTGATCATAATAAAATTTGATTCACTCTGATATGTTACGTAGTTTTTTGTGAATCGTGTCCATAGCATAGGTAAAAATTCACAAATTTAAAGCTGAGAAAAAGACGTTTAAAGTTTTTGATGCGCCCACGTTAACACTTGTATACTTTGCTTGCATACTTAATTTGAGGCACTTAAAGTTGGAATTCAATGATGAAACTTACACAGTATATTCTTTAAGTAATAAACTACTTTTTAAACAAAAAAAAAATTTGCCAAAAAAAAATTTGGTTTACATGTATATCCCCCCTTAAGAAATTAAAATGAAAATAGCTGTGAGAAATTCCATTCAAATTCATTCGATTCTCCTCACTCAATCACCACACATTGAGCTGCGGACAAAACAGTTAATTAAACTGAAAAAATGCCTTAATCAAAAGTTTGTGCCATTTATTGTGGCTGCATTTGCTGTTTTTGCCACAAGTAAGCAAAATAATTCGATTCAATGCGCACACTGCAGCCCACACAATTAGGGAAACAAAGGAATGAAGGAAGCCATGTTTCGTTACACAAAATGTTTTGCCCCGCAGCCGATTAAATTTCTTTCTTTTTTTGAGGAAATTTGCAATGTTGATATCCATTATTTATGGGCTGTTGCTATCGAAATGCCCGGGGGTGTGGAGCAGGGCAGCTGGCGGAGTGTGGACAGGGTGGATTTATTTATTGACGGGCGGAATGGCATGTAAACCACAAATTAATTGGCTTGGTTAGACACCGCAACGGACCAGAAAGTTGCATAAAACTTTGCCGCCTCGATTGATTGATGTGGCCTGGCATTTGCCAGGTAATCAATGGGGTGGGGGAAGACGGGACAATGGGGCCAAGGAGTCAGGCAGCCAAGGATCCAAAGACCTCTTGGCCAACTTGAGAAACAAATTGGAAACGTCTCTGGATATTTATTTTTATTTAAAGATTTCTTTAAAGGGGCCCTTCGTATGCAAAATAAAATACAAGAAAATATGAATTGCCGAGTTATTTCTTGCCGAGTGAGCAAAAATAAAGCTTAGCCACATATATTTGGCCATCTAGCAATAACTTATCGATTTACTTGTGGTCTCTGGGTTTCGCCATTTATTAATTATCTTCTATATTTTTTTATTATTATTTTTCTAAGCTGAACTTTATGCAAACTTTGGCGATCCCTCTTATCCTCTCCGCTCTGTCAGGCGTGTAATAAATTATTTCAAACTCCCGGCACAAATCATGAGCTGCATAAACTTAACTTTCCAATCATGAATCATTAAACTATCGCAACGGAACGAACGGTTTTGTTATTCGGTTTCGCACTAAAGGCCAAGCCAACAACGGTTTTGTATCAAACAAATTAAAACTTTTAGCCAAACTATTTAGATACAAATGCAAACAGATGGTCAGCCACAGCAAAATTTTCCTCCAAGGAAAACAAAGGAAGAGGTCAGGGTTTGGTGGAAAAATGGGGAAAACAAGGAAGTCTGGCGGAAACTTGAAATGCACGTACTAAATGTTTCTGTGCCTCGCAACTCAAATTGCTTGGGAATTGTTTTAAAAGAGCAACATTTTGAGAGAGTCTTTAAGGGAAAATGCTTTTAAGTGCCTTAATTTTTATACCCTTGCAGGGTATTATAATTTCAATCAGATGTTTGCAGCGCAGTGAAGGAGACGTTTCCGACCCTATAAAATATATATATTCTTGATCAGCATCAACAGGGGAATCTTTCTAGATATGTCAGGAAGAAATCGATTTTTTGGCCATTTTTGCAAAATTTTATAAGGGGTTACATCATTAAAATTTTTGATTTTGATAAAAAATTGAATTTTCAAAATTTTTAAATGAAGTATGCAGATTTATTAACTGTAGAAAATCTCGCACAGAACAGTTTTCCGATTTAAAATTAATGCTCTTTTGGCCGAGTTAGGATATTTTTATTTTTAAAAAAATCAAGAAGTTTTTTAATATAAAAAATCCGATTTTATAATACAAAATAATATTTTTCCAAGTCAAGGAATCATTTCCGACCCCATAAACCATATATATTCTTGATCAGCATCAACAGGGGAATCTTTCTAGACATGTCCGGAGGAAATCGATTTTTTGGCCATTTTTGCGAAATTTGATAAGGGGTTAAATTAATCATTAAAATTAGCAAAAATGGCCAAAAATTTTGATTTCTTAAAATTTTAAATTTGGTATGCAGTTTTTTTAAATTAATAAAAACTAACACAAAACTGCTTTCCGAATCGAAATTAATGAATTTTTGGCTTAGTTATGATATATTTTAATTGTTACCTGCAAGGATATACAAACTTTCGCTGGCCAAAGTTAGCTTTCTTTCTTGTTATACATAAAGTATAACAAAAGCCTTGAATATATTTTCTGTAAATCCCTCTGTATATAGTTCGTTTTAGACTGATCAACAGATGCGATTGTTGAAATTTATATTAACTGCGAAATTTGCTTAACAACAGACTAGCGATTAGCCATCGAATGACAGAAATAAGAGACTGCAAATTGTGCTGTTCGAAATTCTCGAGAGGGGGAATCCCACGCAACTGTCGCACGCAGCGAAAGCTACTTTTAGAAATAGCATTCCTACGGAAAATTCCAGACCCCTAAGGATATGATTAGCGAAATGTACAAAGCGCAATGCGTAAACACACTTACAGAAAATATCTATAAAGGAATTTGATTACAAAAACTATTTTTTGAAATATTATTCAATATTCAATTATTCACAGAATAAGCTATTCATTATTAATATTCCCTTCTGTCTAACTGCACTTAAAATATTTTGTAATATAAAGATTAATCTTCTGAGGCTCCAAAATTTCTGCCAGTGTTGACAAACAATTTTCTTGGGCAAATTGGACAGCCGGCATGCAGTGCAATCTAATCAGATCTAATGTTGTGCCTTCTGTGTTCTTCTGAGCTGTTGGGCAAATTGTAAAACCCTTTGGCCGGGGTCATAAAAAGTCCGCTACGCCAATTCCAGTGAAAATGTGTTAATAAAAGGACAAAGAATTCCGACAAGAAGGAAGCGGAGTGCCTAAGAAAATTGAAATGAATAGAATGGAGAGGGCGTGGCTTGGCGCAACCGGAGGGCAAGTGGCTTAAAGTTCATTTGCAAACAATCAGCCAGACGAACCCAGACAGAGTCTGCCCCGAAGTGTGTGCTATGGATTTTCCATCTCGTACCCAAATTATCCTGGCTCTGACCTTAGTCTATTTGCTGTGTCTGTGTCTCCATCGTCTTCATCGGTCTCTGCATTGTGCATCATCATTTATTTTTACCCGCTCCCCTTAGTTGGTCAATCTTTAAGCAAATTTATGTTGTGTGTGCCACAGACAGCCGCAGGCATTCCAATGTCCTTGCGCCACAAAAAAAAAAAGAAAAGAGGGATATGCAGCGAGCGGAACAACAACCAGATGAGCTACAATGTCTGTTTGACTGACACACATGAGGGGAGAAGGGATGGAATGGGTTGCGAGTGGAGGACTCCTTGCAAACATTGCACTTTTGGGTTAAGCAAAGCAAAACGCAGGCAAAATTCTTTTTCGGCCAACCACAAAAGTCCTTGCACAAACACACATGTACGCACACACTCACACGCTCGTTCGCAGACGGCCAAAAGCAATTCAATTTTGCCTTAAAATGCACGAAAAACGACGACAACGAGACGATCAAGAAGTGGCATAGCCAGCCGCTGGAAAAGCGGAGAAAAACGACAGCAATATACACACGGATAGTAGAGATTCAAGAATATGTTTCAAAATAGCAAAACAAAATTTGGTAATAATATTTGATTTTCTATAAATACAAAGAAAATGGTTATTTTTGAATATAAATAAAGAAAATAATATACTTAAACACCTTTTATAGTTTTCGCCTTAGTTTTCTCTCAGTGTAAAGTCAGAGAGTAAACCCTCAGCCGGGCACTATAACGATTTTCAGTTGCATGCGTATTACATTTATTTTTATTTATATTAAGCACAGCGCAGCAGCTAAAAATAAATAGAAAAGCAACAGCGGCAACGGCAGACCCAGACTCAACTGGAAAACCCAAAGAAAGAAGCTGCTGCTGCACTTGGTGTACTATATATATATAAATGTGTCTATATTTGCATTGCTTTTTATGCCCATAGATGGGGGAATATAGAAATGGAGCAGGTGCCATAAGAAAAGACATCCTGGAGGCAGCCAAGTTGTTGATTCTTAATCAGCATAAGAAGGTGAGTCCACAAGGGGAAAAGATCATAGCGGTATAAGCACTTTGGTATGCCAAGAGTATATAATATTATATCTAAGATCAAAGGAGATTATAATGGATTTTTTAGAGGCATAAACTTGGGTTCCTACTATCTGAGGTGACTAAAATGTAGTTATTTTAAGGGGTAATTTTTCCCTTTTATCTGGAAGTTTTAACCAGAAGTTTTAATTTATATTTTTTTATTGTATATACAAATTTGTCTCTCATCTTTAAAAATGTTATAATAATAAATTTAGATTTATACACACATATATATAAAACATTTCCCTAAAGGTTCAGCTCTACCAATATAGATTTCCTCAATCAATCATTTCCATGTTAATGCTGCTGATGACTTCATCATCTCCCAGCAATGAAATCCCCACATCCTGAATGCCATCCTTAGCATTTAAATGTGATGGCTGCGCATTCCTTTTTATTTTTTCTTACCCATTTCTAAATATAACTCTGTTTGTCGCACTAAAAACGCTGATAAATATCAAATCAAGTCGCCCTTTGCGGACAAAACCCTCGTCCCACATTTTCCACACACAAACACACACACAGTCATATGGAAACATAATTTGTGAAACCTTTACTGCAAAGCGTATTTCCCGTTTCAGCATTTCCCCGGCAAATAGTTTTCCCTTTTTCATATGTGTACGCTTGCCGGCTAACATATGTTTTCATTCCTTATTTTCCTTGGTTTGGGCACGCTTTTTTTATATTTTTTTGTCTGCAATTTATTTTATTGCCGCAATGCAAAATGTGTGCTGTGTGTGCTGTGTGTGTGGGTTTGTGTGTAGCATTTGTATTTAGCCTGTTTATCTTTGCCCGCTGGCTGTGGGCCGCTTTTCCTTTTCGCCCCCCCTTAGCCTCGGACCGAGAACCCACAAAATGCTGACACAAATGATGTGCTGTCGCCTGTGCCTGCCTGGGCGGGCGCAATTAATGCGGCATCTGCTGTTGCTGCTGCTACCGATTTTGCTGCTGTTTTTGGCTCAGATGTTGCTGCAGCAGCACTCGCACCTGAGTCCTCTGCAGAGGCATTGAGGCCAGTCGCATGGCAACAACAGCAAAATACAAATTTTTATTGTCCGCTGTTTCCAAAGCAAACACGGAAAGCAGCTGACTTTAAAGGAGATTTCAAGGATTGGAAAGCTATTTTTAAGCTTAAAAAATTGGTACTTAGATGGGTTCGGATATTAGTTTATAATGAACATGAGTTGAAAATGCGTTTATTAAAATTTCAAATGCTGAGAACTTTGAAAACAGCCAAAATGTTGGTATTTAATAACTTGTTGTGCTCTTAAATTCCCTCAAATTTAAATGTAAACCCAAAGTTAGATATCTAGCTAGTAGCATTATATATCTTTAAGCCTTTTTAGTTGCTTTTATGCTCTTTTGCACTGCAGCTGATGTGAGAATTTTCCTACTTGCACAACTAATTCCGCAGTTGGTGCCGCTGCTGCCAAAAACTTTTGTGGTTGAATGACTTTTGTGGCATGTTCTCTACAACGATGTGTGTGCGCCTTATGTGTGTGCTTTTTAGACTTAAAAAAAAATATTTTAACATTTTTATATTAGAAATATAATACAAGAGCCGAAAAACACTACCCTATGTTTGGTAAGCTACTTTATGCTAATAATATAGCTAAACATAATTGATATTTTCTAACTACAAAAATATTTTTAAGTATCTTAAAGTCCATAGAATTTTTAAAAATAATTTTCTTTCAGTGCACCACGCATTTGTTGGTTTTTGCGCAATATTTATGTTACGGTTACAAGGTTGCTTAAGCCTTAATGTTCGCTCTCGGGGAGTCTTCACATCAGTTCCGTTTTCTTCACTGGGAAAAAAGTACACGCAGCTGGAAAAGTGAGGAAAGCAGGGAAATCATTGAAAGCAAAGTCAAAATCGATGGCGGAAATGTGGCATTTCTGGCCTGAAAGGTTTTCCTTTCCTTCGTTTTGGTTAAAAGCATTCCCCGCCCGATCGTTCCCATCTATATACATATATACATATATGTCCTAAGTCAAACAAATCGTTTGCTAATTGGCTGTCATGTATTTTGGCGGCGACTGCGGTACAATTGAACCAACGATTCAAGGCAAACGGAGCGGGAAATTAAGCGGTGGAAGTGCGTTACTCATACGCAGTGTTGTCAAGAGGAAATAGCTTTGAATATAGTCGTATTTAATTGGTTAGAAATGATATATTTGGTACACCTAAATATATCCTGCCATAATAACTAAGAAGCTTTAACGTGTGCAATAGTCCTGCCAAAGAAAAGTTTTATTTACGAAGTCAAAGCACACGACTATGCAAATAGTGCTTATCAAAAAGGGGGGATTATGGCTTACTTAAAAAAAAATCTCTCCCTATAATAACAAGACAAAAAGTTAAAAAAAAATAATATTTATATAGACACATAGTATATAAAATGTGTGTGATGGAAAGGCACGCAGAAAAAAATTGCAGAGAAATCCCAGCTCTGGACTGAGTACAAAATTAACATGAGAAAAACGCGCTGTGGGAAAAAAAATGTAGCTAGAAATTGCAATTTAATTAATGGAATGCATCGCAGACTGCAAAAATATGCGAGGCAGATACGACGAGAGACGAGAGGAGAGAGAGTGAGAATGCAAATGGCCGCAGAATTGGGGGAAAAGGAAAAGTGAAAATTGCACAGCAGCGCCAGCCGGCTGCCCGATGGGGGAAAATTACTAGAAAACCAAATTAACCAAATTAGCAAGCTGTAAATTCAGCGCCGCTTTCTTCTTCCTGCCAGCAGCTGCACTGCGGAGCAAATTAATAAAGTTTCACATTATTAGCGGAGTTTTCGCTGGGCTCTCCTTCGGCATTTTCCATTTCCCAGTTCACATTTCCCCCCCAGCAACCATTTTCCCTTCGCCATTCACCACCAGTTGTGTCTGACTCGAAGTCGGCCTGGTTCATTTCAGTTTCAGTTCCTCCTCTGGCCAAATTTAATTTTTTCTTGTAGTTTTAAGCAGGCCAAAGTTTACTTTTTCTGGGTGCGAGTGTGTGTGTGTGTTGTGTTCCCTAAGTAAGTTGGCCAAGTTAAGATCCCTTGCTCTTTCAGTTAGTGTATGCGCTTAAATTATATGCGCAACTTTGGCCAACAAGTTTTGGGAGCGAGTTTCGCTTTAATTTATCGCTTGGTTCCTTTGTCGCTGAACGCGACATACATATACTTATATATGGGAATTTATCCACACATTATATTCACGCACAGCTGAGGAGCAAATACTAGTAGCCAGCCTTTGGCTTGATTTAATTATTACTTACTATCACAACACCATGAATATTTATCATATTATATTAAACATATGTATTCAGCTGTCTTACCAACTATATATTCATATGTATGCAAATTCAACGGGTAGGTTTTTCCATTTTCAAAGCTAAGTTCACACAAGCACAAAATATTTTCCATAAACTAACAAGTTTCCATGGAAGCGAAACCCTTTGCCATGGACTTGTTACATTTTATTATCCCAAATGTAATGGATTCTTAGAAAAGTTGCCACAAGTTATTTACATATGACTCTGAGCTTGGAATTCTAGCTGAGGCTTCAATTTATATTTATTTGTTATGCTTGTTTACAAAGTTCACTCAAACGAATTAAAGATACTTGCGGATTTTGCATTTTCATTACTGTGGAAACAATATTATTATATCTAAGAGAAATGAATACTACTTCTTGTTGAGATTACCCGCTCATTAGTGGCTTTAATAAATTGACCACAACTGTGGGCGGGTATTCATGCTTTCCGCTGACAACCCACAAAGAGAAGATTCGCAAAGAAAAATGAACAACACGCGACTGTCCTGCACACAGGCAGGATGCTGGATTCCCAACGCGTCGTATACGCAATTGACCTAATTTCACCCCTCGCCCACGTTGTTTCCTACTCGACGTTCGCGGTAATGGTCGCCGTTTAGCTTTGGCTCCTGGTTTGCCGCCAGGATGTGGCCAGGATGCGTCGGGATGTGCGGCAGGATGTGCAGCTCGCCGCCTCGCAGGATGCACTTCTATTCAATATTGTACTTCCTACACATACGAAATATGTGTGTGTGCTCGTTTGAAAAATTCATGCCAGCTTTTCGAGGGCGTCCCCTCCTCACATAAATCCGCCGCAACCCACCTGGCCGCGTGTTTTTATTTGGCTTTTTATTTTGTTTTTATATTATGCTTTACATAATTAAGTTCTTGTCGATGGCAAAAGTTGCTGACACTCGCTGGCTGGCTGGCTGGCTACGCTCATACATCCGGAGAACAGGCAACTTTTGGCTGCACATGGCTCTAAATTAATTTCATGGCATCAAGTTGCCAACAGCCAGCAAGGACGCCAAACTAAAATAAAAGCAAAAAACCTACACTTGTCGCCGTGTGGCAGGAATGTTTTTAGAACGTGTTAATTAGGTGAATTTCTGAGATGTATTTGCTGCAGCAGCGCAGCCACCGAATTAACAACGTGGCAAGTTGAAGTGGCTGTGGAACCCTCATCCCCCCAGCCCAAATAGGATGAAAAGGGGGAACCTTGAACTAGGACTACCTCAATATTAGTGTATTGCCAAGCAAGGTCGGGAAAGTGCAGAAGCTTTTCCAAAAGGTGGTGACCGAAATGGGGAACAAAGTCGAGCTGAAAGTTAATCCCCAAATTAGAATGGAGGAGGTTTACTCAAATAACCTGGTAATTATTATGTGTATACTCCATGAAATAATTGTAGGTGAATGTAGTTTCGCAATTAAATGGATATGAGAGACTTAAAAAGTAGAGGTTATTCTGTAAAGCTACTTTAAAATTGTTTAAGAATGTAACTTGTAATTTAAGCTTAGCTAAGACCAAACTAATAGCTGACCTAAAGCTGTCAACTTGACACTAATTTAGATTTAATAAAATAAGAACTTCTCATTTAAACAACTTCAACTTGACTTACAGAGCCACTCAATTAAATTTTCTTCAATTCAATGGACTCCATTAGGGTATGAGGAAATCCTCAGTCAACCCTTAACAAATTTTAATTGGAAAAAGCCATTTACTGGCTCCTCACAAAGACACTTATCAATCAATATCCCCTTGGACATATTTGCCTGGACATACACCAATGAACTAAATCGAAAACGATAACTATAAATTTCTACTAAAGCCCACAACCCCAATAATTCCAAGCTAATTGAATAGAAGTAGATGCCCACTTCTAGTACTTTTCGATTTCGAAGAAGACCCAAAGTAAAAGCAAAGCGAATTTATGTTCTAATCAAGTTTAACAACTCGATCCCCATGGCTCTCTGCTGCCCACAAAGTCAAATGGGAATATTGCAAAGGCCCGCAGAACTGGTAACGTTTTATATTGATTTATAAATTTCGCAAATTCCGCTGGCATCAGCAGCAAACAAACTTCTTATGAGCAAACTTTGAGGCGCATAACTATACTATCTAAGGTCCATTTTCCTTATAGCATTTCCCGTACATACCCCGCACAAGGACGCTCTAATTGCATTTAATTAGCTGCCACGATGGCCTCGTTTTTCCCGCTCTACCGTCTTCTTTTGCCCGCTGGTGTGTTGGTGTTGTCTTGAAAAGTTGACCGACATAAATTTCATTAATTAGTTGAAAATTTGCCGGGCACTTTGTGAGCAACAATTTCTGAAGATTTGTTAACGCTGCTTGGTCATTTGCTGGCCGGACCTTTTCGGTCATTAAACAAATGTATTTATGGGAACTTAAAAATAAAAAGAAGGAACACTAAGGTGGGGGTATACTAAGTCCTTAGTTACTTGAAATTTTGGAATACTTATGAAAGTGTCCCTATTTTTAGGTAAACTATTAAAATGTATACAGTATATTTCCTAAAAAATTAAACATTTTCCTTGAAACTTTATAAAAGAACCATGAAACACCAGAGCCTTTGTTAGTAAAAAGAATGGCATACTTCTTCGCGGGGTTGTACTTAAAATTTTAGAATTAATTGTCATTAAAGTCCGAATTTAAAATGGTTTTCCTTGCCACAATTATATAATTTTAAAGTAATTTTAAAGCATGAAAACTCATTGATTTCTTTTGGAAGACTTCCCCTCTGACCGACTTTGATATACCCTCGAACACTCTACAAGCAATTGGTTTAATGAGAACTCTTGAAGGAAAACTTGGCCACTAAAGATCAACCACAATATGAAAAGTCCGCGTGGCCACAAGTTCAACCCAATATTTGTGAACTTTTCATCCGCTTTCCACGGCTCAAGTTGCCAGCGAGCCAGCCGAAAAGGGCAGAACTTGGCCAACTTTAAGCGGCCCGCTTAAATCCCCGACAGGCGCGCTGATAAACAAACAAACTTGTCTAATGTTCCACCCAAGGATATCCTCAATCCCGAGACATAAAGCTCGGGGATTGCGGATTGAAAGGAAACTCGTTTCGCCATTGACAAATTCGATGAGCCATGAGCGAAGGACGAAGGATGAAGGTGGCTCCTGGCCAAAAATGGGGGATAAATCAATTGAAAAATATTAATGAATTATTTATGAGATAAGACGGAGCACAAATAAAACAAGCGTTCACCGTCCGGCGGCGAATAGGAAATAAAACGAGTCGAAGCCAATGGGGAATCCCCCTGCGGCATCAAACCGCAGGGGAGAATAACCACAGAAAATCGGAAGAAAAAAATAAGGGAAAGGGAAACGCAAGAAAAACAAAGAAAAAGTCAGACCAAAACCAAACCCAAAACCCGAAAAGAAATAACTGGAGAAAAATTACGCTGGAGACTAATAAAACAAGATTATTGCGGTATAACCGCAGACCCATCGGAGGAGCGGAGCGGGGCGCCTTTGGGCCAGGCCAGAACTAGACAATGAGCCAGGCCATAAATCAGCAGCCGCAGAACGCAGACAACTGCATTCGGTTGATGCCAGTGGAAATGCCAGTGTACAGAGAAAGAAAACTAGGAAAAAATGGTAAACTTGAGATGAGAAAAATACGCATAAAATATATTCCTTCACATACTCGATGTATTTTTATATCATTTATTTTCTTTTAAGGTTTCAGTGTACGCTCCTGGCCAACTCGCACGCATTTAAGCAGTTTTCCGGCGATGATGATGCACAAGATAATTATGCCAATATGGGAAGAACAAACCAATTGGAAGGCAGTACCAGGCTGCTTCTGCCAGCAACCGGAAAACGTTCGTGTAAATATTAAATATTGACCGGGGTCGAGAAGGAAAATGGAGAACGCTCATAGCCAGGAGGCGCAAACGAGCAACCGGAATAGGAAGCTCAAAGCCGGCTAGAAATGTGTCCGGAATTCAATTTCGTTTGACACGTTCAAGCAAATGCAATGAATATCCGTATTTCCCAGCAGCTGAAGGCAATCAGTTTCCATCACTCAAGCAGATAAACACACTGAGGGAACACACTGTCAAATATTTCTCAGGGTGAGAAATTGTGTGTGAGACTCCAAGAACTCTCAAGTAATATTGATTACGAAATAATTAATGTCACTAGTAACTAGTAACTTCCATTGAAATTAATTTAAGTGATTTAATTTAAGTTTAGACACTTTGTAGTAGACAAAACTACAATTAAATTGCTCAATGTTATCCCAGTTTAAAAGCAGTTTAAATATTTTTTAAACATTTAAAGGAAAAATAGACAAGTTTGTTTGAAAATGAATGTCATCTAAACTAAATATAAACAACTTTGCTGCGATTTTATACTCTCACGTTTGCATTTTCCTCTACTTATAATTCATTTATTTCATTGATTAAACACTTGGCCAAAACCATTAATAACAATTAATTATCAAAGTATTTACAATTAATGCTGACCCTGGTCGTCACTTGGCAACAAAAGTAATTTATACTCCGCCAGATGTGTGTAGAAAATCACTCGTTAAAGGGCACTTCAGTTGCATAAAGTCCTGCCAAGCTTTTTAAAGCCCATCATCGCTGTTCCGGGAATTTTAACGCTTGAAAATTAATTATTAACAAATTGCTCAGCACGAAAGCGAAATAAATGAATTGCTCATGTTGCTGATGTTGCTCTCGATGTTATTGCTGTGGCAGCTGCACCAGATGTGGCGCGTTGCTGTTGCTGCTGTTGCTCCCGTTGTGAGCAATTTGTGTATAATGCATTAAATGCAATTTGAACTATTAAAAGCATACTTTTAGCAAAGCTGGCAGGGGCGGCGGTGGTGGCCGGTGGCTGGACGAGGGCCATTTTAGCTATTTTCCACGCACGTAAACATAATTTGCATTGCTCTGAAATATTATGGCAGCAGCTAAAAGTATGCAATGCAACAATCTCCCACTTTTCGCGCTTTCTCTTTCCCTTTTCGCCCGTGTTCCCGCTTCCGTGCGGCCATAAAACCAGAGGCAAAAAGTTGAAGTAGGCGAGCAAACAGAGGGAAAAGTTGAGAGCAGCGGACCAGTGATGAGCTTTGATTCTACAGGGTGTAAATATAATATTTTTCCCCAGAAAAAAGACACCGAAATTTTTAGGGATTTTAAATCAATCAATACTGTGCCCAAAAGTATGCAATTAATTGTTATAGTTTGATTTTGTCCTCTTTTAAGAGTTCTTAACATATTTTTATACCCTTGCAGGGTATTATAATTTCAGTCAGAAGTTTGCAACGCAGTGAAGGAGACGTTTCCGACCCTATAAAGTATATATATTCTTGATCAGCATCAACAGCCGAGTCGATCTAGCCATGTCCGTCTGTCCGTCTGTCTGTCTGTCCGTCTGTCCGTCTGTCTGTCTGTCCGTCTGTCCGTCTGTCTGTCTGTCTGTTTCTACGCAAACTAGTCCCTCAGTTTTAAAGCTATCTGAATGAAACTTTGCATATAGTCTTCTATATGCTCTCACTGCTATATATGTCGGAACGGGCCGGATCGGACGACTATATCATATAGCTGCCATACAAATGTTTGATAAATTTTTAGAAAAAAAAGTATAACTTGGCTGTTTTTCAATATTTTTGCATCATTTTTGAGATATAGCCATTTTATATTATTCCAGAATTTTGGTAAAAATTTTATGAAAATCGGACGACTATATGATATAGCTGCCATAGGAACGATCGAGAAATTAATAGAAATAAAATTATAGCTTCGTTGTTTTTCAACGCATTTTTATTTACTCTGAGATATACGTTTTTTTTATTATTCTAGAATTTTGGTATAAATTTCATAAAAATCGGACAACTATATCTTATAGCTGCCATAGAAGCGATCGGTAAATGTATAAAATATATAAAGCTGAGAATGTAAAACTGTAACTGTCAAACTGTAAACATAATAAGTATAGGTAAAATGTAATGAAACTCTGTTTTGTGAGTGTTTTCAGCATTTAAATCTATAAAATAAACATCAAAACCAATCTGCAAGGGTATACAAACTTCGGCGTGCCGAAGTTAGCTTCCTTTCTTGTTTACACTATGTTTTATTAATTTTAAAGATTTTTAAGTTTTTGTTTATAAATGATAATATGATATTAAAGGTTAAGTAATTTTAATATGTTATTCGGTTCAAACACAAACAAAAAAGTGAAAGATGATGACTTATATATTGGTAAAATTAATAAATCATGACTAAAACCTAAAAACATTTATTTATGTATTTATTATTTAAACACTCAACTAAAAAATGCATGTATTTTTACAGAATTTTTTCTTCCTTTTTTTCAACTAAAAAATGCATTTGTTTTTCTATAATTCCTTGCTTTTTTTAAATGGTTATTCCACCAACTAATGGCTAGCAAAAGTGACCGGGTCAAAGGCCAAATGTGTGCCAGAGCTGAGCGCAAGAGCGAGAGAGCACTTACCGTTATAGAATGGCCAGAGTGGCGATTGTTGTTGCTGCTGCCGCTCGCTTTGTTGCTGTTGCTGTATTATGCTAACAACTAACGCCATTATTATAATAACTGCTCGCGTTGTTGGCGCTGTCGCTGCCTTTGTTGCTGCTACTGGGAATCCCCTCCTGCTGCTGCTACTGCTGCTGCTGCTGCTACAGCTTGTTGCTGCTGCTGATGCTGTTGTGGCAGCAGCGGGGCCTGGACTACGCGATTCGATGACGTCGACGTCGTCGTCGGCGCCGCTGCGACGCAAAAATCCGCATAAATTTATATTGCAAATTTGTTCCCGCTCCTGTTGCCGATGTTGCTGTTGCTCCTCCTGCTCCTGCTGCTGCTCCTGCTGCTTGTGTTGCTTAACAATAACTATTGCCGCAGGCATCCAGCGAGATTTAATAGTTTTTGCCTGTCGTTGAGTTTTATTTGCCAGTTTTCAGCTGATTTTTCTTGTTGCTGCATTTAAGTGCTGATGTTGCTGCCGTCGCCCTAGATGTTGCTGCTGCTAATATTGTTGGTGCTGCTGCTGTTGCCTCTGCAGCGACTTTGGCAGCATAATGCGCCATTTGCCGTAGCTGCTATTATTTTGTGTTTTATGTTTACTTAAACTTTTACTTTTTGCTGTTGGCTGACCGTCAATGAAATATTTGTGCTAAGCACAAAGGCAACATTAAGACTGTTGCTGTTGCTGTTGCTATTGCCGTGGCTGCTGTGCTCCTGTTTTCAGCTTTATCTCAGCCCTCCGTCGGTTTACCTTTTTGCTAGCTTCACTGGACAGGAAAAATAAGCAATGAAGCAATCACTTTCAGGTGCAAACCCCGCAGCAACATGTTTTTTTACTATCCAAGAGAGAGAGAGAGAGGTAGAGGAGTAAGTTTGCTGAAATGGCAGAGATTTAAAGGATTCTAGGTCTGGCTTAAAGTTGGAAACACTCGTCTCAAGTCCCAGTATCCTTTGCATTTTAATGGATACATTTGTTTCCAGTTGCTGGTTGCAGCAATGAAGGTATCTATCATAGGTGTGGATTGGACAGGCCCTGCAGCATCAACATGTTTGAGTTAAAAGACAGGTAAGAAGAGAATGCTAAGCTCATTGGAGTATTTCAAACTGAAGACTACCTTAAAATTTCACTACAAATGTTTTAAAACTTTAATGCAAATAGTATTTTTATGGCTTTTATCTCATAGAAATTTTTTAATAAATTAAATAAATTGTAATTTATTTAGGCCCAAAATCCCCTCAATCATTAATAGGTATTTTGCTTTTTTTAGAGCTCCTGCCTGTTGCTCGACGGCGTCAACACTTTTGCTTTTCCCGACTGTGAGTGGCAAAGTTTCAACCTTTCAGTTTTGCCATTTTAGCTGCCACTTTCCCTGCACTTCGCTCCACTTCACACACAGTGGGCGGGAGGACGACCGAAAGGACCACAGCCACGCCCTTCGACAGTCCATTCCGCTCTGGGTGTGTGTCTGTCTGTGTCTTTTGCCTGTTTCCTTTTGCACATCAGTTTACGTGGCCATCTCTCTCTCCCTCTCTCTCTCTCTCTGGCCTTCTCCCTTGGCCATTTGCTGTTAGTCTAATTTAATTGCATTCGTGGCCCGTTTTGTTACGTATACGCCGCGTGGGCCGGCGGCGAAGGGAATGCCATTGAGGTTGCAGTTTGTTTCACAGCAACGCCCTGACCTGCTGTCCTTGCCTGCTATGCATTGTTTTGTTTATCCTTTAATCCTTATCAGTTGCCATTCGCCTGGGCAAAAGCCGCAGTGCATAAAATTGGCACACAAAATAAACAAAGCAAAGAGCGAACTCTTGGCTTATTTTCCAACTGACCCTGTTTGCTCCGCTATACTCTTACTTTTATTTGGCTGCAAGGTAAATGATTTATTATCGAGTGGCGGCTCCTGCGGTTTCCCAAGTCCATGCCCGTGCCTCCGTCCTTTAAACAAACCGTCGTAATTAATGATAGAGAAAATGAAATTCAACACACACAGAAAACTTGGCCGCAGATTTATTGCCTTGCACTTGAACCGAACAATAAATAAATAGTTGTGGGAACTGAGGAGCGGGCAGGAAGTGACCCTGGGCTTCTGCTGATTAGCCGCCAAATGTGTGTGTTGGTTAGTGTAATTGTTATGGCGAGTGTTTGAACGGGAATCGCTAGGATTAATGAGAAACTAAACGGAGTGGAATTGGGTGGAAATATTCTAGATAGTGGCCGAAAGGTAAAGAAAAATGGTGCTTAAAAATATATAAAATAAGGTAGCAATTATTTTGGTTGTTAAGTAATTAAATAAAAATTCCAAAAATGTATATTTAAGATTACTAAAAATATCAAAAGAAAAATGTGCTTCATTAAAATTAATCTCCACTTTTATAGGAGTTTTAAGTACAACGAATAAAATAAAATCGAGGACAATTAAAAAAACTTCAATGAAAAAATTGTCCTTAACAACCTCGTAATAATATTTCAAACCCCCCGCAAAGTTTTTCTTTTGATAAAAAAGATTTTAAAAAATAATTATTTAAAAAGGAAATGTAAAAACCTCTGCGATAAATCGAATACCAAAGGGAAGCACAACCTTTTGAATGACAAACGGAAACTCCAACCGAACAAAAAATAGCGCCCCGTGAACCCGAGCCCGAATCTTTTGCTTTTTTGGAAAACGAAATAAACCACCGCACGTAAAATCAACTTTAATCAAGCGTTCCACCTGCTCTCCTGCCTGCGCATTCCCCACAGGAAACCCCGGCGAACCAATCAATAAAATGCCCTTTAATAATGTCGAAAAGAAGACCCGTCCTGGCAGTCATAAAAAAGCGTTCCAAAAGCGATATGAAATATGCTTCATAAAGATTAAAACCTGTTTCCTCCTCTCAATATCTCGCTCCTCTTGGTCTGCGGCAGCAGATGCAGCCGGAATTTCCCGTGGCACATATGGAGCCGCAGCATCAGCGGCCACAGGAGCGGGAGCAGGAGTAGGCGAATAGAAGCAGCGCGAGTCCTGGCAACATTTTATTATCCTAGCATGCCAGCACAGACCACAAAGTGCGGGCCAACAGCTTGGGAAGCCTTTTGCAGACCACCTATGAGTATTGCTTCTGATGGCGTCTAAGTCTGGTAAGGACGCTGAGCGAAAAGGTCGGGATATTGCTTCTACAATACCTTTCATACTAACTCAAAAAAATAATAAAACAAAAAGCCTGAAACTATGGCTATCTAGGTATTTTCCCTCAGTGCAGGTCTAAGGCTAAGCGGCTTGGCCGAAGATTCAAAGGGATGTAAGGACATGAGGAGCATATGAGGTGCTGGGGGGCAAGGGACAAGGAGACAGGGAGCAAAAAGCAAGGGACCTAGCCCAAGGATGTCTGACAATAAGCCTTATTCTACAAGATTTCATCTGGTGCCTGGTGCGTATGTTTGCGTGTGGGCTTTTCACAGGCGCGTGTTTATGAATTATTAGCATAAACAATCACACAGACATGCTGGAACACACACATACACACACACACACATGTGGCACTAAGTCCTGTATGAATTCTGATTAAATGTAATGCGCTCAAAGCGCATTCAAAGTTGGCCCTGAATTATTGATGCTCCCTTTGGCCAGCCACGGTCATTAGCCAACTAGCCAAAAAGTAGCCACTGGAACTGGAAGCGAAGCAGAAACCGAGCTGAAACTGCCACCAAAACCACCGACAATGGTGTTCATTATTCAGGATATGTCCTTGGGCGGGCGTTAAGCTTTCAATGTGATTAGGTGAGCGGGAAAACTGTACGGTGTAAGCTGTGTGGGTGTGTTTGTTCACACTCCATTAGAGTTGAAAATTTTACCCAAATTCTGGCAGAAAAATTCTTATCCTTCGGCTTAAATTCGTGCGGTTACCATCGACAACTTAAGGAACTTTTTTGGTGCCCCGAGGGGCCTCGAGAAAAAAAGCATTTCCCTTTTTACATTATTTATTCGACCCTTGACAGCCTTTTCATATATATTTTATACATTTTTATGCCTTTCCTCACATTGAAGAATTTTAATTTTCGGCGCTCCAAGAAGAAGGTAAGGCAAGGAAGCTCAAGCCCAAACAAGAACCCAAACCAGAATTTCCACAGGATACCCTCGGACCCTTGGCCGGGACAACGCCCGGTGTCCTTGGTCCGTTTGATTGATTGGCGCCAGCCAGGACAAAAGTCCTTGAGCAGCCAAAAGGCAGGTGAATAGTCAGGTGTCAATTGTAAGCCCCAGAAAACACGAAACGGCAAAAACAAAGCCAACGACAACAAGAACTTTTCTTGGCTTTTGCCAAGATGTATGGAAAATGTAAATGAGATTTCCTGCGACTTTTGTTTTTAATTGGCTTATGAGCCCGAGAGCCCTAAAACGGCATTATTGCCGGAAAATGCCCTCTTTCCTCCACTTTGGTTTGAGTAATTGCAAAGGTGTGTGTGCTAAAATACTCGACTGCGGCGAGGCTAATTAAAATAAAATTTCTGAGAAAGCCTCACATAGAATGGGTTTGAGGAAATGTTTATTTTTAAGGATCCAAGAGGCTTCTAATACGTTTTTCTGTTTTAAAGGGGGAAATAAAATTTGTAGCTTGGCAAATTTAATAAGGATTTATGCAGCCCACACACAACATTGCCTGCAACTACAGTTGGTCTAGTACTTTACAAGCCGGCTAATCCATTGGCAACCAAAGCGATAACAACGCTCCCACTCCCGGAGCACACACAACTTCCACCAAAACCAAACAAACCAGAACACAGCAAACCCAAGCACTTGCCAGCACTTGTTCTGGGCCAAAAGGGCTGGAATTAAAGCCATCAACGCGGCAGCGTCCGTCGCATGTATGGGCCACATTTTGGCCTACTCCAAAAACACCCGTGTGCACAGCGAAAAACAATTGATATTGTAATGGAACTACTAATTGATAAGCCAAGTTTTAGACATTATTAAACTTTTATTTTAGTTTTATCATACTAAGACATTTAAACTAAGTTAAATAATTTCATTTCATTTACTTTACTGCAGCAAAAAAGTGTTTTTTTATTTAACTTGTATGAATTACATTTACATAGCACGTCCTTGGAATCTAGGGACATTTGAAATTGATTACATATAATTAATTAATCTAAATATAATTGTGGCTGTTGTAGATTAAACATTGATATGATTACAGATTGGTTTAAAAGCTAATGGCATGTTTTTTCAGGCCATCAGATTTGTGTAATTAATTTAATTGGATTTAATGCATTTTAATCATCTAAATAGCCTTGATTAAGCATGACTAATGATTCATTAGATTGTGTGGCATTAAGTTAAGTCCACAAATTGGCATATTTAATTTATAAAATGGTGTAAGAATACTGAAATATTAAAGGAAGTTTACTACTTAAACTCAGCTAAAGTTGAAACCATTTAAGTTTAAAGATTTATTGTATTCCGCCACACTTTAAAGTTTTTAAAAAAATGCCTCTCCATCTCAAATTGATATTTAATATTATTTTTTGCTGTGCCTCTCTCCACATAAAAGCAAAGCAAATTGCTTGACGATTTTCGCGTCATTTTACCGTCCTCTCTTAGAGCATAAAACCAGGACCTGCCCACGGACCACCCCTCCCCGAGTTCGCCTATTTGCACGCTTGGCTAAACATAAATCACACGAAAGGAGGAACGAATGTTCGATGTTTGCTTGTCTGCCGGGTATTGGCCACATTTTTCGGTTGCATACTTTGGGCAATTGCAATTGACAGTTTATTTATTCATTTTGACAGTTTTATGGATACGCACGAACGAATCACCGATTAGGGGGCTTAATTTCATGGTTAATCCGTTACAAATGTCAACTGTCGATTGATTGGAATATACTGATACTTTCTCACTCTGCTAAACACGAAGTTTGTAAAGTTTACAAAATAAAATAAACGATTTCCATTGCCTACTTTTTGGGGTGTTCAATAGCCAAACGATCGAGTTGTAATTGGGTAACCTAATACTCTCTGTACAGTAAAGATTAGCTCCTCTTTTTCTCTCTCTCTCCCATTAAACATGGCTAATTGCAGTTGCATGTATGTCGATTAAATATGCAAAATCCAGGCGTAAATTTGTCAATTGCGGCTGACATTTGACACAGTGTGTGCTATTGCCGTTTTGCGAATGTTGTTTGTTAGTTCGTTATTGTTATTGTTGTTGTTGTTTGGCCCCTTGTTATTGTTATGGTTTGTTCCCTGTCTGCTGTCTGCTGATTGACAATGACAGGCAATGTGGCCCACCGCTGATTGGTACGCGGAGCGGGAAATGTTAGCACAAACACACACACGCGCACACACACTGGGTGACACAATTGATGACAATCGACACTGTTCATGAATATTTAAATTTCTATTGTTGTCTTCCGTTATCGCTGGTCGCTCGGTCGGTTTGGGGGCCATTGAAAAGGCCGTTTTCTGCGAATTTCCTCGCCTTGCTCGTTAACGCGCGCACCGCTCAAAACTGACGCCTTTGCCTTGTCGGGGAAAAACTCTCGTAAGACTCGCGTAAAAACTCGAAAAGCCGCCTGACCCACTCGATTTACCGTTGAGGTCTCGAAGGACTCGCGAGGACACGTGTGTGTGGCACTTCCGCAGCCCCTGGATGCCGTCACAATACTGAGATCGACGGCACAAATTCTGAATCTGGCCAGAAACGCGAAGGCAAAGGCGAAGGCTCCCACTTCGGAAAACCTCGATGATGGTCCAAACACGCACACACACACACACTCAAAACGAGCACTCACACAAACGAAGTCACACGCACGTGGGGAAAGCTTTTTGAAAGGAGACCAATTCGCCGCACTCCGAATGTGTGTTAAAGCTTCGTACTTGGCTTCGTACGAAGGGGAAAAACGAATCCTAAAATATCCCTGCAGATAAATGTCAAAGGGTTATCGGTATTAATTGTAAAATTTAATGAAGTTTTTTTTTTTAAATTATATTTGTTTTATATATTTATTTCTAATATTAAGAATTAACTATTAAATATTTGAAAATATCTGAAAAGGATACACAGATCCATTTTTACTTTAAAATGTATTATTACTAATTTTAATTAATTACTTATAAATAAATAATTTTACACTTAATATTTTGAAGAATACAATTGCTGATCAAATTATATTTGTTGTCATTTCGTCATTATTGCTTTTTTAATGTGTATTTCTTTTCAGTATTGAAATGTAAATGATATATCTTATTAAATCATTAATAAAATTAGTTTTTTTTTCTAAGTAAGTTAGTATTTATTGGCCACCTGTTGATTTTTATCCCCCATTTGTTGTCAATGTGATTTTGAATTGAACTGCTTGCTTCTAACTTTAACCTTATTTCCTTTCTTCACCAGCTAGAGAGCTAAAGTTTCCCTTTATTTCTTCAACAAATATACATTTCCCCCACTTTCCTGGCACTGCTTTCGGGTCTGCGTATGAACATCCCTTTATCCTGTTAAAAAAAATCTCCTTCAACTGCTTGTGAAGAGGGCTAAATTTGCCTGTGTTAATAGTGAAATATCCCTTAAGGATATTTTATCATTATTGGGTACTTTCTGCAACTGCTTAGTCAGAGTGTACAAAACTACCCTATATTCCCTGCCAAAAGTTTGCCTCTAGGATATTTCAACTTATTTTGAGGGAAATTTCCCCTAACCATTGAAATTTCGGAGTAAAAATAAATGTTTGGTGAACTGGTTTATAATATTTAAATTAAAATGTTACATAAATAACATAAAAAATGTAATAAATTAATTTAAATTTATTAATTTGACAATTTGTAAATTAGTAAAATATTATTTAATTCAAATGTTTATTTTTAACTTAATAATCACTCGCATTCAACTGCTGTTCGCTCTCTGTCATTTCAATTTCTAAATAATTAAGGACCGCAAATTGTCCATGAACTTGTTATGAATTCGCTGCCTTTCGGTTATCAAAATATGCATAGTTTATGCTCTAAATCATGTATAACTGATTGCGTTTAGTGCTTAATCAATTTAAGCCACCAATTTACTCGACGCCTCTCTACCGATTTTCCCTTCCCATTTCATACCCTCCCTTCATGTATATATTTTTCCCAGCGCACATTTGAACGTTCGTCAGAGTGAAAGTCGCTGTCTATCTTGCTGCCTTCGCCCCGCCCTGCACTTTCACTCAAGGTGAACTCAATTGAATTCTCAACATTTGCACATCAATTATTTCACAAGCAGCCAGCGTCGATGGAGCTCTTTTTTTTATGGCGCCAATGCGGAAAAAAATAAAACCAATGGTAGCCGGAAAAGGGAAGATAAATCCAAGCTGGAAAAGCCAGTCAGCCAAATACTGCAGCGACTGCAACCACTTCCACATGCTCATCCACTTCCTAGTGATCCTTAGCCCACCCCACCTGCGGCTATCCTTTTTCAGATATTTTTTTTTCCCCCACCCGCATAACAGATTCAATGTCAAAATTTTGACAAACTCAACACGAGAAACGAAAAGAAAAACAAAACAATATGAAAACAAAACAGAAACAACTAGAAAGAATTTTGCCTGAGATTTTCGCTGACGAATTTGTGGCAGGTTCATAAATCCAACAAGCAACAACTAACTAACTAACTAGAAGAAGCAGCCGAACACAAGGCATTAAAAAGTCAGCAAAAACAAGGAAAAATTGGGAAAACAGGAGGACTTCGAATAGGGAATACCCTGGCAAGTCCAAACCAAGGCAGGTTTCAGGAAAAACATATTTTTAGTAGAGAAAATATCTATTAGAATCTTAGATGTGAAGGTAATATTCTACCAATTAAGATTTAATATTTTAAATACAATTTTTTTTATATTTAAATTTAAAATTTTAAGCTATAAAGACCACTTGGGTTACCCCATTCCCTTATTTACCCCTGCAATCTATAAGTATAAATAAATTCAATGCAAACTTCAGCTTAAACATACTTTATTTTTCTTGCACGAACCCCGTATACCCTACTTACCCCTGCAATCTATAAGTATAAATAAATTTCAAAGAAAAAAGTGAAATTTTTGGCGCCAAACGAGAGAGAGATACAAAAGCGGTGGCCAGAGTTCGGGGAAAAGTGGGAAAAAATGCCAAACAAATCGAGAACTCGACACAAAAGTCGCCTTCAAAATTTATTCAGTCAGCGTCGGAGTTCATTTGAGTGTCATAAATCAGTTGGCCCCAGCAGAGCCAGAGAGCCAGAAGCAGGACCAGAACCACCCACCCGGAACCGCCGCCCGCGCCGAAAAAGGAAGTTGGAAAAAGAGTATGGATTGGGGGTGGCAAGGCAGGAGGATGCGGAGGCAGGTTTCAGGGCATATAAATGACAACTTTGACTATTGGCTGCCATTGCACGTACAACAAACTGCAGCTTGGGCACGATTCAGCATCGTTGCCATGGCCCTCGCATATTTTTGTGCAGCAGCAGAAAAGCAGAAACGGAGAAAAGCAGGCGAAAAGCATAGGAATAGTGTCGGCAAAGGAAAATATTTTCGAAATCATTGCGACTGCAGCAGAGGCAAGTGGAAAGTGGAGCCAAATGTCATGAGAAATCTAGCAATGGGGAAGACCGCACAAAAACAGTCCTTAAGCGGGGCCTGGGGAGGAGTATGTATGCATGTGTGTGTGTGTGTGTGTGCGGGTGGAAAATGACGCGAGTTCACCAGACGAAGGGCAACCATTTCCCTCATCGACTTGATAAAACATTTCTTCGTTATAAATCAATTTGAATTGCGCGAGCAGCTTAAGCGACAAACGATTTGGAGCCAGTCAGAAACCCAAAAAAAAAACCCACAAACCAGAACCAGAACAAACCCACAACAAAAAGAAAAGAAAACAGATTTGAAGAAAAGACTAAAAAGGATATTCGACAAAGCAGAAAATGCTGTTTATTTAGGCAATTTGTTGAAGACACACTACAGGATGTGAAAATCCCAAGAAGAGCTTTTACAAATCAGGCTCCTAGAATTCTCCATTTAAATGAGGAGCCATCAGAGATTAATATTTATGGAGATAATGCTTAAATTTCTGTATAATTAAATGTACAAAAGCCATTGATATTAAGTGAAATTAGCTATATAAAAAGCTCTATTTTTTCCGTTATTTATTTCCATCCATTACTTTTTTTTTAATAATTAAAACTTTACAAAATTAATCAATCACATAATTATGTTTGCTCTTTATGATTAATTCAGGCGCCGCGGTAGTCAATAAATCGCTGTACTGTTAAGTAATTTTAAATGCCATGTGCTAATGTGTATATATGCAATGTCAATGTCCATAAATTCACACGTAATAATTTAAAACGCAGCTCTTGAGAGCCACAGCACATAGTAATTAAACTACAATCTGTTAATTGAATTAAAAATTATATTTAAAGATTTAAAGGCCCAGCAAAATTAACGTAGCTTGCAATTAAATAAAGCATAATTCGATAAAAAATTAAATTATAGTAATATAAAATGAATACTTTTACATTTTTAAATATTTATATGTTTATACATGTTTCTGCCTTAAGTTTACTTGATGTCGCCGCAATGAAAATGTAAATTTAAACCAAAATCCACTGAAATCCCTGACCAGCCCCAGGCACTTGCTTATGTTAAACAATCCGCCAGAAACTTGACATGAAATTTGTATGAGAATAAGGATATTCTGGCGCTTCCGTAACCCACTCAACCCCTTCCCAGGCACCCCAATGTGTGTCCCATCTCTCTCAGCTGACGCTGCTGCTGCAAATGAAGCGCTAAATCTGCAAGTGTCAAGCACAGGAGTTGCAGCACCAGCAGCAGCACCAGCAGCAGCAACATCAGCGACACAACAGCAGCAACATTTCCCTTTTTATCTCTTTGTAACCATTTCATTTGGGTTGCTTTATTTGTTGTACTTGCTGCCGTAGTGTGTGCTTAATTTTTTTTGTTTTATTTTGTTTTATTTTCTTGGGGCAGCAGCAGCATTGTGCCGCATTTTGCTGTGGACGGGCCTAGCCCATTTGCATAGTCGGTGAGGAGGAGGGGCGAAGAAATGCGGAGATGTTTCCATTTAACCCACTGAGCTCGTTTTGCCCCGCCGCCGAAAGCAACGAAACCACAAAAACCGGAAGTGAAACAATGTGTAAGCGAGCACACACACACTTTTGAATGCTGAAAGGTAAGAATGAACAACACCAAAAAAAAGAACTCACACACACACATACTTTTACACCTGCCGGCAACAGGGCAACCTGAAATTGTTTGGGCTAATGTTGTGCCCATCCCTGTTCCAGTGCCCGTTCCCGTTCCCGTTTGCGTCCTTGTTCCTTTTTCCGCAGTTGGTTGAACAAACGAAATATTTGTTTGCGGAAATCATCAGCATCATCATCACTTCCGCCATGAGTTCCGTTCGCCCCAAGGAGCTGTTCACGTGCTAGTGCCATTTTTTTTATAGAATTTTTACTTTGACTTTGCCTGGGCAAGCTCCGCCCCCCCGGCTCAGCACCTGGCGTATCCTGTTTGCCGGTCGAGAGTTGTTTACAGGTTTAAGTTTGAGTAAGTTGGCCGCTGTCAGCAGGTGTCGGTGCAATCGAGAGCAAGATGAGCAGCTACAACGAGCCCTTCCTCCTTGGAACTTCCGGTTTCAGTTCCCTCTTTCCGTGAAGGGTTTGCTATGCTGTGGTCTACTCATGGGGTCAGGGGGCTCGGAAGCTAATCCTGAAGGTGCCTTTGCTACTAAGACTATGACACTCACTTAAAACACAGAGAGATTAGTCACATGAATTTAGGAATAAGCTTTTTAAATCAAATTTTATTTTTAAAAATGATTTCATACATTTATCTGACTCATAAAACCTTTATTATGTATGAAATTTTATTTATTTATTATTTGATTATTTAATTTAAATCCCCCTTTTTTTCTTCAGTGCACCTTGCAAACTTTGTGCTTACCTTTAACGCTTGCTTTGTCCTGGCTTCGGAGTGAAACTGCCGAGAAGTTGTTGGACAGCCGCAAAGTTGAAAATTTGCAACGGGTCTACGTGGCGTATGTGGAATATGAAGCATACCCAAGGTTTCCCCCCCCTCAACCGCACCAGGCCTAAGCCGCAACCATTAGGCGTTAACTTGACAAATTTAAATCGAGAACAACTGAAGTTGAATTGTGGCCTGGCACCACGGGGCGTATACGTAATATGATGTGTTGTTTTTATGTTGACACTTGTCACCGCCTAACAAGCAGCTGTAACTCTTACAGGAATGGGGATTCACTAAAAGAGAGAAAGGGAGGAAGCAATAGTTTAAGGGACAAATGGGCCAAAAGGATTCCAGCTAACGAGTGGCAAACGCAAATTGCCAATTATGAGAGAATAGTAGTCACTTATTTTGCTTATTTATGGCACGATACGAATATTTGATATATTTACGACAATAACATGCTCACACAAACCCACGCACCCGCAACCTGGGACAAAGGGGAGCCAGAAAGAGGGCAGGAGCGGTGCTAACCCCCTCGAATTGTTGTACGTGCCAGGGCTGAATTTAATGCGGCCAGGCATGTCAACAATTTATGCTAGATCGAACTTGGGAGCCAAAGCCAGAATTACACAGAGATAAATTTGGGAATAATATTAAACATTTTGGGCTTTCTTCATGTATATTTTGAATATGAAAATTTGCTGCAATTTTATTTCTTCTCTTGTATTTAAGCTATGATCAGACACATTAAACATTTTTATCCAAATCCCTTTAAGAATTTTTTTCCCACTGCACAACCAAAGTCAGAGTCTCAGCGAGCGGGATGCCAGCATATGCATCACAAATAATTCGCATTGCTGGCCAAAAAAGTTGCCCTCTCAAGCAATTGGCATAGACGCAGCTTAATATGGACTCCATATACATTTCCTGACATCTGGGAGACGGTGGTATTTTCGCATTGGGATGGTGAAGGAAGGCACACGACAGTTTATAAGCATTTAAGCGGCTTAACTCGCCGTCTCTGACTTATCGCATTGTCATCAATTTGGTTAAGTAGATTTGCCCCTTTGCCCCGCCGACGCTGGGTCGCATTCGTTGATTGAAAATTTTGCACACTCCATTGGGCTTCGGGAAGGACACGTAATTATTCCATTGATTGAAAATTCGTTGCTAGCTGGAAAGGCGAACGGAAAGCGGAAAAACTGCTAGGCAGCAGCCAGGCAGCCAGCAAAGGAAGCCACTCCCCCGGCATAATCAATCACGTTTTATCGGGATAATTGTTTGGCACATTTCGCTGCATAAATTGAGTTGCCTTTCCTAGATGGCGAGAGTCAATATCTTATTATTATTTGCGCTCAATTTCATTTGATTCGCGTGCAAAGAGGACTTTATTTGAAGCCGGCAGCCAGCAGGAGCCAGGATATATGTATGTACATACATATCCAACAAAGCAAATACGGGGACACAAGCAATTAGCTTTATGCCGCACAGACAAAAGGCGATGGCCACGGAAAAGGACCCTCGGGACATGGGAAACGGAAACGGCCCGGGATTATTGCATATCGAATGCGGATGGATATGCAGTTAAATGCATATATCAACTCTACAAATATTTGCAATTAGCCCGCAGATCCACAGGGCGTACATTTTTGGCCAGCATTCGATCTCAATTATTGATGAGCCTTTTCATTTTGGCGCACGCCAAGTGTTGACACACCAGAGAGACTTTGTAATGCCGCAAACATAAATCAAATTTCGCGTTATGACGGCTCCCCTCACCCGCTTTTAACCCTTGTTGGCTGACACCACCCTTATCTGTCCCACAAACCCATTGGGTATTTCCCATGAGCAAATAAGCAAAGAAAATATTAACAAAATACGATTTTAGTGGTGGGACTTAACCAGCTAAATATGGATTAAATTTTTTAAAAGAGTTTAAAATAATTTACTTATAAAAATATTCCCTAAATTATTGGTTGAAATTAAAACCAATTTCTTCTCAAAGATATTTAATTTAAATGTTTTTGTAGCTTGTGTTAATTAACTTGATTTCTCTAATTTGTTCATCCGTTTTTAGATGATCTCAATATTTTTTTAGTAAAGAAAAAGACTACTAAAAGACCAAAGTGAATTATCTGTGTCTCTAGACAACCAGGACTTGCAATTCTGTCTGACATACGGGTTAAAGATAGCTCCCAAAAATGCCTTAAATTTTTGAATAGAAACTGCATTGGGTCTGGGGTCATAAACTCCCAGTGAAAGTCACAATAAAAGTGGAAACAAACAAATAAACTGATGCTGCATTGTGGGGCACAGAAGGTCAATGAATTATTGATTGTCGAAGGGGGTGGCAAGGGAGGCAAGCCAAGGACAGAGCCCAAGGCGGCTCACACCAAAACCAAAACTCCAGAAAAAGAACAAGTCCCCTTCACGGGTTTATTTTCGGGGACTTCCAGCCGAGTGGAGACAAATCAACTCGAACTTGGTTCAGCAGAGGTTCAGTTGTCAAAAGAGTTGCCCCAAAGTGACTTTAGGTAAATAAATCTGAAATAATTTAAGGCCTGGGGCCAAATAAATTCAACTCCTTTGTTTGCCTGTCATTTCGGTCGGCCGGCGCTAGTCTTCTGGGAATGCTGCTCACTTTATAGGTTTTAAATTTATTGCCAAGGCAGTCGAGTGTTTTTCCTCGCCAGCAATTTTCCTCTGGCACGATTCAATCATAGTGAGAAGAATAATAACTCATAATAATATGGAAATTGATTTGTTATTGCTACTATTTATATATATTTTTTGTTCACCTAAAGTCGCTTAGCAAATTGAATGCACATTGCACATTTTTGCAATTGATAAGACGAGCTGCCAAATTGATAAACAACATTTTGAAGCAATCAGCAGGAGGTCGAAGGATGCGAACATTCAGGATAACACATTCACACATTCAAATCAAATTGATTTATCAACTTGACATAGATAAATCGTATTAAAATTGAGTCGAAAAAGCATTCGTTTTGACTAATATTGCAAGTAGGGACTTCGAGATGGTCTTTAACTTGCATTTTGTGTATTTTTTAGTCTTGAAATTATATTAAAAGGTATTTAATAAGCTAGATTTATACAATAAACTGGAAGAAAATAATATTAATTAAGGTCAAATGTCCATTTTATAACAAATATAACAAATAAATATATATATACTTCATAAATTCCAATAAATCAAATACTCCCAGAATAAATTCACTGCTGGGTAATTTTTTATTAAGTCAGATACAATACATAAATTGTTATAAATATGTTTTGCGGGCTTGTCAACATGTGTAAGTGTGACTAGCAGTTAAATTTATATTGAAAAGCTGAGTAGTACATCAATTAAAACCTATTAAATTTATTAAGACATTCCAGAAAAAACATGAATTTTTAATAGTTTTATCTATTTAATTATTAATCACAAACACAAATGGTATAAAAAAGAGAGTACTGTTTTCTGAAATTATTTTATATGCAACTATTTTAACAAATGCAACAATTTTTCATTTAAATGTTGTTTTACGCTGAGAAGCTTTTGCTGATTTAAACTTTGCCAACAATGTTCATATAAGCGTTAAGTTGCAACTTATTCATAATATTAAAAGCATATAATGCTAAACTATTTTTATCCATTAGATTTTGTAGTAGAAAAACATTAAAGTTGGGGCAAAAAATTCATTTTAATTTAATTTATTCAAACTTTTGCAAGCTCTCTATGGAAAAGCAGAAATTTGGCAGCAAACAAAGAGTTAATATGTTTAAAAAAGGGTAAAGCGTGTTTAGGTTTATAAATAAAATAGTATTTCAAAAATACAAACAATTACTTAAACTTAAATATTGTTTAATTTTGCCGTAAAATCTAGTTCTATTTCCAAAAATATTTTATTACAAATGTCTGTCTTTTACTGATCTCCAATTCCAAACTCTTAACTCTTTCAAGTCCCAACTCAATCGATGAATGTTGCCACTCTATATTTAATTAATTAGGATCAATAATGTCTCTGTTGTCTAATTGTCTTATGCCCGTCTTCATTATCCTCGCAATTATGGCAATTATAATGACAATTATTATCATTAAACCGATTACCACCGAAAATCAGGCTGTCAATTGTCTGTTAACTTGGATAAATGCCAATTCCCCGAGGTAAAGGTCCTTTGAATCTGTCTTTGGCACAAAGCATGTTTATAGCTCTTGCTTGAAATCCAATTCGATGCATTGTTTGGCTCCCAAAAACTCCGGATGGGGGACAAAGGAGGAACCAATTAAACATTGACTTTTGGGGGCACTTTTCGAATGACACAGGGGGTGAAGTGAAAGTAACCAGGTGGGGGGCGGGGAGTGGATAAAGGAGCAAGGGGGAAAGAGGAAGGTAATTGAATAGTTGTCGCAACAATAGTGCCAACTTGGACGGAACCAAGTGGATTCCATAAATCGCATACAAATAGCCACATGGGAGAGTTTGAATCCTGCGAACAAAGCAGCCAAGGCAATACAAATGGGCAAACAAAAACAGGAAGCGGGCTAATTACATTCCTTGTCCGGGTGTGTTTGTATGTGTCAGTGTACGTTGTGTTTTTGCGTTGTTGGGAGGAAGAAAACAATTTGTTGGGTGAATTATCTGCTAAATTAAGCAATTTCAATTCGAGAAACGTTACGAAACGAAACAAAACTGGGGCAAACGAATCCGAAGATCCCCTCGAAACCTGAAACCATCAAATCCTCGACAATTCGCCTCCTATTTTTTGCCAGGACTCGCACACATACACACACAGACAGACAGGCACTAATGCCATCGGGAGAGCGCTTATGTATGCGTGAGGTGAGGAAAACGCTGCACAAATCGGTTGCTAAGTAGCTCATAATGGCCACGCTTGCCCCGGAATGTTCCCACTGGGATCCTTAAATTCCTCTTCACTCCACACCTTCAAAGTATATGTCCGACTTTGTTTGAAGTTTGCCAAGGCAATTGGATGGCTGTATATGTGGAATAAGCTATGGAACACATTGAATATATTTGTCAATTCCATGCAAAAACTTTTTGAAGTTAATACCTGGCAAAGTTTTATGTAATAAAAAGGAAACGAAACATAAACGATAAATATTATTGGTTGCCACAAATATTTTAAGTAATTTTATATTATTTAAAAGACGTTTGTGGGTGTCTTTCTCCTTGTGTTTTGAATAAGTAAATTTTCTAGTCACATCAATTAACTTATTATAAATCTAAGACTTACTTTCTGTACTATAAAATACATAGTTAATTTAAGGCATTATTTTACTTTAATATTTAACATTTAAGAACATTCATAATTCGTTCTTAAAAAGAAAACACCTTTCGACTTATATTTATGTTGCTGCATCTTGGTATTTGGCTTCATACCTGGGCTATAAAAAGGGTTAAAGGTTACAAAATGCCACGCATACAAATGCCAGCGTACAACTGTTGCATGTACGTGTATGTACAGGTGAACTGTTACGCACATCTGTGTGTGTGTGTATGAGAGAACTTTTGATAAATGCAGATTTTATTGTAATTCGATATCAATTTGTGGGTGTGTGGACAGGGACAACCTGGGGGCAAGGCAATCGGTGGGCGCCCTGCCAATATCCAATATTGATATTGATACACACTTTTTATGGCAAACATTTAAACTGCCCAAGGGGACGTATTAAAGCGAAATCCAAAACGCAGTGATTATTGAAAAAAGGCAAAACAGTTTAAGGAGGCACTCCTGCCATTTATCCCTTTCCCAGCCATTTTGCGCATTAATCAGGAAGCTACAACTGGCAAATTACAACAGTTTTTGTTACGAAATGTTGCCATTTAATTTAATGAGACATCATTATGCCAAAACTTTAATCCCATCATCGCATAAGTAAGAAGCAGCAGCTTTTGAAAAAATTGTAATTATTGAGATACCGTTTTTTGGTTTGCAGACAGGTGCACTGAGAGAATATTAAGGATATGCAAAATAAATGTGGTGATAATTCCAATTTTAGATTTCTTCTAAATTGTTTAAAAGATTTTTATATATATTTTAAGTTTTCAGCCATTTAAAATGTATTTTAGATTAATTAGATCTAATTATTTTTACAAAAATAAAAATTATAAACAAAAATCACTTTAAAAAATATTTAAAAATTAAAGAAACATATCCTAAAGTTGAAATATACAAATCTTATCAATTACCTCCCTTTTCCAGAAGTAATTTTGAAAAAAAAAACACTTTTAAACTTACCTTCTAGGATTTGTGTATACAATTTAATTAATTTTGTTTAAGTGTGGAAAGTCAGGGCGTGCCGTGTGTTAATGATGTTTGGCAACTTCAACTCCGCACACATCCACAACCAAACACACTTACACATAGCCACAAACGCCCAGAAGGACACCTTTAGCATCCAATTAGCGGCAAAACGAGTTTCAGGATCTCTCACGTGTTCGCCATCCATTCTTCATCCCTTTCCCTCGCTCCTTTGCACTCACTCCATTCTAACAAGCACTCGAATCGCTCTTTTTTCACACGGCAAACGCAATTCACATATGTTTCGTGTGTGTTTGTTTGCATACTCGTCTGTGTGTGTGTGTGTGTATGTGTAGTAGTAGTAGTAGTAGTTTTCACTCCCACTCACACACACTCATATCCCCTGAGCTTTTGTGCGGCAAACAAACAAGCAACAACAAACAGGTAGCGTGGTAAAAAATGAAAAATGGCAACACTTTAACTTTTGAAGGGCGCCTCACCCGCAATTTCCCCTTTCCCCGGTTTGCCGCTTGCCTTCAAATTCGTATTTTTTAACCGAGATTATTTTTGTTAGCGTTTTTCACTCGAAAAAAAAATGTGCCTGGAACATTATTGCTAAAACTTTAATTAAAAATGAAAGGTACATTTTTTTCGTGTATATGCAGAGGCAACAGTGCGTATACTTTATATTCTTTGTTTGAGTGTGCATAGCACATACGCACTGTTGGCACACTAGAACCCTAAAAATCTTATTTTATTAATCATTAATTTTAATTAAGTTATTTTTTTTAGATAATGATTCAACATATTTTTACAAGATAATGATACTAAAATTAAATGCAGTTTTATAACGAATAATTTTGTATATCTCAGATCACGCTCTGCTTTAATATTTAAATTTCCCTAAAACACTATTTTGAATATTATTAAGAATTTGGTGAATTTAGTTATGCCTTCTTTCAGTGTAATCTTTTTTTCGCATGAGTATAACTTGTGCATAATACTCGCTATGGCATAAAAAAAAAAGGAGTAACAAAACAAAAACTGGTTGCATAGTGCATATGGCGAGGCGGAGTCAACAAGCGTAAGGTTGGCGGGATTCACCAGATTCCAATTAAGTTTTTAAATTTTCAGCAGACAAGCTTATGAATGATGACGTTCATTTGGATGAAATGGCTGCTCACCTGGCAAATGTCCAAAAGAATTTCCCTTTCTTTTCCGGAAATGTGCTAATCATTTTCATTTACACAGCGAACCCGGCCAAGGGAAAGCGAAACGGTGAACACAAGAAAACAAGAG
This sequence comes from Drosophila kikkawai, assembly GCF_030179895.1. Classification (NCBI taxonomy): domain Eukaryota; kingdom Metazoa; phylum Arthropoda; class Insecta; order Diptera; family Drosophilidae; genus Drosophila; species Drosophila kikkawai. The sequence continues at coordinate 5,861,461 of NC_091728.1, forward strand.
GCTCCTTGAGCCCCCCCAATATTTTCGTCCATTTTCCCAGGCACCTCTTTCAAGGACCTTTCCGCATGCATTCCCAAGTAGTTGAACATGGTAGTGCCATTATGGGAAGTAATAAACAAGAAATGGAATAACTAAATTGTTTGGATAGAATTGCAGATGCTCTTTGTCCTTGCCGGTAAGCAAAGAACAAATGATGGGAAAATAAACATTTCTTTAACAAAGTGCAAAAGGGAATTTTTTAACACACTTTTCATCAGACCCGAAGCGTTAATGATGGAATGATGGAACTGTAGAAAAGTTTTAATCGCACATAAAATAAAAATTTGAACTTAAATATAATAATTGATTATAAATGTTATAATTACATTTTTTATTATTTTGATTTTTACATTTATCTTTTAATATAAATTATTTATCAAAGCCAACTTAGACTTAAAATTGAATTAAAAAGTTTTTGTTTTTCTATAAAGTTTTGTTTAATTTTTGTTTACTTTAAGTTAATTAAGTAAAACTTTTTATTACTATTATGAATTCCAATTAATTAATACCCGCATAATTATTTAGACTAATTATGCACAGTCTATATTTTCTAGATAGTTATTCTTCCTAAGAAAAGTACAAGTGCAGTAAGCACAACCTATTATTTATTTATAATAAATATAAATTATTTATCATAAATTAATAATTTTAAACTTCAAACGGGAACCCGCCAATATTCTTTTCTAACAGCTGTTGTAGAAGCTCCAAGCTCTGACTTTTTTTTTAATCGGTTCCGATATACTAGTTCAATCAAAAAAATACAAAATTTGTCATTATTTTCAGAAACGAAATAATTAAAAATTAAATCACCACTTACACCACCTTACAATCTCCAGATGGATTAGATTTTGATATAGTTTATATTGATTTTTAAAATATGATGATTTACAGTTTGCAGAAAAAGGTGGAAGGGGGTGTCAGAGGTGGAGCATATCTTCGAAAGTTAAGCCCCACTCACAGCTGTTCAAGAAACTTTCTGCCAGCTGTTCTAGAAGCTCCAAGCCAAAAGCAGATGGCGCCAGCCAGGCTTTTCGCCGCCAAGCAAACAAAAAGCATACGAAAAGTTGAAATAAAAACAGAAAATAAACAACAATACGCATGACAATACTATGACCTTCGCACAAGGTGACTGGGGCACACAGAGAGCAGAGAGACTAGGAGAGAGGGAGTCGTATAGGAGGAACCCCTGGGGAGAGTACTCTGGGAGGGAGCAATGCAGGCGGGAGAGCGTGATAGAGGGAAGGTAGAAATAGCATTTTGTTGCAGTGCAAGGAGACTCACATCAGAAAGCTGATAAGAAACGCTGCCTCTACTTCGCTTGTTGTTTACAAGAGCGCCGCAGATAGAGAGTGACGAAGAAAGCGAAGAACGATGAAGAGAGAGCCGAAAGCTCGAGAAAAAAAGCTCCGGGAAGTATAATGCACAGCGCGGCGTGAGAATTATTCCGGATTTTGCAGTGAACGGTCGTCTGGGTTGTGTCTCCTCTTCGCATTCGCATTCGCCTTTCGCATCTCATACACACGCGCGCCCACGCAACGCAACGGAATCAGAGTAGCAATACATATAGAGAAGAGTGAGAGGATATTTTAACTAGGACAACGCCATGTCGAAGCCCCAATCGGACGCGGATCGGCGCAAGCAGATCTCGGTGCGCGGCATCGCGGAGGTGGGCAATGTGACCGAGGTGAAGAAGAACTTCAATCGCCACCTGCACTACACGCTCGTCAAGGATCGTAATGTGTCCACGCTGCGCGACTACTACTTTGCCCTGGCCAACACCGTCAAGGACAACATGGTGGGCCGGTGGATTCGCACACAGCAGCACTACTACGAGAAGGATCCCAAGGTGAGTTCAACTGGAGTGGCGGCGCGGCGGCGGGCGGAGGCCCCCACCCGCTTATTGATTTTACCCAGGGTCACCTACTCCGTGGAAATTTCCAAAAGAGCATAAAAAAAAAGTTCTCTAACCTTACTTTCACTGAGCCCTTTACATCCCTTAGGGATTTTAAGCTGTTTAAAGTTATTAATTGTAGGAGATTTCGGATATATATTTTTATTAAATAACTTCCTTTGAATGAAACATAAAATTTAAACCTAGATTTAGGGTAACTCCCCTCTATAATTATCCTCTTCTGCAAACTTCAATAAAAAATTTGGATAACTAAAATATTTTTCCTATTTTTTTGGCTATTACGACATTTTTTCGGCCTTTTCCATTCCCTGTCTTTACCATCTCTCTCTTGCTCTCTCTCTCTCACTTCTTCTCTGATTTATTCTGCACTTTTTGCATTTTCGGTTTTTATTGCTTTCCCACGCTTTTGTGTTTTGCTTCGTTTTCTTTAATTGCTTGCAAATTAAAGAAAAGCAAAAATGCATTGGGATCAATGCCAAAAACGTGTGAAAAAAACTTAAAAATGTCTGAAACTTTCACTGCAACAAATTAAAATGGGTGTGATAAAAAAAATAAATGTGCTAAAAAGCCGGCGATTTTTTTTACCCCTGAATTTCCCTCCCATTTGAGATTTTCCCCCTCACCGCCAGCTGAGGAAGCAACAACATCATATAAATAGCTACTCGAACAGCAGCTGTCGCAGAGCTACTTATGTATAAATCTAAACATATTTATGACATTTAAATAAATACAATACCTATATTATAAAAAAAAGGGGAGGATGAACTTGTTCTTATATTAGGAATTAAAAAAATAAGAATCCTAAATAATGTTTAATAAAAAAATTTTAACCCAAACTAAAATATAAAACTCATATCAAAATATTTCTAAACAAAGTGGAATACATCTTTCAAAGAAACTAAATTAATTCCAAATGACCTTAATTTTTTCCGTGTAATATTCTTGGCTGTCCCAATTTTCTCAAATATTACCCAAGAAAATGCAACTTAAGTAAGTCAAGTGTGTGCGGCATTCTCGACGGCAAACACATCAATTACCTCCCCTTTGGCCAGCGTCGAGCGAGTGTATCCATCAGATACACAATATACAATATACTGACAAATACTTAAACCCAAAGTCGAAGCCAACCTAGCACGTGCCCAAAGCGTGAGCTTTTCATTAGCAAAATTTTCGCAGCATCGGTAGAGAAACTAAACATTTTTGTCCTTGCTGAATGTCAGCTTAAATCACTTTCAATTTCTATGCCCACCCAGCAGACTCAACTACGAATGTTTCTATTAATTTCCCATTGACCACGAGCAATTTCAAGCGGCCCATATATGTATACTTTTTCGGTCATAAATATTTTCAATTTAACTAATTTGTGGAAACTGCCGCGGTGGCGGCCAAAAAAAAAAAGAGGCACTACCGACACACATCTTTTCAAGGTCAATCAAAGGTTATTAACAACAACTGACAAAAATATCAAAAGGAAAATTTTCCCCCATTTTTATTTTATTTTCCTCTCACTCATACTCTCTCTCTGGGGTTTTATTTTGGCTGCCGTTTCAGTTATATATATATTTTCTTGGCTTGTTCAGGTTGTGGAACTTTTATATGTCCCATTAAATATGTAGGCCCGATTCTGTTTAGTTGTCCCCTCGCATGCAATTAGCTCACGCAACCATTTGAACGCCGAGAGAGAAATGGAGAGATATATATTTCATTTGTATCCGAGACTTCGATTATATCTCGCAGATACACAAACAGCTGTTGTTATGCGTAGCCGAGTAGTTAGAGTTAATTGAAGCGTACTTGGCGACCCTTTAGCTCTGTAGCAAATTATGCAAATTGAAGAAAGTTCAGCGGGGCATAATAGAGTTATTTATTTATTTTTCCGTGTAATTTTCCGCAATTGAAGCTTTCCTTTGACAAGCAAGTCAGTCTGACTAAAACGAAAGTACAATGCTTGGTGACTTATTGCCGGCACATGGAAACCCAATTAAATGCGTTCAACGACTATCAAATTTCCAACTTCCTATGCACCAATGCAGGCCAATCAATTGATTGCATATACAGGTGAAAAACAATAAACAATAAAAGCAAACAAATATCGGACCGGCAGTTTTGTTGTCGAGGCCTTGTCGTTGTTCATTATCAAAGCCGCAAAAAAATTATAAAAACAACAAATGTCTGGGGTCTTAATTCAGGTTCGGATTTGGCCAGAACGTTCGGCGAGAGACCCTACACACCAGAATTCGGAACAGCTGGGAAAAGAAATATCACAACCGGCAGTTGAATGACTCGAAAAGCTTTTTATTGGGGCTAAAAGATTACTCATGGTTTGTTGTGGGGCTCCATCCCAGGCATCCATCCATCCGATTAGATAAGCTAACTAGGTTATTAACATTATTTTTTGGGGTGCCGGGGAAAAGGTCATGCTTAGAATCGTTTTTTATACATTTGGTAATCTCAAAATTGATTATCGGGATTTTCATTATAATGCTTTCATTTTTAGATTGGGTATATAGAAGATAGATTATATAGTAGGGTACATGAAATATTATAAATGAAAAAAATGTTTTTTAAAGTATTTTCAGAAAATCCTTCTTTAATCACACCAACAGTGTATTAGAAAACCAACACATCCCCCTCCTTCTAAATTAATAGTTATAATTTCACCCATTACCTAATCCAGCATATCTTATCTGCTAATAGTTGGCGAAATAATCGAAAATAAGGCCGCTATAGTGGCGCCTTAACCCCTTTCACCTACAAATATGCACACAGAGACACGCTCGCCAAACATTCCGCACTAATTAGCTATAGTTTTTCCACCGGATCACATAGCATCAGACAACTGAAATCAGCATGCGCCGACGGTATGCGTTTTGAGTTGAAGATTACATGGGATGTTGATAAGGATTAAGCATACCTTGGAGCCATTAGCTATTCACCGGCGACACTGTCGGCGATGTTGTCGTCAATGGATGATCGGTGATCCGTGATAGTCGATTAACGATCGATGATCAGCCCAGCATTGGAGCGGAGATAGTGATCCCGATTCCGGAGGTAGATCCATGCTCTGCCATGATGTTTGCTCAGCATGCAAGGTGCAGCCTGCAATCGGTTGTTGCCGGGCTATAGCCATAAACAACAATAAATGCCCTCGTAACATCGATCGGTCGAGTCGCTGATTATGAATGCCTTCCTCTATTTATAGTTCCCCAGTTGGGTTGCCCTGAAATTAGCTAACGATTCCTGGGCTGATAAGAGGGGGCACTGGGTGACCTTCTGGCCAAGCATAACTGGGCTAGCGCCTCCTTATCGGGCTTACCTGGGTAAGGGGGGAACGGTGTGTGCACTGTACAGTTGAGCCTTGCACTTGGCTGATCATTACGAGAATATCAAAACCAAACTGGTTTGGTAGTGAGCTTTATGATCACGGCTCTCTTAAGCTGAGCGATTAATGCTCTTCAAACACTTGGATTATGCTCTTCGATGCGTGATATATTTTGATCTTAAGATTACGGTTGGATTTTTTAAGAATATTTTATTAACTTAAATTTTAAACCAATTTTTTTAAGATCATTAAGAGTACCTAGAATGCCAGCTTTACCTTTTGGGTCTTAAAAAGTCTTTCTTAATTTAACAATAATTATTCACTTGTTAATTAAGTTATTAATATTATTATTAGTTAAACTTACTAATATTTCAAGAGTTATTTCTATTATTTATATTTATTCTATGGACATTTTTCTTCTCTATTTTCTGTTTACCTTTTCTTGACATGGCTCATTATAATTTGTAATTCAATTCCTTGAACTTCCACACAAATTAGGCCACTCCTGTACTTCATCCTTCCTTCAATTCATCAAAAAATCCAATTTACTAATGATTTCCCTTCTCCCATTAACTTTCAGCGCGTCTACTACCTGTCGCTTGAGTACTACATGGGTCGCTCCCTGACCAACACCATGATCAACTTGGGCATCCAGAGTGAGTGCGAGGAGGCCATGTACCAGCTGGGTCTGGACATTGAGAATCTGGAGGAGATGGAGGAGGATGCCGGTTTAGGCAACGGTGGTCTGGGTCGCCTGGCCGCCTGTTTCCTGGACTCGATGGCCACCCTTGGCCTGGCTGCCTATGGCTATGGCATCCGTTATGAGTACGGCATCTTCGCCCAGAAGATCAAGAACGGTGAGCAGGTGGAGGAGCCCGATGACTGGCTGCGTTATGGCAATCCCTGGGAGAAGGCCCGTCCCGAGTTCATGCTGCCCATCAACTTCTACGGTCGCGTGATCGACACGCCCGAGGGCAAAAAGTGGGTGGATACCCAAAGGGTGTTCGCCATGCCCTACGACAATCCCATTCCCGGATACGGCAACAACCATGTGAACACGCTGCGTCTGTGGTCCGCCAAGTCGCCCATCGACTTTAACCTGAAGTTCTGTAAGTACCTGTAAAACCTCTTTGAGGGAGAACCAAAGTCTAACCTATTTGTTCCTGTTCACTCCTCCAGTCAACGATGGTGACTACATCCAGGCCGTGCTGGATCGTAATCTAGCTGAGAACATCTCCCGTGTGCTGTACCCCAACGACAACTTCTTCGAGGGCAAGGAGCTGCGTCTGAAGCAGGAGTACTTCATGTGCGCCGCCACCCTGCAGGACATTATCCGCCGCTACAAGGCCTCGAAGTTCGGATCGCGGGAGGCAGTCCGCAACTCCTTCGATCACTTCCCAGACAAGGTGGCCATCCAGCTGAACGACACCCATCCGTCGCTGGCCATCCCTGAGCTGATGCGCATCCTGGTCGACGAGGAGCACCTGGACTGGGAGAAGGCCTGGGATATCACAACCAGGAGCTGTGCCTACACCAACCACACCGTGCTGCCAGAGGCTCTGGAACGCTGGCCGGTGTCCATGCTGGAGTCGATCCTGCCCCGTCATCTGCAAATCATCTACCACATCAACTTCCTGCACATGGAGAATGTGAAGAAGAAGTTCCCCGAGGACCTGGACCGCATGCGTCGCATGTCCCTGGTGGAGGAGGATGGCGAGAAGCGCATCAACATGGCCCATCTGTCGATTGTGGGCTCCCATGCCGTCAATGGCGTGGCTGCCATCCACTCGCAGATCCTGAAGGACTCGCTCTTCCACGACTTCTACGAAATGGATCCCAAGAAGTTCCAGAACAAGACCAACGGCATCACCCCCCGTCGTTGGTTGCTGCTCTGCAACCCCGGACTGTCCGATCTGATTGCCGAGAAGATCGGCGATGAGTGGCCAGTCCATCTGGATCAGTTGGTTGCCCTGAAGAAGTGGGCCAAGGACCCGAACTTCCAGCGCAACGTGGCCCGCGTCAAGCAGGAGAACAAACTGAAGTTGGCCGCCATCCTGGAGAAGGATTACGGCGTCAAGGTGAACCCATCCTCCATGTTTGACATCCAGGTGAAGCGCATCCACGAGTACAAGCGCCAGCTGCTGAACTGCCTGCACATCATCACCCTGTACAACAGGATCAAGAAGGATCCCACAGCCAACTTCACGCCCAGGACAATCATGATCGGCGGCAAGGCTGCTCCCGGCTACTATGTGGCCAAGCAGATCATCAAGCTCATCTGCGCCGTGGGCAATGTGGTCAACAATGATCCCATCGTTGGCGACAAGCTGAAGGTCATCTTCCTGGAGAACTACCGCGTTACCCTCGCCGAGAAGATCATGCCCGCCGCTGATCTCTCCGAGCAAATCTCTACCGCCGGCACAGAGGCCTCCGGTACCGGCAACATGAAGTTCCAGCTGAACGGTGCCCTCACCATCGGCACCTTGGATGGCGCCAATGTGGAGATGGCCGAGGAGATGGGCCTGGACAACATCTTCATCTTCGGCATGACCGTCGATGAGGTGGAGGCGCTCAAGAAGAAGGGCTACAACGCCAACGACTACTACAGCACCAACCCGGAGGTCAAGCAGGTGATCGACCAGATCCAGGGTGGCTTCTTCAGCCCCGGCAATCCCAACGAATTCAAGAACATTGCCGACATTCTGCTCAAGTACGATCACTACTACTTGCTGGCCGACTACGAGGCATACATCAAGGCCCAGGATCTGGTCTCCAAGACCTACCAGGTGAGTGTCTAGAAACTGAAGGTTTTTTAGCACTTTTGGCTAAACCTTTACTTCAATCTGATTATTTGCAGAACCAAGCCAAGTGGCTGGAGATGTCCATCAACAATATTGCGTCCAGCGGCAAGTTCTCGTCGGATCGCACCATCGCCGAGTATGCCCGCGAGATCTGGGGCGTGGAGCCCACCTGGGAGAAGCTGCCGGCGCCAGAGGATCAGCCACAGAACTAAATCAATTAACACACATTTTCGGATATTATTTTATTATTTATGTGATTTGGCTTTTGTCAAAGTCAAAGTCCCATTTTAGGCGCCAAAAGCAACAACAACTAAAACTAACCAATTAATCGGAATTGTTAATATTTTATTTAATAAAAATCAAAGATAAACAATTCAACCAAATAGTTCTCTCATCACTGTGGAAGCGAAGCAGCTGCAAGCCAAGCCGGTACCTACCTAAAAAAAAAGACCTCAGGAACACTTTCAAAGTAAACAAATTACAACAAAAAAAAACACAAAACAAAGAATAAAAATGAATAGAAAAGTTATAAAATAAACGTAAGTGGCAAGCTTGTTAATAGATATCGGATATGCGTGTTTTAAATCGAGATTAAACCTCAAGTTCAACTGTTAAATGTAACAAATTAATTTAAATTGAATAAAATTTGATTCGAAATAAAGGTATTTTATGTATTCTATTTGGGTTTTGGGGTGGTCTTTATAAAAGAATTGTAAAACAATATAATAAAATAATTAAATTTCATATTTTCAAACCGCTTATATTATACACAATTTTATTTTGTACTTAAAACTAAATGAAAATTTTACTCGAGAAACTTAATTTGGAAAAATTCAAATTACAAATATGAAAACCCATTGAGTAATTAAAACAGGCTTTTAGTTTTTAGTTTTTAGTTTTTACATTGGTGTAATTGTTTGGATTTGTCTCTTTTAGTCACTTAAAAAATTGTAAACATTCAAAATTATATTCTTCTTTCCGATGCAACCGACAAGTTGATCCTGTTGAACAATTCAAATTTAAATTAAAAGATAAACAAAATGCTGTGCTCCGCAATATGCACAATTAATTGGGGAAGCAATATTCCTAATTTCATTTCAATAGTTGACTCTGGAGGAGCGAGTGGACTTGCTGATGCTGTATTGCCGATCATCGCCTCGCGAACTGCTGCTCCCGCCTCCTGCTCCTGCGCCTCTTTCTCTATCAAATTTCTCGTGTGAACGCTCCCGGGGTGATTTTTCCTATGAAGGAGAACGATTTTCATTATTTACTACAATTTCTTACGAGGTAATTTGTCTCAGAGAGGCGATAACGATATTTGACGACCTTAAGATATTAAGCGAAACAATTTGGACATATCCTTTTTGTATATATAAATCCCTACGCTAGGCATGACACAATGTGCAGGTGGCTAATCAAATACCTCTCTTTCTTCTTAGACTGTTATTATTGGCATAAAAACTCACCCTGTGTCGCTGCTCTCTCTCCCGCAACTGTTCGTCCTCGCCATTTTGTGCTAAAATCGTTCGTTCTTGAATGTCTTGAATATTCGGCAAATAAGTCTTCTCTCACCTTCGCGGCGACGCTTGTGCTCGCTGCTATTGGACTCCTCGGCGCGATCACGTTTGCGTCCTAGTTTGCGATCCTTGCGCGCGTCGCGCTCCTCATCCGATAGCTTGTCCTTGTTGCGCTCTTTGGTCTTGATGCCGCGCGCCTTCTTCACGCTGTCCACCAGTTCTTCCACCTTCTGCAATGGCACAGGATTAATGGTTGTAAATATAAATAAATATTATCTCTCTGCACGTCTGCACGTCTCCTGAATGAAATTCACAAAGTGTGAATATGCTCAAACAATGGTGTTTGCCTAGGTCTGTCTTTGGGGAAACCCTTCCTTTATTTTTTGAGTCTGTTACTTGGCTTAAGTTTAATCCGCTGCCCTTTCCACGCGCTTATCACTTACCCCGTGCACAGTCTCAAGATCGAACGAATTAAGAGCTAAACTGCGCTGCACAGGTAATCAGAGTCGATGACAGGATCCACACGGATTTATACAGGCGCCCACAAAGCTTGGCTTCCACAGGATACAAGGCAGGGGTAGAGATCCTTCCGTATTCTTTGCTTAGAAGTTGAAGTTGATTTTCCAGGTCCAGAATGCGTAAGATGCTTCGTTAATGACGGTGATGATATGCTTTTATTTCAATTATTTTGAAGAATTTCTTTTCCTTGAAGAGAGGGTTACGTCCTCGGAACGTGAGTCGATCAGGTCAAGGTATCCATATCAAGTTTCTCAACTTCCAGCGCCAGATATATATATTATTGTTATTTTTATAAACAACTGTTGTAGCTTAGATTGCAGTTGTTGTTTTCAATGTTTCCACATTAGCAGATTTACTATCCAAGTTTGGGGTTGAAGAACCATTGATTTACGTTTATGAGATGAAGTAAAGCATTCCATTGGCAAATGAAACATGACGTTTAGGGGGGAATATGACACGAATCTCATCGGGGCACAGCTATTTATGGTTAGATCCAGCTTACAGCTTCCAGAATGCTCAGCATTCTTTTTAATTTCTCGTGTCCAAAATATTCTTTCAGATTCCTTCGATTTCATTAATTCGTTATGTATACCATTTATGTATACAAGTAGTTGATCTTTTGATGATTGTTGATTGTTGATTTTGATTTTGCTTTTAGTAGATTCAGCTTTTTTTCACAAATGATTTCCGTAGGTTTTCAGAAGAGGTTGATTCCTTCCTGGTCCAGTTATCATTAGAAGATTTTGTCGTCTCAAGCAACTCGATTCGTTGTCTTTCCTCACTCCATAGGCGTCGCCTCCTCCTTTGGTCCCCATATATATTCGTGTTCTTAAACTAATCTACAACTAATTAACAAACTTAAATACACCAAAAAAGTGTAGGTCTGATCACTTGACTATACTGTCACAACTTTTGACTAATTGATACCCCGGAATATTGGTATATACAGCATTTGATACTTAAAAATAAGATTAGAGATGAGGTCAGGTCCACCATCGAATCCAGCATTTGGTATTGTTTTCACATTAAAATGCGTTTTTCTTGTTGATTTTTGTAGAATTTTTGGAGTAGCAGTCTGTCTGAAGTTTGGTGTTAGGTTGCTCTCCGGATATGGCCGTCATCGTGGTCTCGCTTGTCGTCGTTGTTGTTGTTTATTACCGTTGTCTCTTAGCGTATTCTTATGCCTGCAACCGTATGCTACTAACCTTTGAACTGCTCGAGGACGACTCCAATTTGCGGCGTTTTGAATCTACTGAAAAAGTGAAAGTGAAAAGTGAAAGTATAACAAATATTAAAAATTATTTATAATAAATATATAAAATATAATACATATAAAAAATATAATACACAATAATAAATATTAAAAATATAATACACAAGTTATAATATAAAAAATTATAATAATGTGCGTTCCACATACCTTTTTCATATTCAATGGTCTCATGGCTACGCTGTCGGTGCTGTAACGACCCATTGCTCTCATTGGACACGGAACTCAGATCGCGATCCCGCATCCGGCCCTCGTATTCCTCGTAGTGACGTTGATCGGTACTACCAACGAGGTCCACCGTCTCAACGCCATCTCCATGCCGATGACGCTCCTCATTGCCACCGCCGCCGCCGCCACGTCGAGATGATTTCTCGCGCTTTATAGACCGCTGTTGCGCCGCCGCCGCCGCCTCCAACTCGTCCAGACGCTGCGAGCGTTCACGCGACCGCTGATGCTGCTCTGCTTCCGTTCTCTGCTCCTTAATCCGCACTGTCTCTCTGGAGCTGCGATGGCTGCTGCCATGGCGCTGCTCCTGCTCCTGCTGCTGCTGCTGCCTGTCCCGCTCCACATCGCGGCCGCGACCCTCGGCGCTCTGTCTGCTGCTGCTACCGTTGCTGCCGTTGTTGGTCTGTTGCTCTAGCTGCTCTTCCCTGTGGCGAGATTGCGATTCCCTTGGCGCTGGCAGATCTCGTTGTTTGACCTCGCGGTCGTTGGTTGACGCGGAGATCGAGGTGGATAGGGAGGATGTGGACACCACAGAAGGACCCTCGCTTTTCTGGCCTCTCGGATCGATGCGTGTGAGTGGAGCTAAAAAGAAAAGAAAATATTTATTAATTTAAGTTGAGGTTTTGCAAGGGAAGGTCATGCCCCACCTGGCTTAGTCTCCTGATCCTTGCTGCTGCTAGGCTTTTGATCGTTGCTGTAGATTGTTCCGGCGGCTGACTTCGCTCCGCCTGAGGCTCCTTGACCAGGAATAACGGTCGTCGGTAGGGATTCCTTCTCCAAAGACACTACCCTGGTAACGCCACCAGAGTCACCGCCAACTCCTTGCGGCGACTCCTTGTTGTTGTTGTTGTTGCCTGGCCGCTCGGCCATCTGATGGAAGTCGCTCTCCTTGAACATGTGCGGCGTCTTCAGCTTCAGCTGACCAATGTAGCTGGAGGCAATGACATACAGATCCGGACGCTTCGTCTTCTCCTCCTCGCGCACCTTGTCCACCTTGCGCTCTATGATCTGGGCCAACTTGGCCAGGACCGGATAGTGGGGCAGGATGCGCATCAAAATGATGAGAGCGTTGCGAATCTGCATAAAGTCCTTCGAGTCCAGGCAGAACACAATGGCCTTGGTGATCTTGTAGTGCCACTTGTGGCACACATGGCGGTAGTTCTCATAGCCCACATGGTCGTTGGCCTCCGAGAACTGATTGCTCACCCGGAACTTGGTGACAAAGCCGGGATAATTGGCGCACTCCTTGTTGAAGACCGCCTGGTCGGCATGCCAACGCATCACGGTCTCCAGCATGGCGCACAGGAAGCGACCGTAGCGCGTAGCCTCGCCCTCCGTGCACGACGTCACCGAGTAGGTAATGTCACAGAAGATCTTTAAAGGATGAGCAGAGGGACATATTGTAACAAATACTTGGCATTATCCCAAAGAAAAACTCACCCTATCGTAGCACAGCAGCGTGGCAAAGTTCGATGTCTTGAGGTTGTGTATGGTGTGTACAAACTTGGCGCAATATAGTGCATCCAAAGCCGTGAAGGTGCAGCGCGGAAAGAGGCAAAGCTGCAGGAACTGCGTTATGGTATCATTCTTGGCCGACTTGGCCGATCGCAGCAGGAACCAGCCATCCTTCTGCTCCTGCAACCGCTGCAAAATCTTATCCACATGCTCGTGCTGCTTCTTGCGCTCGTCGTTCAGCTTTTCCATCAGCGCAATATATCGCTCCTGCTCCTTCTTGTTCTTTGACTGATTAGAGTCCTTGCCCTCTGCCGCCTGCTGAGCCAGCTGCTTGAGCTTGCCAATCTCACGCTGATAGCTATCGTTCGGCACATGCAGATCGTACATGCTTAGGCTCCAGAAGGTGACCAGAAACTGCGGACTGATGTCCTCCCAGACCTTAAGGCTGTGCAGCGGACGCACGGATTCCACGATCGGGTTCATAATCAGCTGCGTGGCCTCCAGATACTTTTGCAGCTTCTGCGTGGGATTCAGCTTCTTGGCATTGGGATCCGCCCGGCGCAATTGATCGTACTTTTGCTGTGTGATAATAAACAGACAAGTGAAAGACTCGTTGAAAACATATTACCACATTAACATATCTTAAGCAGATCAACTTATTTTCAGACATTAAGAAACAGAATACCCGTGGAAAAGGAAACTTACATTTATCTGGTGGGTAAACATAGGTCTGGCCAAAAAGAACGCCACGTCCGTGTTGATGTGATATTCCCGCAGCATGGTTATGATCGAGGGTAGACGCTCCACATACTCGTCCACCGAATAGGTGGACCCCAGAAAGGTGCCAAACTGAACGAGCGTGTCCTGGCACTGATCGTACAGATTTCCTACTAGCTTCAAGTGACTGTGCGCCGCCGTTTCCCGATAGATCACACAGTGCTTTTGCTGGGCCATCAACAGACAAAGGGCCACGGCAAGATCGTTGTTGGCCAAGGCCTCTTTCAGACGATTCGACGACTTTTTCGTATTCCTCACTTGACTGAAGTAGCCAGCCTAAAGATGGAAGAAAATTAAGATCTTAAGCAGAAACAGAACCATTACAGATACTTACCTCTCCCCTGAGCTGTTCTCCGCCACACATGGCCTGCAACTGATCATTGGTCATCTCTTCGCAGGACTCCACACCCGCCATTTTGTGGACAATCTCGCGCAGAATCAGCAGGTCCAGGCTCTTCTGGGACTTAAGCTGATTGGCCACGTACTGCAAAAGACCGCTCAGCTCGATGCTGTACTTCTTGAAGATGGTGCCGCAAAAAGAGGCGAGGCTCTGCAGCCACAAGGACAACGAGGTGCCGTCGTCCTTGAACCTGAGGCGACCAGTCAACGTCAACGACTCGATGATGCAGTAACCCAAACAATCAAAGGACAAGGCAGTCAGATACTTGAGCATGTCGCAGACGGGCCCAATGAGATTGTCATAGATTTGGATTTGGAGGAGGATCTTGAAGATGAAATTAAGGAAGTTAAGGAAGAAATTCATGAAAAAAAGAAAGAGAAAACTCACATAGTCAAAGAGAAGGCCGGGAGCACAGTGGCTGTACTTGCCGACTAAACGACCCAGCTGCTTGACATTTTCCTTGCTCACTCGTTTCATAAGCGCCTTGACATCGCGCTGGGCCAGGCCACAGCGCCGGATCAGATTGGGATGCAGCTGGTAGCTGTCGTTCTTCCAGCGCGCATACAAGCTGTACCGATAATGGTAGGGGAAATACTTGAGCACACTCCAGATCAGCTCGGACATGGAACAGTTGTTGTCCAGGTAGAGCAGGGATGGCAGAATGCAGGCATCCAGGCAGCTGATGATGTCATAGTAGTGCTGCTCTGCCTCAGAGTTCGGCGGCGGTCCATTCATGCTATCCACGCCCATGTCCACCACCAGTTTGTTCATGATGCGGATCAGCTTGTACATTAGCACAGTGTCCAGGTGCATGCCCGGTCCCAGGACATTGGCCATCGGCCAGATGTACTTTCTCAAGTCGCCAAAATCCTTGGCCTGCATCTTGGCCACCAGCTTGACATCCTCGTACAAGCGACTGCGACTCTGCTTTCGACCCATGGGCGCCTTAAAGCACATCTTGTAGTACACGTGTTCCACGGTGAAGTGGATTAGATCGATAATGCCACGGGCGATGGGCTCCTGGTAGACAACAGATTGCTCTGGCAGTTTCTGGATGATCCGGTATGCATTTTCCCAGTCTCCCACTTTGAGTAGGGCCTCGCAGAGGCCAAACTTTTGATTTGCATTGTACTTTTCCTGTCAAGTAAGTGATTAATATAAAAAGATTGTTTGCTGTAAGCGAACTGTTTAGTTACCTCGTCGAATTTCTTCACAGAGGGCGGCGGTGGCGGGTCCTTGTCCTCGTCCTTCTTGTTGGTGGATATAAGATTAAGCTTGCGCACCATTTCCCTGGCATCCGCCATATCCTGTTCCCAGTCTGCCTTGATGCTCCCATCATTGGGAGTCAGCCAGACATACACATCGTCCAGCTGGATGACGCCGTGCTTGAGCAAGAGGGCACAGACATGATACAGGCTGCGGGGAGTGTGCGAGTCCTTGAAGTGGCAGAACTTGTAGCCAAGGACTTCGCATATAATGGCACCGGTTGGCATATAGCTACTCAGCAGGGGAATGAACAGCTGCCAGCGATCAGGGCGAGTTTCGAAGGACTCGATAATGATGTCCAGCACGCGATTGGGATCCAGATTAAAGCAGCCTAGGGAACAAAGTGGAACCCAAATGAAATCACAGTAAGACTCAGGCATCATTTTCCTTACCTATCAGAGACTTGATTATGTCCATAATGCTCTCTGGCGTGGTGTTATCTTCAAAGTCCTGATTTAACTCAGTGATTAGCTTGGCAAATCCCTCGCTCTCCTCCCGGAACAGGTTAAAGCGACGCTGCTTATAGCTAAAGGGAAATATATCAATTTTAAGGAATGCAAAAGCCATCAGAAAACATGTTTTCATATACATACTATAGCTTGGTTTTGACCTTGATGAACTTGGAGTAGAAGCTCTTGTTTTTCACAATGCCCACATCCTGCAGCGTGTCGATTTCCAAGCGCTCCTTCAACAGACTTTCGGGAACCACCTTGTCCATGTCCTTGACCAGCTGCACAAAGGCATGACGCTCCTCATGCAATCCCTCAGTCATAAGCGACGTTTCGCTATCCAGAATGTTAACCACATCCACTATGAGACTAGGCAGACCTTCGTGGAGGGGCTGAAAAACCAGTTAAGTTAAGCCCATCCTGGAGAAGACCCAGTGCCCTTGTACTCACCACTATTTCCCCAAGCAGGTGGATCACCAGATCCTTTTTGTGGGTAAAGCGCAGCGCATGCCAGAGCAGCTCGTAGATGGCATTGGACACCCCCTGCTTGAAGACACCATTCCGATCGTAGACAACTCCGTCCGTCTGATCCTGCAGCTGCTGTTTGAGGTACTTCAGGCTAAAAGGAAACGTTTAGTTTAGCTGAGTGCTATCCGTGTGCAGCAGAAGCCCAAACAGGCGACACAAGAGCGCGCGAATATTCCGCAGGACACTAACTGACGGCAGCCACTGTGCTGAGTGATGCGCGAGTGTGTGTGCGTGTGTGTATATCAGTAGCTGCAGTTGTATCGGTGTCTGAGCCGTGGTAACCACGTACAATTCGCTCCGTCCGGCCTTGTCAAAATGCTTAAATATATCCATGTTCAGGCCACCGGCCACGCCGGACCCGCTAATGGCGCCGCCGCCGCCGTTGGTATCCGTTTCAGCGGATGCGGCTGCCGTCGTCCGGCTCTCCGCTGCATCGCCGCCATCCTGCGTCCCCGTCACGCTCTTCAGTTTCTTCAGGCGCCGCATACGGTCTGTGATTGAGCGCCGATCAAATGGAAAACACGGGCTCGGTTTAATGGAGCTGTTTTCCGCTTAAAACTCGCTCAATTTGTTGAACTTGTGGGAATATTTTTTTCACTTTCTGCTTTTCAAGCAGTACGAGCAGTGTGACCGTCCACTTGACCCAACCGAAGTGCGAAAGTGGCTGGGAAAAAATACTAGATTTGTGTGGAAAGTAATGCTGAGTGTGACCATTTCATGAACAAATTTTAACCCCTCATGCTCATTTAAAAAAAGCGCGGGAAATGAAAATAAATTATTTTATAAAATTTGTAATCATAAAAAAATATCTATAATATGATAGTTCGTTTTTTTTTATTTAAAACTGAAATTCTGTAATAAAAAAGTTATATAGATACAAATATTTTTAAAAACGGCGAAATAAAAATTTTTTCTTTTGTTGACCGTTTCTATAACAACTACTTTTATGTATTTTATATTCGTTCATACACAAATATATATTTCTTGACTAAAATTACCCTGCACGGGCATAAAAAAGACATCTCATTGGTTTGTTTTCTTTATTTTACCCATATAATGGAACCCAAATAATATATATAAAATTGGTTGCGGCACATAAATCATCTGAAAACATTCACTTTTCAGGGAATAATGCGAATTAAACATAAATGTTCGACAAAATAGAGGTTGGGTTAAGGCTACAAAATCGAAGAATGTGGTTGTAAATGGTACTTTTAACATATTTCATAAGAATGTAATATTCTATAATTAAAATTTGGATGCAGCAGAACAAGAGGTGTGCTTCAGATCAAAGCAGGGGTTCGTTCTCTATCTTAACATCGCACTCGACCATTGAGATGTCCACGTAGCCGGATGACGACGGGGATGCGGCGCCACCATTATGTTTCTCATGCTCATAGTAGTAGCTGGAATTGGAAAGATGCTGTTGATCCTGCTCCGTGGCAAAGCTGGAGTCCGGTGCAGGCGTCAGCTTGGGCAGTCCGCCTAGTCCTCTCTCCTGTGGCTGCCGCTGTAGCTCCTCTCTGTTGAGGTCCATTAACAGGCGGTTCGCCTCCACACGGAACCGGAGATTGTTCATGGTGGACAGCGACTTCAAGTGTGGCATGAGACTGACCAGAAAGCTGTAGTCTGAATCGTTCTTCATGGCGGCATCCACGACTGCAGCGGCTTTATCCTGATGGCTGCTGCTGTAGCCACTCGAAGTAGGCCCGTCGCATGAGGACGAGGTCTTCCGGCGACGGCACCTCTTCGATGGCGGTGGCGGGGTTGGCAGTAATGCGTGATTGGGGGGTAGATTTAGCGGCGAGAGCAGTCTGGGCGACAGCTCCGGGTCCGAGTTGGGCAATTTTGTGGCCGTCGAGCTGTCTGCTTTTCGCTGCCGGGTTGCCGAACCTAGATCAGAGCCCGAATCCTGACGCTCTGCGGATTCCCGCTTGAAAATATCTCCAATGATCTCAAAGTCCACAGAGTCATCGTTGTCCAGATCCACATCCACATCGATTGAGAAGTCTCCCAGCCCGCTGATCTCGTAGTTCTCCGCCAGCTCGGCTACACCGTCAAAGGGTTCCGGCGGAAATGGGACCAGGCACTGGGGATCGAAGATGTGACGCAGAAACTCCAGAGCCCGGAAGTACGGCCAGTGGGACATGGTGATGCGCTTCTGCTGGATCTTGCGCACCTCTGCGCGGTAACTATCCCGCAGGCATTTAAACCGCTTCTTGCAGGTTAAGACTGAAAGAATACGGGAGTTATTAATAGCCTCTAGCTGTGTGGTGGAGCCTGGGCGGCCCAGCACACTCACTGTCCAACTGCATATGGTGCGCCACACCGGCCCACTGCGTTAGGAACTCGTCCTTGCGACAGGCCATCGCCATGTTGGTGTCCCAGAGCGGCCGCCGCTTGGCAACCTCGGCAATCAACCGAAAGTTATCCGATCTCATTATGGCTGTTGCGGGGGGCTCAACTCAAGAAAATCGTGGCGTGTAAACAAATGCACTTTTTGGAAAGGCTTCTTTTCTTCTCGGAATCTTCGCGCAGGCAGCAAAACAAAGATGTACTGCAAGCAGACTGGCTGCCGGAGGTTACTCCGAAGCGAAAACTGTAAATGTTTTGCCTGGTTGGGGCCACTTTTAACAAAAAAAAAAAGGAAAAACTCGGGATAAATATTGGTTCTCAGCCCGCTTCACTTCGCCACAATGCAGTTGGCAACTTTGGCCGAACAGCTGTTATCGCTCTTTCGACATTTTGATCTACGCACGCCACGGTCACACCAATGCACAGTGGGCAAGGGAATTTATTACATTTCAATGTTTTTATTTATTTTAATTTTTATTTATTTTAATAAATTACAATAACAAGTAGTACACTTTTAATTAAAAAAATACAAGGTTAAAGTTTTAATGCAATTTTCGAATGAAATTTTAAAACCTAGAGGGCCACTGTAATTTTTCGGTTAGTCTGGCAGCCTTGGCGGCACATCTAATGAATCAGAATCGAAAAGTTTATTTCACTTGCCGGCTGTGGCTTTTGAAATCAATTTAATAACTTGGCCGTCATGTCGAACGCT
This sequence comes from Drosophila kikkawai, assembly GCF_030179895.1. Lineage (NCBI taxonomy): Eukaryota > Metazoa > Arthropoda > Insecta > Diptera > Drosophilidae > Drosophila > Drosophila kikkawai. The sequence goes on from NC_091728.1 coordinate 5,881,008, forward strand.
GCAGAGGAGTGCAAGGACGAGGATTTGCCCGCAAATACGCTGGAGCACTTCACGGAACTGGAGCAGGTGCTGCTGATGATCGAGAACATTAAATCCATCGAGGCAGATTCCTTCGAAAGGGAGTTTGAGCAATACGCCCAGGTTCTGTCGCGCTACCAGGAGCAGCCGCATCTACTGGATCCGCATTTGGAGGAGCTGTTGGGCAAACTGCTGGGCAAGATTAGGCAGCAGAGCCTGCCATCTGGCGAACGCCATGCCGCCTTCAAGTATCTGTACATCATCAGCAAGGTTCGCACCTACAAGGTGCTGGTGAAGTTCATGCCGCACGAACTCAGCGACCTGGAGTTTGTTTTAGAGCTGCTGGGCCAGCAGGATCCGCACAAGTTCGCCGAGTGGGAGACGCGATACATACTGCTCCTTTGGATGTCCATTCTCGTCCTTAATCCCTTTCACATGTCCAGATTGGATGCCTACGAAACGGCCTCTGGTCCGACAACCAATTGCAGTCTCAGCAATCATGTCCAGGAGGCAAAGGCCAGCAAAATGGAACGCATATACGAGCTGATCCAGCTCTATGTGTCCACCAACGACACCTGCAGCAGCATGGCTGCCTACCTGGCCGCCAAGTATTTCATTCGCAGTGACATCAAGGACCTATATCTGGAGAGATTCCTCGACTGGATCATGGAGCAGCACCAGGCGGACACGGTTAACGTGAAGTTCGGTCAACTGGCTGCTGTAGCTGCCATTTTGAAGCACGGCAAGCGGGAGGACCTGCTGCCGTATGCCGACAAGCTCCTCCAGTGGATCATCTCCTGTCAGTACAAGAACAGCAGCGACTTCCTCAAGTACAAGAGCTACGTGAAAATAATCCAGAGGATCGGGCTGGTGCATCTGAAGCCGCGCATTGCCAGCTGGCGCTACAAAAGGGGTGAGTTTTGAGCGAGGAATCAAAGCAAAGAGCTTGTGAAGTAATATTTAATCTCTAGGCACCCGATCGCTGGCCACCAATCTTAACCAGGCAACAGGAGCCGGCGGGGAATCAGACGCCATGGAGGTATCTGCCGAAGAGGGCGAGGAAATCGTAGTGCCCGATGCCATCGAGGAGGTGATCGAGGAGTTACTTCAAGGCCTGCGCAGCGGTGGCAACGACATTCGCTGGAGTGCGGCCAAGGGATTGGGGAGAGTCACCAATCGTCTGCCCAAGGACCTGGCCGACCAGGTCATTGGTTCCGTAATCGATATACTCAACCCGCTGGAGCCGCACGAGGCCTGGCACGGTGGCTGTCTGGCCTTGGCGGAACTGGCCAAAAGGGGACTGCTGCTGCCCCATCGCTTGGAGGAGCTGGTTCCCCTCCTGATGCAGGCCCTCTTTTACGACGAAATGAAGGGCTACATGTCGGTGGGCCAGCACATCCGTGATTCCGCCTGCTACATGTGCTGGGCCTTTGCCCGGGCCTATAATCCGGATGATGTGAAACCCTTTGTGCACAAGATCTCCTCCGGCCTGCTGACCGTGGCCGTTTTTGATCGCGAGGTGAACTGCCGACGCGCTGCGTCTGCTGCTTTCCAGGAGAGCGTTGGTCGCCTCGGTAACTTTCCCTTCGGCATCGAGATCTCCACCACCACGGACTTTTATTCCGTCGGCATTCGTCTGAACTCCTACCTGAACATCAGCGACTACATTGCTCAGTTTGAGGTGTACCGGGAGCCCTTGATTAATCATTTGGTGCAGCGGAAAGTCAACCATTGGGATCCCGCCATAAGGGAGCTAACGGCCAAGGCTCTGCACAAGCTGTCCCTGAGGGAGCCGGAATATATGGCGGCTGTGGTGTTGCCGCAACTTTTGGCCAAAACCGATACCATTGACATCAATTGCCGTCATGGCTGCGTGTTGGCCATGGGAGAAATTACGTTGGCATTGCGGCAGCTGGAGGTGAGCAGTGATCCCCCAGTGGCGTATCTCTCCAATCAGCGGATTGTGGAACTAAATGAGCTGGTTAAGACGTTCCTAGAAAAGAACTTCTATCGTGGCATGAGCGGCGAACTGATGAAGGCCTGCACGACCAACTTTATAAAGAACTGCAGTCTGGCCAAGATGCAGGCGACCACCGAGTGCTTGGGTAAGCCTTTCATTTATTACCTTGCAATAGTATTCATTGATGTTTTCATCTCCTCCAGCTTCCTGGCAGAAGGTCATTGATTCCTGCCTGGTGACCAAATCAGCTACCATTCGCGCCTCGGCTGTGGAATCCTTTGGCGAACTCTGCCGCACATATTACTGCCTAGAGTCGAGACGTCAAGAGAACGAGACCATCATCAATGACTATTTAAAGGGAGCCGAGAATGACCTGGAAGAGCACATACGTATGGGTTACCTAGCCGCCTTGGGAGTGCTGCCCGCCTTCATGGTCCAACCGCATTTGCCTGCCGTCTTGGATAGTCTGGTTAGGCACTCGCTGACACCACTGCAGGCGGTGGTTCTGGCCGGCGATATGGGTGATCGCGAGAATATCCAGACCTACAGATGGAGCGAGGCGCGAATGGAAAGCGTTAGGGCTCTGACCAAGGTGGTGAAAACCGTGGGCTATGGGGAAGGAGAAGCCACATTCTCAGATCGTGAGAACTTCAACAAGGCCCTTAATTGCCTACTGAAAGCTTTGGACGAGTACACCCTGGACAATCGCGGTGATATTGGTGCTTGGGTAAGGGAGGCGGCCATGTCATCGCTCTACGAGATCGTAACCCAGTGCCCGCCGGATTTACTCTCACCAGAGCAAGTCCACGCGGTTGTGGTTGGCTTCATGCAGCAGGCGGTGGAGAAAATTGATCGCACTCGAGGATTAGGCGGACGCCTATGTTGCCAACTGATTAACCATCAGCCCAGGATACCGCACATTCGAGAGCACTCAAAGCTACTGGAGGTATTCCCCGCCGAGGCTAACTCTGTGCTCTGGCTGTTTGCCGATCACACATTCCCCCTGTTCTGCGAGCTGCTCGCCCTGCCCGATTACTCCAAGCGGGTGATGCTGGGCCTGAGTGCTAGCATTGGACAACTGACTGAATCTCTGGTGAGTTAAGGGTTATCACCCACCGTTCAGGGGATCTCAATGTTTTTTTTTTTCCTGTTTACACAGATCAAATATGCCTCTTCGGCGCTATTCCAATTTTTGCGTTCCAACCCGACGATGGTGCCGCGTTTATGTTCCGAGATTGTCCAGATCTTCGAGGAGCATCTGCTCAATGAGCGCGTAACTTATCCCATGCTCAGTTTCCTGGACATACTCATCGGATCGGGTACCGTGGAATCGGTGCTCCATGACGAAACACATCCCTTTGCCGAGGACATCTACAGGCTGCTTAACCTGGAAGTCAAGGGATACAAGAAGCTCTACAAGACGGCGAGCAGTATTAGTGCCTTCTGCCAGCTCCTGCAGGTGCCTCGTCTGTCCCGGCGCATCCTCTCCAAGCTCGCGGTATTCCTTGGACTGCAGCATGTGCATGTTAGGAAAACGGCAGCTACTAAATTATACGAAGCTTTGGCCCTGCATGGAGATGTCACCGAAGTGCCCGAGGATAATATGGATGAGATCCTAACATTGCTCTCCGAGACCGACTGGACCATGCCGCTGGTGGAGGTGCGTCCCCTGAGGAATCAACTATGCCAGCTGATGGGCATCAAGGCGCCGGTGAGTGCTGCTCAGCAGCAGCAGGCAGCGAGTGCGGATAAGTGATATTCCACACAAACAAAAGTTTAATATGTTAATTTAATGTAATATTTATAAACCATTCTTATTGCACAATTAAACTGACGATACTTACATCCGATCTAATATCGTATTATGCATAGCTTTCTTATTTTCTTTTTGGGCTTAATTCCACAAAAATGGAAGAAATTAAATGAAATAATTATGCTATTAAAAAGAACGTAGAATCTTGAATTATGTTACAAGTGGGTTAATTTCGTTTCGTTTGAATACAAAAATGTAGAGGCTTATAAGGACCCCTTTGCCTTCTTCCGGCTGGGATTTATGTACGACTGATAGTAGAACTTGGAGAACATCACAGTCAAGGCCCCATATAGGAATCCAAAGGCATAGATCCCTGGTCGTGGAGCTCTGCAATCGCTCTGCATAATCATGTCGATCATATGGAGCATAACTAAAGCGAACTGAATGAGCTGGATGATGGTGATGTACTTCTTCCACCACAGACTCGCCTTTTGCACTCCCGGGCTAATGGAGGACAGAAGGTAATAAGTGTACATACACGCGTGTACAATCAAATTAAGGATAACCATCCAGGCCCCAATGCCGCCGTGACCATGCAGAGTCTGGAGGAGGTAACAGGCCAGGATCACAGACACATGGTGGAAGACGTGCAGAAAGGATATCTGTTTGCTCTTCTTGCGCAGCACAAAGAACACCGTTTCCACCAGATCAATGAGCTTGTTGATGTAGTACGCGTTGGCGAAAAGTCGCTCTAAATCCTTGCCCTTATGGCCCAAGGGCAAGGTTATGGGGCACCTCAAGTCGTAGAAACTAAAGACGACGTAGCAGACCTGTAATTATTTGCATAATTGATGGAAAGTCCCGTCCCTTCCACTACACTTACGTATACGAACAACGCACTATTGTACACGATTTGTATGATGTTATAAGCCTTGATCACACCGCGCAGTTCAAAGGGCTGTCGACGGTCCATGAGCTTGGGACCCACCTTCAGGACGAACAGAAGGTAGGCTGCCAGCACCCCAAGGGTGGGCCAGGGAGTCTTAAAGAAAGCCAACCGAATTGGATCTGGCGAAGTCATATTCCTGTTTATGGCTTAGGGCTCCTTTCTCCAATAAGGTTCGTCGGCGACTAATCAAACGTAGATCGTCACGGCTTGGTTATAGGTGTTTCGATTAGAATACACGCTCTTCAAATGTCTAATTGTTATTTTAACAACACATTGCAAGAGCTTGCAATTTAGAAATTGTCATAGTGTGATGCGAAGGTACAGTGTCAGCGATTAAGAAGTCAGAGTCGGGAAAGCTGCTATCAATTGGAATACATCTGCACATACAATAATATGAAAATGAATGTAGTATCAATGCAATGGGTGTAATAATTAGCACCAACTTAAGACGTATTAAGAAAGTCGAATAGCTAATCATTTAAGGTTTGTATACATTTTCAGTAATTTGAAAATGTAATTTATAAATTGATTGGCTATGCATGGAGGGCTTTGAAGGTTGAGCTTAGGAAACATAAATACGTTATTTTACCTTACAGGAAAGGCAGCTAACGTTAACAGAAAACATATGTCACTATATAGCTTAATTTTATTGAGATAGCTCAATCACAAATTTAAATTTAATTTGCATATTTCGGTTTTCAGCTGGGAGGTTAAAAAAAATCATTTAAAAAAGATGGTTAAGTCAACATAACCAACAGAATAAACAAGATGTTTTATACTTAAAACCCTGTTATGGTTACAATTTTCTTATAATATATATATATGTATTATATAATCTTCAAAAAAAAAAAACATTTATTTGTTTTTTAATCGTTTTAAAGGTTCGTTTCCCAAAGGGAAAGTGAAATTTTAAAATATAATCTTAAGATTTTTTTCTATCAGATAGGAAACATTTGGGAGCTAAAGTCTCAAGCGTTCAAATGCTCACACAATGCTCCTCTTGAAGAATCTTTTGGAGAGTTGTGACATTTGGTTTTCGTTGTAGGTGAATGTCATTAAAGGTTTATTCCAAAAATACTAAAACTAAAATTTCTGTTGCTTGCGTCTTTGCCGTTAGTATCCAGTTAGAAATTTACAGACCACCATATGGGCCGACTTGCACTCCAGGATAATGCTAACATTAGCTTCTCCTTGGTCCATCTCTTGCGGCTATGGGCTTTCTACGCGTTAATCTCGAACAGCTTGGCCACTTCGTTGAGGTTATCATAACTCTTATTCTTATTAATAATAGTCCTAGCTAAGCCTATTCGGTTGAAGAGATTCCAGAGCAGGATGCCCACGACCTTGTCGTCCTTCATGTAAAACACCACGCCCTTGCCGTAGTCCGCCGCGTCGTCGGGATCACAGGTAATGCCATCTTTGGTAAAGACTTCAACATCGGCTGTGCCCATGGAATCGCCGCTTTCCTTGGGCTCGGCCAGGTTGTCTACGCGTTCAGCAGCATCCGAGGGCAGGGCAAAGACTCCCACGGTGGGCAGCGAGGAGTCCACCAGGCCGACGCCCTCATAGCCGATTTCAGGACCCAAATCCGACCAAAACATGCTCTGATGCTGGTATGGTTTCTCTGTAAATGAAGGGACATTTCAAGCCATTGTAATTGGCAAAGAAAAACTCCACCAATAGTGCGGAAATGTTACTCACTAGCTCCCGTCATGTTCTCACCAGCCAGCCGGCCCGAGACCATGGAGTGATCATAGTGCTCCACTCGCCGTCTGCCTAACAGCGGGTCATAGAAACAGGAAACGTCACCAGCCACGTAAAGGTTTCGCCTGGCTTCCAGCTCAGCATTGACCACGAAGCCACCGCGGCTCCTGTCTACTTCCAGCCTGCTCGGAGCGGCGAGCTCCGTGTTGGGTGAGCAACCAACACAGACTACCACCACATCGGACATCAGGGTCATGCCATTGTTTAGCTCCAGCTTTAGATCAGCTTCATCCCTTGTCGCGCTCCGAATGCTGGCATTGGGGATAACACAGACACCCTGCGACTCCATCTTGGCCATCGTCCAGCGGCTCAAGTAGTCCGGCAGGACCTGCGACATATTACCGTTCTCCTCGAACACCTGATATACCTTGCCGCCATCATTCTCCTTGGAGTAATGGGCCAGAGAGCAGGCCAGCTCGCTCCCGATGAAGCCGTTGCCCACGATCGTGATCGATCGCTTCTCCCTCGCCAATTTGCGGAGGTGGTCGAAGTCATCGGGAGTGCGATAGACCATTACCTTTTCGCGAATGCTGGGTGGCGCATCCTGGAAAATGTTGAGGTTCTTGGGGGAACAGCCAGTGGCAATCAGACACGAGTCGTACCCGATCTGATAGCCGTCGTTTAACGTCACTTTTCGCTCATCATGATCCACCTTCTTGACGGCGAAACCGTGAGCGACGGCTATGCCCTTTGCACTGCCAGCCAAGTTCTCGGGTTCCACGAAATACCCTTCCGGTTCAAAGAACAAGCTGAGGTGAAAAGTTTAATTACTTAATTACAGCATTCTAAGCTGCTAATAGAAACGCACCTTCTTTCGGAGCCCGTCCACTGCTGGAAGCGGTAATCCTTGATGGGATCCTCGCTTGGGTTAGGCGTGTACCAGATCTCCTTGGAGAGAGGCGGACGCATGTAAGGTTTGCGGGGCTCGTTGCTGATCACCAGGACCTTGGCGGTGGCATCGTTGGACTTGATGGCTCGACACGCAGAGAAGGCAGCAGTGCCGCCGCCGACAATAAGGTAAGGTACGTGGTTTGGCAGGTCCTCGGAGCTGGCAGGACCTGTAACGGGAATGGGAAGAATACATTCTCAAGCTCATAATTTTTGTTTATATAATATAAATAAATATTTTCTTAAGTTAATTCCACTCACTTGTCACTAGACCAGCTATCAGTCGTCTCTTCCGTAGCTCCTCTTCCTCAGCTGCCCTTCTGGCTTCACTATCGTCCGGCTGTCGCGTCAAGAACCAGGTTAGCTGCAGATTTAGAGTACATTTAGTGGGGTTTCTTTTTTCTTTTGAAACTAAGATATAATCCCACCAATCCTCCAGTAAGCAGCGCCGCCAGCGCGCCCAGTAGACACTTCAGACGGAGATCCTTCAGCCGGCACTCGCACTCCTCATCACTACCACCGCCACCCGTAGCATTTCCATCATTACAGGGCTGGCACCGTGTCTCCTGCCTCTTGCGCTTGAATTCTGCACAGGGATCCTTGGGCTTGCAGGGATCCTTGGGTTTGCAGGAATCGATAACGGGCTCGGAGCTATTGAGCTCACATTCCGAGGATTTCAGGACATCCTTGGCACTGCAGACTTGCACGTCCGGATAGCCCTAAGAATCAATCAAGGAATAAGTTAGTATATTGAAAGGAAGCAAGGATTCAAGAAGAATTTAGAAGACATTTAACTCTTGATCCTTGCAGCTTAAAAATAAGGATTTAACTAATAATTACTTTTATAATGAGCTGCTCTGACTGCGGCGGGGCTTGATAGTTGACGTTTGGAAAGCCGGGGGCACTAGCGTTGTCTGAAGCCTGTGGATCCACGTCCTCATTCAATTGATTTTCGTACTCGTAGTTCTTGGGGATGCAGACCTGATGGTTGGGATATTTTTTGGCTTGCATTTTGCTGCGAGCCTCAAAGGTGCGTTTCTTGACCATTTGATAAAGGTTGTTGTGTGCCGACCGGAAAGAGGCTTAAACCGGAAACGAAACAAGATAGGTCAAGGTTTTCATAGGTTGAGGTTGAAATAAGCTCAAAAACTAACCATATGTCGGCGGCGGCTGTAATGGCGGCGGAACCAGTATCCTTCTGTTGGCCAAGATGTACGCCTGGCGAAAGAACCTTCGCGTCAGGCATTGGACGCTCCAGATACTTATAATACTCATAATGTTAGTACTCTGACGGTGCCAGAATAAATGAATCCTCAATTGTTTAAAACCGTGTGTGTGTGGTTAATATTGTGTTTTGTTTACAAAAAAAGAAAGAAAAACTAATTTTCATGACAAATTTTTCAAGGTTAAAATATGGCTGAGGATCGAATGCTGAAGTTTGCTGCTTGAAGTCTTTGAATACATTGTATACAATATTTTAGGAACATTCCCGCAAAAAATTTATGAAATTAATAAATAAAATAAAAATAAAAATAATTTTATTTTCTTTATTTATTTTTTTAAACAATTTTACGTTAGATGTATATTTTATCTTAGATTTATAAAATTTTGATTAAAATTTTATATTTCAATCTTAAATCAATCGTTTTTTTTACAAAATTCTAGATTATCTATTTTAGCTATTTTATAAACATGTTTAAATTTTTTTCAGTGCGCTTTTGCACCGATACATCCGATACTACCGCAAGCTCTTGTTGGATTTGGGATTTCCCAGCACACTGCGACGGCCACACTAAACACGGAGACAGGGACAGAAAATACAACATGACGGAAGGGCAGCAAAGGAATGCGAAATAAAGGGAAAGGAGAGAAGGAACCGAAGATCGATTGTTGTGAACAGAAAGAAGAGATCAATTAAAGCCCTCCGCATTTCACACGGAGATATTTGTCACAGAAATTGCTTCTTTTTTTTATAAACACAACAAAAACCCGCGAACACACCACACGTTACCACCGCCGCAAACCCGTTGTTACACAATTTTGCGTTCATTTGCTGTGACACCACCGGAATCGGGACACATTTGCCATGAGTGGAGTGTGGAGCGGGCGCTGCCTTACGCGGAAGTTCGTCCGGCAGGCATACATCTTGGCCAACAGCAGGATACTGGGACCGGCGCAGCTGCAGCGCTCGCCGGCGGTGTACGGTGAGTTGTGAGGTTATGGTCTCTCATGTTTTTCCCGACTGATCCGGCGTTGCCTTCTCCTCCGCATTTCAGCCGCTCTCCGGTCGTCGCATAGCAGCCTCTATCAAAAGGTAACTACTACTACACCATCAGGATAGATGAGGAGGTCACAATCGCCCACCACTTCTTACAGTGGCATCTCATTTCATCCCTTTTCATTTCCCTCTTCCTTACTGGTTACTTATTATTCCTTGATTTAATGGTTTTCAGGATCGCAAGACCTTATGCAGCGCCAAGGATGTTCTTAAATCCTCTGACAGTTCATACTCACAGTCCAGTTCCCACAAACCCAGTAGCCCTCGTAGCAATGACGATGGAACAGCCTCCAGTGGCGTTGATCAGGACTCCGAAAGCCAGAAAAAGGATCTTCGCCTGACGGGCCTGCTGGCTGCTCTGGCGGCATTGTTTGCCGGAGGAGTGGTATTTATAGATCTTGTTTTTAAAGAGAATCTTGTAAAATGTACGCAAATTTCGTAGATAACCTGGTACTTGACGCAGAAAACAGACGATGGCGACGCCAAAAGTGCAGCAGATGAGCAACGGAAGCGTAAGCTGTCAGCTGGTCCAGCCACAAGTAAGATATTTGTAGTTAAGAGATATTCATTCAAAGTAAGCTAATGGTGAAATATACATTCCTGCTGAGTTAACCAATGATATCTGCCTGTTTTGATATGAATATTTTGGCAGTCACTCCCAGATTAGCATTATCTGACCGCCTTATCATTAATCATTGTCTACAAAAATGACAAGCTCATGGTCTTAATTTCCTTATTTTCCGTTTCAGCTCCTGCTAGTTCCAAGGACCTTCCAAAGCACGTTCCATACCTGATTGTCGGCGGCGGCACTGCTGCCTTCTCTGCGTTCCGTGCCATCAAGTCCAACGATGCCACCGCAAAGGTCCTGATGATCAGCAACGAGTTTCGCAAGCCCTACATGCGTCCGCCTCTTTCTAAGGAGCTCTGGTACACGCCCAACCCGAGCGAGGAGACCAACAAGGATTACCGCTTCAAGCAGTGGACTGGCTCGGAGAGAAGGTGCGCTTAAATTGAAAAACTCCCTCGATTATTATAAAAGTTTTCCATGTTCCATTGCAGCTTGTTCTTTGAGCCTGACGAGTTTTTCGTGGCCCCCGAGAAGCTGGAGGAGAGCGTGAATGGCGGCATAGCCGTGGCTCAGGGTTTCGCCGTTAAGAAGGTGGACGCCCAGAAGCGGATAGTGACGCTAGAAGATGGCTATCAAATTGAGTACGACTCGTGCCTGATTGCCACTGGCTGTGCCCCCAAGAACCTCGCCGTTTTCCATGATGCGCCACCCAGCATTCGCGAAAAGGTAATGGTCTATCGCACTCCCGATGACTTCGACCGCCTTCGCAAATTGGCGTCAGAGAAGCGATCGATCACGATCGTGGGCAACGGCTTCATTGGGAGCGAGCTGGCCTGCTCCCTGGCCCATTACGCCAAGGAGAATGGTGGCGGCAAGGTGTACCAGGTGTTCCAGGAGGATTCAAATATGTCGCGGGTTCTGCCGGACTACCTGAGCCGCTGGACTAAGACCAAGATGGAGGCGCAGGGTGTCTGTGTTATCCCCAATGCCAGCATTCAGAGCGCGACCAGAGACGCATCCAATCTGAAACTGGAGCTGAACAATGGCACGACCCTGGTGTCCGATGTGGTGGTAGTCTGTGTTGGCTGCTCACCAAACACGGAGCTCGCTGGTCCGAGCAGGCTGGAAGTTGACGGGAGCCTCGGTGGTTTCGTGGTCAATGCTGAGCTGGAAGCCAGACGAAACCTGTACGTGGCTGGCGACGCCTCCTGCTTCTACGATCCGCTGTTGGGCAGGCGGCGGGTGGAGCACCATGATCACTCCGTGGTGTCCGGACGACTGGCTGGAGAGAACATGACGGGAGCTAGTGAGTGGTGGATTTTTTCCTTACCAATTACAATGTCTTAAAATGTCTTTGCACTTACAGAGAAACCATACCAGCATCAGAGCATGTTCTGGTCGGATTTGGGTCCTGAGATCGGCTACGAGGGCATCGGTCTGGTGGACTCCTCGCTGCCCACCGTGGGAGTGTTTGCTTTGCCGTCGGATGCCGCCGACAAGCTGCCAAAGCCCAAGGAGGGTGGCGATTCCAAGGGCAAAAAGAATGTTGAGGTCGTTACCACAAATGGCGTTGCCTCCGATTCCGATAAGACGGCAAACTACGGCAAGGGCGTGGTGTTCTACATGAAGGACGATAAGATCGTGGGCGTCCTGCTCTGGAACCTCTTCAACCGGATAGGCTTAGCTAGGACAATAATTAATCAGAATAAGAAGTATGATGACCTCAATGAGGTGGCAAAACTATTCGAGATTCATGCGTAGAGAGCGCCAAGAGTTTCAGAGATGGAAACCAAGGAGAAGGAAAGTCCTTGCATCCTGGAATGCAAGTCGGTCCGCACAGAACTATATTCGAAAGCCTTCAATTGTGTGATCTGTATGGAATACGAACGGCAACGTCTTCGTAATATCACAAACTACTTTTAACTGGCAAAGTTGACGAATATGCTTTGAAATTAATGTGCGTTTCAGTTTTGTATTTTTCATACACTCCGCTGCTGCTCCCTTTCAATCAGTGTTTCCTTTATTTTCTTCTTACCAAACCTTTAGTCCTGGGACTTTTATCTATATAATTTATTTTCACAAGTTCAAAAGAATAATTTCGAAGCCTTCCCACTTTTCTTTTTTGTTTAAAACAAAACAATATATTTCAGCAGAAATATTTTAATGAACAAATACAGAACCACAGAACTCTTAGTTTTATTCACTTGGAAGAAAATGCTAATAAAGATATGTAAATATGTAAAATTATTAAATACCCACCGGCATCTCTTGGTTTTTCGCTTGTATTTCCTAATAAAAAAAAACCCACTACAAATGAGCACGGGAAATGATAAAATAATAAAAGCATTTGTCCAAAATCAAAGCATTTTAAATGTTAAAAAGGGTCTCCTTTAGTTGCTCACAAAACATTAACTATTTAAATAGTATCTAAGTGTTTATTGTCTTCAGTTTTAATTACAATAAACCATAAGGATTTACCTGAGATTTTGATTCAACTAGCGCAAAGTATTCCGGCTTTGGGTAAATGGAAATATTACATTAAATAAGGTCTAGATTTATCCTTTGGCACCAATACCTTCGTTAAGGGATAACATGTTTTTTTGCTGCAATAAAACTCTATTCCTAGAAATATTTTCCCGCTGCCGAAATAACCTTCAAAGAGTCCAAGCTCTTCAAAAGGAAAATTATTGTAACAAAGCAAGCAGCTGTCAAACTGACAAACATTTGCACCTGGCTTATTAGGGTAATGCAGGCGGATTAGCTACCAATTCGTAGGCAGAAAACGCGAATCTATAAAATCCTAGTGCTAAGATTACCTGCGTTGTTCCCGAGGGTTACCTATTAGGGAAAAACTTGGATTAGCGGCCAATTGGTAGGTAGAACTTTAAGCAGGTAGAGATATCTGCTCTGTGTCTGATCTATATAAACCTGCTGTCTAGGTTAGCAGGACATCAGTTCCTTGTCGACACTCCTCCTGCTAACATGAAGTACCGCATGTTGAACAAACGCAAGCTCGCGGCCAGTCCTTCGCCAGTTAAGAGAGAGGTCCCGGAAGAGGACGTCACCATTGACACCACCGCCCATAGTGCCCTGGAGCTGGAGGCAGCATCGGCTCTCCTCTTGCTTCGCTACCAATACGATCGTCAGATCTGCAATAGTATTATTTCATACACTGCAACAACCCGATCGCCAACACCTCCGCCTGTGATCGCTGACAATACGACACCAAAGGATCAGACAGTTCGCCCGCCAGTCGCCGCCACTCAGCCGTTAAAGAAACGTTCCATACCACCGCATCTCCTGCGGAGATCCTTGACGCCAGCCAAATCTGTGACCTCGGTGACCAGTAACAACTCTATAGTGAAGGCGAAAGCAAGGACTCCTGTTCCCGGAAGCGACCAGACGCGCGGCTGCAACAAATCCCTGCTCAAGTCCTGCAGGAATATGATTCGCGAGTTCTTGGACAATCAGGAGCTTATCTAATAAGTGATGACCTTTCCACAAATATCTAACGAATATTGAATTTAAACAACAAGCATTCTAATCATAGATTTTAGAAATCTTTTCAAAAAAATTAACGCTGATTTCCTAATATTAAAAATTTGTATTTTACACTATTTTCTGATTTGAAGAAACGACTTTTGAAATTGTAATAAAGACAAAATTAAAGCAAAAACAAGTATTTCTTTTTGTAAATTATGAATTTCCCAACAGTTAGTCCCCGAATTCGTACTTGGGATTCGTAATAAATGTACACTTTACTACACAAAATAAGAACAAAATCGATCGATTTCAGTTTTCAATTTATTTATTGCATATAAATTGGTTTCCTTTGTTTTTTTTTTATACATATATAAATTATGTATATTGATCAAAAGATAAAGTTTTCAAATGGAAGAACAGGTATTGTGGCGACACTAGAGTGCTAATTATTAGCTATTGGCGGTGTGTGTTTAAACTTAAGGCGTACGAAAAACAAATAGAAAATGATTTTTTAACGTAGTTCCTACACATTAATTAATAATTACAGAGTTTGCACACTACGGGCTAAATGTATGAACGTGCGATTGATGATGATGTCTCTCCTTTTCGTAACTCGCTTCAATTCTGTTTAATACGATTATTAAAGTGCTTGAAATGTACATTTTCTATTGTTTGAGGAGGTAAGAGGGGTGGGTGTAAAGATCGTATGATTAATGTTTATAAAAATGAACACCATTCATTTGCTGCGTAAACTAACATTACAAATAATATAATAGTAATCATAATGATAATAATAATAATAGAAAACTAATGTGTATACATATATGTATGCTTGCTATAAAAATGGAAGCCAATGTTTTCTTTTTTATTATATATATAAAATGTATGTATATCATATTTTTAATGTGTGTGTGTTCTCTTGTTGCAGTGTATCTAGGGCTAAGGGTCTCAATTGAAATTGAATTTTGAAAGCTCTCTTTTCAGGCTGATCCCGCAAAAACAAGCAAAGAACAGCTATTGTTATTATCCTTTAAAACGAAACTGTATCAGCTTCGTTGGCAACTGCTCTTTTTTTTTGGGACCATATGTGCCAATAGTGTGAATCAAAGATAATTCTGTTGTTGTTATCACAAGAAATTAATTAATTTGCCTTTCTTCGTTCTAAGCTGATTTGTTTTGTATATTTATATTAACAAATTACGCCAACAATTCAAATTTTCATATTTCTCCTTCATTTTCTCGTATTTTAACAATTGTTTTTTTGTTTTTTTGTTTTCATTAATTTGAAACCATTTTGTTGAGGCAACATTTGTAAAGCTCAAAGGTGGCAACACTTACGCTCTATATATGCTATTTGCTAATTTATTTATTTAATTAATTTACTCTCTACGCGCTACTCTCGTATGATTGATGTGTGTGTTTGGGGTTTGTTTTTTTCTTTTTTTTTGTTTTTTGATAAATGTAGAAATTGGCACATATATCGAAGGCTGCGCTGCGCCGGCTCAAGATATCTACTTACATTCACTCTGCTTCCTTAGCTTAGCTTAACTTAATAAATATGTTTGCTTGATTTATAAAATATATATGTTATGTATGCATACATGGTTGTGTTTTCTATATACAGAAGATTTGGCAAGAGACTCGCCAGAGGTAATCATTGGATAATCTTTAGGACACTTAATCGGAATTCCCTTTAAGAAAGTAATAACCAACATTTTCATCTAGTTTAAACTCTTCTAAATGTTTAAATTACAGCCTAAAGGACTCCAAGGATTACCTCCAACAAGAATCCATTCTGAAACGAAAGCCATCCAGATCTATGTCCAGCAGATGAGTCTCCCTCTTAGATGTCTGTGCGCTTGTTGTGCTGGTCCCATATTTTCTTTTCTTTTTTTTTTTAGCTCAGGTAATGTTGCGTTCAGAGGAAGGAAGGATGGAGGAAGAAGTTGGATGTGTGGATTGTCACAGGATACTGCTGCTGCTGCTACGACTCCTCCTACTGCCGCATGTGGCGGAAGGAATCCTCCGATTCGCCGCCATTGCAATCACTGTCCATGGGCACCGGCAGAGCCTGTTCACTGCTGGCCTGATCCATCGGCCTGGGTGAGCTGGCATTGGAGGTGATGCCTGCGGCGGCGGCGGACTGCTGGTCATCCGGTTTGGGTGACCGTTCTCCTGGCGATGGTGCTCCTCCTTGGTGATCGTTGTTGTGGCGTATCAGCTTGATGGTGGTCAGACCGTCAGCATTGCGGATGAGCCTGCAGGTTTTGCGAGAGTTTAGTAAATATAATGTTTCAGGAGAGATTCTTTGTACTTACGGATAGCAGTCCTCGTTGCTGGCGGAATTATTGTTCTTGCTGCTCACGCTCAGATCCGTTGGCTTCAAGTCCTCACCTGCGCTTTCCGAACCCGATCCCGAACCGTTGCTCTCCAGCTTCAGGGGATGGAACTGGAATTTGTCAGGTCCACCAATCGCCGACGGTGTGTTTAAGGCAGGGGAATTGGGTGGCGGACCAGCTGCCGCCGCCGAAAGGTAGTGGAAGGCTCCATTGATCGCATGCATAAAGAGGGGCGATGTGGGCGGTGGACCATAGGCTGCTGCAGCGGCGGCTGCCACTGCTGCCACGGCGGGCAGGCTCATTGGACCGTTACGCGAGGCGGGACGCTGGGGCGATTGTTGCTGTTGCTGCTGGGATTGCTGCTGCTGCTGCTGCTGGGAATTCCAGTTCTGAACGGCAGCAGGACTTCCAGGGGCCTGTGGCATAGATGAAGCACCGCTGCCAGTCGACGGCGTCGATTGCCTCAGCAAGGATATATTCTTAATGTTCTTCAGTTCCGTGGGATTGCGCAGGAACTGATAGCAATGTCGCTCGCCCTGCACTTTGCGCAATATGTTGACCCTGTAGTAGTAGCGGAGGGCACGCGACATCTTGTCATAGTTCATCGACAAATGGTTCTTCTGGATGCCCCACAACTTGGCCAATCCGGCGGGATCGACGATCTTAAAGACGCCCGTATCGCGGCACTTCCAGGCTATCAGATCGCTGTACTTCTGGTTGCGATCATTCAGCAGTTGTTGCAAAAAGTCCCACAACAGGCGACCATCTAGAATAAACCGAGGTAGACATTAATTATTAAAAATTCTGAGAATATTTATCCCTTAAACTTACTTGTATTGGGCTCAGAGTTCTCTGGAAAGAACTCCCGCTTGGCTTTGTACATATAACTGGGCGTGGTCGGAGCCGAGATGGATCCTCCGGCAGGTGCCAACACGGGACCGGCTGTATTATCGAGAGTCAGCTTCTGCGGCAGTTGCTGCTGCTGCATCTGTTGTTGCTGCTGCTGCGCCTGGGCTGCCGCTGCTGCTGCTGCCACGGCGGCAGCTTGTTGTTGCTGCTGCTGTTGCTGTTGTTGCTGTTGTTGCTGCTGCTGTTGCTGGGACCACGAGTTGACGAAACTATTCGTCAGCTGCTGCGTCCAGTTGGGCTTGATGTCTTTCAGAATGGGTGTGCTCGGCGGGCTGCCTGCGCTGTACAGCGGTGCGGGTGGTAGCTTCGACTCCGAATACTCCTCCTCGGAATCGGAGTGATTACTGCTGGCACTGCTGACACCCTTCATGGGCATAATGTTAGGCTGAGAGCCGTTGCTGCCGGTGCTGCTGGCACTAGAAGATGTGGGATTGCTGCTGCTGCTGGTCGTGCCTACCGAGGTGGCTGTGGCTCCTGCTCCGCCATTTGCTACTGCTCCCGCTCCAGGTGCTCCTCCTCCTCCGTTTTGGTAGGGAGCCTGCGGCGGACTACTCGCCTGAGAATCCACTGAAGGCGGCGGACTGAGCGTCACAGAGTTTGGTGCCATAAAATGATGACCTGCCAGGCCGTGGGGCGTACTGTGGAAGGGACTGCTCTCTGGCGGAGCATTCAGCGGTGGCCACGTGGGCGTCGGCGGGTGGCTGTGCGGCGACAGGGGATATCTGCTGGTGGGCGTCACTGGACTGTTGGGCAGATGCCACTGCATCATGTGCGACTCAATGATAAGCATCTGCAGCACATTGTGCAGAACATCTCCGGCACCCGGGCACCTGTGGCCGAAGTCTGCACGCGTCAGCAGGCACAGCGCCTTGCCGTTCATCTGGAAGAGATCAAAGTCGAGCTTGGGCAGATCGAATTCACGGACGCAGAAGCGAAGGAAGACGAGCACATCCTCGCGGCTCCACAGGCGCGGATCGGAGGGCAGGGACGGGGGCAGCTGTGTCTTCAGCTCGGCGAGCTGACTGGACGGCGCCGGGGGGCAGCGCCAGAGCACATCGCTCCAGATGCCGGGATTCAGCGAATTCAACGATAACTGTACTGGGAGCATTTTCATTTTGGACATGCAGCCACAGTGTTTAAGGAAGTGTCCTCCTGGTCAACGGATCCGTATCTCAGTAGTGGTAGCCACTAGAGTTGCCTTCAACTGGGGTATCTGAAAATAAGATACAAAAATCGAGGTTAAATTAGTTTTTTCAACAGAGAATTATTTAAAAAGAACACTTTTATTTCAAAACATCGCAATATGTCTCGTTATATATATCAGTTTTTAAAGTTTGGTCTTGAGATATCTTTCTTATATTTTGATATATCCTTTTAGTAACCACACATAATCCACACACATGCAAACACACTCTTTTCACATATCCACTTGACTCATTTTCTTCTGCAAGTTTTTTGTTTATTTAAAATTTTTGGTAAATCACATATGGAAAACTACCACGAATTCTGGGCATGGATGCCACCACCACTGGCTCTTCTTGCTCTTGCTACGGATCAAAGTTCACTGCTGAGCAGCGAGCTCCCAAGCGAAAAGGATGTGCCAATGGAATGGATGTTGTTGATCACTCGACACACTTCCGCCAGAGAAATATTTGAGCGGACACATCACCTAGCTGTTGCTGCTGCTCCTCCTCTCCGGGGGATTGGAGGTGAGGAGAAGAAGCTCACTCCCAGACACCACACAAACACACACATACCACACGATCCAGATCCGTGAGAGCAAGCGGGAGAGCTGCGACGACTCTCAGACAGACATTCGCATTCCAACCAAATCAGATTTCCTCATAATCGTCGCGGGCAACCGATCCGATGGATGGAATAGGAATAAACAAATAATATATCTCCGATGCCGACGCAAGAATAAAAACAACAACAGAACCGAGCCGATCTACTCGTGAGTGTGAGTGTGAAGATGTAGCGGGCAAGCGCATCCGATCACTACTTGGCGCAAACTGGCGGATCTCGATCTCGCAGAGAGCGTGACTCACTCAGCAGTGGCAGAGGCTGGGGCAGAGGAAGCAGCAGCAGCAGCAGAGGATCAGGCAGCGACGATCACGCTCTCTCTGTGTCTCTCTCGGCAGGCATCTTCGGATCTCCGACAGAAGCAGCAGCAACACACCCCCGCAGCGACCGCGGCGCAGGCAGAGGTGAGAGGGAAGGAAGGAGAGCAGGAAGAGCAGGGGAAGATCTGTCCAAAATAAAAAATAAACGGTCCAACCACCACGAACCAGGAGTGCCCTACGCATATAAAGGAATACAATATATAAAATTATTTTGATTAAAACCCACTTGTTGCACCTAAAATTCCCAAGTTAGAATTCAGCGACACTTTGGTAAAAATCTTTGGATTCAATTTGGAGTAGACCTTCATTTAGCCAAAAATGCGGATATAAAAAAAATAGGTCACTTAAAAATCAACTAAAAATCAAAAATTATATATTATAAATAATAATAATAATTACGAATTGGATCAACCCTAGTACATTACTGAATAGCCCATGACTTGGCGTATAGAGCTTTTTAATTGTACATTTCTCAATATGGTAATTTCCACCAAAAATGTGTGATCTCCTCCGGGCGTGTGTGCCCAGTATTGGTATTGGTGTGCATGGGCGGCGACGGTACACTGCCATTCCGGATGTGTACAAACCCAAAGCACACTCACAAGTCCAAAGACGAAGTATACACACACTCACACGCTCCACGACGATGGTGATCATTTGTTGTAAAGATTTCAACATAAGCGAATGTATTGATGGCACCAGCAAGCACATGAAGATGGGAGATGCGGAGGGGCAGCGGCCGGACCAAGTCGAACGTCTCTCGAAACTCGAAAGCAGCCGCGCCGTGCCCATTGCCCACTCTCGTGCCCCTACCCATACCCATACCCATACCCGTACTCGTATCTGGCTGCAGCAAACGGAAGTGCACATTCCAAGCTGAAAACCCGTTTCCAGACCAAGAGCTGTTGTTGGAGAAAGACGCTGTTGCTGCTGCTGCGGTTGCTGTTGCTGTTGCTGTGATGGGGCAACTAATAAATCCGCCAGTGGGTAAAGAGAGCAGCGAGTCGATGTTGAAGTCAAAGTCGGTGGAGATGAATAAAGAGGATGAGGATGAGGTGGAGCTGGATCACCCGCCAAACGAGAAACACCCTGTTTACCAAGCCAAGGGAAAGGTTGGCCAAATAAAATATATTTGATATACTTTTTGAAATATTCAAGTCTTTAGAAAACTAGCTTTATATGAGCATAAGTAATCTTTTAAAAAATAATATACTTTGTAACTTAAAGTAGATACCTTCATTATATGGATATATTCACAGCTAGTCCCTCCCTATGTGATCAGCCTTTTGAAAAATATCGCTCGTTTAAAAACCAAAACAAAAGAACTAAAGAAACAACTAATTATTAGACCAGTTAGAGACAATAAATATAAAATATGCTGCACAATTCCTGAAGACCGACTATTTCCTTGTCCCGTGCTGTATCCATTTCCCCATAGCTCCGACCAGACGATTTCCCTGCCCAATGCCCGTACCCGTGCCCGTGGCCGTACCCGTGCCCAATCCCAAAACCAAGACAAAAACCCGTGCGCACACATGTTCAAATTTATCCCACATCTCGTCGCGACTCTTGGCTGTCTTGGCGGGTCGGTCTGGTCTCGCTCTCCCCGAAAGAAACTTCCTCATTCTCCGGGAAGCGCTTTCAACAAGTGATCGCTGGCTGGCGGGCGAGAGAATATCAAATATTTGGGATTCGGTGGGGAAAACACAGGGAAAGGAAGAGGAGCCAGTCATGGCGATGATGATGAGGAAGATAATAATCGCCTTGAATATTTTATTGTGCATGTACATGGCTTAGAGGGGGTCGGTCGTATGATCTCCGATTCGATCTATTTGTTTTCGAAGAGAGCAGAGCCAGGGCCTAGAGGTAAAATGCTGATGCCCCGCCGCTGCTCTTCTCCACCATAAATACACATATACTGGCACAAAAACGATCCTACGTGTTATTTCGGTTGCCACAACACATGGTTGAGTTTTCACTAAAATAAAATCATATATTCTAGTGCACACATGTTCCGCAGCACCAGCAATAGCAGCAAAGGCAACAACAAAAAATAAATAAACATTCGGCTAAAAGTTGGAGTCGGTGGCACGTAGTAAAATGACAAATGAATGCTCATCAGCCCCAGCCACAGAAACAACAATAAGGAAGGCAGGGCACCAGCCCAGGAAGACGCTGAAAATGTGGGGAGACTCACTGGGAGAAATTTAAAGATACAATACTAATATATAATATATAACTAAAGACAAAGGATTTTTTTCAGAACATAAAATCATCAGAATCTTTGGATACTAATTTCTCAGTTTCCAAGTTTTCAGATAATAAAATAGATCAAGAAATCGTAAGATATAATAGAAACGGTTTTGAAAGATAGCCCCTCTTCCTTATAATATCTTACTTACAAGGAAACGTGGATTAATATAAAGAGCTTCCCAGACTGGCACTCTTAAATTGAATAAATTTTCAGAGTTCTACTGATAACATTGTCATAATTTCTTTCAGTGCCACAACTTGAAGCATAGAAGAGGCAGAGTAGGGGCACTGTCGGAGGCTCGCTGGCCGAACGACGTCTCACGCACGCAATAAGAAGAGTATAAAGAATATTTCTAAATCTCAGCGCGGCACAGGAGGCGCGGCAGAGAAGAATCCGGTGAGGAGAAGAGAAGAGGAGCAGCAGCAGCAGCATTCACTCACCTCGCTCATTCTTTTGCTTGCTGCTCCCTCGCTCGCTGGAAATCAAGTCAGGCACACAGGTAGTTTAAAATCGGAGGTAAAGGTATGCCAACGATCTCGAACCGGTTTCAACGGAAATTACAAACGAAAATTATAAAACGATCAGTTTAGAAAAGAAAGACAACAAGAAATAAATGCCAGGGGGTGTGGAAGGAAAGCTGGGAAACCAAATACAAGCAAATGGGTTAAAAGAATTCCATGAGCCCTTTTTTTTTTTTTTTGTATCTCTTCGATGAGTATTTGCAATATTTCCGTTTTGGCCAAGTGAGAGGGAGGTGTATGAGTGTGGGATCGTGGGATCGGAAATGCTAGAAAATGGGACATGGGAGATCTGAAAGGCGGATAAGGAAGTCGAGGAGGTAAAGAGTTCCTAGAGAATAGAGAATGGAAAGGATTATGTGGGACAGGCATCAGATAAGATCAAGTTAAATGGTATTACCAGCTAGGATTTCAACTCTATTCAGTCCATATGTATACTGCATAAAGGGTTTCGATATGGAGAAAATATCAGGGAATTTATTAATCACAACGATGATTTTATTTGAGTGAACTGCCCTCCAATGCTCCTTTCTGCACCATAGTAAACATTCATTTCAAATAACGATTTTGCAGTCATCGTGGAATATGGAATATCATGGGGAAAATGAATCATGGAATAAATGAATTAAACAGAAACTTTAAAATTGTTCCCCAAGGATTTCATTTTCACAAATAAATCTTATATTAAGTTAACATTTATTTCCAGCTCGGATTTCGCCTATAATCCAAGCCTGCTATATAGTAGCTGTGCTCTTCCCTAAGATGACACTCGACTGGCATTTAGGATCGGCACTCCTAGACGCAGCTGGAATTCCAGCTGGCAAGTGAATCACCCAGGCAGGCAGGCAATCGAGAGTTGTGCGTTAATGAGTAATTTCCGCAGGCGCATCCTCTACTCTCCGCTTTCGGAACCCCTGCCACGCCTGCCCGCCTCTGATTTCCAGCAGTGGTCTCCGGGTGCATCAAGTGCTGCGCAGTAAGAATGATGGGAAAATAAGAAAATCTGATAGGTAAAGAAGAGACGAGAGGAAGAGGGAACAACACGCAGAGAGAGACAGAAGCGACAGCAGCCATGGCGCATTAAGATTAACGGCTCAACAACAGTCGATCGAAGGGGGAAGGTGCAAGAAGGGGACAGCTAGAGGGATTCTGTTGATGCTTCTGCTACTTCTGACGCTCTTCCCTTTCTACACTGATACAAATTTGTATCAAATCTAGTGAATTATATATCAAAATAAGTACATCATAATAATAATACTGTAGAAGAAGTATAAAAACAAGGACATATATTGTTAGTTTCTAGTCTATTTTCTTGACATTCGACTTAACTTCCACAAAACAGTTTTTCCATTTCCTAGTGCTCATTTTCCCTCAGTGCAACTATCAGGTAGTGGAGCAGCATTGAGGAAATGCGTCCGTCCTTCTCCTTTCTCCTACCTGATCCTCCGCAGGCTCTGCTGTGCACTTTGCTTTACATCTTGTAGGACTTCTTGGAAGCGGCATCAGAGAATGGTGGAGTGGAGTAACTCAAAAGGAAGAATGACGAGGCAAGTGGTGCCAATGGTGATGGTGGTGGTGCTATCCCTATAGCTGTCGTTGACATTTGATCTCTTTTATGAGGTCTTCCTTGAGCAAGCTCAAGTGCAGCCCGAATTCCTTTATCTCTGCCTTCTCCTTCTCTGTTGTTGTTCTGCTGGTGTTTTCGTTGTTTGGCCCTAAATCAACCCCTAAAGCCAAGGGATTTGACCCTAGTCCTTAAATTATCTGTAATTCAATGAGTTCACTTTGGGGTTCTCTCCCGTGTTCGATCGAATCAATATTGATCGTGGCGGGAGATGTTCTTTTCATGGTTCAAGGTTCAGGTTTTTGAGTGTAAATGTAAGGGAATCTTTTGGAATTCTCAATCAGCCAATCAAGGATCGTAAATTTAACTTTACTTCCTTACAAAAAGGCATTTGTAAAGGTAACTTAGGAAATTCAAAAGATTTTGAGCCTTATTTCAAGGTTTTGCGTTCGTTAAGAAATTCTTTACTATTTTATTACAACAGAAGAAAGCATCAATGGAATTTATTTGGGTAATGTAATATCACATATTAAATAACTGTTGAACAATATATTCTTGTTTACCGATCTGGCTGATCAATGACATTTGTTTATACAATTATTTCTAGCCGAAACAGTTACGAAGCTTTGTTGGAATTAAATGTAACTATAATCATTCAGCAATTTCGAAAGCTATTTGGTAATCGAAAACGTAATTACTGTGGGCAAACTATGAGTAATGCCACAAGTTTCCTTAGGGTTCGAGTTCAAGTCGCTGTGATATGGATGTATATATTTATTTTTTTGCACGTGTATGTTTCAACTTTTAGATATAACCATATGTGTGTGTGCTCCCCTCCTCGCTCATATCAAATACTCAATTAATAAACAGCAAAAAAAAAAAAGCAGAAATATTCAAAAATCCAAATAGCTAAGTCAACGACCTGCTTTGCTTTTATAACTGCTCACAGCTCAACAGTCGCGTCGCCGTGTATATATTTAAGAAGCAACAGCAACAACGCTCGTAACTCTTGATTTACCTTAACTTTGCACCCCTTAACCCCCCTCAGAGTGCTCCTCATAGACGCTGCTGCTGCTGAGCGTGCATAACAAGCGCGTGAGCGTATCGTGTTTGCTATTTGTGTTTGCCTTTGTGTCGCTGTATGGGTACATCATATATTGGAACCTCTCACCGATACAAAAAGAAAAAAAGTTGAAAAATAAAATAAATAAAGTGAGAAAATACAAACAACAAAAACGACACCAATTCCGGGTTCTTCTTCGCAACAAAAAGCCAAAATAAAACTAAAAAGAGTATGCGAAGCAGCGGGGAAACAAAACCAAATGTCTGCGGTTCATTTTCTGTCTAGATCGTCAGTTTATATGCTCAGCTTAAAGCGCCGTAGGCACTTTTCTTTTGTTTTGTTGTTATTTTTTTGGTTTTTTTTATTTTTTTTTTTTTGGAGCAAACCCAGCCGCTAACAACAAGGGAAGCTCAAGCCCAGGCAAATCAATCATCGTTACGCATTTTTTTTTTTTGGGGGAAGCTTATGGCTCGATCTTGGCTTTAGCTTGCGGTAGCTGTAAATTATTAAAAATAATGAAAGGACAGCCACAAGCATTCCCACCACCTAACACTTTAGTTGGTCATTAGAATGCATAATACACTGGGATATTATAAGGATCCTACAAGCTATAATTTAAATATGTAGGCGTGTGACTATAATTCCCAAGTGTCTGGTCATTAGAATGCCCGGAACACTGGGAAATTGGGACTTTATAATGACCCTATCAAATATTCTTTAAACATTTATTTTATGATTTTTATGATACAATCTAGTGAATCCAAATACTGAAAAATATTATTTTTTAAAAATTTAACTATAACATACATAAACCCACTTCTGACCACTGTAGTTTTCTCTTTTGATCAGGCGACAAGATCTGGCCAACATTAAATCCGATCTCTTTTGTTTTGCTCGATGATAAAAAAAATAAGAAAGAGAGAAATGGGTAAATCTACAGCTGCTGGAGGCGTTACGTGACGTGTTTGTTCTAATGTAGCTCAAACCTCAGCTTCAAGTCGATGCTTTTTTATTTTCCAACTCTTTTATTTTGCTTTTTGTTGGAACTCTTTCTGCTGCCTCATTGTTCATCTTTATATGCTCGTCGGGTGTCGAGAGGGGGAGCGAGATGGACTGCCTAATGATATCAAACGTTCGATAACCTTTTCGGTATTTTTTGTTTTTGTAGTATAAATATGCAAACTCAAACCACAGCGCTTCTATGCTGATCATTCTCATGACAAGAGAGATATCCGACTTCATAATGAGCATTGGAACAATCGGAAAACAAAGGGCGCAAAAGCACAGCATCATCATTATGATCATTATCATAATGCTTATGATCGAATCGGTAGCTAACTACCTAGAAATAAAAAAAGAAGAAGCTCAAGCATCGAGAGGGAGGAGATGGAGAAGAAAGATGCGAGATCTTCCAGCCAGATATTCCATTTCCATACCATGGATGGATGAGTTCATCAAACGCCCAGACAAGAGTTCAAAATCATTCTAGTTTTTTTTGCTTCCAAAAGGGGAAGATGACAAGGGTTCATCCACAATTTACATTGAGGGAAAAATGGATAAAACTATATATTAATATTCATGATGAAAGAAATAATACAGAATTGGCAATGTAATGTAATTTCTTTACAAAAAGATGAGGGTTTGAGGAAGAAGATTCTATAAAAGAAAGCTTTGTTTTTTTGGGAAAGTATTTATAAGTAGTATTACCTAACCTATTAAAGTTTAAGTTCCCTATTTTCAATTTTCAAATTTGATTTTAGAAATCAACACCATGTGAAGAACCGTATCCTTCTTTATACTTTAACTAGAACCAGCACTTTCTGCAAGTGTACTTCTGGTGTTTGCTAGAGAGGAGATTGGATATAGTCGTAGACCTAGACCGCATCAACCGCATCATTTGTGCCCATTACATTCAATTAGTCGCATCTGTGTTTTTGTTTCAACTCTTTGCGATTTTCTAGCACTTGCATCAATCTTCTGCCCCTCAGCTCCGCCTCCTTCTCCTGCTCCTGGCTAGCATCCCAACTTAATAAGGCAGTCATCAGCAGCATCATCATCATCATCATTGTTGGACTTGTGCCTGCAGCAAGAATTTAATGCTCGCCTCTTCTATATCGAAAAGGGGGTTGCCGGCAAGCTGGAGGGGCCTTCCAGTGGACATCTCATGTGCGTCTCTTTTGGCTTGGGGTCGGGGTCAGTGCGGGTTCAATTGAGTTGGTTGACATGAGTTTGCTTCCGTGTTTGAAGACCACAAATACTCGTAAATTGAGTTTAGATTGAAGTATAGGGGGAAGACGAAGGCAGGTTACTGGAACTAAAAGCTAATAATTACAAATTGGAAAATGGCGGAAGAAACAAGATTCTATCATCATGATTGATAACACGTTAGCGGAAAGCAAATTTGTTCTGGTCAGTGTAAAAACCAAGATAATTAACTTAATTCTTGGTTGAAATTTTGACAGTCAGTGTCTAGTATCTATACTTCAGATTAAACTGCCAACGATAATTTATTAATTTAAATTATTTACCGTATCTTATCTCTCCTTAATTCTTTGATCTTCAAAGTTTTAGCTAAGCTATTTATAGCCTGATCCCATTTAATATAAAAAGTAAAGAGATTTCTTACCACACCGGTACTGGCAGAACCTTGTCCATCAGACTGATGAAGGAATGGCGATAAAATCCCCCAGTCACAGGCCCAATTCCCGTGCCCGTGCCAGATTCCGTCCTCGACCAAAGCTGATGCACACACACCTGCCGCGGAGGCCTTTGGCGCTTCACATGGCGATATATGTCTGTAAAAGTAGGATTACTTGTTGTCTTAGGTGTCGCTGGTCTGATAAAGACCAACAGATATAGACAGAGCAGCACTGAAAAGATACAACATGTTCCGCTATAGCCGTCGTCGCGCACTTCCACCGTAATGTTTATATGTACTTATATATGTATATTATGAAATGTTTACGATTTGCTTGAGTTTCAGTAAGTTCATAACAAATATGCCCCTCCACAGATAAGATAACGCATAGATACATAGAGCAACTCGACTCGACTTGGACTCCCGCCCCTCGCCTCCCCTTCACATCTTCGCTTGTACGAGACCTCCTTTGAGAAAAGAAAGACTTTTAGCGACTTCCTGCTCTGTTTGTTAGCTATTGATCAGCCCGATCTTGCAGCTTCCTGTGGGCAATTAGACTGGAGTCCAGCAGAAAGCAGCTCAACTACAGCGATTCAGCGAGCTAGCCCACTTACACTGTGGGAAATTCGGGATATTTTGTTTGGGGAATAATATTTTACCAAATATGTAGTTGTAATTCCCAAGTACGAATTCAGTGATATTTTAGCCCGATTTTTGAAGATCGAAAAGGTCTTAGGTGCTTGTCTTTTGACAACAAAATTAGAGTAGGTATATTCTTGGTTTTAGTTGGTTATTTTGTCTTTTTAAAGCAGGGTTGGGCACTGATTTTCAACAACAACAAAGAATCAAAAACAATTTTTTAATAAAATCTTTAAGAACCAATTCTTCATTTTTCTTTGTGCAATCGAGTGGTCGTTGAAACATTTTTTTTTTTTCGTGCTCGCACAATCTGGTCGGGGCATCTAAACCGGTAGTTAGTATTTGCACTAGTAATCAAGCACACACATAGCTAACATCTAGGCATGCATGGCGAAGCCGCTGCTTCCTCCTCTTTTCAGCCGATCCCCATCATATCCCCCAGATCCACCGATCTCCCCCCCCCCCACCGCATTCGGAGCCAAAGAACTTTGACGATCGCGCTTCGCATCTTAATTACAGAGGAGAACGAGCAGAAAAAATAGCGAAGAAAAAACAAAGCCGAGAGCTAGCCCGCCGCCAGCCAAACCTGAATTGTAAAAACGTTCTAAACGAACTGAACTCAACCGAACCAAGCTGAACTGAGCTGGGCTAACTTGGAGCTGAGCCGAGCTCGGTGTGGAACGTTTTAAGCGTCGTCGTCGTGGAAAGACACTTAATAAATGCGGAAGCGGATGTTCGAGCTACAGAAACACAGAGAGACGCTGACGCTTGTCTATAATCACAATCAGGTTCCAAGACGCAGGGAACAGGGAAATGCAAAAATAAAGGAAAAACAACTCTATAAAGAATACATATGTGCGGGTAAGTTAATACCATCCGTCTACAGGTTGGTTGTAAACATTTACAAAGCCAAGGAAATGCCAGAGTCCGGAGAAGACCAGCAGCAGGAAGAATTGTTTATCAATTGCATGAGGAGTAGAAGTCATCATCAACGGCCATATCATCATCATCAGAGGCTCACTTCCTCCGACAATTCGATTACGGGAATCAAAAGTATATACTACATATATGTATAATCACAGACGATGTGTATTACACGAGCTAATGTTTTATAGCATGTTCAGGAAATTGGCTCATATCTTTAAACGAGTTGGAGGTGCGGTTAGACGGAGAACAAAAAAAAAAGGGCGACACACAAATTATTGATTAAACGGAGAGCATTACAAACATCGTAAAAGTCAGTTCGAAACGGAACCGGATTACAGATAAGGCCATAAAACAAATACTTCAGAAGAACTTTCAATCAGGGGAATTCTTTTAGGGAGATTAAAAGGAAAATATAAGTAAAAATGTTTAATACTTTTTAACGATCACCCTGAATTTTAACATTTTTATAATTTCGACAGATTACCAAAGCCAATAATTCTTTAGAAAGAAACGTAAACAAGTTATTAAACGTAATCTGCGTGATAAGAACAAATACAAATACATATATTAAAAGGGAAATACCAGACTGAACGGAAACTGTTTAAGATTGCTTCATCCCCGGAGATTTTCCTATCAGTTTGAACTCATAGATTCCACCTAATCATCCAGGAAACGTGTATAGAATCAATCTTTGAATTGCATTCGCGGCACTTGCAAGTTAATAGCGTGCGGATGACGATGCCGATGCCTTCCTCAAGTGTTGTTACAACTATTTCCATTTCATTTTGTTGTTTCCAGGCGGAATTCACCGAGTGCACTTCGATAGTTTGGTTTGTTGTTATTTCAAGAGAGCAGCTGATTAGCTGACGGGCGGCGCGCATTTTGGAAAGCCTTCTCTTCAGAGAGATTGCTTTCACACAAGCCCGTAATAGCGATGATAATTATAAACACTTGCATATGCATATACTCATATAATATATGTATAAGTATATGGACAAAGAGGGGGAGTCACTGGGCAAAAGCTTGATAAGCACGGACAATGGCATCGGAGTGGTGGATGTCGTAGGCACAATAATAATAAACAATTGCTGGTGATGCCGCAAGTTGCTCTTAAGTAGCCACTAAAACGTGGCAAACCGACCTAATGAGATAAAGAATTAAGAAAATAATAAGAGTGTGCACTCACACTCGGTGCACACACGAGGAGACAACATCAACAAGAAGAGAGGAATACCCAGAATCCGGCAATCCAAGAACTAACAATTGTCATAGACTCTAAGATCTGGGGATCTCTTGAGGTTGCCTTCTACTGCATTGCCGCCGGCTAAGAACTCATTTAAGCCGCTGCTAATTATGAATTTGGCGACAATAGAGCGGACAGAAGCTCGGAAATCTCAGCCGCTCTGTAGTCCCAGTTCCAGCTCCTTCAACGTGCTACGTGCTGTTCGTGTCAATTTTGCTGTTTGTCTTAATTCGTGTTTGCCTTACTTGGAAAATTATAATATAATCTCCTGCTTGACTTGGACCCCACAAACAAATCCACATCCACATCCCCATCCCCATACCCGCTTGGGTTCATCTCCTCCTCTGGCCCGAGGGTATTTTCGAGGCTGTCGTTTCATTTGACACTTGGTCCGCCGCCGCGCAGACAGAATGGCGACGGCGGCAGGCATTCGCTTGAAAAATATCCCAGCTGTAATTCCAGCATTAATAAAACAATTTCGTGTTAGGTGCCAGTTGGTGCTGGAGATGAGGAGGAAAAAGTGAAGGATTCTTAGCCACTCGAGCAGAGACACAACTGACTTCCTTGAGTAGGAAAAAGAGAGCTGACAAGTGTGTGCTTTGATACAAGATGAGTTTTTGAGGAACTCTTTGCTGACGTTATTAGGCTAATATTAGTTTTTAGGAACTGCTAATTAGTTAATCATAAGAACCAGTTAACTTGTAGTGAAAAAGTGAACATATCTAGCTAAAAAACTATTGATTAAAATTGGTTTCTTGGAGAAAATGAAACATGACAAAATATAAACAGATTGAAAAGTCGAACTACTCACTTCTTAGACTTTTTTTAAAGAAGATCACCCAACGTATAGTCAGTCCTTAATGGTTTTCAAAGTTTAGGTTGCCCAAATTTCTTTATAATTACCTAGAAATATAGAAAAGAAAGGAAATCATTAGTTTAATAAAATAAATCAGAGCCTTTAATAATACAAAACAATATTCTTAGCTTAGAATTTAAAACATTACACAAGGATCTTACCCCTTACGACCTTGGCATGGGAACCCTATTAATATTTTGTGGTGCGACCATTGCGTGAACGCATTTTGAAGTGCTAAGAGAGACCGCCCCACCACCCTACACTGACCAAATGGGCCATAAAATAATCTCCAAACACGTATCTGCGTATCAAGGTGTAAATAATTGAACAGCCCAATATTCTTTGGCCGTGCCAAACCACCAACAGGCCAGCAGCAACAACAATTGCAATCATTATAATAACACTTGTGAAAACCATGCGATATGATTAAAACAAAACATAAAAGAAGCCAAAAATAAAACCGAAATACTTTTGTTTTGCCGTTTTTCTATTCTTCTTCGCCTTCGGTTGTACTCGAAAAAGGAACTATACTACGCTAGAATCGTAAAAATAATAAATAAATAAATAATGGCAAAAACAAAAGGAATGGTGACATGGATTGCGACTGATTACTGTATCAATTAAGAACCAAAAAAAAAAAAAAGGACAAAAATTGCTCGAGTGTGCCACTCAACCCTACCACCGTCCGCCGCCACCCTCCTTCTTTTCCAAAAAGCCAAAGCGTAAATTCTTGTACTGCCGTCATTTCCGGTTCCCCAGCAGCCCCCCAATCGGCCCCCAGAACCAACACCCTCCCTTGCGTATCGTAAACACCTCTATTCCCTGCCACCTGCCCCCTAGATTGCTTCCTCTTTCCACCTTGCAAACCTTTGGTTCCGTGCTGCTTTTTCCAGTTGCCTTTATCAGCGAAAAAAAAAAAGAAAAACGACCAACGACTGATTATACACACAAACACACACCTGTTTGCAGATACGAGGAAAAGCACCAACAAATGCACACACGCAGAGTGTACGAATTTCGGAGTGACAAAAAAGGAATTTTCGGGGGTCGCTATCTATGTACGTACATAGAGGCTATCGGCTATCAGCGTTCAAATCAAATTGATTTATGAAAGATTTGCCAAAATGCGATTTAAAAAACAAAGTAAAGAAAATGGGGAAATATCTACAGACATACATAACATACTATACTTACTATCTAATAAATAATTATCAACCCACTAGAATACCTTTTTTAAAAATTAAATTAAAAGTAGGAGGGAGCCTTTTATTTATGGTCTAGATAGGTTGAGCAGAGTAAGTGAAAATCTTGAACAAAATAGAATGATTTGCAAAATATAAGGAGTATAATGTGGTAGATACTGATGAGCTTCAGAGAACTTAAAGAGGTTTACCTTATCATAAATAATAATAACAAAATTCAAACAATTTCAAAGCAATTGTGAAGAAATTATCTAAACTAAATTATACATTTTAAGACCTTCTTGGAACAAGAAATATTATTAAGATCAAAACAATAACCTTTCCTTAAGGTTTCTAAATCATTCTAGATATTCTCTAAATTGTTAAAAATTCTTCAAGAATATGTACTTCTTTTTCAACTTATATAAAAATGCCCTGAAATACAGCCTACAATTGTGCATTCCTCGTGCATAATTCATTGTAACTTAGGACACACAATAAGTGGACAAACGTATCCTCTTCGCTGCCCGCTGGGTTTTCAAGTAGGAATAATGCAGCATTGTTCTCAGTGGAGGGTCCCCGTCTGTCCGTCCGGTCCCAGCCTCTTCCTTCCGCCTTTGAATGCAATTTCCTTGAAGTGCCAAATGCCAAAACTTCATTGTGCGTTCTTTTCTTTCTGCCTCTCTCGGGTCAAGTCGAGGGGTCGATTTGGGTCGGGATTGAATCGAAACGACTGCCCGCCGGGGTCCTGAGAGGTTGAGAGGGTCACAGCAGTTAGGGGTCTCAAGAGTGACAATTATTATGGCAAAGGGACCACCTACAAAGTTGCGAACCTGTTCCGCTTTCAGCACAATTCATTGTTGTAGAGTTCAACAGGTAAAGGTGAGTCCGTTCTTACAGGTAGTAGTTTCTATTTTTTTCTATTCCTTTGGAGGGTACTGCGCTTACAGTGAGCACAAAAACAGCTATTCATATTTTACAATTTGCGGTTTATAATTGGTGATTGGAATTTCGTTTAAAAAGATTATCCATTTCTAAATTAGCAAAGCCTCATGCTTTAAAAAATGTATGTATATATATTTCAATGTTTTCTGAAGAAGGGATTATTTATAGAGTATTTAAACTAATATTATATTGCTTTGAGATTGTCATACTTCATATACAGATATTTTCCAGTGCTTTGATTCTTGTTACCGACATTTCTTTTATCGATGTTCCAAACAATTACAGATACCTTTAGTGTTAGATAAACCATATAGTGGGCAATCGTTGATAACTCCAGGTGACCACTTGTTACCAAGCAATGGGGGGTAAAGTAAGTCCAGTGCTTAGTGGGTTATAAAACTCGGACCCCTCAACCATTTTCTCCTTGCTTCTACGCCTTCGCCTAGTTATCGGTGTATCGTCAACGCAGTATCTGTAGACAGAGGCGTTACGGATACTTCCTTTTTGACGTTACGCCACCGGGTTTTAGTTAGGTGCACCCGAAACTGTTACGTTGTTACCACGCAACTACTACTACTACTACTGTCCCCTTTTCCCTGGGTTTTTCCTCAAGTTTTTCTCTGGATTTTCTTGCCCCTTTCCCGGAGTTCAATAAGAAGAAACAGAGGAGGGAAATTACCTAATTGTGTTGCATCGACGTACAACGTCGACGACGACGACTTTCCACAACAACATTACTCTACTTTTTGCTTTGATGTTACTTTGCTTTTACCCCTTGTTTTGTGCCACCCACTTTTTTGGAGCCCTCTTTACCCCGCGCTCCTTTTTCGTATGTGTGCCAAACGGAAAATGTGCCACAAACTGCAAAATGCGGCGCATATTTGTGTGTGTTTGCTTTTTCTGTTTGTTGCTTCGCTTCGTTCGCTTCTTTCTCCCACCCTCCTCCTCCTCTCTGTAGTTAGATAACTACAACTACAAGTCACCGTTAAAGCACCAAAGTCGCGTCGCCTCGCGTCTCTTTCGGCGGAGTATTATAACTCAAGCAAGACTTCCTATATTTTGAAACACGTTACGTTCGTAACATAATTCACACAACAGGTTACTCAGGCGGCGAAAGAGACGGCGATATACGAACGCTTAAGAGAGATGGCGGGACAGCAAACTGGCGATAACCAAAGCTACTACAACAATTGCACTCGAGTGGAGTTTAGTTTTAGTTTTTTAGTTGTAGTATTACTGTTCCTGTGTGTGTTGCGTGTATTTGCGGGCAGAAATTGGGAAACATAGGGAAATGATGATCGTGAGAAAAGATTGCGGGAAATTGTCAGAAGTGCAAGATGAATGGATTGCCAGATGGGCGGCAGAATCGCTATAAAGATATAGGGAGATTATTTAAAAATATTTAAAAATATTTTTAAACGTTACAGAATTTAAACATCCCGAAATAAGTTTACATCGTTTTTACAATTTGATCTTTTTAGATAAACCTTGAGTCAACAATCTTGCAGTAAAATATAATATTTTTTTTATTTCTATAAAAAAATTGTGGTATGTAAAATGAATAGGAATAATGCATTGGATTGCGAATGAGGTTGACATTAAAAATCAAAAGTCGTGACAAATAATCACATATGCAAGTGGGATTTAATTTTCACTGGAACAGAAATATACATATAACGGTAAATCACTTCCTAGAAGTGGGAATTATTTCATGTTGCACTGATCTCATCAGTTTAAGAAATCCCTTTAAAACAACTTGTTTATTATTATTAACACATCCTTGGTGGCTTTACCCATGCTCGCCGCTCGGTGGCCAAGATAAAGAGAGAAAAGAAAAATGTGGCAAGATATTGAGGGGTGTTTTATTGTTTACCGCTTTTAATGGCAAATTCGCACGATCGTTGATTATCGAAGTGTTGTTGTTGCTAATCTATTTTTTCCACTATTGCCACACACTACTTTCTTTATATGTTTCTTTCTTTCGCTTTTAGTTTTCTTTCTTTTTGCGCGAATTCGAGACAGCGTAATGGAAGCTGTTGCATTTGTGGCAAAATTCAGGTTAGTGTGATTTCGTTGCACTCTACAATAAAATGGGTTACAATGAGATATATAGAGTAACGCACAAGTGGTTCGCAATTTTTGTGTTCAAGTAAAGGCAACAATAGCAACATCTGCTGGGCGATAACAACAATAAATGTACGTTTATATGGATGTATTTTCTTATGTATGTAAATGTGCATTTGTATTGAACGCAAGCAACTTCCGCATGCATTTTAAAGCAAAACAGTGGCGGCACAAAAAGAGACCGCAACAAAAACAAATGTGCGTGCCATGACTTCAGCAAAATAGAAATACTAAGGGCACAGAAAAATGCAAGAAAAATAAAAGCAATGAAAACAAGTCCCAAAAAAATACGTGTAACTGTATGCGTAATTTTATCAATGTAAGCGAATGCGAGCAATGTTCCTTGGGCCTTAACCCTTGAGTGACCCGAATTGATAAAAGTAAAGGTTTTGTGGTTTTTAACAAAAACTGAACTGATAAACTATCTACATATAAACATTAAGAGGAGCAAGTACTTATGTATGTATGTACATATGTGATCTTGTTAATTTTAATTTTTAAATCAGATATTCAAGTAGTTAACCCTTCTGTAGAAATTGTCATGTTTTAAGCGTGCTTCTTTTTTCATATTTGATTTCATGAAAATTTTATAAACACTAAAAAAAAGAGAGCGGCCAAGAGAGTCACACACACACACATACACTTTGCTTGTTCGGCATTTTGTGTTAATATGTCTGCCGCTTTAAGGCGTTTTTTTTATTGTTGTTGTTTTTGTTGCTGTGCCGCTGCTGCTGCTTGGCGTTTTCTTCCTCTTTCTTTATTTTGCCGACGCTCATACTCGTTTTGTTGTTGTTGTCTTGGCAGTGATTTGCACGTGTGAGTGAGTCAATTGCTGTGAGTGTGTGTGTCGCCCTCTCCCTCTCGCTCTTTACTGCGATCAACAGTTTTTATACCTGTTTGCTTTTCTTCTCTCCTCTCCCTCTTCCTCTTCTTCTCGCCTGTGCTTTTCTGCCGCCGATTCCCAAGCGATCGCTGTCTCCCTTCCTCCTTCTTACACTTTTGACCCGCTCTCTCGCTTCCGTGCACTTGCTGTGCTCTTTCTCTTACGTCGTTTGTCTTTTGCCTCACACACACACACTGCACACTAGCGCACACACATTCACCCGTTCCCCCATTACGTTGTTGTTTTGTTGGGAGCAATGCGGAAGTGAATTTAATTTATTGTATTTACGCTGCTTTTGCTGCTTTTCTGCCGCCGGCTGGTCACCAGGCCAAGTCTCAGGGGGTGCGGCAAGGGGGTGGTGGAGAGAGGTACGGAAAAAAGGAGGAAGGGCGCCAAAGAGGGAGAGAACCAGGAAAGGAAAAACGCCAAGCGAAATCGCAGCGTCTACAAGTATTATTTCGTTTTCCGCTAATTGAAGAGAGAGACTGTTTTTTTTTATAGAGACACAAATCTTAATACATCCGTAGTACAGTCATAAGCAGCTAAATAGGTTAAGTATAATTTACGAATTTAGTGCGGATAACGAAATGAATATTTAAAGATAAATAATATTTTGGCTTTTCAACTGAATTAAGCGTTCATGTTGATAACAAACACCATAAAATATATTTTAACATTTTTTGTATCAACAACTCTTATCCTTAGAGCTATTTTCCTGTCTCCTATTAATTGTATGTGTTTGTATTGTACATAATGAAATTTATTGGCGAGATTTCTGCTCTCATCTAACAAAAAATACAACAAAATATAATATCGGAGGTGGCGCACGATCAGGTGTGTGTGTCTAGTTCAAAGCCCCCCGGAAAACCCCTCATTCGCATAAACGTATGTATATGTATGTATGTGTAGCTGCGGCAGAAGCAGGAACTGTTTGGCTGATTTGTTCGACGCCGCCGTCGACGGGCGGCAAAGGCAAATAAATAAACACAATTCTGCTGGCTGTTTTACTTTTTCCTTTTATTATATACATATGTACATACATATGACCGTACATACATATAGCTAAATATATTGCTATATGGTTTTATGCAAGTGTGAGTGTTTCTTTTCGCCATAGCGCCCCGGCGATAAGATTTCGCTGACGTGAGCCAGAGTCGCCCAGCAGAGTCACCCTAATTGGAGCTCAACGCTCCGCTTTTGTTTCACTGCACTTCCATTTCCATAGAAAAGTGCATGCAACAAGAGACTCGTGAACCGAACACAGAATGAGCCACTTCTATAACATATGGCATACCACCGATATATCCAGTCCAAGACATGCACGGACCACTCACTAAATGGCTACTCCGATAATTACCGTTTTCTCTGAGGAGGCGGAAAACTTCGGGGCCCAACAACCAGCATGATGCAACCGAAGCATTACCGAAGCACACCGAAGGTACCGTAATGCCAAGTGGAGGAATGTTGGCTTAAAAAAGCACTATTTCCAACCTAAATCGATCTAGTAAAGTACGAACGAATCAGTGGAGCGTGCCCCACAACTACTAAGCTTGGGAAAAGAAATTTGTATCAGAAAATTTATTACCACATCGATCCAATTGTTATGTTGTGAATCCTAATGAGAGCCTTAGAATATCGATTCATATGTCAAATAAAACAACCGAAACTTAAAGAAATTATTGAATACAAATTGTAAAGTTTGTGTCATGAGCAGTTACACAATCTAAATAATTAAGTATACTATATACATATGTTATAAAGTTTATAGCTTCCCTAAAAATACTAATTTACTCCAATTTGTAATATCCCCAGGGGTTTTTAAAAGTTTTAATGAGAATAGAATGGAGTACTAGGTAAGAAAAACCAATTAGATTAACACAGAAAAGAGCATTGTGTTGCGGAACAATCAGATAAAAAACTAGTAATTAAAATATGAAATTAGCATTCCTGCCACTCCCAAGCTCAAGAGCATCATTATATTGTAACTCTTTGATATTTAAACTAGTCCAATAAAAATGCCACAATCTGATCCTCTGAAATAACATGCAAATAAATCAAATACAACCCTAGATAAAGCTTTGTTACCGGGTCGGACGTCTTCTATCGCATTATCCGTGCGCTCCAAATATAGCCTCAAGTTATCTTTTTACACGTGTAGATCCGACAAATTGTTGACCTCAACCAGAGACCAAAAACTCAAACATTGTAAGGCGACGAGTGGAGCAAAGTGGGGGGAAGTCATATTTAGCAGATAACCAGCACAAGATTAAGGCGGAGCAATTATTTATCAGCTACCCAGACAAGACTCTGTTTTGTTGTCTGTCTTCATGACCATTGTGACGTAGTATTATGGGAAACGCATGTACCAAAAGACGGTGTCTTAACCATTTTGTAATAAAACAACGATGACAATTGGGCCAATACAGAGAAACTGTCTGTTAACACCGATTATATATGTAGTCTGAACAATAATTGTTTAATCTTGCTCAAGTCGTATGAACTGATGTAACTAAAAAAGAACGAATAAGTTACTTGTTTTTTAATATTTCTAACTCTTCTTACTGTAATATTCATTGTGGTTTGATTATTTGACAAGAACTGAAATACTTTTAATGAGAATAACAAAATGATTAAAATTGCCCTTTTGATCATAATTTAAATCATGAATCATTTGTCCTAATCAGTAATGAGTAATATTAAAATCCTTGAGTTGGCTTTTCATATAAATACATATTAATGAATTGGGTTGTCTGAGTTCGGTTCTTTTTCTGCTAATTATAATTATCTTGGAATCCCAAGATATTTTGTATCCTTATGAACTTGTGACAATATTTTCTCCTCTTCTTACCTGTTTGCTCCACTGTGTGCTCTGCGGGTGACGTATTGAAAGGTGAGTGAGTGATTTCGTCTGTTTGCGTTGGGCTTCGATTCTTGAGCGCTTTTTTTAGCGACAGAAGCAACGCGGAAGCGGATATGTCCAGATCCCAGAAATGCTATAGCTTTTGCCTCGCTTTGTTGTTGCTATTTCGATGTGTTTCTTGTTGTTATCTGCTGATGACGAAGACGGCGTCCATTGTTTTTTCTTTGCGTTTTGTTTTCGCTTTTAGAGGGTGGTGAGTGGGCGTTGAGCGGTGCCTTTTCTTTTGGGGCTAATCCTGGCTCTCTGTTTTTGTTTTCGATTCGCTGCCCGCGACGAATGTCAGCCGCAAAGCGGAGCAAATAAAATGCGAAGCACTCGAGTGGTAAGAAGAAGCAGAAGAAGAGCAAGTCAAACGTTTCTACTTCCGCCGCGCGCACACACACACACACACTGACGCTGCCGCACACGCACACTAAAACACTCACGCGATGCACTTGCACTCTGGGGTTTCGTTCGTGTTGTATTTGTTTTTGTACTTTAGCATTTCCTCTTTCGTCTTCCTTTTCACTTTTGCCCACACTTCTTGATGCCGAGTTGTTTTTGTTTCCTATTTCTTGTTTATTCTTATTTCCGATTCGCGCACTCATACACACACACGTTGAAATACGTTAAGTTTTAGCTGCTGAACAACCGCTATTCCTCTCCGCCGCGCACGAATTAAATTCTATTAATTGTAAATTAATCAATTTAAATCATATTTGTTTGCATTGGGCTCGCTGAAGTCTAGTTCTCGGTTTCTCGGAGACCGCAAGCACAATCACGTCCGTCTCCCACGACAGTTTTTTTTTCAAAACAGTTGTGACGTAGCGACGCGGGCCTTTTATAATTTCTGGCGTGAGAGCCAGAGAGAGAGAGAGAGTCGGCCGCACTCTGGCGTCGCACAGTAGCGCCTTTTCTCATTTTACGCTGCAAAAGTCATAACTTTTGAACCAAATAAGATAATAAAATAATTTAAACGCCATTTGACAGCTAATTGTTGTAAAATGTACATATGTATTGGAAAGTGTGCCACTCCCACTCATTCCCTATTTTATAGGGTATTGTTTATTCTTAATATGCAAAAATGGAAACAAAGTTCAACTTTGAATGCTCATATCTTCTATAAAAAAAATTTAAAATCGGAAAATGGATATCATTGCAGATTCCGAATCCAATATTTTAGATTTTTACAACGGGTTTTGCTCTAGAGGCGCTACTGTGCGTCGTTTTCTTTCTCCGATTTTCTCGCCCAAAGCGCATGTCTTATGAGAGTTTGAGAGTAAGTGAGAGCGAGTGAGAGAATGAAAGAAGGAAAAAGAGCATAAACTAACAAGAGAGGGAGAGCGAGCGCTCTCGGAAGAAGAAAAATTAAAGAAGAAGAATAACTGGCGCCTCGCGAAGAATTACAAAAAAGATAATTATTTAAGGAAGTCGAGCTTTGATCCGTTTTACTGACTAAGATAAAATCAGAGGGTTAATTATAGTACTAGTACAGTGGCACAGTGGGGGTTCCTTTAGAATAATTCGTATTGTTTGTGTAAACACCGCTAATGGACCAAGTCATTTTATTTTTGTCAAAAATTAAAGTCAAACTTTTTGCAATTAACATTATTATCCCAGATATTATTTTATGGAATATCCGTGATTTTTATATTATTAAAACACAAATGTTGTACACTGTTTCTATAAATTAAAACGTTTAATTGTAATTCAAAAATGATGAATTATTCTTATCAATTATGATGCAAGGTAATCTACATTGTACATACTATGTACATATGTATATTTTTAAATATTTTTATACATAATAATTATATTTAATTTTAAAATATACTTTTCATATTAAGAACTGCGGTCAGGCCTGTTTAATTATGTTTTTTTCTTAATCTTAATCTTTATTATAGACATTTAGCAAGTTATTTTAAAGGAAAATTCTAATACTTCGAAGAACTTGCAGTACATCAAACTGAAGGTTACAGGGGTTAGCGTTACGTCATAAAATTTGAGAATTATTTCCAAATAATCGCAATTAAGAATGGCTTTTTATTCTCCTCAAAATTCTCACACAATTGCCATAATAATCCCGATTATATTATTAGACAAACGGCGTGTGTATGCACAGACAACAAACAAATCATTAGATGCGTAAACATTCGCTGCTTTTCTTTCCACTTCCTTGGCAACAACAACTACAAAACCCTTGGGTAATAATTTAAATATTTTAAAATCCACTAACTTTACCATGGAACAACCTTATAGGCAACGGCAACCCATCGCTTTGGCTGTGGGCGGTGTCGAGTTTGCGTGGGGCGCTCGATTTAGTTGTTAATCAATAGAAGATAAAGTTTAAACAAAAGTTTCTACGCCATGCTGATAGGAGTGCCAGAGGCGTTCCAAATGGGGGGATATTTTCGATATTATCCATACATACACATCTGGCAAATCGTTATTATTATTGTTTTTTAAATAAACGATTAGGTACGGAATCGAAACGAGATATTACGCTAGATACTAGCAGAAATTAAAAAGTAAATTAAATAAAATAAAAGATCCTTCATTATTAGAACCTTCCCAACTAACTCATTTCATACTAACATTTCGAGTTAGCAAAATGAACCGCTTTCAAGTCCCCTGTCGCTTATTAGTTTTTGGAAAGCATATGATTGTAAATTCTACATATATTCATAGATAAGAAAATACCTAGAAATACTACGTTATCAGTGAGAGATAATGTTAAAATATTTTAAAAAATTATGCATATACTAGCACCGCCCCCATTCCTTGGGAAAATCATCGCCACGCGCCTGAGCAATAAGACCTTCTATTGTAACACACGAAAATATGTTCCGAGGTGCTAGTTGATATGTGTTTTCGATCCCATAAATCTTCGGCCCATGGAAACCAGTTGGCAATCTTTAATTATAAATTGTTGGATCGTTTCCGCTTCGCTGCGACTGGAAATCTCTTCAGTTCAGTGGAATGGGAAACTGGGGATTGGAGTGGGATGGGGTGGGTTCCCCGTCAGGTTGCTCGCCCGCTCCGAAGATGCGCTCAGTTGCACTGCATCCGCTTTGCGCCCCCCTTAGCTTCGAGTGGCGTCCGTCCCCTCAAGTTGGTTAACCAGTTTCTTCCCTCTCTTTCTCCGTGCCCAGTTGCCGGTGACATTTCAAGTCAAATGCCCATAAACGGACGACGACAACGACCCGCCCACGCCCTCCATGGCCCATCGTCAGTTCCGTGGACATGCACTTGGGAAAATAATTACCAATGACATTAAATAAATTGAAAATATCTACATATATGTAAATGTTGAAAAATAAACTTTCATTATATGTATATGTATACCAA
The DNA here is from genome assembly GCF_030179895.1 of Drosophila kikkawai. Taxonomy (NCBI): domain Eukaryota; kingdom Metazoa; phylum Arthropoda; class Insecta; order Diptera; family Drosophilidae; genus Drosophila; species Drosophila kikkawai. The sequence goes on from NC_091728.1 coordinate 5,923,122, forward strand.
TAAATATATATTTAATGTTTTCCAGTAATAGTAATAATCTTTACGCTTTTATGAAATATGAAAGTCTAACAAATTTATGTATTCTCCCAGTGTAGTTGAGCTAGTGTCTTTCCCATCGATGATAGCTGCCACGACAATGATGATGACGACGTTTCCAAGTGATCGTCGTCATCCAACAACAACGCCGATCACTGGCCCAAATTAGTAGCTTTGGTCATGGCCAGCCGGCCATATGGGGGTTAAACAGGGGGGTTAAGGAAGCCCAAGAGAAAGAGGAAGACGAACGGACAGAGGTCAGAGTTCAAATAGTCGTCCAATTGAGCCAATCAGCCTTTTGTACGTACAAATGTCTGTATTTTGTCATTGCAATGCAGTCAGAAAGTTTACTTCTGGTATGCCACCACCACCACCTCCCCCACTCTTTACGATATAGACTCTATAACGATCGCTATATAGTCGCAGCTCTAAGTTCTTAGTTCGATGCCTAAGTGCAGATAATTCATTAAAATAGAATGCCAATGTCCAGAGGCACTGCCACCGCCGCCAAGTGGCATCCACTTGTGCTCTAGAATCAGACACCGAAACACAGATATACAACATGTTTAATATGTATATATATGTATACACATTTGCCAGACAGCCAACGATTTGATATATGCCCTGCACTATATGGCATGGTATAGTCCCAGATCTATAAATAAGTATAGTCGCAGTGCCCAATAGACAAAGTCGTCTCCCGATGCGGAAGTATTTCCAGACGCGAGTACGTTCTGTCTTGTTCTTATTTTTTTTCTTTATTTTTTCACCCTATTTTTTATATTTTTTGTTGGTAATTTGCCAATTACAGAATATCAGCAGGGGGTGGTGTGTATGTGGAGGGTTAAGGGGGGGTCCTTTTGGGGTTTAAATGAAATCCAAAAAAGGTGTTTTGGAAGGTACGATGATTCTACACGTTTTTTAATTTTCTAGAAATATAGAATTAATTATATTATATTGTGAATGTTACCTGTTATATGACCACTTTTGCTTACTCAATTTCAATGTAACTTGGAAGCTGTAACAAAAAACTGATAAAAAATTATATAGTTACCTGAAAATAATAATAAAGCGAATTCCAATAATTAATGAATCATTTATTTTATTATTTAAATGAATTTTCTGGGTTAATCAAAATAAGTCTGACTGATCAATAAAATGTAATGATAATTTTTGACATTGCCTTAAAGGTTATTAAAACAGAGATAATGGAATAATTTACTGACTAATTTAATAATTTCACAAAATTGCATTATTCTTTATCCTTTTCTAATTGTTTTTTTTTTTTAATACCCCGAGGGTGTATCCTTGCCAGCCTATCACGACAGAAGCCGATTCGATGGAGGATCGTCCTGGTAACCACCCACATAACATTTAGTAATTTTTCAGGATTAGTCAAATAAAGATCCTTTTCGTTACACTCTGCCACAAAACTGAATTGAATTGTGCTGGTTCCTCGTTCCTCTTTGATTTCAGCTGAAAAGGATATTGCGCAGAGATCCTGTGCAATGATCCTACTCGACCTGAATTTGAGCCCTGGCCTAATTGTTACACATTTCCCCCTCCGGCAACAATGGGTAATTGTACGATTTTTGCCGCCATCGCACGCATTAAGCAAAAGGACCTCTAACAGTTGGCCGCCCCGACAAATCCGTGTTTGTGCGTCTGCAGGATATGAAATGTGCACCCAGCCAGCCAAAAGGGAAAGAAGAAACCGTGGGAAACCTGCCCGAAAGTCTGGCCAGGGAAGAAGGAGAGAGGGAGAGAGTGTTTCGGGAACAAAGGACCCAGGAACGGAAAACTGATCGAATCGAAGAACCCCGAACCAAAGCCATCGAACTCTCGCATATCGATCTCTGGCGACGTTTGCCTTGCCTTTGCTTTTTCTGGTCAGGATTATGGCAGCCCAAGAATCGTTACGACTTAGCGCCCAAAACGAAGCGTAGCCAAGCAGAACGGCCATATCGATGGAGTATAGGGATTCGAGATTCAGAGAACCGAACAGGATGATGCCCTGGAAATTATTTACAATAAAAGGTTACAAATTAAATAATTTATAACGAAAAGTGAGGGCTTTTATTATGAAATTATTAAAAGGATCTTGGTAGATACTGATGAATAACATGGACAAACTTCTTGGACCCAAATATGTTGTATTATATCTGCCTCAATTACTTCAAATTTTGATTAAATTCTCCTTAAATTCTCCTATAGTTGTCAACTACCTGATCTATCTAATATAGGTATACTTAAGAAATAATATCTAAAATATAAGTATTATCCCCTGCCTGATATCCCCAATTTCAATAGCCCAACTAATGGGTATGCAATCCCAAGTGTGCACTTAAGGGATGAAAAAGTGATCGAGATCGAAGAAATCCACAAGTGTTGGCAGGTTGTGCACTCTCCCTCTTATCAGTGTGTTGGTGTATCTATGTTTTTGTGTGTGTGTGTATTTATGTTTTATGTGTCTGCGTGTCGAGAGCACCTTACCGCAAGAACGCAGCACAAATGACGGTGAAAGGTTTCGGGTTTCATGTTTCCCGATGGATGTCGCAGTACCATCCATCCATACATGGAACAAAACATCTATAAATATTGTATTTCTTTCTTCAATTTGTAGTGGAAAATTATTTTAAAATTTAATTTGGTCATTATAAAAAGGAATCTTTTTTAAATAAAGCATTATACGAATAGCGAAGAGCTATGCAGCTTTGAAACTGAAAATATCTTGATAATTATGTATTTTAATACTTTTTATAATTTTAAAAATAAAAACAACATTGGTTCTGTTTTTAAAATGTATTTTTTACCTATATTTCTTATGATAACTAATCAAAAGTAGAGATTTCACCTAAGAATTATATTCTTTCTTGATTTTATTTGTTTTATAAAAATAAAAATCTTTAAAAAATCTACCAATTTTGCACAGTGCACCTTTGAGATATTTCAGCTGGTTCCGTGGTCGATGGTTGGGGTGAATATACCAAGTATATATATTGAAATGGAGTGGCTGAGGGAGTGCATTGTGCAACGGAGATTCGATATGAGGTCCGGGATCCTATCCTGCCAGACGGGAGGACAGGATAAACCGAAACAGAGCTCCCCCATGCCACTGTTTGGCTTCCCTCTGGCATTGCTGGAATGTGGAAATCTTTATCAATTAAATAATCGCTCCGGCACCGTCTGGAAAGGGGGCATCATCATCATCATCAGCTGAGGCCTAAAGGCATAGACCGAAATTAGAGAAGCTAGCTATAGTGGAGGGTAAGGCAATATGTATTTTTAAATTATAATAGGTAGATATAGGAGGGAATATAGATTCCAGTTGGATAAACTTCTGGTTTGATTAAGGGAATTTAATAAATAATTTAAAGTTAGGGTACTAAATAAATTAAAGACCGTGAAACCTAGGATGTTTTCACTCTAATAGATAATATTGATAAAGATATTCAATATTCCTTCAGTTGAATTACCTTTTGGTAATCTTACTGATACTATTTTTCTGACCTCATCTGTACTGATAAAGGAAAGAATTTGGATGGAGGATTGTAATGCCGCTGCCAATGGTGCACGCACATTATGTTCAAGGGGCATCGGCAACTAGGCTTGGAAAATGTGTGTGTGTGTGCCCAACATCCGCTCATCCCGGGATGCGTTTGCGTCTTCTTCGATCTCTTCGAGCGATTCTTGGAAATCGTTTAAGACTCGGCCAAGAACAACAACGTCGTGGAAGATTGAACGCTCCGAAGCGTGGAAATGGCAGCAAATGATGCCGGAGAAGAAGAAAAAGGAACCCACTCTCCACTCCACTCCAAATGAAAATGCTGTGTAATTAATTACGCAGCCCCGAGGATTTCTGTAGCCCCGAGCCCCTGGGGTTTCAGGAAGGAGAAGGAGGAGGAGGAGAAACAAAGACCTGCTGCTGCTTCTGATGCCTCCTCTCAGGTTGAATCCACATCCACTATGAAGTGGCCTGAGAAAAGTCAGACTCTGTAGAGGAATGGAAAGAGGAAGTAGTTGTGATCCTTGCACATGGCTTATCGACTTTATGGGACAAAAGGAAATTACACATGAAAATCGATCGTAAAAAAACATAAATTTCCCATTTTACGAGTGACTCTAATTGAAAAAAAAAACTCTGCCATACTTTTATGTTTCTGGATCAAGTGTCGGTTGTAGCGGGTCTTCAGCCATTAAGATAGTCACACAACATTTCAAGGAGGAAGAGTGAGTTTCAGGTTCTTGACAGGACCGAAACAAGTATATAATGGATTACATTGGATATGTAAACAATATCTATTTAATTCATTTATTTAAATATCATTATTTTTATTTCCTCCATAGAATTATAATCTATAATCCACATTCTCTAGCTATACACCACAATTACTGTTATTTAAAAGACCTGAGAACCGTACTCACTTTATGGGAAACGATTCCAGTTTACATTCAGTCAATATTTTCCCACATATCTATGCAGTTAAAACCGAATTACTTCGGCCAACCAAAACCGAGCTAATCACTGAGCCGTAAATGAAACTCCCATAAATTCCCAAGATATCGAACAGGTTGATCGATCCCCCTTCTGCCGATGTCTGCTAAGCGTTCACTTGATCCTCATATATCGGTTGCCTAATGAGAATCTCGGCAACTTGCTCCCGTCGCCCCAAGTTTAATGAGGAAGCTCGGTAAAAAAAAGTAAGACAACAGTTTGGACGGATCGGTTACATGTCTCCGTCCTCGTCCCCCCCTGGCTCTCTCTTAGCCGGCACCGTAACCGAGATCGTCCCAGTACGATTGCCCACCCACATAATCAATCCAGAGGCGAAGCCCAGAGAGTTTCGCATTTTTTCCCCCTTTTTTTTGGCTATTAACTTTCAGACATTCAGGCAGTCAGGCCTCCAAAGCACTGCGAGGAAATATATACTATAAAGTATATATCTAATCTTAGATTTCTTTTATATAAAAAGATTAAAGTTTTTAAATCGGGTTTATACTTGGTTTTAAATTAATTTGTGGCTTCTTTTATATAATTTCACAATAATTTAAGGGGCTTTTGGTTCTGTAAGCCCAGATATTTCCTAGTATAAGCTATATAAATTTTTAATTTTAAACAATGACTTGGAAGATGATATTTAGTTGTGTCTGTACTTCAGGTTTTAGCAATTTTCGGCGTTTATATATAAGGTCAATATAAAGTCTATTAAAAATCTGTAAAGTAAAAAAAGTAACTAAACTCTTTATATTTGTTTCTAAATATTTTATTATTATAGTAACATGTTTAAATTGTGACAACCTATGCAAATAAATAAATATTTATTCGTAGTTTCTTGGTGTGCATCTCGCTCATAAATGTTAAATTGATTGAGGCATATTGCCGACATATCGCGATGTTGTCTCGATTATATAACTTCCTCGAGGCAAAGCACAGCTCTCCCAGGCGGCGCTGAGGCAAAGGAAAAAGTGTTACAGACACGCTACCGTCTAACGATACTGATACTGAATCCGAATCCGATGTGGGTACTAGTGCCTCTCCGACTTCGACTCCAACTCCGACACCCACTGCCTTACATTCATAATCTATTTCTGCTGCCACATGTTGCAGCAAAAGCTGAGCTTGCCAGGGGAGCTGGAAGAGATGGGCGGAGAATTGCGGAGAGACTAGGAGAAAGACGGAGGAGAATTGTGGGGAGTGTGACTAGGAGAAAGACAGGGGAGAATTGTGGGGAGGCTGGGAGAAAGAGGGAGACAAAGACAGCATCCGGAATCGTTATGCCAAAAAAAAAAAGAGAAGGAATCACAGCGACCGATGGATGCTCTTTAAAAATTAGACATAAAAATAAAATAGGAATATTACAAAAAATAAAATGTAGGGGAAGTTTATAGTTATACAAAGATTTTACAATAATATATACAACTTTGAGGATCTAGAAAATTTTTGAAAATATATTAAAAGAAAGAAATCCTAAACCTTATATTTAATAATCATAGTAAAGATTGTTCCCTAGAAAATTGATAAAAAATAATTGCAGCATTGTTGCCACCAATAGAAACTTAATATTACTCTTCAAAAAATCTGTTAATTTTACATCCTATTATCATAAAAAGTTTTACAAAATGAAACATTAACACCCACAACAAAATTGGTTGAGGAAGCTTTAATTAAAATTGAATTTGTTTTAAACGATTCATAATATTTTTACATAACCACCGCTGCCAAGAGTATTAATAATGAAAGACGAGAGGTGGAATTCAGGTTTGCAATGCGGTAATGCACCGCCAAAGAAGCCGAAGAGCCACAAGATTGGTAACCTGTACCGAGTCTGGTGAAGATCGGAGGGGAGAAATGGTCGTCCACTCAGCCAGTGGGTCGTCTTGGTCGTCGAATGTGGATGTGGATGTCTGGTTGTCAGTTTCAGCGACTTCTGCACTGCGCGCACATGCGCCATAAATGGCATTAAAAAACAGCTAAGAAGAGCTGATGATGATGATGATGATGATGATGAAGATGGTGGAGATGCTGCTGGAGATGCAGAAAGAAGATGCTGCTGCGGCTGGAGAAATGTAGGAGAGACTCTTGTGACCAGTGGTGTGCCACTGTTCCACATTCGGATTACGGAAATATCTGCAGCCAGTAACAACAACATTGGGTCGCCGACAGATGGGGTCCGGTTCGGTTGAGATCGACTTGGTTGGGGATTGGATCGGTTTTCTCACCATTTCAGCCTGACCTGCTATAGCCATTAAGGCACTTGAAACAAATTAAGCATCTTCACACTAGTCAATGATCAAAAATGACACAGCTGATGAAGAATGACTTGTACTTGCAAAAAGTTGTATTTCCTTTTATTTTTCTTTAGCTAGATCTTAAAGGCTTTTTATTTTTAATTTTTGTAAGTCATTATAGACCCTTAACTATATTAATAAATGATATAGGGAAATGCTAACTAAAAAAAATAAAATAAAATAAAAATTATTAAGAATTATAAAGAATTATACAATTATTAGATTAATATTCTAAGAAAAAAGATATTCATGATTTATTACTTTCAATTTTCAGCTTTAACTTTGAATTTCTTTACAGTGCCTCCAATCACCTGCTGCTGCTCCTCCTTGCTTTTTCTCCTGTCTGCTCCTCCTTCTCCTCCTCCTTCTCCTCCTCCTTCTCCTCGATTGCTCGCCTTTCAGCCTCTGGTTGCGGTTCTCAACAACTTTCACCTTTCACGTAATCTGGCGAAGCCGAACAAATCTCTTTGGGTCTGGCTGGCTTTCTCAACTCAACGGATCCGCCAAAGATTCATTTATTGTCGCTGCTATTTGCCAATTGACCATTTCCAGGCTGGAGGAACTCAATTACGGCGCCGCCGCTCGTTGGGATCTCATCTCTCTCTCTCTGTTTATGGTCCAGGAATCGCACCGTCTAGCGGTACATTCTCCATAGATTGAGAATCTTTCGAGTCCAAGCAGAGGGGGGTATCCGGGTAATGATGGAGGTAAATTACATACCCCATATATTCCCACATTTCTGCCGCTGCTTCGATTCTCCTCCAATTCTCAGATTCTGGCTCAGCAAGACCAAAGTCTCAATCGTTGCGAAATGCCCATTCCAAAGCAGGACAGGATGTAACATCATTGTAATTCCATGGCACGGAAGTCGGTCATTTCGATGGGAATTTAGTAGGATTTTTTAAATATGGTGATTCATTGGAATATTGAAATTCCAAAGTATGAAAAATTCAAGAAATTTTAATATTTGGATATTATTATTATTAAGGATGATGACTATATTTTCTATTTAAAAACTATAATTTCATAAATTTAGAAATTAATAAATTGGGTTTATAATTGTGTGTTGTATTTGATCATTATTTTATATATAAATACATTTTATACAGTTTCTAATTGTTAAATATAGTTCTGTTGATATAATATTTATTATTCCTTACAGAAAGTTTCATTCCTCTCCCTCACATTGATACCTATTCTTATATTCCTCTTCGATGTCGTTTATTAAATCAATTTTATCATTATAGTATTTGTTCGAGGGCACTTCAAAAATTTTGAATTTTTCAAAGAACCCAACTTCATTTTCCACAGTTTCCTGGGTAAGATTACTTTTGATTATTTGGGACTCTTTAATGAAATGTTCATTGACCATTTGATATAACTTGCCAATGTCCTGGTAAAACTTCTTTTTGTAGACCCTGTTCTTAGCGTAGACCTTTAATGGATTTACGCCCACGCCAATGAACTCTTCTAGCTGGGTCTTGTTGTCTTTATTGGGATGTTTGTCCTGGTATTCCTTGAAGTCCTTTTCGAATTTATTTTCAATATTTTTCATAAACTCCATATTTATTGCAAAGATGGCTCCAAATTGCTGCATTTTAATGATTTCAAAAGTGGCTAGAAAATCGCAGAGTATCTTTTTATCTCCGTCAGGCAATTCGATTTTGGTAACATTCTGCAGGGAATCGAGGTTCAAAATGTCAGCTATATAGTCTTGGGTTTCTGTGGTTACTTCTTCTTCCGTGGAATTTATGGGTAACTCAGAGGTAGGAGCACTATAGGCTGAGAGCTGTAATAAAAGGAGATTTTAGCTTTGAAAATGAATTATATAAATTCTTCTCTTTACCAGCAAAGCTGCAGCGATCACCAGAAAGATCTGCATTCTGCAATTTTCTCTTTTAAACTAAACTTGCAGAACAAGTATCTTGAGTTTTTATAGGAAAAAGCCACGCTGCAACTGCATTAAACTTATAAATAGAAATGTCTTTGATAAGCATATAGAAAGATCGTTGAACTATACACCGTACTACCTTAGTTTTCTATAAAACTAAAGAATATAGAAATTCCAATGCTTGGAAATTCAAGAAATTGCAATAAATAAATAATTAATTTAGAGATTTGTGAATTTGGTTTATAATTGGGTGTTGTATTTGATATTTATTATTTATATAAAATCATTTTTTTTACAGTTTTTAATTGTTACATATAATTTTGTTGATATATTATTTATTAATGCGTACTGAATATTTCATTCCTCTTCCTTACATTTATACCTATTCTGATATTTCTCTTCGATGTGGTTTATTAAGTCAGTTTTATCATGATAGTATTTTTTCGAGGGCACTTCAAAAAGTTTGAATTTTTCAAAGAACCCAACTTCATTTTCCACAGTTTCCTGGGTAAGATTACCTTTGATTTTTTGGCACTCTTTAATGAAATGTTCATTGAACTCTTGATATATCTTGCCAATGTCCTGGTAAAACTTTTTTTTGTAGACAATATTTTCGCGGTAGATCCTTAATGGATCTACGCCCACGCCAAAGAACTCTTCCAGCTCGGTTTTGTTGACTTTATTGTCTTGGTATTTCTCGCCAATGAACTCTTCCAGCTGGGTTTTTTTGTCTTTATTGGGATGTTTGTCCTGGTATTCCTTGAAGTCCTTTTCGAATTTATTTTCAATATTTTTAATAAATTCCATATTTGCTGATAAGATGGCTCCAAATAGTTCCATTTTTAAGATTTTAAAAGTGGCTAGAAAATCGCAGAGTATCTTTTTATCTCCGTCAGGCAATTCGATTTTGGTTACATTTTGCAGGGAAGCGGGTATCCGAATGTCAGCTGTATAGTCTTGGGTTTCTGTGGTTACTTCTTCTTCCGTAGAATTTATGGGTAACTCAGAGGTAGGAGCACTATAGGCTGAGAGCTGTAATAAAAGGAGATTTTAGCTTTGAAAATGAATTATATAAATTCTTCTCTTTACCAGCAAAGCTGCAGCGATCACCAGAAAGAACTGCATTCTGCAATTTTCTCTTTTAAACTAAACTTGCACAACAAGTAGCTTGAGTTTTATAGGAAAAAGACACGCTGCAACTGCATTAAACAGATAAATAGAAATGTCTTTGAGAAGCATCTCGATTCTAGAAAGATCGTTGAACTACACACCGTACTACGTTATTTTTTTTCTATGAAATAAAAGAATATAGAAATTCCAATGCGAGGCAATTCAAGAAATTGCAATATTTGCTGAAAAAAATTAAGGATGATGACTATATTTTCTATTTAAAAACTATAATTTAATAAATTTAAAGATTTATGAATTGGGTTTATTGGGTGTTGTATTTAATATTTATTTTTTATATAAAATCATTTTTTTTACAGTTTTTAATTGTTACATATAATTTTGTTGATATATTATTTATTAATGCGTACTGAATATTTCATTCCTCTTCCTTACATTTATACCTATTCTGATATTTCTCTTCGATGTGGTTTATTAAGTCAGTTTTATCATGATAGTATTTTTTCGAGGGCACTTCAAAAAGTTTGAATTTTTCAAAGAACTCAACTTCATTTTCCACAGTTTCCTGGGTAAGATTTCCTTTGATTATTTGGGACTTTTTAAATAAATGTTCATTGACCTCTTGATATATCTTGCCAATGTCCTGGTAAAACTTTTTTTTTAAGACTTTATCCTTGAGGTAGATCATTAATGGATCTACGCCCACGCCAAATAACTCATCCAGCATGGTTTTGTTGTCTTTATTGGGATATTTGTCCTGGTATTCCTTGAAGTCCTTTTCGAATTTATTTTCAATATTTTTCATATCTTCCATATTTGCTGCAAAGATGGCTCCAAATTGCTGCATTTTAATGATTTCAAAAGTGGCTAGAAAATCGCAGAGTATCTTTTTATCTCCGCCAGGCAATTCGATTTGGGTTACATTCTGCGGGGAATCAGGGGTCCAAACTTCAAATGTATAGTCCTCGGATTCTGTGGTTACTTCTTCTTCAGTGGAATTTATGGGTAACTGAGTGGTAGGAGCACTATAAGCTGAGAACTGTAATAATAGGAGATTTTAGCTTTATAAATTAATTATATAAATTCTTCTCTTTACCAGCAAAGCTGCAGCGATCACCAAAAAGATCTGCATTCTGCAATTTTCTCTTTTAAACTAAACTTGCACAACAAGTATCTTGAGTTTTTATAGGAAAAAGCCACGCTGCAACTGCATTAAGCTTATAAATAGAAATGTCTTTGATAAGCATATAGAAAGATCGTTGAACTATACCCCATACTACATTATTGTTCTATGAAATTAAAGATAACTCGTAAGGGTGATGCATTAAAGGCCATCAACATATACTCAATATTTATGCACCGCAAGAACTCTTCCGATGACAAAGTTTTCAATGATTTATTAACTTTGCTCATATATTTACCCATCCACAAATCCCCCTCCGCTTTTTCTCCTCTCCAATGTTGAGGAAATGGAACTCCTTGAATTGGGTTTATACCATAATTGGATGTTGTATTTGATATTAATTTTATAAATAAAATCATACATTGTATACAGTTTTTTATTGTTACATATAATTTTGTTGATATAATATTTATTAATACGTACAGAAAATTTCATTGCTCTCCCTTACATTGATACCTATTCTGATATGCCTCTTCGATGTAGTTTATTAAATACATTCTTTCATCATAGTATTTTTCCGAGGGCACTTCAAAAAGTTTGAATTTTTCAAAGAACTCAACTTCATTTTCCACAGTTTCCTGGCTAAGATTACCTTTGATTTTTTGGCACTCTTTAATAAAATGTTCATTGAGCCCTTGAAATATCTTGCCAATGTCCTGATAAAACTTTTTTTTAAGACTTTATCCTCGAAGTAGAAATTTAATGTATCTACGCCCACGCCAATGAACTCTTTTAGCTGGGTTTTTTTGTCTTTATTGGGATGTTTGTCCTGATATTCCTTGAAGTCCTTATTGAATTTCTTTGCAAGACTATTCAAATATTTCATATTTGCTGCAAAGATGTCATCGAATTGCTGCGTTTTGATGATTTTAAAAGTGGCTAAAAAATCGCAGAGTATCTTTTTATCTCCGTCAGGCAATTCGATTTTGGTTACATTTTGCAGGGAAGCGGGTATCCGAATGTCAGCTGTATAGTCTTGGGTTTCTGTGGTTACTTCTTCTTCCGTGGAATTTATGGGTAACTCAGAGGTAGGAGCACTATAGGCTGAGAGCTGTAATGAAAAGAGATTTTAGCTTTATAAATTAATTATATAAATTCTTCTATTTACCAGCAAAGCTGCAGCGATCACCAGAAAGAACTGCATTCTGCAATTTTCTCTTTTAAACTAAACTTGCAGAACAAGTATCTTGAGTTTTTATAGGAAAAAGCCTCGCTGCAACTGCATTAAACCTATAAATAGAAATGTCTTTGATAAACATCTAGAAAGATCGTTGAACTATGCATTAAATGCCATCAATATACATATACTACTCAATATTTATGCACCGAAAGAACTCTTCCGATGACAAAGTTTCCAATGATTTATAAACTTTGCTCATATCTTTACCCATCCCCAAATCCCCCTCCGCTTTTCCTCCTCCCCAATGTTGAGGAAATGGAACTCCTTCGCCACTCCGAACTTAGATCCTCCCGGTTTCTCTCCTTCCGCTGGCGAGAAAAATTAACTTTGCACGAAAGTCGGTCATTTCGGTAGGAATTTAGTGGGATTTTTAAAATATAAATATAAAATATAGAAATTCCAATGCGTGGAAATTCAAGAAATTGCAATATTTGCTGGAAAAAATTAAGGATGATATTTTCTATTTAAAAACTATAATTTAATAATTTTAGAAATTTATGAATTGGGTTTATACCATAATTGGGTGTTGTATTTGATATTTATTTTATATATAAAATCATACATTTTATACAGGCTTTTATTGTTACATATAATCCTTCCTCGCCCTAACATTGATACCTTTTCACATATTCCTTTTCGATGTCGTTTATTAAAAGCATTCTTTCATTATAGTATTTTTCCGAGGGCACTTCAAAAAGTTTGAATTTTTCAAAGAACTCAACTTCACTTTCCACAGTTTCCTGGCTAAGATTACCTCTGATTTTTTGGCACTCTTTAATGAAATGTTCATTGATCACTTGAAATATCTTGCCAATGTCCTGGTAAAACTTTTCTTTGTAGACTCTATCCTCGAGGTAGATCTTTAATGGATCTACGCCCACGCCAATGAACCCTTCCAGCTGGGTTTTTTTGTCTTTATTGGGATGCTTGTCCTGATATTCCTTGAAGTCCTTTTTGAATTGATTTTCAAGATTATTCATATACTTTATATTTGCTGCAAAGATGGCATCAAATTGCTGCATTTTGATGATTTTAAAAGTGGCTAAAAAATCGCAGAGTATCTTTTTATCTCCGTCAGGCAGTTCGATTTTGGTTACATTCTGCAGGGAATCGAGGTTCAAAATGTCAACTGTATAGTCTTGGGTTTCTGTGGTTACTTCTTCTTCCGTAGAATTTATGGGTAACTCAGAGGTAGGAGCACTATAGGCTGAGAGCTGTAATAAAAGGAGATTTTAGCTTTGAAAATTAATTATATAAATTCTTCTCTTTACCAGCAAAGCTGCTGCGATCACCAGAAAGATCTGCATTCTGCAATTTCCTTTTTTAAACTAAACTTGCACAACAAGTATCTTGAGTTTTTATAGGAAAAAGCCTCGCTGCAACTGCATTAAACTTATAAATAGAAATGTCTTTGATAAGCATATGAAAAGTTCGTTGAACTATACCCCATACTTCATTATTTTTCTATAAAATTGAATTAAACCCGTAAGGGTGATCCATTAAAGGCCATCAATATATACTCAGTATTTATGCACCGCAAGAACTCTTCCGATGACAAAGTTTCCAATGATTTATAAACTTTGCTCATATCTTTACCCATCCACAAATCCCGCTCCGCTTTTCCTCCTCCCCAAAATGGAACTACTTCGCCAGTCCGGACTTAGATCCTCCTGGCTTCTCTCCTTCCGCTGGGTGAGAAAAATTAACTTTGCATGGAATTTAATTTACGTCCCATGGTAGGACGATGATTTCCTGCCCAGGCAAAAGCCCTCCTCTGGTGGTGGTGGTGTCCTTTAGGTTCGTTCGCAGTCCACCATCGTCCGTATTCCGGAGATGCAGTCCGGAGCAGCTGCAAAGGAGGATTGTGCTGCCGTGGCAGCTTCCGTCATTTCCTTGACGTAAAGGCTTCTGCCTCCCGCATTCCGTTTTGCCATTTACCAGGGGACGAGCGGTGGTTATGGGAGACGGGATCCGGAAATGGGAAGCTGAGGAAGAAGAAGACAGGCGGCGGCTGCAGAGCCAGCGGCGGCGACCGTCACGCTTCCTGCAGGATGCGACAACGTAGTCAGATGTCCAATCCGCCACTGGCGTTTCACGGTTGCAAACACAGAGAAAAATCGATAATTTCTTACCTGCCAAACGGTGAAATATTGAAAATAGATTTGTTAACATTTAAGTTCTAATAATTAAAAAGTAAATAGTAATTTTATGGGTCATTATCGATATTAGACCAGATTTGAGTCATAAAGCGGTTGTTATTGAACATTTTCATTGAGATTTTCAAGTGACCGTGTGGCCTAATGGATAAGGCGTCGGACTTCGGATCCGAAGATTGCAGGTTCGAGTCCTGTCACGGTCGAAGAAAACTATCTTTTTTTTTCAAAAGTATTTATTTAGTTAGGTAGAAAATATTATATTTTAAATTGAAAATTATATTAAAAATATTAAGGTTCTTTTTTTTGTATGTTTTCTTCGTGATCTGAAAATGTAATAAACAAAATATTAAATTATAATATAATTATATATTATATATTGGATATTTAAAAAAATTAAGATCAAAACAAAATAAAGAGCTCATAAATAATAAAAAAAACCAAAATCCATCCATAAACTTATTAAACACGTAGCAATTATAAGTAAATAAGCAAAACTCAAACATAAAATCATCACCAAAGTACCCTTAAGTAAATTATTTCTTATCACTTTTCCCCTCAAATTTTCTTTTAAAGTCTTACAAATTAAATATGATAAAACTTTGAAACACTTTTCTCTGCCTGTTTTCACCAGCTCCGCTGCTGTGTGTCCCGTGTCCTGGCCCACTTGTGTGTACATATCAGCGCCGTCCTGTTATGTCCTCGCTCTCGTTTTCGTCCTGGTCGCCTGTCGCTGCTGTTTACTCGCTTTAATCAACCCATCCAAATCCACATTCATGTCCATGTCCACGAAATGTTTTGTGTGCCGTGCTCCCAGCGCCGCCTGCTGCTGAACGTGGACGGCGGGTGGGTGGATGGAGAGGCGGGCTTCCTGCCCGCCCCGTCGTCACTTCCTTGCAAATGCTGCAGCTTCCGTTTCCGGGATATAATGTTCATATTTTCGAGGACATTTTCAGGAAATAAAGTACGTCGCCCTCTGCCCGCCTCTGTCCCAAGTGTATATGTGTGTGTTTGCAGCGGGGATAGCGATAACAAAACCCACCCAGGTCCACCCAATCCACTAGTCACTTCCTCTTTGGAGGAGAGTCCTGGCTCCTGCCAGGAAACTTTCTGCCTTTTGCCGTGTGCGCATTTATGCCAGCCCAACAACTGTCAGCTGGCCTCCCACTCTGACCCACCTCCTCCTTTGCCTCCTCCACCTCCTCCCGCTGCGCCTTTCACTCTTCGCTTTTTGCTTCCGCTTCGACAGCAGGATGCAGGATGCAGGATGGAAGAGAGCTGGTGCGGTGGGAAGCCAAAGGGGACCCAGAGTCTGTTTGAATTTTGTCGCACTTCCTGTAGGTGGAAAAGCTCCGTGCGTCTTCCGCTTTTCCAGAGCTGCTCATCAGCAACGTAATTTCCGCACAGCCAGAGCAGCGTCCTCTACCCCCTCCTCTATGTGTGTGTGTGTGTGTGTACCGGGTTCGTGGGTGGGCAAGGATTAAGAGTCCAGAGACAGCCACTGGAAACGGGAACAGGCTTTAAACAAGCTGCTCAAAAGACACAAGGGGAGACACTTTAAAAAATATGGGAAAGGAAATTACTGCATAAATTTGTTGTCAATTGTATTTCTTAGAATTTTATTTAAGTAATTTTTACATTTTAAAATTATTTATATATATTTTCAATTCGATCATTGAAAGCTTCAACTATTATACTAATTATATTATTAATATTTTTAATTATATTAGAACAGAATAGAATTTAAACAATGCTTGAGAAGCTTTTAAAACTAAAATAAATAATATAAATAGTGTTATGTAATTTATTTAAATTTCTATATAAATAAATTAATTAATTTTGTTTAGAAGGTTTATAAAATCTCCCGCTTGTCGAAAAAACCCAAAATTATATATTTCTGCAGAGTCAACATATTTTCCTTTCCTCTTATGCTTCTTAAATTATGTATGTAAATGTATAATGTTACTATATAATTTCATTCAAAATTCTCAGAAACTTAAACAGCGGCGCTTCTGTGAGATTAATCGAGTTGAAGTTTTTTTCCTCATTTATTTTTGGGAAATAAAATGTGGTTAGAAAAAAGGGAATTTATAAAAATGTTAAACAACAACTCGTAAATAATTCTTTTGAGTGGGTGCAAAGTGCAGGCAGGCGTCGGGAGTCAGAGTTCAGGTTAATGAAGTGCCATGGCGACGACGACCGCATATCGGATTCCCAGGGCAACAAGTGTTCCTCCTTTGGCCAACACCTTTTCCCAACCCCCAACTGGAAACCCCCATGTCTTCCTCTGCTCTGCTCCTCCGGAGCCCACACGCTTGTCCGCTTGGCAGTTCATCAAATTCTCATGTGACCAAGCCAAGTAAGTTCAATTCATTCGAAATTCGATATGCGCTTCACATATTTAATGACTTCTTTCGGCTGCCGTCTCTTTACATAACACTCGATTCGATGAACTGCCAACGATCCCAATCCGATGCGATACGAATCGGATCCCCTCCTGTTGCACCCACCACGGGCACTTGCCGCATTCTGTACTTGGAAAAAAATATGTATATACATATATAATATGTGCTTTAGAGCTTAAAGAAAATATTAGATACTTTATCGTTTAGATACTTTTTTTGGTTTAAAAATTCTTAAAAGAGTTGTGTTGCAGTGAACAAATAAGTTTAGTAAGTTTTAGAATAGAATAAACTGATAGTGTTTTAAAATAATATTATTAACTGTATCATTTAATGCTAGGCTTGATTTTTTTTTAATAAAAATGTTCTTAAATAAAATTCTTATTTAATAAAATCAAAATCTCATTGAAATTCCCATATAATTTGTACAGTGCAGGGTTGGGCCTTGCCTGGGTTAAAAAGGCCGCGGATATTCCCCATTTCCATGTCCAGCTCTCTGTCCCTGTGTGCCGCGATCCCCCCCAACTCCATACCTGCACGTGACGGAACGTGGATCCACGGACGATGAAGTGGAAGTGGCGGTGGCCGGTGGCCGGTGGCAGTGGCACTTGTGGCAGCAATTTGGGATAGATGTGTTGCGTGTTACTGGTTTGCCCCATTGGTAGTTTCTGGTTGCCGGTGGCTGCCACGCCCTTGGTCCCTGGGTCCGCCGGTATGCATTTGTATGCAGCGTGGCGGATGCGACGGTCCAAGCGTTTATTTCTTCATTTCTCGGCGCAAATGATGTGCTGGTCAGGTGGAGTGGGATGGGATGGAAGATCGGAGGTACCAGAGACCGGAGACAACGACGACCCAAGGAATGCACTAAACCGCTAGCTAAGCAGAGAGGCCCGAAAGAACCTCGAGAGTTGATAGACGGCAGCGGACAAAATAATAAGAATAAATCTAAAAAGGGGGAATGGTGGCAGCAACAAGTGGGAGTACACTGCAACAAAACGGTTTTATACTCTAAAAATTCTTATAATAGGATAAATATATTCAAAAATAATTACGTTAGTAATTTTGACAGTAATCTGCTCTATTTTTAATTTAAAAATTAAAAACTAGAAAATTTGTACTTATGGTTTCTTGGTAAATACTTCCTACATAAAACGTTTACTTAAAATTCTCAAGTGCGAATTTGGTGATACGAAATTATGTATTTTTTCGGTTGAGGTACTTAAATATATAGTTTATATCTGTAGAATTACAGTAAAAATAGTAAAGAAATAGTAATCTTGTTACTGAAAGAATTATAAAACCTTAACTTATGTACATATATTTTAAAATTATGCGAATTAATTTTTTAAAATCCATCCATAAATACATACATCTTATCCTTTTATGTCTTTAACTCTCATTATTACTATTAAACTTAAGGCTTTTACAATTTCCCAACCAAACTTGATTTACTCCAAAATAAAACCCCATAAATTTTCTCTCCGTGTACAGTTCTTGTTATTTGAGACCCGGATTTACACCAACATTAAAAGAAAGAACGAACAACAAATTACTTTTACCGATCACAAATAAAAAATAAAGGAAAACAACAAAAAGCCTAAGGAATATAACAAACACAACCCGGCTGCGACTGCGCAATGACAGCCCCAGGAGAAGGAGGAGCAGAGAGCCAGAGGACGACGCCGGCTGAATACAAATGCATAAATTAAACCACAAACTCACAGCAGCGTCGGAATAAAATTTCCTATGTACGAATGCACTTGTCCAAAGGTTCACTACTACTTCTCACCACTGACGCGGAGCCCATCCCCGAAATGGAAATTGTGCATGCAGAACGGATTCCCGCCATGGTGGGCGTCTTTGAGAGCCACCGATGTTAATCGCCGGAATGGGGACGCCGCATTTTCGGGTGTGCTAGGGAATTCCGCTTCCTAAATAAGAACTGAAAGGCTGCTAAAAGAAATACAAAATACAAATGCCGACACTTGAAAGCGCCACGAGAAATATGCTGATATGAATATAAATATTATTTTATACTAATTTGATTTATATAATTAATTAAGAAATTAATTCTTCAGAAAAAAACCTAGCAATTGATGTTACAAGTATTAAATATTTTAAAATAAAAATCCAAGAGAAAATTCCTATATCAAAATGATTAACGATCAACAAAGTATCATTATAGGAAATGCCTTGTAGTTTAATGCAATATTTTAGACTTTTTAACTCTTTAAAAAAACAATCCTAAATTAAGAATTAAAGGAGCTTAAATATCAAAGGGAATTACCAATCAGCCAGTAAAAAAAAACCCCGCTTTATATGCAATTATTATAAAAATGATAACTTTAATAGGTTTCCAAGTTCCGAAAATTTTTATATGTATTTATGCATATATATATATTGCAAATAACTATATAACAAACAAATAAGCGAAACAGATTTTCATATTAATTGAAGCCTGATAACCTGCAGCACACAATCATCGAATCGAAATAATTAATTTTAGCACCAGAACTTGGCACCATCTGCATCTAATTTGTAATTTAATGCTATTGCTATGGCTATGCGAAGACAATCTAAATTAGTTTCACAATCACTGCGAGTTTTTCTTTCTGTTGTTGTTTGCTAAACTAATATTTTTTTAGCATAAAAAGCCTATCCCGGATCCTCCCACTTAAGCGTACGTACAACTTAAATATTTACAGAAAATCCCAGAAAAAACCCCCTCCTTGCTAATCTCATGTAAAACTCCTACAAATCCACCTCCATTCTCAGAGCCAGAGCAGGCGTTGATCCCAGGCCTGCGGCAGGGCCAACTCTCAGAGACCCGTGTGGCTCGTCTGCAGCTGTTCAATGGAAATGGAGAGCTGTTCGAGGCGCTGCATCAGCTGGAGCATATTCTCCTGGGCCTTGTTGGTGTTGAACTCGTTGCCATGCTCCAAGGAATCCTCCTCGGCGGCAGCCAGCTCGAAATGCAGTTTGGCCAGGCTCTCCTGCTGCTCCCGTATCTTGGTCATCTGATCCATGGTGCAGCCGGAACCTGCTTGGAATTAAAACGGATTTATTGTAGGGAACAAATCTGAAAGTTAAGACTTTGTATTTTACTCACCGAATGCCTTCAGCTTGCCGGAATGAAAGTCATCCAGCAGTCCAAGGAGCGCTCTTTCCATATGCTTCACATCGGGTACTTCGGATACAAAGGAATGGTGTTTTATTGGACGATCATCAAACTTGTCACTATTGTTGTTGTTGTTGTTGTTGTGGACATTGGTGGCGGCATTTGGCATCGCAGCTGTGGGATTATTTTTGCGACGCTGCGTTCGTGGTGTGTTTGGACTGCTATTTGTATTATTGTTGGGTTTGGAACTATCGTTGTTGTTGTTGTTGTTATTGTTGTTGATGATGTTTTTGGGTGTGGTGTTGTTGTTGGGGGTTGTGGAAGGATCAGGTGCCAGCCACTCGCTGCTCACCAAAGTGATGGCATTCAAGCTGTTGGCACTGTTGTGCGTGGGTTCCAATTCATCGCGATCTGAACATCGTTAAGTGATACACAATATATGGAAATAACAAATAATAAATACAAGAAACAAAAAAATCATAAGTAAATGTAAGAAATATAATTAAAATTAAAATATTAAATGAGGTGAAGTACAAAGAAAATTGTAGAATATATGAAACCAAGGTAAAAACTACTAAAATCTAGTTGAAACTTTAAGACTATACATTTTAAATTAAAAACGAAGTAGAACTAAACATACAAAATATTTTATTTACCAAAGAAACTGCTAAACTTTTTAAATAAAGAGTGTTTTATAATAAAAATGAAGTAAATTAAAAGGTTTTTAGGTAATTTCTATGGCTAAAATACAACACACCGCCTCGAGAACCGAACCGATGGGATAGGCAAACCGCACAGGACAAAACGAAAAGCTTCATCCGCAGGCTGTTTGCTTTTCGCATGGGGTGGCCATGGGTGGGTAATGATTCCTAAAGGCCTGGGAATTTCAATTATTGAAATTATAACAACCAAGCCCTCAGTCTGAGGTGCGTGTGTGTATGTTTATATTCTATATATATTTATATCTATGGACTGTGAATAATCAAATGTAATGTATTTCTGGCATATGGACACTTGGCAAGTGCGTCATAGCTGGCGAAGGTCATGATAACCAGCAATTAGTTGAATATGTTATCAATAAATGAGATATTGGATACATTTTTGAAACAATTGGGAACTGTTTCTATTTAAGAAAGATAAATATATTGAGTGCGAAACTTAAAACTTTTAAAAATAAATACTTTACAATACAAAAAAAAATATATTAATTTTAAAGTTGTGAGCAAATTATAGAATCGAGAAGTTTTGTTTGTAGATTTTTTACAAGTCAGAAGTGTTTTCAGGGTAAGATATATATATGTAAATGTCGTGATTCACACATATAGATAGACATACAGCCGACGACACCAAAAGCCGCACGTCCACAGCAACTCTCAGCTGAAAGGCAATAATGGGAAACGGTGGCTATTAAGTCCGTTTATAGCCTTTACCCACCTTTGAGCAATTTGCGTGGCCTGGTCTTGAACTCGAAGCGCTCATCTCCGCCACCTCCCGCATGAGCCTGCGGGCGTGGCCGCCGCTCGTTCACATATGTCACCTTGGCGGCCGTCGACTGTCCCTGGCTCTGGCCCTTGTCCTTCTCCTTTTCGGATATCGTGCGCTCTATAGAACAGGAGGCCGAGTTTCTGCTGCGTGTCGTCTCCCCACTGGAGATGCCTTTGATTTTGATCTAATACAAACATAAATAAGAACAATAATTTTGGGGGGCGTGAAAATTGGGAGAGAACTTTATACATTGGGAACGGCGGGCGAGGCGGGGGTTTGAGCTGATTTCGGTGCACTTTGGCTTTGGGCTTCCTCCTCTGTTTCAACATCGTTTGGCACTAGTTTCTGGCGTTCCACCACTTCATCGTTGGGCTCCATTTTGTCTGAAATACCAGCTATATTCTAATTTTCAAAACACACAAAAATTTCTTTGTTTTTATTTCTTTTCTACGGTGTTTGAGTGTGACCAGAGTTTTGGCTACGCTAAAATACCAACCCTAGGGCTGAGCGTAACAGTGTTGCTCTATTGATTTCGGGAAATATTATGTATATACAGGGCGGGCTTTTTAAAATATAAACAAAAACAACTTTTAATATATCTTATGAATCTCTTTTTAATCAAGAAATCTTTTATTTAACGCTTTAATTTTAATTTAAGCCTTCTTCTTGGCAAATCCCATTGTGTAGACCAAATGGACGAAGCTTAAGACACCAACGCCGCACAGTCCTGCAGTTATGCCAAATAAGATTTTGTCCGCAGGCCCACCTTTCAGGAAAACGGGCAGCTCGTTGACAGCCTAAAAAGCATACATAACTGTTAAAGAATCATATAAAAAAACCAAGGGGTAACGAAACTCACCTGGAAAACCTTCATTTTGTTGGACAAACCCTCGGGCAGCGCCATATCTGCTTGCTCTTATGTAACTTCTGAAAATATTAAACCATTGCAAAAAACTTGAAAATGTTTACTATTGAATTTATCTTTTTTTAATATAAGGCCCAAAATAATAGGCTCAAGTCCAGCTTGTTATTTTTAAGTAAAAGAACCACTCACCTCTAAACGCTGAGGCGACAATTAACAAATTGCAACTTATTTGCTGCAATTTCTTGTAAAAGTTAAAAATAGACTCATTCGCAGATGACTGCAATCTGAAGGGAATGCACAAGAAATGCACTGGCAGAGTTGTCAAATTACTTAGAAATTAATGAGCGATTTAGAATTTTAAGCGATTGTGTCTAGATCGCATCGCCTGGTAAGGCAGTGAACCTCTAAATATCATAATTAAATTACTTTAGATTTAAGGAACTTTATAAAAGTAAAACAACACTTCCATTAAAATAATTTAATATATGGTTAGAAAAAAGAAAATTGACACTTAATACTTGTTAAATTACTTAAAAATTTTAAACAAAATTTGCTACTCAAAACAAAAAAAAAAAGAAACCCACAAAACGGATTTTCCAGTATATTCCAGTATATTTTTTAAAATCTCGCAGCGGTCTTACTATTTTGTTATCGAAGGCTGCCCATCTCTGGCCGATAAAATTGCAACAATAAACAATTAAACAACGCACCAGCAGAGAGTGTCGTCTTTTAATGATTTAACATAACATTTTACCCTTAAAATCCAATACTATGGAAGAGTAAGAGCAAACACTTCATATCCCTTCAACATAATAAATGAAACTGGTGTCTTTTTCAGAAATATCTGCAGAGTTTGCCAGGAAACTTCGGATGGCATGGTCAATATCTTTAGTGGCAAATCGGGAAGAAGAATTTCTCTGGCAGAAATGATTGCTCGATGGATTGGAATTCAGGTTTGCAGAGAGGATTCCCTGCCTGAAACCATTTGCACAGATTGCCTGGGAGAGGCGCAAAATGAATTCGATACAAAGCAAAACGAAAAGGAGCGAAGGGGACTCTCAGGAAGACGCAAATCAAAAAGAGCCGAGTTCCAAGTTAAAGTTAAGAAGGAGCCCATCGAAAATTTCGACGAGGATACCTTGCAGCTTTCCGAATTTGTAGTAGGAACTGCTGAAGATATCCTTGACACCAGCAAGGAGGAAGAACTACATAAAGCTCTTCAGTGCTCATTCTGCCAGAAATCATTTTCAAAAAAGGGAAACCTTCAGGTGCATATTCGGACCCACACAGGAGAACGACCCTACAGATGTTCCCAGTGCCCAAAGTCCTTTTCACAAAAATATCATCTTAAAATGCACTTGATGACGCACACAGGAGAACGACCGTACCAGTGTTCGCTGTGCCAGAAGTCCTTTTCACAAACCGGAGCCCTGCAACGCCACATCCGGACGCACACAGAAGAGCGACCCTACAAGTGTTCCTATTGCGAGAAGTATTTCTCACAAAAAAGCAACCTTCAGCAACACATCCCGACCCACACTGGAGAACGACCACACAAATGTGACTTCTGTCCGATGGCCTTTCCCCTAAAGCGTCATCTTAAAACACACATGGCGACTCACACGGGAGGTTGGCCCTAGAAGTGCTACCAAGAGAAAGCGGTACCAAAAACAAGGAGTCCTTATGTATATTTTCCCAAGGCTGAATGTTCCAAACTATTACTAAAAAATAGTGGCTCGGTGTCATAATCACTAAATCCTTGGGAACTGGCGTTAAAGTGTGCCTATTGTTACAAGTTTTGTTTTAAAAATAAAAACACAATCGTAGTATTGTTTGTAAATAATATTTTGGTAAACAATTATCTTTAAGACTGTATTTAACGAATGTATCTTACGAATCCACTTTGCAAAAAAAAACTATCGTTATTTCAATCAATTAAACGTATAAAAAATGTTTACCAAAGAATATAAATATTTCGGCATTATTTGCATTTTATTTTAAGACAAAATCTATACAATTTAACGGCACTAATAATAAAAATAAGTCAACTTATAACTTTATTGAATTATCAAATCTCTCACTGCCGTCAGCGGAATGCACTGAAATCGAGCACTTTTCTTTCCTCTCTAGACTTTTTTCCCGATTAATACGTTCCGCGCTATTTTGGCTTTTTGTGAATTTATTAACAGGGCCGCAGCGGAAAAGCTCGCGTTCTGGCGTTTTATCTGCACTACTCGATTGTACGGTCTCACCGACTGTGCAGCACTGAGTGTGAGCGAGATGTCGGCACTCCGATTTTGGGGCGGCGAAAGCTGTCCACAGCCGCCGTCTCTGTCGCACTCGCAGCGGTAAGCGCTCGCGGCGAAAAGCACTCCGAAGATAGCCGGCGTGAATAGCCCCGCCCTAACGTTTCTGTGCGCCTGGTGGGGATTACAATAATTCTACACCGAATGAGTTGTGCAATTTCAGGACACAAAAATTCGTTCGTTCGAATAACGGTTTTGTAGACACACAACGAAAGAGCGTGTGGGAAGACTGTCGGATTCGAACGGAAATGGGTACAAAATAATATTTTCGTATTAACTTGTTGTTATACAAGATTCTTAACATTTAATGAAGTCTCATTTTTAAGGATTTCTCCTAATGCAAATATTAATTCTAGACGGCACAATCCGTCCACTTATTGTGGATTTCAATTTCTTAATATGGGATTTTTGAAACATGCATTTATAAAAATGTTATTTATTAATTTATTTCGTAGGAAAGATAATTAATTTAAGTGTAAGTATAAGCTTTTAAGTACATATATTTTATTATGCCATGCATTTTAATAACAAACAATAGCAAAGACAATTAAAATACAAAGAAATGTTTAATGTTACGATCTTACTAATTGATTAATTCTTTAAATGAAATATAATTTTTAATATTTTCCTAAAGTCACACAGTTTGATAGTAAGATAAATCTTAAAGGAGATGTTTGAAAGTTATGCAGAGTTTCTTAAGTTATAATGACATATAACTTTTTAAAGATTTAATTAATTTTATTTTAAAAAGTCAATTGACCTTTCACTAATTATTTTCAAGTTGTTTACACAAATAAACACTTTCACATTATGTGACGAGCTAACTAAAAAGCTGTTTAAGCTCTCGCAACCTGAAAACAAAACAAAAAAAAATATATAAAATATATAAACGTCGACCTGTTTCAGAAACAAATACATATCGCCCTGCTAAAGCCTTCGACGATTTTCAGCGCCCAGCACAAGAACTTTCAAAAACTGTAGCCATAGTAGCTTCCATGCGAAATTAACTTGCCAAAGTTGCGAGGCGCCGCCCCGCTTTTCGTTATTTCCGAAACGAAACTTGAAAAAAGTTAAATCTGTCAAGTTCACCTCCGACGACAAGCGCTTTTATTATTGAAATAGCCCACAGCCAGCCGCCGATGGATGATGTTGTTGGAGAGGCGAGGCACATTCTCAGGTTATTCCCTAGGTTTCGCCTTACCTTCCGAAGCCATAGTTCTTCTTCTCCCTCTTTCCGGTGGGCGGCGATGCGCTCTCTCCCTCTCGTAAAGTTCAAGTTCTAAACTTGTTTTGCAAGCTGCATCGCCCCAAAAGACTGAGCACCGTCTCGTTTTTCCCTTCCAGTGAGTGTGTGTAAAAGTTCGAGAAGCACAAATAAGCCTAAGAACTTTAACCGAAAGCATTGTATCGCTGTGGGTTTTTAAAAATTAAAAAATAAGCAACTAACAAAATGAAGATTGGAAAGATATTTGTCAAAAATCGTATTTAATTTTACAATAAACCCAATTAAACCCATCTACAATAAGATAAACTCTAACCCTTTTAAAAACGAGTCGACTATTTAAACTCTCCGAAGATTAAACAAGGACAAAGATCACCTGAGATCAATAATTTAAGTTCACATGGTAAAATATTTGCAACTAAAATATTTTGATTCATTGAAAAATTGCCTGTCTTTAGACTTTTACTTGATCTTGCCCAATATTTTTATCTGACGGATTAGGCATTTATAAACTTTATTAAATCAAAAGCACCTTCTTTCTTACTCACGCACACATTCAAAAGCGTTGTTAATGCTTTTAGTGCTTTGCGGATTCAAAGTTTTATCAGAAAGCCAAAAAGACAAGAAAGGGTAAGGGTAACCCCCCCCCCCTCTACGGAAACAAACGGAGCCTCAGTCTTCCAGCTCAGAATGGAAACAAGCTCGTTTCGGAAACCAAACTTTCCCAGCTCTCAAAGGAGAAGCTCAAAAGCAATGGAAATAGAGAAACTCTTTAAATTACTGTCCAATTAGAGTATCAATATAATGTCAGATTCTGATTAGCAATGAGAAATTATTTATTTAATTTCGAGCTTTGACAATAAGCTGTGTTTTGCCAATTCCAATTTGAAGATAGCTAAAAACTGTCGTTGTTCAGCTTTTGTGCAAATGCGCTTAAAGCTTAAGGGGCGGCATAAATAATGATTAATTATTGTGCTGAAAACAGAGCTTTAATATTTGTTAATAAACAAACCTAAGACACAAGGATTTAATAAATTTAAAAATCCTTTAACCTACTTCAGAGCTGCTCTCCAAAGCAAAAGGAAAACAAAACAACTCCAGCTGCATTTGTCTTCAAGCACTCGCACTCTTTCCCACATTCCTTTCCCCTTAGCTTTTGACGCGTGCAAACTGAGATGACTATAGTGTGTGCGCTTGCGGTGGGGACAGAACATAGGCGCTACTCCTTTTCCTTGTGGCAAAACAAAATGGATTGCTCTTTAACTAAAACAGTTAACAGGCTCTCAGCGAGTGGAGCAGAGAGCCGGGGCACTGAGCAAACATTGCGGCATATATTCATCTCTTTCGTGCCTAAGGGGCGGCTCGCTCATTGGTCCCGAACACCTGAGTTCCTGTTACAAAATTCACAAAACCGCTACGAATATAAGGCATTCACACTATTCAGATTCACTCACTCACTCGTAATCTCGCACTTGTCCTACGCCAGCGCCCACTTTTCGGTCGGCGGGGGCGTGGCCCGCTGCGAATTCAAACGCGCTACTCGAGTGAGTTTGCCGAGTGGATTGAATTGGATTCAATGGCGCGCGATTGTACGTAGATGTTCGCAGCTGCTGCTCCTCCGGTTGCGATTTTTTCGTTGTAAAAAATGTTTGAACTGTTTTAAGTTTAAGTTTTAACGGTAACAGTAGAGCAGAAAACTGTAGGAGGTGGCCAGGGTGAGCGAGACAAACAGAGGCGCACCACAGCGCGGGAGAGAGACAGCGTGGCGAGGCCATCACCTTGGCATTGAAATAAGCTTACTCACACACACACACACTCACACTGCGCACGCACGAGTGGGAGGAAGAGAGGGACAGAGAGCGCCCACGGGGCAGTTCATTTACCTTTGGGGCCGCTTTGTCGTGGTGAATTGGGTTGTTATGTGGTCGCTGCCCGCGTGTGGCTTGTGCGTGAGAAAGGGATGGTCATAGGCAGAATGCTAATTATTCAGCTGGAGAGCACATGGACAAAATATAGAGGTGGCATTTGCTCAAAGAAAATAGCTTTTATTTTTAGCTAAAATATTGTCATTGATATTTGGCACTTTTAGACGTAAGCTAAATAAGCAAGCAAAAATGGAAATGGTTTAGAGCTTACATACGTACATATAATATAGTTTTTATTTTCTTAATTTTTTTTGTACGTAAATAAATTAAGCTCGTTAACGCCTTCTGGGTATGCAATATATTTCAACAGAGCTGTGGATACAGGGTATCGGAGAATTGTTCCGTTTTTCTTTTGTTAACAATGAGAATAAACAGCACTGATGAGCACATCCCAAACGTTCTCTGGGCAAAAATAATGTTCGCGATTATGGTTTTTGTTGCTGTCTGGTGGGGATGTTGGTTATCTCATCTGCTTGTTTGCTGTTCGTGCCGTGATCAAGTATGGCTCTTCCCCTTCCTCTGCCGCCGCCGGCTGTCAAATTTGTTTCAAAGTCATTGCCGCGCGAGTGCGAGCGGGCCAACCAGCCCTGACCCTCCTCCCATACATTCATATCCCCCACGCGCCCTCGCCGCAACACCACCCACTTTTCGCAGGGGTGTGCGTGAGTGTATGCTCCTCTCTGGAGCTTTTGTTGTTGTTCCATTGTTCCAGTGTTTGTTTTATCATTCTAAGTGGCTCTTGGTGTTGTTGCTGCCGGTGCTCCCGTCATTATTTAGAACATTTTTGTTTCGTTCTCGCGCCGTAAACGTAACACACCACAAACACACACAACAAACCAAATACGGGTGTGTGTAGTATCATCATCATCAAGTGTCGTCGTCGCCGTCGTCGTTGTCGGCAGAATCGGGGAATCGGAACCAAAAAAATAACACAAACCTCTGGCAAAAAGCGAGCCCTACAAATTTGCTGTTCGCCTATTCGAAAATTTCACTAAAAATTGTTTGCACTCTCTCGCCGGGTATAAAATGAAAGTATCCTTTTAGCAATCGCCCCCAAAGCACAGCACCCAGAGTTCTTCCACCTGCGATTTTCGATATTTAAGGGGTACCCGATTTTGTTTTTGAATGGAATTGTCGTTCTGTCGCACCTGTTGGCCAGGTGGATTGTGTCAACTTTGCCACTGAGCCGGATAATATCGATTTGATGATACTGGGGGGTACTGCTCGCATGCAACTTTTATTGGAGGCATCGAAAACAAAAAAAAAAAAAAACGGAAGAAAAACAGTGGCGTTGGGGATGGGAAATTTTTGGAGTCAAAAATGAATTTTTAAGGTGGATCGGCAGTGGGAAGTAGAGCCAAAATCTTTTGCGGTTTAAAATTCTGTTAAAAAAAAGTATCCAAAAGTATGCTACAAAAAGTTTGGTGATTTCCTTGTAATCTTTTTTAGTCTCGACATAATCCTTGGAAAATGAATGAAATTTTCTTTAGTATGTAAATATGGAACTTAATTTTATTTTAATGCCTGTGGTTAACTCGTATATTATCGTTAACAAACCCCACAAATTTTTACGACCCACGCGCCGCCTTTCCGTACACCAAAACTTAGACCATATAATATAAGATACCCGCCCTGGTTCCCCTGCAAACCCCCTTACAAAATCACCACCGGACTAGGTGTTGGCGTGACGTAACCGAGCTGAATAGCGGAACGAGCGGAGGCAGCGCAAGCGGCAGCTCATTTGACTGATACGCGACGAAACAAACCCAAACAAACCGAGAGTGAACAATTGGAATGCGCGATAATCGGATTTTTCCACCCTCCCCACTGTGTGTGTGCACCTGTCCGGGGACTTCTGGTCGCCTGCTACGATAGTCAAGACTTCCCCATGTCCGCGTGTGTGCGCTGCGACTAAAAACCGTGGAGGCTCCACCGATTGGGGAACGATTGGACCTTGAGAAGGTCTCGGTCGAGTGGGGGCTATAGTACGGTGTTGTGGAGGAGCCCCTCAACAGCATGCATACCGCCGTCTCTATCTAATCCCTCTTCTTGCCAGTGAGAGTTTGTGTGGTGTGTGTGTCTGCTCCGCCGCATCATCTTCCCCATCTTCCCCAGCTTGCGAGGAGGTGGAGAAATGCTCCCATGTACGCCTCTGCTCCACTCTGCTATGGTTTCTGTTAGCCCGCCCTGCTAGTAGCCATCTTTTTCGATTTTTTGCCCAACAAGAGACAGCACACCGAAGCGCAGAAATCAGTAAACAGAGAACAGTCAGTGGTTCCGCGGGGTAGCTGGGGAAATGCACTGGGAGAAAAGTATTTTAATTGGGTGGGGAGTCAATAAAAATCTAATAATTGGAATAAATGGGGTGTGTGAATAACAGTGTTTTTAAATTTCTAAGGTTTTTAAATTACATAAAACTCTTTCTAAATGTACATACATATATAATTAGGTACCGAATTCAGTTTAAAATTATTTTTTTAGATTTTGATTATAATATTACTATGAAGTAGTTCCCTTAATGGAAACTAATAAAACCAATCAGAGAAAAAAACATTTAAATCAAATGAAATCTATTAAATAGATTATTTTTTCTTGTGCGCGATCGAAGTGGTAATGGGAAGTGGCTTTCTGGCCATGGTCTGAACGAGGATGGTGGCCTGTTTCCGTCGCTGTGGCTTGAATGCACGTCGGTGTGGATTCGGCGGCTTTTGCTCCGCGGTTCGTGGTGCGCGATTACTTCTGTTTTCCTGGTGCAATTAAGCAAACGAAATATAATAATAATAAATTATAATTTTAGAAGGCGTGCCCCGCCGAACCGAAAAAGTGGCTTGAAACCACGAAATCCATTGCCCGGGATAATGATACCTTGGGCCATTTCTGTGGCCCGAACGACGTTTGTGTGCTTAAAATATAATCGAACAGGCTCCAAGAAATTGCGCTATAAAAATGTGAAATTATAATGGGGGAAAATGGTAAATGTGGAGGGACGACGACAAGTGTTCCCTTTTTTGTTATGTTAATTTTACAGCCCCCAACAACCACGGCCCCCCAATCGATGTTAGCGGGTAGAGGAGGAACGGAACCCAACCCATCCGTCGCGCTCAGAAGAAACCAATCCCGAACCGAAGCCAGAACCTGAAACCCAATCCCATGCTCCTCCACTCGAAACCCATTTGTGGGGAGGGCTCGGGCTCCCAGCTCGGCTCCAGAGTTGCGTCCAGACTTTTGCTATTTCTATGACAACTTGGTAGCTCTTGGGTAACTTCTAATGATTTTCTATGCGCGTCGCTGTTAAGGAGTTGCCCCGGAAAGCGGGGATCCCCTGCCACATATGTTCATCTCTCCTGCCTTTTGGGATCCACTCGAATCTGTTGGAGGCGCTTTGTGGGTCCGAAATGTACGTTCTCGGTGGAGTTTGCGTCATGCCATGTTAATGGAACAGGCGATCAGAATACCAAAGTCGTATACGTAACACGTAACGGCGAACGTCGAACGGCGGAACAAGACAAAGAGCGAGACGGAGGTAGGCTGTAGAGAAGGAAGGTCGCACAGCTTGTTGTTATTGCCTTTTGTTGTGGTTGTTTGTGTGCGAGAGTGGGGCCAATGTACCCGCGGCCAGTGCATTGCACCGTATAATCGCTCCCGCTCTTCGCTCGTTCTTTGCCCCTACAAAAAAGAATAACACAATGGGAGAATAAAAGAGAATCTTATCGATAGCCATATGATTTGGTTTTAATATTATTTTGGTTTGGGTTTTTAAAAGGATATAAAATTGAGCTGAAATTTATTAAGAATTTATAACTTACTAAGTTAGTTGTACTAATAAATTAAAATAACAAAAAAGTAAACATTTGTCTATTTACTATGTAGATATTACATATTCCCTCGTTGTGCTTTATGGCCTATTGGTACAAGTGAAAATACAAAGTTAAATTACGTAAATAAAATACATATGTCTTATTTTCGTACATTGCTTATCTTCTTTCTTTTATATTCCCCCTTCCGTCTTTGTTCTTTGGCTTTGTGTTGCAATTACGCCAACGTCATCGCAATTTCTTCTATGTGCACGTCGCTGCACTTATCACACTCACACCCATTTTACAGCTGTACTCTCCCTCTCTGAGAGCAAAGAGCAAGAGCTGGGCTAGATGAGGTGGTAGGGGGGAGGGGTTGGGCTAGGGCTCCTATCGCCGCCCCTTCTGCCTTGCTAGCGTGGAAAACTGTAATGTGTGTCCCCCCTCCCAGTGCACTAGTACTCGCACATTTGAAAAGTGCATCGAGTGCAGCGAAAAATGCATCTGCCGATGCTCGGCCATCTGTGCTCCGCCTGCCGACGAAGAGCTCTGTGGGACCGAAACAGAAACGAAGCATAGTCGGCGGCGAGCCTAGTTCCGAATGCAGTTGCTGGGAAAACTCTTTCGGCTTTCGGTTTTTGCTTTTTTGTTAGACGATCTCTCCAAGCGGCAGCCCGAACCACCGGCATCGAGTAGCACCGCTGCACTTGCAACACACCTGTGCAACTCCAACTGGTTGCATCTATTTGGCGCCTAGGAAAAATCCTGCCCACAGTTTTTCCCCAAAATGGAAAACCCCATCGGGCTGACAAGCAGCCGCATAGAAGTCTCGACTGCCCCCTTTTCATAGAAGCACCCCGACTCTTCAAAACTTGGGCTAAAAATCACATTTCGCTGGCGTTGCACCGATGAAAAATGGTTGAAAAAAAAAGGTTTGAAAAAAAACGTTGTATGATTTTTCTTCGTCAATATTTTGTAACAGAGGCGCAGCACCGATGCAGCCAGCGATTTCTCGGCTCCGGAATTGTGTAACGAAATAAAAATGCACAGTCCAAACGACCGTCTGAGCGAGGTGGGGGCGGAAGAGGGGTAAAAAAAGAGAGCAAGCGAGAAGACACCTCGTGCTGTTTGGTTGCCTTTTTTCAAAGCGAGCAAGCGAGACAAAGACAATTGGACGGAGGAGCAAAAGAGCAATGCAGTTTACTTACAGTGGAACACAGATGGGGTTAATGGAACTAAAATGCATTTCGAGCTGTAAAAATAATTTTAATTTGGAGACCTCAGCATAGCATTTTCTCAAGTTAAATTTCGTAAATTATAGTTTTTAATCGACAAGGAATTTATTGTTAGCAGAATTTGATATATTTTATTTATTGTCTCAGCGAATCGAGTCCACTGTGCAAGTGCATGGCACATGTGTGAATGCATCGCTGAGCAAGAAAAAGACAGATATAGGGTCTCCTCTCAGACAAGAAAACAGTCAGCTGAGGGGAAGTGAGGGAAGGAGGTACGGAATGGGGGACAGTGCAAGAGCGAGTGCATCGGATTGCAAGCTGCAAAACTGTGCCCCCACACGCCAAAACACGAAAACAGCCCAGAAGACGAAGGCGCACTCAGCGGCGTGCAGCAAACGCAGCAGCGCTGATGCGGCGGCTGCACTGGTATTGGTGCACATTAACATTGTATCGAGATTTGCGAGGAGACTCAGAGACTGCAAAAAATCGGTGGGCGCTCCTGCTCCGCCCACTTTTGGTGCTCTCGCTCACTCTCCTCTCTCTCTCTCACGTTGGGGCTTTTGCAAGTGCATCGCGCGGCTGCGAAATCTGGGCTCCTTTTCCCAATGTAACACAACCATGCACCATGCGAGCGAAGATTGCCCTAGGGTTCCATTACGACACATATGTACGCTGATTTTTTCAAAGGATTTCAATGGGGGGCTGCACACAAAATCAAAGAAGGAGAGAGAGAGGAGTGTCCATTACAACTCCAACTTCTCCTGGCTGAGCGGTATATTGTATATTCCCCTTGCGAGTTCCGCTCCGGGCTTTTTTTCCGGCCTTTTTCCCCGAGTGTTCCTCCAAAATGCGAGCTGCGTGCACAAAAGTAACAAAATGTACTGAATGCCAACAGGCTCTCAGTATTGTGGAGAGCGACGATTTTACATTACGCTGTATTCTCGGTACGTACAAGCGCTCATTGCGCGATGCCCCCTTCCACTCGTGCGCTCTCTCGCCCCCCTTTTTGTGTGTTTCTGTGTGTGCGAGTGTGTGCGCTATACTTGCGCGCTTGGCTCCCCATTTACTGCTGTGCCCCTCTTTCCCACAGGCAGTGATGACTCCACTCCACTCCCCGCTTTTGTTTTTTTTTTTATTTGTTGTTATTTGTCCGGCTTTTGGCGGGGTCTTTGCTCTCGTTTGCTTTATCATTCCTGCTGGTGATGCGCTTTTCTTGTTTGTGTGCGAGAGCGGGCACTCACACCCATGCCAAGGCAGCGCTGCAGCAGAGGCAGAAAAAAAGTTTGCAAATGCATTGGCGGTCGTTCTCTCTTTGGAGCTCAGTTGGAGCTTCAAGGTCGAGGAGATGAGTTTAACGTTAATGTTTGCAAAATAATGTTTTTTAGTTGTCGTGCTACGTACATTACATTACATTATAAATAAAAAAAATAATAAAGAAAAATTAAGATTTTAGTTAATTTTTAATTTAACATATAATCCATGGGGGCTATGACTTTATCAACGACATTTCCAAAACCGTGCACTTTTTATAAAACTCAATTTTAAAGGTCTTTAATATTTACTTCTCAGTCTGGAAAATTCATAGAATGAATATAAAAACTATCTTCATTCTTTTAGCTTTTAGTATTTCGGTGCAGGCTTTAATGAATTAAGAAAAAAATATAAACGGAATCAGGCTAACATATAATTAATCAAAATAACAAAGTGAAATAGTACGAAAGAAACAAATATTTTATATCCTATTATCAAGATCAGCGCGCCCCTCAGCATTATTGAAACGTTTAAAGCAGTCCTTTGGAAGGAATCTAAAATGAGAAGGATATACATATATAATATCTGTACGTTTAGTATCGAATTCAAAATCTGCTTTGTACCTGTGAATCACTGGGGATATTAAATCTGGATTAACAGACTTCATATCTGTGGGTTTGGTCACCAGGGAGACCAGAGAGCCCACCACGATGGACGTAAGCACTCCGATGGGGGTCACCCAAAGATAGGACAACCGGTACAGAGGAAACACCTGATCCTCGTCCTTCCAAATACTTTCTGGAAGCGTCACATTGCCCGTACAACCCTGCACGGAAACGGGAAGCTTCTGGGAGTTTAGTTGTCCTGCTGCGGCTGTGATCTGCATTCCAAAAGTTATCCATCCTGAAAGGAGGAACCCGGCAATTGCTCCCACTGCTGTGCCTATGGTGTTTGCCCAAGGAACCAGCATTCCCAGGGTGAAAATTCCAAATGTAGCTCCCGATGCAATGGCTGCCACTGAGGTCCAGATGCTCAAGACGCCACTTGCCTGCTCGAGGAGGAAGATTAGAGCAAAAGCCAGGACACCCAGGACAACAATGCTGGATTTCACTAAAATTGTGGAGGCTCTTTCGCCGGGTTGCATTTTAAAGCAGCCACGCACTATATCCTCAAGGAACACTAGCGATGTGGAGTTGAAGTACACCGACAGGGAACTTAGGCCAGCTCCAAATATTCCGGCTATAAAGAGACCAGGCATGCCATAGATATGACCAGCAACCTTGATCACAAAGAGGGGCATCAGTTGATCATCATCCTGGCCAGATAAGCAATTAATAAAACGATTTTTGTACTCTAAAGCTGTATATACCCACCAGGATCATTCCAGCACTCAATGGATCGCAGTCGTGGAATGTGTGAAAAATCAACACTCCCAAGAAGCAAAGAATAATGATAAAGAGAGCAGATCCAACGCTGAATATGCCGATGGCTGCTCTGGCCTTGTTGAGCGAGGGAAGGGACATGTACCGATGTACCATCGTGGGGGATATAGCATTCGTTGAAGTCCAGTAAAATAGGCCACCGATGAGAACGCTCCAAACTGTTTGACGGTCGTAAGGGGAGGGACTAATGTTGGCAATTATAAGTCGTCCTCCCTGCTCTAAACCTTGCCAAAACGCCTCAAAGTCCTCGATGTAGCAAGTGGCCAGAATAGCCACAACCACGACTGAGATAAACATGATCAACACCTGCCAGACATCTGTGTGTACCACAGCCTTAAGACCGCCCTAAAGAGAGATCATTTAAAGTATTATAGGTTAAAGATTCTGAATGTTAGGAAAGGTAGCTTATTTTCCTGATTAATAAATTAAAATCTCTTACCAATATCGTGTATATAACACACACCACAATAATCAATACTTCTATAAGATACATATCAAGGCCTGATACTGTGTTTAAAAATCAATATTAGACAAGTTTTTTGGAATTGTAATTGAGCTAAAACTTACCCTGATTTAAAGCCAAAGCAGGTAAATAGACCAGAAAGGGTAAATATAAAGCCTAAAATCAACCTTATTAATAAATGAACTTAAATTTCAGATATATAAACTTAACTTACCACATTTGACACGAAAATAATAGAGGCTATGCTTCGTATACTCGAATGGAAACGCATCTCTAGGTACTATATTAAATATTATAATAATTGAGGCAAAAAATAAGAGATTTTTCGGCCTACCTCGAACGATGAGCCAACCTGAAGAGTGGAATACACTGGCAAATAGACATATGAGACAATCAGTCCATGGACAATAATTGGTATGACAATAAGACAATACTGTGTGCCGTAATTATAGATTTCTGAAGGAGTGCCAAGAATTGAAACGCCCGAAATATAGCTATAAGCAGAACAAAATTAGCAAAGAATTATTCATAATTTAAGCCTCACCTGGCTATTAGACTCATAGCTACGGGAAGCACTTTCAGATTGCGGGATCCCATCAGATATTCGTTCATCTTTTCTGAACCCAAATCCCGCTTTGATTTTATTCCTGAAGGAGCACTTGGAGTACATGTTTCCGTATTTCTCTTGGTTTTTCTATAAAGTGGATTAAATAGGTTTCTTTCTTCTAATCTAACCTTAGCATAAATGGAATTTACTCACTTTATCCAACCGTAATACACTCCTATACCAATGGATAAAATGGTAGTGCCAAGGAACACGACATAGTCGACAATGCCAAACCTGAAGCTGTCCATTTCTAACGACGTCTTCCAGACTAATGGTGAAAGCTCTTTATCTCCTGAAACTGAGATTTTGGTTGTTTAACCTTATTGTTAGTTAGTTATCTGAGATATAAAAACTGCAGAGTACTATCAACACCAATTCGAGGTCGTAACAATTATCTACATGTGTTAGATATACTAAATCTATAAACTATATACAGCACAGCTGGGTAAAAACGATATTACTTGAATTTGTTGTCCGAGAAAACCACTTGTTCACTGAGAGGTTTATCAGAATACTCAAGCTTTTGGAAACCAGAGACTTAGGCTGTAGTCTGAAAAGGTGGATGAGAGACCCAAAGGCAAGTTTTACACCTGCTCGAGCGAACTCTCCACTATCCAAAGTAAGTAGCAATAGTACATTCACTTCATTCGATTATAATTGTAAAAAATTACCACGTGCATACCGGCAAAACAATAAACACAAAACACAACCGATCGCTAGACTAACTGAACCCAAATATGAGATCTTAAAGCAGATAAAGCACTTATCAGCTGTGACCTTGGATAAATTGTTAGGGACCGATGCAGAGCTTGGACGAACTGGATCATTTAAAGGTGGGCTTCTGCAAGTCGCTCAATCTAAATAAAAATACTTAAAAATAATACATAAGTAAAAGATTGCACCCGAGTCAGTAATTTTAATATTATGCTAATTTTAGAACATTTATTTCAAAACTTTATTACACTTGTAAAGGTAATTTCTAGTAGAATCCTTGTTATATTCCACCAATATAATGTATATTAGCTTTAAGTTTTGAGGCTTAAGTAATTAAATTTTTAAATTTGTAAAGTGGATGTGTAACTTCTTGATATGTTTACATTTCTCTTAAGACTTTTTCTTATAAACTAAATACATATTACCAATGGTAATATATGCTTTAAGATGTATAAGGGGGTGCGAGTTATATGGGCATTATCATCATCCTAAAATTTGTATTACCTTGGACATTAGATTCTTATGATTTCACGAGAGGAATGTTTTATTTGGAATGCGTAAAAATATGCAATTTTCTTAAACTCGAAAATGTTTAACTCTACAATTCGCGGAAGGATTTCTTCGTTTTAATTCGTTTAAAAGTTGGTTGATATGTTTACGATTTGTTTACTTTTACGTTCTAAAAGATGTTTTGGTTCCTAAAAAGCTAACAAGTGCTCCATTGATATGTATCGATTGCGATTTGTGGATCAACAAGTTGAACAACTCAAGTTAACTAATTTGCGACTTAAGTAACAGAGATAACATCGCTAAAAAGCGGTCGTGTGAAGGATAATCGAGATCCTGCTTCTCCTTTTTTTTTTTCGCGGGTGGCATCTTAACTACTTATCACAGTTTTTAAGGGGGGTTTCCCTTTCTCCACTAGAACTCGGGGGCTTTGGGGGGATTAACAGCTCCGCAGGCTTCTTTAAAATTGGTGGCATTCAGTGGACTAAAGTAATCCTCGTGCAGGAAACGTATAATGTTCTCAATGGGACACAGGTCGGCCTTATTCCCCCTAGAGTCCCTGGTCACCCTCAGGCTCTTGCCGCCCTCGCAAAAATCGATCTGCTGGGTCACATCTCTGCCGTTGTACACCACACGGAAATAGTAATCCGTGTGCGCCTCGCTCCGATAGACCTCGAATGCCAATCTAGAGGCATACGCTATAGTTTTACCCTGGCTGGGACTGATGATGCCCAAGGCTGCTGTCAGATATTGCAGGGTGCAATCGTGTCCGGAATATAGCACAAACTTTGTTCTATCCCCGGAGATCATCTTGAGCATATAGCTGACAATGTGACGGATCATGCCATAGGAACGGAGCAATCCGGATAGTTTGTAGTATGAGTGGCCAGCGGAGCGTTGGGAAATCTCGTCGGCAAGCGACATTAGGGTGTCCACATGGGTGGGTTCCACACAGCCCTCTTGGGGGGATTCGTCTGCCTGCAGCAGGGGATTTCCGTTCTCTGCCTCTGGGGAATCGGGCTCCATCTGTCCTTGGGCCTCCTATTTTTTTTTTTTAATATAAATGTAAACATTTTTTGGGAAGTATATATGTACCTTATGGTACCCAATATTACCTGCAACAGATTGGCGGCCGTTTCATCCTGATCTATATTGATCACATCCACCAGCTCCTGATTGGAGTTCTTCTTGCCCGGCTTTGGCGTGACAGGCTGTTTTTTCCTCCGACATGGCAAGGCAGCATCATGGCATAGGACCGTCAACAAGGCATCCACCACCTCAAAGGGATTGCTGATCCCATTGGGTGTGTGCTGCAGTATGGTGCCGCCGATCCACTGCATCACGCCCAGGACATCGTTACGCTTCAGAAGCTGTTTATCCATCATGGCGTCCAATCGCTTCCGGAGCAATGCCGACTGGGGACAACTGCACTCGCTGAAGCAGAAAGCCATGCTGTGCGATTCGCGGACATTTAGGGCCAGCCACTTGTCCGCCGGCAGCAGGGAGAACAACATGGCCAGGGCGGATTGGAAGGTGCGCCGATAACGTGTGGTAAAGACCACCACTTCGTCCGAATTTAACAGCGTGTGTGGCGTCGTTTCCACCGAAGCACGATTTGGATTTGGCTTAAGTAGGAGGCCTAACGCATGGGCGTACACCTGATGCATGATCTCGCCAACGTGGAGCAGCTGCGAGATGCCTCTGACGGAAAGGAAAAGAAAATGGGTGTATTATTACAGGCTTCCTTCTGGGTTATCCCACTCACTTGTAGGTGAGCTGTCCCAGCGGACAACCACGCTCCGTGGCCGGAAGCAGAGGAAACCCATGGAATGGCCCCACCTTGTTCCAGTACATGTGATTCGAACCGGAGGCAGAGCTGCTCGAATTGTAAAGAAAGCTGCGATATCTGAAGAGGAAAATTTACAAAATTAATAGGTAATCCCTGGCGGTAGTGTAACTTACCTATTAACCAGGTTATCTGTGCCACCAGTCACTCCACAATTGATGCCAGCACTACGGACATGGGATATGGGCCCACGATCTCCATGTCGAATGACCAGGAGTACGCCCTGAAGTTTCCAACCCTCCAAGAGGCCGCCATCATCGAAACGCTGGAGCTGTGAGAGCGGCGCACAGCGCTCTCTGTACTTGGCGAATCTCTGGGCGGTGGAGGAGGCTTTCGCTGGGGCGCCTTCGCCGCCACCCAAGGAACTGCTGACGGTGCCAGATGAGCTTGGACCAAAAACAGAGCCACCACCGGGTATGCTCTCAACATTGCCCATATAACGATACATTCCTGGAAGGTGAAAGGGAATTTATTTAGTGGAAGATTATCTTTTTTTATAATAAATATTTAAGAAGTTAGACTTACCCGCTATGAGTAGGAATATCCAAACGCTGAGCAGCACATAACAGTAGAAGGCACGATTTTGTGTGGCCACACGCATCAGTTCCTTGAGCAGCCGCATCCTGGCCAGCACTCCTCCACTCGCTCTTGCCTGCACCGTTGCCCCTCCTACTCGGCATCAACTCGATGGTCGGCACTCCTGGAGGGTTCTGGGCTGGATATATAGCTTCGTTGTAATCCCTGTCCAGCGTTAAGTATTCCTGGCAATTGCGTTTTGTCAACTGGCTGGAGAAAAAAGAAAAACCTGGTTTACTTTTGTTAATAGGAAGCGCTGCTTGGGGTGGGGACAGCTGTCAAGCGTCTACGTGGAGCATGTCCAATTGCCAGGGGCATGCGCACTGGAGGCCACAGCGTTATCAGCTGTTCTACTGCACAGGGGTGGCCAAAAGGGGAGATAATTTGAATTAAGAACAAAGGAATTATCAATTGTTTGATTACCCCAGAGAATTCCCAAGCAAAGAATCCACATAATGCATATTCGGTATAAGCTTAGCATCAAGCTCGAGTGCACTCTTTAATAACAAATTAAATATGTTCCCAATACATTTGTGGCTTTGGCTCGAAAGCGAAATAAATATGCGTAAACTGTTGGCTTTCTGGCAGCCGAAAGGCGGGGCTTCGTTCGCCTGTTCGGCCTTATAAATATCATATATATGTATATAGGTTTTAAATGTATGTTTTTCTGGTAGACCAAAGATCGTGGTGGGACTGTTATGAGATTTAAGATCCAGCCTAATCCTGCGCAGCAGTCAAGGCCAAGACAGTGAAGCGCACTTCGTTGGGATCGCGAGCCATGAACTCTTTGCAGACCTTGGCGGCATCCTTTACAAAGCTCTCTTCCGAGGTGGCGCCATGCTTAATTGGGAAGGACTTGCGTCCATCCAGTTCGTACAGAGTCCCTTCAATGTTCACCAGGGCTATAAAATGATGGATCACCGTCTCGTGCTCGGAGGCATTGGTCTGACCCTCCTGAGCCAAGGCCTGATGATCGGCGGTGAAGTCCTGGTCGGTCTCCAAAGCCTGGCCACGTTCCTCCGGGGTTAGCGAGGCTGTCTTCTCCAGGAAGCTCTTCAAAACTCCAGTGTCAATATCAACTCTGGAAGAGACGAACTTTTACATTGGTTTTTTATACAAAACTAAAGAAAACCCACTCTTTATTGTTGGCCACGCTATGGATAAGGGCCACGGTGCCACAGGCATTGTGGGTGAACTGGCGCATGTAAAAGAGATTGGAGGGATGCTCCTCCTTCACTTCCTTGATGCGCTCATGCTCCTCGGCGCGATGCTTCTCATACTGTAAAAAAAAATACATCTTACTTGACGAAAATGCAACCAATTCATACAGGGTACAACTCACAGATTCGCTGCAGGGAAACAGCAAAATGAAGGCCTTCACCGGACGCGGAATCCATTCCAGTGTATCCTCGTCCAGTCCGATGACGTCAGTCACCGACCAGGCTGGCGACACGCCCAGCTTATGTATGTACTTGGTCAGCACCTAGGAATGGGCACAAAAAATGGCGTCTTTACCCTTTAATTACAATTCCAAGGAGTCAAACATATTTGCAACAACAACCATTGGCGAAAATGGCGAAACTAGGTCATTATTTTGTATGCTCACCTCCGGGTTGGATTCGAGTGGTATCCAGGTCGACATTTTCTGGTTTTTTGTAATTTGGATTTTACTGCGTTCCGAATTAGATTTCAAAAGAAAATGAACGCCGACAGATCGAAAATTGTTGTCTAGACAATTACCGGCACTTTTGTGTTGGGAGTGTTGGAAAGCTTTTCAAAATGAGCTTAACATGCTAGAGGTGGGAAAACATCGATTCAAATCAGCTGAACGGTTTTCTAAAAATCGAAATAAAACTTATCGATTTTATTTATCGGTGTGTTAAAAAATACTCAAGAAGGTGTGCAACACTGGTTTCACATTGTTTACAAAATGACCAAAGCTAATAAAACACCGCAAAAGCCGTGTGAAGCCAATTTAAACGTATCTTTGACACC
The DNA here is from genome assembly GCF_030179895.1 of Drosophila kikkawai. Classification (NCBI taxonomy): domain Eukaryota; kingdom Metazoa; phylum Arthropoda; class Insecta; order Diptera; family Drosophilidae; genus Drosophila; species Drosophila kikkawai. The sequence goes on from NC_091728.1 coordinate 5,965,235, forward strand.
AGTACGATGTAAGTTATCTCTAAGTATTATTTGGGATCTAAATGTAATCACACATTTACAGATCTCGACAGCCCACGCCAGCAATCGCCGACCACTAGCCACGATTCAACCTTGGCCACCTGTAAAACTCGACTAGACAGCTTAACCAAGCAACTGCAGGACAACTACGCCAAATGGCAGCTGGCCCAGCAGCGCGGCACCGCCATTTGCTATGCCATTGAAGCCAAGAAGACCAAGTGCTTGGACAAAAGCGAGGAGGAGAAGAGTAAAACCTATCCAGATGACCTAATCCTGCCCTGCAACAAGTTGGCCATCATAGCCTCGATTTTCGGCGATATAGCTAATAACACCAAGGAGATTCTACGGCAACTGAGAGCCATTTCCAAATTGCCCGGTGCTGCAGCGGATACGATATTCTATAGATCCTGGAAGTTGCCACAGTTTGTGGTTTTTACCAAAGAACTAGCGGAAAGATACGAACAGGAGGCCTTGATTAAAAAGGATGTGGCGGGTGAGGATTTAATACACATCTGGTTAACTTATTTTCATTAATTAATGTTTGTAGAAAACATTGCCCACGCGATCGACAGGAGCCAACTGATCGCCTACACGACTTTTTGGGAGTTCCCCGAGCACGTGGATACATATGTGCACTTGGGTTTCCTTCTCCTCTCCGAAGAACTAAACTTAAAGCAATAAACAGGAGTAAATATTCAGTGTTTTAATACCTTTTTTTGTGACTCTTCATGTTGGGCAGTATGTCTACATTACAGCTTGAGATTCATACGGGAAGCTTAACCGAAAAATACGTAAATTTGAACAACTCTGGGCTTATGCTCTATGAGAAAATGGGAATGCAACTATTAAATGCTTCGTTATGGTTAATACTTTTAAGTCTGAACTGAGATCCTCTCCAAACGGGGAGCTGCTTGGAACTTGCTCCACCACCAGAACCAGGCACAGGAGAATCCCACCGCCAATGTAGTGAAGTATACAATTGTTGCAAGGCTGAACTTTTTCTGTAATAACAAAAAGGGTAATTGGTTATAGAACATAAAAGTGCCACCTCAATAGTCACCTTCTTTGCGTTCTCCTTGGCCTTGTTATCCTTCTCGTTCCTAAGAGTCTGGACATTGGTCTCGATTTTCCTTAGGTCGTTGGCTATCTCGTCCGTGATTTGCTTCACGCTCTTGAGTGTTTCCAAAGCAAAGCGACTGGCATAGCGCTTATCGCCCACAACAACGTCCTCTGGCGGCAACACCTGCAGCTTGTAGTTGGTGGCGGCCAGAGAGGCACGCAGAGACATGAAGTGGTTTCCGGCATTGCCCAGTATCTGGTTGTTATAGACATTCGCCTCCGGGGCATTGCAGATGTACTCGTAGCTGGGATCCTGATTTGGCATCGTGGCAAACAACTCCAAGAGCTCCTTGCGTTGCTGGTTCGACGTGAAACCGAACAGCTTCAAGTCCTCGTCGGTGAGCGATGCCAGGTCCCGGTAGCTGATGTCCTCCGAAATCAGTTTGTCCACACAGCTGCCGGCATGGTCCGTCTGCAGGCTGCTGGACAACAAGGTATTAAGGACTTGGCGTTCGTGGCGTGAGTCCATGTGGGCTTTCTTCTTTATCCACGGACGGCGGTCGTTGCCCAGAAAAGTGCTATCTAGCTCCTTCTGATGCGTGCGCGAATGGAAGTCCTTGTTGGCGTCAAATTGCACGGCCGATGGCATGTTGGCCGTGCCTCTTAGTGGCACATCCTCAGCGGGCATTGTAGATGTGCCAAAAACCTTAATCGTGGTCACTACTAGCAATTAATTTACAATTTAAATGCAAATGCGCTACGGCGAGATCTGGCCAATATGCAGGCGTTACACAACACTTAAAATTAAGGTTAATCGAAACTTTTGTTGTGGTAAATATCGAAAGGATGATTTTGTACCTATAAATTTCTCACCATAATTTAGTTTCAGAATATTAATTAAGATTTAACGGATTTTTAAACAAAGAAGACAACCTCTCCTTCAAGTATGCCCGCAAAAACATCCCAAATGTATTAAATGCTTAACATTTTTATTTTAAAATGTAACAAATTGTGTGAATTGTATATTAGTGCGCTTAACTATCTTTTTTGTCAACCTGTGGCTGTGGTCTGTACACCGGTGCACCGGTGGTGGCCGCCTCCTGCAATCGCTTCATGAACAATGCCTTCCGCTGGTCATCTGCACTTTGTTTGGAATTTGAACCGGAGGCCTTAATGCGCTCAATTTTTTCGGCATTTGGCTCGGTCAACAGCATAAGGCCGTAGCCCATGCCACCAAAGCCCAGCAGCCACAGCACGGACTTAAAGTAGGGATTGCTCAGCATATTGGGTAAATCCTAGTCGCTCTTCTTCTGGGCACTCCAGTAAGTGGCGTCCGTCTGCCGCACCTTACTATCTCCAACGAGTTCGCCGATCTTATAATAATAATCAAGCACGAACGGATAGTTCTCGTGGATGTGTTGCCGAAACTCTAAGGGAGCAGCATTATTTATTATTTTGATACTTATGTAAAGAGCAGGCTCTCCTCACCTCGATTTGTGTTCATGCGGTAATAGACACCGTAGCTGGCTGCAAAGCACACTGCCTCCAGCACGAATAATGTCTTGGCACTACCCTTGATGAATTTCCAAATGGCGGGCTTGGGTGTTTTGGGCAGCATTACAGGAGAGTTAAATGAAAATTAAACACGTTTGCTTGGGGTAGAAAAACAAAAAAATTGCTTACGCAGGTGCTCCCTTGAGCAGTGTTGGCTAACGCCCAATCTAAACAGCTGTTCGACCGGCTGTGTGTTGCTGTTGCTGCTTCCTCTTCCACGGCAGTGTTTATCTCACGTTTTTGTTTTTGCACTGATAACGCGACGCAATTAGAGAATAGTTTTTCCCAAGCCGATGGAAAAGTGCTTACGATGAGTGGCAATTTACACGGGCTAAGCTGGTTTCCCCACTTCCCCGACAAGTTTGTGTCGTGGGGCCAGGAAATCCACTTGTACGAGGTGCGCAGCAAGGACGATCACAATCACAGCCAGAAAAGTGAGTTAATGGGTTTTCGTCCATATGTTTTCTGGCTTCCAACTTGTGCTATTATTCCAGGTCGCCTGCCGTATATATCAGTAAATTACCTGGCCAACGAGTCCCGCTACCAATATGCCCGCTGCGTGGCGGCCTCCTATCACAGTGATCAGCCCATTATTGCCGTGGGCCTGGCGGACGGCAAGGTGGGGATCTGCAATTTCCGTGACACCTACGACAGCAGCTGGGAGTACAGTGAGTGCCGAGGAATCTCTTAGCTATCCCTATGCCTCTAACGATTACCTTTTCAGCACCACGGCAGCAGCGCATGTGCACGTGCCTTGCCTGGAACGAACTGGATGCCAATATACTGGCCATTGGACACGATCGCCATCGGAACGACACTTGCATCACCATTTGGGACATAGAGCGCGGCGTGCCCAAGGAGACGTCCAACTTCTTTGGCGTCGGCGAGTCCGCCAATTCGCTGTGCTGGGACCGCAATCATCGCACTGTTATTGCCGGCATGAGCCAGAAGATGATCAAGCTCTTCGATCTAAGGCGTGAGTCGCTATTTCCAATCTTCCTTTAGTCAATCTCATAATCCCTCTCCACAGAAAGCAACGCCACCTGCCAGAGCATTCAAACGAAGACGGTCCAGGGCCTATCGGTGTCCCCCAATGGCAACTATCTGTGCAGCTACGTGGACTCTGTGATCACACTGTGGGATCCGCGCAACATCAAGAGTCCGCTGCGTCAGATCCAGTCCTCCAAGAATCACCTGCAGATAGCCTGGTGCCCGACGAGGACGAGCCTGCTCTCATCCCTGCAGCGGGACTCTGCCTATCTCACTCTGTACGATATCAGGAGTGTGGATAATGAAAACTCCGGCGAGATTTACCATGTGAAAAGACAGATCAGTCCGCTTCCTGCAAAGTATCAGCACAGTGGAAAGTTCGCCTTCGTCAACTGTCATTCTTGGCATTCGCGAGACTTTGAGAGGACGCTCGTTCTGGCGGACGCTCTGAATATTCTAGATTTCCGTCTGCCCGCCACCTTACATACCGCTCACAGTAATCGCCGGAAGTTGCCGCTACTGATGCAGCATCCTCTGTATGCCGCTGCCGCCGCCACACCCTCTTCAACGAATGCGGCTACGCCCACTCAGCAACTGCCCACGAGCAGCTGCAGCACAAATAGTGGAAGCTGTCTAGATTTCCATAGTCCGGCTGGCTCCGCCCTAAATGTGGACTATCTGGAGCCGGAGCTGTTCGAACTCGATCTGGTGGACGAGACGCGTCAGCGCGCTCTGGAAGATTATGGCATTAGGCCAGATAACAAGCGATTCGCCGAGCTCCATTTGACGCCATACCTGCGCAACGTCTGGGCCACCTTGCTCAACGTGTACAGCGAGGATCGGTTGACGGGCCTAAAGGCCACGTTGGGCATCAATTTGGGGCACACGTCGGAGGCCTTGATGGCCAGTTCCCGCATTGAATCTCAGCTGCTCCAGTGGCCGGAGGGAATTAACAACTCCAACAAGCTGATATGCTACAGGAGCGAGCAGCGTGATTCGGCTCTCAACCTGTGCGGCTGGGTCTTTGAGCACGAGCTGGAGCGCTTCGCTGACCAGCTTTTCGCCAACAAGGAATACAGCCGAGCGGCCATGATTTGTGTATTCCATTTGAAGATCTATCACGCCTGCACAATCCTCTCGCTGGCAGCGGACAAAATGAAGGATCCCAGCATGTTCAGGATCACAGTGATAGCCCTGTCCAGCTTCAATGCGGATCGGTGCAGCTCCTCGTGGCGGAATCAGCGCTCCAGCGCCAATATGCAGATACAGGATCCACATTTGAGGGCCATCTTCTCGTTCCTCACCATGGAGAAGGATAACTTTGAGGCGGTGCTCAAAGAGGAGGGCGTTTCGCTGGCAGATCGCATGGCCTTCGCCTGCAAATACCTATCCGAGACGAAGCTGGCCGACTATGTGACGCAGCAGATCCAGTCGTCCATAGACAGTGGGGATCTGAATGGATTGCTGCTCACCGGAGAGTCGCTGGACGGCATCAGCATACTACAGTCCTACATGGACACCAGCTTCGATGTCCAGACGGTGGCCCTGGTGGCCATCAACTATTTCCGCCAGGAGCACTTCGCCGACAAGCGCATCCAATACTGGATAGCTAGCTACTTGGACCACCTCAACAGCTGGGGCCTGTGGGAGAAACGCGCCGAGCTGGACATCAAAATAGAGAGCATTCGATCATCGTCGCGCAGCTCTCGTACCGTATTCCTCTCCTGCAATTTCTGCGGCAAGTCCGTGTCGAATGCCCTGCTAGACGAGCCACGTCCGAGGAGCACCACCACCAGCACCAATCGTCTCGCCTCCTGCCCCAGCTGTCGGAAGCCATTGCCGCGCTGCTCGCTTTGCTTGATGCACATGGGCACCATGGTGAACATGAGCAATGGCGAGACGCCGCACACCGAAGTCTCCTCCGGCTGGCAGACGAAGCCCTTTTCCAAGTGGTTTTCCTGGTGCCAGACCTGCCGTCATGGCGGTCACACCGAACATATAATGCAGTGGTTCAAGTGAGTTGAAGGATTGTTTTTTTTTTAACTTAATAAATTTAACTTAATTAAACTTCTTTAGGCAAAATTCAGAGTGTCCGGTGTCCTCGTGCAACTGTCGCTGCTTCGATATGGACGGCACCAAGCCGAATACGCTAAGAGACATTTCCTAGCTGTCCGGACTCCCGAGGACAGACAGCCCATCCACAGCCTCCAAACACGCCCATATGCCATATGCATTAAGTTGTTCAGTTGTTCCAAAACGCGCGCGCCTTAAACAAAAACTCAGAAGTGTTCATTGTACTTAGACAACAGGGGATGGATGTACCCGTAGCTTTAGTGTTTATTATGACCTACCAGCTTTTAGCTGCTCAATTGCATTTTATATTTACATTCAAAATAAAGGACTAGAAAAAGATGTGGGACTCCGTTTTAGTTTTTGGCTATCTTGTGTTTCAGGCTCATAAGTTTATTGGCAAATTTTCCAAAGATTGGGATATTATTCAATCTGCTCTGGCATCAGTCATCCTTGTAACTGGCATCATCGTCTTGTTTATGCCTCAGAATAAACATCCCAAAGATAATGATTCCAATGGAATAATCAATGTAATAACATATCTTAATGATATTGACGTAATCAATGCATTCGCAAGACTCAGGGAGAAGGAGCTGTATGTTCCATATAAAAAATATATATATTTGCTACAAAGATCTCAATTTAAAGTCAACCATAAAGATCCCAGCTTTATCAGCTTTCCATCTATAAATACGGCAGTTAAATGAGGGAAATTAATCAGTCGTTCGTCGGCAATGGATCGGCATTCTAAAGTATTCCCGTGGCTATGCCACATGCTCCTCCTTGGCATATTACCTATTATTAACGGACAGAGTGCTGGATTGTTTTCCGCCAACAAGAGAATCTTGGACCTGATACAAAAACCCATGATTGAAACGATGGATCCCTGCAAAGATTTTAAGTACTATGCCAAAGGTGAGAAGACCAAATTGACTTCCCGGTTCGAAGCTCACGAAATGATGAACCCCAAGTTCATGGCGTTGTTTGAGCAACTAAAGTACCGAACTCTCGAGCCGGGCAGTCTGGAGGAAAAGGTTCTCCGGCTGTACAATGCTTGTCAAGTGGCCATGGAGAGGGAAGAGGTAATCAACTATTGGGAGGCGGTACAGCAGAACGTCAGTCTCTCAGTAGAGGGATTCCATTGGCTGGTGACCCTGGGCCAACTGCGTCGATACGGAATGGGTCTAGTTCTCCAGATGAGTCCGGAATTTGACCACCAAAGCGGTAAATATATGTTAATGCTCGGTGCATATCGCTTCATAACCCGTGAAAGGTATGCGGTTTGGGGCGATGTGGACTGGCTAACTCGTCAGCTGGGAGTTAACCGAACCCAAGCAAAGTCCTTGTACAAGGATATGACCCTACTGCAGGACGGCCTTCTAGGTCTAAACAGTATGGAACGATATAACAGAAGACGAATGACTCTTGACGAGTTGAAAACAAAGCACGGCATTCCAATGGAAAAGTACTTGGAGATTGTCTTGGGTCGTCCATTGACACCGGATTACGAGGTGTTGGTCGACAATCTGAACTTTCTCGTGGCTCTCAATCGAGTAATGACCTCACAAAGCCCGGTAGCTGTGGCCACCTATCTGATGGGGCTGTTTGTCAGATTCATGGAGGTTTTGTCTCTGGAGATAAACAACCCTAGGGACTACGAGTTTGTCTGCGTCAATATGGTTAGGAATGCGATGAGGTCTGCCAGCTATCTGCTTTATGAGGAGCACGTCCTGGGAGCAGCGAAGGTTCAGGAGTTTGAAACGGAAGTCCAGCGTGTATTCAAAGCGATAAAAGCCCAGTTTGATCAAAGACTTGAAGCCAATCGCTTAAATCTATCTATTCCTCACATATTATCACTCCAGGAAATCCTCAATTCCATCACAGTAAATGTGGGAAGTATGCCCATAAAAGATGGGGGTAGACGTCAATATTTAACACGGTTGTATGCTGATTTTCAAAACGACGATGACTTGGCCACAATTCGTCTGAAGGCTCTGGAAAAGCAGTCCCGACTTGGGCTGGAAAAGGAGCACAATCTGAAATTCGTAGATTCGTATACGGATATTGCAGGGCGGGATCCTCCAGAGGCAGTTCCCATACATCCCATACTCACTGGCAATGCCACTGCCATAATTGTTCCTCTTTCTATTTTGGCTGAACCATTTTTCACCATCCGTGGGCACGATATTTTCAAGGTATATAAAACTATTTTCCTTTTCTGTATTTGAAAAATCTTTAATTAATTCCTAATCAAAATGATTATATTCCAGATGAGCCTGCTGGGCTATCTTCTGGCTAATGAGGTCCTAACGGCTCTATTTCCATATCCCAAGCTACCTCATTCTGGGTGCCAGAAATACAACGAATTGTTGGGATTACTAGACAACCGACAACTGTATCGTGACAGATCTCCCTGCATCAGTCCAAATGAATGCGAGATGTCCAACTGGAGGGAGATTAGCTTAGTGCTGCTGAATATAGTCTACGATGCCTACTTCTCCGCTGGCTCGACATTTAACCAGACGCAGCTGGAGGACTTAACCAATAAGTCGTTAAAGCAGCTATTTTTTATAGATTTTGTACAAAACACAGATTGGACATATTTTATGGATTCCTATGATACAGATAAACGCTCAGACATCTTAGAGCCCTTCGCTGAGGCCTTCAATTGCCCAAAAATATTGTAAACAAATTTTATTTTGATTTTTAAAAGATAAGTTTTAAATTAAAAGCGAATATTATTTTATATTTTTTATTTTAAATATTTGGTATATATCTAACTAGAACTACTTTTAAAAGTATCAATATATTTTAAATTTAAATATATAACGGCTTCAACGCTGCCTTTTTCAACACTGTTCGCGGTTCACAGAACTTAATCGCTGGTATTTTTTGTAAGTCTCAACGGTCACACTGCTTCGCACGTTTTTTTATGCGGCATTATTGTTTTTTGTTGCTTCTGACGTAAATTGCAATTTTGTTAAGGCCCGCAGAAATCGTTCTTCCAATTCTCAGGATTAAGTGAATGGTTAATAAGTGACTAGATAAGCAGGCTAATTAGACCTAAGCAAACAAAGCTGGTGAATTGATAAAGTCGCCCCACGAGACAGCTTCGATACAAAAGCACCAGAGCGAGGGGTAAGTAAACGTTGGAGGAGGTGTGAAATGTGACATGTGAGGGGGCATTGAGAATTCGCAGCACTTTTACTATCAGTTAAGTGCTTTATTGCTCAAATAGTAATCAATTCGATTCGAAGGGTAACTAATATTGAGCTAATGCTTGACCTTTTCAACTTAAGGCGTCTTGGTCTTTGCGTTTTCTCTCCCCCCCAAAAACTGGTTTTCCAATCAGAACTCCCAAGCTTAAAGCCTGCAGCGCAGCATACAAATATAAAATAAAATACCCAAAAGCCACGGCTGCTAGAAATATATTTTGTATAAAATTCATCAAAGGAAGGCTTCTCCAAAATAGCTTTGTGGGATTATTGAATACCTTTAAGTGACGTCGCCTTACTTGTTGATCGGGCCTTTATTTAGCCACCCCGAGACAATAATACTTACGTACGTGTGCGAAACCAAAATTTTGAAACTTTGCCAACTAAAAATTCGACGCATCGCAGGCATTTTCACCGCGTGACCCCTTCGAAAAAGAAACCTAAAAGAAAACTCACGATTTTTGGCACCATTTTTTGAATGAGTTTCGCCAGGGAAATAGAGCAAACGAAAATCCATTAAACATTTACAAAAAAACGGTAAAATTTGTAACGAATTTGAACTGAAGAAGGCAAGCTTTAATTGTTATTATTTCAGTTTCTTGAATCCATTCAGAAATCGGTCATAAATCATGAGTGAGAGAGACCAAACACAACTTAAACGCAACGAACGGTTTATTATGTCACTCTACTAAATTTAGCACTGCGCACTCGGCTCTCTTCAAGCTTTTCTACACGGCCGAAAATTCTTAGTGAAATCATAATATTAACATATTTTGTTCATGAATATTTATGGAATATCTTAAAGTTTTAAATTGTATTTATTTTGATTTAAAAAAGGTAAAAAAAAGTACCTAAGGAAATTACAATTTTTGTGCCATTATAAAACCATGAATTTTTTTAGTATAAATACTTAATAATACTGAAAAAATATAAAACAAAGTTAAATAATTATTTTAATTTATTTTATTCAGTTTACATTCCTATAACTTTTTAAGGACCTGTTTTGTTTCCAATTATTGTTAAAATTTATCTGACAGATACATTTCCTGCTAAACTGTTGTGACAGCTTCACTTTAAGCTTTCTTCGGCTCCAAAAAATGTTATAATAAACATTTTTCTCAGTGCTCTGCCCCTCGTTTTTCCATTCTTTATTAGACATTTGGCCGCTTGCTGACTTACGCCGCTCTGTCTGTGTGTTTGCCTTCCATTATTTGTCTTTATGCCAATATTCCGATGTTAATTACCAGTTCCCACAATTCGCATTTCACTATTTGCAAATCAACCGGCAAAGTAAACAACAGAGACACAGACAGGCGGAGAGAGAAAAGTTTAAATGGGAAATGAATGAGCAGGCGGGCTCATAAAACAGCTGACTTGGCCTCTCGTAATTGCTCTGCCTGCCGTCTGTTTCGAAAAGTTTTCCTTTCCTCAGTTATGACTGAAATGTGGAGGTGAACTCAAGCTTCTCCCGCGAGAATTGAACGTTAATTAAACAAATATTATTTACGATTATTTCGAACGAAAGACGAGACGCGAAAATGTGCGGAGACCAAACAAACGAGCTGCTGCATTGCAATAAAACGCTTGATTGAGTTTAAGCGGCTTTTTTTTTATTACCAATAGCAAAAGCTTGGTGGAAAAAAGTTTGAATAAACAATCGCACGAATTCACGATCAAGGTCAGCGCCAAAAAGTAATTAAATCGTGTTTTTCGGGTGTTTACATATGTCTAAAAATATAAATATTTAGGGGGACTACATTTTTATCAGTCAGCGATAAGTGGCAACCTGCATGCATGCTTTTGGGGCCTAAAGGCTAAACCGGTCTGATAACGCCAATGAGCGCATAAAAACCCGTTTAACTCGTCCAAGAACCAGTGCAAAGTCTCGGTAATATTGTGATCTATTGAGGCTCAACAAGTGAGCTATACATTGTTATAAACACATAATGTTAAACAGTAGGTAATGGTTAAGAAATCCGGAAGAGAGCTCCACTGTAAGAAATATATATTTGTATTCATTGGAAAAAATTTAATATAAGTTTCTTGCAATTTGCGCAGAATTTTTTTTTTTATAATTTTATAATTGATATATGGGATTTTGTAAATATTCAAGAGAAAATAAATAATAATAAATAAATAAACGTTTTTGTTTTTATTTATTTAATTTCTTTATGATAAAGTTAATTATAGATATTTAACAAAAATTAATAATCGTGGTAAAAGCACCGGTAATTTCTCTGAACGATATAGAATAACAGGGAGTCGGGGTTCCTGTTAATTTTGTTTCTCAAGTAGTCACAGGAGAAAGCTTATATTTCTTAGCAGGAATTTTATCTGATAAATTATAGCAGAAAGAAAATGTAAGCTTTGAACTGAAAACGATTTTTATTATTAGTGCTCACTGTCCTGAGTAGTTTGTATTAGCTTGATTGCTTTCCTAGTTTAATAGTCTGTTATTTTTGGTGATGCATTCGCATTACGTTATTTATGATTATAAAATGTACACTGCACATGAAACTTTTATGATTTTCAGCTTTTTGTGCTTTCTCAGACATGGAATTCTTACACAAGTCATGAAATTTCCATCAAAAACACTAAATTATTTGTTCTTTTCGTCGCAAAATAGACATTTTTTTAACATAGTCTAAAATTGGGTATACCCAAATGGCGAATATCAGTGTGTGACCATTAAGAAGTGCATTAAGTTGCGCTGTAAGTTGCTACATTTTCTTTCGGTGTTGTCCCCGCCCGGTAACGTCACTCGTCTATTTTTTCCCGTGCACTGCTCTTACCTACACTATTTTAATTATGAAGTCATTGTGGGGAGATTGTTTGCCAAATTTCTGTTGTTTGTGGTTTGAATTTGGTCTCTTCAGGTATTTGTCAAAAAAATAATATCCAGCGGGTGATGGGATCATATAAGAAAAAGGGGGTAATCACATTGGCTTGCCTCTAAACATTTATTGATTCCATTAGACTAGACATTAATGCTTGTACCAGTCACCTTAGGGCTTGAAATGCTCTTGAACTTGTTGTTCTATTTTTGTGAGTGTTCCAAGCACACGCAAAAGTTATTAACATATGAGAACAAGACCTTGAAAATGAGACAATATTGTTATTTGTATTTATTTTTAATTTGTTGTCAGTTGTTAGGGGATTATAGTTGTGCTTTGGGAATGATTAAAGATGTCTTAAAATTAATAAAAATATTTGTTTTCCTATATTTACAGCTGTGGTCCTCTTAAACAATAAACCTAGGAGTTGAGTAGACTCATTTTCCTACACAAAAAACTAAAAAGGGTCATCGCCTCCCTCACAATCACAAAATGTTGCGTAATACGCCTTTTGGGGCCACGCCCACCTACAAATTACTGCTGGGCTTCGGCCTCTGCTCCCTCGGCGGAGCCATGCTATACGCGTACTTTAAGAACCGACACGACGAGGAGGAGGAAGGACAGGAGCCCAGATCAAGGAATGGGGCCCAGAGCCAGCAGGAGCAGAAGCCACAAAAGGAGGTCTGTCTCAAAATCGTTGTGGACAATGAACATGTGCCCCTGATAATGGGACGCGGTGGTTCCAATATCAAGTTGATTGAAGAAAAAACGTTGGCCAAGATAAGATTACGGTAATTGGATTTGAATTTTATCGACCACGGAATTTGGTCAATGTGATTCGAACTTTAAATTCTAGCTTTACAAAAATATATTTACGTTTTTAACCCGCAGAGACAAGGACAGTGGTCACAAATTCTGTGACATTAGCGGCCTGCCCGATGCTGTCAAGGCTGCTCGTGTCCTGCTTATCAAGGAGATTGAGAGGGCACCCATGGTAAAAGTGGAGCTTCAAGTGCCCCAAAGGTTAGCCAGCAAACTAACTGGACGCGGCGGAGAGCTGATACAGGAAATCCGAAGCAGCTCGCTGGCCAAGCTGAACATTGATCCGAACGGACGAAATGGCAAGGCCAAAATCACCATAGTGGGCAACCAGAAGCAGGTGAATATAGCGCGGAAAATGATGGACGATCAGATAGAGGAGGACGAGGAACTGCTGCGATCTATGGAGGAAGTGGAACAGCGTCGCGAGCCTCGTCGTTCACCCACCAACAGCATTGCCTCCTCCAGCCTGTATTCCTCCCAGACATCCCTGAGTTCGCACACCCAGCCTAGGGATAAGCTAATGGCGGCCAAGGGCGATGGCAAGCCCATGGAAGTGTATGTCTCCGCCGTGGCCTCGCCCACCAAGTTCTGGGTGCAGCTTATTGGTCCGCAGTCCAAGAAGCTGGATCACATGGTCCAGGAGATGACCAGCTACTACAGCAGTGCCGAGAACAGGGCGAAACATGTCCTGACTGCTCCCTATGTGGGCCAAATTGTTGCCGCCGTCTTCAAGTTCGATGAGAAGTGGTATCGGGCTGAGATCGTGGACATTATGCCTAACCAGTACAATCCCCAAGAGCAGGTGATCGATCTGTACTTTGTGGACTACGGGGATAGCGAGTACATCTCGCCAGCGGATATCTGTGAGCTGCGCACTGATTTTTTAACGCTCAGGTGGGAAATCCATAAATAAGTAAAACCTCTAATAATTTAACTGATTTTCTGACTAAAATCTATTTAGATTCCAAGCTGTGGAGTGCTTTTTGGCCAATGTCAAATCCACTATTCAAACGGAGCCCATAACCTGGCAAAAATCTTCAATAGCCAAGTTTGAAGAGCTGACAGAGGGTAAGGATTGTTCAAAGTTAATTAAATAAATAGCAGGAATCTAATCCTTCTCCTCCTTTAGTGGCCCACTGGCGGAAGCTTATTGCCCGAGTAGTCACCTACAAGGAGCGCCCAAAGGCGGCCAACTCTGCAGCCTTGAATTCCGCTGCCAAGGAGGGCACTCCGCTGCCCGGCGTGGAACTATTCGATCCAGCTGAGGGCGCTGAAGTGAATATTGGTGATTTGATGATCACCCACGGGTTTGCTCTGCCTCTGGATGATGAGTATCCGGTAAGGTCGCGATCCTCAACGCCTTCCAGTAACAGCGACTCTACCATCGAAGAGCTGTGCGTCAGCAATCCCGCCACTCCCCTCACGCCACGCTCGCCCATGTCGCTGTCCATTGCGGATTCAGAGAGCATTACCCAGGCGGAGGATGCACACATCGCCCAACAGCTGCAGCATCTGCAACACAAACTCAATGGCAACGATATAGGTCTAAGCATTAGTCCTGCAAAGCTGACATCAGCTGACCTCGAGAATGGGAACAATAACAACAGTGCAAGCACCACCAATGGAAGGTCAACGCACTAGAGAATCCACCCACAATTGTTACTAGTTATCCTCGCCCAAGGCTTTTCACCAGACGGGCAGCTCACTACTTGACGTGTACATAAAAGTATAGCTCTTAAGGAACTTATTATATAGGAATTGAAACTAAAAACTGGTTAATTTATCGCCGTGACTGCTCGACATATCCTAGATCCTAGACGACCGGCACAGATCCTTAATTGTTTATAGACAGCTATGCCATGTTACTTATTCTTAGCAATAAAGACGAACAAGACCATTTCTACACATTGATACACAAAGACCACACACAAATTTATATAAAAAGAAATGCATTTTTTAAGAACATCAAACTTAAGTCTATTACATGGGACTGGTTCGAGTAAAACGTTGTGTGGAATATTAAAAAAGGCTGAATAATGCCAGATATTCAGGTGAAGAACATAGTCATCTAAAATAATACGTAAATATGAAACAAATAATACAATTTAGTCGTGACAGTCTTGTAAAAGGTGAAGTTATGTATGCAACCCGAACCAGGCCAGCAGTACAGTCTTGGTGGGGTCCCCTATATCAGGATATCGTTTGTGGTATTTATAGCTATAGGCGGCAGGTATATAGCTCGAATCTGACTGCGCAGGCGTGCGATTTCCATGTCGTCGCGCTCCATTTCCCGAATGAGCTGGGAGAACTGAACTAATCCCTCGCGGTTACCAGGAAAGCCATGTCCCTTTATAACCTCCAGCTGAAGTTGCATGACCAACGGAAATACCTAAATATCGAAAACGTTCTAGAGATTTTGTATGTAATTATTAAATATCCTTATTTACATGCTGCATCATGAGAATCATCTCCTTTCCAGCCGAGGCCTTTGCCTCTGAAAGTTTCTTGGAGTTTTCCGGCTGGTTGACACAACGAATGATGTCCATGAGTATTTGTTTAGCGTTCTCATTGTTGAAATTGGCCAAATATGACATAATAAACGTTCAAGTGGCAACAACTTTTGTTAATTTCACAAAAATATTCAACAATTTGCAGTTTTTATTTTTATTTTCTTGCTTGCTGCCTCTTCCACTTATCGATAGCTCGGAGATATCGATTGAACTATTGACGGCACTGCCCTTAAAACAGCTGTTGAGTGTTCACAAGCAAAAGTAGTAATATTTAGCGAAAAACCTAATTGAAGACCTAATTGATGTTTTTAATATTAGTAAGGAATTGATCTGTTTTGACTCTTATAAGAGGCACTCGGAATAAATTCCCCTGCTTTCAGCAGAACCTATTGCTGGCAGCGTTTTCCAACACTAGCCATGGAAAAATGTCACGTCAAAGAAACAGTAGCAACGACAAAAGACACAAATAATAAAAAAGCTTATTTTGCGCAGGAATTCGTATAATTCCCAGTAAATTAGAAGCCATGCAATTGCATATTTAGTACGCGCCAACAAACTGTGAAATAAATTGTCGAGTTTTAAACACGCAGTTCGGCCAGCAGCAACAACGAAACGCAGTTTTGGGCCATTGCATTTTGCGAGAGTGTGAAAAGTGCGTGTGTGCAAAAAGCTAAAGAGGAAGAGCGCAAAAGAAGCAGCGAAAACAACAACACACAAAAACACAACACACGCACACCCAACAGAGCCACCCACATTTGCACATACCCACCACACACACACACTCGCGACACACAAAACTCCAGCGCCGAGTCAGCAAATTCTGCCACACACACAAGACGGAAGAAGAAGAGCTGAAAAAAGAGGTGCCCACATCTCCATAAACTCTAAAATTCGCGTTACCAAGTCTCCGGCGGAATGAATCGCTCCGACGGCTTGGTGCGACGCTCGGTGAAGCCGAGGGAAAACGGTGGCGCGGAGGGCGGCCTGAATGCCAATACGCCGGATGACAATCAGGAGGCGATCGACGGCCTCAAGGACCAGGAGGACAATATCGATGACGGCGACTCCAAGGAGACGCGGCTCACGCTCATGGAGGAGGTCCTGCTGCTGGGACTCAAGGACAAGGAGGTGGGTTGTTGGAGGAAGCTCACCCTTATCTCGTTTGCTTGCAACGCTTTCCTGGTTTCGCTAATTAATTAGTTTTCCCTTCACAACACGAGCATGTTAATCAAGAGCAGCATATTCAAGAGCTTCTTCTTCACCTGTTAACTGCTGCCATCTCGCTCCCGCTTTCGCAACCTTTTGTTTGGCCCCAAGTGCATCCGTGGTTCATCTGCAAGGCAGCAGGGGCTTAGTTGAAAGGGGATCTTAGTCAAAGGGGGAAATCATGATAGGTCCCAATTAGGAAAAATATGAGAGGATCTATTAAAAAGCAGTTAGTTCAAAATTAGAAACAAACGTTTTAGAATCTTAATTTTGTTTCGTAAATAAATTACTTAGTTGCCTTTTTTAAATTTTCATCAAATTAAAGTCTCCTTGGCTTCCCCTTATTTTGTCAGTAAAAAAGTTGACCCCTTCTATGTTTATTTGAATTTTTATGGGCACCCATGTCTCTCTTCAACTTCAAATCAGCCTTACCAGTTTGTTGTGCAATATAAACTTTGAAATCTCTTGGCCAGATGAGTAATGCACAATTAGCGAGCCAAGAGCGTTTCTCTAAAATCTTTTGTTGTGGCCATAAATAAATGCAAAGCTTAGTCTTCGACAACTCCTATCAAAGTGTGGGGTTTTTTTCATTGGCAGCAGTTTTTCTAATCTTTATAGCAAAAATGTTTTACTACTTTTTAGTGTGAAAGCAAATTAAAGCTTAAAATGTAATCTCTTAGAGAAAAAATTCCGGATTCAGCATATAATAAGCTTTTTTAAGGTGCCCAATTGGTTTTTACTGATAGTACATATTTGTTTTTTAAGATTGTAATACATTATTCCTAATAGTATTTCATTTTCCATTAACTGTCAGCGGAAACTAAAGTCCAAATAGTTAGCCACTAACTGTTAGATAAAGTAAGAACGTGCCTATAAGTTCGTATCTGTACGTTACTATCTATTAGTTCTTTGATTAGATAATCCCCAGCTACAGCTATTCTGCAAATCTCCCTAATTACAGCGATTCACCTTTGAAAACTCCACTCAAAACGAGACTCGTCACGGAGCTCTGAGAGCATTCCATCAAACGAGTTTTCCCATCGGAGAGGTGCCCACTTAATTTGCATACGATTGAAATATTCATAAATCTCCGCATAATTTTTGGGATGCTATCCATAAAGCGAATCGACTCCAAACGTACGTGCCCTATCCCCATCCCATTATAGCTAGCGGACAGAATCCCATTTTCTCCATTGAATTCGCTTATTGTATTTCACTTCTGCCTCCCAGCACTTTTATCGCTCAATTTGCCGTTCGCATGTAGCGAGAAACATGCAGCTGTGTGAGTGATGGCAACCAACCACGTCTATTTGCTTTTTTATTATTTTGTCCGCAGTGTACGAAACCCCCAAGCGGGCCGTGTGTAATGCTTGTTGCTTTTGTCTTAGTTCTTGTTCCACATCTGCCCCCCCCATCCGCTTTGTGCTCTTATCACTGGAAACACTTCTTCCATTTGGTTAATTGCTTGAGGAAGTGCTTCCAAAATGGTCTCGCTCCCGGTGACTTCCCACATTTCTCGTAGGCACTTTCTTATCTGGCACACAACGTCATTCATTATATGAAATGATATGTGTTCTATATACTATAACCATTACGAGGGTTTTAACATCACGATAAGCGACATTTTCTATTATTCGAATTGCAAATGATTCATTTTCATGGTGTGGGTTGTGCAAGCTTTTTTAAATCAATGTTAAATAGGTATTATTATCTTGTATAGGTCCTAATTTTATTTAGAAATGATAATGCAAAGCCACGTTTATTATTTTAAAATATTTTTACATTTTAATGTGGCTCTTGAAATATTTTACTTTAACAAATAGGGCAATATTAATGATATGTAAGTTTCTATCGTTAGTTTCTTAACAAATATCACAAGTTATTTTCTCTGGAATATGACATGGTTCTATTTGTAAAGTCTAAGCAAACTCAAGTGTTTAATGTTTAATCAGCTGTACGACGACAGAGTCTGAGAGCTTTTCGTCCCTGACAACATCTAAATTATTCATTTATTTCCACACTTGCCATATGAGAAAAGACCAAGAACAGACTGCTTTTGGTTTGTTTAAACTGGCGTTCTTAGACAATTAATTTGTGAAAACATGGAAGTACATTTGATGCACAAAAGTCTACTATTTTTGTCAAAATTCTATAAATAAAAACTCCATTGTTTTTGCAATATCTTAAAGGAATTATAAATGTTGAATAATGTTTTGAATTAGTTTGTATACACAAATTGAGCACTTGTGTGTGATTAATACTAATATTATTTTTGTAACATTTCAATCTGATGACACATAAAAATTCATATTTCGGAAAATAATATAGATATTCTAAAGTTAAATATAAAATTTTGATATTTTGATTTAAAGAAATTTTCCACCACAAATTTTTATATAGTATTTTCCAATTTAACTTCTCCTTCCAGGGCTACACATCGTTCTGGAACGACTGCATATCAAGCGGTTTGCGCGGATGCATTCTCATAGAACTTGGACTGCGAGGTCGAGTGATGATCGAGAAATCTGGAATGCGACGACGTGGCCTATGTACAAGGTATTATTGTAAACAATAAAGCATCTTTGATAAACAAAAACTAAATTCAAATTCATTGTTTTTTTCTAAACAGAAAATTAATTCTGAAATCGGATCAGCAGACGGGCGATGTTCTACTGGATGAGGCACTAAAACACATCAAGGAAACAGATCCCCCAGAGACGGTGCAGAGCTGGATTGAATATCTCAGTGGTACATACATACCCAGCCAAGTCCAATTTAAAGTTTTGAATAATTTCAAATGTTTCTGTTGTGGCAGGTGAGACTTGGAATCCATTGAAATTGCGCTACCAGCTGAAAAATGTACGCGAACGTCTGGCCAAGAATCTGGTGGAGAAGGGTGTGCTCACAACGGAAAAGCAAAATTTTCTGCTTTTCGATATGACGACACATCCCCTAAGCGACAATGTGGTCAAGTGTCGCCTGGTGAAGAAGGTGAGTGCCAGAGAAAAACATCTTCCTGAATGAAATCAATAATCTCACTCTCTTTCTCTCTCTCTCCAGATTCAAGATTCTGTGCTGTCCAAGTGGGTGAACGATCCGCAGCGCATGGACAAAAGGATGCTGGCGCTAATCTTCCTGGCGCACGCCAGCGATGTCATCGAGAATGCATTCGCGCCGCTGAATGATGATGATTACGAGGTGGCCATGAAGCGGGTTCGGGAGCTGCTTGACCTTGACTTTGAAACGGAGGCTGCCAAGCCGAATGCGAATGAGATACTGTGGGCGGTGTTTATGGCGTTTACGAAATAGACGGATTCTCTCCTCCGCTCCTCTTATACACACACACACACAAGATACACACACATATACGCCACATCTGGAATACATTTTGCTGCGCTTTTGTTTTTAAAACCTTGCTGTGAGTGGGCGATAAGATTTTATTTAAATGCCAACCATCCAAAAAGAAAAAAACAATTTTTAAATCACTTTCCGGAGAATAGTTATATTTTAAGCCATAATGCCTATACAAATATACATATATGTGTTTAACGAAGCTGCAATAGTATCTGAGCGGTTGCTCAGTTGTCTCCCTTCGTTTTCCTCCTTTCCTTGAGCATTATATAACCAGTAAGTTGTGTTCCAAAATCGAAAGATCACGATCGAGAATTCGAAACTGCAGCATTGTTTTTGTAATTATATATATCTAACACTAAGAAGAAGAAAATAATAAGAGAACATTGATCAAGTCTGTGCAAACTGTCAAGTATCCTATATATGTTTTAGTTGCCAATTTCCAGTTGTGTGTTTTCTTCCCAAATTTTATGATTGCGCGACGTGTAAAATTAGTTCAAAACGTTTATAAAGTTCCGCAATTACCTACAAAATTCGTACACAGTTACACACATAAGTAAGCACCCACCCAGCCACAAACAGACAACATTTCACACACACACGGAGCGAAATTCAATCTAGGCAATGTTTTTAATTTAAATTGTTATTACATTTCGGGAACATTGAAGTTGAGATAAAACCTTTTCTAACTGCTAAAGAAAAAAGAAAAATTTAAAAATGAAAGAAGAATGACGAGAAGAGACAACAGAAAAGAAAAAAAAATTATGTAAATGTAAAATGTGCACGTCAAATAATAATAATTCTTAGATATTTAAAGGCCTAATAAAATATAATACGAATAAACAAAAAGTATATAAACAAATAATATATATATATACCTTAAAATCGATGTTGGAATATGTGTTGGTCTTTTAATGAACTTTTGGGGTCCATTATTAATTTGAAAAATAAAAAAACCCGGCTTACGTTAAAATATCAATATTACTTTTGGTTTTTCACCGACTATACTATTTAAAACATCTTTATGTTGATATTTCGCGCAGTTATATTTCAACATGAAATGCAATGTTTTATATTTAAAACTTTTTAGAATATTTTCGCAATTCCTAAAGAGAATAAAATAAATAAATAATTTATAATAATTAATAATAATAAAAGCTACCATTCGTAATACCAAAATATTTAGCTTTTACAGGAAATTAATTTTTATAAAATTATTGAAAATCATTTATTTTCCATTCATCCATTTAAACAAATTCCAGTTTCTTTTCATTTTTAATAAAGAGTTTTTATTCCGTTTTTCGGTCTCAATAAATGTGTTTTTTTTTGTGTCGTTCTGCACGCAGTTATGGTTTTTTTGCCTGTTGATATCGGGAGCGAACAATATATACCATACAAGTTGAATAATTCTCACACGAAACATTTGGGTTACAATATAATAATAATAATAATCTTTCAATGACATAAAGTACGATAAAAAGCAGGGCGCAGCGCACAAGTTATTGCAGGAAAATACATTAAAACTAAGATCGATTGGGCCCGGAAAAAATGAGGATCTTATGCTAACCATCATCGTAATCATCTAATAGTTTTCAACTGTGTGGGAAATTTTTTTGCAAAGTAATTTGTAATTACAATTAAACATTAATTATTTAATCATGGAATTTGAAAAGAGAACAATTTTTCTAAGTAATTTCGCGGAAATACATACAAATATATATATATATATCTCATTTGAAAAGTAAAACAATGCAAACTCGAATAGAATTAATGGAAGAATTGATACGCTTCAAATGATAGACGTTAATTAATATTAATATATATATGTATATGTATTTTTTATGTAAATATAATTGATGTTCCGCCAGCTCCAGTTCTTGCTCTCCCTCGATCCTTGTCTCTCTCTTTGACCACTCCCCATCATTTGCCCAGGCGACTGCGCATGGAGGCCAGGCGACGCATCCGAGCCCGGTTCTGGGAGTAGCTGCTTTCGGAAACCCAGCGCTGCTCGGGCCTGTAGTACGTGCCGGAGTAGCCGGCGTGCTAACTCAGCAGGTCCTTGATCTCCTTGTGCATGTGACACAGGAAATCCACGTAGCTGGCCGAGCCATCGGTGCCGCGATCCTCGACGAGGAAGTGCCGGAACACGCTCTCCAACTTGTCGTTCTGTCGCAGCCAGGTTACCTTTACGAAAAAGAGGATTTCATTTAAGAAAACCATTGAGATTCCAAAACAGTAAAGACTCACCCTCATGTAGCGCGTTCGCTCCTGCATAATCTGTTCCAGGATGTTGTTGATGCGCTTGGCCAGCGGCGTCTCTGCCACAATATGGAACCGCTCCAGGGCGAGCTGCTGCAGCCCCTGGACCCCAAAGACGGACTGCACAAAGCTGGGGGACAGTGACTGGCCCAGCCAGACGAACAGATGAACGCCGTTCTCCAGTATGTAGGCACCGTCCTCCTGGGTCTTTTCGTGCGTGCATCGAACGGGAGATGGTAGATCCGTCTCCTCGGGCACGGCATTGTGGATGGGAATGAAACGGGGATACAGATAGCTCACCGACTGATTCAGATCCATGGACAGGACGAACTGAATCACATACGATCGATCGTCCAGCGTCATGTCCGAGCCACCGGACACAGCATCATTCTTGAGCAAACACGAGGCGTACAGCGGCAGCAGCTTGAGGCACTCGGGCAGAATCAGTTGGCCGGCGGATGTGGGCGAAGTGCAGTGCTTTCGATAGCAGGCCAGGATCTGGGCAGACCGATGGATTAGGTTATCCTTCACCTGCTTGGGCGAGTGCTCCATCAGCTTGAAGCAGGCCTGCTTTGCGAAGAACAGCATCATGGCATCCAAGTCGCAGCTTTTGAAGACGTCCGCAATCGTTGTGGTCACACGCAGGGCCAGGTTAAGGACACGCAGGCGACGCTGACCACTGCACGATGTGTAGAGCAGAGCCACCTGCAAATACACATTCTCCTCCGGCGGCAGCTTGTCGTCGTGTTTGATCTCAATGCTCACCGACTTGGTGGCGTCTGTAAAGGATGGGAAAATGATATATGAATTCGATTAAGATAAATTCCGCCTTGAAAATCCCTACCAATACTGGCCAGTTCCACATCGGTGGTGTTGGACATAAAGAAATGGCCAAAGAACTCCGTGGGCCGGATGCCGGCCGATGTGCGCACTCGCATCACTGCATCGAAGGCGATGGGTCGGGACACGTTCTTCTTGATGTCCTCGATCAGTCGCTGGCCATCGACGTCCGCCTGGAAGTAGGTGTACTTGTACACCTCTCCGCCGGTCAGCCGAGACACCTGTCCAATGGTGGCCAGGTCAATGTAGGCATTGTTGAACACAAACAAATCCACGGAGCAGCCCTGCTGCACGCACTCCTGGCCCAGTTGATTGTAGGCTGTCGTTTGCGGCGTCAGCACAGTTTTCTCCTTGTCGGTGCCCAGGAGCTTCCGGTCGTCGCGATTCTTTAGCTTGCCCGGTGCCTCCGCAATGGGCAGCGTGGAGTTAAACACCAGCAGCTTTCCGGCTGCATTCGACGCCTTTAGAGCCTCTAAACCAGCTTGAATGGCGGGATACAGAATCGTCTCCGTTTCCTTGGTGTCCGCAAACATGCGTGGGATCTCCTCCATCAGGGCATCGATTACGGCTGCCGACTCCTCTGGATGACAGAGGAAGCCATCGAGCAGGGGCATGAACATCTCCTGGACATCGCCCACCACCATCATCTGCGGCTGGGCCAGGCTGCTCTTGATATTGTAGAAATGCACGGTGCTGTTGTACGTAATGAAGCCGACTCGCACCTTGGACTTGTCCTGTCCCTGATCGACCGGCAAGTGCTTGAGTATGTCCTTGATCTGGGCGCACAGCAAGTGGACCAGTCCCGACTTGACCGTATTGTACGAGACGTCGATGATAAAGATGAAGGCTGGAATCTCTGGTGGAGTGTTGTTCTAAAGAGGAAAATGAGTTATAATTAAATCTTTGAGATCATGGAGCTTTTGGCTGCATACCCGACAGTAATCCTTGGTGGCCAGAAACTCGTAGGTGCCCAGCAGCAGTTCAGGCCGTTCATGCTTGTCCACACGTTGGCCAGTGTGATCCAGATGCTGATAGTAATCCGGATGAACTGAAACCAAGCAGATCAATATTAATAAACCATCTCAACTCAATTCCTAGATATCACTCACCCTCGGAGGTCACCTTGCACATGAGGCACTGGAAGCGACGGCCTGCATCCACAAACTGCATGTTGGGCGACATGTACGCCTTGC
Source organism: Drosophila kikkawai (assembly GCF_030179895.1). Taxonomy (NCBI): domain Eukaryota; kingdom Metazoa; phylum Arthropoda; class Insecta; order Diptera; family Drosophilidae; genus Drosophila; species Drosophila kikkawai. The sequence continues at coordinate 5,989,156 of NC_091728.1, forward strand.
ATCTGTTGCATCGAATGGGTCCCATGTCGCCAAAGTTCACAATGGGCGGCTCCAGCTCACCCTCTGCGGTCCTGGCCAATGGCGAAATGTTCAGCGTCAAGGGCAGAGCTGTGGTCTTGAGCAGATCCCCGGTATTGGGGATGCAGTACAGGGAGGAGCGCAGGAAGCGCGGCGAAGAGTTGCCCTGGTCATGGACCACAAACTTGGTGGTCACCAGCGGTGGCAGCAAACCTGGCTGATTGGTGACAAAGGGTCCTCCCGCCTGGCGCTGATTCTCAATCATCACCTGGATGGGATTTGGCATTTGGTCGGGATCCAGGCGACGAGGCTGCGGCGCCTGCTGGTACATGTTTCCTGCTCCCGGCATCGGGGGCTGGTTAAATCCAGGACGTCCTGGCTGGCCGGGAAAGCCGCCTTGCTGCGGAGGATAACCGGGTGCTCCTGGCTGCTGTCCTGGCTGTGGCGGATAGCCTGGCATAGGCTGCTGACCCGGCTGCGGCGGATAGCCTGGCTGCTGACCTGGATATCCCGGCTGTGGGGCGCCAAACTGCGGTGGAGCAGCTGCCTGCTGTCCAGGCAGTGGCGGTGGTCCTCCTGGAAAACCGCCCGGCGCCTGTCCCGGGTAGCCGCCGCTGCTTGGATATCCTCCAGGTTGGGGTGCTCCATAGGGTGCCGCTGGCTGCGGTGGCAAACCTGGTTGGGACTGGGCCGGAAATCCCGGTTGCTGTGGCGGAAATCCCGGCTGTTGCGGTGGTTGGCCTCCCGGCTGATGTGGCGGTAATCCCGGCTGCTGTGGCGGTAATCCCGCTTGCTGCAGTGGTGGCAATCCCTGCTGTTGCTGCTGAGGCAATCCAGGTTGCGTGTAGGTTGGGGGAATAGCGCCAGGTGGCAGTAGGGGCTGTCCTGGTCGCGAGCTGGGCACGCCAAAAGGAGCTGCGGCCGGAGCCGGAGTGGCCTGCGATGTGGGAATCTGACCTGGAAGCGGAGGCTGTCCAGGCAGAGGTGGCTGTCCCGGAAGTGGCGGCTGAGCAGCCGAAATCGGAGGCTGACCAGCGGGCGTCGCTGCCTTTGGGGGCATGTGCGGTAATCCGGCCAAGCTGGCGCTGTTCAAGCTCATCTGATTGATCCCACTGGCCACGCTCTGTGGTGTGCTGCTTGGCGTTGGCACTCCGTTGGCATAGCCACCAGTTGCCGCCGGCGGTGGAGCACCGAATGCGGCATTGTTGTTGTTTGCGGTCGGAGGTGGAGCCGCATTAGCGTTGAACTGATTGAAACCGGTTGCCGGTGGTGGTGCAACGGGTGCTCCTTGCGGGAGAGGTGGCTTCAGGGGATTGGCAACGCCACTGCTGACACTCAAACCGCCCATTGACGTGGCCAGCTGCAAGAGGGAGATTAATTTTTAGTTACTTAACTTAATTTGGGTTATTTTCTTTCTTATCTACAAGCTCAGCTTCCACTCTTCCATTATGAAATCACGGATGACCTCTTTTTTCACGGAGTAGAGAGTATTGAACGCTTATCAGGCTGAGGCTCAGTCTTTTCATTCATCTTTCTGGCCTTTAATTGTGTTTGCTTAGCTTACAGGTTAATATTAATTTAAGAAATTGAATATTTTAGAGAAAGGAAGGCGAATTATCATAAAGGATATTTGAAACATCATTAAAAACATATTTAAAATCAAGAACAAAGCTTATTTGCTTTGGGATTTAGTGCATGCAATCTTTAATAAAAATTCGAAATTTCAAGCCATACATAATATCGTAAGACCTTGACCTACCCCAAGCACAAAGTTAATTTCTAAAAAGTAAATTACTTAAATATTTATCCACTGAAAAAAAAAAATACGACAAGTAACCCAAATTAATCATTAAAATCAGGTCAACATTATTGATTTTTGAAAGTAGTTTTTTAAAACCCCAGACCAAGTTTTTTCAACAGCCAACTCCTATATTCCAAGGCATATCTAATGGCTTTCCTATATAAAGGCTAATCCTTTGTCAAGCTTTCCTTCCTTATTCCCCATTCACCTGCTGCTGGTAGTTTCCATTGAGGTACGTCTGTGGGGCTGCCGATGTCGGTGGTGGGGCTCCATACTGTGCTTGTTGTTGCTGCTGCGGCGGCAGCGCTTGAGGCTGTGGCTGCTGCTGTTGAGGTGGCCAACCTGCATTCAATCCACCAGAAATCGGAGGAGGTGCTCCAAACTGAGGCTGCTGCGCCGGCGGTTGTTGTGTCGGCGGCTGCTGGAATTGCGTAGGCGGTGGCCCGTACATATTGGGATTCATTGCTGGAAACCGTAGCCGTGTATCAGTCACCGATTTTCCAGGGATAAAAACCTCCAACAAACAACTTTCACGGGGAAAAGCGAAGCGAGAGAGAGAGAAAACACGGTGGCTCAAAGTTCGCCACTTCGGCAAATTTGGCAATTTCGGGGAGTGCTAAGCCGGATTCCTGAGCACACGCTTCTCGGTTCTGGCCACTGGATGGTAGCCTCAACTCTCGACGGACGCGACGCACAAACGCTGGTTAAAAAACAAAAATAAATTCCGTCGAAATGAACTTCCACGTCAGTTCCCCAATTCGATTTTTTTTGCTCTTCTCGCTGCCACGTAAACAGCACTGTTTTCCAACACTGTCCCAGAGCGGGGCATGGTTGCTATCGGCCAATCGATAAACGCTTCAGTGCTGCCAGAGCGTCTGGCTAACAGCTGTGACTCGCCTTCACATTTTGGGAAGGTGGTACATAACCTCGAGTGACGTCATAAAATGCTACTACAAACTTTGTAACTTTCACACTTTATAAAATTTATATTTTTGTCGTTAAATACTTAATAATTTATTCCTGCATCTAACTAAATTTATAAAGAAGAAAGGAACCAATTTTCGTTATGAAGAACTTTGTTTACCGTGGCAGTTTGAGATTGGATCATTAAGGATCGATCTAGATGAAAAGAGAAACTAACAGGAGATATAAAAAATATTTACTTGTTTCATAAAATTTGTATTACAATTTCAATATTATTTTAAAATTGAATAAAATAACTATATCCCAAAATGAAATAGAAGTAATGTTAACCACTTCCATTACATCTACATATGTACATACCTATAATTTTAATATTTACAATTTTACAGTAGAGCAGCCGCGGGTTCAGTACAGCTTCAAGCTTTGTAAGAAGGCCATCGTGCCACATCCGGTCAAACACCTGTTGAATGTCGAGATATGTAGCCACGACCTACTGCTTCAGGTGAGAACAATAAAAATTAATTCGGCAGTGCAGTTGATAAGGAGTATATCTGATATATCTAAATGTTTATTTATGCCCGGCAATAACTTTAGAAGATTTTTAAGAATTCTTAACTACATACCTTCACATTCAATACACCCACTTCTGCTTTGAAGTAGAGCGAACTTCTTCTGGATTCACAGATTCTTAAGGGAAACCTTTAAACGCAAAGTTAAAATTTTCTAGCTGCTAAAATTTTTCTTTATTGGAAGGCTGAGTAATAAGTGGCTCTGAGATCTCCTGGAACCGACCCGCCCAGGCTCGAGTGTCTACCCGAAATGTGTTCTTTTCGATTTGCACCGCTGGCCGGAGGTTCTTGCTAAATCGCAGTCCCGTAAAGCGCTCAATTTCGTCCACATTGACCCGATAATCGCTCAACTTTCCGCCCACGGACCTGCTGTTCTCGATAATAAAACCCTCGACGAAGGGACGCAGCCCGGGAATATGACTTTCCACTATCAGCACTTTGAAGTAATGCGATGGCACCGGTACGGGAATCCAATCACTGACCTCATACTTCATGAACCATTTGCCGTTTTCGTGACTTGAGGGCGTATATATCGGTCCAGTGTAGGTGTACACTGAGCCAAACTCCTGTGCCATGGTGACCACATAATGCTCCAGTTCGTTCCATATCTTACGCTTAAAGGCCTTACAGATTCCCACCGAGCTACCGCTCAAGACATAGACGTCGTTGCAGCGGAGATTCAGGGTGCTATAGCCGGACTGATCTGTCTCTATCTTCTGGTAATCGCCGCGAAAGTGCTCACAGATCCACTTCGGTGAGTTGGTGCACATATCCTGCGAGACAATATAGTCCTTGTGGACCAACAAATTCTCCGTGCTGGGCAGGCCGTATTTAATTAAGTCCAGCAGATCCGTAGTGGTCGCCGAGTCGGTTTTTAGCATAAAGGCAGCACTGAGGAAATCAAAAAGGGGCGATACAACCAGCTCCCTGAACTTGTCACTAAAGGTTATGGAACGGTTCCACAAACGGCTCTCGTGATCGGTCCTGAAAGTGGATAACTTTTGGGGAAAAGGAAGAATGAATAAATATATTGGAAAAATAACTAAAATTTAAGCCAACCACTCACAATGGGATATAGCCTGTGACGATGATGGTAGACATAAGGATCCCGCCGGATCAGTCGAAACAGTTCCCTTATAGACACCTCCTGCTGGACAAAGGCACCGCAGAAAAACCCAGTTACTCCCGCCAGTGCACAAAGAGCATACTGCTGGACTGGTGGCGAGTCGTTATAGGACATATTTCGGGGTACAATAATTTGGTTGCTAGTGTATATAATGCAAATGTGAGATCTAGGCCAAGGCCTGCTCAAAAAGACACTCATTAACATCTTTATATTGATGTATTTTATATGTAAACCAAAATTTTGTTTTAGATCAACCAAAGTCGCGAAAAACCTGTGATTCATGGGGATAATTGCTGCCAAACAAATCGCTCCTTCTCAATCCATCAAAGAACCTTAGACCGGCATAGTGCTCGATCTCCCGGATGTCACAGAGAAAGGACCGCAGTGCCAAACCATTCGGTATCGGGGCATTTGGCAGGACATAGCCCTCCATATAGGGTTTGCCCAGATGATGATTCGATTCCACCATGATAACCTTGAAAAAGTGGGTGGGAACAGCAACCATATTGAGTCCTATCATGTCATACTCCACTCCGAATTTACCATTAGCCTTCTGCTTGGGTTTGTAGAGGGGACCCGTGCACACGTAGACGGAACCGAAGCGATTGACTAGCGATCTTACATATATCTCCAGCTTGTTCCAAGCACCACTATTGAAGCCCTTTCCGATTTGTGGCGCTATGTTGGTGAGAAAGAACGTATCCTGGCAGTGATTCTGCTGCAAATGATGATTTCCAGCAGCCGCCAGGTGACCGCGATCAAAACCGGATCTTTGATAGTCCGTCAATTCGGACCGAAAGTTGGATGGCACACTCATATCGGCTTGAAAATGTCTTCTACCTTGTCGCAATCGCTTGGAACGGATGCTATCCGCCTGGAGGTGTTCACACACCCAATGGGCCACCCGGTTCCGGCGATCGTAGGAGAGCACAAAGTCACTGTACAGCCTTAAATCATCCAAGCCTGGGAAGCCGTACTTCATGATCTGGCGCATACGGTGGTCGGCCTCATCGGGGCTTCCAAAGAAAGCAAACTTGAAAAGAGATATTCATATATTATTATTTATATATATCTTAAATTATTTCTTATTAATTAATCTCAAAGAAAGAACTCTTACCACTTTATAAATTTGGGGACTGACATAGTAGGCATAGGGATCCTTTTGTATTAAATTCTGCAAACGTCTCCTGGCATGATCGTGTTGAAAGTACATGCCAGCCACAAAGGATGCACTGATTGCAGTGACACCCAGGGCCAGGATAAGCCATTTATGCCCCATGGATTGGGCCTTACATAACACCCATCTGATAAATAAAACATAGAAGCTTATGAAGGCTTTCTCCTGGCTAAATAAATAACGATTAAATATGTAACCATATTTTTTAAGACCATTATTTTTTATTCACTCAATCCAAATTCTGGATATCAACCAAGCTGGTGGTCAATGAAACATTTGCAGAATTTGATACTGGATTGATCACTTCACTGGTTGCCAGATGGCCCACGGAAATGGCTGGCGGACTGGCTATTAAACTGACAAATGAGCCAGACACTTGGGTATTGATAAAGTTGCGATCCAGGCCCTCAAAGAATCGCAGACCCGTGATATTCTCTATCTCCCGGATATCACTGAGAAGGGTCTTCAGTTCCACGTTATTGTTCAGCGGCGTATTGGGCATTACATAGGCCTCTGCATAGGGTATGGAATCCCCTTCCAACTTGGAATCCATGACCAGAACCTTGAAGAAGTGCGTGGGTACTGCGACCATGGTTTTTTCCTCCGTCTGGTACTCCAGGAACCAATTGTTGGACTTGACCTCCCGGGGCAAGTAAATGGAGCCCGTGTAAACGTATACGGTGCCATTCTGCCGGCTCATATCGTTCACGTGCTGCAGCAGTCGCTCCCACACGGTGAGATTGAAGCCCCTGTTCAGGAAGGGCTTTATGTTGGACAGGAAAAATACGCGGGCAGCCTCCGATTTGTTAAATGCTCCCGCAGAAGCTAGATATGATGTGGGATTCCCTTTAACGGCACAGCTAGACAGGTCCACACGCTCGCACATCCACTGTATGGAAGAGTTTCGGTGATCGAAGGAGGTCACAAAGTCGAAGGCCTCGTTGAGACTAATATCATTTGTGCTGGGGAAGCCATACTTCATGATCCCAGCCAGTTTGTGAGTATCCTGACAATCCCCTACGAGCTCTTTGCTCTCTTCCTCTACTGTAAAGATGTCCAGCTGGAAGAGAGATCATTTAATAGCTGTACACGGGTTTTCTAAACAAGTTACCAATCGGTAAAGCTTTCGCCGGATGAAGTAGGCATGGGGATTGCGCTGCTCCAGTCGTTGGATATTTCGCAGCACATCAGTGTGCTGATAGTAGGCGCCCAGGGCAAAAAAAGACCCGGCTGTGGCCGCCAGGATACCGAGGATGCCCGTTGCAGGCATCTTTATCCATCAATCACTCAACAATGATAATTTAGATTTTGAAAATAAGAAATGTAATAGCATAAATAATACGTGTGTGTATGTTGCTTTTAGTAAAACTATCCAACGTTTGATTTTAGACTGATATGTGACTAGGTTTAGCAACACCTCTTAAATAATGGTGAATTTTCTAGAATTTTCATCTGACTTTTCCAGCAGTTAATCTGCAAAGTTGTCGTGTCCAAGTTCAGAGGAGTGAATCTACAGGCAACACTTGGTTGCACTTGCCAACTGCATTAAGTCAATAGAAAAAGTTGCAGTCATCGTTGCAGCGTCTGAAAACTAAAAAGTCCTTAGGACAAAACATCCCCTAACCGCCGTCACTCCATCTCCCACCATAGCTTACATCACCCGAAAACCACATAATAAGCGTTTCGGGGGCCATGCCTGACTAAACCAAAAACGGCGTCAAGATTTATTCACCAAATCTCGTCGTACTTTGTTATGCTTAAAAATGTTAGTTGTGGATTTACAGTTTTTCGGTTTTTGGCCACAGAAAAAGTTTCCTGCCCCGAGCAGAAAGTTTGAACGGTAAAGTGATGGAAAGTGTAAACGATTTAAGGCTGGTGAAGTAAGGTAGGAAATGGGCGAGAGCAAGAGTTAGGATATTGGATATTGTTGTGGAAGCAATTTTAGGTTTTAATTATTTAAATATTGTTAATGTGCTGCAAGAGTAAGAAAAGCTTACTAAATGAATTTTACATTATCTTTAAAGGCACAATTTATAGCACTAAAAACCTTAAAGACAACAGACATCTTTCAGAAACCTTTTGGGAGCACTTGACAAGAAAAAGCAGGAGAAAAACTTTTTCCGACACTTGACAAAGGTTCACTAAAAAGAAAGGAAAAGAATAACGCTAAAGAAATGCGGTAAATTTGTTTTCAAAAGGAAACTATAATCAGCCTTTCTGGTTGTCACACCTTCAGAGACCTAAACCCAACAACGATTTGCTTCACAAACTCCCCCACAAATTTCAATTCAACATCCATTTTGTGGAGCTTTTGAGTCAGCCGCGAGGCATTGCCAATTAATTTCCAACGTCTAATTGCTGGTTTGCCCAATTCATTGGCCTCCTGGGCACACGAGTCCTGCCCCTTCGGATCCGTTTGCATATTGATTGATGTCTGGAGGTTCTTGTGGCACTACACATAGTGCAGCCTCGATTCTTGCCACGACTTTCCTCTGGCGGATTTTCTAATCAACAGGGCTCGCCCCAAATTTGCATAATTAAAACGTTTTCAGTTTTCTCCGTGGCTCAGGTGGAGCCACGCCCCGAAACATTTTCCAGTTTTCTTTGCCAACGAAAATTGACTCGCTAAGTGAGTGAAAATTTGTCGCCTCATTTGAGTTTGGATTAATGAATTATGTACTCCGGGGCTGCTTAATTAAGCGAGCTTCGAATGTGATTAGGGGCCAGGCAATTAGCCGATAGGTCTGAAAATTTTCAGGATCTGCGATAATCATTTGCTGACTGACAGCCATAAAAATGTTGCCTTGGGGTTTCGACAAAACCGAAACTCATTACGGCCAGGGTTTCCTTTTTTTTCTCTCTCTACAGATTTTTACAGCAGGTCAACTTAATGGGGTAATTAACTTATCTGGGTTAGAAAGGGTGTAAAGGTTGAATTTTTATTTGCTTTTATTACTCGGGCTCTAACCAAAACATGTGCCGGGGGAGTCAATTATCGTCTGCAGGGTAAATATTTATGTTTTACAGCAATGAACCATATTTTTTTGAGGTAATATTCTTAAAAGCTTGTAATCAAATTATTTATTTATGGGTTTAAGTCATAAAAAGGAACTTCTAAGCTATAATTTTAAATTAATTTAATGAAGTATTGCTAGGACTAATCATAAATCATTTAAAGATCCCACTAAATCGTCAATAGCAATTAACACTTTGGCTGCTGGTGATGCCTACTATTAATTATAGCGATCATTGTAGGGAGAGTGCGATATATACATATGTACATATATGTACATATATATTTATAGAGAGAAATAAAGATTACGGGGGAGCGAGAGCTCAGACAAGGGGTCGCCCGTGCTCTCCGATCAGTTCCAGTTCCAACGATCGCCGACGATCGCGGGTTGTTTTGAGAGTTTCGTCAGTTAGTTGGACCCATAGCGTTGAGCAGGTCAGATCTGCGGATCTCGTTCTTCCGGAGAGCATAAATCTATAACGGTAGAGCTAGGTCATCGCACGCACTAGCTCACTAGAAGATCTCTTTGAGGAGATCCACTTGAACGGTCAGAAGTTCCACGGGCGATCCCGACAGTAAACATGATCTCGCAGCTGGGACGGATCGGTGTTATTAGTGTGTCAATTTTGGCATTAACTGCCCTTATTGTGGGTGAGTCTATTCACTGAAGGAAGGCTTAAGTTTCACCATAAAGAAGGTTGCTAAATACAGACCCTTTGCCTTATCTCAAGTACATGTTAACTCTCTAAATATAAAATTAAATAACGATGAAATCACCCATTAGCATCGCCGACCACCACCGAGGAGACCGCTCTAAATCCCAATGCCAACTGCAATTATACCCTCATCAAGTCCAAGACCTTGGGGGTAGACCCCTCGTTCTGGAAAAAATTCTTCAAGCACTGGATACCATTCGTCGGCAGTTCGAGGAGTAAAATGCAATTCATACTTTTCAAGCGGGATTTCGCGGATTGCGGAAGAGAATTGTTAATTGGAGATGTGGAAAACCTCAAGAACTCGGGTTTCGATGCACGTCATCCCACGAGGTAAGGGGATTTCCTGGGAGATTAAAGGCCCAGATTGCGAATCGATAGGGGGAACCTTACCGCTTGTGCAACAATCAATTTGTTTACATTTAACTGTATAGAATAATTGAAACTTGAAAGCTGTTTAAACATTTTGGGACAGAACAATACTACAAGTAGTGTATACAGTATTCCAATTCATTAACGGCCTTTACGTCAGAAAGCATCTGATTGTTGGGAGAGCAAAACAAGCTAATGAATAATGATCACAAAGAAATATTTGCCAAATTCTCTCACTAAATTTTAATGTTTATTTCGAGATTGAAACTGGTTTGTTATATTTTTATTTTAACGCTGAGCTTTCGTGTGGCCTATCGGTCCCTTATCGCTCATTGAGTCATTGCCATTTCACTGACACTCAAATAATTGCCAATTATTACATTATTTTTATTCAGTTCCGCAGCAATGTAATGCCAATTAAAAATTATAAATTAAGGCAAGGAGAAGAAGGTCCAACACAAGTTTTGCATTTAAAAAAGTGATAAGATAAGAAAGGAATTGATGATTTGCTTGAGATAAGATCTGTTTACCTAAAAGGGGGCATTGATATTTACAGCTAATGTTATCATTTTATGGGGTATTCTTAGAGAAATTTTAACAGAATTATTTAATTTCAGTTTATTAGAATATTGTTTCTTTCTCTTAGTTCAATTTATATATCTAATATGTATATATTCTCTTGAAATTCGTACACCATTTTAAGTTTTAAACTCATCTGCATCTCCCTTTTAACTTTTGTTTGTTCTTCTTCCACAGAATTGTCATTCATGGCTGGATGAGTCAGAGCAAAGGCTCTCACATCAGAAAGGTGAAGAACGCTTACCTGAGCCTGACTCATCCTGGTCTCAATGGAGAGCCCCCGCGTTACGAGGATTTCAATGTGATCGTCTGTGACTGGAGCAAGATTTCCACGAATGTCAACTACTTCGAAGTGGCCAAGACGGTTGAGGATCTGGGTGCCCTGCTGGCGGATCTGGTGCGGCATCTTCATCTGGAGGCTAATCTACATTACGACGATGTCTACATTATTGGACACTCTTTGGGCGCTCAGATTGCTGGCAGTGCTGGCAAGCAAATCCAACCATACAAATTCAATACCATATACGCCTTGGATCCGGCTGGACCTCAGTTCCGAGATCAGACCGATGAGTACCGAATCGATGCCAGCGATGCCTCCTACGTGGAGTCCATCCAAACCAGCGTCAGCTTTGGCTTTGAGAAGCCCGTGGGACATGCCACCTTCTATCCCAATTATGGCAAGAATCAGAAAAAGTGCTATGTCTACGGTTGTTCGCACAAGAGGTCTCATGATTATTTCGTGGAAACCCTGACGAGTCCAGCGGGCTTTTGGGGACCCCGCTGCGAGCGTCACGATGACGGCACCTGGATTCTCCTGCTCAGCGATGGGGAGTTTCGGATGGGAGGTGAGCCCTCGGTACCGAAGAATGGAACCTTTTATGTGAAAACCTACGCGAAGCCACCATATGCCATGGGGCACAGGTGGCAAACCGAGCCGGCGCCACGAGAGGATGAGGATGAGAACTCCACGGAAGAGTAGGAGATGGGAAGAACGTCCTATTATTAGAACTGTGAATAACATAAAACTAGAGTGAGAATTAGAGAAAAAGACAAATTAAAATTGTAATATATAAAACAAAATTAAAAATAAAATAATTTAAGGTTTAAGAAATTGTATAGAAATTCTTCTTTGTTTACTTTTTAACCACTTTTTCATGAATAATTTAATACTTTTCCCTGAAACCTAATTATCCGACGTGGTCTGAGTTACCAACTCTCCACGCTCTTATCTTTATATTCCCTGAATATAGAAACCAATTTCACTGTTTGTCAAATAATTTACCAGGAAATACTAAGCTCTGCCTTGTGCAAGTTCTTCGGTAATTTCCGTTTGTAATCTACGCTTTCAGGTATGTATAAAAGGGTACAACACCGCGACAGGCTTAGCCATTCTTTTGCCAACCTCAAACCCAAAATGTTGCAAAATCTAAGTTTCTTCTTTAACTTAACACTTTTGTTAGCTTTTGTGGCTGCGAAACCTCTTATTTTCGAGACTTTTAAAAATTCTATTAAAAATGAGATCCAAGTGCAAGTAGAAGGACCGAATCTTACCAATGTTCATATTAACATTAATGAGGAAAATTCTGGAGAGTTGGGCAGCGGGTCAAGTGAAGACCAGTCCAATGTAATCATCGTGACTGTAGATGGACAATCTATTATTTTCAATGAAACTTCCAAAGTTCAGAGTAGCGAGTTGCCAAGTGAAGAATCTTCGGAAGAACAAAGTGAAGAGTCTGCTAATCAGTCTGATGATGAAAGTGATGAATACAGCGAGGAGTCAAGTGAAGATTCTTACAGTGATGAATCTCCTGAAGAGCAAAGCAGGAAGTGGCCAATTGGAGAGTCTAGCGAGCAGCCTAGTAATGTGAGTTCTGAAGATCGAATTCGAAAGTCCAGAGATGTGCCAATTAAAGAATCTTCCGAAGAACAAAGTGTAGAGTCCGCTAATCAGTCTGATGATGAAAATTCTTATGAACAAATTGATGAAAGCAGCGCGGAGCCAGGTAAAGAGTCTTACAGTGATGAATCTTCCGATGAGCAAAGCAACGAGTTGTCAAGTGAAGGGTCTAGCGAGCAGCCTAGTAACGAGAGTTCTGAGGAGTCCAGCGAAGTATCAAGTGAAGAATCTTCCGAAGAACAAAGTGAAGAGTCCGCTAATCAGTCTGATGATGAAAATTCTTATGAACAAATTGATGAAAGCAGCGCGGAGCCAAGTAAAGAGTCTTACAGTGATGAATCTTCCGATGAGCAAAGCAGCGAGTTGTCAAGTGAAGAGTCTAGCGAGCAGCCTAGTAACGAGAGTACTGAAGAGTCCAGCGAAGTGTCAAGTGATGAAAGCAGCGTGGAGCCAAGTGAAGAGTTTTACATTGATGAATCTTCCGATGAATAAAAAGCATCACGATGATAAGCGAAGAATCTGCTGCATAACAAGTGGGCTGCATATGAAGAAATTTGCTAAATGCCGATTCAAAATAAGTCATAGAAAAATCTGTCACAAACGTCTTCGTAATTTCAAATTATAATAAAGTATTCCAGCTAAAAAATGAAGTTTCTTGTTTTTAGTCTAGCCCTTTTAGGATTGCTACTGACTATAGTAGCCATAGCTATACCAGAGAGTGAATTCGACCGAAGAATGTATAATGAGGTGGACAACGACTTTCAAGATCTAGATGCTCTATTTTACCTCTAAATGGTGTGTAATGTGTTTCGTTTTCCTCATTCCAATTATTTATAAACTTATAGTTTTAGCCTTGCATTATGCTGCGGATGAAGCTGGTTGCACTCACATAATTTTCCTCTATGGACCGAAGATTTTTAATTAAAACAAACAATATGTTGCCCCGACTTGTTTTTGGTGCTTCTGGGGGCTGTGGCTGCTGCACAAAATTGCAGCTTTTGGGGCCAGAGGCCGGGGCAAGTTGTTGTAAATGCATTTACTCGGCTTAATTAGTTGAGATTTTACATTATTCATACGCCACGTGTGACCAGCGTCCGCCCACTTTTTGGCCACCCAGCGTGCTGATTCCTGCCGTCGCCTTCCTTTCTTTTCCTGACAGCATCATAATTTCCACTTAATTAAAGTTGTCGTTGTTGTGGGTGCGGAGTTTGCGGTTCGCTTCCCAAAAACTTGTCGGGATGCATTTTGCCATTTAAAGTTTTAGGAGGTAGAGAGGACCACGCAAGAATGAGCTGTGCAGACTTGGCTCTTAATTTAATTAGTAGAAGCTCTGATACAAGTTTTCAATCATCTTAGTCAAAGCTTATTTTTTAAATATAAAACTGGTATTTTAATTTTTTGCCTAAGTGGCATACTATATGTTATAATAACTCCAATGCTATTAAAACTTAGCTTAATGAAAATAAGCTTTCTTTTTTGTCTTGCTGCCTTTAAACCTTGATTTTATTTAAGTATAAACGGATGCCTTCAAGTTAAACTATCTCAATCAGGACTATAGTGAGTATTAAATTTCCATTTATCCTTCGCTAAAGTTGACACGTCAAGTCAATTAAATGTTTGACATAATCCATTGATTGGCTTAATGTATTTCCCAAATCACTTATCGTAATGGTTGTCTCAAATTGACAGATGAAAGCCAAGCCGAAATAATCTTTTGAGGTTCCCGAATATAAGAGGATTCTCGTTAAATCTCAGGTGGAAAATGCCAGCGCTTAAATTGTATGCAAAATCATTTACCCCTTTTCCCCCGACCCCAAAATAGTTGCGAATCTTTCGATTTAGCTTGGAATGGATTCCTCTGCGATTGATGATTGTGTGCGTATTCCTTGGGGGATTCTCTATGGCCCTGTCCCTCTGTATTTGATTATTTAAATTTTCCCATTCGTTTTCATGGCGTATAAATTATTTATGAGCCGTGTGTGTGTGTGTTTGTAAGGGAGGACGTTGGCATTTCCATTATGGCATTCTAATTAAGGTCCCCGCACAAAATGTCTCCCAAGTTCATAGTAAGCAACACCTTACGTAACTGATGACCAAAAGGACTCTGGTCCTTGGTGTGATGGGAATTAGACCCTTTGAAATTCACTGGAAAATGCACGAGCCAGGAATTTCTCAAATCCTTTTCGTGGACAGCCTGAAGACCAATTTGTCGCCTCAAAATGGACCTTGTGAGTGTCATAACTTTGCTGCTGTGTGAGTGTGTGTTGGGTGTTGAGATTGTCGCCCAGGAAAACCCTGAAAAAAAAGAAAGGAAAAATTAAAATGAAATCAAGTTACAAAAGGTTACAAAAGGCTGAGTCCCAGATATTCCCGTCAAATGAGTCCGATACGAAGGCGATGACAATGACTTACATCATTGCAAGGGGAAAAGGACCTGCAGGACTCTCTTTCCCTCACACACTCGTTAAAGTTCATGTGCACACGCACTTAGGTCAGCAGATATCGGGACAGGAAGTGAGAAGCTCCGCCACTTTGGCACACTCACTCACATATATATGTGCTCGGCATATCAGCGTCTCAGTATCTCCACGTCTCCGATGCTATTTGTGCAATTTTATAGCGTTTTTATGGCACACAAGTTTTGTGCTTTGTGTGCTGTCGGTATGTCCTGTCCCGGAGTCCTTCTGTCCCCGTCCTGCGTCCGGTTCCCTCTTTAAAATATTTAAATTTGATGTGTGTGTATGTGTGTGTGGGCGGACGGACTGGCTGGGAAATTCGGTTCCGTTGTGTGCTCAACTGTGTAATAGAGGCCGTCTTCAAGTAAATGGTAAAAGGGCATAGGGAACATGCAGAAATGCTTAGGGGAAGTCCCCTTTTTCAGGGCCTCGAGGTTTTACAAATGCAATTTATAAATCGAGGGTTGCAGACTCATTTTTTAATAAAACAAAGTTTTTTTTAAGAACTCTAAAGACCCTGAAGACTTGTTTTTGTTTTCATATTTTAACTATTCTTAAAAGTTGTAGATCCTATTTAATATATTATAAGAATTATTTTAAACTAAAGTTTTGTTAGATATTTATTCGAAAATCTTTGAAATATTGTGGACAAGTCTTAAAAATATTCAAATAAATATTAAAAGTCAACCTAAACCCAAAATAAGAATATCTTTAAACCAAAAAGCTGTATATTTTTTAATGACAAGTATTAGTATTATGCCCTACTTCAAAGATTCTTGTCATTGAGCACTAACTTCTGACTTTTCTCTTAGACAAACTGCCAATGTTTCAGCTCATATATATTTAAACCATGGCAATATATATAGAAGCCTCCTTGCCAACCCTGGATGCTGGGAATTTCTCCCCTAACAATTCACATATACTCGTATCTATGTCAGTTCACTTGAGTGCTGTTGTTGTTGCGGCTTCTACTTTTCGGGCCTTTTTCCAAGTTTTGCGGTGTGATTTTATGTGCAAACTTAAATTATACAATTTGGGGGGCCATGAATACATTTTTCCCATCGTCATCGCCTTGGTGTAGTCATCGTCTTGAGCTCGGCTGATGTGGCTGGTGCTGTTGCTGGCGAAAGGGACAATGAGTTGCTAAATGCTTTGAATATTCTTCTGGCCATTGCCTGGCACTGCATGCATAATATACGATATATGGTCATGTCAGATGCGAAACCAAGAGGAGAGAGTCCTTAGGTGGGGATACGAAATGAGTTGACAGGTCGAGTATGTCGTGCGGTTTCTTCTGCACAAGCATCTTGGCCAGAAATTGTGAGCAGCATCACAAGGATTTTGGTTTTGGTTTCAGTTGCAAAATGTTACATTGTATTCAAATAATAAATATAATATTATAGGGAATACTTTTAATCACTGGTTTATTATTTCATTTCTTAAAGAAAAACAAACTAAACTAAAAGTTCTTAAAAAGAAACAAAGTTCACTACATAATTGGCTTCAAACTTCTCTGAAATTCACTGCAAATTAGCCATTTTATGTCCTGTCGTTAAAAGTTCTCTCTTTGAATTAACTTTTGCTTTGTTTTTTTTTTTTATGGAATGCACTCTTTATTAACAAGACAAGTTAATGATTGGGGTTTTTGCAGTCTCCGCCCTTAATGCCAGTTAAGCACATAACAAAGTACGCACTTTGTGAGCATTTAAAAGCCAGCAATAACGACAACGCCACATGGTGTCCTCAGACCCCACAGCCACCGCCCACGAATGCAGCTGAGCAGGTCCTTCTTTGTTTGCTTTTAATCCTTTTTTTTCGCATGCATATTATGGAGCTGCTGGCGAGTTTATGTGTGTGTTTAATGGGCGGTGGTCAAAAAAGTTTGCACATGTGCTGTCGTCAGCTAATAATGCTCGTAAGCACCCCTTTTTTCGAGTGTGCGGAGTAAGGCGAGCTGGGATTAATTTAATTATACGTATTTATAAATATACTTTATATTTAAAATACACTTGTGAGTATTGTTATTTATTTTTGGGAGGAGAAAAAAAGGTATTTACTGAGAAAAATATCGTGGTAAAGGCTTAAGGATTTACTATAAAAAAATTAAACAGACTTTTTTAAGTATCCTATTGCCAGAAGATCCTTATACTTTAAAGAAAGTATTTTCCTTGAGTTATTTCTACCTAAACGTTGTCCACATAAGGGTTAATTAAAAAGACGCTATATATATCCTATAATTATTTCACCATGTCCTGGTCTTGGCTCTCCCTTTGTGCAAATGAAAAGCTTTGGGGAACCAGAGATCGCTGGAAGCCACCACTGGCTTCTATTGTTCCGTGGCCACAGCATTTATGAAAACTATTTGCAGAATGCAAAGCAAAGCGCAGCAGAAAAGAAATTGCATTAAAAACAAATACACACCGGGTCGGATGGGGTCTTCTCGCCGCCAGTTATACAAGATGTTTATAAAGGGCCCGACTTAGGCACGTTCCATGCTTCGAGCTCCATGCTCCACGCTCCACGCTCTATGCTCCATGTCCAGAAGTCAGGAGCATGGGAGTGCGAACAAATAAGCAAACAGGAAGAGGAACAGGAACTAGTAACAGGATGCCTTCCGACACGACTTTTCCAAAGGCAGAACATGGGAAGAATATTGTGCAGAAGTGTACAGTTATCCACAGTGAAAAACTTAATGAAAGAAATTAGTTTATATTATCTTAATATTTTTTGAGGGTTTATTTTGTTTATTAATATTTAAGAAAGAATTTTATAAAATATGCTTATATTTGTATTAAATAAATTAGTATTAATTAAAGACCCTAGTTAAATTTTCTTAGTGCAATAATAACTGCAGCAAACAAATCGCAAATTGAAATGGCAGATAAGTAGCAGGAGCTGCAGGACTCCTCTTTGTCCTGCACTCTCGCGAAAGATCTACGAAACGGCAGTAAAGGGAATAGAAAATATAAAAATCAGGATCCCGTTCGTGCTCCTGTCAAGGCAATTGCCAGCGTCTCCTCCTTCGCTATACCCCACCCAGGATACCATCGTTGCCTGGCAACATTGTTAACCCAGGAAGTTATGCATTCTTAATTTAATAGCTGGAATTGACTCTCCTCCAGAGCCCATCTTCCACTGGCTTAGCGGCCGGGGGATTTTTCCTGGTCTTCGCTTTTCATGGGAAGTTTGCTGCAGAGATTAGGCATATATCATGCGATTATATTGCATAGTTTGCATTGCCCAATGACTTGGAACCGCTTCTTCTTGCCCCAAAACTCAGTAGGGGGAGATTAAGTTGCAGACAATCCCCGAAGAAGGCAAAGCCCTGAAGGAGGAATAGAGAATGCTAGAGGAAGTAATAAGCTTTTTGGCCGCAGAATCATGGAATTGAGTTTAAACTTTCAAAAGTTTAGTGTTATAATTGAACTTTATTTACTTGATTTGAAATATTTTTTACAAATTTATATTAAAGTTGGTTGAGACAGAAAAATATTGAATTGAAATTCACAATAATCGTTTAAGTTGGTTAAGACTGAAAAATAGTTAAAAATTCTCAAAAGTCAATTAATTCTTTTCAATTTGTTAATAAGCAGCTTGCTTGGCAAATTAAATTGTATTAATTGCCTGGAGGATCCAAGGTCTTAGCTTAGCCACATCGGCATAGACTCCCGGATATTTGGGGTGAGCACATTCCGCTCCAAAGGACACAATGCCCACGAGCTGGCCATTGGAAACCAAGGGGCCTCCAGAGTCCCCGGAACAGGCATCTCTACCCGGAGCTGCGGCGCAGATCATGTCGTCGGTAATATTTCCGTTGTAGGCTTTCCAGCAGCTAAAATGGTCGACAATGGGCAATGTGACGCTAAGTAGGGATCTAGACGTCGGCCATCTCCAGCCTATAGTTCCCCATCCGGAAACCAAAGCCGGTGTTCCTGCTGCTGGTGAACTGCTGGCCAGAGGAATGTTGTTGACCCTCTTATTGAATCGAAGAGGTCTTTGAAGTCGAATTACGGCCAAGTCGTGGGAAAAATCTTTGGGCCAGTGATAGTCTTCGTGGGCAATGAAACGGGACACCTTTACCAGCTGACCGCCGGAGTTGGAGAGCGAGGATCCCACTCTCACAGTCAGACTGGAAGGATTTTCTTCTAGGACGCAGTGGGCAGCAGTGATAACTATCTCATTGTTGTAGATGACCGCTCCGCAATGGTGTTCGCCGTTTTTCTGAAGGGAAGCCTGCCAGGGAACGGATGAAATGGAAATCTTATCTCCTCCCACAATCCGCTCCGGTATCCATCCGGAGAAGATCAGGCCAAAACTGCAGAACAGGACTATCCACTGGATGTACATGTTGAACAAAAGCCAAAATACTAAGATAATTTAGGCAAAGGGAACCACTCTTTTATACCCACTCAGCACGAAGTAGGATCCATTCAAAAATCAATTTAAAATAAGAATTAAAATTGGAATGTTAATGAAAATTTTAAAAGTTGCAAGAAGTACTTTCTACTCTTAACAAAGGAATTCTCATAATAAAGCAAACCTATTGCTTAGGGTTATATAAAATAATTAATAAGTAGAAACAACTTGAGAAAATTCCAACCAAAAACAGTAAACTAATTAAAGGTTTGACATTGCATATAGTTTGTTATTTATTTGTTTAGATTTAAAGAACGTATATTTCGATCTCCGGTTATATACAGAAAAGTTAAAATGATTATCAGCTGCTTTCTTTTGCTTTTAGCTGTCGACTTCCTTTTTGCAGGATTCCTTTCACAACCGGAAAACTGCCTAATCAATGGAAGATATACAGATATTAAAGAGTCTCCCTGGAAGGTGTCTTTGCAGGTTGAAGAAAAACATTATGGTGGTGGCTCTATCTACACCGAAAAGATCATCATAACTGCAAGTGTTTTTAACTTAATATCAAATAATTCATTTTGTACAAAATCATGCTTTAAAGTATTCTCATTAGTCATCGTGTAAAATCATTCAAAGTCGACCTACAAATAACAAAGGATATTTGATATTAGAATAGCATATATTGGTTATTCATTAATAAATGCATTGTGTTTGCCCGGACAATGGGTTTGCTTTTGACGACTGAAAATTGCATTAATCATACGCCCCGTAGGGTACCAAAATTATACTCGAGACTCGGACAGATTTCCTCTACTTTTCACCGCCTGAAGCATCCATCAAATTAATGGAATTTCATATTTGCTTTGCTCTTGCTCGCTCGCCCAAGGAATTTGTTTATCCAGCTAAAATGTTATCGAGTTCGTAGCACCCTTGATGCTGATGTAGTTAGTTCTTCTGGCCAAGTGCAGTTTTTTTTTATATATTTTTGGATTCGCAGTTTTTTTAATAGAATTACTTGCCAGACTTTTGAGACACCCTCGGGGCTATGAAAAAATCATGTAAAATGCTGACTCATAACCAATGCGGCCGCCAAAACAAGTTTGTTTGAAAAATGTTATTGTATTAAAAAAATTTGGTATGCAGCCGGGGGAAGCTCTTTGCGGAATTGGGATCGGATTCTATTTTGGGGGAGAATTTTGATATGCTTTCGATTTGCCTTAAGAATAAATTTAACAAGACAACCTTTGAGGTTTAAACTTTAAACAATTTTAAAAATATCATTTTAGTTTTGACTTTTTAAAAAAGATTAATTTAGCAATCGTATCTCTAAAATGTTTAAGTATATTGCTTTTTGGTAAAAATAATCAAATTTATATAAAATTTGATTCGACATTTTCAACATTTTTGCCCAGTTTTATTCTTATTAAAATATAAACTATATTTTCGCTGTCTGCCGCTTAAATTCGAAGCACGTTTTCCCCCATGCAGTTCAATGTTTTAAACGCTTTTCCGGGCAGGCGAAAATTCGCATATACTGCAATCAGATAGTCATGCACTTGACGCTGCTTCGAAATGCCCTGCGGGCCGTTGTCCTTGTCAACAGCTATCGCCCTTTGGTCGAGGTGAGAATGTGAGCTAAAAGGATAGGGACCTCCCTTGGTCGGTCGTTTGGTCTGTCGGGTTCAGGCCAAGTTTAGTGCCCTGGGGTTAGTTAGGCTAATTTAGCGAAGCATCCCCATCGAAAGCTGCTGCTCAGCTGGCAAGTCTAGTGGCTTGCACCAAGTGAGCATCGCCCTCGCTCAATTAAACTCAACCAGAATCCGGCAAAAGCCCTTCACGGCCAGGCAGATGGAAGCTACTGGCCGGTATGGTCATTACTCATAGTTATGGACACTAATCTGATGCACTTGGAAAAGGATTTTAAAAGGAAATGAGTTAGCTTTAATCTAAGATAAAGGAAAACAAAGATGTCTTGATTTTTTAATTCAAAATTAGAGAGACTTTTGGCATTTATTTTTTGGTTTCAACAAAGAATTTTATTTGTAAATTTAATGCCTAAAAAGTAAGCTGTTAATAACTTAAATTTACAAACAAATTTTGGTCATACTTTATCCTACCTTAGTTAATGCCTCGACCCCCATCATCTGCATTTTCCACCTCTAGCAACTGGCATTTTCCAAATTTCAGTGGAGGCGGCAATTGAATGATAACACAAGCAGCAGCTGGCAACGTTAAAACTAAATTGGCCAACAAGCGACCAAACCATTGCGTGTCTACTGGGCTCCCGTTTTCAGGATGCAGTATATTCCAGCCCGCTTCCCCTCCTCTGTCCTCTGTCAGGGAAAATCGCCCTGCACATCTGTGGGCATTTTTGGCAGCAAATTGAAATGAAAATCTCGCCGCGGTTTTCTGGCTTTGTTCAACGGTTGGCCAGTCGGATGTTTGCTGGTCGCCGCCTGATAAAGAGGCGATGGAAGCAACGGATTTGGGTGCCCAGGATGGTTCTTAATACAACAAAAAATCAGACAATAATATAGTAAAAATTTAAATAATAATTTCAGGTGAAAAATAAAGAAATTGTTTCTGTATTTTCTTGAAAATAAAACTTTAAGATGATTGCTTTAAAAGTTTAAACTGAAATACCCAAATAAAAGTTTTAACTATTAAATACTTATTCTTAGGGAATAATACAATCAGTTAATAAGACTTTCTTGCCTGCAAAAAAATTATTCACTATTTAAAAACAAACTGAAAGCGTAGTAGATACTCAGAACACCCTGAAGTATGCAGCCTCTGAGCAGCCCTCGCCCTGCTGTATCCCCTGCCAATCTCCGATCTATTCATATCGTAAAACCCAAATGCAACTGCGACCAAAGCACCGCAAAACTATTGCCAGCGATGGCGATAGAGATGGCTTCCTATCCCAGGATATACGCAGCCATTTCCGGCGCCATAGCTGCCAGCTTCCGTTTTACCTATTCATTCCATTGCCCGCCAGCGTCGCGCCCACAGCTGTCGGGTAACTGTCTGACCCGCCTCCCTCATTTTCCACCATTTTCCATTTCCTCCCCCCCGGGGTCTCTCAATCGTCTGGCAAATGGAAGCTTGACTTTAAGCGATGGAAATTTTAATGCGCCAATGCGCAATTTATGATTATTTCATGCTCATTTTAATTCGCCCATTCAGCAGACCGCTTTAAAGTGTTCAGTGGTTGCGGGGCGTGGATGGAAATAGTTTTCAGGTCTCCGTTTTCCAGCTTTCATCTGGTGGAATGAGATAGCGGAAAGGCCTCATTAATTCCACGCACGTTTTCCCCGACAGAGAGCGGGGGGAAAGCGGGGGGAAAGATCGCAGAGAGATACGAGAGGCCGCTAATAAAACAAAAATGGAAAACATATAAATCAGTGTCCTTGGCACGTGTCGCTGTCGTCGTCGAAGTCATTCCATTCCCCAGGTGCAAGCCCCTGGGTCAACCTAAAGGGTCTTCTTCTCCCATCCTGACCCCGACTCCCTGCGCTGCCCCGGTTGGATCCCCTTTAGAGCCCCATTGCATTACCACTTTTGGACTTGTGCGCTGTCACGTTGTAAATCTCGTGAGAGCAAACACTCACAGAGAAGCGGAGAAACGGAGAATCCGGGGGATAGAGACAGAGCGACAGACGGCGACACAACACGCGTGCTTAGCCATATCCATTCCCGCTCAGGCACGGCGAGAAAAGTTCTTCTCTACACAAATATAACCTTGAAACTGACGAAGTAAAGCATTTTAAAATTTAAGTATACATTTTATATTAAAAAAATACTTATTTAGCTTTTCTCTCTGTGTATTTGTTGAGCCACGCACACATCTTTATGCAGGGTTGGGCAACTGCTAAAGGCTTCGCCCCTTTGGGGACGTCGTGCCCCAAAAGGAGCGCCGATCCGAGCTAGCGATTGCATTATAAATTAAAATATGTCAACGCAGCGAATCAACAGCTGCTGCTATTCTTGTACCAGGACACCCCGAAAATAATCCCAAATCCAAGCAGGCAAAATTTAAAATGAATATTTAAATAGGAATGCAAGCCAATATTTCAAACTGCAAATGCAAGACATAACTCATTTGCCAGTGCTTATCTAAAATAATAAAATAAAACTCTGTGACTTCTGGAACAACTTTACAAGATACACACAGAACTTGTATTGATGGTTACATAATTATAGTAATATCAGTTACAGCTTGTATACAAATCTAACAATTTTCCTTAATTTTCCACTTCATAGATTTTACTTGAATCACTCAAAGACTCCAATTAACCACAATACCAACGCCAAAAAATACATAAAAGCCAAACAAAATGTATAGAATTCAATGGCTGGCATATAACCTTTGGCTTTTTAATTAAATGCTAGTAAACTGCAGCCATTGCAATGGGAGAATCACGAAATGACAAACAGGACGAAGCAGCTCACAAAGCGAACCAATACAAATATTGTTTTCCTCCGCTTTCTCGGGTATTTTTCCGTTACTTTCCCAAGGACCAGCTACTGCTATTTGTCCGCTCATGCGGAGTATTTAATTGCATCCCAATGGAGCGCACTTGGAGGAGTGCACCGGGAGTCGGCAAACAGGAAACTGAACACAGAAGGGTAAAGGTAAGTGGGGCAAAGTGGGTAATCGAAAATTTCCCGGCTCCTTCTTTTAGCCCCACAGAGAAAGTTGAAAGGGGGTGAGGGAGAAAAACTCGGAAAGACACGGCAGGACGAGGACCTTCAGTTCGCTTCGTTCTCGAGGGGAATGCAACTATTGCGAGAGTAAACAAATATTTACATATGTTTGTTTAAATTTGATGCATCGCCGAGTCCTGTTTCTTTTCTTTGAGAGAGTTTTCTTTGTTGAAGTTTATTTTGTGACAAATTACTTTTCTGAGGGGAAGTCAACTTGTCGAGTGGCAAAATGCACAAAGGAATCATATTTTCCTAACAAATTGCAGACAAAATAATAAAATAATCCCCTTTAAGAATCCTAATTGGTTGGCCTTTATTCAATTACTGGCCAAATCCGCTTTGATCGCATCTAAGGCTTAACGCAAAGCCTAATGGGCTTCCACATACATAAAACTCACAATAATAATTTTAACTTTTCATCTGTCCCTGAATTTATCTTCTTGGACAAAAGGCTTGTTTTGCTGAACGGAAATTGTGAAATAAATTGAAATGCAAGGCAGGCGCATAAATTATTTGCCAGTCAACAGCTGAGGAAAATAAATAAAAATGAAAACATACATATATAAATGCATTTCTCGGTCATGTCTTCCAGACGAGTCCATAAAACTATCAGCAAATTTTCGGTAGAATTAAAATATTTATGCACCGAACGTGAGGCGCATGCATATGTGTGGAAATTCCCCACAGCATTTACTCTTTTCCCTCTGTCTTATACATATATGGTATATATTTTTTTTTGTGTGGTCTGCCTTGATTTGTTTATTGTTTTAATAAATGTCAACAAATTTCTTGGTCTGCCTTTTAAAGAAACATTTTCTCTGCACAAAAAAACACACACACGACGTGCACACAGTGCGTATGATTAATGTGGGCCTGTCAACTGTATTAAAAAAAAAAAAACACAAATCCTCTTTTCTCCCAGCCGTCGAACAAAACTAAATGGAAATGGCACAAAGGCCAAAAGGGGAAAATGAAAACTTTCAATGCAACCAAATGCAATGGCACAATGATTTATGGCCCCGACTTGAAAATGGACGATTGTTTCACTCGTTTTGGGAAAACCATGGAAATTGGTTGGATTTCGGGGGCGCGTCCCATGGTGCTTATGGATTTCGCCATTTATTTAACGTATGCGAACAGCGGTTCGTGCTGCGATTTTCTCGATTGGAAAAATTGAATTATAACCATTTGATGAGCATAATAAAAACTGGCAGCTGCCTTTTGCCAATGAAAGCGATTTCAAATGCGAAAAAATAGTGCCATTTACTGAGAGCAGTCATGAGCAGGAAAGTTTAATAGTTTTCTCTTTAAATGTGCATTGAACTCGACTTTATTTGTTGGATTATTAATTTTAGTTTCTTGATTATTTATAAAAAATGTAAAACAGCACCACTAATGTGTATAATTTTTATCAAATTTAACAAATATGTTATCTTAAATTTTGTATCTTGGATAAATCAAAGCAAAAGTAGATAATAATGCCAGTTTCAAGAAAAACTTTAGCTATTTTAGTATTTAATGTTCTTTACATATTTAAGAACTTTCATTACACAATTAATCCCTATGTTATTCCTACATTTTTTCCCCTTAAAGCCTCATTTACTTGAACAAGTTGCCAGTTTTTATTAAAAAATCTATTGCCATTCCGCAGACTCTCCACCCCCCCCCCATCATCATCGCCCAGCTTTCACATACACGCACTTTTCACATCCACTTTGTTGGCAGCCTGTGTGAAAATACCCGCAACCGATTGACGTGAGAACTTTTAGCCAAGTTTATTGCATCGAGACTCAAAGCCAATAAAAAAAAATAAAGTGGAGCCGGTCTGGGCCAGGCCATTTAGCCGTAGGAAAGGCGATCTCCAACGCAGTGTAACCCGCTCAATTGAATAGACAAAGAGGGGCACTCAGTCCTTTGGCTATGTTCCCCCTCGACCAACACCTGTATACCCCTGCCATGGCAGGAGGTGGCACTTGGAACAGGCGTCCAGAAATTGGCAGAAAGGTAAGCAGGCGGCTTCAAATGGAGGCAAAGGTGCATGCAGCCTGGAATTCTCACTCACCGTTGTGCAGCGCCAAATGGATGCAGGCAGAGTGACAGCAGATTCCAGGGGATCAGGAAGGGGAGAGGAATCTAACTACACAGGAAAATTGGCTAAAGAATTTATAAACGCTTCCAAGGGGGTTCTTTATAAATAAATATTATGTAAATACAATAACTATTTTTTGAAAACTATTAAACAGCCGATAAAATATAGATGCTACCCTAATTTTTTCCCTGTGTAACGGTGGCTAGGTATTATAATGTAAGGGGAGTCCTGGAGTCTGGCACCGTTGGTAATCCACTTTCGCGTGCTACGCTCCCTGCTGCATTTCGTTTGAGCCGCAAAAATTTTAGCTTTTATGGCCGAAAGGGGCGAAATATGGCTACCACCCACACAGGCTTTTATCCCTATCCTCTTACACACATGCAAATGGAATTTCCAAAAATTTTTACGCCAGCAAGTCGTCCATGGAAATTTTTGGGCTGGCGAAAAACGAAGCCGAATTTTTCGCTGTTGTAGTTTTAAGTCTAGTCGATGGGAAAACCGCTGAAAATATGGTTGGGCTGGGAAAAGGAATGCAGAAAAAAAGTTTTTGCTTTGCCATAAACCGATTTGGTAGCAAATTTTATGTCGTTTAGGTGGAAAATTTCCATTTGACTGGCCTTCGTGGGGATCAAGGATGCAAGGAGCCCTCTAGCTGTTGTTTTTTTATACCATTTTTTGTGAGTTATTTGTGCAGCTGCAGTTTATTGCTGATTGACATTAGCAGGGTTCAAAGTGAAAGTGGGATGTCATAAGACTTATTGTAATCGGATTCAGCGAGATTCAAGAGAAATAGAGCTTTCATTTAGCGCTGACAGACATTTTCCTTGATGGTATTGCATTTTCAAGGGAAAAGTTACTGAAATACTCGCAATAAATATTTAAACATGAATTCGGTTCCAATTTAAGATAAAAATTCATTTACTTGTCATTACAAAATGTATAACTGCTAGTGTTTTTCAATAATTCGAATGAAATTAAAATAATCGCTATTTGTGGCCTTTATAAATTTCAGTTTGAAAGTAAAACATTTAATTTCCGCCTCTTTTGTTCACATTTAAGCCTCATAAAAAACGCATCTCTTTCGCTTTGTTGTACTTTATTTTTTTGATATTTCCTTTATTACAAAACACGGCGGAATCATATCAATGGGAATCCGGAATTAAATCCTGAATCCTGGCAATCGCCAATCGGAGCTAGTGCAATCGAGCGCATCCGGCAGCAGATGCCGTGCGGTTGTCAGTGAATCGAATCGAGATGGAAATGCGAGCTGTTTGCCCAGATATCAGAACCTATATACATATGTATGTCTGGCTGTGTATAATGCCCGCATATTGGACATCCCCGGCATCGGTGTATTTATATTGCATGTGTCGTTCTCCTTCCCCTTTGCCAGCAATGCATAAATAAACGAAACCAAATTTGCGAAATTAATTAAATCGACAGCAAAGTAACGTGTGCGCTTTGCGTTTTACGCTTTGACTGCGGCCGGGTTTTACAACCCAAACAATTCACCCGCCCAACCGCCGAGCCCGGGGAATCACTCAACCACGGACCGGCACCCACTGAACTCCACTCCACTCCGTGCCATATCGCAATTGTGAATTGTGCGGATGATGCGACTGTGAAAGACCACCCTATGGGGAGTAGAGATTGTAGGCATGGCAACCTGAAATGCAGTGCACAGGATTAAAGGAAGTCCGATTTTTCAGAAATTAAATGGGAGATATTAAGGTAGAGATGCCTATTAATAAAACTCTTTTAATTAATGAAGTTTATATGTATTGAGAAAGGTATTAAAGTTTTAAAAAATTTAAGCATATACAAATTATAATTTAATGTCAAAGATTTATTTTTAAACCACAGATGTTTGCCTTAAATCAACCAATATATATATATATGAGAAATTTAATGAATGACTTCCCAGTACTTTGTTCACTATTCCGATTATCAGAAAGACTTCAAAATCAATTAAATATTCAATGAATTTACATTTTTAAATTAATCTAAATGAGTAAACCACTTAATTCAATTGACAACTCGGCTAAATTAAATTAAAGGATTAAATCTACATCAGTATCTATGAGGCCATTATTTAGTGCCTGCCATAGAAGTGAATTGCACATCCGATCTCTGCTCCGGGCAACACGGATAATTTGAGTGAATGAGCTTCTCCTGCAGCTATATTCCCCCACACGCACATCGTACATATATCGGACTCTACTGGCTTAATCTCCGTAGGGCACAGTGCTGTTGATTTGCATTTGCCCAACTCATTAAGGATTCACACTTGCCCTGTCCCGTCCAGCTCAGCCCAGAGACACATACATATACGTAAATAATTTAATGTTCCGACATCGAAATTTGCACATCGATAAATGGAGCTGCGGGCGGTTGATAAGCAGCCTCCATGTCACTCGCTTCTGGCATTATTCAAACCGACTCAATTGGCAATTAATGCCACTCTGATTCCCCGATTTGCTCACATATGGGGCTCCAGGTCGTGGCAAAGAATCGGTGGCTCATTAATAACCGGGCGCTGCGTTCATACATCACTCATACGTCACGTTGGTTAATCCATTCGTCAAAGACAGCAGGAGCTGTGCGTGAAGTGGGCTGGCGTGGATGTAAATGCGGATGAGGATGCGGGAAGTTCTTCCCTCTGACAGTCTGTCTAATCTGTGTCTATGGATTCGATACTTTGGCCCCAGAGCCCCACACTCTGTGTTTGCGGTATCAATCACAATGTTAATCCCGATGTTTAGGTGGGATTATGTGAGCGGGTTGAAAGGGTTTCCATTCCCAGCCTGACTGATGAGTATTCAGAGAAAGATATATGAACAGAAATAAACCTTTATTAAGTTGTCATTCTCTAAAATTCTACATTTTTTTAATTTGTTATTATCAAAGACAAATCTAGTTAGTTTGGATCTAATGACACTAGATATAAGTTAGACTTGGAAATACTGGACCTCAGCTTCCCTAAATCTTATAGACGAAGGACACACTATAGAAAATGGCCCACAAACGCCCACAGCAAATACCAAAAACCCACGAACGAGCTGTAGGACCCCGGGGCGTGGACACTAAGGCCAACAATGAGCTCTTCCTAAAGGAGGTCCTCAACGCTTCCAACAAATTCCGGGCAATGCATGGCTGTCCGGCTTTGACTGTGAATCCGGAATTAAATAAACTTGCTCAAGAATGGGCTAATGTACTAAAAGTTCTTACAATTTGTTGTTTAATCATTTGGCATATTTATTTTTTCCAGCACCTGCGGGACAATAACATAATGCAACACCGACCCAATCCGAAATACGGCGAGAATATATTCCTATCCGGCGGAATGGATGTTGCTGGGGATTTGCCCGTAGAAATGTGGTATCGGGAAATGAGTAGTTATGACTTTAACAAGGCTGAATTTGTGGCAAAATCAGGACATTTCACGCAACTAATTTGGAAGGCCTCCAAGGAAATGGGCGCCGGTGTGGCTCGAAAGTGAGTTTTTACTTTGTGACTAGAAATTAGCTCTTTTTTTTGTTAATTTGTATTAGAGCGGACAAGACCTGGGTTGTTTGCAATTACAATCCCGCCGGCAATATTGTGGGAAACTTTAAGGATAATGTACCACGTAAAAGTCAGTAGGTAAAATCGTTAGAAGAGTTGCAGCGTTTATGGTAGTTTTAGTTGAACAAGCTGCAGGACCCCGGGGCGCGGACACCAATGCCAACAATGAGGTCTTCCTGAAGGATGTCTTAAACACCACCAATAAACTCCGGGCAATGCATGGCTGTCCGGCCTTGACTGTGAATGCGGAACTGAATAAATTGGCTCAAGAATGGGCTAATGTATAAAGAGTTTTCTATTATTATTTTGTTTAAGAATTTGGCTTAATCTGTATTATTTCTTCAATAGCATCTGCGAGACAAAAACATAATGCAACACCGACCCAATCCCAAATACGGCGAGAATATATTCCTTTCCGGTGGAATGGATGTCGAAGGGGAATTGCCCGTGAATATGTGGTATCGGGAAATCAATAGCTACAACTTTGACAAGGCTGAATTCGTGCCAACTGCAGGACATTTTACACAACTAATTTGGAAGGCCTCCAAGGAAGTGGGTACCGGTGTGGCTCGAAGGTGAGTGAGAATCTAGAGTCTAGTAATATTTTTGTTTTTATTTATTTACATCAGAGATGACAGAACCTGGGTCGTTTGCAATTACAATCCTCCTGGCAATGTTGGGGGCCTATTCAAGGATAATGTACCACAAAAAAAGTTGTAAATAAAAACATCAGAGGTCCAGTATTTAAGGTAGTTTTATTTTGATTAAAAGCAAATATAATTTAAAATTAACAAACTCAGCTGGTGCTTATAATTCTTGTTTATTTTTCTTGCAAAAACAAAGTGTAACTTTTTGACAATGGGATTTCTTTTGTTTCCATTGAGTTTTGGGTGATGAAATCTTTTTCTTTTCCTTCTCATCCTCCCCGGTGGATGCATTATAAAGTAGGCTTCGGGGCAGAATATTCTCCTGGAAATGGCCTCTTGTGTTCCCAGGTGGATCATAATTGCACACAATCCAAATACAGGAATCACTTGAGTTGGAAAAAAGCGTTTTTTTATGATTTCAGGCTATGTATTGGAATTATCTTACTTGGAGGCCACTCCCACGCCAAGATATTCAGTATCTTTCCACACCATCTGGGTGAAATGACCGGTGTATGGGCTAAAACAGGGATCCATGTAGTCGTAGTGGTACTTCTCCTGGTACCAGAGCTTCATCATATGCTCGATGGAAAATATTGGCTTACGAATACACATGATATTTTCGCCATAAATCGGAAAAGGTCGGGTTTCAAGACGATCATAGTAGGCCAGGTGCTGGGGCATCGATTAAGAAAATAAATTACTTAAGAAAAACCAAGTAAAAGTATATAAATTCCACATACGTTTGCCCAGTCTTGTGCGTATTTAGAGAGATTATCGTTCATTTTTAAAGGACTCGCACGATGAAGTTTCCTGTACTTGTTGGTTTCTCTAAGCACAGCTCGCTTAATAGCCTTGGGTTGATATTTAAATTGTTTGGTTACTTGTTCATGTAAATCCTTTTCAGACGATTCTTTTTGTGGTGGACTCTGCCTTAGTGGCGGAGCAATACAATATTTAGCACCGCTCCACTGCCACTGGGGGTTACAAATCTTCTTATTTTTCCTAGAGTTTATTTTTGGCAATGGCCTGAAGAGCTTTGCATAATTTGACCACTTGGAGATTTCCGGCAGTGACCCCTTGACCTCGCAGGCCAGATAAATTCGGTTATTAGCATACACGCTGATGGGATTCTGGCAAGTGGATTTGAGACTGCTTCGACAGGTTTCCAGGTCTCTTTTCCGGAGATCGCAGGTTATGAACTTGGCATTGTTGTGCTGAAGCAATTGCAGGGGCTCATTCTCAGGACATTCCATTTTACGTTAATTTTTCTTAGCAATTTTCTAGGAATTCTGTAAGTGTTAGGGAAAGACGAAACTGAATGTCTGCTGCGTCATACTTAAATCGGATGTCCTCCCGCTAGTCCCGATGCCTTTTGTACGCTCTTCTCTCTCTGTTTAATTTTTCTGCATTACTTTTTCCCCGACTCTCTCTTTTTTTGGCGACAATTTCACGTCACACATCATTAATTTTAAATTTCTACCATAAATATCCGCGAGCAGCGACGGGTGGCGTCGGGTCACAAAGGTGTCAAGGTGGAGTTATGGTAGCAGCGTGCCCTCTGACCTGTCCCCCGTGGCCTGCTTTTTGATTGACTGTTTGTCACTTGGGCATGGAAATTAAAATGGAATTTTTTTTCCGAGGCAGTGAGTTTTCACGCCATTGTGAGTTGGGAAAGAGATGGGCGTAGAATTTGGGGAAGGATGAGAATATTTATGATTCAATTTCCATTCTTTATATTTATAGCTTAGGGTTCGCGTTTCTTAATAAAATCCTAATTGATTTTTGCTTTTAATTCCTGATGAAAATGGTGATTTGATTTTTAAAGCAAAGTTATCTATTAAACCCCTAAAGAGGTAGAAGTTTTTTAATGAGTAATTATCATGGTGTGGACTACAACCCTTACAAAGTACTGGCAGATCCTTAAATCTCTTATCCCTTAACTATTCCAGCTGCCATCAGTTCTCTTTTAACAACTTTAAATCCTAAAAAATCTGTGTAAAATGGGATTAGAGCCGGTGATTCTTCTCCGACCACCGATTCGCAGAACATTAAAGCCTGTGCATTACCTTCAGTTAAAACTTTAAAGCCACCTAAGCGTAGACGCAACCGCCACCGTAACCGTAACCGTTAACCCAATAAACCACTTTAAGGAGCAACAGCCGAAGGACGAGCGACTGTTGCTGTTGGCTTCAGTTTCACGCCGTCAACAAGTGACAAACACACCATGGCAAATATCCAAAGTCACACACTGACACAAACACATACATATATATGTATAGAGAGAGATATATGTATATATATATATGTATATATCCGTGTTACTGGCATCACGTCAAAATTGGTTGGCATCATGCCACAGAAATTTCTGCTGGCTGCAATAAAAGCAACTCAACGAAAATGGGAAAACGCTCAAAACAACGGGAAAAGGGAACAGGAACATGTATATATATAAAACATATATTTACCTAGCTAAAAAAAAGCTCAGCGAAAAGAAAAAGCGTGATGATAAGGGCGGCTTCAAAAAGTAGACTATGAATTTTTATGGTAAATTTTTGGTATATTTTTTTAATTTCAGCAAGAGACCCCAGCGACTTGTTGTCCTGTGGCATCCTGATGTACGTGATGTTTCCATATACTGTTGCTGTTCCGAATCCCTGGCAACCCAATGGCGGCCATTAAACAGGTTCCTCTTGGCATTTTCCCAGCAAAATATTAATTTAATCATGGCGAAAAATGTGGGTAATGAATTTAATTATTGAAAATATATTCAATATTAAATTATTAAATTTGTGAAGATTATATGGCGCTTGCTGTGTGACCTACATCATTGCTGACCTACAAAAAAGTAATTGTCACAGCTGCGGTTTTACCAATTTGAAAATTTGAAAATATATTTTATGCGCAGGTTTTATTGAACATTTCCCATTTTGCATTTTAGTTGTTTACATTATGTAGATAAGGGTTTTCAGTTTAATTTGGGATATGATTTTCATATTTAAAGCAGCTTAAGCATTTAAAATCTTAACTGAAACCCCGAACTCATGCACCTGGCATTAAGTTTCAGACAGTTTCCTGCAGGTCTTTGGGCCATTGTATACCCTGCCGAATGGTTAAATGCATTCAGCTGTCAAAAAGCCGCAGACAAAAGTTCAATTTAATTACCGCAACGAAAAAGAGAAAAGGTGTGGAATTTCCCTGGGTTTCCCAAACAGCAGATTGGAATTTGCAGTTCCAACAGGGCGCAGCAGCGTATCGTCTGCCAATGCATTTTACAATGTAATTAAGAAGACTCGAATTTTCGCATTTTCTCAATTTGTGTTTTCTGTTTTATTTCCTTTCTCTCATTTTTTTTTTGTTTTCTGTTGTATGTTAAACTAGGGGTAAATGAGGTCATGGGAGGTATTGTGGGAAAAACGAAAAGTCGAAGGGCGAAGGAAGTAACGCTCACTCGCTCTCGCACTGTGAAAACCTTCTTCGTTATGCATTGTAATTTGCGTGTAATTTTCAAGGCGTTGCGAAAAACGTGAAAATGTTCTTGCTATAGCAACAACAGCTACAACAATAGCAACAAAAGTGGCAATAATAATTGCAACGCAGCAACAACAGCGGCAGCTGCTTTAAGGCAAAAGTCTCATTTATTTTAATGTGTCGACGCTGACGACGTGCAAATGTCTGCCACTTTTCCAGCAGGTTTTCCCTTCAGTTTTCCGTATTCAGTTTCCAGTTTTCTGCAAGCCAGCCAGCGAGTTTTCCCTGTTCAAATTGCATGCAGATGCAACGGCTTGTGCGTGTGTGTGTGTGCTGTAATTATTAAGCTGACAATGCAGCATCTGTAGCTGTATTCCTGCTGATTTTGGCAGGGATACAAAGGATATCGGTGGGATATGGGAACAATAAGAGTAAAAAGCGGTGCACCATGGATCATGAGAGGTTTGAATTACTTTCAAGAGCTCTAGAAACTATATTATACAAAAATGAGTTTGTTTTTTTA
Organism: Drosophila kikkawai; assembly: GCF_030179895.1. Taxonomy (NCBI): domain Eukaryota; kingdom Metazoa; phylum Arthropoda; class Insecta; order Diptera; family Drosophilidae; genus Drosophila; species Drosophila kikkawai. Next base: position 6,023,158 of record NC_091728.1, read on the forward strand.
TTTACTAATATAATTAAATGCTTAATTTTATATTATTTTAACGAGTACATTAAAATATATTTATTAATCGCAACATTTTTAAATTTAAACTCATATTACCAATCCAATTTCCGCCGCATCCTTGGCTTCATTCCCTCTGTCATTCTCTGTGGGTCAAACCCCCTACATGGCTCATGGCCCACGGCTCTTGGCTGACAACGGTCATAACAATGCCAATTTTAATGGTCATTACAATAAAGCTCATAACCATAAAAAATGCACAGCATCCAGTGACAGCAGAAACAAAAATGCCAACAACGGCGAGAACAACTGCGCGAGCAACGAACGGCGCAGCGCTGAATCATGAGCATTTATTGGGCTTATGGGCCGTATTAATAATATTCATCCGTGGCGCACTCCCCAGATCATAGAATAAAATGCAAATGAATTAAATTTCAATTTCGGAATTCAAGCGGCAATGCAGAACAAAAAAAAATTGAGAGCTTGTATACGTTTTTTGGATAAACGAAAACAATTTGTAAATATAAATATGCCTTTTTTTGGGCAAACCTATTTTTCAGAGATTTATATTTCCATTTTGGCTTATGATTTCAGAGTTTATGTAAAATAGCGACTGGCTTTTGATTACATAAATCGGTTTGCTTTTCTCAAGTGCTTATTCAGCTGAATAAATGTTTATTTTTGTTTTAAAAAACATTCAATAGCTTAGCGGTGCTGCTGATCCATGGCTTAATCACCGCGATATCTGCATACACACTGGGTGATTGGAGAAAATCGCACTTCACGTTCCAGGATGCGATGCCAATCAGCTTTCCATCAGAGACCAAGGGGCTGCCGGAGAACCCTTGACAGGCGACATTAGTAGAGTTTGATTTCGAGGCACACAGTTCATTGGGCCTTAGAATCCGCTTTATAAAGAAACCATCGCTCCTGCACTCTAAATTTTCGACAACGGTGACGTTTGTTCTCATTAAAAATTCCTCTGCGGGGTCTTCGCCCACCACCTCTGTCCAGCCAGTTACTGAGGCCTCAGTATCCAGCTTGGGCAACCTACTGGCCAGATCAATGGACTTGGCATTGTCATCCAAATCAATGGACTTCTCTAGTGCTATGATGACCACATCACTGGGAAGCAGGCCCAACGCTTGCGTGACCACCCTGTTTGCTGGTAGCACCTGACCGCCGAGGTCCTTCTTGTCGGATCCCACTCGAACAGCGAGGTTACCCGTTCTGACACCTTTGACACACTGAGCAATGGTTAAGACGACATCCTTGCTGTAGATCACTCCCCCGCAACGATGCTTGTCGTTCACCAGAACCGATGCCTGCCAGGGAGCTTCTGTGATGTTTATGGCAGTGCCTTGGACCAAGTCCAAGTGCCCAAAAGGTAGGATTACTGATAGGAGTAGAGCCAGGATCCTGAATGGCATTTTCAAGCGGGATACAGTGTTCCGTCGAGCTAAGGTCAGGGAAAACTGGGGCTATTGGATAGTAAACTCCTCTTATATATATTCAGCTTATCAGTTTTATTTCCTTTTTAAAAATTCTTTATATTTGTTACTTAGTCACGTAGCCTTGCCTTAAGTAGGAATGACATTGCTTACAATTGTTCATTAGTTTTGCCATGAAAACAGTATGGACCATAAAATGTTAATAAAAGGAATAATATATGTACATTTAAAATCAATGAATTATCATTTTAAGCTGTTAACCATGTAACTAATATAATAATAAAATAAACTAGCTGTGGTTTAGTTTACAAGTTATTGAATGCAAAATTCCTAAAGGTCTTTTTTAATAATTAACATAAAATTTGTAGTTAGTGTAAAAAGAACTACAGTAATTTAAGACGGGTTTATACATCTGCATTTCTCTGTGAGTTCCGTTATTTAATTTCCTTTCTGCAGCTTTCTTTACATTTTCTTGGTGAGTCCTCCCACATTAATTACGATTATTACGCATACGCAGTGGTGACCAAGAGCAGATAAATTATTTACAAAAGTGGCAAGCAAAGTTTATCTTGAGGCCGACAGACAACAGTTGCCATTTGGTTGTTGATTTTTTATGCAAGAATTATGGCCTCGCCCCAGGGGGTGGTGCGGTGGTGGAAAGCCGAACTAAATGGCTTCCTGCGGGTGCAGTTTTCCCTCTGTCCATCTGCCCTCATCCCGCATTTAAGCATTTTCCCGGCGACCTGCTGTGCAAGACGTATAAATATATTTTGCAAATTGTAATTTAAAACATTTTGGAGCGAAGCCAAGTAATAATTTGTGTTCTCCTTGCCGTTGGTTGCATCTCGCGTCCTGGCAACGGATTTCGCATTTTGAATTGTGAAATGGCGGAATTGATGCGCTCCAGTGCACTGAGCCTGGGCCCTCGCTCAGCTGGGAGCACTGGCATTGTTATCCTTTCGTATCCTTTTCGCGCCATCCTTCGGCTGCCGGCAGTTTCCATTTCCCAGCTCCCGGTTCCCGGTTTCCACTTTCCTTTAGCTGGCATATCAATGCGACTGCTTGAGAATAGCATTTTATTGCTTCAAACAACATGGAAAGTCAAGTGTTGCAGTCTCGCGCAATTATTCTGCTTCTCCTCCCACTGCAACTCGCTTTTTTCCAAAGGGATTTTTTGCGATTTTTCCGCTCTGGGTATTTTCCTCGTTTGCCGAAATCGGTTCGGCGCAATAAATTCTATTAAAATGCAATTTGAAGGCTCTGTGATTTTAAATAATGCCAAGAGCAGCCATCGGGTTAATGCAGACAGCCGGCATCCTTGGCGCTTTGTTATCCTGGCAATCGCTTGCTTTCCCATTTCCGCTGCTTTTCTCTTGTTTTTTGTTGTTTTTTTTGGGTGCCCTTCCAGTCGGAGATTTATGCAATCTCCTGCTGTTGTTTGTTTGCCGGATATTCGAAGTATTTATGGTCTGCCCGGAGAGTCCTTAGCTAATTGGCTTGTCAATTTAATCGGAAGTTGTTTGGGCTTATCTCCAAAGACTGCCTTTCCCTTTGTGAGTGTTTGTGCGAGTTTTCCCACATGCTTGAAGTCGAAAAGAAAACCGCAGCCCAAAGAAATTGCTATTTAATTAATGCCAAGCGAGGGTGAAGATTAAAATAGTTGAAATGTCATTAGCAACGAATTTCGGCAGGACGAGGGGGATACGAAGGAGGTCGACGGAGTCCTGTGCCAAAGGGATCGCTGCCAGGCGGTCAACGTGTTGACCACACAATTGTGTGGTCACGTGATGACTTTTTGGCGCTTTTCCTGTGGTCATAATTTCAGCCACAGAGAAAAAACTTATACTGGAAGCGGGAGAAGGCAAAGGAAGCAAAGAACAACCACAGGCAATTCGCTGACTCCGGGGATTGTCTCTTGCTTTTTTGGCTGCTGACTCCTGCTCTTTAAGTTGCGTCAGAGTTTGTGTTAAAAATTCATTAGGAGTTTTAATTAAAATTCTCTCTGTGGCCCACAAAGGCGCCTTTAACACTTAACGTCCTGCCAGCTCTCAAAAGAAGTTCTCGGCCAAAAACTTACAAAATAAAAATTAGTGCAAAAAACTTTTTGGATATGAGGTTTTTTTTTTCGTTTTTGGCAAGTCAGTGCCCTCGTTGTCCCCAAAAACAGAGAGTCGGAAAAACTGTGGGAAATGAGCGAAGGGCAATGGGAGGACAGCCTCCATATGCGACCCTTGGGACTTTACATGCATGACTACGTGTCCTTTTAATATCCTGTACACTGGTGTGGCTTCAAAACTTCCGCTGGCAAATAAATAAAATAGTAAGCAAAGGAAATACATATTTTTATGTGTACATTTTTATATATTTTGTTTTTTTTTTTTTGTGGGAATTGGGCTTTAATATTTGTATTTGCACAAGTTTTAATTGCTGAATTATTTACATATAATCTGCTGGATTAAGTGTGGTTAGATTTTAATATTTAATTATCAGGATATTATATGATTCTCTGATTAAATATATTAGGCTTAGCTACGGTTTTATTTGCTTTTAATTATGTTGAAATGTATTCCGAATATGATTTCATGAGAAATTGTGCATTTAAATCTGTATTAAAGTGGAATTTAATTTACACATTTTATTTTCAGGCTTAAGCAAAAAGATGAAGAATTCCCTCTTCATCAGAAAAATTGCAACGAATTTAATTACTGAATTTTTCAAAAATATTCGATGCTCTGCCAACTGCAAAAAGGTTTAATTAGAAGAGTTACTCAATATCTTATGAGCACTGGAAATCCCATCATTCAATGCTATCAATATTTTTCGAGTACTTACTGAGCACTAATTATTTGGAACAAAACTTCTCTTTTTTCGGATTGCAAAAAATGTCCATTTTGTAATTAAATTCTCCAGTGAATTTTATAGCGCCACGCATCATTTTGTCCATTAGTGTGACAGGCCAACCTCGATGCTAGTTAGTTAGTGTTCCATCGACAATGCGACGCCGTAATCATAATTACTTTTGCATAATTTGACCCACTGGTGTATGTGAGTGGGTGGTGGAAGGACATTCGGCCATGTCCCGGCGCAATATTCAATTACAAACATTGGCAAATGTTCTAAACATTTCGAGTGTCTGGCTGAAATTAATTTGTTTGTGTAACTGGGCAAACTAACACGAGGTGGAGGTGTGCTAACAAATTGCGTACGTGTACACGTACATGTACGGGCGGCGAGGTCCTTTTGGTCCTTTGGTAATTGTAATGCGAGCAAATAACGAAGCAAGGGCCAACCGAATATTCATACAAACATACACACATTGGACTCACGAAGGACATTGGCAAACACAGATGCAAACAGTGCCGGAGATGGAGTGAGAGCAAATGCCAACAGGACGAATGCTTGATGTGGGTGCCTTGTTATTGTCCTGCAGGTGAAAATTTTTTAATTTCAATTTTTTCCCTTCGCTTTCACCGTTTCCAGTTGGGAAACAAGTTGTGTTGCAAAATTTGAATTTATGTCCTGCCGACACCTGCGATATCCTGCTGTGGTCAGCTCTATTCAGCGAGGGTTTCATTGTTGAATATACCTCTCTACCCCCCGAAAAACTTTTGTCGAGCAGATTCCAGCACATTAGCTCCATATGACACCTTAAAGTGCTTACCTGGTCCAGCAGGGATCGGAGTCCGAGTCGGGGGAATACCTTGATTGAATCGGGAGTGTGGGGGCAACTGGTTGCTAAAATTGAATTCACAAAGTTATGAATAGTTAATATGCAAGGAATGGGAGGGCGATATGGGAATGTGTAAAGTTATAAAAGTGTGAGAAGGCGGAGAAAGCACATCGTAGATAGCTGACTAGAAAAGGTTTTAAAGATTTAAAGAAATAACATGAGTTAAACTGTACAACAAATTTTATTATTTAATAAATAATAAGTCTTGAAATGCTAAAAACCTTTGATAAAGTATAATCAAAGAACTGTTTCTTAAGTAATTTGAAAACACATTGACTAAATACAGAATTTCTAAGTTCAAAACTTCATTTGGCTTTATATTGGACTAACTAAATCACTTTCCTTTATTAAATGCCTTTGGCAAAACAATGGCAATGCTCTTTGCATATCAAAGCTGGTTTAGAGACCAGACTTGACCGAGCTTTGACCCCAATCCGTCCGATCCTTTGTTCCAACGTCGACTGCATTATTAATCAACAACAGGAGCGCGCAAAACAATGGCACACATTCTCGGTTCCTCTCTCCCTTTGAGTTCAATATGTGTGGCATATATATATAGTAAATATATATATATCTCTACCTGACTGCTGTCAATGCAATCCACATTTACCCGAGTATTTTTCATTAGAGCAATTTTTGTTAATTACAGCTGACCAAGGGCGGCAACGAATGGGAGAGATGGAGCTGGCATGTCCATAAAGTGTCTGTTTCCATTTTGGGAGACCCAAAAAAGACACTGTAAAAAAATTTATAAGAATATGTAGTAAATATAATTGTGGATTTTTGTGGTTTAGTTATTTATTAGCAGTAAATTCTGGCATTAATAATTTACTAAATTTAAAGTCGTTGTCTTTAAAACATAATTTTTTTAGATACAAATTTGTCAAACAGTTTTATGGCATCCTGAATTATTTGATCTTAAATTACAAGATTTAAATAAACATAATTGTTTTATACAGTCTCCAAATTTGTTTTTTTAAGTGCCCTGAAAATGTTGACAAGTTTAGTGTCCAATTTTCTGTGGCCGTGCAAGTCCTTTGGCTGCAGTTCCTGTCAATCGATGTTGCAGTTGTTGCCGGGCCTCGATTTCGATTTCGGTTTCGCTTTTGTTTTCCTTTTCGACTTCGGTTTGGCATCTCTGACCTATAAATCATCTAATGGCCTGGACAGGTTAGGTTCGGTTGGGCTTCCCTGGGTGGGGGGGATGGGGTGGCTCCAGGGAGACATGGGATTTTCCGCTGCCCCCGCGCATGTGTCAATATTTGTGCGAAATGCGGCCGCAGTCTCATCGACACAAACACTCTCCATCATCCACATTCGGTTTCGGTTTTTGTGGGTTTTAGTTTGTTGTCCTGCGAGTTGCAAGAGCACTCGTTGTCCATTTGTCCGAAGCAGGAAGGGTGAGGGCTACACAAGCTTTTAGTTGTTTAAATTTAAGTTGCAAGAAACAAAAAAATTGGTAGCAGAGTAACCCCCCATTGAAAACAAAGCAAGAGGTCAGAAGTCACATGCGATTCTAGTCCACATTGAATATTTTAACTATTTTCAGTCGGCAGTCGACTTAATTTCCGCTTTTATTTTCATTGCCCGATTTCAAAGTTCAACGTTTACATTTGTGAGCGAGCAGATGGACATCTGTTTTGCACTTCATTTGTTATGGAATTGAATTTTCTTTTGGGGGTTTTCAATGGCATCCCTTTCTTTGGGTCTTTCTTCTCGCTTCTCCCTTCATAGCTGGCTGTACCACGTGGCGTATGGGCAACTTATTTGCCATCTGTCATGGCTGGGTTGAGAAATGAAATGAAATCAAATGCAGTCGACTGAGAAATTGAGAAGAAGAGTTCCGAAGGAAGTTTCTTTTTCTTATTCCCTGGGAAAACTTTCGAATCGAGCACCCTTCTGAGTGTTGTAGGACAATCTGAGGGTAGTTGGAAGGATGTTTTCTTTTTTATCTAAATGGAGGTGTTATTTCTATTATGACTTTGCGGATTTTAATAATTTATAAATCGAGGAACTTACAGCTATATTGTTTATATTTTACTTTATGTTTGTTTAGCTTTTAACAAAAGAATTCAAAATGAAATACAATTTTCTTTTAGACCAGGCTTTCCACAACTTAAAATGAATAAGATATGTATCACATATTATATCTTGCTAAAAAGCTCAATGAAAAGAATTATGTTTTCCAAAAGGAATCATTTATATTTACCCATTAAAAGCCCAAGAGCAAACTTTTTTCTACCAACCTGCAAATTGCAATACAAACTCTCTCTCTCTCTCTTTGGCCAAATATTTTGCTGGTTTCCTGGAAAGAAAACAGAGGCAACAATTAAAAGGCAAATCTGCAATTGTTTAAACTTTAAACCCTGTGACCACAAGCCAGGACAATGGATGGGAAAAGGAGCACCCAGTGTGGCAGCAAACCGCAAAAGGCAGAGTGGAAAAATCTAAGAGCATTTCAGCCGCAAGCTGCCGCAGGTCCCAAAATAGTCATAAATTTCGAGCGTTTTTAACAAGAACCAGACGGCAAATGGGAAATGTAAAGGGCAAACGCAAAAAAGCAAAGGGAAAAATAACAAAAAAAAAAAAAAACAAAAGCAAAGGCCGGCAAAGGAAGTATCTGGAGAATACATGGAGCAACGCCTAAGGAGTTTCGCTTTAATTTACTTTCTTTTTATTCCGAATCCCTGTTTCCTTTCGTGTCGTCTTAATGTCACTTTAAAAATCCCCACAAAAGTGCAATCCATTTGAGCCCGACCGTAAATCATGGACGAACGCAGAGTGCAGCCAGAAATGTAAATAGTTAATGGCCATTGAAGGGCCATAAGTGACGCAAATATATTGTTTTCAATATGGCCAGTGACTGCTGCTATAGCAGCGGAAATGGTGGGAAAGTCCGCGTAGCTCCTGCATCCGGCAGCTCATATTGCTAAAGCGCGAACATTAAGTGGCAGTGTCGCCTGGCGATGTCGTCCTGTCGTCCAGAGAGGAAGCTGAAGAGCGGGGGGGGAAGTCAGTTAATGCAGGGCATTTGCCTTTGTGCAGCCAGAGGGGGGTCGCAGTGTGCGCAGCAGCATTAAAACAGGAAGGGAATATTTAATTTGATGGTGAATATCGAATGGAAAATGCCCTAGATGAGCAACATTATAAATGCGTAGAGGTTGGAGCCTTTCATTCCGCTTGAAGTTAGCTATGTAAATGAGGTAAATGATTAAGTGTAGAAATATTACTACAAAATGAAAGATTAACTTCAGTTTATATTCAAACAGAGTGAGTTCCTTGAAGTTAATTTTGTTAAATATTTATATCATATTTTTTTTGGTCTTCCAAGAAGGTGTACTTAGGCAATATCTAAAGTAAGAACCATTTCAAATGAAATTCTAAATTTAAGCTTATTCAAGCGTTAACTAAACATGGCTTTTCCGAGAAGGTTTCAGCTATTAAAAATTCTCCTGAATTAACTTAAACGTTCGTAGAACTCAAAAAGGGTAGAGTTATATTTTATTCCTTCATAAGGGTACATGACCGCTGCACATCATAGCCAGCATCCGGATTCCGGATCACGCACGTAGTCACGACCAGGAAACCCACATACTCCAAAAACTAAACAAGGAGCTGTGGGCGGTGGGCGTTGGGAGGCGTATGGGTTTTTGGGGCGAAACAGCACGGACATTAAGCACGTCGGCAACATAAATATTTTAATTTTGCTAAAAATTTGTGCTGAAAAGTCGCTTTTTTGCATTAGGAAGTGGGAGTACAGGGCGGATGCCACGTCTTCCCTGCACACACAAAAACACACACCCTCTCATACACTGTTGGGGCGGCATAAACTAAACAAAATGGCGTCGACGAAAGGATGCGCTACGTAACTGAGAAGCTCGTTGTTTTTCCAGCTTTTCCTGCACTTGTTGTTGGCTCGCGTCGCTGTAATGATAAGCGCTGTTAGTGTTTTACTTTAATAGGCAAAATTATGTTGCCTCGCCAGCGCAAACGCAGGCGCGCACACACAGCGACACAAAAGGCTTTGACTCAAACACGGCTCAAAGGCATAAATTATTGCGGTTAACTGGCTGGCTGGAGCCGCAAAATGGAGCACGGAAGGCGTTGTCAGAGTCAGTAAAAAGCTGCAGCCGCTGCCGGATGCTTGGCCGAGTCTCCTCCTGGCGCAGCTATGATATTGTTTAAAATAAAAAAAAGTTCCCTACCAAATAACTGGCAAGTCTCGAATATAACTTAACTTGACTCTTTTTGTAACATTTTTGCATTGTTTTTCAGGCTTCCTTTTATATTTTAACTCCCTGCTGAACCTTGCTGAGATTTATGCCAAGAGTTTGAGTTTGTTTTTCGCTAGGCTAGGCGATTTTCAGGCAATTGCGTTTGAACTTTGATGATTAATGGCATATTTTCGAATATAGTTTATCCATAAACTGTGCAAGTTTACACAAGAAATTCACTTTGGGGAATATAATTAAATTTCGGCTTTGATTAATGGCGTTTACCATTTGGATAAAGGAATTGTGACATTAAGTGAACTAAGAAATTGAAACATTTTTAGTAGAAATGCTTACAAATTTATTTCTCGATTTAATAACTTAATATTTAACTTTTCATTAAGGAATATTAGGTATTACAAAATCAATGCACTTTAGTGTCTCTCTTATCCCATCAAAACTTCAAGCCGAATCCATTTCATGAACTACTTTTAACATATTTTGAATTGCAATTACAATTTTATATAATTTTCCTCTTGAATCTATGCATCGTCTTAATTATTTCATCGTTGAAAGCCTGTGAAAATTCCTTGCATATTCAAGATTAATTCAAATATTTGAAACCATAAGTACGGCTAGCAATAGTTAGCCTTGACCGGAAGTTGATTACTCCTGCTTGTGGTTTATTACATGCATTTTAATTGGACCTTAATGAAACAGCCAGCAAATATTTGCGCATATTGCAATGGGCTAAAAGTTAGCATATTTGAATTTTCGAATTTGCTGTTAATTGAAGGCTTGTTGGTCCCGAAGCTGCCTTGTTTGCACTTCACATTTGTTGTGATTGCAGGGTTTTCAACCAAAGGCAAATATATGTATGTGCAAACATGTGCGGGGCCACACACAGGCACAAACAAGGACAAATGGATGGTTAAATGTGTCACTAATTACAAAATGGCCGGCTATCCATCAGCGGAGCGGAGGAAAAAGTCCTTGCCAAATGGTCGATTGGGGGACACTTAATGGCGTTTAATATTCAGAAAAGGTTCTTAACAAGGCCAGCGGCGATATAATGTACTCAATTAAAATGCGAGCAAGACAAAGTATCCGTTTTACTTGGCGACTCTATCTGCGGCTGTGGCAATTTATGCGGCACCATGGCGTATACTTAATTTGACAAATGGCCAACAAAGCGCGGGCATCTTAATATATTTAGCCGAGAATGCTATTTATTTCCAAAAACATGTATATTTAACTCCTAATTAAAGAGGCATTTAAATGGAATAGTTTTTTTTTTGTTGAGCAAAAAGAGAATTTATTTTAAAATATAAAAGCATATTAGGCCAGAATGATTTATGTTAATTTCCTTTTTAAAATGTTGTTATTTAGTGATATTTTTGACAGCTATTATTTAACTTGTGTGTTTCTACGTTTCATGTGAAAAAATTGTAACAACTAAAACACATTAAACTATCAACTGTGAACAGTGATTTTTCATTAACCTTGGCATGGGCAAAATGAAATGTTCTATTTCCCAGCCTGACATTTAAATTACTGATGACTTTAATTATACAGCGTCTGTGAATTATGCAGAGCTGTTCATGGCTCATTTGCAATGCATTCGCATTGAATTATGTCCGACACAAAGAGCGGCAACAAATCATATGTATGCCCCGCCCGAACCGAAATCGAATCAATTTTGCAAATCGAAAATCACTAGCAGGCGCCGACAACATCACATCATGTCTGGCTGAATGGCTTGACAAATGTTTGGATTGAATTCAAAATACAGGTGAAATTCCGGAGGCTTGGGCCCCACTCGAGCTGCATGTCTGGCTAAAAACTTGAAGCATGCAACACAACGTCGAGGGAACTCTTCAATCTCATCTCTTCAATCGTCGTCTCGTCTGTCAATCCATCCGCCCTCCAAGTCAAGTGTTTGGCTGTCTGTCAAACAGTGATTGACGTGTGCGAGGCGTGTCAATAAACCGAGCAAGTCGAGTGCCGCAAAATTGCAAAGAAGCAACTCAAGAATGTCAACCAATTGACACTAGAAAAGTATGGGGTTCGTTGAACAAACAAAAATGAAATCCAAGTCAATAAATGTCAAATCAAGTTTTCAAAATTAATAAATATGTTGCTGTCCAATAAATACAAATTTTACCTAAAAACCTTTAAAATGATGTTACAAATTAACTGCAAAACACAGTTTTAATGAATTACCTTTTGCAATTTTAATCATTGTAATTTCAACTTTTATTATATTTGTTTCAGAGTTTTCCCATTTTCCAGCGCTGCTTATTTTTACCTCGCCAACCCTCCGGTTGCACGTGTTTAAAAATACATGGCGTATACACAATGTTGTTTCGGAGTTTGTTTATTGTCTGTAGTTACTTGACCTCGGGTCAGCTGGCTGCTATATTTATGTGCCAAGTGGCGCTTAAATTTAAACTCCAATTATAATTAGAGGCGGCACAGAAAAAAATAAATCCAAAATCCAAGTAGATTTATTTCCGGGGCGGGAAAAGTGCAATTAATTAAAGGCAGGCGACCACGGCGTATGTGTAATTTAAAATTAATTTGCGCTAAATGCGACCCACCCGTCGATGAATTGGAGGATTGGCGGTTCATGCCACATGCAATCGCTGTGCCACATTGCGTGTGCTGCGCCGCTAAACCTTGAAAAGCATTTAAAATTCTTGCCACCTCTTTGCGCTCGTATTTTGACACGAATTTTTAATTGTCTCCCCCGGCGTGTCGGTGGCGGGAGTGGAAAATTGGCACATTCGACAGGCATTTTGCACTCTGCGGTTTTCTAAATAACTAAATATCTTTGGCCCGCAGCCGCATTTGTTGGGGTTTTGGTTCAAGTGGGTCTCATTGAGCCACTTCTATGGCTGCAGTTGGCCCACATTCACCGGCTCTTTTTCCTTTTTAGCCCCAGCGTCGGGGGCAAAGTTTCTAGATATTATCGCTGACCATTGCCCGACGGGTCGGTCACTCGGTGCCCCCCACCTGGCGCATCCCCATCACTCCATCGCCGCAGCATGTTGATTTATATTTATATTTGCTGTCCAAGTGTATCTCGGTGCGGCTCTAAACTGGGTTACGGGGTTGCCGGCGGGCCATAAATTGAATTACGGCTCACCAAATGGTCGAGAGTCGTAAGCGTAAATTATTGTCAATAAAGTTGGCCATTATGAACATTAAATGCAGAAGCACCCCACAGGAGTGTAAGGCCACGTTTTTGATTTTAAGTGGAGTGACAAACTATTGGAAAACAGGGTTTAAAGTAAATAAATTTAAGGAAATATTACCTTAGAGTATCCTTAATCCTCTCAAATAAAACAAAATAACTTTATTGAAATTTTACAAATAAAAAGAAAATATTTCTTTGAAATAGTTTACTCGATATTCATCCTTTAACGAAAAACTTTTGATTTGTTTTCTTTGATTTTTCGTCCAGCAAAAATAGAAAGCGATTTCAATAGCATAAATATTTAAATAAATCTATCAGACAAATGAAAGCGGGTGAATATTTGTAGTCTGGCACACCCACACACACACACGCTGAAATTTATATAAAAACAATCAATTGGCAGCTCAAATCCCACACACACAAATACACACAGACCTATCCACGCACTTTTGTTTCTCTTTTGAATGGGCTATAAATGCCGGCTAAAGAAGCGCATAAAAAACCTCGCCGATATGCTTCAAATGTAAGATAAACAAACCGGCAAAAAGATTTGCCAACACACACAAATGCCCAGCACACACACACACTTCCACACAGGCTCTCACACTCTGGTAAAGAAATGGAAAAGAAAATTTCCCACTGAACGCAAACTCACCAAATTTCCCTGGCAAAGAGCGAGGAGAAAATTAAGAGAGGTTACATTTTTTCAATTGGTCGAACTTATGCCTTTTTTAAAGGTTGCTTGTGGTAAATTGGATTTTCAGATCAACTTTATTATACCCTTGCAGGGTATTATAATTTCAGTCAGAAGTTTGCAACGCAGTGAAGGAGACGTTTCCGACCCTATAAAGTATATATATTCTTGATCAGCATCAACAGGGGAATCTTTCTAGATATTTCAGGAAGAAATCGATTTTTTGGCCATTTTCGCAAAATTTTATAAGGGGTTACATCATTAAAATTTTTGATTTTGATAAAAAATTGTATTTTCAAAAATTTTAAATGAAGTATTCAGATTTATTAACTGTAGAAAATCTTGCACAGAACAGTTTTCCGATTTAAAATTAATGCTCTTTTGGCCGAGTTGTGATATTTTTAATTTAAAAAAAATCAATATATTTTTAATATAAAAAATCAGATTTTATAATACAAAATAATATTTTTCTAAGTCAAGGAATCATTTCCGACCCCATAAACCATATATATTCTTTATCAGCATCAACAGGGGAATCTTTCTAGATATGTCAGGAAGAAATCGATTTTTTGGCCATTTTTGCGAAATTTGATAAGGGGTAACATCATTAAAATAAGCAAAAATGGCCAAAAATTTTGATTTCTTAAACTTTTAAATTTGGTATGCAGTTTTTTTAAATTAATGAAAACTAACACAAAACTGCTTTCCGAATCGAAATTAATGCATTTTTGGCTTAGTTATGATATATTTTAATTGTTACCTGCAAGGGTATACAAACTTTGGCTGGCCAAAGTTAGCTTTCTTTCTTGTTTTATTTTTTTTTTTGGTTAACGAGCTTAGTTATCTCTTAGGGAAAGGTTTTAGGCGTTGCTTTAAATGTTAAGGGTCGTAAAATAATTTACAGTAGGGCTTAAGTAAGGGCTTAAGTGTAAAAAATAACTTTATAGTCTAAAAATACTTACCCTTAGTTTCTTTTAATATTAAATAAAATAAAAATTGTACATATTTTTATTTATAATATTCAATATTCTAAATTAGAAAATACCATTTTGCCTGAAAAATTATAGGAATATTGAAGCTGAAACTGAAACGAGAAACGTAGCACATACTTCTTTTTTTATGTAGTAACTTAGAACCTTATCTGCCCAAGTAAACAAAATTTTCCCTAAACGCTTTTTGTGTTTAAAATATGCAGAGATAATCCATGTCTATATATCCGCATGCTCATACCTTAAAAAAGCTATAAAAGATCTGGAATTACACCTGGTAAAGTTATTGCCAACTGCCAATGGACTGCCGTAGTCTACAATTGTTTCCACTTTTAGTGGTGGGCCTTACCTCTGGGAGAAGAGTTCCCTATAAATATATTATTGGCGGCGCGGACGAAGCCATTGAGAATGCCCCCTGGCAAGTGTCTATCCAATATTTGTGGAGTCATATCTGCGGCGGATCCATTTATAGTTCCAGAATTATCCTAACCGCTGCTCATTGCCTTGTGGAATATTATCCCGAGAACTTAGGTGTTCGATTGGGCTCCAGCTATAATAATTATTATGGCAGCCTGGTTGGAGTTTCCTTGATTAGAACCCACGAGAAGTACGATTCCTATTCCTTTGACAACGATGTGGGATTGCTGTTCCTTGACTACCCACTTAATCTCGACGAAGACTACTCTATTCAGGCCATTGAACTTGCCGAGAAAGTTCCTCCTCCAGGAACCACGACATCTGTGACTGGTTGGGGAATCACAGAATATGGAGAAACGGAAATTCTGCAGTCGCTCGAAACGGATATTGTGGATCTGGAAGAATGCAAAATATTGTACAAAGATTATTCGATCACAAAGAATATGCTGTGTACCTCAAATGTGAATGAGGGAACGTGCCAAGGAGACTCTGGCGGAGCTTTGGTTTTTAATGGCCAGCAGGTTGGCATTGTCTCGTGGGCCGAGGGCTGTGCAGATCCAGCTTTCCCCACAGTGTATGCCAATGTGCCAGCTTTACGGAAATGGATTGAAGAAAATGCCAAGGATTTAGAAACTTTCTAAAGGAACAAGAAGCTAATTATAAAATAAATTAATAAAAATAGTGAAATTCTTTAACAAAAAGTAACAATTTCGAGTGGTAATTGTTCCAGTTGTGTTTTGGAGCACACACTTTGCTGCAAGTGCTTGTTGTTGCAGTTTCATTTTAAGTGAGTGGAGAAAACAAACAACCTTTGGGGTCACCAAAATGGCTCTGAAAGTGCTCTTGACAGCAAACCCAAAATACAAAAAAAAATACACACGACCAGGGAAAACAAAGCATAATAAATTGTGTTTTTCTTGCTGGCGTGGCTGCTGCACTTAATAATTATAATTTATGCAAGAGTCAACAAATGTGGGCTACCCAAAAGGTGCACATTAAGAAGTGAATAAACTTTTGGCGAAAACTAAATTTGAATTGTTTTGCTAGATAATTGACTCCAAAAATGGGTTTTCCTGCAGACTTAGATAGCCGATGCACAATTACCCAAAAAAATAATGTTTTTAAAGTACATATAGACTTCGAATTTCCACCTGAGGTTTTGTCTGGCACAACAGATTAATTTTCCCGACCGTGATGAAGTGTCTATGCAATTATCATCTAACAGATAGCTATCCTTCTGGGCAGGTCCTGGCATTAACATGCTGTTGGTCCTTTTGCAAACGCGGCCTGCGAACTTCGGTGGCGGAGTTAGCGCGGCTTTGAATTGATGGGCTTCAATAAATTTCGGCAACGAGGTGTGTGTGTGTTCTATCAATGTTGTGCGGATACCCCAGTGTATGTCTATGGGAGTGGTAACCGCTGCTCCTGCCCTTTGCAGCCGCCACAAAACCAGTTGACACATGTTGCAGTTAACATGGCAAGTGGATGTGGCATTGAGGGGGGACATGGCTTCAACTGCCAGTTCGGTGGACTCTGTTTGCGGTGCAAAGTGATTCGCCATTATAGCAGCACCCCAAAAACCCCATTTGGGCCACTGTATTTGGCACTTTGATCATTTGCCATTTGCCTGTTTGCGTTTTAATTAACTTACACCGGCTTAACGAACTGGCCTGCCTGCCTGCCTCCCTTCGCTTCGTGTTCAATCCCGGAGAGCCTGCTTATTAGCTCTTGACATGGTTGGGCCCTGGATATTTACGGAGGCTATTTGCAGTCGCAATTGTAGTTGTGGCCATTCGATCGGCTGGCCAACACCTTGGCCATCAGGCTTAGGCCACCTCGTAAGCCGCTTAGCCGCTGAGCTTTTGATTTCCAAATGAAGTCACTCGGGGCGGGGACTAGCAAAATTGCGGAATGTTTCGATTTCTAGTACAGAAGAGACCATTAAATTTCTGAAATCAGAACAGCTTTAATTTCGATCCAAGGGCGAAGGGTAACAGAATCAGAGTTTACTAAATCCAGCCAGCAATAAACTCTATATATAGTAACAAAAACATAAATTAAAATGTCATTAAGAGCTGTTTTTGCCAGCTCAGTGCTGGCCAAACAATTTGGCAAGCTCATTTTTATAATTGGGCCAGAAAATTTTCCCTGGCTCTGCCATTAACAGCAACTTTTCTCGAGAGCATGAGAGAGCAAAAAATATTACCCGGAATTTCCCCACACACACACAATTTATTTCAATTGTAGGCAGAACAATGAGGGAAGGAAATTAAATTTTCATTTATTTCATCAATTGAATTTGTATTTTGGGGGCAAGCAGAATTAATGGTTTGTCGTTTAATTTTCCAGTGAAATCCCCGCGCACTTGAATAATAAATGGATACTTAGAAGATGTCATTTTTTCGACAGCTTTTCCCATTGGCACGATGCGCCTCCGCGCCTGTCTGTCAAATATTTGATTTGGCCTTGGTCTAAACTGGTGGAAATTCTTTCCGCTTCCTTGAAGGCCACCGTTGGCCACTTGAGAAGCATCCATCGCCCTCTTCGACTCGAGGGTTTCCCGGGTAAGAAAGCATTTCGATTAGCCGGCATTTCTAGGCATTCGAGTGGAATTTTTGAGATTAGTGGACTCGAGATGGACTCGCCTAATTGGCCAGCTTATTAAAGCCATTGAACTTGAAGTTGGGCCAACTTTCGGCAGGGGAAACAGCTGCTGGCCGGAAAAGGAAAACTTTTCGCCCACTTGCGTCCAACTTTTGGCCCCATAAATTTCCATATTAGGAGAGCAGCAGAAGCAGCAAGCTGCACAAACATAGTTGATCCAATTAACTAACTAAGAATCACTTAGCTTGAAAGTTTAGCCCTGGACTTTACTCTGCACTCCACACACTTCCAGCACATCTCTCCACATTGCTTTGAGGCATCAAAGTTATCCCTTTAAATGCTTACTCAATCAATTCTCGGAGTGGCTCCAAGGGGTGGCTTATCCTTCCACTCCACAGACTCGTTGCCATTGTCCTGCGAGAGGCTTTTGACGAGACAATTTGTATTCATTGCCACTTTAATATTTAGCGATGCGTAAGCCGCTGTCAGTCACTGCATGGTGAAGTGATTTTTTCCCCAGCTTGCTTCCATTTCTTTTAACATTTTTTTTGTACAGAATTTTCTGTCCCTCTTTTTTTGCAGAGCTTCCGGGTGTTTGTTTGTCTGCGTTTTAAAGTGCAATAATTTGCATTGCCACTGACATGATATCACTTTGAAGTGCTGCACTTCCCGCTGGCACTCACCGCCAATTGAGGAAACAAGCACGTTAGTGGCACATGGCAGCAAAAACAGTGTATTTAAATTGCCAGAGAGCTATTTGAATTAAAACTTTCGAAAATGTACGCATTAATTGGCGCGTTTTTATCAGTTTCCAATTGAAATAAAATCGATGTTAAATTCTGTATTAAAGGCAGGCTGCAAGTAAATAATACAAGTAATCCATGTCACTTGCATCCCATGTGTAAGCACTCGAATTAAAGGAATTATACATAATACTAATATCTATATTTCGTTTTTTTCTTCTCCAGAAAATTTCTTTAATTAAATTTAATTAAAAACTTGTTCATAGTAATATACCCCCCATCAACTTTAACATTTCACAATTAAAATTCTCTCTGTCCAGAAGCAGAGCGTCAAAGCTTTGATCCCTGAATCCTTTGACAGGACTCCCCTCCTCTTTGCATTGCAACTCATTAAAAATGTTTAAGGGGGGTCGCAACAAAGACAAACAAACGGCAAAGAAGCAAGAGAGGAAGCAGGGAAAGGGTGGTGGAAAATCATGGAAAGATGCCGTGGCAGATGAAGGAAAAGCGGAAAAATCCGCGAATGAGTCAAGGTGAACACACTCTTTGGCCCAAAAATCCGCTTTGGCAAGCAAATGCAGCCCAGCTCCGTGCCCCAGAAGACTATCCCTCTTAACCTCCAACATCCAGACACCCACATCCACCCACCCATACCTTGCTGGATGCACTTGCTCTAGACGCCTTCGCCTCGCTCCTTCTTTGTTTATTTGCTCAGAGCGTTTTCAGTTGACTGCATTGCTTGTCGCTAGCTGGAAATGCGGGTGAAAAGTCGTGGGGCAAATCGTGGTGAAAGGAAAAAGGAAAGGGAGAATGCAATAAGTCACCGATTGGCGACAGGCTGCACGAATGTGTGGCCTAGTGCGAAAAAAATGCGTTGCGTACATAAAAATGGGTTACCAGTGCCGAGGCTGCCGAGGGCATATTACGTATACGTATACGTACTACAATTGCCCAGCGTAATGGAAAGCCATAAAATGCGATTTATGGCAAGTGAAAGAGGGATGGCCACAGCGGACAGCGGGGTTAATCAAGGTCAGTCCCGTGGGTGGAGAGCCTTAACCCCGAGTCCCCCTTGTATTTGCAGGCGAACTAATTGCTCTCCTCATTAAGAGAAAAGTGCAGAGTCAATGCAGTGGAATGATAAGGTGCCGGAAAGCCTTCTTGAAAAACACCTCGAGTTGGTTTTATTAATAAACTAAAGCAAGAAACTTGTGACAGTAAGTTAAAATGTATTCTTTAATATTTTTCTGGGAAAACTTACTAATACTAATTATAGGGAAAATGGTAATGTTCATGTCGCATTACTTACCTCTCTTGACTTGCCATCTTCTTTCCCGCCCGCTCATCGAAATCATTGATTGAGTTTTGGGATTTGTAGATATCATTAACTGTCCCACATGACATTTGTGTGTGTTTGTGTCCTTGTCCCCGCCTGATTAGCCATTTATATTCACGTTCATGTCACCCCTGGCCGACGAGCTCCTTTTGTGTCCTTTGGGGTTGGGCTGCAATTAATCGTTGAAAGGAGTACACGCCCCCGGAGCAACTCGATGCTACTCTCGTCTGCGCACTTAAGTGATGCTAATTTATGGCCTCGGCACATCTTGTTTGTTTGCCATCTCCGATGAATGGGCCTTTCCCCAGGGACGTTCTTTTCCCCCGACTTTTGCTCGTTTGCCGCTCGGTCGGTTTGTCCGAGTTTGTGGCATTTTCACCAGGAGTTTTGCGGTAAGTTTTTAAGCCAAGGTTAGGAGGCTTTGTTGCCGGTTGTGTCCACCCTTGTATGCAACCTTGTTGGTCACATTTCAATTCACCAAATCTCAGATCTCTTCTAGATACCCAGAAGAAAAAAATATTGTCATTTGAATAATAGCAAAGGAAATATGAAACAAATTATGATATTAGTGAAGGATTTAAAATTCTAATTTAATTATATTAAACTTCGGAATACAATTAAGTTTTTCCCTAACCTTCAAGCTTACATGAACAAAGACCATTATGCTGCTTATCTTTCTGGCTAATTCAAAGACATTTAACCGGGTCAAAGGACACCTACATCACATCCATTTGCATCCCGTTTCCATGCCATCAATTTCATTTGATTGTTATTGTTGTTGTGGTTGCGACACCAAATTGCAACCGCATCCGAATCCAACCACCTAATCAGCGTGTGACTCGCACACTAATGAACTCCGGCCGCCAATTAGCCAATGGAAACGCCCTGTGACCTCTGACCACCTGCCCACTCCTGACTCCATCCACGGTATAACCACCTGCCCCCTTGATTGCACGGACAAGATGGCGTGGAGATCAGGCTGAACAGGGCTTTCTCCTGATGCCCATCGCTTTCTGTTTAATGTCCTCAACTGTCATCAGTCAAAGGAGAGGCACACTCGGCAACGCTGGACTTTCCTTTTGAGTTACTCTTGGAATGTCCACGGTGTTCCATGGGGCTTCTCATGGCATGGGAACTGCGGGGAACCTACTGAAACTAGAGTGGGTTACTGAGGAGATTCCTTTTTGTTTAAAGAATATTTTAGGTGCTTGAATTTTACAGCGAATTGTATTCAACTTTAACCATTTTGTTTATACTTATTTATATTTAAAGTGTATGTTAGAATTCAATAAAATTATTTTAACTACGGCGAATAGATTTACTGGGCTCTTTTGTAATTAAAATAATAAATTTACCTATATCCTAAATAGAATTTATTCTGGAAATTTCAGGACTTATACAACTGTCTAGTGAGTCACAACCTTCTAAGGAGCTACAAGTACATGATGAGCTATCCGTACAACTATCTTGAGAGTTATCTTTATGAATGAATGGTAAGTGATTTTGAATAGAGCTCTGTAGCTTCTCCCGCACTAGCAAATATGCTGTAAGAAAAACTAAAGAGAAACCTAAAAGTATCCGTTCGATAAAGACATTTCCCATAACTACCTGCAAGCAGGAAGACTGTGATGATAACCACGATTTTAATTCCATTTTCCTGGTATTTTTTCGGTCCCGAAGGTACTGCACACTTGGGGCAGAAAGGTCTCAGCGGACGATTTCTTTCCATGACCATTTTCTCCAAACAGGGTGACTCCGGACCACATTTGGATAGGAAAAGGGGTTTGTTTTCCAGGTTAATGGGCAGGCATTTGGTGTAAATTTGCTCCCGAGGAAGGCTTCGGAAAAAGGCCAAGGTGGTTTCGCCGTTAAAACAGTTTTCGGGCTTGAGAAAAGATTGAATGCTTAAATAATGATTATACTTTTGGTCCTCGTGAAAGTCAAAGCACTGCAGGCAGATCCGGACCTCGATTGTGGCATAGGGTTCCACCTTTCCAGCATTGGGCCTCAAACGATAGTGCCTAAAGGCATTTGACTTGATCTGGACGATATGAATAGGGAATTAAATAATATTTGTGCTTCATTAGTTGTGTTTATAAATCAACAAATCACCTTGAATAGAACCACCATATGGGTGGGATTCAGCAGGGTCAGTATTCGCCTCTGTGGACCATGGTACGGGGCATAGAAGGTCAGTTGTTGTGGACTCACGCTCAGCAGCTCCATTCCCCCCTCGGAGCCTTTTTTAGCAATTGATTTTGACTTTTGGCCGTCAGCTTCCTTTTTCTATTCCTCCCTCCCCAAAAAACAGAAAGCAATCGAAATGTGTCGGAAATATGCCAGCAATCGGAATGTTTTTGACAGCATTTGCATATGCTGCCCATCGTTCCGAGGGCAGTACATGTTTCTGCATTTATTGCCACCAGATGGAGCACTCTTTATCCACATTCCACATCCCACTGCCAGCGCCAAACCCCCAAAATGTTGCAACAGAATCGCTGACCAAAGCTGGAGGCATCATCACGAATTAGCATTAGGCACTGGTCATGTGGTGGGCAATGCTTTGAAATTATTTGCAATCCATTGCACTGGCCTCGGACTCTCCCAGGGATTTCGGACGGATGATGAACTCGGCTGTCCAATTGCGTTTTTGGGTCATTCATTTCCCCCTGCGGAGAAGGGAATCGAGCGAACAATTGATGATACCACATGTGGCACACTGGATAAATGATGACATTGAGAGGGGTTTCGGATTGATTCCCTGCTGTGCAAGGGTTTTTATTCCAATGTGTTGGTATTTGCCAAGATTTTTTTAGCTATTATTTAATGTAGTTTCTTAAACCAAAAAAAAAAAACCTGCCAGTTTGCCCTTTCGGGGATTTTACAAACATTTATTAACATTTAACTTTCACCTGCCAACCAAGTCTTTGTTTTCTGGGCTTCGCTCTTCCTCATTTGCTGGTTCTGCTCCATAACTAACCGTTGACAATGTCGTGGATCAGTTGTCCGTAGTTAACCATACCATGGGCATCGATCCTTCCCGCTAGCAGTTCGTTCACCTCGGCTTCGGTCATGCAATCCTCGCAGCGTGTAAGGATACGCCGGAGCCTTGATGCTGGCATGTAACCGGAGTTGTCGACATCGTAGAGCCGCAGACTGAATGTGAACTCATCTTCCTGGGCCTGTCTCCTGCGTGCACTCGGCTTGGTTGCACATTTGCCAAGGCTGCTGTATATGGCCATGACCTCGTCGAAGGAGATGCGCCGAATGGTGCCAGTCTCCAGTAGGCTGATGTGCTTCTTAATCACCTGCTGGCTGGGATTGGCGCCCATTGCCCTAAGGCAGTCACCCAGAGAGCCAACGGCGATCTTGTTGTCCCCACGGCTGTCGTGCTTTAGGAATATATCGTGCATTTCCAGGATGTGGCTTCTCTTTGGCTTGGGACACGGAGGCGGAGGTGGCCGGTTGCTGCTCTTCTGACGATTGATGACCGCTTTGGTTAATGATGGATGTTTGGATGAGGTGTGGCATTGATTGTCTGCTTTCAACATCTTCGGGCAGGCTGGGAACTTGCCCACGGAAAGGAACACAGACACGTGTTACGGCTATGGACAACGGGATATATGATTGCAAGCAATATTTTGTGGTATTGCGATTGCTGTTAAAGGACACACATGGCACTGGATCGTATACGGAAACCGGATATGGGAAGACACAGAAATATGAATATGCCGGACATGCTGTGACAGGTGAAAGTAGACTGACTTGATCCAGGAAACTTGAACTGCTATGTCTATAAAATATTTATTCAAATACTATAAAGCCGCCTTTGCAACACAATTATTTCATGGATCGATTATCAGAAAGAAAGAGTGATGAATTGGAGATAACTTCACCGATCCAGTCCTTGAAGAAAGCCACATCCGCATAGATTCCCGGATATCTGGGATCGGCATAGCCGCTGCCCCATGAAACGATGCCGCTAAGATGGCCATTTTCGATATCCACCAAAGGACCGCCGGAGTCGCCCTTGCACGCATCTCTTCCTGGCGCTGCGGCACCTAAATTATCCCGAGTAACAACTTTATTGTCAGACGCCAGGGCAAGGGTACACTTTAGGTGATCTGCAATGACTACCTCTACACCTCGTGAAAGAAAATATCATTTTCCCCAACCACTCACGAAGGCTTTGGTCCCAGGCCTTGCTGTATTCTTAGCCAGGGGAATTGTCTTCATATCTTCCCCCAGTTGCCAAGGAGCCTCCGCAATGGACAGTCGATGTCCTCCTACAATCCGTTGTTCCGGTTGGGTGATCCGTTCAGCCGAAAGCAGGACTGCAGTCGAGAAAATAATCCAGCACTTCAAGAACATTTTTGATCTTTGATAACTTGAGATCTGGTTGTAAGAACTGAAATGGGATCCGCTCTTTTATATGGCTTGAAACGGAAAACACTTTATCTGTTGACTTCTAAAAATATAAATCGCCCCTTATGTATTAAAATAGATAAAGATAAGCTTAATATTTTCCTATAATTATTAAATACAAAGTTTGCTTTTATTGAGGAAGTTCAGCAAAAGCTATGGCATTATGGAGGTCAAAGAATGCATAGTTTTATCAGAGAAAAGGAATAGTTTGCATATTGTACGGCTATATATAATTAAGAGATAGTAGGACTTTAAAATGTAAGAGTTTTGCCATCAGTAATAGGTCTTATTTAGAAAATCAATTCAGTTTCTCACTTGCTTTTTGTGCTGTTAACTGACTAAACTTATTTAAAGAACAAGAAAGGAAGCTAACTTCGGCACGCCGAAGTTTGTATACCCTTGCAGATATTATTTTATTACATTTTAACTATACTTATTATGTTCATGAAAATCGGACAACTATATCATATAGGTGCCATATAAACGATCGGTAAATGTAGAGAAAATGTAAAGCTGGGAATGCAAAACTGTAACTGTCAAACTTTAAACATAATAAGTATACGTAAAATGCAATGAAATGAAAAATTGATGGAACACACAAATATGAATCAATAAAAGATGGTGAATTCAATGTGCAATTGTTTGGTGAAGGCGGCATTTATTTGGGATCGTTTGGGGAAAAATCTAATTATTTTGAAAGCCAAATCTAAATTTTTAAATTTTTTTTCTGAATTTTAAACATTTTTTTTTATAATTTTTTTTTATAATTTTTTTTATAATTTTTCTAAATTAAACTTTTTTTTTTTAATATTTAAAACTTTTCTTAATTCTTAAAATTTTGTCTGAATTTTTAAAATTTTTTTCAGATTTTATATATTTTTTAGAATTTTTTTTAGAATTTGTTAAATTTTTTTAAATGTTGTAACTGCCAAATTTGAATTTGAATTTAACTGCCAAATTTGAATTTGAATTTAACGACGATCAGTTTCAGTGTGCCCAGGTGCAGTTGTAAAATAACACCTAAATTTGGATTCAAACGGTTTGAGTCTGCGCTAACTTTCGCCGGCTCCGAAATGGTTTGAAACTTGGACAAAATTTACAATATGGTCACACTGGCACGTTTTTCGTGGCCCAAAGTTTTTATAACAGTTTATAACAGTTTTCAGTTGCTTGCTGCTGGCTTCTGTTTGCCTGTTACCCCAGTTTGGGCAACGGCCAAATTGGTTGGAAATTTTTGCTCACCTGCATGCGTGATGCTCATCTGCATCAGTGATGCTCATCTGGCAATAAAGTCGGGCTTAATGTCAGTGATGCGTATGTGCATCAGTGATGCTCATCTAGCTATTTTTTTGCATTATTGGTAGAAAATTGCATCTCACTAGCTGCCAGTGATGAGCATCACTGATGGAAGTGAGCATCACTGATGGAAGTGAGCATCACTGATGGAAGTGAGCATCACTGATGGAAGTGAGCATCACTGATGGAAGTGAGCATCACTGATGGAAGTGAGCATCACTGATGGAAGTGAGCATCACTGATGGAAGTGAGCATCACTGATGGAAGTGAGCATCACTGATGGAAGTGAGCATCACTGATGGAAGTGAGCATCACTGATGGAAGTGAGCATCACTGATGGAAGTGTGCAAAACTTTTCATTCAAATTAGCCGCTTTCCAAACTGAGGTAACAGGCGAACAGAAACCAGCAGCAAGCAACTGAAAACTGGTATAAACTGTTATAAAAACTTATGGGCAAAAATAATAATTGGTATAAACTGTTATATTTCATTTTATGCATTTATACCTTATTTGTTGCCGACAACAAAAGCTTATGGCAACAACAACCTTTTTACAACAACATCCCTGCAGCAGCCCATCCAAATTTCCAAAAATTTCCATGCAAATTGCCCGTTTCCCAAATTGGGGTACCAGGCGAACAGAAGCCAGCAGCAAGCAACTGAAAACTGTTATAAACTGTTATAAAAACTTTGGGCCACGAAAAACGTGCTAGTGTGACCATATTGTAAATGTTGTCCAAGTTTCAAACCATTTCGGAGCCGGCGAAAGATAGCGCAGACTCAAACCGTTTGAATCCAAATTTAGGTGTTATTTTACAACTGCACCTGGGCACACTGAAACTGATCGTCGTTAAATTTAAATTCAAATTTGGCAGTTAAATTCAAATTCAAATTTGGCAGTTACAACATTTAAAAAAATTTAACAAATTCTAAAAAAAATTCTAAAAAATATAAAAAATCTGAAAAAAATTTTAAAAATTCAGACAAAATTTTAAGAATTAAGAAAAGTTTTAAATATTAAAAAAAAAATTTTAATTTAGAAAAATTATAAAACATCCGAAAAAAATGTTTAAAATTCAGAAAAAAAATTTAAAAATTTAGATTTGGCTTTCAAAATAATTAGATTTTTCCCCAAACGATCCCAAATAAATGCCGCCTTCACCAAACAATTGCACATTGAATTCACCATCTTTTATTGATTCATATTTGTGTGTTCCATCAATTACATTTACATATTTAAATTGTATTTATAAATATTTTAAATATTTACGCCTTCTGCAGGCTTTCATATAGCCCGGAGCCAAGATCCGATCACCGTCCTCTACTGCCATCCGGTTGAGATCTGTCCAGCCATCTGCTCGCTCCTCCAGCTTTATCTCTGACAATCCTAAAATTATATAAAATTACTTTATAGGGTGGGAAAGGTCTCAATCACTGCGTTGCAAACTTCTGACTGAAATTATAATACCCTGCAAGGGTATAAATATGCAATTTGAAATTCGTAGATAAGAATCCATTAGGTTTCCTACTTTACGGTAACTTTATATAATTTTGTTTAGTGGCACGGCTTCTCTGGCTCTATAAAAGAATAGTTCACTGCCTCAGTTTACAAGTTAAATTTAAAAAAAAAATTTGATATGTTGGAAAAGTACTTTATTGTTCTCTGTACAGCTGCCCTTTTGTCTGCAGAGGGGATACCAGAGCAGCAAGAACGGATCATTGGCGGAGATTACGTGCCTATCGAGGATGTTCCTTGGCAAGTGGCTCTTCTTCGAAATGAAAAGCATTTTTGCGGAGGATCCATCTACAACCAGAGGGTTATCCTGACTGCCGCCCATTGTGTTAAAGGAAAAAAACTCAGAGGTCTATCAGTTCGGGCTGGATCCGCTCTTAAAAATTTTGGAGGACAACTTGTCTCGGTCGATCGTGTTATTCTGCACCAAGATTATGTTTCCAGTACTGATACTCTGGAAAACGATATAGCTGTACTGTTTCTGGCCTCTCCACTTGAGCTGGGACCAACAGTGCAGCCCATCAAACTGGCTGAAGAATCACCAGAGCCAGGAACAAATGTTTTGGTCACAGGATGGGGCGCTCTGCACGATAGGCCGTTCCTATTTTTTAAGGAAATTTTGCTGAGAACTATCCTTACCATCGTGGATCGCAATGAATGCTTTGAAGCTTATATTGCCGACAACTTTGCAATTCCAGTAAACGCTACTTGTGCATATGCCATTGGCCGTGGTGCTTGCCGTTTAGATTCAGGAGGCCCAGTGGTTACTTTGCACCCCCAAAGACTTATTGGCATCGTTTCTGGTGTGCATACATGTGCTGGGGAACTCCCCGAGTTCCATACTGACGTCGCAGCGCTAAAGGAATGGATTATTAATACTGTTGAAACATATTATCGGCATAAATAATATATATAATTTCATAATATATTATGGTTATTTTAATAAAGGCATGACGAGGTTGTATTCCTCTTCAAGGACTACGAGTTTCACAGTCGCTGATAACCCTTTTGAAAATAAAGCTGGCCAGTATAAAAATATACTTTTTAGTTTATTTTAACTTCAATTGTATTTTTACTTAAAATTGTATTTATTTTTTGAAAGACACTAAATTAAAAGAATAACTTCAGAGTAAAAAGTTTATATTTTCCATTTTGAATGACCAAAATAATAAGTTTTAAATCGCTTTGACTTCCTTCTTCAGCCAGGACAAGGTGAATAGATCTTTTTGACCGACCAATACAGGTGCCAAGGTGTCCCAAACTAGTTGGTGATAGCTATTGAGCAGCTTCACCTCCGCCTCGGACAAAAGCTCCTTCTTGATCATCTTCGTTTGCTTCGGGCACATGGTGACGGTTCTGAAGGTCAGGGCTCCGCGATTTGTAAAATTGTAAGCCGTTTGGGCGGGCACAATTTGGACAATGTCCTCGATGCGGATGCCGAAATCATCGTCCTGGTAGAAACCAGGTTCGTTGGAGATGAACATGTTCGCCTGCAGGCCGGGATCGTCGGCTACATAACCTGGTCCCACGGCCATTGGACCCTCGTGAACATTGAGGTAATGACCGACTCCGTGACCAGTTCCGTGACCATAGTCCAGTCCAACGTCCCAGAGGGCCTTCCTCGCCAGAGTGTCCAGAACTTGACCCTTCACTAAGGCGGGAAATACAGCGGAACCGAGACTCAGCTGTCCCTTAAGGACACGAGTGTAGGCCTCCTTTTCGAAGTCAGTGGGTTCACCAAAGTGAAGAGTCCTCGTCACATCCGTGGTGCCGTCTAAGTACTGAGCTCCCGAGTCGCACAGGTAGATTTCCTTGTCGGTTATCCTCCTCTTCGTGTCGTTGCTTGGGTTATAGTGAGCCAGAGATGCATGGGGTCCAGAAGCACTGATCGTCTCAAAGCTAGGCCTCACATAGTTTTCCTTTGATCCCCGAAAATACTCCAATTTTTTGGCGCCGGATATCTCGTCCACCTCCCTGCCCAGCTTCAGTTGGTTTTCAAGCCAGGCGAAGTACTGGCAGAGAGCCACTCCGTCCCGGATGTGGCTGTTGACGAAGCCCTGGGCCTCAACTGGGTTCTTAATCGCCTTCAGTAGGTTCACGGGCGTCACTGCCTGGAGTCTTCGGGACTCAGGAATCAAGGCGGTGAGGTAGTAGCTGCTGGTGGGTGCAATCCAGATAT
Organism: Drosophila kikkawai; assembly: GCF_030179895.1. Taxonomy (NCBI): domain Eukaryota; kingdom Metazoa; phylum Arthropoda; class Insecta; order Diptera; family Drosophilidae; genus Drosophila; species Drosophila kikkawai. Next base: position 6,051,945 of record NC_091728.1, read on the forward strand.
TAGACTTCTTCTTCAACACGATTTTACGAATCTCCAGGGAAATTTTTTCGTAGGAAGAGAGGGTTACAGTGACATTGTTCCTCAATTGGTGTTTGTCAAAGTCAGCGGGGATTTTCACCAGATCCACAAAGAGCTGTAGCTTGTCCTCAGTCACAATCATGTAGGAGAAGAATACGGGGTTAAACTCAATGTCTGATCCGCGCAGGTTGAGCAGCCAGGCGATCTCGTCAAGGGCACTAACCACCAATGCGTCCACACTCTTCTGCTTCATCTGCTGGCGCACATCTTCCCATTTCCTGGCAATGGTCTTGCCCGCGACCTGCAGCTTGAGCGTATCTATGGGATTGGCGTTTTGAGCGGGCTGTTCGTTGCCCCAAACTTTGTCCACAAGGTTTTCCTCGACGGGCACCAGTTTAATTCCCGCGGAGATCAGCTGGGTTTCGATGGTTTGCCATTCACGGAACGACATCAGGCGGGGATCTACGCCCACGAAGCTGCCAGCTGTGAGGTTCTGGGCTAACCAGACTCCGATGGAAGGAACGCCGCTCAGCCCTTGCTTCATCAGTTCCCAGTTGTCGTCCAGCTGCTGCTCTGCCTGCAGGTGGTAGCGACTGTCGGTCCAGAGGAGGGCGGCATTGGTGGTCACCACCGCTGTTCCTGCTGAGCCATCGAAGCCGGTGACAAAGGCGCGCCGCTCGTCATGCCGGCTCAGGTACTCCGACTGATGGGCATCGGTGGAGGGCACTATATAAGCCACAATACCGGTGGAGTTGCCCACCTGGACACTGTTCATCAGCTCCCTTAGCTGGACCAATATCGATGTGGTGTCGCTTGTTGCAGCTGCATTCTTGACAATGGTCAGCTCATCTCCAAGCCGTTCTCCTGGTTCGGGAATCTTACTTGCAGTCAGCAGAATCGCTGCGGAGAGAAGAATAAGGCATTTTATAAGCATTTCAACCTTGTTGGGCTTCTGTATTCCCTAAGAATTCTTCTTTCGATGTCTGAACTCTCGGCAGTGAACCCCTCTTTAGTGGCGACAAGAAAGCAATGCCACCAGTTTATTAAGCGGCTCTATATATAGTTCTCAGTTGTAATCTAGCTGGCTTTATGGCTTCTTATCTGCTGGTTAATAACAGAGTACAGAGAGAGAAAAGGTTAGTTAAGAGATTGCTAATATGATAAGGAGTAAATGTTCTTCTTTAAAATAAGTTTTTACGTATTTTCACACCTTTGCAAAGAGTACTTCTTATTTTTTTGACTGTCTCTGATGAGTGAATATGCAGATATTTAATCTAGGAATTAGTAGGTCGCATTCAGCCGATAAGTTTAATTTATAATGGCATTTATTAATCAACAAATTGTACAGGAAAACTAAGCTACCTGAAGCTAGATGGCCACAACAACTTTAAACCTAAAAGAAGAAGATCATTTAACAGTTAAGACATTAAAAGCAGCCTAGACCAGTTCAACATGTTTATTATGATTCTTCAAGAAGTGCACTAAAAAAAACTGGCTAAACCACTATTTAAAAAAAATAAAAAGCTGAATAAAAATCAAAAAATTTGTGAAAAATATGTATAGCTTGGATTTTATTTTCAGTAAAATTAAACATTTTATTTTGTTGGCTGAAAACTAATTTATGCTTCAGTTATGAATCGTATTCTTCTGAATTTTACTTATTGTATTCTTGATCCAATCTCTAAAGGAAAACACGCTTGTATATATTCCAGGAAAGTCGGGCTCTGCGCATTTATATCCCCAGGAAACGATGCCAATAAGCTTCAAGTCTGGCAAGCTTACCAAAGGACCTCCAGAATCGAAATTGCATGAGTCTTTACCTGGCGTATAGGCACAAATCATACCTTTAGTAACTCCTAGTAACTTAGTAAAATATTTGGTACGGCAAAGTTTATAATCCGAAATGTTGAGACGGGCGCCAAGTAATCGTGGAGCGCCCAAATTGGATCCGAAAATAGTATCACCCCAACCAGTGACTCTGCATTCAGTTCCAGTTGCTGGATTCTTTTTAGCCAGTTGGATACTCCGCGTCCTTTGGGTATTTAGATTAATGCGATCCTTTAAAAGGAGTACAGCAATATCGTTGGCAACCAACGTTACATTTTTGATTGTAGTATATTTGAAGTCCTCATGTCGGTACGCTTCTTGCACATCCACCACTTGACCACCGAAATTCGGGAAGCTTGACCCAGCTCGGACTGAATAGATTTCGGCATTTGAGGCGTTTAAGCAATGAGCTGCTGTCAAAACGATCCTCTCACTGTATATGGCGCCTCCACATTTATGTACGCCATATTCCAAAATGCCCACATGGTAAGGTGCTTCTTCGATGACCATATGATTACCACCAATGATCCGTTCTTCAGGTCCAGGAAGTCGTTCTGCAGACACAAGAGATGTCACAAGGACTGCTAGTAGGCACTTAAGAAACATTTTAATTTGTTTGCTTGGTAAGTCTGCCTTTACTGAATTCACAACTCTGATGTCAAAACAGAATTGAGTGGGTCTTATATAGGACCAAAATATTAATTATTTTTAAAGTTATCTATTAGCTTATCATATTTTGTATTTTAGCTAAAGTATTTAAGCTCAAGAATAATTTAATATATTGACTTACTTTGCATGAAAGTAAATACCTTTGCTGATTGGAAAATATTTACTTGCAACTTTGTATGCTCTTCTTGAAAGACAGAACTCTGACAGCTGAATTAAAAAGAGGATATTATAATGTTAAAATATATAACAATTTAAATAGATTAATACTTTAGCTTTATCGGTTCAATAGAATATTAAATTAGATTTAAGAAAAGTCGCCTCGCTACGAAGTCACAAGCTCTTCACGCAATCCAATGAATGTCCTCTTCCTCTCTGTTTTAAGTACTCACTCATCTATACGGCTTCAACCTAACTCCACTCACCCAGTTCAACATCATTAGGGAAAACTGCAGATAGTATTCAGGATCAGGTCCTGTTCCTAATCATTTTGCACTTCGCATGGCCGCATTTATGCAATTTGATGCTTACGCAATTATCTCGAACGAATAGTTTTACATTGCACCGATGGATAGATGGATTGCCATCGATACTCTGCTCTACCCTGCCCCTTGAGAGTCCTTGTGGCACTGCAAAGTTATCAGTGGCGGTCCTGCCACCCTCCCTCATAATGCACTTTGTATGTAAAATATTTAATTAAATGAAAAATAGCAAAACCCAATGGAGGACCCAACCGCTCCGGTTACGGGTATCCTTACGTGCTCGCATCCTGGCGAGGGCCGTAAAAAAAGTTTATTTGTTTCGCGGCTGCCTCAGTCAGTCTTCATTTATTGTAAATGAGTTTGCCAGGATGGAGGAGCGCAAGGCTGAGGTACGTGGGCCAAAGGATGCATATTGAATAAGACTGTGCGGCGCACGCAGATGGCATTCCCAATTCAATTGCAATTCCCAATGCAAATAATTTGCAGCTGAATGCCATTAATGACGGAATGCCGGATGACGAAATCGAGACTATGGCGGCTATGTTAAAATAAAATAAATATATACATATATAATAATTGTTGTACGCCGAACACTCGCTTTAATGCCACGTAATTGACTTTCGCAACAAATGAAATGAGGCGCGGTCCTGAATTAATATGGTAACTTTCCCTCCACCTGCCCGTGCGAGGGGTAATCCAATGCTAGTCGCAGGGATTCTGAAGCACCATGATGAAGTAATCGTCCTGCGGACACAGCATCACCTCGTGCAGGAGCGTTCGCAGCCGCAGGAAGGTAAACTCATTGGTGGCGTCCAGATCCTGGACCACCTGGCGCGCCTTCTCCCGCAGCGTCTGCATCAGGGCCACATAGTGCAGCGTCAAGTTGTACTCCAAGGTGGTCTTGATCGGTATCCCATCGTTGTCCACCACGACGATACCGATGACGTTCTTGAGCGCCTGGAAACGTTTTAGCAATTCTTCGACTTCGGCAGACATTTTTTTAGTTGGTTTTTTATTGATTTCTTTTCTTTGATTTTTGGTGTAACTGTGCAAGTGTCTTTGTTGTGAGAAGAATGTGTTTTCAATTTTAAGAAAAACTAAAAATAAACCAAATTTCAGGGGACTGCTCTTATTGACTTACAATTAATATTTTAATAGTGCTCAGTGTACTACATATGTATTTGCCAGGGCCTGCTGTCACCCGGATTGTTCATTTCATCTGCCAGTTTACCGACTCGATACAAGTTTTATGATGCCCGGCATAATCCCGGGAACTTGTGCTGCCTTCGCCGTCGTTGTAGCCGTAAATAAGCATTCAAGTTGGCAACAATGCCGGATGTCGGACTGGAAAACTTTTCGCTTTTGTGGATGGCAGAAGTACGGAAAATTAATTGAATGCTGTTGATGCTGCCAATGCGGATGGCGATGCCCCTGCCTGCCCTAGCCCTTGGTCCACTCGAAATGCAGATGAAATGTGTTTGCATCAACTTTTTGGGGAAGCGGGGATGGGGTGGTGCGGTACGATGCGGAAATTATGCCACTCTTCCGGCTCGACTCGGACTCCGGCGGACAAAAGCCGGATCGGACCGCACCGGACTACGGCCGGACCCAGGCCGGAGTTGTTATGAAAAAGAGTGTAAAATTGTTCACTTTTAAATTAATTAAAAGTCTTAAAACTCATAATGAAATTACTCAAATGGGCAGACGAAAACGCAGACAGCCAGACAGCCGGACAGGACGACAGGGATGGTCATAAAAAGGATTCGGGGCAGTGCACATGCAAATTCCTGGCCAGACTTGAGGGAAATTAAGCTTCTTTGCTCGACTTCTGGCTTGGCTGGAAGGGAAATTCATTTGGTAATTAAATCAATGTCCATGTGAAAAACCTCAAATGCAATTTGTCATGCAATGCCGGAGAAGTCAAATTGTGAAAAATCTCTCTCTCTCTCAAATCTTGTTAAGGGGTGGAAAACTGGGGGGAAAGCGGCTTTTCATTTTATTGCATTTTTGCTGAATAAATATTTGGATTTACTCGCCGGCCAACTGCAACATAAAAAAAAAAAAATTCAAATAAGCGAATTGGAATGCAACAGGAGCCGGCGAGTCCTTGATCCTGTTTTAGATGTACACACGAAACTGAAATATTTACAAATGTAGTTTGCAATTTATGCAACCTGCAAACAAACACATGTATTTTATTAGTTACAAAGTCATGGCGGAAAAACAAAACAGTTTTCACTTCAAAATGCAATTTTGCAACTCTGATGATGATTTACACCAACATTCCAGTAACATATATTTCAAATGGGAAATGGAATGCGCCACATTTAATTTGATATTTGAATCCAAGAGTTTGGCTTCACTCTTTATTGTTTATTATACCCTTTCAGGGTATTATAATTTCAGTCAGAAGTTTGCAACGCAGTGAAGAAGACGTTTCCGACCCTATAAAGTATATATATTCTTGATCAGCATCAACAGGGGAATCTTTCTAGATATGTCAGGAAGAAATCGATTTTTTGGCCATTTTCGCAAAATTTTATATACATCATTAAAATTTTTGATTTTGATATAAAATTGAATTTTCAAAATTTTTAAATGAAGTATGCAGATTTATTAACTGTAGAAAATAATACACAGAACAGTTTTCCGATTTAAAATTAATGCTCTTTTGGCCTAGTTATGATATTTTTAATTTAAAAAAAATCAAGAAGTTTTTTAATATAAAAAATCCGATTTTATAATACAAAATACTATTTTTCCAAGTCAAGGAATCATTTTCGACCCCATAAACCATATATATTCTTGATCAGCATTAACACGGGAATCTTTTTAGATATGTCCGATAGAAATCGATTTTTTTGCCATTTTTGCGAAATTTGATAAGGGGTTACATCATTAAAATTAGCAAAAATGACCAAAAATTTTGATTTCTTAAAATTTTAAATTTGGTATGCAGTTTTTTTAAATTAATAAAAACAAACACAAAACTACTTTCCGAATCGAAATTAATGCATTTTTGGCTTAGTTATGATATATTTTAATTGTTACCTGCAAGGGTATACAAACTTTGGCTGGCCAAAGTTAGCTTTCTTTCTTGTTATTTATTCATTTCAGAATTTAGTGTGGCTTACTTTTAATTAGGTAGCTCATTTTACTGTGATATTTTGTTATTAAAAATGCCTCAAATTCATAAAATCCGTCTGTTTATTTCTTTAATTTTTGACTCATGTAATGAATATGTAATTAATTGCCAATTAATTGATTTTTATTTTTTAAATAAATATGCTTGGGCATTTTTATCATTCATTTGTTCGGATTTCCCTTGTTTTGTCACCTCTCGTTTCCTGCCCAGCAACTGCAGTGAATAATAAAGAATAATTTATTTATCATGGAATCATTGGACATATTTGCAAATTTCTGCAAATATATAATCAATTCCGCACCGTGTTAATGATATCACAAGCCTCCCCTTTTGCTGAGTCCTTCGATTCGAGATGTCCTATTTAAAGTGGCAAATTTCAGTATATGAATTATGAGCCGGGCCAAGTTAATGAGAATCGGATTTAATTGCTCATTAGTAGGGGATACACGCACACATGCTCAGATTATACATATTAGCAGCTACATTGTACCTTCGTCCTGGCCAAAATTTAAATTATGATTGAGCATTGCTGTAGGTGTCGTCTGTACGTGACTGCTTTGTTCTTAATTCAATTATAATTAATGACGTGTGTAAGTCTAGGTTTGTTAAAGGCAACGAAAATTATGTTTATCTTCAGAGAGAAGTAAAGCAATTTTGAATAGAATTTTGCCTAGAAATTATTTAAATTATTGTGTTGAGAATTATATATATATTAATCTACATTGAATTCGAAATCTTAAATGTATTCCCAATTATTTGTTGTTAAATTATTATTGTTCTTCGCTCAACACCATTTCTACTTGATTTAAATCTTTATTTTTACAAAGAGAAAGTCAGTTTCGACAGGCGAAAATAATTTCCTTTGAGCAAGGTTAATCGTTAAAGTCCCAGTAGGCGCACTTGAACCATTTTGAGAGTATCGCGGGAAAGTACACCTTAGTTAAGCCGAAATCCCACCTGAAGAGTGAGTTGGATAAGACACGAAAATCGCTTCCTGCCGGCGCCTACAATGGAATCTGATTTAGAGCGACTTTAGACGGGGCTCTTAAATAAAAGACTCCCGGATACCGGCAAGGTGTGACACTTTTCATTTAAGCAAAAAGTGCCGGAGGTAACCATTTTAAATGGGCCTCTGTGCGAGCAGCCTTCGGGCCAAGATAAATGCGTGAACACGATATCCCACTGGCTTCAAGGATGTTTCCCGCCTGGCTGCCAGTGGTGCTCCTGGGCCTGCGAAAGTGTTTGTTTGTCTGCACCTGACGCCTTTTTGTTGTGCTTTTTAGTATTTTATTACATTTCTCTGTTTGCATACCTACATACATGCCCCAAACGAGTGTGTGAGTGGGCGGGTGTGTATATTTTTGGATGAGCCAGCAATGGCTTTTGAACCTATCTCATCTTGATAAATGAAATGAACATTCTGCTGTGCGAAAATCCTTGTAAATCGTTGAAATTGAAAATTTGCGATATATAAAAATATTAAAAATAAATATGAAAATAAAACATTTGTGATTATTAAATTTATAATAAATTTAAATCGCTTTAATAAAGGCCAACAAACAAAGTAAGCCATGGCTTTACAATTTTCCGTCTCTTCTTTTACCTTTAAATTATTTTCTTTTTAAATTTCATCTTTTTAAGCCATCTCTCGCTCTTTTATTCCTGTCAATTATGTATTAACCGTTTCTGGCGATTACAGGCCACTTTCCTTTCAGTGAGCCTTCCTCCTCCACTTACTATTACTTAGCAGACGGACTCAAAGCATTTGCTTATCAAAGTGCAAAACTTCTATCATATTTAACGGCAAAAAAAAAGGTCAACAAAGAGTGAAATAGAAGAGAAGGAAAAACCTTGACATCACCTTTTTCAATCAACTAAAAAGTGTCTTGTTCGTCGGCTAAAACCCCGCCACCATCACCACCACTGACTCAATAAGCCGGCATTTTATTTGCATTTTTTTCGTCACTTGCTCGGCGTCCGTCCCAAAGGCGAGCTGTCGTCATTTCTGCCGCTTCGTTGGGCTGCCAGCCGAGTTTTTCACTTTGTGCCGCCCAGCATTCGAGGCATCATCTTCAGCCAGGGGCAAGGGGTGTGCTCCCGCCGGGTGGGGTGGCCTTGGAGGTGGTGGCTGCCAGTGGGTGGCAGCATCGGCGGCAGCAAATTCATCATCGTCTCAGCACGCGTCTGTCAGCCGCGCTAAGGATACAATAAATGTCTTTCGCGGTCGCCCATCCTGCAGATATTCTGTCCTTACCGTGATGTGTCCTGATGGCCTTGCCTACACGTCGAGAAAATTAATATAATTTTAAATGCTTTTCTTTATAAATTTGAATTAGGGGAAATAACAGGTTGGTTGTAAGATCTTAAAAAAACTTTAGGAAAGACAACTGTATAGATCTGGCTGCCAAAGAATCCTTACAAATATATATTTCTTTCCGTGTACTTGTCCGTCTGCTGCCAGGACACCCTATACCGGTGTGTGTGTGTGTGTGTGTTTGTTCGAGTCTGAGTGAAATACTCTGTCGGATTAATATGCAGTAGCGCTTTGCATTTTTTCATAGCCTCCTCTTTGGTTTGTATCGTCATTTTCCGTTGCTGTTGGTTTATTCATTTGGCTTTCCCAGCTTTCTTTTTCCATCCTCCAGATATATTTTTGTATATATATTTGTTTCTTTTTTTGGTCTTGCCTCTTAGCCCTGAGGCTCAGGTGCACTTTGGGGATAACAAATTAAACAACTTTATGCAAGTGGAGCTGAATAAATTGCGCCAGATCTCAGCGTATGGATTCACTTGAAACAAGTAGCTTTGCCAGAATTGGCTTTTTGTTTTCTATTTGTATAAAAATATTAAATATTAAACATTAAAAGGGTTTTGATGGGATTACGCTAGAATGAGAATAACAATCTGTAATAGGATTATCGCTGCAAAAGAGGTTTCATTGTTGCATATTTATTCAATCCAATGTTATGTTTATTACATTTAATTAGGTAATGAGTAAGCTGTTGTAAGTTTTGTAAATTTCAATTCAAGCCTTGGCACCCTTGGCTGTGCGATAGAGCTTGTTAAAAGCTGGATACTCGGTTTGGCTGATGTTGCGCAGCTCATTGAAGGCCTGCTTGGCTACCCAGTGGATGACGGGGCTGTTCCACTCCTTGGACACGTGCTGGTACTTCTTGTCTTTGGTGTCCTTATTGTCCATCACCTGTTTGTAGTTGTACCAGAGGTAGACCATGCAGCGCAACTTGTAGATCCACAGGTGATTGGGCACACTGCGGATCAAGTCCTGCAGCTTGGCCACTGCCTCCATGGGCATGTTGGCCAGGATGGTGTGATCCATAAGGCCGTAGATGATCCGCATGTTACCCAAATAGTTGTTACGATTCTTGGTCAGAGCGATCTTGGCCTTGTTGATCAGATCGGCGAAGTTCCAAGTTACGCCGGGAGGCATGAAGTTATACTTTACGTTGAAATCCTCGAACTTGTCCAGTTCCTTGTCTATGTCCAAGTTGATGCTGTTGAAATCCTTCCACCAGCCGTCCCAGGTGCGATAAAATCTGCCGCGATAGACCTTGGTTAGCTCCTTGGCGATGTCCTCGCGGAAACGGTAGAGGGAGAAGTGCTTTCCTCCCTCATCCTCAAATTCGTTGACATCCATCGACTCAAGATAGACATGCTCTACGGGGGAGCGCTCCTTGCCTTTCTTGCGAGTAATGCGATAAGCCGGGCTTTTCTTAAAGAAACGAGCGAGGAAGGACTTTGATTCTGGCTGCGGCAGCCGCACTCCGTTGGTGATGTATGGCAACTTGTAGCCTCCGATATGATAGACTTTGTCTAAAATCTCCGGAGCAGCACGAGGACGCTCAGGAACGCGGGGGCTCGGCTCGCGGCGCCGCTTCTTGGCCACTTCTGCCGGCAGATCATATGGCCGCCATTGATCGTTGCCCAGACCTCTCTGTCCCGTATAATCTTGGGGACTTATCTCCGGGCCGCCATAATTGAACGACGAAGAAGACTCCATGAAACCAGAGTCTCCGCGACGACCCTCGAAGCTGTGATAGTCACCAGACGAGAAACTGTCCTTGAGTGCTGAATTAGAAAGATCTGGGAAGTTCCGGATGATGGCTGGCTGTTTCATGCCGCGCTGAAAATCATTCGAAGAAAAGCGCTCCGGTCCCACATAAACTTCATTGTTGTACTCGGGTTCCGGCTGATCATTGAAGTTCATAAAGGCCTCAATATTGGGCGACATCTCGCGACGACGATAAGTGTTATTCCAGTCCAGATTCTCTGGCGGTGGTGGCGGATTTGGCTCTGACAATAATCCGGCTCCACCGGAAATATTGTCATTCCAAATACGCCGATCGTTCCACTCGTTGAATTCATCGCCGAGAGCGCGTCTGACCACCTCGGTATTACGAAATTTCTCGCCCAAACGCTGCTTGATATTCCTAGCTGAAGACCTGGGCATAGATCTGCCAGGAGGTAACTTCTGGGGGAAATAAAACTTGGGTTATTAAGAGTCCCTAATTTCTTACCAAGTGAAACTCACGCGCGAGGCAATGGGCGATGGAATAACCGCATGCGAAGGCATTTTCACAACGTTTTGACTTTGGAAAAGTAAAATAAAATTAATTATTTTAAGGAGCTTGTTCAACCGTCAGCAATCGAAGTCAAAAGAAAAAGAAATAATATAAGGGAATAGCTGACGAACTGGAAATTCATAGCCTGCTATATCCTTTGACCGTAAGTTACAGTTTTCACTTCCTCGAAACAATCAAAGTAGGCCACGAATACTTTTTCGACATTTTCGACTCTATAAAGTATATATATTCTTGATCAGCATCAACAGCCGTCCGTCTGTTCCTACTCAAACTTAGTCCCTTAGTTTTTAGGCTGAATCAATCTTTGCATATATAGCCAATAAAGTTGAGAAAAAAGGAAAGTTTATATTACTAATCTGGAGTTTATCTGAAGGCGCTAAATTGGAATACGTGATCGTGCTTCTGAAATTGCAATTATTTTGAGGGCAAAGCTGACAAGGACCAGGTGCAATCCTCCTTCCAATGCTGACCGGATATTTCCCCATGGATTCCAAGTTCCCAAGAAGCTGAAAAAGCAAAACTACAAAAAATGGCAGCATGGAGGAGAAGGTCTTCCGCCTGTACAACTCCTGCGAAGCGGGCAACCTATCCTATTCATCTTGAAGAAACCCCAGCATATTGTTTTCCAAGCTCTGCTCCATTGAACGTGATAAACTTGCAGTAATAATTTATTGCAATCACTCAACTCAACGGCCACGTCGATGGCGAATGAAAAATCCAAAAGGGAAAAGGCGGAAAAGGACTCGTGCAATATTTTAAATTGCATCCCAAAGGATGATAAAAAGTGGAGGGCACAACATTCGAATAAAATGTGCCGCACATTCGACACACGTCGCGACAACGAATGGGCAAAAAATTGAAATAAATAAGATATAAAATGGTAGCACAAACACACACTCACACAGAGAGAATGCCCAACAGAGCAGGGGGCAACAATTTATGCATCTCCGATATATGTCCGCATATAGACGCAGACATATATATTTACGACTCCCCGTTCGATGCGATAAGTGTGTTTGAGCTTGCCCAATGCAATATTTACAATGCAGCGACACCAATCTCGGGGCATATCCGCGGGCAAGCGCGGCGTATGTGGAATGTCGCAAATGGAGGCTGGCGAGAAGGGATAACGGGAGAATGGAGCACAGAGGGACCGCCTTGTTTGCTGACTCAAACGACACTCGACCACGCCCCCCAATGACTATGGGCGCAATTAAAGCAAACAGCCAGGGGAAACTAATCTCGAGCGGCTCGTAAATTCCAAGCGGGCATTCCTGTGGGACACCCAAGGATTTCAAGGATGTGCCCCACACTCTGCACTCCTCCACCATGTGCCATTCCCTCGGCTAGCCCTGCACGAAATCTGCGACGCCGTTGGAATGACTAAGCTGCCTTTCTAATTCCTTCACTGTTTGTTTACGCTGCCAACGAATCCGAAGGATACCCTCTGGTAAAGAAGTGGCCATCGCATGTGGCGCTGGATCTGGGAGCTGCTGAAGTGCCAGATGCTGCGAGAAAGGCATGCAGAGCCAGCGCCATTTGCATATTAATTAAATGTCAAAAGGGTAACGGCAGCAGGCACTTTGTGCCCGCTTCCAATTAAATTGACTTGCGATGCGGATGTTGATGTTGATGCGAATGTGGATGTGAGTGTGGACATGGGCTTGGTCCAATCAAGGTCAAAAGACAGAAGGAATTGTATAAGAAGAAGAACAAATAAGAAAGTTATTTTAACATAGTAATTTTTTAATGAAATCTTATATTAAGAATACAAATAATTGAATATGGTTAAGATTCGATACAATCTGGTGTTATTTCGTGTAAATAACCAACTAAAAAAGATGATTAGTTCTTATACGACCATAAATACAACTGCAACAGGATGCCACTACAGTTACAGGCCAAAAATTGTGCAACTCTAACTGGCATCATGTCCCATTTTCAGCTCGTTTTCCGGACTCGAAATGAAAATGCCATAACCCGCTTATGACGCACTACTGATGGGACAAGAAGCCAAAAGGATGAGGATGAGCCTGGGCTGAAAGGAGATGGGGATGGGGATTGGGATGAGGATTCGGCCTGACAACGACAAGTGACATTTTGCGTCAATGGCCAAAAGAGGTTTCACTTTTTCTGTTTCAGAGACCAAACCGAAAACTGGTTTGTCTGATTCCAATTGGCAGATGCCCACGACACAATTGAAAGTCTGGTATACACATAGTACTTTTCCAATTTTCTGAATTTTCTAGTAAATTTGTATTGGGCCCAGCTTTTTCATACTGCTGAAAATTACTTGGATTTCATCTTTGATGACTCATTTCAGTTAACGTTTGTTCTTTGGTTAAATTCAACAAATAATCACCATACCAGACCGGGCTCCACGCAGCTCAGATGTCAATTAAGTGATGAAAATTACCTATTTGCCCACAAGACACAGCCCTAAACCCCATCCTGCCGAGTCTAGTGTCTCTGGTTTCTGGTAATTTGCCAGGCAAATGTCTGCTGGAGTCAAAAGCCAAAACTTGGCAACCGCAGGAGCGGCAACTCGAGCAGCTGTCAAAACCTATAGACGATATGAAGTGGATACATCACTGCCTCCAGACTGGGGCTGGGAGGCTACAGGATATGGAGTGGTAAGGACACAGTGGAAGCGAGTAATGGCAAAAGGATTTGCCCAAATGGATCCCCGACTGCATTACACACATGCTGCGGCTAGAAAGATATGCAAATCTTTTGCGTAACTGGAAATGTCAAGTTAATTCTGGAAACAGGAAATTAGCACGACAAAACCAAAGTCAAAATTTGTGTAAATATATATTAAACTGCAGGGTATTTAGGTACTAGGATTCAACCTTTCTTTCTTGCTGTGTAATTTACTTATTTTAATAAATCCAAGCCCTTGCCAAATTGCTTTATTTCTGTAGTATTTCAACCATTCCCCATCTGTAATTTAGCATTTCCTCTGCTGTCAGCACAATCCTGTTACTCAGCTTGAGCGGCATTTTACGCTCCAACGCCTTTTAGCAGAAATTCCTTCGCATTTGGGGCTGCACTTAAAACGATTTTCAATCGCCATTCAAGCGAAAATAAGTCAAGTAAAGTGACCTTTCGACTGAACTTGAATAAATCGCATAATGGCAATATGGCCAAGAGCAGCGGTCCGAAAGGGGTTTACTGCCAATTCCGCACTTTTAGCTGCACCCAGTCTCCTCTCACTCAACACGCCCGCAGAAGTATGCTAAACACGTGCCAAACTGTTTTTGTGGAAAATCAAATTATCAGCAAATTTATTTAATGCATAACACCGGAGTTGACCGTCGGGGCCACCGCAAACAAGAACAAAAAAAATGTATATATTGCCCAAAATAAATACGTTTTACACGCGCAATTAGCGAGGCTCCGGGGCAAACGCAAAAGCGACCAGAAAAGCCATTGGAAATTAATCGAAATCAATGGCAATTTTCCGCGGTATTTTCGGTTGAATTTTGCACTGAAAAGTTTTGTGTGTGCCGCCCACATAACCGAAAATTGGCGTCGACAATGCTAAACCGCAGATGCTTTCAATTTTGTGCAACATAAATGTGTATCAATAGACCATTATCATGCTAATGGCAAATTCTTTCGCTCGACCATAAACCAAAATAAACTATTTCGACTTTGGGGCTCCCACCTGAACTTAAATTGGCAAATCAATTTAACATATAAACGCCTACGAGAGCAGCAGCAGAAACTTTTCAAGTACCGAGGGCTCAAGCACATTTAATGTAGCATAAGAGCCAAGTTTAGAAGTTTCACAGGACGAACAACATGGCAGCAAGTATTCAGGAAGCCACATCTTGTTTGCCTCTTTGCCCCCGTCGGTATTTCGAAATTCAGCCAGCCCGGCTTGATGAACTGTAAATGAACTTTGTGTTTGAATTCGATTTAGTTTTATTGCAACATGCTTGAACAGCACTCCATCCAGGACTCGCTTGGACAGGACACCGACATGTGTTTGCCAAGAGCGAGAGCGAGAGTATCCGGCCTGGGGTTGCGTACCAAAAGTTGTGGCATTAAATAGCAGCAGCTGCAATTTGTGGCCGATGATACGTCCAATGTACACTTAATATCGCAGCTTACAAGAATGGGAATGCAATATTGGTTTGTTCGACAATGTAGAGAGCATTTCCTACTCCTAGAACATATAATCGGAAGGATTTAGCAGACTAAAGTCAGCAACAAATGTGTAGTTCATTTTTTAAAGGTAAACATTTTACAGAGCCAACTTTTAGGCTTTTCTCTGAAGTTTAAGGGGAAAAGAAAGCTACTTCTTCTACCAGCTCAGCTTCAGATTTAATTACTTGCTTAAAACAAGATATTTTTTATAGTTAAAGTCACCTTTAAAATGCCACTCTGCGTATGCGTGATATTCCTCAATAAAGCCATCAGTATGAAATCACAAAACGCAAACAGCTGTCATTGCCAGCAGTCATGTGAATTAAATGACGCACACCGTTTGCAGTTATGTGCTTTTATAAATTTCCCACTTAATATTCACGACAATCCAACCGATTTTCACACAACCAACAACAAATGAAGATTGACGAGCTGACAATTAATCCAGCAATCGGACTGCAATTTTATTTCCCCTCCGAAACTATATACAAACATAATTCGCATAAAACTTATCGGTCAAAAGCAGACCCCCAGCTTCATCTGCATCAACTTCACTTTTTATTTACATATCCATTAAGTCAACACGGCGTAAAGAGAGCAAGCAAGGTAAAAGAAAAGCTACGAAAAAAACGAGGTGGAAAATTTACTGAAACAAAGTAAACACGAATTTGCAATTTGGTATAAAATTTCCACTGCGACCGCTGCACAAATTGCTAATTCGCTGAAAACTTTCAGTTGACACAAGAAATTTGTGTGAATACATTTTTTATGCGCCTCCTTTGGACGCTGCCTTGGAAATAAGTGAGTGAGTATGAAAGAGAGAGGACTATTTAAATAAAAAGAGATAGCAAGTGCTAAGTCAACAGCTAGGGAAACTCAAGTGTGGCTGAATTTCCACTAGATGATTTCCGCTTTTCTTTGGGGCACATTGATTTATGGCTTACTTTGAAGTAAAATAATAAATATCGAATTTGTATAACTTTCATATTATATGCATAAAAAAATTCCCTAAATTGTGTATAACGAATTATTGCATCAAAACTTGTCTGCCAAACTAAGCTCTTCCAAAAGAATGACAAGCAATAGTGACATGTTGCTGACAGACTGAAGAAAACTTTTCCTAGACTTAACAACTTATTCTTAGATGCTATTATTTAATCAACTTGATAAGATTTGTGACAAATATCTGAATCTGTTGACTTTGTAAGATAGGGTATCTTTATCTTAAACATAATTATGGCACATTTTGATAGCAGTTACTACAAATTGTTATCATAAACCTCCATGGGAGGCGTGACTAACGATTTATTGGATTTCCCCTGCCATTTTCGCTCCACTATTTGTACTTGTGAATGAAATCAGTTGTTATCTGTTCGTTTACGTTACGCTTTGTTGGTCTTATCAAAATCAAAGCAAATCGAGTCCAAGCGTTGACATTTTGTAAATATTTGAACGCCACTCGACAACGAGTGGGAACTCGAAGAGGCTTTTGGCTTTGCACAAAGTAAGTCCGGTAGGGTGTTTGCTCTTACCATTGATAATCCGCAAGGGATGCTGAAAGGGTATTCCCCTGAAACACAGCTTGGCCAGTTACAGAGCATAAATCACAAAGGAAATGCATTTATCTTAAGCCACTGATGCATTGGTTGTTATTAATACATGCGATTGATAAATAACCCAGCACTAAATTAAAAGTGTCAACCGAGGGAAGCTTATTCCCTTCTCTCTGCTGGATTTTCGACAACAAAGCATTTGACATTAGTTGAGATTTTCAATGCTTTCCTCTTCCCCTCTCCCCGTCTTGCTTTCCTCGGCGTTGAAAACGTGTCAAATGGAGCGGGAAAATCGAGAGGGCGGGGAAATAGAAAGCAGATTGGCTCGGTGCAGCCATAGAAAGGCATCTACATCATTACCATGACGCCGGGTCTAAACTGTTTGCAGCTCGGCACTTGGTCAAACTCTTGGGTACAAAGTTCGCCAAATTGCAAAATGCCAAGCGAAAGGCAGAAAATTCGCAAAAAAAAAAAAGAAAATGGTGAAAAGGGCAGCGTTGAAAGAATCGTTTTAAATGCCGCTCAAGGTTCGTTTCTGAGTCGCTTTCGATTTGATTTTTCCTCATGCACGTTTTACATGTTACGCATTTATGCTGAACGTCTATTTTTACATTTTAATTAGATAACAACCATAACCCAGACAAGCTAAGCCCTGCGGTGGCGCCAGTTGGGAAAATCAATTCTTCAGGGGCTTGACTCACGGGGGAAAACTGCTTTGGAAAAAAGAACAAGCAGGAATGCAGTAGATATTGCTTATAAATATGACAATTTATTACTAATAATATAGTGTGCTAACAAGTGATATATTTATTTATCTTAGCAGAACCACAAATTGACATATTTCTATATGGTATACATTTATAAAATTAATTTTAATAATTTAAATTATAAAGTTAAGAAAGCAGAATAACTTGTCTCTTCATAAGAAACTTCTAACACAGATTATTACTATTACCATGAAAAGGATATAAGAAAGAGAGCTAGTTTCGGTAAGCCGAAGTTCGTATGCAGTTTGATCGAATTGAAAATCAATCGTACCTAATATCTTACTTATTTTTAATTGCTAATAAAAATGTACTTCCCTTTTCTCTTCCTATAAGCAATATCTACTGTACTGTACTGCGATCATGATATAATTGCCTTGAGAGTAAGGTAGTATAATAGTAAAGTTCCAGGCACCGATTTCACCATTAATTTTGACTCATGGCAATTGTTGTGCAAAAAAGTACAAACAGAAATACCTCCCAGTCACACCCACCCACTGCCATCATGGCTTAATACCTTGAGAGAAGGTCGGTAAATATCGCAGAAAGCACTGCCCTACTTTGGTTTACAATCGTGACTCAGGGCAGATGGAAGAATATGGATATGGATATGGCATTCAATTGGAGCTATTATCTGTCGGCGAGGTTTGTCAACAAAAAAGTCGAAGAACGTGCAGGAATGCAAGTTCATTTTCGTAACTTGATTTGAACTAATGAATGAAAGGAAGCCGCTTATGGCTTAATAAATTCACAAACATTTTTAAACAAAATTAAACAATAAAGTAAAAGTTTCCTCGAAATGTATGTATATTTATTTTTAAATATATTTGATTTAACAAGATGTATTTTAATAAAAACGTTTATTTAAGCCTACTATTGGTTTATGTATAATATTTTGAATCTTATTAACCCGTTCAATATCATTTTAAGCAGTTTACTCAATGATGCCGCCAAGTCAGCCTCTGTTTTGTACCTATCCCCGTTCGCATCCGTGTCACTTCCCTTGGGGAACTACGCCGAAGCTCGCCTCAACTGTTGAATTCAATAACGACACCTGATCCAGATCCCCAGTTGGGCAAACAAGGGCATTAGGAAGTGGGCCTGACTGGGAGGCGGCAGGCGGCAGAGCAGCGAATCGTGGCGAAACTTTGGCCGGGAGAAGGGCAAAACTTATTTGCTTCGAAATTACGTGTCGCCAAAGTTGGCCGAGGGGACATTATACAATTTATATGCACGTATTGCGCTCTATCCAAGATGAAATGTCGAGGCTGCGGCTGAAGCCCTGGCAGAACCTCCTGGCTGCTCATCAACATCATCAACGAGAATGTAATTACATTTTCCCGATTCATGACAGTTTTGCATAACCAAGCGCCCCGCTTCCTGCCGCAGCCTCCTGTCTGGGATATTGCGTTCATTAATGAGGCAGGCGCGAGAATGGCAGCCACAAAAGCCGATCTGAGCCAAGGATATGGGGTTCAGGAATCTGGACGTTGCAATCTCCGGACCAAGCTGACTTGCGAGCAAACCATCAAGGAAATTCCATTTAAAATCTATTTAAAAATCAGCGCATTCTCCTTATCAACATAAAGGATAGCCATGAAAGGAAAAGGGGCCGCGAGCTCATTAGATACCTTAATAAAATTATAAATATAGGGGGACTTTTATTCTGTGAAATGTTAATTATTTTACACAGTCACACCCATAAGGAAATGATGTATGTACTGGCAAAATATGTGCAAAAACATAGGGTGATAAGGAGTCAATCGCCCCGAGCGTTTCAAGTTTGTCTAGTATACAAAACAATAAGATTATTAATACTTTTTCAGGGTCTTTTTTAATATGTAGGTGCTGATTACATCATAAATATATAAATAATATTTAATTAAAATACATTACAAATATATAATAATCATATTTGAAACCGCATAACAGGAGTCATAGTTACGATATCGAAACTTCTTTTCCTTGAACTTGCCCTCTTCAGGGGCTCGATAAGAATTTCAAATTACACATACAGCATTTTTTAAGTTTTAAAAAGGCTTTAGTATCATTAATGGTTTTTCCAGCTGGAATTTTTAAGTAGCTTTATGTTTTTTTTTATGATTTCTTAAGCAACTAGCAGAATCTTAACTAAAACTCCCAAAGCCCACTACCAATATTTACGCTATTTTATCTTTGGCAATGATGCGCGTCACATTAGCTCTCTTTTAAATAGCTTCAAGACCAAATTGCCGGCACGTCACGCCCGGAGATTAGTCAGCATTTGTCGGTTTGTTGGAACCCCACAATTGCGACTGTTCACCGAGTTCCGTCCAGTTGGCTTGGCGGAAAATCAACTGATAAGGAAATCTGGGCAGGTCTCATAAAAGCAGTCGCTGAGCCCCAGACGACTTCAGTTTCCACCGACAAGTGCCAGCGCCAGCGCAGAATTTTTTTTTAAATTTAAATAAACGATAAAAAATTAAGTGAATTTTAACGAAGTGTCAAGCCGAAATTAAGGAAAACAGCAAAATGAGTGTTCAACAAGTAAGGATAAAATGGAAATCCCTAAATTGATTATTAAAGATTTATGAAAAGAGTGTTCTTAACAAAAGTGAGTGTTGGTACTGAAATACCCTTTTATAATTTTCAGTTTGAGCGTGAAGTTCTTGATGCCCACAATAAATATCGGGCTATGCACGGTGCCAAGCCTTTGACGCTTAATCCCAAACTGAATCAATTGGCCACTGAATGGGCCAAGGTAAGGAGTATCCCACATAATCCAATAACCTACAAATATATAACCTATATGAACCCTATTGTTCAGTATTTGCTGGCCAGAAATTGCATGCAACATCGCCCAAATAGCGGCTATGGCGAGAATATATACATGGCTTCCGGTGGCAATCTAGGAGGCGCCGATGCAGTTAGATCCTGGTACGAAGAAGTCTCTGAATACCAATGGCACTCTCCCTCATTCCAATTCAATACTGGGCACTTCACTCAGGTGGTGTGGAAGGGCTCTATAGAGCTGGGAGTCGGGTTTGCCAAAAGGTAACTCAGCGTGCAATCCTAACAATATTTTAGAATTCAATGTAAACTTTTCTTCAGGGGAAGTACCATTTTTGTGGTGTGCAACTATAATCCGCCAGGCAACTACAACAATATGTTCCGCGAGAATGTAGCCCCGCGAAGTCGCTGAATAATAGTGCTAGTTTATAAAAGAAAATCATTCCAAAGAGAAAACACCAAGACAGAAAAATAATTATGTATTTTTATGCCTGCTTACATTCCTTAAAAAGAAACAGTATCAACATTAAGCCAAAGAAATAAGAAAGATTTTAAGAGCAAACTATATCTTTACTGTAATAAATAAAAAAAGAAAATGTATATATGTAAGAGATATCTGAAAGATTTTAAACTGCATTTTTATTGGTGAACTTTTAAAAAAATTTTCAAAATATACTTGAAGCCTTTTTGATCGAAGTTACACTTTTTAAAAGGTATTCTCTAAAACATGGAATACAAAATAAAATATATTCTATCATGTATAATTTCTATAATTCCTTCTAAGTTTAATTTAAAATCAATAAATACGACAATTATTATACACTTTATTTAAGATTAATAAATGTGCCTATGAATTGTAACACACGATACAAATAGATGACAATCTTGAATACATTTCCCACTCTCCAATCCTAAAATAGGCTACTTGATTCAATTACTCCTCGATGGTGCAGAGTGTGGGACGAGGGCGAGATCCTGTGATTCCTGCGGCACTGCCGCTTGAGTATCCTTTTGCGGGTAACTTCTGATTGCCGCTTCTGCTGCTGCCGACACCATCGCAGCTATCTGAAGAATGGGCATAGGAACTAGAAGGATTCAAGACGGCGGATGCTGGGCCCTTAGGCTTATTCCGATGCCTCGGCTGCTGGCGATGGACGTAGATGCCGCTCCGACGGAGTTTGCGATATAGCGAGATATACTTTCCCGCTGTCGTTGTCCTCGGAACGATGCACTGTTCACAGAAGGTGGTCTTGCTCCTGGCCGCCTCACTCAGCGGAGCATGGCCCAGAGCCTGCAGAAAGGCCAGAACGAATGCATAACAGTTGTGGGTCTCCTCCGCGTAACTGGCAATGGACCATCGAACAGTCTGGGCGCAAATCTATCAAAGCAAGAGGGAAGGGTGCAGTATGAAAGCTTAGGGATTTGCATAGAGTTTCGGTAGGGTGGCTCTATCTAGTCTTTATAGAATTACAATAAAGATTTTAATTGAACTTTAATTGTTGCATTTCTTGTTTCAATGTTTATATTTTAATTAAAATAACCAATCGAAACACATCGAATCACCCTAGTCTTGTAGACTGTACATTAGGGACTCACCTGCTGCAGCACCTCGTCCCAAAAGTCGTGCCACGGTTCTGGGACATCCCCAACCAGCAGGGACTGCCGCCACTCCGGCGGATTATCATCACGGCGATGCCGCCGCAGACCAATGCGATCGAACTCCACGATGTCGCCGCCGGATGTGGTCACTGCGATATGCAAATCGGTGGCGTTGCTGTAATCGCTGCGGAAACACAACGCATCAAAAATATATTCCTGCCATGGAAGATATTCCCAGCAAACCCCCTTTCAAAAATGCAAAAAAAAAAGTGTTATTCGGTGGAAATTTGGTGGAAATTTGCTTTGGCCTGGCCATCGGATATTGTTGGGGATTCTGGTTCTGGAATAAATCGAGTGAAGCCGCTTGGAATAGTCGGTTTCAATTGCTGGATTTTGATAGCAGGTAGGAAAAATCCACGGTCTATGAAATGTGTAAAATCTAATTTTATTTCTGGTTATTCAACCAAAAAGGAAGGCTCACTCCTTGAAAACTTTATGGTACAAATTTAAGCCAAAACTCTCCCAGATTTGTTTCAAACAGTGTCCGCAACTAATAAAAGCATTTGTTTGATTTGTTCGAGGATTTGAATGTCAGCAGATGCTGTGAATACACGTATCCTGGCATATCCTGGCCGTTGGCCATTGTGGCCGATCCTGTACGGGGCTACTCACTTGAGAAAATCGCCAGTGGAGGGACGCAAGACAATGGCGCACGGATGCTGTGTGGCCCGCACAAAGGGATATGGCAGACGGAAGGGCAGGAGCAGGAGGCGTGGCTTCTGTTCGCTCCTGTCTAGTTCCGCTTTTAGATCCGCATCCGCTCTCGCACTCGCACTTGCACTATCATCCGCATCCGCATTGACGTCCACATCCACATCCGCGTCCAGTGGCTCATTGCAATGGGGACAAATGTGCGGCAAAGTGAAGCAAAAAACTTTTACGTAGCAGTGATGAAAACAGAGAATGCCCGGATCCGAGGTAATTGTGGCTGTACTTGTCGTTGCCAACATGGCGCCGTGTGGTTGTCTATACAGGGGGAAAAAAAAAGATTATAAATTTATTGTTATCAATTATCAATTGGGATTTTAATTCAATATGGAGAAGATCCCTCGAATTGTAATTTATTCATTTATTTATTTACTTTTTATTTTGGGTAAAAATATTTGAGTATTTAGTTTCATTTTAAAATGATTCCATAAACTATTTTAACGACTTTTCATTTAAATAAATATAATATAACTTGAACTTACTTTTAAATTCTACCGAATGGATTACCAGAAATAGGAATTTTTCCTAGTGCAATGGGTCCAACTCCTGGATCCTGTTTCCTAGATCCTGACTCCTGGTCTCACACTTCTTTTGCCTTCCCTCTCCCTCTCTTTGGCTCGCACGCTCCTGGCGCCCGTATTATAATTGATACACTTTGTCTATAGTACCACTCGCCTCAACGCCATCCCATCTACATCGTTCTGGTGCTCGTCCCTGCGGCCTCCTGTCTTTTGGTGCTTGCGGTTTTCGGCCAGGCCTGAAACGAAACGAGAGGTAACGAAAAATTCTTGTAAATAAGCCGAAACCCAGACGAAGTTGCTACCCAAAGCGGTTTGCCCGGCACATTTCATTTCTGCGGTCAAAGAGGAGTTGGGACAGGGCATTAGAGGAGCTGGAACAAAAACTGGTCAGCTCTATGCGGTATTTGTCATCATTATTAGCCTGCGTGCTTTTTTAAAGGATATTTAAAAGGTTTCTGGTGTTGCAGCTGTAACAAATGGCCTAGGAAAGTAAGAAGTCGAAAGTATTACAATTTTAGATATTATTTTAGAAAATAAAGCAAATGCCTCTCACTCGTTTATGAATTCAGAGAAAGGCTTACTTAATATATTTTGTCCTTATGTTCTGTATTTATTTTTGAATTCAAAGAAAACCATTTTTTAAACAACTCATCGCCAATGTAACTGTAATAAGTCCTATCGATGTTTAAAATATAACTATGGTATATTTATAATTTTATATTAATTTTTTGCACGTTTCTATATTGTAAAATTGTTTACAATTATATAAAAAACAAATCAATACAATTTCAGGCTTGTAACCTTCAATGTTTATTGCTTTGCTAAATAATACAAATCCTCACTTTTCAAAACAACAAAATCAATTTAAAAATAATTGAACTTTCGTTTTGGCCTTCTCAAATTGCGCCTGTAGACTACAGGAAAAGTTTGCGTGTCCCCAAAAATTAGTCCCCTTCAAGCCAATTAAAGCAACAACGTTGAAAACGTCTACCAACCCTTCTCAACTGGCCAAAAAGAAATCGGTTCTAACAAAAAATAAACACCCCCTCACAATTTCCGCACCCTCAGCCAAGTGAGCCTCCTCAATCAATTAAAATCGTAGAAAAGCGCCATGGAAAAGCCACCCCCGCCAGCAGTCACATGTTGGCCAGCAAAGAAAGCCGGCTGACAGCCAAAAGCGGGCCAACACACAAAAACGTAAACAAACCGGCAAAATGCAAAAGTCACCACCGGCACAAGGAAAATGAGGAAAACTCACCAAAAAATCGTCAGACAAATTGCCCAAAAAACACCTAAGAGAGAGAGAGAGCGCTACGAAGAGAGCCAGGGAAATTCCGGAAAGCAGAGGTGGAAAATGCATAATTCACGAGTGCGGAATTTCCCCGGCTCGTCGGGAGCTCGGCTACCACAAGGGGGACGATGGCTCGAAGGAAGCTCGAGGCGAACCAGTTGACGGCGAGCCGTGCGAGCAGACGGTCGTGTTTCAGTCGCAGTTCCTCGAGGCAAGTGTCCCGAGGCCCCATCGCATAGTAAATCATCATCATTAGTGCAACCATATATAGTGTTTGAGAAAATCAAAAGAGCAAACGTATAAAAACTGTGCAAGTACGAATAAAAACGTGGCATTATCCTGACAAACCAAACCAGAGAAAACCCTAAGCCAAGCTAAAATAAAAATCCACTAACAAACGGTCGCCAAGTGAAGTTGTTTACAACTTGCGGTCAGGACTTTTTCGAATTTTCAGAGGTTTTTCGTGTTAGTTTGTGTGGTTTTCCGCCCTCGCCCCCAAGTCCTGTGTGTTTGTGTTGTGCTGCTGCAAAGTGGAAGACGCCATGGCAACACATTGCTAATCGATGACGTGACCAAAAACAACAAAGAATACAAAAGCAAACCACAAAACACAACAAACCAAAAAAAAAATAATAATAATAAAGGAGCGAAAACAGGACACCCCTCTTCACACTTGGGATAACACAAGGATAATGACCATAAACTGATTTGGTATGTGGCAATCAACATTTTGACAGCAGAGAGCCCTTAAATTTCGGCCAACTGATAAAACCAAAAATGTATTTTTGATAGCCAAAAGGGCGAAAGCATTTAAGCTTCTTAACTGTTCTGGCAAACCTCTTTTATTTTGCCGACAGAGATATGTTTGGCAGGCGAATGAAAGTTGACATTCCGCAAACAAGCCCGGAGAGCAACTTTGTCTATTCAGAAATTGCCAAAGGACATAAATTATTTCAACTTTTCTGCCACTCGTCCGCCACTCACTAGCTCTTAACCCAATTAGTGGGCGTGGCTCTTGTGCGAAATTAAAATGTTTACTTGGCCAACTTGCCAAAAAAATAAAAAAAACATAAACCAAACTATCCTTGCAACTTTCTGTGACAGATTAAGTGGATAATTTTCTGAAATGGGTCGCCAAGGGTTAAATATAATGAAAAATATAATATGCGACAGAAAAACTTTATAAAAATTTAACATTTTTAGCTGCTCTGTCAATATACTTTTTGTTTAGTTTTGAGAAACTTAAAAACTTAGTTTAAATTTTTTTTAAGAGAAAAGAACTTTGAAAGAAAACTTTATTATTAGAACTTTCAGCAGCTTTCATGTTTGTAGTTTGCATAGCTTTTTTCATTTTCAAAAGATTTTCTTTTTTAATATGTTAAAATAATTTATATAAAATAGTAATTCAAATAAATGCCTTTTCTTGATGACAATAATGCAGCTAGACATTGTGTAAATGAGAGCAAAGACAAATATTTAATATTTACTTTTCGTAAAAGCTTCACAAAACACATTTTGCCAAAATTAATTTTGTTTTGTTTGTATCCAAAAATCTCCCTTGCTTTAAGTCATGAGTTAGCCAGATAAATAACCAAGAGTAAACATAAAATGCCCAAAATAAATAGTTGAATTTGAGTTTAAAGCTCTGACTGAATTTTGTTTCGAAAGAAAGAAAACGTGGAAAACAAGCAGGATAACAAATGCAATAAAGGATGTGACAACAGGCCTTGGGAGACACGAAAAGAAAGTAACCAGAGGTAGAAGGACGATAGCAGCAACAATTTGGGACAAATCCAAATAAACTTTATCTTCATGTTGTTTGCCAACTTGAATTAAACACGCCCCCAACACACATGAAAAAAAATAGTCAGCGAAAATCTCAAAGAGTTGCGAGAAATGAAATTACAACTTGCATCCTGTTCCGGATTTCTTTCTTATTTTTTGCCCAGTCACTTGGCCAGGACCTTCAAAAGGAATTGTTTGGCCAAGGCAAACACAGAAAAGCCAGCAACAAGAAAGTACGAAAAAAAAATGGCTGAAATCAAGTTAAGTTTACAAAATTTTAGTGCACTCTCAAAAGCAGAAAGAACACTCCGAAGATCATAAAAATAAGGAATGAAGCATTTACAGGGCATAAGGCATTTTAAAAATGCAGAAGCCAAGGGAAAAAATCAGGACTCAACACTTTATTTTTTGGTTAACTTCGTTCACGCAGAGCAGGCGCAAAAATTGTGGACATAAATCATAAAATATTTCCAAAGAGAGAATTTCAAATGCACTGAAATTCTGGAAGCTGTTTTATTTTAATATTTAAATATTATTTACATAAATATTTGAACTAGAGTCTTAGGAGATTCAATGGATATTTTAATTTTGATATTATTAGAAAAAGTTCTGGAACTATTTTACTATTTTAATTTTAAATTCAAAGGATGTACTCATTAATTTCTTGATTTTTCTTCATTTTTCTTTATTTAAGAAACTCTTTTATGACATATCCTTTTCCAACTCAATTACTTTTCAAACATCTCCCCTTGCAAGGGCATCCAAGAGACCAGTGAATAATTAAGAGTGAGAAAGAACCGAGGCTGCCAGGAGTGGCTGCCAGTAAGTAAATTTAACAGCAACGACTGACAGTAAAAATTGCTCAAAATTTTATTGTCCAACGCTTTCCCCTTTTCTTCACGCTTTACGTCCTTATTTTTTATGCTTTCTTTTGTTTGAGTTTTTTGTTTTTTTTCCCCTTTTTTTTTTTTTTTGGTTCGCAGCTGGTGACGCAGGATATAAATTACAGTGGGAACAATAAGAGCAACAACAGCAGCCGCTACAACAAGTGTTTGGTGAATTAATAACAAAACGGTGACAATAACGACAAAGTTGAGAATCCTGAAGGGCCGCAGCCCCAAATGAAATAAGCCGAGTTGACAACTTTGAAAGCGGCTTGCAGTGGGCCCAAAGAGGAACTCAAAATTCCCTGCAATGCGTGAATTAATTCAGCAGACACGAGACCCTCACACACGCGATGCGAGCGGAGTTTTTTTGGGGCAAAAGGCCAGGTGCGTGCTGTAAAAATTACAAAAGGATCCTAAAGAAAAGTTTACTTTTTTACGCAGCAAACTAACTTTAGAGCAATTACAAAATGCTGCATAAATTAATAATTTTTAAGAAATTGCAAAAATGGCATAAAGATGTTAATAATTATTTAATAAATCATTTTGAAGGAATTGGAAAAATGGCTTAAAGATTTCAATTCATAACTAGATATTTATTACAAGGAAAACTAATAATTATAGACCTTTACTATAACAGAGATCGAAACAATAGTATTTATAGAAAGAGGACTTATTTATACACTTTCAATTACGTATAGCTAACTTTTCCTCCTTGAAATGTGTTTTTCTGAATAAATAAAACTGCCCCCTTTCGTAGCGCCTCTGCTCAAAAGGTGTGCCACTCTTGTGTGCCGCATAGTGCTCTGTAGCTTCATCTCACCTCCAACTTCCGTTCTCCGATTTTCCCCTTAAATTTTCACCTTCCTCGGAGCATTTTCCTGCTTCTTCAGCCCCTTGGCAGCTTCATAAAGCCAAGTGTTTGCGCTTTGAAGTTTCCGCTTCCGCAGTTGACAACGCATTGTTGTTGTGGCTGCTTGTTTTTGTTGTTACTGGTTGTTATTGTTGTTTTTTTGTTGTCGTTGTTGCTATTGCGGCACAGCATAAAACATACTTATTCAGAAGTTGGTGGCACATTCGAAAAACACCAGGACATACACATTTATGGGCACAGCTAAGAAATTTTATCGACGAAAAACTAGATTTTTCTTAAAGGATCTTTAGGAAAAATTATGAATATGTTTTTGAAGGCTTGAAAAATAAATTTAATAATTTTTTGCTAAGCTCTTGTAATTTTTAAAAGTGGATTTTGAACATGAA
Organism: Drosophila kikkawai; assembly: GCF_030179895.1. Taxonomy (NCBI): domain Eukaryota; kingdom Metazoa; phylum Arthropoda; class Insecta; order Diptera; family Drosophilidae; genus Drosophila; species Drosophila kikkawai. The sequence goes on from NC_091728.1 coordinate 6,080,033, forward strand.
TGATACCTCTACTTTGATTTTTATTAATAATAATTAAATTACTCAGATTTGGTAGATATATAATAAAGCTGATAATACTGCAGGAACGATATATGATTTCTTACAAATCTAACGAAGAACTAAGCTCAACTTATTTCCAAGTGTACCATAAGAATGCCAATGCTGAGCACTTGTCGTATCTTCCTCCGGCTGCATTGTTGTTCACCTTTCGGCGTCGCATCTGTTCCCTTGAATCACGCAAAATGTAAATTACAAATTTATTCTCGTTTTCGCCTTACCCCAAAGCATCTAATTAAGTTTGGGAATTGTTTACTCGGCGAGGAGAAGCCAAGTGGTTGGGTAACTTTAGAGTAAATATTTTGTTGGCTTTCATCGGGGGGCGAAACTCAAAGAGTTGGATGATATTTATTGTTTAACGAAAGGCCATCATTTAATCATAATTATTTCATCTGTTAATTGAAAGTTTCCGGGACCATGACTTCGGACATTATCAAATTAATTGAGGCAAAATAAGCGCAGAAAATCTACTTGAACTTCAAACCTGCGTGAAAGTCCTTTATTTACACTTTTGTATTATAAATATTTGTACACGTTGCGGTCATAAATAACGACAGATTCATGGAATTTTATTACGCACATTTTATGCGCCTAAACCCGAAATAACAAATGCCAGGAGTGTGTGTGTACAAAAATGTGAGCAGCCGCGAAGAGGATTGAGACCGAGTTGAAGGAAACTCGATACGCGGGAAAGAAGTGAAAGCGAGGTGGCAGAAGGCAAACACTTTCACTTTGTGCCCATTTAAGGTCGTGTGTGGTACGTGCAATAAATAAGCGACTTATTTATGCCCCTCACACAGACACAGACAGCACCAATAACAAAGTATTTGGGTTAGTAATGCCATTTACGAGGCAAAACAAACATAAAGCAAAAATGTAAAAAAGCTCTGTTTACGTTTATGTTCATGCCGGTAAATCCGTCTTCAATGTAAGCTCTGCTAAATCTTAAACAAAGCAGAAAAAAAAGGAAGAAATATATATGGTATATATATGCATAATAATAACAGAAGAGGAAAGCCCAGAGAACGTTCGTCTATTTAACTAACTGTGCATAATTCATAATTTAATTAAGAACTCGGCGAAATGAAAAAAGTTACACGAGGGACATTGACGCGCGCCTGCCCTTTCCACTGTAAACGTCCTCATTTAAACACTGAAAGAAAATCTGACCAGCTTTAATATAGATAGATTTTAAGTTTAGTCTTTAAAGGATTTTTTCGAGTCGAATTTAAATTAATTATTATTATTTTATATTTTATTAAAATATTTTTATATTTAACTATTTAATTTTTAGAAAATTAAAAAACATTTAATAGCTATCAAAGAATTTCCTTTCATAGATACAAAACAAAAACTAGGAATAATTCCAATTATTTTTTTTATATAAAAACCCCATTATTTTCTCATTTTTCAAAGTTCAGTGCATTCGCATCTCAGTCTCCATTTTCCATTCCTCGTCTCGTGCAATTGTGTGTGCCAGTCGATGGCTGAGAAGCCCTGCCACAGCTGCTGGTGATGGTTAACGCTTTTAAGTGCGGCCAAAAGCTAGGGTCTGTGTGTGTAGGTGGCTCGTCATCTTGGCCATGTGATAGTGGTGGTGGAAATGCTGCAAATGGCCAACTGCCAACTACCAACAGGCAACGATGGTAAGGGCCATAAGTCAAGGAAATCTCCTCACCAAATGACAAGATTTTCCGTGGCTAAGGGAATGCATAAACAAAGCTCTAACCGGGATTATGTACCGAGAGGTGTGAGCAGGTTGGCTAATCCCAATGATGCATTTCGTACAATGAATTGGCTCAAGGGAATGCGTTGGTCAGAGGAAATCCGGGCTTTTCAGTTACTGAAGAGCCTTAACAAAATTTGTTTTAAATAAATTTAATATCATATACAGTTATTCAAAATATTTTAAAGCCTAAATATTTTACAATTTTCGAAGTAACTGACAAATAAATTATTGAATTAAAATTATAATAGCCAATATTTTTATTTTAGTTTTATGTTGAAGGTATCACTCAATAGTTAATATTGTTAATATATTTAAATATGACATACATATTTTAGTTTGCCACAAAATTCCGCCACAAAGTCTGAAAGTGATTTATTCTCAATTCATTGGCGCAGCAAAGTATGCAATGGAATCAAAGCAAAGAGCAGATGCAGCCACAGAAGGGAAATCGGGAAAATTCCGGCGACAAACCACAAACGATTGTCCAGAGCATTGTTCGATTTTTCACCGCCCCCCGTTCCCCTCTTTACCAACTCCCTTTTGACCAACTCCCCCTGCCAACTTGTCACGGCAGCCCCTAACAAGCCGCACAAAAGACGTCTCCCTGCGACTTGGTCAGCTCTTCATTTGGTCAACTGCTGACAGAGAACCACCACCACCACCGCCAGGAACAGCAACAGCAGCAGCAACCACCAACAACATCAACACAGTTTGGTGGTTTTCCCGACAGCCCCACGAACCCCCCTTTTGTTCGCTTCTCCATCCATGGTTAATTAACTTGCCTCGCATCGCGAAAAATTCCTTTGAACGAGTTCCGTTCCCTCGCTTTCCCCTTTGCTGCAACAAAGTTAAACGCTTTGACTTCTCGATGGGAAAAAAATAAAGAAAGGATTTTACATCTACTAATTTAATTGCTGCGACGTGATATTGAAGGGGCAAAAGGCATTTGAGAAATCTGTGCGACACCGTATCGATTGAAATTCAAAAGAAAACTTTAAAGTAATTAAATATCGATTGTCTAGAACAGAAAATTGTTCTTTTGGTTACCTTTTAACAGAGTATTTAAGGTTTAGCTGAAACTGCATTTTGTTTTATAAGAACTTAAATAAAAACTAATTGTAGACAAGGAAAACCGAGCATAAACCTCCAAATCGATATCGTTTTATAATATGAAAATATTAATGGAATGTAAAATATTTAATATAATTATCTTCCCAAAATTCAAAGTTCTCCCAAGCAAAAATATGTCTAAGATCGCATTTCTTGCATAAACCAAATAATTTATCCATCGGCGAAGTAGACATAGAGTCTAATTTGCATTTTGTCTTAAAGTTTACCAGAATAAACTAATTTCCAACGCCAGCACGAAATTGCTGTTGTCTAGATGAGCGAGCTGCATTTAAATTAACTTAATTTTCTGCTCATTTGCAAATGCAAACATTCTTCGTCTTTCCGCTACACACGCGTGCAATTACAGTCGCCCACATAAATATACTCAGCTCAGGCATTTACTTAAGTTGCACAATTTTAATTACAATTTCTGGTAAAAGCAACAAGAACGAGGCCCAGATAAAGTAGGCAGCAAAGAGGGATCACGCCCACTAAAAAGATGGGAGTGTTACAAAAAAAAAAAACAAAACAGATACAAAAGCACGAGAGCCAAGTGCAATAATAAACACAACGACGACAATCAGGGGTAGCGGAAAATGCGGGTGAGGGGGGTTTGAGGGTAAGAAAAAGGAAAAATTCACACTGCGGAAGCGAAAAATTTTCATTTAAAGCGATAAAAACTTTTATTACCACTACGAAAAATGTGGAAAATGTTTTTGGCCGCCTGGCAGTATGCAACATTTTTACGTAGCCGAGTCCTGCAGCTCACGCACACACTCAAATATTTACACTGCAAAGGAATTACCACATAAATCTTCATTTGGTAGCTTTAAATATGTTTAATTAAATATAAAAAGAGAGACAGTTAAGCGTGTCTGGGATTTGTCTTGAACACTAAAAAGGTTCAACGTAATTGCAACTTTTTGTAAGATTCCCTTAAAATATTTTTTTTCAGTGCACGGATATAGAAAAGTATAAGAACCCGAAGGAGAGGAGCCATCGGAGTTATCTCCGCCCACAATTTGGCTTGGTTTCCAGCCACTTGTATAATCGATGTATCCATGCCGATGCCTTTCTGCCTACTACGCCCCCAGGTCCACGCCCCCTTCTCCTACTTCTCCTACTTTTCCCCACAGCAGCCCCTCCTCTCATACTTCTCAGAAATCCCCCTTTACGCCCGAATGCCTTGGTCCTTTGTGTTGTTTATGTTACATTTGTGTGTTGCCTGCTTTTATTGCATTTGCGGCGTGATTTTCTGTTGCGGTGCGAGTAGGCGAAAATGGGTGAGGTTCTGGCAAAAGGGGGGGACAGGGGACGGTTGGCTTGTGCAAGGAGTTTTCCTCAAAGTGGAGCACTTTTCCCCCAGAAAAGCATAACGAAAGTAGTGCAGGGGGATTAGGCAAGAGAAGAGCACACATTTTAGGCTTATGAGCATTGCCGAAGCATATTTCATGCTCATATTGATTTTTGATAGCAACCAAAAGCCAAACACGAAATGGAAAATGAAAGAGAAAAAAGTAAGCCGGAAAAATGCGACAATTCCCCGATGAAAGTGCCATTTCCTCAAAGCAATTGATAAGTTTATTTACCATTGAGTTTGGCCAAGGAATTTCATTTCATAAAACATAAATATTAAAGTTCAATTTAAAAACTAGGATTAAAGCAAGCAAAATATTCATTTTAATATGAAAAAGTGAAAAATCAAAACAAATCTCTAAAATTAATTAGTTTCTCGACAGCTGTTCAATAAAATATATTTATAATAAAATATTTGTGGCCTTTAACTAAGCTTAGGCTTAACTATAAACCAAATTTAATTGCTAGTGGTTATTTATGCATTTGGAAAATCAATCAAACGAACAAATGTGGTAACCAATTTCTCGAGTTTCTTCAGTAAGCTGACCAAATTGCATAATTAATGACTTAAAGCTCAGGTCCTGGACCATTAGGCCAAGCCAAATTGTCAATCAAAGCCATCTCAGCCAGCAAGTGGTCGGAGATACATCGATCAATGACCGATTCACATTCAATTGAACGACAATGGCAATCATAAACGAAGCAAAACAAAGTCAGAGCAAACATGTGGCTACGTCAAGTGCAACGCCATGTGTATAAATTGCAAAGCTAATACGTTTAAATAAATCTGCAGGCAGTTTTTTTTCTTCCTGTTTTTTTTCTTCCTGCAAAATGTGTTTACACACAGACCCAATGAACAGCAAGAAGAGCAGGCACAATGGGAAACCCGGAGAAAATCAACGACTATTTTCGAAACCTTTTTAAAAGATATTTAGAAAACAAAGAGGCAAAACTACCAGAGCGGATGGCAGCCCAACAATGTTAGTGCTAGGTCAGCAGAAAAGGGGGCTAAGAAAAAACTGAAGGAGAGAGTTCCAAAGTCAAAGACGGCGAACACATGGCGTATGCGCAATATTCTTGTATCGTCCTGAGTATGTGTGAGTGCGACCTCTTTGTGTGAGTGAGCGCGTGCTGACACTTAATCTTCCAGCTGACGCAGATGCAGCCCAGGATATGGCAGTCATATATCTGGGCGGCTTCTCAACTTCCTAGGCAACGGATGTCGCATGTTATCCTCCATCCTTACTGCTTAAAAAGGAAGAAGAAAAAAAAAGCAGTGTCGCGGAGCAAAAGATATCAGTACAAAGCTAATGCACTAGCCATGGTTTTTGCGTTCTAGGCCAAAGGAAACTGAATGCAAAATAGGTGAATTCCATTGGAAGTTTAAGCAAAGCAAGGACTTAGCTATTGTGTGAAAATAAATTCAAACATATATTCAATTTTAAGGTGGAGTCTAAGGATAGAATAGTATATCTTCAGTCAGATAGTTTTAATACGGTTGTTATATTATATTTCAAATATAATTTCCTTGCTTATTCACCTTCAGTTTCTTCACTTTATTTGGGAAACCAATTTCAACCCCCATCGAACCCACACTGCGTATGAGTTATGAAAATCATTTTCGAACATCATCAGCAGCAACTGTGACAGAGAAATGCTCACGAATACTTCAAAGTCAGAAATTGATTTAAGTCAATTAATTATAACGACCCGTAACAACAATAACAAGAATCCAACTTTGGGGCCACGCCCTCTAACCAACATGTCAGGCATTCCCGCCCCCCTCTTTTTGGCTCATCCTTTTCGAGCCATAAGCTCAGAGGGCCACGTCACGTTTGTGCACAGCAAGAAAATGTGCCTAAGAAATAGTGGTAATTATGTGAGTAGGAAAATAAACAAAAATGTTTATGAAATTACAGTATTTACTTTTCCAAAATATATTTTATTAAATAATATATTGTGTTAGATTTATATACTTTAAACACTTTTATTTCAAATGTACCATATTTTTCTCCCTGTGTGGTCCAACATCAGTTGGCCAGCTGCTTTTGGGTGGCCTATGCTTTTCGGGGAAGGGCTTGTTGGGTTGCACAGAAAGACCATGTAATCGTATTAAGCAAACGGAACTGGTAGCTGGCCGAGCACGTGTTTGCCAAGAGTGAAGAGGGAAATATGTATAGGTATGAAGGGGGGACAGGCAGACGGGTGGACAGGTGGCATGGGGTATACAGGGGTACTTAAAGGTAATTGTATTTGTGCACTGCAAACATGGCGTGTTTTATTAACAGAGAGAGAAAGAGCGAGAGTGGAATGTGTTTACTCATATGTCTTGTCAAAGACAAGTTAATTATTTTACCATGTGTAGTTGTGTGTGTGTGCGTTGTTTATTTTTGGCCATCGATTTTCACACGCTCTATATTACAGCACACACAAAAAGCCGAATTTACATGAGGATTCTGCTGGCTCAATGCCTTGGCATATTGTCGTCCTTATTATAAACTGGGATCTCTGTTTCTTTGCTTTGTCACGCCCCTATGCCGCCCTCCTTGTTGTTGGGCTTCAGAGTTTTTCCAAATATTTGCACAATATTTGTCAGAATTAATTAACAATATGAATGAAAAGGGGAGAAAGAGAGAAAACTGTGTCGTCTCAGCATATTTCAACTTTTTTTTTGTTGTTGTATACCAGCACTTGTTTACTCGAAAGCGCTTTGCATAAATTGCAGAACACAAGCCGTAAAAAAATGTGCACAATTTAATTAAATTTATGCGAGCAAATTTCTTTGGTCTGGAAAATACCAAAGAAATAAGAGCGAAATGCCTGGTAATTATCTAAAAGTTTAAGGACATGAAAAAGAGACAACTATGAAGAATTATAACTAGAAGTTGAAGGATAATTGAAATAAAGTTAGGACAACAATAGGTCAAAGTATAGTTTTCTGTTGAAAACTTAATTATTTTAAAATGTTGAAATAGTTTAAGAAGATAACTTTATTCAGGGTTTACATTTAATCTTAGTTTTCATTTGATAAATTGTTGAAAAAGAAATGAAGTTTCAAGCATAAACTCATAATTGTGGCTCAAGTTTCATTTTTCAGCAATAATGAAACATCAATAATAATAATAATAACATCAAATTTGATTGATGAACATTAGTTGTAGGCAATTTATTAATTACAATATTACTTGGGCACTTAAAACTAATTTATTCATTATCATTAATACTTCCTGCTTTCCTTACGTAGCTCAGAGTGTTTTCCTACCAATTTGCCCCTGTAATTCACACTACAATCCATCACTATCCGTTTTTGGCCATTTGTCTTCCCAACCTTTCCAGCATTCCTGCTCACCCCGCAGAGGTCTGTCACTCTCTCGTGCTCATCATCATGAAGGACTAACGAAGCAGCCAAAAACCTGCTTATAATTACCCCACCAGATTACACATTGCCTAACAAGGCCCATTCATTAATGTCATCAAATCCTTGAAGGACAGGCAACACCGTCTTCTCCAGCAAATCTGCAACATTATGTCAACACACCCTCGCACACACACACACAGAGAGACCCGGCAAATGGGCCACGTTAATGGCAGATCCCCGGGCTCCTGGCCAGGACTCCCAAGCCCCTGAGACTTTCACAAAGTTGCAGTTTGCTGCAAATGCTATAAAAAGCCAAACGGAAACGGCAGCAACAGCAGTGGCAACAATAAAAGCCGAAACATCTAGGCTGTAGAGATCTCAGTTTTGGCCAGCGGCTTTTATTTCAGGTGGACGTGAATTTCCAGAACGAAAACGCTTTGGTTTTATGGCTCTTTTTGCGCTAGTTAACATTTTCGCAGCTACAAAAATGTCGCACGGTTACCTGCAGGTGCCAGGCAGTGACGATGCCAGCTTAACGATTGCCCAAAAACATTAAATTCATCAAAGAAAATGTTACAAAAATCTTATTAAAGTTTTATAGGTCTTTCTCTTGCGTAACTTGTACATTGACCAACAGGAAATTATTTATATTAAAGAGAAGCTTGTTTTAATATTAAATTTTATGGATATTTGATTTGAAATAAAAAACTTCGGACTAAATTTTTGTCAAAAGTTAAATATTTACTTATTTTTTTAATAATTAAGGTTCCTAAAATTGGATTTTTTATTTCCACCTTACAATATTATTTACTGCTAGAATTGTTTTTTCAATTCCCCTTTTTTTTTTAAACATATAAAGTAGTTTACCGCTCGTTATAACTTGTAATTCCCAACTGGTTTGTCAGCATGAAAATGGACAAAATGTTGTTTGTTCCGTGTTGAATGGCTTTTCCTGGCAAAAATGGGAAAAGTGCTTGCCACTTGGCAATGTCTCTTCTGAAACTTGAACAACTCGAGGCTTCTACTCTGGCAATTCGAGATTGCCTCTCCAGGACACTCGGTCCCTTCTCATACCCGTCCGCCCGGTAACTTGGCTCTTGGCCAGTTTGAGCCAACCGTGCGCCTTTCATGCTGCCTGTGTTTACAAGCTAAATTCATTCGCCGCCTCTCGTCGCCTGCCGTCATCAGCAATGTGATGATATCCATGTACCCCCGATAGTTCCTTCACCTCGTACTCCTTCATCCTGAATTCCTATCCCTTTCGCTATCTACCATGCAGCCAGGTATTGCATTTTTTCCATCTCGGTCCTCATTGTTGTTAGCCTCCTGACAATGCAGTTGGTAATGGCAAAATGGCAGCAACAACAAAGGTAACTGGAGCCTCATCAGCATCATCAGGATCTATTGCCTGGCGGCAACCTGACAACACGGAGTGCACTCGGAGAAATAGAAGGGTCGAACTATTTTAGTACTAAAGATGTTTGTTATTATTTAAAGTATTGTTTTTAGTACATTTTTTGGTTGTATTTCGTTTATTGATCCAAGGACATACAACTCTTTGATTATAAATATTTAAAATATTTAATAAATATGATGAATGCCCATTTATTTTGCAAGTGCAGAGTGTTTTTGCGGATGCGTGTGCACCAGTTGCCATGGCGATATATGATAAGTTTATGCGAGTCAGTCAACGTTAACGTTTGCATCTTTCAATTTGTGAAACAAGTCTAATTTCTACCCTTAGATGGTCAACCCGATTCCCTCTCATTTCCCGCATTATCTGGCTATAATCCTAACATTATGACTGACGTTGGACATAATGTCGGACTCGAACAATATGGCCAACAAATGCCTCGCTCCATGAGGCTGCAAAAGTTGCAGACCGCTGGCCGCTGACCATTTGGCCAAGTTAAGTCGGATTTATGTTGATGGTGCAGTCAAGTTATGAGTCGCCTGGCAGCGACTCCTAGTGATGATCCTGGGCCAGCTCCTAGTCATGCCATATCCCCGAGTGCTGGTCCGTTGCCATGGCAAATGTCCGTTGCTTTGGTGCTTCGCTATAATTGACGTTGCAGGTTTCAGTTCAGCCACTGAAATTTTTTCTGTCGTAAATATTCAGCGAACGTCATGAAAAAAGTATTCTTTGCTTTGGGAGATGTGAAAAAAGGGAATAAAGTTTAACTTTTTACATGTACATATGTAATAGCAAATTGTTTGGAACTTTACAGAGATCAAAAACTAAATTTTAATTAGCTTTCTGAAGTTTTTACTTTTAATTTTTACAATGTACTTTATGTACTATCATTATCATAATTATGCTTTTATTCAAATAAGACAAATAATCCTGAGACCATAAAATATCTGTTTTAGATACAAAGCAGATCATTTATGGTCTCAGAGAAACAGATATATGCCCTCACTACATAAAAATACAATTTCCAATTTTCTGCAAAAGTGACTTAAAATAAATTCGTTTTACCAAAGTGCTCATAGCAAACTAACGGATAATTTGATACATGTTCTTAGCTCTGCGATAGCCTGCAATTCCACCCTCTCTTCAACGATTTAGTAGCTCCGCAACTAACCCAAGTCCTTCCAACATATGTGCGATATGCGAACAAGTTCTAGGGTTTATTTTGACACATGTGTGATGGGTAAAATGGGAAAATGTTGTATACATCTGGCCATCAGCAGCAGCGAAATGAAATGGAAAGCCACATGGCGGCATTATGGATTAGTTGTCCAGCTTTTGGAGCTGACAAATAAAACGTTTTTCGACTGTCACACAAAGTGATGAGCTTTGAGGGTTTACATGTAGTTTGTGCTGTTTCCAAGTTTATTTTTTGGGAACCTTCTACTTCTTAGTGGCTTCTGGAAATACATACAATTTTTTAAATCTGAAAAATTTTGTCTGGGTCATGTTCTATGAGTAGATGCATGTATATTATTAAAGTTATTTTATTTCCCTTCCTGAATATCCGGAAATCAATGCCAGAATTCAAATAAAATGCAACAATAATAGCACCAGGCCTAGCCATTGTTAACCAATTGTTGTGGCAACCCTTGTGGCAGTCCTTTAACTATTTAATTGCCACTTGAGAGCGGCAAACCAAAAGCTCCTGACCATTCTTTAACAATTGTTGCGGCAAATATTATCCCAGAATATTCATGATTTTTATTGTATGCTCTCTTCACAATTTTTTCCAGATTGCAAATTGAAATGGCAACAGCAACAATGTGAGCGGCCACAAGAGCAATAATCCCAAGCAAAGAGCTCTGAAAATAAGCAGCATCGAGAATAATAAACAACCAAAGAATAGGAAATACGAAATATAAGGGACAAATCATAAGCAGGAATGCCGGGAAATTGTGGGCTGTGAGCTGCAGGATGCGAATGCGATGCGAAGGCGACGCAGATTGCATCCAAGGACTGCTGGGCCAGCGAACAATCGGTGGGGCAAACAATGCGAACTAATAAAGCACTTAAGCGGATAGACAACGACGACGACGACGACGACCAGCAACGAGGACACCCAAGTGGAAGCAATACTCCAACTCCATCTCCGGCAGGAGCAACAGCAGCTTCGGCTCTAATCAAAGTTAAATTTTCCGTACCACGGGCCGTATGATCAACGGGCATTGGATTGATACGCAGACAATGGCGCAACCGCCCCAAAACAGACGCGACACGGGTCGCCGTTGTCCCCCATTGGGACAGTCGCAACGGGAGAGCGACGAGGATGAGGTCCTCGTCACCTCTCGAGCCACCACACCGCTGACAGCCAACGGAGCTACCACTACCAGACTGGTGGCTGTTCAGCCGAAGGACATGCAACGAAACCACCTGCTAAAGATGCCAACCGCAACAATAGAGAAACCAACGATAACAGCCACCAAATCATCATCAGCAGAAGCAGCAGCAGCAGCAGCAGCAGCATCATCGTCAGCAGTAAGAGTCCCTCGCCGGGCACTAAGGATACTGGCCCAGAGCCTGCTGCTCCCAGCCCTAATCCTGGGCGTACTTGTGGGCAGCAGCCAGGCGGGTTTCGCCTGCCTCAGCAATCCCTGTGTGTTCGGCGTCTGCATCGATGGCCTGAACAGGTAAGTCCACGCAGAAAATTTCAAACAGCAAATGGGCATGATTAGAGATGGCAATTACACTGAAACTAAATTAATTTTACTTGCTTTACCACCACAAAATATGGATTTTCTTCTGCTAATCAAGTAGATTTCAAATGTTTAGTCATTTTCTTTAAGCATCTCCTTGCACTTCAGTGGACCCTAGAGCGGGCAATTTACCATCCATAGTACGATTTTTTCCGGCTTATTATCGGCCCGGGCAAGGGCCAATAAGCCCGTCCAACGCATTTCGAGTGGCAATAAACTTGCGCCACTTGAGCATCAGGAGGGCTCGCAGTTTCAGTTGCAGTTCTGCTCTCCGGCCATTCGATACGATACCAAATAATGGCATATGTGGAGCCCTTGATGCTGATGCCCCCACTTTGCAGGGAAATGAATTTGCACAGATGTTTCTCCTCCTCTCCTGATGCAGCCTTGGGTTTCATTTTCCAGCAGGATTCTCTTACCGCCATCCTTCACACATCTTTTTTTTAATGCATGTCCGTTTAAATGGGGTTAAGTTGCGGCCACTGCAAGTGCGGGAAAATCAGGAAAAGCGAGAGAGAGAGGGAGTATGCTGAGTGGTTTTCAATTGCAAGCAGCAGGAAAATTATGAACTTGGACGGTCAGCCAAAGTGCATTCTCAATGCGATAAATTTACAGCCCAGATATGCTAAAATTTTCAAGTATTAATAAATTTTGCCCTGATTTTCGAAGAAATTTAATTAAAGTACAAAAGTCTATATAATTACTTATATAAATTAAATTATGTTAATTTCGGCACCAAACTCTTTTCGCATCTTCGGTAAAAGTAATCTATTCAAATCCTTTGCCAGTACCAACCGGAATCTTCATTTCATCCCAAATCCAAGCCAAAAGAGCCCCTTAAATTGCTGCACTTCTCGCCACTCAGTGGGGTAAACTGTGAGGCTTAGCTGCCACAGACTTCGCCTCACGATTTAGCCTCAGACAGTCAGATATATATACATTATGCACAAACAAGTTAGAAGACGATGGACTTTTTTCTATTTCCCCCACCACTTCTGCTACGCCAACCAACATCGCTCTACTTGACGCCATTTATAGAACTAAGTAACTGCTATTTTATTTTTCCATGCTCACTTCGCGATATATGCAGCCCGCTAATCCCGCCCAGAACCACCCAATAGTGCCGTCAGGAAAAGCGGTTAAGATATTTTTCCACGATAGCTTCGCCCGAGAGCTGCAAGTCAAATGCGAAAACCAGAAGCTTTAAATTTTTCCCCGGCTGCATTTGCCAGGCTGAAAAAAAAAGAAAAGGAAAAACTAAGGCGATGGATGGAAAAGTTTATGTGTTGGCAAGCGAAATTTATAGCTGCAATTAAATTTAACACGATGCCATGAGATTTAAACGGATTAACTGAATAGTTTTCGACCATCTTAAAGTTGGCAACAAAAGGAAAAGCAACGGCGATTGATAATCGCGGAGGAGTTTACTGCCACTGAAGAACATTGATATTTTATTGGTTTATCCCGGTTTATGCGTTCGATAAGCTTGCCTTAAACCGTTTTATGAGTTGGCTCTTAAAAGTGCACAGTGGCGGCCAATAAAAGTCTACTAAAATAGTTGGAAAAGAGGATAGGGATATGATTTGTTTGGCAAATTGCCAGAACCATCAAGTAGTTGGTGCCGTTGAAATTTGCCTAAGAACAAAGTGGTTCGTTGCTTTATTATTGCCCACTTTTAGGCACCTTCTTGAGTGGATTCAATTCGCATGAGAATTCTTATGTATAAATAGCGAAGCACATCCCAATGACTGCTTCTCAAGAACCCATACACTTTTACCGATCGGCCTTCCACTCTGGTATTCAGTCCGCAGAGTGGCAGCCAAATGCCATTATGTAGTCATTTCCCAATTGCTTCTGGCTGAAGGAAACAAATCAAACGGTCTCTGGGGTGAAAATGTCCAACCGAAGGCCATAATCAGCCGGAATCTCGAGGGTTTCACTCGGTTGATACAGACTGAAACAACGGACTGTGAGAACAACAGGCGAGTGTGTCTAGCTTAGACCATAACAGACAAGTGCAGCGGAAGGCTTCGGCTGCCCGGCCACCTGCATCCTAATGTAATCCATTATAAAGGACAACAGTAAGCCAGACCTGAGCCCCCAACAACACATCCCCAGGAGTGGGCATGGGGGTAAACTTCTTTAATTAAGCTGGCGATGCTATGGTTACCTGGCATCAGCTCCTCCATGTCTGCATTCTATCCGAGCAGCAGCTTTCACTCTTCCGCAGCAGCTCCCCTGACACATTTTTGGCTCTTTGCATTTCCGCTTCCGTTTCATTTTCAATTTCAGGCAGGGCAATGAAATAGGAATAGAAATGGAAATGGAAAAAGAGCACCAACCCAATCCCAAATGTCTACCAAATATTTATTTCCACAACTCAAGTTACACGTCGGCCACAAGTTTATGGCACTCAACTGGCCAGCCAGTTGGTTGTAGGGTATATAATATGTGTGCAGTGCCTGCAGGCATGCAGGAAGATCTAGAAGATCTGGGCGTGAAAAGTCAGTGTAATTTATTCAGGAAAATACTGCAATACAGGGGAACATGAGTGCGAGAGTGGGAATATATGGTTACATATTCAATTGATCTAAAGAATTTTAATAAAAACTATTGTACGTTAAAAATATTAGTCAAAAAGACAACTTTACAGATTTTTTAAAATAATTAAAATGTATATCTTTATTCATATATTCCTATATTTTGGTTACTATACAATTGTAATTTTTTAATTAGTCCTTTCCGATGTAAACCCACCAAGCTATAGATTGAGTTTTAGCTCCCTAGTTGTACGGGTTAGATAACCAGAGGGATATGTGCCGTATCTATCCACCCATCTGGGCCGGAACCGTCACTTCAATAACGCCAAACTGCCATTATAGTCCGGAGTGGTGTGCATCGTGTTATCTACCCTCTCCGTATTGCCCGCCCTCCTGTATTGTGCCATTTGCTGTTACTATTTTTATCCAAAGCATTTTGTTCGCCGTCTCGTTACACCACACTCTCTAACTATGGTATATTTTTTTGTTGTTTCATTTCTTTTGCTGTGCCGCTGCTGCTGCTGCTGCTGCTGCTGTTTTTTCGCAACGTTTGATGCATCATTGACACACCGTTCCACCCACGGATAAACCTGGAACTCGTCCTCCGCCCACGTGTGCCGATGATAACAACAACAACAACAACTACCATCCGGAACTATGGGGAAAACTACAACTACAACTACAACTACGACTATAACAGCTCGTACTCGTGTTACTGCATTGATGGCTACACAGGGATCCAGTGCCAAACGAATTGGGACGAATGCTGGTCGGGCCCCTGTCAAAATGGCGGGACATGTGTGGACGGTGTGGCCTACTACAATTGTACGTGTCCGGAAGGATTTTCCGGTAAGTGTACTACTCCTGCCATCTATACACCCCCACCCATGGGTGTACAGACAAGTGCCTGAATGCGGTTTATATTTGGGGCCAGAATCATCCAGCTGAAATGCACAAAACTAAACCTTTTTATATGCACAAAACATATTGAGAAGACTAACCTTTACTTTGATATTATTAATACAAGAAAAAGTAACAATAATATTAAAATACTTTATAGAGGAAGGTAATCAATTCAAGAAAGTATTATTTAAAAAGAAAATCGATTGGTAACGATTAAGAAATTAATTAAGTACACTAAGCAAACATTTAACATATATTTATTTATGCGAATCTAAGGATAACCTGAAGACCTTAGAATTTCAGGGTTTTTTTTTCAGTTCACAGTGCAGTTAGGCAAATAGGAAAAACGGGGAATAAAGGACTATGCACGCAAAGTGGAGTGGCAAGCCAGTTGAGTGGGTGAAGTTCCTCTTCCGTTCCACGTGCGAAATGTATTTTTATTAAGCCAAACATAAAAAACTCAGTCTCGCTTGGTGGTTTGCACTTGGTCTAGAGACAGATCCCCGAGCCGAGAAACGCGTACTCCAGCAAATAGAGAGGAATTCCTGCCAGGACGCGCGAACACACAGGATTTTCTTTTTTTTGCCCCAAACGTATTTGTAAAATTTACGCTAGACCAGGGAGCAAGAGGGGGGAATAAATGGAGAAAAATAAAAATATAACGTACAATGCTCGTTTTTACTTATTTTCCCGGCATTTGCTCACATGTGTCTATTCTTCTTTTTAACGCGCCCTGAGAGAGCCAACGGGTAGGAGGAAAAACTCCGAATATAACACAGAAAAAAGAAAATAGGGAGTCATTGAAGTGCAGAAGCCTTTTATACTCTTAAAAAAGGTGTTTGATTTGGTAGGAAGAGACTTTTGAGGAGAGACTTTTAAACTTTCAATGGGTTTTTTTTTTGTAGTAAAAAATAAGGATTTACATTTGAAGCCATTATACGGAGAAGAAAAATGGGGAATGTATGTATAAGATACATTTATTGGGACTATTTGTTGATATACTAATCATGTTTGTAACTCTTGAGTTGTTGTATACCTATTGTTGTACCTATAAGAAATAAAACAAAATTATAATGCCTTATAAATAATAATTATAAATAAATATAACTATCAAATAATGAATTTAGATTATAATAAACATGATAATTATAATAAGAAAGAGAGCTTTAAGGCCTTTCCTTTGACCTCTTATACCCCAATCTGGGAGAGCATTTGAAAAAGTGAGATGATCAAAAGCAAGCGATAAAAACGCTTTGAGAGATCTCCAAAGACGTTAAAACGAGGGCAATGAGAAGGGACAAACGGAGGAAAAGTCGAGGAAAATGCGGAAAGTGGAAATGGGAAATACGAAAGCCGAAGCTGGCAAACCGGCTTTAATGTTGTCTATTGTGGTAGTCAATGTTGGGTGCTTAACGTGCCACTTGCCACGTGTGTTTGTGTGTGAGTGTGTGTTCGTATCTGTGTGGGCCAAGTACGGAAGTCTAACCATGAATGTATCTAATGTTCATCCTTTGGACGCCGTGTACTCTCCACTCGTACGTACACACATAAACACATTTACTTGTGGTACGTGCGAGAAGCACTTAGTGTCCGTCCATATCCTCTTTACACTCTTTTTTTCTTCTCTTATCCCCTCGTATCCAACCCCTTGAACATCCCCTCCTTGAGCGTCGCCACAAAGTTGACTTTATAAAATTTAGTGAAATTTATAGCCAGCGCATCTAGGTGTTATACGTACACTATATTTGTATTTGTAGCCGTATCAACGCCAAACTAAAACCGAAATACAAATTGCTGCAAATTTGTTCAGGAACTTTGCTGATGAGTTCAACGAGTGGACGACGAACACCAGCTGAACAATCAGGCCAAGAGAGATGGCCGAATGGATGTGGGGATGTGGGATTTCCGAGTAGACCAAAGTCATTGAGTCAGTCAGTTTGGCTCCAAAAGGATCTTGGGAATAAATTACAGACACACAGGCAGAGAGACACAAATGCAGGCTAAGCCCGGAACACGGGTTACATGTGTTTTCCGGCTGGCCGACTGCATCTGAATTGAAATAATGGAGATGCGAATTGCGGGTGATTGAAAGTTGTGTTTTTATTTCAAGTCGTCCTTAAGACTTTGAGTGTGTTTTGATTGAGCTCGAGGAGGGGTTTTATAGTGTTAATATTTTAGGGAGAAGTATGTAAATTCAAATATTTTTCTCTTTTTTTCGAAAGTGAAGTTATAAAATACCTGCTTTAATTATGGAATTTATTTTAATATATTTAATATTTAACTTTCTAAGCGAAATTTTCTTTTGGTTAAAGAGTACGGAGACTTTAATTTAGCTTGAAAATTATGTAAAATTACTAGATTGGGTCCACAAATAATATTCAAATTATGTATTTTAATTTTATAAATGCAGTAGTTTTTAATGAATGACTCTTCCTTTACCAAGTAATTTTTATGCCACAATATAAATCCAATTTATTTAAAGAAACTCCCCGCATAAATCCAAAATAACTGCAATCCCTACAATTGTATTACTCAAAGGACTCGCTTAGAGAGTAAACTTCCCCCCAACGTGGAATAACTTTCATCGTTTTGCTCCCCAGCCGAAACAATTGCATTAATTTAACATAAATAGAGCAGAGTCGAGCGAAGCAACACAAACGCTGGAAAAACAAAGGCCGGCAAAGTATAAGCACTGCAAATGAAATCAACACAAAAACAAATAAAATTATGCACTGCCTGCAATCTCTTCACTGCTCCGGTTTTCCCACCCATTTTCCACCGATTTTTCCGCAGGAACTAAGCGATTCCATTGCAAATTGCTCGCAGTCGGGGCAGCAAAAATAAGTAAAAAATATATATAAAAAAAAGACAAACCCAAATGTAAATAAAGCAAAAAATTGCATAACAAATTCGGCGCATAAAAAAGGAAAGCGAAATATGCTTTTGGACAAGGCAGCCGCAAAAAATTCTATACATACATATATACACTCATATATAATAAATAGATTTTTTTGCCAAAAGCACGCGAAATGTCGGAAATGAAGCTGTAAAATGCTATGAAAAAAATCAACGAAAAATGCAGGAAACATATTCTAAAAAAAAAAGTACCAACTTAATAAAGAAGGAAAATGCTGGAAAATTTTAAAATGAAATGCAGTGCATGAATAGGAGTCTAACACAAAACAAAGCGAAAGTAACGGATGCAAAGAGAGCTGCGAAAAGAGGCAGGGAAGGCGGAAAAGCAGGAAAATGGGCAGACGCCTCGGGCATTATTTAACCGTTCATTGAGTTTTGGAAAGCTTTCACCTTGGTCACCTCTTCCAGCCCCCCTTTTTAGCCTGGTTTTAGCTCCTTTTCGACCCCATTTTCGGGGGCATTAAAAAGTATTTCCCAATGCAAATGAAAGGGACTACGAGATAATGTAAGAGCGGGAAGGCAGCATTCTAATTAATTTTATGAGCTTCCTTTGCCTTTCCATTGCATTGCGCATATTTACGCCGGGGCTTTTCCTATTTATTTTCCAACGCTTATGTTTATGCCTTTTGAAGTGGTTGCAGGATATTCTCATTATAGGTTGTGTTACATAGGGCTTGCCTTTTGCCAGTTTTACTTACCAATTCTTTGGACCCGTTTCTATAAGTTTGGGGTATGGTTGCTCTCTCTGAAATACGGTCGCTTTGATTGCGTTTTCACTTTTAGCCGCACTTTATCTCTTTGGCCGCTTTGATGCTTTGACCTGATTAAATCAGGCTAATTATGGCGTCAACTGAAATGATACAACATATATAACATTATTACTAATGTGAAATACGTACTAATTATGCGGGCGTAAATTGAAATTTTAATTATATTCACTAAAACTGTGCTGTTTGGGTATATAAAACACGAGTTAAAATGGTTATATGGTGTATTAACTTAAAGATTAAAATTTAATTAAATGAATCTAACGAGTTCTAGGTATTTGAATTAGCCATTATTAAAGGAATATCTTTTGTTCTCAGTAAACCATTTGTGATTTTAGGATAGCAAGCTTATTACGCTTACAAATGAACTCCAAATTTCCCTAATCCTTTTCCCTTTCAATGGCGTCCTTCAGATAAAGTCATAACCTATTTTACATCTCCCAAGGAATCTGCAATCTTCTCTGTGTAAGCCCCTGCGACTTAACCTTGCTCTCCTGACACAAACCCACTCACTCACACGCGTACACACTCGCAATTACGCACACAATCGCAATGGCGGCGCAATCCAATAACAAAGCTTGGGCATTCCTTTGTCCTTTTGCTCCTTCGCTGCTGGCTGCCTTTATGCAATCATTGCAGCCAAAAACCAAAACAATTGGAGATGCGGAAAACAGTGGGGCGGAGGGAAAAGCCTCAGGAAAAACCATGCGAAAAGCTCTAGAGTCCGTTGCATTGCGAAAACAATAAAGTGCGGGACGGGGGGCGCAAAAGGATGGACTCAGCATGGTTGCAGGAAGGTCTTCCTGGGCCTATTCACCATTGAAATTTCGCATTCCGCATTTCACATTCATGCAAATGCAGCAAATCAACAATGAAAAAATAATAAAGGATTGTGCTGGAGAAAATGTGGTCTAGTCGAAGTGGGAAATACTCTTGATCTGAAAAGGGGATCCTAAAAGTGAACTTCTCAATTGTTTTTTTAATTTTATATGAGAATAGTGCTTTAAATGAAATGAAATATTTACGCGTCGAGACTCCACAAATTTGGTTAGCTAGACCCCATTGTTATTTTTTTTTTTTTAATAATGATTGTATAATATAGAAGTATATCTGTTTTGTATGATAGTTTTGAGCACATTTTTTTGTATATTTCAAAAATCCAGTGATTCCTATACCCCACATTTTTCATTATTTAAAGTATTTTATTTGTTTTTAATATTTTCTTCAAGTTAATCCCAACTTAACCATGGCAAACCAACTTATTAGAGTATAAGTATGGAAAAGCATTGAAATTGCAGCCGTGCAGCTTCGCTTATTTTTTCCCCAAGCACTTCTCATTCCGTTTTTCCACACACACACAGATGATATTTTATCGTAATTTTCCTGGGCACCAGACTTTTTTTAGGACTGCTTCATCAGCGGGTTTTGAGCGAGCCAGCGAGTGCGTGTGTGTGTGCATAAATTTGCACCTGTTCAACCTGTTCGCTCCGCTCCACGTTTCCTCGCTGGCAATTTGCACACGTATTCGCGATGCCCAGGTAGATAGGTGCAATCAAGCATCAGGTTGCTCATTCATCGATTCATGGCTTCGTATTTTTGAAGTGCAGCCTCCCCTGATTTTGCTACAGTTTTTAATCAGAACTCGCGGCTTTAATGTTACTCACATATTTAAAATTTTATCACATATTTGCATTCAATCACGTAACTCCCGGCGATTTGCATAAATTTTGTATTTCAATTACCCAGCGGAGAACACAAAGCAATATGTACGCCTCGGTTATAAATAGAATTTTGCTAATCAATTGTCCTTTGGGATTTAGTTTTGTCGCTCGGTTCCGTTGATATTTTGCGACAGAAGCTTAAAATATTCATGACATTATTGATTTTATAATGGCAGCCAGAGAGAGAGAGAGTTTGATGAACTTGCCGCAGGACTACCGCATGGGCGGTAAGCGGTGGGCGGTGTATTTTTGTTTGCTTTGTCACGGGTCCTGGGATTATCCGTGTAATCGAATGCCATTAAGATTTTTATTTGCACGCATAACAGATGTGATTAAATGATTTTCAACGCCAAAAGGCTTAATTGGTTTCAAATATTTATAAACGTAACATTTATAGAAGAAATTAAGCATACTTGTAGTGATTTTTGTTTATATGACAAGGGGATAAAGTTACAAAGCTAAAGCTTTGGGCTTTAAAGGGTCAAAAAAGATACAATATTTGTCTATTTATTTAAGTTTGTGTATAGATTTCCTGTATTTATTTTCACATTTTTTTATGAGCCCCCTCAACAAACTTCATGTATCCTAGGCAACATTAACTGATTAAGGTCAAAAGAAGAAAAAAATCGGAAAGCGTTGCCTTGCTGTAACACATTTATCGATTCATTGCTAACGACCAAAGTCCCACAAGTTCATTAATTAATTAGAGCTCAGCCCCACCCTTTATAAAACATATCAAACACCCATTTTTCCAGCTCCTCCAGCCTTCCCTTTTCCTTTTTTCATTAGCGCAATCTCGAAATGCGATTTTCCCACTCATAAATGTGCCCATTGAACTTTCAAATACAATACTTTCTAATTTTACGCAACGTTGCCAGCGAAGCCAGGCGATGGAAAATGGGAAGGGGGTGTGAAAATTCAATAGAAAATTGAAAATCTAAACTGGGTGAATGTTGTACAAAATGCAATTAATTAAACTTTTAATCCGTGTGGTAGGTGTAAAAGGGCAATGCTATTTTTCCGTGAAGATGAAAGCAAGAGCGTACTATTCCCTTGGCTTTGCAGTTGTCCTTGCCACTTCCGAGGATTCCTCTCGGGAGAAAAGAAATGGAAACTAAGCAATTGAATGGGCAACAATGCGCACCACAAGGCATTCAAGTGCAGGGCGAGCCCTTCAACACTCTAAACAAATTTCTTTAAATTCATTTTTAAAATTTATGTATAGAATTAAAAGAAAATTAAAGGAAGAATCGTAATTAATCGCAAGTTTTCGTAACAGTAAGGAAATAGGGTTTCCGATTATTTTATTAAATTTTTATTACAAAAGTAAGCGCTATCTCTTTTCATTCTAAAAGTATTTAACATGTTGAAGGAAATGTTCTTATAAGAGCAATAAATGAATTTAGTAATTTCCAAACTTTAATTCAAGGTCTCTATATATTTTCCATATTATGTTCCATAAATTCCCTCCAAGTGTAGATATGCGAATTGAAATCGTTACGTTTTCCGCAAAACGGTTGACATGAATTGCTCGGGTTTTCAACTGCGGGGCTCGCTGAGTGAATGGATCCCGTGATTAGTTTCCCTCAGCGCATTCGAAAGCAGGCGGGGCCGCGAAGGGGACATGTCCCCGAATCTAGTGGCATTGCAATCGAAATCGGAATCAGTATCAGCATCGGTGGCATGAGATGAACCCTGAGTGCATTTCATTGCTCACTGTCGCAGGTCGCAGGCAGCGATTTACGGCAATGGAGCCGAAGCATTCGTAGCTGTCCAAAACCGCCCCACAGCCCCAGACCCAAGCCCAAAAACCCCAATTCAATGATAATAGATTGCTCTGGCTGGGATTAGTTTCGCATACAAATTGAGGGAGGGACGACGTGGCGCAAATCCTAACAAGCTAAATGCTATTCTCAGTGCTGGGTAATTGAAGAATTTGAAATGAATAAGCCAATATATTAGGAGGATTTCATTTTGGCGAAAATTAACTCATTTGCCACGGGAAAGAAAATTAAAAGGAGGAAATTAAGTTTAGTTGCAAAGATGAAAATTGTATATCGTTAAAGAAATATATACGAGGAAACGAAATTTAAACAGAGCAATATACAGAAAGAAATTTATGGGCTACTATTTGTTAATTAACTACAGAATTTCAAAAAATATTCTCTTGCTCTTTCAAACTTTGACTTTAACATATTTTTAAATAGAGAATAGCAGAGAAATCATTTCATTCCCCACACAAAACTATATTTCAAATTCTGCATGCAAATGCTAATTGAGAAAGCTCAGAATAACCATATAACAAGCCTCCCTTTGTTATTTCGAAGCCTTGAAGTTCGTAATTATGATTTAAAAGCGAGTCCAGAGTCCAAATGGACAGCCTGCTGCAAGGAATACAGTTTTCTGTGCACTCAGCCGCTCATTTATGCATTCATTCAAAGATTTCTGCACCGGAATAAAAGAACTCTGCCTCCTGCAGCCCCCGGGTAGAGAGGAGACTATCTGAATATGTGAGCATAAAATGCAAACGAAATGTGCAATATTTTCAACTCATGCACCTTTGGCAACGATGCCAGATTTTGAATGCACATTCGCCCCTACTCCCCAAATATATGTATGTATATGCTTTCCTGGAAGGGGAAGGTAACAAGCAAATAAGAAGTACAAAATGTGTGCAGATAAAATTCAAATTTCAATTTCAACATCGACAGGGAGCCCCATTCGCCTGCAGGACTCAAAGGGAGTGCGGGAAATGGCCGTGTTTATTGTGACTTGAAGCCAAAACAAATGTTCGTACCTTGTTGCACAAATGTTTACAGTTCGCTGCCAGCAGCAAATAATAACAAAAGCAAAAAATGAAAAATATAACAAGAAAACTATGAAGAAGCAGCAGAAGTATCATGACAGGCAAAGTTTACAATAAAGAAAAATGGCCAGCGACAAGAGTCGAGCTAAAAGTGCAAGAAACTGTACAGAAATTTCTTGATGGAGGATATTGAGTAGGTGGAAGCTATATTGGTTTTTCTAAAAATTAAATAGAGGAACCTGAAAGGAAAGTTTAATACAAATTTATATTTATTCAATTAACTAAAGTAGAATTCATTAAAAGAATAATATTCAGTAATCTTGGACCTATTTATTTACAATTTATTTCTTCTTACTTGTACCTTCTTCAATATTTTTAAAGAATTTAGATCTTTAAGCCAATCAAATAGCTTTAAAAGCACCTGGAAATCTTACGGAATCCCACAAAAGTTCAAATCATTTGTATTGCCGACGCAGAAAACGCTACATTTATCAATTTCGAATATTTACCAGGCCGAAACTATATCAATATTTTAGCAGCACTTAAAATTTGATTAATGGTTCATTTTTGCATTCTTTTTCATTTCAAATATTCCAACAATCGACATGAAGAATTGTCAGAATTCGTTTTTATTTGGCTTCGCTTTTTTTTGTTTTTTTTTTTTTTCAACTCCCCATTGGAAACCGAGGAAAAACCCGGGCAACCAAAACCCGACGTCCATTAAACAAAAAACAAAAAAGGCTGAACCAAAAGAGACACAGTGCGAGGGAAAATTGTGCGTTCAATTCGAAAAAAATTCATTCATAAAACATGCCTCGTAGATTGCGGCAGTGAGTGAAGCATTTTTCGTACCCACAGAAATGACCAGTGGCCGCCACCCTTTTCCCCCGCTTGCCCTTTCCCATCCACACGGTGAAATAAAATGAAAATCGATTTTCACTTTAACGACTTCACACATACGAGAGCCCCGAGGAAAGAAAAATATCCAGAGGCCCCACCGAAACCACATAAACGGAGCCAAAACAATGAACAAGAAAAACCAGAAATCAACGTGAAATGCATTGAGGAAAGGTAACCCCAGACGATATGGGAAAACACGGGGGCACCCAAGGGGTGCTATTCCATCGAATTTGGGTTAAGAACTGTGCGTGAGGTTGGTAGTTGGCTTTTCCTGCTCAGTATTCTCTCTCTATGTGCCTTCTGTGTGCTTGACCACTTCCTGTATTTGTGCATGAATTGGAGCGTAATGTGACATTTCATGTGGAGCACAGAGAACGAAGAAGCACAACCAGAAGGCAGTAGAAAGTCGACCATTTTAGTGATTCCTTTTCAATTCTTGACTTTGGTGCAACATGTCGTATGCGTAATAAAGTGAATTATGCCACTATGGATGCGGAAAAGCTTAATCTTAATGGTGTATTGGCTTTTTCCAATGATACTTTTTGTTGAAAAAAGAAAAGAAACAGTTTTATTATTTTCCTGAAGATAAATAATCATTTTAATAGATTTTTCTAACAAATAAAAAGCAAATCATTGTAAACGTTTTTCTCTGAAACAAAGACTGCTCCAAAAACCATCTTAAACTGCATTTAAATCTTTTATTTAATGACAAAATAAATACAAAATAAACTCTCTAAAAAGCTTCATTTGCATCTTCATTAAACATAGAACCATTAAATAAAATTCTTGGATGGAACGATTCAATTTTAAAGCGTCCATAAATAAAATTGAAATATTTGTATTATTTTTAAGTCCTTGAAGCCCCCGAGCCATGGAGATCATAAAGCAAAATGCGACTGCCGCGGCTATGGCCATAAACAAATTGAAATGTGCAGCGATGTCCAACGCCTTGATGGCACTTTATGGTCAGAATGGGGAAATTGAAGCTGTTGCTTTGCCGGCAATGAAATACGAGAAAGTGCGGCGGCCTGGCTGCGAGATCCATTACTCAATCGAAGCGCGAGTTGGGCGAACGATAAATGAAAATGCTTTTTTATGTGTGGGCTGAGGAGAAAACAAATAATTTCCCAAAAAACGATATTAAAGTGTTTGATAATTGCAAATGGGATTTGCAAAATAACAGCGGTATTTATCAGTATAAAATATTTAACGGAATAATATAAAGAAAAGTGAATATTGAACATTGTGAACATATAAAATATAATTTTAAAAATATTTTAATATAATAAATAATGAATTATTAAATTAAAAATTAACAATAGCTTAATTTTAAGATTATTTTTAATCAAACCTTCTCTTTACAAAAATAGAAAAATGCAATACAAAACTAGTTTCCGCATTGTCATTGTATTTTTAAACAGAATTTCATTCGCTTTAATGTTTTTAAAAACTGTTTAATGCTCAATCTTCAATTGAAAATGTGATTCAAAAATTTCCAATTTAACTTGAAGTTGTTTAATTTAAATGTGCATGCAATTGCCGATAGAAAAACATGTTTTATTTGTCCAACTCAAAGCAACAGAACATTCCGGCCTAGCAAAGTGTGTGGCATTAATTAATTAATTTAAATTGGGTTGCAAATGATAATACAAATGCAAATGCAATCATAGAGACGTCAACCTGAAAATACAACTTAAATGCCATAGAAATCCGGATTCGGACAGACATCGTATAGTTTGATCGAAAAGCACAAGCTAGTATATTTGCTGGGTAGACGGACATTTCTTAAGCTGAAATGAAATCCACAAAGGCACACATAAAGCAGCAGATATGGATACAAATACAGACTCACATAACAGTCATAAGGCAAACAAATGACATCGACTGACGTCCTGTTGTGCAAGGATTCCGGGTTGCCTTCTTCGCTTTCGTTGCCCCTTTTCGTGTTGATTTAGTGCTTATGCAAATTTAATATATGTTCTGAGCTGACTTCTCCCCCCTATGCCCCAGACTGTTCCAGATCTTCCCCATCATTTGCATAGACTTACATTATTGTTGCATTATAAACCAGACAGAGGGACCAGACACGCACATTTATCTTTTATGACCGCTCTGCAGTCTTATTTTTTTCCCCTTTGCTTCCCTCAGCGTGTGTCTGTATATATTTTGTATAATTTATAAGTCTCAGTGATAAAGTGTTGGGCCCAAAAAAAGAAATATAAAAAGACAGAACGCCCCCTCAATTGTCGTCCACTTGAATGCAATTTTGTGCATTAAATTAAGAAGATTTTTCTTGCACGGTCCCATTGTTCTTTGGCGCATTAATTTGACGAAAGTGCAAAGGAATTTGCACGCCGACTTTTTAGTTACTTTTGTTTCGACACTTTGAAGTGCTTTTCTTCCTCTACATTTTTTGCTTAAAGAGACACAACTTTGCCAGACAAGATAGGAAGACGCGGAAACTTCTACGGAGCGCAGGCGGAAAAAAAACTTTAAGCATATTTCTCGCCAACTTGTTGCCAAAAAAAATCGAATTCTTCCAAAAAGGTGGCAGCGAAACGAAAACAAAGGCCCAAACTCGAAAGGCGTTTCTATGCCGGGCAAATAAATTCTCAAACTTGAGCCATACAAAATATTTCGCTGGCAATAAATTTGCAAGAGAGTGCAGAGCGCACGCCGCACGCCCCTGCCCAAAAATATCACTCATACGCAGCGTTGCACTTGCACTGGCTCAGCCGGAAACGGAGAATGCCATTCACAATGGGGGCTCGGGACAGGGACGGGCGGTGAGCTCTCCTGTTTTATTCCCCCAAGGAGAAGATTGTCTGACAGTTGCCTTTTGGCAAAACACTGAGAACGAGTCAACGTCGTTGCAAGAAGTTGTTGAGCAGAAAATTGAAAAGTATTTCCAAGCATTTGTTGCCATTGTTGGCTGTCAAACTGGATACTCAACAGGGGCTTGTGAATTTCCCTACAAAAGAATTGGGCATTTCGGCAGTGTTTATTAAATTAAATTAAAAACAATATTATTACAAGAATTTAGAGAGATTTAATTGACAATTAAAATAAAATAAGGAAAAGGTTTTGGGTTTTTTTTTAAATTATTATTTAATAATTACTTAATTTTAAGAAAATACATAATTTTATTTTATTATCATATATATTCTTTACACTAAATAAAAATGTATAAATGATGTATTTCAACACAAAAAGAGAGTGTTTAATATTAGTTATTGCATACTTTAGATTTTCCTCACTAGTTTTCGTCATTGTCTTCTTAATACTTTAGGGTGCAGACTTTGCAAGACAGCAACAAATTTTTGGGCATGTATGCTTTATATCCTGACTGTGAGTGGGAAGGATATATCTGTATGTGCGGGTGTAAATATCCTTTGGAATTGTTTATATTGCTTGCAACCAAATCAGCACTTGTAGGGTTGGTTTTGATTGCCATTGATGCGCTTGTATCGAAACTGTTTTCCTTTTAACTTACTTTTTGAATTTTCGTTCCTTGTTTTTTTTTTTTTGATATGTATGAAGAAGAGAAACAGATTGAAAGGGTTTAGATGAATGGAGGAAAGACAAAATTTACATTGGCAGAAATAATGAAAGGTCCTTAGATTGCGTTTCAATTTCCCTTAATGAAAATTTGGTCAAAGATTTTATATAAAAGCTATTCAGCAGCAATTCATTGAAGGGCAATTAAAAAAAGGATTTGGAATTCATATTCAGTTATTAATTAAAACTTTATGTGTTTGTTACACATCAATTTTCTTCAGTTCCTAATTAAAAAAAAATCGTCAAATAAACAGTTGAATTTAAATTAAAATTCATAAACTAAAACCACAAAGCCAAATGACAATTATTCTTTACCAAAGCAAGTCAAAGGCTAATTGCTGCTGTTGATAAAAATAATTAAACCTCAAATCAATATCGCCCATAAATAAATTAATTTCACTGGCACAAAGGAGTCTGCAGAAGAACTTTTGACCTACTAGCCAGTCATATATATATCGTTTGCATATTTCTACAATTAAAATGCAAACTAACAGGGGGCCGTCCCCAGACAGCTGAGGCTATTTGTATTCACATCCTTTCAATTCGCTTCTTTTCAGGATCCAGCTGCGAACAGAACGTCGACGAGTGCATGTCGAATCCCTGCCAGAACGGCGGACTTTGTCGGGACAGGACTAATGGCTACACCTGCACCTGCCAGCCGGGCTACCTGGGGGATCACTGTGAGCAGGATGTGGCCGTCTGCGACACAGGTGAGTCGGCTGATGATGGATGATGGACAAGCAGACACTGGCGGTTGTGAAAGGGTGGAAGCTTGTCAAAGGTTGAAGTCTGTGTGGCACATATGCCCAGGGTTTAAATAGAAAATAGCACAAGATGCCAACAGCACCTGCAAGGGGCTAGCTTTGGCTTAAAGTGAAAAGAATAACAGACAATAATTTAAATATTATTATTGTTATAAAAAAGAAACTCCTTCTAAAATAAAAATTCTCTTAAATTCGTTTTAAATAGGAACTGGAGCACGTTGCCAGCATGGCGGTGAGTGCATTGAAGGTCCTGGGCTGGAGTTCACCTGCGATTGCCCGGCGGGCTGGCATGGAAGGATCTGCCAGGAGGAGATCAACGAGTGCGCCTCGTCGCCATGTCAGAACGGCGGCGTTTGTGTTGACAAGTTGGCGGCCTATGCCTGTGCCTGTCCCATGGGCTACACGGGCATCAATTGCGAGGAGGAGATCCTCATCTGTGCCGACAATCCGTGCCAGAACAACGCCCTCTGCCTCATGGAGGAGGGAGTGCCCACGTGCTATTGTGTTCCGGATTACCACGGCGAAAAGTGCGAGTACCAGTACGACGAGTGCCAGTTGGGTCCGCGCTGCATGAACGGTGGCGTTTGCATCGACGGAGTGGACACCTTCTCGTGTTCCTGTCCTCCGCTGCTGACAGGAATGCTCTGCGAGTGTTTGATGGTGAGCGAAGAGTCCTTGGACTGTAATTACACGGCTCCGGCTACTCCGCCGCCAACGAGGAGAACCACCACTACATCCACGGTGGCACCGCCCACAGTTAGGCCTGTGACGCCGCCAGAGACCACTGTTCCCCCGAGAGTTTCTGAAGAAGTTGAGCTGCCAGTTGTTACTACGGCAGCACCAGTTGCAGCACCAGAGGTAGTGACCTCGGCGGGATCCTCTTCCTCAGAGGAGACGGTTTCTGTGGAAATCAAAGCTCCGACCTTGGCACCGCCAGAGAGCGATAGCCACAGCATATCCGTGGAGCACACTACAGTTGCACAACCCGCACCTGAACCCGAACCCGAACCCGAACCCGAACCGAGACCCCAACCTGCTCCGGAATCGGAGTCCGAGACCGAGGAGGAGATAATACCTGGAACCACAGCAGCTACACTGGCGGTTAGCAAATCCTCCAGCTCTTCCGAGGAATCACCGAGCATATATACAACGCTGCCGCCTTTGCCAGGTCAACCGAAAACCACATCCTCGGCGGAGAGTTCCGGTGAAGTGGTGACCTCCGAGGAGTACACCACCGTGCCACACTTCGACGTCAGTGGCAGTAAGAGTGAGAGCGGCAGCGTAGAGATCACCACAGTAAGACCAACAGCTCCACCCAGCATTACCATAGCAGTGGACTACGCCACTTCCTCCAGCAGCAGCAGCTCGGAATCAGTGGAATCAGTGGTCACCACGCCGACACCCACTTTTGTGCAGAGGGTCACCACCATTGCCGCCACCATCTCCGTGGACTATGCCACGCCCACGCCCTATTATCCCCCGGAAACCACTACGCCACGAGTGATTCCAGTGCCGAGACCCACATTTTCTCCCGAACCACCTTTGGATGTGGTGGAGACCACGGCTTCGACGCAGCATCTCTGGACAGAGGTGCCAACGACGGCGGCTCCCTTCTTTACGGAGTATCCAGCGGAAGTCCTGATCACCACGCATCGAACCAGTGCAGGCAGATTCACCACGGTGCAGCCACCTGTGCAGGTTTCTACCTTGTCTCCAGCAGAGGAGTCTTCCATAGAACTGACCACGCCGTATACACCCCACATAGTGGTGACCATATTGGATGCAAATGCCACGATACCATCGCTGATTACGACCACGGGAATGCCAACGACGCATCATCATCACCATTACCATCACCATGATCACGAGGGCACAACGCTGAATCCACTCGAGGAAGATGAGCACCATCACCACCACCATCACCATCATCACGAGCATGAGGTGGTCCCCACCACTCCCATGCCAGTGGAAATAACCACGGGTCTGCCTCTGCAAACAGAGGACTTGATTGGAGTCCAGCAGCCTGCTCCAGTGACCACAGCAGAACCATATGCTCCTCCAGAGACTACAGTGGTTCCACTGACACCACTGACCACACCTGCTCCACCAGCAACAGTTGCTCCGGCGGCCCCACCAGCAACACTTGCTCCTCCCGAGACGCCAGCAACTCCGGCAACTCTTCCTCCAGCCACTGAACCTCCCACAGCGGCGCCAACACCTCCTCCAACTGTGCTGCCTACTTTGCCACCCGTAACCCTGCCCCCGGCTACTCAGCCACCACCCACGATACCACCCACGATACCACCCACGATACCACCCACTCCGCCCTCCACACAATCCGCACAAACTCTGCCGCCGCCTACAATGCCCATAAATGTTTACACCACTCCCGAAGGACCTGCGCCGACTACGACCTCTGCCGCCCAAACGAAGCCTCCGGTCACGGAGAGCAGCGAGGAGGTGGAGGGCTCCAACACGGTGGCCACCGGCGGCGGCCGGGGAGCCGGTGGAGTTCCCGAGGAGAAGTCCGGCGATGTCGATTGCATCAAGCTGGGCTGCTACAATGGCGGAACCTGCGTTACCACTTCCGAGGGATCACGGGTGAGTAATCAATTAAAGAACACTTTAAATTGTTGGGGAAGATTTAGAATTAAGCAACGGTTTTTTAAAATGTTGAACATAAGTATTCTTTGAAATATTTATAGTCTCAATTTAAACATCATTTTATCAAAATTCTTGAAATAAACACAGAAATTTCCATTGGAGTTATGTATTTCGATTATTTTTGCCAAGTGCAACTCAGACTCAGTAGGTCAATCGATAGGCGGTGGCCCTAGCACTTGGCACCTTAACGGAATCGAGTTGTTTGTTCGATGCCAAAACAACCAAAACTAGGAATCCAACGGAGAGAAGCACTTTGTGTGTGTTTGTGTGAGCAGTCAACTTCACAATTTTCAACCCCATTGAATTGCTAATTGGCCATATTGGAGCTGTGCGCCTACGGGTTCCGATTGCACTTCCACCTCTAACCATTAATAAGTCATTAAATATGCCAGCTGCGATAGGAGAAATTGCCTAGGCAATAGAGCAGGGAAGGAGGCATCGACTGATATTAGTACTCTATAGTATTGCAAAAGTATTTATTATAAAACCAAACAAAAGTAAAGAAAAATATCAAAATCAATTAGAAAATTCAATTAACTAAATTTTCAAATAAAATAATAAACCTATAAAAAGCATAGCATATAAACCTTTCGCTATCCTTTAGTATTTAACCAACACTGTATGAGATTTAGTTGTTAGGTTGGAATCCAGTTCAATTATAGTTTTCGCACGTATGCAAATCAGGCCTTAAGCAAGGCCCTTAATGGTATACTCACCAAATGAAAGCTTTGACACTACTTACGCCCTCGTGCTCTACACTGCCGTCCAACTGAATTTCCAAATTGACACGAGGCAGGACACCACAGCTGCACAGGTGCACGAGTCCGATACTGGTGCACAGATGTACCTGGCACTTACATAAATAATCAAATATATCGGAGTGGGTAAGAGAAGAGAGAGAGAGGCAGGACCTGTAAGCAGATTTACTAAGCAGATTGTTGCCCAGGCAATTCCATCTAGGGAAGTTAAAATTATTCCAGGACATTAAAGAGCATTAACTAGTGAAATTTTGCTCCTACTTAGAACCTTAAATCATTAGGCATTACGAAAAAGCCTTAGACAAGCAAAGATATCTAGTCGTAATTAGAAATATGTTCCTATGGTTCATGTTTTCAATGAAATACAGAGTCTCTCTTTGGTTGATTCTTAGAAAATGCCAATGGCTCTTGTAAATGAATGAATAGTTGCGAACTTTGAAAATAACAAAAGCATTAAAAGCAGCACACGTTCAGGTAAAATTTGAGTCAGAAGACAGAAAATGGCTAAAGGCAGGGGAAAATGTTCGGCAACCAAAACCACAAAACCTTTCCCCAGTTGCTCCAGTTACACTAACAATGGCAGGCCTGCCAAAGTATGCCTATTCAAGTATTTATGAAAATACTTGTGGTAATTTTAACACAAAAAAAAAAAGAGATAGCAAAAAGCTGAAAATATGGTCGAGCCAGGGGAGAGAGAATATCGATTTTTTTGGGCCTGAATAGCAAACTGAAGTCCATTAAGTGTAACCAGCACATATCTAAACATTTCCTGGCGATGCACACAACGAATTTCCAATCACTACCAATAATTGGCGAACCGGAAAATTGTTCACGAATATTTCCATGATAGCAAGATTATTTTTTAATTTCCTGGACATTGAAAATGTTGGGGGCAACCAATGTTTTCTGGCTATTGTGTTGGCCATGATTTTGGCATGTGAAGCTAACCAATGAATCAGTTAATTGGGCCAACTTTGAAGGACTATTAAAACGTGTTAGTAACCCAAATCAAAAAGCAAGCATCCAGATTTACAGAGAGAATAAATTTCAATAGAACCTGGCATGGGTTTTAAAGGGTTTTTGGTAAATAACCCATTTTGCGGTTTTTAGAAATTTCCCATACATCAGAGACAAAAAATAATAATAAAACATACATAAATTCAAAAAAAAAAAAAAAATTGATCAACCCTACACATGCTTAACCAATTTTCACCAATAACTATGTAATTGTCACCCTCAGGCCTTGCCACATTTATTATTCATTCCCGCTTGAAGGTCACAATATCTCGATGACCACAACCAAGCCACAATCCCTATCTATACGTATATATTCATGGCCAGTCATATGTCAGCAAGGGGCCACCGTTAGCCAAATTAGCAGCACCACATGCAATTCCCGTTTTTTATGACCGAAACGTGACGCCGATACGAGCTGACAACGTTTTTAGCCAATTTATAACCGCCCATCCAAAGGATCAGGAATAAATATATGAAAATTGTGGACATGCTAACCACTGCAGGGACAAGTTGAAACCACCGCCAGGAGTTTGATGTTTATTATTTGAAATTATAGGGAAAACAATTCTGGTTAATTGTAAAAACAATCAGGGATATAGAAATGTGTGTAATTATAAAGAATACAATTCAACTGAAAATATATAAAGAAAGCTTTATTAACATAATTGTGGATTATTACAAAATAATAATCAAATTTTACATAATTTTAATGGCAATTAGTAGAAGAAAAGGGCTTTATTAAATGAATCTTTTCACCAAAAATGGAAATATTATTTCAAGCTAACATCAGTTAGTTCTCTCTCGTTATACATATGTGTCTTTCTTGGTTCGAACTTTATATAATACCATTCAGGTATTTCTATTACCTTTAGGACAGTTCACAAACTTTTAGCCAACACTCAAGGCACTCCAGACACACTCGAACATCACCGAGCACACTAATGCATCTAATTTATGCGTCAGACCCAGTTAATGAGTTAACAAAGCCGGTCTGGCAATTTATTTATAAAGTTTTGCTGCAGCCCACGTAGATCTCCAAAGTGTACCTATGAATCACAGGCACTCACACCCCCACACACACACCCTCACAAAAACGTGGAAAATAAGGAAAATGAAGAAACAGCCGCAGAGAAACTGTGGGTGGGAAAACCAGCGCATGTGGCCAACATGCTAACAAGAAAAAAATTAAATTTTCATAATAAATTTAGCGCTTCAGTGAGTGACACAACACCGCAGGATGAATTTGTTATTGTGTTACACACACACACGGGGACAGGATTCCACCACGCAACTGAGAAAACTAAAGCAAATAATGAAAAAAAGTGAAATGAAAAGCGCAAAACGAGAGGATATTATTTCATAGAGCGAATGCCACTTTATTGTTGCCAAGTAATTTAACTAACTGCACAAACACTCCAAAGAAGCTTGCACACACTCGGGTCTTTTGTTAATTTTCAGATTTGCTCTTTTTCGTGCACTGGGGAAAAAAGGATGGGATTCTGGAATTCCTCATTTAGAATTTATATTAAGAGAAGCTATACAAATCTCTTAAAATAATGTGCCTTTAAAAAGGTGTCCAAAACTATGCTACACAATTTTACATTGTAAAAAGAAACAAGTTTACAGTAAATTAGGTACCTACTACATTTATTGCATAATAATTTAACCAGTCCTCCTCGCTTTTATAAATAACTTAACTGTGGAATCATAAAAAAGTTTAATTTGTATGAATTTATTACATTTTTTGCATAATATAAGTGTTCTTTATATTCCTAACCTTCCCATTTCCCTCAGTGTTGGCTGGCTTTCCATCTCCTTCCATTTCTCACTTTTGCATTTGTATAAAGAGACAAAAAACAGACTGGCAGCGCGACAGACATACTTTTACATATGTCAGCTGTCATATTGGTTAGGAAAGAGTGCGAAATGCGGGGGCAAAGTGGGTGGGAAATTGTGGAAAGCTGGGGTGGCTTGCGTGGCGAGAAGTGCAGGCAAAGTGGCACTCGCACTCGGCGAAAGTCACTCGTAAAGTGGCATTAAGCACATTTCTAGTGCTACCCCCGCCGAGTTTTTGGTTTTCGAAAATGTTTGCCTGGCTTCTGGCTTCAAAAACCCACCGCCCCGCTCCCATTTCCCAGAAGCTCTATGTGTGTGTGTGTGTGTGTGTGTCTACTGTCTGCATTGCGTTGCTTTTGCCACCGCCAATGCCACTAATGAAAACTTTGTTGAGCCCTTTTAGGCTCCTCCATCACCGCCACATGTCTCCCTGACTTAATGCGTCCTCCGCAACAGCAGCAGCAGCAGCAGCAGTCTCTGTTTCCATACTCATTTCTCTGCAATTCTCACAGGCCTTTCCGCATCCTCCATGAGGCAGGGGGGGGAATGCACTTCTGTCATTCAGGGTATTCCAGACATTTGCCTGTTGACATTAGCAAGGGCGTGTTACAATTAATTTTCATCTGGCCAACGCAATGAAAGGCAAAAAGAGGTGAAAATGTCAGGGATTAGCTGAGATCCTAGAGAGCAATCAAGGTTGACAGCTGCAAGGGTTACACAGGGGTAATGTAGAGATTCATTTTACATTAAAGAACATTTAAAATACTTGCAGAATATATTCACACTTTGCTCTCATCGGATCAGACTCATTTCCGCTTTTGTGCTCGCCCACATATTTAAATCTTAAATCTGCCACATGTTTTCCCTTGACTCATTTCTGCTACATTTATGTATGTTTTTTTTTCCTTTTCGGTTTTGGCCAGCTTTCATTATGCGCCAGCCAAAATGCCGCAAGGTCAAAAGCTTTAATTAAAATGTTTCCTGTGTTCGCAGGGCACATGCGAGTAGAGCCAAACAAAAGGGCAGAGCAAACAGAGCGCACAAGTGCCGGTACGGGCTAAAATTGTGCGAAAACTAAATTCAGCCCACCCGCCAGTAAGGCCACCCACTCATCAGTTTTCCAGCGCTTTTCCCCAGCATCATTTGTCTAACAAGTGAGCGGTACTAAAGCAAAGTTGGCCAAACAAAAACAAAGTGCGCGAATCAGCTTCCAGTGCACACTTCAAATAATTGTTATGGCGCTAGGAAAGTTCTTTATGCCTATTTTTGTTTTTTTTTTTTCAAGGTCAGCGGAAGAATGGAAAAATTCAGTTTTCTCGGAAAGTGATTGCTTTTTTCTCTGCGATCTGTAAAAGGGAACAGCACTCGACATGTGGAAACGGATACTGGATGCTGATATGAAACATCTCATCAACACAGCAGGCGCTGATTTTAATGTTTTTTCTTTTGCCGGCAAACAAAGTGTGGGAAACCAGAACAGCGGAAATTTGTTGCCAGCTGGTGAGGCAAAGGGGGAAAAAAAAAGATAAAGAATGGCGGGCGTAAATTGGTCTGAGCCATTATAAGCTTAAGCCTTTAACACTGGTCGGGAAAATCCGCCGAACAGCGGGGCCTCTTCAGAGGGGTTTTCATTTACAGAATGTGTCGGCGGCTATAAAAGCTTGAATAATGTCTTTACAGATTGAGAGATTTATGCTACAATTAACCCGGTGTCTTATAAAATATTCAAAGAATCAAGCAGGGAATTTACTTGCTATGTATACTTTATTAGCTTGGAATTTAATTGTGAAGATACAAATTGTATAACTTTGATTTTAAGGAAGCTTAAAGCTAGATAGGAACACATGTATTTGAAACATTAACTACGTATTTCAAGACCTTGTAAATGACTTAAACTTTACAATTTCTTAAACTTTAATTGAACGAAGCCACTGACAAATAAACTGTAAGAACAAGCTTAACAATTTTTTGTAAGAACCCTCCTTTGAGCAACTCCCCAAAATATGGACAACTTCCCATTAAAAGGCTGTCATTTTACCAGTTCCCCCCTCGAAGACCCAGAGGCATCGGCCCCACGTGACTGTTCCGTAGCTTCACCTTATTTCCCCCCGATTTTCTTGCACTTCATTTGCTCAATTTGTGGGAGGTGCAGCGAAAAATTACAACAAAAGTTTGTACACAGTGTGTCCTTGTTGCTTTTCCCTTCCCCTTTTTTCCCAACGCCTGTTGCAGTTTTCCCCTTGCACTTTAAGTGTCCCTTGGTGCGGCATAAATTATTAAAACCAGGACAATGGAAGACGAAGGGCGAAGCGAAGCGACGCGTCGCCGTAGAGAGCCAAAAAGTTAATTCATATTACTTTGCAATTTATTGGCATTTTTTTAGTGGAACGTGCTTTTCTCATTGAAAGGCGACCAGAAGTCGTCTTTCAAAAGGACCGAGGGGGACGTTGAGCAAAAATTAAATTAAAATTGTTCGAGTTTTGTTCCGCTTTTCGGTGCGACGACTTCTCGATAAGTTTTAGGGGAAAGTTCAAGCTGTAACTATTGTATAGCCAGTGGAAAATGTGTGTATTGAAAGTGTAAGAGAAATGGCCAGGGCAAGTATTGAGTATTTGTAGTTTAGTTAATTTTTTTACACTATTTTAAACACGATTTAAGGAAAAATAAAATATAGTTATAGGTACTTTACTTGCTTATAATATTTTAAAATATTTTTTATACCATTTTAAATCTTCTAAAATTTTGTTATTACAGTGCGTTTGCCGCTTCGACCGGCAGGGTCCGCTCTGCGAGCTGCCCATTGTCATCCGGAACGCCGCCTTCTCCGGCGACTCGTACGTGTCGCACCGCATCTACAAGGACATCGGGCAGCACGAGTCCCTAGATGCCGTCCTGCCAATGCACATCCAACTGAAGGTGCGGACGCGGGCCACCAACGGTCTGATCATGCTGGCAGCCGCCCAGGGAACAAAGGGCGGCCATTACATGGCCCTGTTCCTCCAAAAAGGACTGATGCAGTTCCAGTTCTCCTGCGGACTGCAGACGATGCTGCTGAGCGAGCTGGAAACGCCGGTCAACACGGGCCACGAAATTACCATTCGCGCTGAGTAAGTGAAAAGTGTCGGAGTCGACCGCGGAATGCAATTACGTGTGAACATGCACTGCGAAAAAATTACAGCCAAATTGGTCCATGGATCACGAACATCTCATTGGCTTATTCTGAGTTTCAAAGCGATTATTCGATTTTTTTTTCTGCCAGTGCATAAGCATGTAACCGCGGGTCACGCCGCCAGCTTGCTGGTGATTGAGGTGGGCGGCAACGACGACTAGCGGCATGTTAATTAACTTTTTAAACTGAGCACGCGGCGCGCAAGGTGGAGGTCAGCATATGGGTCAGTGTCAGGGAGATTGCGCCAGGACATTGCCCATTAAACTTGGCCAGCGTCGAAGCCCATTTCGCCTTCGCCTCTCCGTCCGCAGAGGCCACAAATTATAATGCTTCAAGTGTAGAATAAATTGCAGTTTTTTAGGTTCTTCCAGCTCCAGCTCCGACTTTCCACTTCCCATTTCCGTGCGGCCATTTCCTCGAACATTAAATCCTGCAGGGCTTCCACTTGCCATCCATGCGTAATTAGTTGGAGATTTTTCTTTCTTTTTTTTTTTTCCTTTTTTGCGTGGGCTCTTGGTTGAAAATTTAATTTTCTGTGTGGCGTGGGTTTAGCAGGGCGCGGGCAGGGGGATTAAGTAATGCGGGACTCGTGCGTAATTAATCGTTTAACTAACATTTCCTGGCCAAAGCCAACTCTGTGCAAATGTACCGGGAAAACCAAGAAAAAATCCAACTAAAAAGTTATTCAAATATTTTTACTATCGCAGCGCATTACATTTGAAATGGGAAAATAAAGTTTGAATGGGTTTTGTGCTTACATTAAGGAAGCAAAAATGAAACAATTAGTATGAGGAAAAAAATACATTTTTAAGCCTATTTAATTCTCATAAATTGAAGCTATTAACATACATATATTAAGAGAAAAAGCCTGATAAGATGTATTGGCAGAAGATAGAAAATCTAAAGTGTAATATAGATACTTTTACTTTCTCATATTCTTAACTTGAACTCTATGACAACATGAACAACTATGACTCTACTTTAATCATATTTTAAAAATCTTTGAAAATATATAAAATATTTTTAAAACTTCAATAAGCTGATAGGTCGTCTCTCTCTCTCTCTGTCAGCCTAAACCAATTTAAATTTTTCAACCTGTTGAATCAATAGACTTTTCAATTATCCTCAAATATTCAAATGACCATCACTTAAAGTCATCATCAAATTGTCAGCAAATCAAAGCACACCACAATCACAAAAACACTCAATTGTCAGAATCGCTTGTTTACAGTTCAGCTGTGAACAATTACTTGAAATTGCCATCAAATTGATGGGTTAAGCGCATATGGAAAATGACCAAATAATCGTTTTAGTCAAATATATAAAACTGGGCTAAGGCCGAACGTAAAATCTGGGCAAAGAAATGCCCCCGGGGAATCAAGGATATAGACGAACCCATGGCATAAACAGAACATTAAGGAATGGATATTTATCAAAAAGTGGGACAAAGTGTGAGCGAGAACGTTGCCCATATAAATAATTTACCAAAGGGAGAACAATGACCAGGAGTGGGAACGAGAACCGACGACGGAGGTGGAGGAGGAAGGGACTCTCACATTTTACGACTATCGAATCGACCACAAATTTACTTTTTAGCACTTGGTCCCAGCTCGGGGCGATCCAATGTCCGATGTTAAGGGCTCTAGCCTTCCATATATACATACACACAGAGAAAAATATATTAATTATTATTCTATACAACTTATTATTATGTTATTAATAATTTAGAAAATAAATTAATCTTTATAAAACTACAAAATTTGATAACGGACCTTATTTAAGCCGCAATAAGATTTTTTTTTTTAATATTTGTTCTCTGTGTATATATATATTATATTACTTTTCTGCCTTGGCTTTGTTGGGTGTTGTTTTTGTGTTTTGGTCTGGCAAGTGGATTTACGAGCAACAAATTTATGTTCGTTGCCTATTTTTATTTGCCTTGCGTGCTTAATCGCCCGAGCACTGGGGGCAAAAGGACTTTTTCGCCCAGGGGCCACTCGATGGTCATCATCATCATGACGTTGACTATAATGATTCGGACAACGAAAACGATGATGATGATGGCGAGACCCTCGATGAACTATAGTGGCCACATACCGCCCCCTTTTTGTGGGTAAATCCTGCCTGGGACAAAAAAAAAGAAGAGGAAAAGGAGACCCACTCTCTAATGAGACTAATGCCCAGCACAATTGACATTTTACTTAAGGACCTTCATCGAACTGGTGTTGCGCCCAATTAGTGTAATTAGAAAGCAATAACAATTACCGTTAGTCGAGCCTAATTACGACCGCATTTCTTTCCGCCTTTCGACATGAAAATTTCCTTTTAATTATTGCGAATTTGCGTAATACAATTCTCGGATTAAGTTCATTAATTAGGATGAGTTGCTTTGCTTGGCAGCTTTCGCAACTGAAGAAAATTCAATAGCATTCAATTGACCGTGTCAATAAATTATATTCAAGGATTTTGAACTTCCCCTCAAGCCCCAAGGAAATAATGTAAACAATGCTAATTTAATTTGCCGTTCAGTCAAGTGCAGCTAATTGAACTTTAAATACAATTGAAAGCAAGTTCGGTTTTTTGGTCGGTAATGGAACTATAATTTGGGGGAAGTGCTAATGGTGCTCTGGATAAGAGGAGGAGAGTACAATGTAATGGCTTTCAATGGTAATATAGCTTTATTTTTAAGAATTTATTCAAAGAGAACTTGTAGCTTAATACAACTTTAATCGATGCCAGGACAGGATATTATTACTTTATTTTAAAGAACGACAACAATGAAAACACAGGAAAATCGACAAAAAGCACATATGTATGTTGTAAAAACTAAATGCAATCAGAGAAAACTTTTTTCATCTGTCCAGCATCATATGGTGGAATTTTTTTTACAGCTTTTTTGCCCTCCATAAAATAACAATAAAATGTGGGTCCTTCTTCATGGCGGCATTTATTGCACTGACTCTTTGTATTAAAATATATACATTCAAATGCAATAAACGGGAAGATATGAATCCCAGTTTGTCCATCTCCAAACGGACTTAAACCCGAAAAGCAAACAAAAAGCGAGAAATTTTCATCTGACAACAAATAAAATCAGAAATACTTTGGCACAACACAACAAAAAGCATTCAAATAAAGGCAGGTGACATTCGACCGAAGCAGGACAATAAAAATTGGTGGCCCCCCTGTGCTGTGAGCACTCTGTCTCTTGCCAACACGAACCCGTCCGTGCTTTTACCTCGATCACATCAAAGGGTAGGCAAAAAATTCCATACCATTCCGGTATGGCCGGGCTCAGCAAAAATTTGACAGCCGATTGACATTTTAGCCAATTGTTGGGTGGAGTGGAAAAGGGACAGTTGTCTTTATAAAGTAAGGGAAAATATGTTATTTATAGTTTAAAAATAGTTAGAAGCACCTTTATTTATTATTAAAAATATATAGTTTTGGTTATAACTTAACCGAAAAGTTTTCAGAAATCCCTTTAGGAAATAATTTAAATATAGAATATATTATAAAATCAATATCTACTTTCAAAGAAAAAGAAAGTATTTTCATTTTATAAAATAAAACTTATTTTAAAAATTTAAATCATTCAATTAAAACAAGATTAGCTCAAAACTTACTACCTTTTCTTATGAAATATGTACGTATATTTTTGATATATTCATTCATATATCAAGTTGCCTTAACTCCCTTTTCCAATCAGTATTAAGCCACTGTCAACACACGGGGGGTTGCCTACGTTGAAAGGTCAACAGGCAAAAGGCAGGTCAGGATAACGTAGTGCTGCCAGCAGGACCCTTTTTCGGGTGGATGAGGGACCTTGCAAAGCAGAACGGTGGATTGTGGCGTCATAAATATTTGCACGCATCGGCATGTTGGGAATTTCACCTTAAAAGTTGCCCCAAAAAAACTCGAAAGGCTCGGGAATGCAGGGAGTGTCGCCGGGCGCCAAAGAGAAAGTGCGGCATATTGAATATTTGATGCATTAAGCAAAAAAAAAAAACAACAAAAATGTAAACCAAATGGTAAAGGGTAAAGGAAAAGAGCTAAAAGAATACCTCGAATGCCTCTTTGCAGATTGGACTTCAGCCGGAATTACACACACTGCAACGCCTCGCTGCTGGTGAACGACACGCTGGCCATGTCCGGGGATCAGCCCACCTGGCTAAAGCTTCTGCCTTCGCGGCTCCACACCCCGGAGGCGATACTGAACACCTGGCTCCATCTGGGCGGTGCGCCCCAGGCGCCGATTGGCCTGATTATCGAGCTGCCGCCGGCCCAGAGCGGCACGGGCTTCACTGGCTGCCTCCATACGCTGCGGATCAATGGACAGGCTCGCGAGATATTTGGGTGAGTACGGTGGACACTAGTTTATGCCTACACTGAGGGAAAATACTATATATAGAACGAAATATAACGTAATTTTAAGATAGGAAAAACTTTTCCTTTTCAATAGTAACAAAAACTATATAGTTCTTTAACAAATCTAAGAATAAGCTATAATA
Source organism: Drosophila kikkawai (assembly GCF_030179895.1). Taxonomy (NCBI): domain Eukaryota; kingdom Metazoa; phylum Arthropoda; class Insecta; order Diptera; family Drosophilidae; genus Drosophila; species Drosophila kikkawai. The sequence goes on from NC_091728.1 coordinate 6,122,640, forward strand.
ATTTATTTTTCTTTGACTTCATTTGTTTCATAATATTTTTTATCAGTGCTATCATGCCCCTTTGCCCCCCCCCCCCCCCCCCCCCCCCCCCCCTCTCTGTCTTTTGTGCGCCCTTTGGGCACTTTGAATGCCGTGGACCTCGGCTAATGAACAGCTCCCAGAAAGTTACGACTGCGTTTGGTCCGATGCTGCGTGAAGCAGCTTCACCCGGGGGCTACTCTTAAATGTTAATGCCGCCTTACACTTTTTCTGCCCAAAGGCAGGGGAGAGGCGGTACAAATAAGGAGGAATAAAGCGTAACCATCAAAATGCCGCCGCACAAAGTTGCAGGTGGCGAAAGCCCTGGCGGAGTTGCAGTAAATTCCAGATTATACGGCCGCCGAGCATAAAGAACTTTTTTTTTCGAGCAGGAACAAATTAACTCTGCTTACGTGCGGAGATAAAACCGCAAGGTGGCCCGGGTCACAGATATATAGCCAATAGCCAAAAGCCCATATAATAAATGAACCCCACATGGGAAAAAGGTGTTCAGTAAAAATAAGCGGAAGTGCAGTAATCAAATGGGAAGTAAACAAGAGCAGAGCCCATCATTAGCTGAGTTTTGTTTCATAAAAAACTCTTTTATAAAACAAATATATTCCGAATAAATTTCTACATTTGCTCTTCAATTATCCTATATACTAATTAATCTAGAGAAAAAGCTATTAAGCTTTGTTAGCCGCCTGCCATGCTCGCACCATCTTCGAATAACTTTATCAGAGAACTTCTTAACCATAAAAGAAATGGCCATGCTAAAAGCTTATTTATTATGGCCTCTTACCAAGTTTGCACTAAAAACGACCACATCGCCAGTGAAAATGCAGCAAACTCGATGAAAAGAACATCTCAAAGGATGGGAAAGACGGGTGCTGAAAGGATGGGGACAGCCAGTCAGCGAATGCGGAAGCCATTCGTCAGCGAGCAGCGTTCATAAAAGCGCGAGCACAAACAGATGGCCCAAATGGGCCAGGGGGGCGGAGGCTACAAAAAAAAAGACAGCGACAGGACACGGGGCGGTAACACGTCCTCGACGAAAGCGCTGACAGCTGAGGGCTGTTTGTCAAATGGCGCACCAGAATGGCGGCGAAATGGACACATAGTATTGACATGTCGAATTAGAGCAGCTCATGAAATTAGCTGCAACACCTTACTCATCGCGGCCTCAATCCGTTTTGCACAGGAAACAAAACATTGAAATTATTTTAAAATTATTAAATATACTTTAAGAACTGTTTTATTGAAAAAGAAGTGGAAAATAAAGCCATGGGTGTTCTTAAAATCTTACTTTTGATCAATAAACCAAATATCTAACAATATTCTTAGTAATTAAAATTTAACTATAATAAAAAGAAATCACTTTCCTAATGTCCAACTCCTTAATTTTCATATTTTTCTGTGTAGCGATGCCCTGGATGGCTTTGGCATCACGGAATGCGGCTCTCTAGCCTGTCTGTCCAGTCCCTGTCGCAATGGCGCTGCCTGCATCAAGATCGAATCAAATGAGCTGGACGAGAATGGTGAGAAGGCCGAGAAGTGGAAGTGCAAGTGCCCCACCGGCTATATGGGACCCACCTGCGAGATATCCGTGTGCGAGGATAATCCCTGCCAGTACGGTGGAACCTGCGTGCAGTTCCCAGGAAGCGGCTACCTATGTCTGTGTCCGCTGGGCAAACACGGTCACTACTGCGAGCACAGTAAGTAGTAGGGAAAATGTTAGAAATCTATATTTTTATCAACTAAAATTCATTTGTTCTTTTTAAAATAGATCTCGAGGTGGCCCTGCCCTCCTTCTCAGGCAGCGTAAATGGCCTCTCCTCGTTCGTGGCCTATACCGTGCCCATTCCGCTGGAGTACTCCATAGAACTGAGCTTTAAGATCCTGCCGCAGACTATGTCACAGATCTCCCTGCTGGCCTTCCTGGGACAGTCGGGTTACCACGATGAGAAGAGCGATCACCTCGCGGTGAGCTTCATCCAGGGCTACATCATGCTCACCTGGAATCTGGGAGCAGGACCACGTCGTATTTTCACCCAAAAACCCATTGACTTCCGGCTGGACGCTCCCCGGGTTCCCTACGAGATTAAAGTGGGTAGGATTGGTCGCCAGGCCTGGCTATCGGTGGATGGAAAGTTCAATATAACTGGCCGATCGCCGGGAAGTGTTAGCCGCATGGATGTGCTGCCGATTTTGTATCTGGGCGGTCACGAGATAGCCAACTTTAACACGCTACCCCACGATCTGCCGCTGCACTCGGGATTCCAGGGATGCATCTACGATGTCCAGCTGAAAGCAGGCCAGGTTACCGTACCCCTGCAGGAGACGCGGGGGGTCAGGGGACGCGGTGTGGGTCAATGTGGCACCAGGGAATGCCATCGGCATGCCTGCCAGCATGACGGCGCCTGTCTACAGCACGGAGCAACCTTTACGTGAGTTATTCTCTCTTCTACGGAAAAATTAATCTAACAAACGTTTACTGTAGATGCATCTGCCAGGAGGGCTGGTACGGGCCGCTGTGTGCCCAGCCCACGAATCCCTGCGACTCCTTCAACAACAAGTGCTACGAGGACTCCACCTGCGTGCCTCTGGTCAATGGCTATGAATGCGATTGTCCTGTGGGACGAACAGGCAAAAACTGCGAAGAGGGTGGGTTTCTTATCACAACAAAAATTTAGAAATTACATAAATTTAAACTTTTCTATCTTTATCCCAGAAATACGTTCCCTTAGCGATGTATCCCTCACCGGAAGACGTTCGTATCTGGCGGTTCGTTGGCCCTATCTCTACGATGGCGGCGATAAAATGGGTGCAAAACGTTCCCAGATGGTCAGCTATAGGAACTTTACCAAGAAGCTAATGCCCCCGAAACCGATAACCACACCCAGCAGCCACTTTGTGATGAAGCTGCTCAATGAGGTGGAAAAACAACGCAGCTTCTCGCCCGTTCCCCTGATGGGTTCGAAGACCTTCGAAGAGCACCATCGTGTGCAGTTCTTCTTCATCGAGTTCCAACTGCGTCCGCTATCGGAACGGGGATTGCTCTTGTACTTTGGCACCCTGAACAATAACCAGGACAAGAAGATCGGCTTTGTATCGCTCTCGCTGCAGGGCGGCGTGGTGGAGTTCCGGATTTCGGGACCCAGCAACCATGTCACCGTGGTGCGCAGTGTGCGAATGTTGGCCATCGGCGAGTGGCACAAGATTAAGATGGCGCAGCGTGGTCGCTGGCTGACTCTGTGGGTGGAGGGAAGCGCCTCGTCGGCTTTGGCTCCCTCGGCAGAGGTCCTGGTTGAACCGGACTCGCTGCTTTACATTGGCGGACTGAAGGATGTGTCCAAGCTGCCGCACAATGCCATCTCCGGATTCCCCATACCGTTCAGGGGCTGTGTCCGGGGCTTGGTGGTGAGTGGAACTCGCATTGTGCTCAACGAGACCAACATTGTGGGTGAGTATTTCTTTCCGAGAGGGGGATATAATCAAAATCTATACATTATATATCTTAATATCTTCCCTAGAATCGCGTAACATTCGAGACTGTGATGGCACTGCCTGTGGCGGGGACTCTTGCGAGTCCGGCGGACACTGTTGGCTGGACGAGAAGCTGCAGCCGCACTGCATCTGCCCGGAATATGCCAAGGGCGATCGCTGTGAATATTCGGAAACCTGCAAGCTGATACCCTGCAAAAACAATGGAAGATGTCTGCGCAGCGGACGCTGCTCGTGTCCCAATGGCTGGGGTGGCTTCTACTGCGAGATTGGTGAGTAATCCGCAAAAAAATAATTACAAAAAGTACTTAAACAGGTCAATGAACGCCAGCTGCAGGTAATGATGATTCAGTGAGTTCCCAGAGAATATAAAAAGTGATTTAGTTACAGTCCAATAACCGCGATAAATCATATTAAAGCTTAGACAAAAACAAGTTTCATAAATCCTCGAGCTGTTCAAGTTCAAATCTCTGAAATGTGTCACGAGTAAAAGTTGGTTTTTGCCAAAACAGAAGCCAAAATGATTTTATTATATTTTTTGATGATCTCTTTTCGAGCTGCTTTTTTGCAAAGTTTATTTTCTTTTTTGAAAAACGAGTTTCGCCGCCGCCGCCGCCGAGTAGAACAACATTATTATTATAATTAGAGATGGACGGACAGCAACATAAAATAAGCATTAACGCAGCAGTTGGACTCCAGGCGGACGGTTCAGTGCACAGCGGGGTCAGGAAGTTGGTTGGCAAAAAAAAACAAGTAAAACACAGAAATTAGCGGTCTGTGATACAAAAACAAAAGCCATAATATGGCCACAAAAAATCACTATAAATCAGTATTATAATGGATATGGCAAATAATTAAAATCTGCCATGATTCAAAGTTGAATGCTCTCTTTTTTTTAGTAAATTTGCATAGCTATGGCCATTATATAATATTAGGCATTACATAAATTTAAACGTATTTGGTTAGACAGAACTTCTGATATCCACTTATGGATTTATTTAATATAGTTGCAGTTATAATTATATTGAAAGCTGCATAAATTATTGTCATTATATTAATCTGTGTCTTTCCCTTTCAAAATTTTAAATAACTGCAATTCTATACAAGTTCTCTAAACGTTTTCTACTCACTTTCAATTAGCCATTCTATAATTATTTAACTCTATGAAGCACCTCCTCCCCTTATAAGTGCAATATTATTCAAATCAATAATGACACTAACCGAAACATCAATCAAGCAACTGCAAAACAAGCTTTTTCCTATGATTTGAAATCGGCAGATGCTTTTTTATTGACTTTTTTTATTTCTTTATCCATCGAATGTTTGCCGTGGAGTTTCAGCTTTCGGCCTTTCACTTATTAGCAAATTTGTGAATTAACATGCCACTTGTAAAACTCACACACACTCTCCTTTGACAAAAGCTAAGATTTTAAATTGAATTTGAGGAAAATGCCAGCAGGTGGAAGAGAGAAAATAAATGGAAAAACCTAGAAGCTATAATCAAGGGAAAATGAAACATTTCCGAAGTATGGATATGATGGATGAAAGTTGAGATGAAAGTGCGTTTTTCAGAGAGCTAGAGAGGAAGTGTAAAGAATATTAATAACCACATCATAATAAAGATTAATCTTGGCTTCGGGTTCAGGTTCTCGAGATGAATCACAACCATTAAGGAAAAAAAACCGGAAAGCAAGTGAAGATGAAATTGAAGTTGAAAAAAAAAAAATCCAACTGATAGATGAAGGGAAAAGTGAAAGAAAATATTCTACACAGTGGGAATAACTTGATTTATATTTATAGATTTTGTATTTAATTTAAATATTTAAGATAGGAAGGAATTAAAGGAGCACTATTTACGTAATATATTAAGAATGGACTGAAATTTCTGTATTTAATATCAAACATTCTAACTGTTTCCGATATATCTTTTTTAGACTAGACAACTAGCTGTACATTTTTTTAGGTGTAGAATGTTAGGCCTACAAATAAACGAGATCAGGGCCCAAAGATGAGGAGGACTCATAAAGCGAAACAAAAGACGAAGACGAACAATGCAGCAGAGTGGCAAGCTGATGCTGTAATTTAATTATGTATCGCATGCAATATGTTTAATGCAACACGCCTGCTGCGGTGTGTGCCGCCCCGCTCGGCGCTCTCTATTATGTATTTATTTTTTTCTGATCTCTTTTCTGTTGTCTGATATTTTTTCTTAATTTTTTTTTCCAGCCATGAGCAAGCCAACGACGCCGAGCTTCCGTGGCAACAGTTACCTGATCTTGCCGCCGCCTCGGATTCCGATGAAAGACAAGCGGCGCGGCCCCTCGCTCTATGTCCGCCCCCGCGAAGCCATCCAAGTCACGCTGAACTTCTCCACCATCGAGCCGGACGGCCTGCTCCTGTGGAGCGAGCACGAGCGCAGCAAGTTCCTTGGCCTGGGACTGGAGGCGGGTCACCTGAAGTTGGCCAGTAATTTGCTGGGAAGCTCTAATGACACCGTAAAGGCACCGGCCAGCGGTTTCATCGCCGACGGCGCCTGGCACTGGACCAGTGTCCTGCTGGATCGCTCACGGCTAGAGCTCCAGCTGGACGGGGAGGTGATCTTCACGGAGCGATTGCCCGAAAACGGCCGAAACCCAAGCCCATCATCAACCACGACCAGAACCACATCGGCGGGCAGGCGCAAGAGTTCGAGCAAAGAGCCAACAATTAGCTACGAGGATGTCTTCTACTTGGGTGAGTTTTCTGAACTATTCAATATTTAAATTGTAGATACAATATAACAAAAAATATTATATATTTTCCAATACATATTATTATTTTGGAGTTTGATTTATAATTTAAAATTTGATCACGCCTTTTCCAAATTCTTTTACAAAGTATAAATTATCATTAAATTCATAATTGCATAAACTCAAATAGGTTTAATTTGTTGTTAAACAAACGTAAACAAATGTCATGAAAACTAATGAGAACCAGAACTTGCTGAAAATGTAGAAGAATTAAGTGAAAACAAAGACTTACCGCTGTTGAAATCCGTTGTATTTGGTAATCCCTTTGACTAACACAGTAACTAACACAATTTCACACCTAGCTCGCACACAAAAACATTAATAAATCCATAAAATTCACTCAAAACCCGACAGTAATTCGCTTTTAACTTGTTGCTTGTTGCGAGATGAAAAACATTTAAAGTGGGAGAGGGAAAGCAAGACAATAGAGTGAAGCCGAGCTGCCAACTCGAGCGCTTAAAACAGCTGTTCTTCCAAGCCAGATCAGCTGTAACAGCAGCTTTCAAGCGCAACATTCGACTGTTATCTAACAGAGGCTTAGAAAATCCCATAACATTAAGAACATCTAAAAAAATTGTTGTTTTATTTTTTAAGGCTAGTATTTTAGAAATATTTTTATTTTATTTTGAAATATTATTAGATTGTTTTACTCATAGAATATATTTTAATGTTTTTATTCTATAACATTTTGTTTACATGTTAATGATAACTGCAACTAACAGCTCTGTTAGTTCCACCCTTACTCGTTATTCAACACTAGCCGAAATTCAAATCGTAATTCAAACTGATAAGAGCATATATTTTTTGTTATTTGCAAAAACAGGAGGATTCCCCAACTTGGACTCGGTAAGCAGGCGGACGCAGGGTCGCTTTTTCGAGCCCTTTAAGGGATGCCTGCAGGACATTCAGTTCGGCGCCGAGCCGAAAGCGATTATCAGCGATTTCTCGGCGTACCAGGGGGAAAATATCGGATCCTGTGATCTGCACGGTGACGAGCCGCTAATTGTATAGGAAACGAGGGAAGTGAAATCAAAACACGGATAAACGAAGGATTATTGTGAACTTTCAAGGATCTTGGCCGGATTTCTTGACCGTCAAACTGACGAAGGAGATATATAGAGAAGATAACTACTTGTAAGCTACTAAGTGATAAGCGAGTTTATATAGCGGAAAGCTGATGGGGGGACCTCCTTCCCCAAAATCAATATATACACAGACAGAAAGTTTTTGGGCAAAGCTATCGACAAACGACAAGAAATGGAAACGTAATTTTGTAAATTTTATAGAAATAAAAAAACACAAAAAGACAATGTTTAGACTTAAAAATTACAAAATAAAAACATGGAAGAAAGATTTACTGGTTTATCAAAAAACAAATAAAGACAAAATTGTAGCTTAGGATCTTAAACTAGAAAATACCAATACCAGATACAGATACCAGATATAAAAACTTCTCTTACGTAAGTGATATTTCAAATGTGGAATAACGGTAAAGGATAAACCCCCAAGAAACCAAGAAATTAACTTATTTAAATGTATATTGTTTTTGTTATGCAAACGTTAGCATTTCTGTTGAATAATCCTTTAATTTCCATATCTACAAGAACTGCCCTCAACGAGTTTCTGCCATTTTTTAATTTGTTCAATTTTGAAACGTGAATTTAGTTAAGTGAATATTGTTTCCTGTTATGTCTGTGTGTACGTTATATATAGCATAAAGCTCTCTCTCTCTCCTAATTGAAGCCATTTAGTTGCCTTGTAGTAAGTTAGCATATAACTCTCCTATGATTTATCTTGAATAACTATAATGTAACTCAAAATCGAAGTCGCCTATTCTTCTGAAAACAAATCAAGGGGCATACGAAAAATCTATGCTAGTCATTACAATATAATTATTCTTGTAAACCAAGGAAAACCCAGTAGCGGGGAAGAAACAAACAAAAAAATATATATACAAAATACTTATACAATACGAGAAACAAAACAAAACAAAAAATTGGAAATTGTAACCCAAAACAGTAAGTTAAGGATGTGTTTATTTCGAGAGACAACACTTAATCAGTTATAATTTTAAATAAAAAACAAATGGAAAATAGAAAAGTTAATAAACTTAAAGGATTGCTAGTGTTTTATTTGGAATACTTTAAGCTACAGATTTTGTTTGAGATTTTATAGAATAACTACGAAAATTTAACAATTTTTTTAAATCTGTTGATGCACCAAATTTCAGCTTTTAAAACGACTTAGTGGACTTTCTTTTACCCTTTTCATAAGACAAAGTTGCGCTGGCGTCGTTCGAATGTCTTTGTAAAATCCGATGTTTCCCTATAATACATATTGTATAATTTAGCGAATTCCTTGGCCTCATCTGCAGTTACAGCTCGATATCCAGTTTCAGAAGCTTTATTACCCGTGAATAAAATAAAAATTTTCGGATACTGAAAAATCATGTTTAAAGATTAAAATGCAATAGCCATAAACTGAAGTTTTTACCAAAGTTTTAATTTTAACGACCCATTCCTTGATATGCTCATATCCCACTCGATCCTTAGTTTCAAATACCAGCATGGCCATACGACAGTCGGAAAAATAAACACGATCAACATCCTTGAAACTAAATCAAATAAATAATACAACAAATACTATTATTATGTTATAATTGGGATTTAAACAATATACGATTTCTTCAAGTTAGTTTGAAATCAATAGGGAATCAAGTGTACTCACCGCATCTGACCACACCACAATAAATCTAGAGATAAACGTGTTTGCTTTTTAGGTTTTTCGTCTTTACAAATATCATCCCACACATAATTCACTGACACAGGAACAAGGGAATTTCCCAGGAGCATTACTCTAAACCCCATTTCCGATCGTTTTACTGATGAGGAGCTCTCACTGAAGACTGAAATATGCCAACCCATCGGGCACTTTACTATAATTTTTCACAAATTCTCAGAAATTGAAATGCAATCCAATACTGTGCAGTCTCATCAACCAAACGTTCTGATTGAAAATTCATATTTATTTGTTTATTTATTTTTACAAATGACTAACAGGGGTACATTTTATAGACCATTGATTATAAATTATAAACATTTGTCAAGCCATTAAAATATTAAATAGATAAATAAAGGACCGAAAGGACAATTTAAATGGTATAGTAAAAACCTAAATGTATTTATTTCCATTAAATTCCTAGCATGGCCTTAATTTTCATCGATACTAGCTTGTACTAAAATAAATATATTTGTTATTTGTGGCAAAACAATTAATATATTTACTAGTACTTACTAAGCGCATTAAAACAAGCTTCAACATTACATTTTGTCACTGCAGAAGCTTCCTTAAATATTAACTCGTGTCGCTTGGCATATTCCTTGGCCTCAGTGGTGGATACCTCACGACCTTCAGCTATATCCGATTTATTGCCCACTAAAACTATTATAAACTTCTCCGATCTCTTCTGCAGTTGAAAAGTATTTAGCGCAATAAAATACAACATTTTTATAGTTACAGTACCAAAGCTTTGAGTTCCGCAACCCAATCTCTTGCATCTCTATAGCTATCCCGATCGTGGATGTCATAAACCACCAAAGCACCTCTACTCTCTGGTAAAATGTTGCGTACTACATGTTGAAATCTAATCAAGGAATATAGAATAGTTAAATACATGATTTATTTTTTAGTTTTATAAACTCACCGCCTGCGACCTGGCGTATCCCATATTTTTAGTTTGTCTTTCGGGGACAAAATTTGTTTATTTTTTAACCAAAATGTAATCTCCGTCGTTGGGTCTTCATATTTAGGTAGATTATTCCATTTGTATTGCGAAATTAACGATGTTTTGCCAACCGATGCACTTCCTAAGACTACTATCGGAAACTCCATTATCTTTCAGTTCGCTTTGGGCAAGATTCAGCTGAAAACTAAACTTAATCATACGTAAATTCTTGAAGAACTACACATCGCCTACTGTAATATAAAATGTAAAACGTTTGAAGAAGTGTACCAATCATCAGATTACAGATAAACATCTTGTGAATAAAAATATTTTACAAATGCAATGAGTATTATGAAATAATTTTTATTTATAAATCTATTATTATATGTTACAAATACCAATTTGATTGTTTTTTATGCAATAATGCCTCAAAGCAACTGCAGATTCTGGCATTTCTTATACCAATTGCTAAAAAGAACGAACAACTTCATTAAATTGGAAAAACGCATAAGCTAAGGCAAAAAATATAACTAACCAACGTCCATAAAACACCTGTTGACGTTTAAATTTGTAACTGAAGAGGTTTCCCAGAAGATCAAACCGTTTCTTTTGGCAAATCTTTCAGCCTCTTCTGTAGCTACAACTCGATCCTCGAGAACATCAGCCTGGTGGCCTACCAAGGCAATAACTATTCTCGGTATAACTTTCTGAAATGATTACAATTTATTGAAATTACCATGGAAACATAGGTAAGTGATATATTATTCACCCTAGCTGTAAGTTCCAAGGTCCATTCCTGCACGGCGTCATAGCTATCTCGATTGTGAATGTCGTATACCAAAAGGGCACCTGGAAAGTTTGTGTAATTTTTTCGTAATATATCCCTGAAACTAACAAAAAAAAAATACCTTATTAAAAGCAAAAGTCTATAAACAAATCGATATTTTACAATATATAAGCATGGTATACAGTTAATCGATATTCTCTTATCTGATATTTGGAAAAAATTATGTACAAAATGTCAACGATTAACTTATCTTTTAACTTTAACCTTATTGTGGCCAATATATAGAATATTTCTCTGGCTATACATCCTAAGCTTTGATCCCTTTTAAGGTCTATTGTATTGTTTTTCAGGACTTACCGCTTCTGACCCGCCGTATCCCAGATCTTTAGTTTTGCATTTATTTCGGGCTCAGCTATAGTCTTCACCAGGAACTCCACGCCCACAGTGGGTTGGCTTTCCTCTGGGATTTTTCCGTTTACATAACATGAAAGCAGAGAAGATTTTCCGACACTTGAGTTCCCCAAGATTATCACCTCATACCCGGGCGCCACCATGATCGACCGATCGATCCGAGCTTTCTTGGGAGACTAGTCAACAAAAATAAAGAGCTGCTCATCGAGCCCCAATACATACGATCGGGGAAGAGATTGCGGTTGTGACGATTACTTTGTCATAAACATTGATCCATTTAGTCATAACATGTGCGGCTTTTCTCAGAGTTTCTAACCAAAAAAAAAAGGTTTGCTCAATGACTTGGCAAGGAATGTTATTTTCAGGTCAGAAAACTTTGTACGATAAGGAATGCTACGAAAAAAAAACCCACAATTTAATAACAAAGAACTGTTCAATCTCGATTCAAATCGAATGACTTTATATATATATATATATACGGTTTCATATACATATATGCATATATATAAGTATATACGATGTTTTCGTTTATTATAATTTATAACCGTTAAATTTAAATTACATACAGACAACACAAAATGTATAAATTGGAAATAAATAAGAAGCATCCGGATTTGATCGGTTTCCTTAGAGTTGATCAATATAATTGCTTTCAAAAATCATCGGTGTTTTGTGGAACAATATTTAAACAAGAAGCTTATGGTATTTTTGTGGTTGTTCGTTTCGTTTATTTACGTTTGTTTTCTCTTTTTGCATTTATGGTAAAGTATTTCAGGGTTTATTATGTTTAAGACTTCACTTTACTTCCTTCTTCTCATTACTTAATTGCATACAATTAATGTAAGTGTAATTTTTATGATTTTACGATAGTTTTGTTTTTGTTTTTTTTTTTTCTCATTTATTTTTAAATATAGTAGCAGTAAATCTTCGATTGTTGCTAGAATGTGGAAAAATATTTAAACGCAATAGACGAGAAATAATAATAGAAAAAAAAACTAAAAGTTATGCATAATTTGTTGTTTTTGTGGTTGTTTTTTTCTTTTCTTTTTCATTTTCATATGTGTATATATAATTTATATAAATTGCAACTATCACACGTGTCCACCGCGCTTTAGAGCCGGAGAGACACACACATTGCCACAGACCGAGGCGAGCGAGGATCTTTAGCTTCTTCCGCTGGGCCCGAACTTATCTGCTCTTTGTGGTGTTGGTTTTTTTTTCTTTTTCTTTTTTGTAATTTTATTTGGAACGCTGCTGAGAACAACTGCAACTGGAATCATCTTCCCTCTCTCTTAAATAATTCGCTCAGAAACTTACACGAAATGTAAACTTTACAAATATTCTTTGCTCACTTATCTTTTCTGTTGGTTTTTGTTTGGATTTTTACAATACAATTTGAAACTTTCTACGACACGACGAACTTTGCAAAAACCTCCTCCTTCTTCGCGCTTTCTCTTCAAGATTTATTATTACTGAATTGTTATTGAAAATGTTTTATGTTTGTATTATTATTATTATTGTTATTGTTACTGATAGTTTAGCTCAATTACCGGGGCTTGTCAGTTTGATGGACAGATATCGAGTCTAATTGGGGAAAGTCGAGGTGTGGAAATATGTAACTAACTTTCATCAATCTGGAGAGGATCCTTCATATTTAATTTATAATTATTATAATGCCTTTCTGTATAACATTTTTTTTTCTGTGGCTCTCAATCCAATCAATTAATTGTGAAAATTAAATTGCTTGCCCCTTGGGAGAGAGCCGGCTGTAGGTATTTCTTTTCTTTCTGTTAAATTTTTAAATAATTTTTTTATTTATAATTATCAGCATAAACTTTTCAAATCTCTCGTTGGAAATTTCATTTTCTGAAACAAAACAAGTTATGTTAGTTATAGAAGCTTTAGTATTACGATACAAACTTACCTACAAAGGGACATCACTTGCAGCAGTTGTTCGTCGGCCGATTTGTTTCATTTCCATTCGGCCTTATGCTGGTTCCTTGATTGTTGGCGCCATCGTTCTTAGGTAGTTTCTTGGCTGCAATTTCAGGATAAACATAAGTTTAATTCCCTCTTCAAAGAATCTGTTAGGCTTACCGATGGCCAAGAAGATGTCATTGACATTCATTCCCGTCTTCGCGGACGTTTCCATGAAGAGCAATCCGTTTTCCTCGGCATACTGCTTCGCTTCATCGAACTCTACCACTCGAATGTTTGACAGATCCGCTTTGTTACCGGCCAACGCAATGACAATGTTTGGTGAGGCCTGCAAAATGAGTTAAATTAATTATTACGATTTTAAAATATTTTCAAGACATAAGTTTAATAAATAAAACGGAAATAAATAAAGTCTAAACGGCTATCTCGCTCAAAATGTTTTATTGAATTTGTTTACTCTATGATTCTTTGTATGATTATCATAAAAATGATGTTTTATTTTAAAGAGCAATCTCCAGTTTAGTATGATTATTTAATGACTTCATTTTATCTTATATGGTACACTTATTAAAAGAAGTTCCTCCAGGGCCAAGTAAATAAATAAATAAATGCAATGGGGCGTGAATGAATGCCAAATGCCTCGGAATTTAGTTCATTGCACCCACTGCTGCGGGGGGGGGGGAGTTCACTCCATTAGCAACAACAAAGAGAATTCACATTTATTCAATAATGAAAACGTTCTGCACGAGATTGCATTGACCTTGATTGTGGCAGGAAGTGAGCGAAAAAAAATATATATATATATATATTAATGAAACTCACTTGTTTATGCAGTTCCTTGACCCAAGTCTTTGCACGCTGAAAACTGTCCTGATTTTGTATGTCATAGACAACGATGGCAGCCTGCGCTCCCCGATAATACATGGGAGCTAAGCTGTGGTATCTGTAAATAGAAATAAAGGTGTGAAATAAATATTGATATGTAAATTAATCTTATTTTAGGTTGTGGATATTATTCCACTCAATAATTACCGCTCTTGGCCAGCCGTATCCCAGATCTCGAACTTCACCACGGTATCCTCTATGCAAATGGTCTGTGTCAGGAAGGCCGCACCTATCGTACTCTCCTGGTACTCATGGAACTGTCCCTTGACGAAGCGCAGCACCAGGGATGACTTGCCCACAGCGGATTCGCCCAGAAGCACCAGCTTAAATTGGCAACTTTTATTCTGCGATGTGCCATTGGGACGCGTCGCCGTTCCAGCGCCTCCGACACCGCCGCTGCGTGGTGTGGTTGCCATTATCGCTTACTTCGGTTTAGATGCGGAGATGCGCTTTTTCTCCAGAGATGGCAACTGGTGATTGAAGTTCTACGGACGGTTTACTGCAACTCACTTCCGCTGCTGAGTAAGCTGGTTTATGTGGTCAGTGTGAGGTGAGGAGTCTGAAAGATAAAGCAAGAAGATGGGTAAATAAATTTGTGGAACGTAACATAAAAAAATTATCAGGGACAGAACAGGGATATATTCCTGGATAACTAAACGTATTAGAGCTATATTCTTGACCCAGTCTGTTGGATAATTGATAAACATTACAGAAAAGCACACGAGGACAGAGTGGCGCCTTCGTTTGTTTAATGACGCCGTCGACAAGCCCAGTATATTTAATGCAATATGTCCGACAATATATGTACATAAAATGCCGCCATCATCCATCCATCCATCAGTATAGGAACAGAGAGAGGGAGAGGGAATTCCGGATAAAAGAGGTCACAAGCAAATGGTAATCGATAAATCCCATTGAAATTGAAAGAAATACGCCCAGTAAAAGCCTTTGAAAGCAAATTAAAAGCGAATATCACTACGGGAGCTGCAGAAATGACTTATATCACCAGAATCACGGGCGTTTAGTGCTGTTCAGCATCATAATCACGCGGATAACTAGCCTTCAGATAGCCAAGATAATAAGCCAGTCTTTTCAATGTTAAGATTTTAGTTGCTTGCGTGTCAGGTTCAAACATCCACAAACACAATAGTAGTTAATTGCTAATGCAAAAGCAAAACACAGCAACAACTAAAAATACTTTGGCAAACTCACACAAATCGGAAGAAACCTTAAGAATGTTGTTTAGGCGCAATTATTGTATATTCTCTACTAGTCGCCAATTTTCCCCCGACGACAAATAAAGGGTTCTGGAATTATACGAACAAAATTCCCGAGAAATCATCTGTCTTATCGCATTTCCCCTAAAAACTTTTGTCTCTCCTTAGGGGCTACTATATCAACTGATATTGTACACATTTTCTGATAAACTATTTCGAGGGCGGGTTATTCATAAATACAAAATGGTTTGTATATAAAGAATATTGAATATAAATATTTATGTACAAATGTATGCCGGACAGAGGACGCCTCGCATTATTCATGGGTTGTGGGAATACGGTGGCCTCGCAAATAGATTGCTGTTATCAGTGGAACTTCCATGAGTCATAATACTGTCCCACGGTAACTGAACTAAACTAAATGTCAAGCACCTTAAATGCTGATCTTTGAAAAAATATTTGTCTGTTTGGAAAGTTCAAAAGACCAGACCTCAAGTGCGTCAGTAGTCTAATCTTCCAATTCCAAAAACGATTAATTAACACATTGATGCCAAACTGTACAGTGCAGACAAGTCTCCAAAGATCAAGAGATTGAATTCTACAAAAATCATGCGAAGAAACATTAACTAGAAGTGTAGAGAATCAGAAACAGAGAGAGAGAGAGCAAAAGAGCCAAGATGGGGGCGGAAGCTGTGATAAAAATCAATGCAAAACAAATTAAAGCGTCTCATTCACGAACATGAAGAAGTAAAGAGAAAGTAAAAGCATGACAAATGGTGTAGTTGTGGTTGCTATGTCTGTACTGTGTTATTAAATTAACGAAGGAGCGGGTGCGGGAGGGAAACGTAAAATATGCAGTCTCTCTCTCCATATCTCGATGACATTAAAAATGCAGTCAGTCAACAATTGTTTGAAGCAATGTAAAAAAATCATATTTCTCTTCCTCTTTCCCAGCTCTCCGCGGCGCCTCTATTGTTTTTGTAGAGATTGGAGCAAAGTGCACAGTCAGTTGTCAAGTCACTCTCTCACACACACACACAAACACCATCACAAAGCTCAGGCGGCAAATTTGCTCTCTTTAAACAAAAATTCAACAATACTCTCCCAATTGCGATAAAGAAATTTTGCCTACAATTGCTTTTTGTGTTGTTTCGCCAAATGACGCTTGTATGTATTTCGCATTTTATTGCTGCCGCACACAAAAAGCCGACTTTTAAATTTAATTAAACCCGGCTACGACGTAAGTAATCCAAAGCCAGAAGTTTTCCCATGTCTTATATTACCAGCTGGCAAGCACAACAACACTCACCCGAAAAGATACTTTTTATCTCTCTGGCTAAGGCTGTTAATTTAGCATTTAACACTCTTTAACCTTCGTCGCCGTCTGCGGAAAATTCAATAAAATATAAAACAACGGACGGCTGCTTGGTTCAGAAAATTACGGTACTTGGTTCTTTTAGAACAGCTGACGATGCGTCATTCACACGTACCAATACCAGAGAAAGAATCAAGAGAGAAACACAACGATGGAACTAGCAACAAAGCACAAACAACAACGGCCAACAAAGTAGGATCAATGGATTCCAGGAAAATCACGATAAGTTCCAATAAGTAGTATTTACAGTACTGGGCAATCTGATAATGTTATTTACAGAAACAATATTTATATATAAAATGATTAAAAAAAAAAAAAAAACACAACAGTAGGACAGGAAATGTTAAAAAAAATATATATAAAAATTAAAACATTGAGATTTGAGAAAACCTCGTTTTAGTGATGAAGAGTTCGCACTAAATAAATGCGTTTTTAACAAATTTATTTGTTAGCTGCTGTTCTATTTACGTGCCCTGGATTGTGGAATTGCCTCACTCGTAAAGTCAACAAGTGCAATTTTCTCAGCACGCATTTCAAACACGTCGTCGTTGTACAATAAGAATACAATTAGCAACTTTTATTTACAATAATCACACTTATACCACATTCATGGAGTCTGATACGAATGACAGCCACAGTTTTCTCTTTGTCGGTTAACTCGTTTGCGAAGCGTAAAATAAAATGCTAAAATAAACAAATGTGCAAATGGAGGATGCGATTTTGTTTACATTGCGGCTTTGCAGAAAAATGTACAGTGGAAAAGCGGGGGGAGTTTTCGGTGACTGGCACGATAAGAAACGGGATTGAAGATAAATGCACAGACACACACTCAAACACTCCCGCACACACACACACATTTACTCATTAATTAAGACGCAAAACAATCTGAACAAAGAACGGCCAATTCCGCTCCATTCAACCGATTAAGACCCTAATAATAAAGCGCGAGATAATAAAAACCGAACCGTTTTTCTTTATAACACATCAGTGTACTGGGTGCACCTGCATTGCAATTTTTATCGCTCAAAACACTTATTCCGCCTTTTGCAAACCACTGTGCACGCTGCAGTTGGAGCAGGTCATACGGCCATCTCGCTCTGACAGCCGCTCACTTGGGCAACGCACCCAAAAATTCAGGGCCAGCTATCGCGCTCGCTCCCGCACTCGCACCATGGCGGACAGGGAGAAAAATTTTACACAACTTTCTTAATTAATGGTGGGGGGAAAACAACAGCGCAAAAACACTCGATACCCCACTGATTTACGCACGTTTAACGCCGCACTCGGATTGCCGCTCCACGGTTGTTAGCGTTCCCAGAATGTACTTTTATCTGCGTTTTTTCCAAACCCGACTTCCCCAAAACGGCCCCAAAAACGAAACGAAACGAGCGTAGAGGGAGACGGATAGCGACTGACGACTGACTCGCCTCTCGGAGTTTCTCACAAGTCTTGTTTTTGTCGATTTCCAGGGCGACGTCACCGCTGCGGGGCGTTGCTGCCGTTTTTTGTGAACTTTGTGATCCCTGGAGGCTAGGTGTTCATTGCATCCGTTGCTGTTTCGAGGAATTTGCGTGGTTTATTTGCAAAACTTACAACTTTCTAGCACTCTCTACCAGGTTTTCCGTTTGTACTGCAAAAATTTGTAAGAAAAGGTTTTTTTCACCCCTACGCAGCTGGTCACACTTGAGCTGGAAATGCTGGCCTCACATTTTTAAGGTCACACTTAAACGGAACGGCAAAATAAATATTATTTTAGAATCTAGTTTAAATTATGTCTAAGAAGTTCACTAAATGAGGGCCAAATAGAAATGTTAGTAGGAAACCAGGCTGTCCTTAGTTTTTTATTTATTTAAACGAGCCCAAATTGGCAATGTTTGGTATATGCAGTATTTTTTTTGTTTCCAAAATAATCGTATGTCCCGAATCTCGTGACGTCATTGTATTTATATATCCAGACCTTGAGAAAGCTGTCAAATATAGGCGAATCAAGTAGTGGTTAGCTAAAACATTCATATTTTTATTGGGAAATCCACGTGGGATTGTTTTTGGAAACCATTTCCCGGGGAAAACTGCAATCTTTTCCACTATTCCGTAGACGTGACACGCGTGAGCGCCCATCCTCCTGTCTCTTCAGCCAAAATCTGGTATATTCCTCAGTGGGCCGACAAGTAATTTGCAAAAATTCCCTACGGCCACACTGGTAGGTGGAATGGAAATTGTAATAACATTGCGAGAATCTGTGAAAAAGTGAGAAAACCCGTGAAAAGTGCGGAGTCTGTCGAAATAAAAGGATTTCGCTCAAATAAGTAGAGCTGAGCGACAAGTGCGATTGATTGCGGGTGAAATTCAGGAAATTGTTAAGCGAATAGTAGAACTACAACCGCGTCCTGCACACATACGCAGATTTGCCATCGTTTCATTCGCTGCTGCTGCGCCTCCTGCACACACGCACACAATTACGCCTTTCGTCATCTCTTTCGCTCTTAGTTTTTGCCCATTGCCGTTTTTTTTTTGTCGCAGCTGCAACGCAAATTCGAAAAAGGATTTACAAAAGCGATCTCGCGAGTCCTTTGGCTTGATTTACCTCGGATAAACAATCGAAAAAGGTGCGTGTCTCTTGCGAGCCAATCAATATTGATTTCAGTTTTCAGTTGTGTGTTCTACATATTTGATTGCGCTTTTGTGCCAAGTACTGGAGATCCTGCCTCGCAGGATACACTGCACACACAGGCACTCCCACGAATACTTGTACATACATACATACCTGATCTGGAATTTTTCACCTACCTGTTTGAGGGAATTTCCCCGGCATTACATTATGTAAATCTCAAGTTATATTTTTTTCTTGGCCTTTTCAGATGTGCCTACGACGCGTCGCGTACTAGGGAGGAATCCTGCTTTTAGGGCCCACTTGGGACGGGGTCTCGAGAGGCAGTAGCATGTTCACTCCCATCAAAAAGATATTCACGTATATACAAAAAAATGCCAGCGGCTCTAACATGTTTAGTCCATCAGCAGCAAGCACAGCGGCCACTGAAAAAGAGGCGACAACAGCCAACAGCCTGAAAGCCAACGATGAAGGCGAAACAAAATTAAGGAAAGATGATGCGGATCGTGAGGAGGTAGAGTCTGAGGAGGTGCGGCGGGGGCTCGGCGAGGGGGATATCCCGGCTCTACAGCGTGAGGACGACGGTGACGATGATGACGACTTCGACATTGAGCGGCAGATCAAGACCTCGATAATCGATGCCACCAAGGTGCATGCGGCCAAGGCCAAGGCGTTGGCCTTGCTACCTCTGCCGCTCGAGCAGTTGGACGATGAGCTAGCGGACTTTGCGCATGCTCCAACGGATCCCGATCTGGAGGAGCAGTTCCTGGAGCTAGAGAATTTCCCTAACAATGAGATCATCGTCCTGGGCGATGCCGATCTCAACTCTTCGATAGCCTCCGATGCCGTCTCCGAGGACCCCCTGGCCATTGACAACATACTGGACTCTTCGTCGGTCACCACCAACGAGGAGGTGGACACCAGTGGCGAGCTGCTCTGGCTGAAGCTAGATAATGAGACGGAAATAGCTTCCGCTCCGCGAGACGAAGTGGCGCCGACCAATCAAGAATCCCTGGCGCCGGCTAAGCAAGCAAAGTCTAAAGAGGATGAACTGAGAGACGGGGGCTCCGACTCTGGACTTGGCAGCGAAACGTCTGCTTTGCTAAAGGCTGATCAGACGCAGAAGGAAGCCGAGCAGGAGGCACCAAAGCCGCATAACGAACCGAAACCGATTAGGTCCAATCTTAAGAGACGATTGGATGACTCGGAAGGCGATGGAATTGATGGCATTCCCGACATCTCGACTCCTCCGATGGCCGCCCAAAAGCGGGTCAAGCGCTCCATTAACTTTGACCAGGTGAAGGTGTACTATTTCCCGCGACAGCAGGGATTTGGTTGCGTGCCCACCGCTGGCGGATGCACCCTGGGCATGGGGGCCAGGCATATAGCTTTCAAGACCATGACGTTGGCCGAGCATGCGGCGGAATTGCGGCGGGCACATCGCAGCCAGAACCAGGAACTGCAGCCGAGAGGATCCAGCAGCGATGACAGCGAGGAATCTGAGGAGGATTATCTGAGCGAGGGCAGTGGCTCGGATGCGGATGACGGCTCCAATGGCTTCCTGCAGCCGGTAACGCCAAAACAAAGGCGGGCGCTTTTAAAAGCGGCGGGTGTGCGGAAAATAGATGCCAGCGAGAAGAGCGAGTGCCGGGATATCAGGAACTCTAGAGAGGTCTGTGGCTGCTCCTGCCGTGAGTTTTGCGACCCGGAAACTTGTGCCTGCAGCCAGGCGGGCATTAAGTGTCAGGTGGACAGAGCCATGTTCCCCTGCGGCTGCACTCGCGAGGCCTGTGGCAACACCGTCGGACGGGTGGAATTCAATCCCACCAGGGTGCGAACTCACTACATCCACACCGTGATGCGGTTAGATCTGGAGCAGCGACAAGGCTCTGTTCAAGGCGTCCAAGGGGGGCATCTCCAGCAGCAGCAGCAACAATCCCAGCAGACCATTGGCTACTCGCCGGTGGGAACGGGAGGATCACCTTCATCGTACTTCCTGCAAACGCAATCCAACTACAGTTCCGGCTACGCTTCGCCAGCCTACACTCCCGAGAGCAGTGTGAGCTACTACCAACAACAGGTCCAGCAGCAGCAGCAGCAGGTCACAGCTCCTGGCCAGCAGGCGACACAGAGCCAGAGTTACGCAGGATATCCGCAATTGGACAGCCTAGATTCGGGACTCTTTGCTAGTGGTAGCAATGCCACGCCCTCGTACGGAGAACTATATCAATCGCTTAGCTATGGCAGCTCCCAGGTGAGTGGAAAAAGTCGTAATTCGTATTATTAACCTTACTGGGCCGTTATAGTACTTTAATTAGGCAAGAGTTAGTTCATGTAGATGTTGTAAAATGTTTTTAAACTTTTTTTTTGGGTAAAGTTATAGTAGTTATCGAGGAGCATCGGTATAATTAAACTCAGCTGCAATGGTTTGCCGCTTAACTAATACTAATCCTTATATCTTGTACAGCTTACTTCCTATCCGACCGCCTATCAACCGCATTCGCCATCAACGGTCGTCGCCTCTCCAGCCTCCGGAGCATCCAGCTCATGCGCCTACAGTTCTTGTGCAGTGCCCTCGGTTCCCCCGTATGGGAATGCCACGACAACAGCATCCAGCAATGCTCCATACCAGACCACCGTCGCCTCCATGACCGCAGCCTCTTCCACCTTGTCGTCGCGTCTCGTCGGAAACGCAGCAGCAACCGCATCCTCGCCAGCCACCGCTGTCCCCCCCTCCACGTGCACGTCCCCGGCCAATGCCAATGAATTTATTAGCTTGAGCACACCGATCGCCAGTTCCTCGCGCCTCTCCCAGATCAACGATCTGCTGCAGCACAACCGCAACACCACCGCCGCCCTGGTGGCAGTTTCCGAGGGTTATAGTGGCGGCGGACGAGCCGCCTCCTGTGCATCCACAATTGATTCTATAGACACACCGCCCATTATGGAGGATACACAGCGTGGATGTATGAATTTCGAGGCGTTGCCCCCGCCGCTGATTAATCCTGCGCCCATCGTCGCCGTCGTGGAAAGCAAACTGCCACCGATGACCACGTTGGCCCTGCCACAGCCTCCCGCTCCTGTTCCTGCTCCTCCCACAGCACCACAGCCCCGCCAGCCGCTGGACCAGCAACATCAATCTCTAAATGAGTCTACTTAGAGTGGGATCAAGGGGGTGTGGGTCGTTTGTCAATTCACAGAAGCTTTGTCTTGAAAACTATTGGTGAGATATCGAGTTGTTTTTTAGAACAAAATTTTAATTTTCATGTATTCTTTTATTTTTAAATTTTAATTGCCAACCAGAAAAATTGTTCAGTATATTTTGTATTTAAACATAAGATTCCATTATCCTTTATTGTAAATTAAGTAATGAAGTGCAGTGCTGTCTGATTTTATTAGTTATTAGACTGCTAGACAAAGTTACTTTGAATTGAGAGCAAGAACGGCCACACCCTTCAATTGAATTAAAAGGAACAATGAGAGAGCTGGGAATAGTTTTTATAGCAATTTTACACAGCGAAAAGACTTCATTAAGTTTAAGCCGGCATCAGTGGGGCGGGGCATGGAAAGAAAACGGAGGAAAAGAAACCACAAAGATGGAAAAATAGGGGCAGGAATCAAACTACACCGCAGCATGAGCGCCAGCGTCCCTTTTAGATTTTTAAAGGACCTCTTCGGTAGAGCGGCTCGAAACCGCCTTGTATAAATCATTTTTATTGTTAAATTCTAATTAGTCCTGTAAGAGTGTAATGTAATTTAGTTACTCTGTTGCTTAAGGTATGTTTTCTTCCTCGACATCAAGTTCACCTCTACTAATTACTTCTATTTTTGAGTAATCTATAAAACGAACAAATTGATTACGTGTTGAAAAAGTAGTAATCAAAAATATAATTAAATTGTTTATATGCGTGGCTCCAATGAATTTAATGAGCTGAGAGCCTCCGAGTTGTATCCAAACAAAAAAGAGAAAATCTGTGTGTCAAATCTGATTTATCCCCCGTTTAACTTTTGTGTTTTTGTATTGTTTGCATTTAGTTACCAGGCCAATCTTAACATTTAACTACTCCATTTTTAATTTCGTCTTTTGTTCTTAGTCTTTAGTTGCATTGTCTCGGTTTGGCTGCGAATTAATAAGTATTCATTTAGTTTCTAAGTTCCTCATTTCTGACCCTCAGTCTCTTAGCCTTAATGAACCAACAACAACAACAACAAAATGGCAGCAACCAGAAAAAAAAATCAGAACATGCATGCTTTAGACATGGTTTAGAAATATGTATATTCAAAACAGAAAAAATGAAAACGACAAAAGAAAATAATGGCAATTATTTAAATAAATATTGAATACAAAATAAGTATCTGTTTATAGGGTGGCGAGTTGAGTGCAATAAGTACGTTTTGGAGCACTTATTTCATTGCTGGGCATCGAACTTCAAAGTTGAGGAAGGGGAAGAACATCCAAAGTCATGAGTCTGACTGAAACTGAGAGAAGAGGCAACAAGTTTTGGTTTCGTAATCCTTATCCTAATCTTCTAAAAAACTCGAAAAAATCTCTCTTCTACAGTCTCTCAGGGAGCTTAAAAATCCTATAAGTGCATATCTCAGATGTACGGAACTTGGAATGAGAAATGTTCTAAAATAAAATAATCAAACTTTTATGGATTTTTATAATATTGTAAGACTTTCTTTTATTCAAGTTTAAAATAATATCAATTTGAAGTACTACTAACATTCCCTAAAAAAACCTTTTCTTAATCTAAACATTTTTAATTTTTGTTTTTGTAAAAAAAGAAATGAACCCCCCACAGTTCAGTTATCGTAGGTGACTCCAATTTGCCGACGCATCTCATCCGTTATGGCAACCAACTCTAGACTTTCGGCATGCGTGAATTTCGGACTCTCCAGCAGACGCTTCTCAATGCAGCGACGCACTTCCTCTGCCTCGTACCTCAGGCCACAGGTATTTGTGTAATGGAAATCAAATTTGGCTTGGGGCAAAGGCCAAGACTCTGGCGGGCCATTCGTACGGGTCATCTGGGTGCAGCACCAGTAGTTCGACAGCTGGAAGATTTACAAAGTGTGGCTTAGTCAGCGGCCTAGGCGATAATCTCCCTGATCCCGTAGGCCGGAGATAAGCGCTCACCTTAATCTCGCCTTTGGTGCCCGTAATGACGGCATCGTTCTCCAGATTCTCCAGTCCAGTCACCAAAGCCGTAAGTCTCCGTCCGTCTCCATAATCAAGCATGAACTCACCCTGAACATCCACTCGCTCTTTATTTAGATGCGTGCCACTGGGCAGAATTTTGACGGGCGAAACTCCGAAGACAAACTGACCCAGCTGCAGAGCATAGATGCCAATGTCCAGAAGAATGGAGCCGCCAAGAGAGCGATTGCAGACCCGGTCCATGTGACTCAGGCGAAAGCCGTGTTGGACCTTCACCTGAGTGACCTCTCCGATAATGTCGCTGTTCAGGTGCTCCCTCAAGCGATCGTAACTGGGAAAAAATCGTGACCACATGCCTAGAATTGAAGAATAATTTAGTTTGGTAGACCGTAAAATGGAAATCCTACCTTCCATGAGGAATACTCCGCGCTGCTCTGCCACAGCATAAAGCTCCTTGGCCTGGTCCAGTCCCAGGCACATGGGGGTTTCACATAAAACATGCTTCCCCCTGGATAGCATCAGATGGACGACGGCATGATGAAAGGGATTTAGGGTGCCCACATATACCACGTCCACCTCTCGATCCAGGGCCAAGGCATCGAATCCATCGTAGTGGCGCTGGATCTGGTTTCTCTGAGCGAACTCTTGGGCCCGCTGGCCATCCACATCCGCCACAGCTACCACAACATGCCGGGATTTCTCAATAGTGCTCAGGGCAGTGACAAAGTCCTGCGTTATCCTGCCCGCCGCCGCAATGCCCCAGTTCAGGTTCGTCTGGCTTTGCATTATAATTCCTGATATATAGTCTGCGTTCTGCTTTCGAATCGAGTCTCTCTCGGGCTCGTGTCCGGGCAGCTACTAACGCCATGATAATGATACTGAGTGCCCGTCCCGAGGGGTCTCCTATCAGTCCCTGGCATCTGCATTCATTGCACTTTTCGTATTCCATAGCATTTCGGTTGATAAGGAACACCGAGCACAGATTCACGAATGCACAATGACAATCCATCAAAATGACATACTATAGTAGGTGATAGTGGATAGATATTAATGGAGATGTGAATAGTTTTCTTAATTCCTTTTTAAAAATTAAAAATCTAAACAAAAGTTAGTACAAAATCGAATTAAACCAAACAAATTTTAATGTTAAATATATAAAAGGAAACACTTAAATATTTTCCATATCAACACATTTATTTGTTGTTATATTTATTGTAAGAATTTAATAACAAATCCAAAAAGCACTCTACATATCTTAACATTCTAGAGACTTTCAAATTTTAAAGAGTTCTACGCAATCGAACATTGACAATTGTCGTAACAGGGTCTTATCATTTCCTTCTGAGACGAGCCCCTTTTTTTCCCGACAATCAAATGATAATATTAAGTGCACAAAACTTAAAGGTACAGTTGCGCAAAAGTTTTTAAAAAACTAAAGATTTGCTAGAAGAATTCAAGTAACACAAGTTTCTTGCAATTTAAAAATTAAGAAAAAAATAAGTAAATAAAATTCACATATTGTAGATCA
Source organism: Drosophila kikkawai (assembly GCF_030179895.1). Lineage (NCBI taxonomy): Eukaryota > Metazoa > Arthropoda > Insecta > Diptera > Drosophilidae > Drosophila > Drosophila kikkawai. The sequence continues at coordinate 6,148,585 of NC_091728.1, forward strand.
TCACAAAAGCTATGACTAGGCCTTAGCTGGTAATACCTTTAAGAGTAGGTGGTAATCTTGACGGGAGATAAGGGAGCAGAAACCCCACTAGACCCTGGAGATAAGAGGCCTATGCTGGCGCTCTCCTACCAGCCCCTAAATTAAAAATACGCCTATCATGCACTGAAAACGTGATCAATTGTATAGTGGGAAGAAATGTGCTATATCATCTACATTAGTTACACCCCGGGTAGGATTCGACCTAGTGGAAATGTCATTGCTGGCGTTTCTATAATCAATATTTCGCCTTATCGGATTGTTTGCAAATCCTTGATTTAGAGAGGGAGAAATTATTGAGAAAAGTTTCAATAAGGAAGAAGGAAAGGTGAGACAAGCATTAGGATCATATATTTCACCTTAAAATATATATATAAAACGTTTACTTTTTCAAATTAGTTTTTTTTTTTTATTTTATGTTACTTGTTTAATTATATAAAATCTATATTTATTCCTCATCAAACTTGTTCAGCACACCGATCTGCTTGCGGATGGTATCCTCGATCTCGGCGAAGAGCAAGCTGTCGGCATAGGTTACATTCTTGTTCTCCACTTCGCCGGCGAGGATGGACTGACGCACAGCCTCAGCCTCGTACCTCATGGCCTCGGAGTTGGCATAGTTGGTCTGATACTTGCCTTTGGGCGGGAGCCACTCCTTCTCCTGACCATCGATGTCGATCATCTTGTTAGGCGTCCAGAAGTCAATGAGCTAATGGTATAATTAAGAATATATATATTAAATTCTGTTAAATCATGATTGATTAGATTAGACTTACGGTAACCTGTCCTTTGGTGCCCTTGATCACGGCAGTGTTGGACAGTTTTTCCTTGGAGGAGAAACGCATGCGAGCAGTGCGTCCGCCACTGTAAGTCAAAGTGGCACTGACATCATCGTCGATGCCCTCGGCATTGAGTGATCCCTTGGACTCGATCTTCTGGGGCTTCTCCTGGAAGGCCCACTGCGAGGCCTGGATGGCGTAAATGCCCAAATCATAGACCACTCCGCCTCCAAGCTCGCGTTTTCTTTGGAAACGATTGCTAGTAAGAATTTATTTTGAATATTTAATTGTCTCTGTTTACTCACTGCAAACGATCCACATGTTCCAGGGGGAAGCCAAAGTTGACCTCCACGTCCTTGATCTGTCCCAGCTGGCCGCCAGCGATGAGCTCCTTGACGCGCTGGTACGAGGGGAAGAAGCGAGACCACACCGCCTCCATGAAGAATCTCTTGTTGGCCTTTGCTGCCGCCAGGATGCCCTCCACTTGCTTCTTGTTCATGGCCAGAGGCTTCTCGCAGAGCACATGCTTGCCATTGTTCAGCATAAGCACGGCCACCTCGTAGTGCTGTGGGTTCAGGGTGCCAATATAGACAACATCTGGGGAATAGAATTAAGATTAATTAGTTTTTTTATAGTTAAAAGTTTACAAAATTAAAAGGTGTAAAGGTAAAGGTAAAATTCGTTGAATATTATCAGGAAATACTCACCCACATCACCGCTCTTGGCCAGCTCCTCGTAACTTCCGAGGGCCTTGGGGATCGAGTGCTTGGTGGCAAACTCCTGGGCGCGATCCAGGGATCGGGCGGCAATAGCCTGGACCTTGTGGTCGGTGCCGGGCAAAGTGCTCAGAGCAATGACAAAGTCCTCGCTGATCTTGCCAGCTGAAGCGATTCCCCAACGGATCAGTTTCGACATGTTGCTGGCTTCTGGGACGGGCTGCGAATGAGTGGAGGAGCCAAGTGAATTGTTAGTTAAATATGGGTGGGAACCAGCGCGGAACAGCCGCGTTATCAGCAAAGAGAAGGGAGAATGCTAGAAGCTCTCTCGCTTTGAGTGTTTATCTTCCTCCAGCAATTGTTTGGAAGCAAATCGACCAAAAGTAACAATTGTGTTATTTCACAATGTTATTGAGTTTGACCTTGTTTGAGTATGACTTTAATTATTCTGGATGCCACCTGTATTCAATCCAAAGTTATCAGTCGATCGAACGAGCCCTCTCCTCTCGCTCCCGTTGCCAATAATTTCCTCCATAAATCAAAAATTCTTGTCACGTTCGCACTACTGAACAGAGATAAATCGAATAAAACCTATAATAATATTTATAAGAGGAGTATTTTTATATAGTCACGATTTAATTAATTTATTAGGAACTTTTCTCTTGGAGCCTGAAACAAATATTTCTCTTAAAAAAAAGTAAAGCCAAAGATGGTTTTCAACTGTAAAAACCAAAATTAACAAAAAGTATATAATAACTAAATCCTAAGGGATTATTGACTTAAAGCTTATTTTTCCTCATCCATATAAATTACTTCCACCACTCATTTTCTTCCAGTGCAGTGATATTTCATAGCATTATCCCCGGTAACCATTTGTTTGTTTGTCTTAGCTTTTGAGCTGACAAGTGTTTTACAATAAATTACACTTAAGCACTTCGGCATTTCTAATTAATTTCCTTTTTTGCATTTGCAGTTGATTTGCATATAAAACTTATAATAGCCTTGAGAATGTAATTAGCCGGTTATTTTTTGCTTTGTAATTTGTAATAATAACACGACTTGACTTTAAATTTGTTAAAATTTTATAATTAACTCCCATAAAGTATATATAAACTATATATCCAATTAAATGCCTTACGTTCAACTTGTGGCAGAACTAAACGTTTGGATAAAACTTTCCACTGTGTTGTGTTTACGTGCGACAGTTCTATTTATAACCTTTTTATAAACTATACTCTGTACACCCAACGACATAAAACGATTCGATTTCCTTGATTTACTCAAGCTCAGGGCTTTTGACGCTCTCACTGGGTGCACAATATAAAAACGACATTCTCAACGTTGCTCTGTGAATGCTTTTTAGAAGAAGAAGTTGTGTATTTGCTTAGATATTTCAAAAATAGTTGGCGCAATGAGGATTAGATATGAAAATACATCAAGTTTAAGCTAAATAAGGATGTAATGTTTACGATAAAGAGTCAAAATTGCTTCCACAGCAACCGAATTTCTACAACAAAAGGAGCAAAAGTACCAAGCTTTGTTTGATTCTTAAAAAAGATTTACAAGAACGTATAAAAGCGCCTTTTAAACAGAACTTTGGAATATAAGAATCACACTTAACCTATAGTAAACTATAAATTATAACCTAAAGTGATCTTTAAGGGAAAAATCACATTGTTATGATTTCTTTTCCAACATTTGTTGGTGGAATCGGGAATTTTCTGCTTCCATGCGGTTCATAGTTTTTTCCAAACGCTCCAAAACGGTCAGACGCCGTTCGCCCAGATATATTAATTGCTCCCTAAACTTTCGCAGCTCCCTGTTGCGTTCTCTAGCGGCCGCCAGCATTCCCACCTCGAAGGGAACAGATTTTTTCGCTTTTTTCGGGGGTGGCTTGGAAGACTGGTCGTCGTCACGATACCCCGTAGTTTTTTCCTGGGCAACAGGTCTTTTTACTTTTTTCGGGGTTGGCTCGGGAGACTGGTCGTCACGTTTCCCTTCTAAATCTTCGGCATTGGCCTCCAGATATTCGGTCAAGTATTCAGTTTCTTCGTAAGCTTCGTCAAACTTATCAAAACTGTCCACTAAATTTAAAGATTTTTACAATCTGGAATAACCAAAGAATATATTAAATATTCAATTTACCCGGGTTTGCAGGTCTGCAGTGCCTGAACATCTCGTGGAGTCTCTCAAAGTGAATCCAATGCGACTCCAGTTTTTTTGCTTCCACTCTGAAACGGAGAAGTGTTTGAGTCTATGCCCAGGTGATAAGTTCCGGGAATTCACCTGTACTTCTTGGTTAAGTTTTCCTGCTTGTTGCGCACCTCTTTCGCCTCGATTCCAATAAATCCAGCATCGTCCAGCTGTTTGGCCATCATCCTCCTAATTTGAGTTTTTGTCAAGCCGGTATACGGCTCCAAGTTCCGTATGCTCCTTTCCCACATATCCAAAAGCATCTCCTCGTAATACTGCGACCACGAAACGGATAGTTTGCGTCTATTTAGGCTCATCTAAAGTCGGTTAAATTGGTTATTTTGAAAAGTTTGTTTTTTGAATATATTCATTGTTTACCTTTTTTTTAGGATTCACAGTCAGCTGTTTATAGGGATGGGAAAAATATAACAATATATCGATATTTTGTCTGAATATATCGCGATATTTTAAAGTCTGGTACTTTTGGTCGCTGGGACCGAAAAGTCTGGCAACACTGGTAGCTCGCACAGCAGCGTTGCCAGACTTTTGAGTCCCAGCTACCAGTGTTGCCAGACTTTTCGGTCCCAGCGACCAAAAGTACCAGATCGTCAATATATCGATATTTTTCCTGAAAATGGGAGTGCTGCCAGACTTTTCGGTCCGAGTTGACAGCGCTGCCAGACTTTGCGATCAGAGCGACCAAAAGTACCAGATCGTCCGTGCATGAGAACAGCGAGGATGCAAACCATATCACGGATGAGAACCTGGTACATTTTCTGAAGGTACATACAGTGGCGGTCCAAAAGGTAGGCCACATTAGAGGTTTACGCCGATGGTTAAAGGCATCGGCGGCGGCGTAGAGGTCAAAATGACTCGGCGGCGGCGGCGTAGTAGTCAGAAAGAACCGGCGGCGGCGGCGCGTCAAATAAGGCAAAAAGGCCATTTTAATGAGTTATTTTTTTTTTTTTAAGTTTTATAAAGAACAATGACACTGAAGGCCGCGCTGAAGCTGCGCCGATGCCGCACCAGCGGCGCGCCGCGGCGCGCCGTTATTTTCATAATTTGGCGGCGGCGCGTCAAATAAGGCAAAAATCGGCGGCGGCGGCGGCGTGGCGCGGCGGCGTATATGTCTAGGCCACATATACACTAACTATCTTCAATTGATTTAAAATCTGTATTATATCTGTATAGTAATTCTTTGTGGAATATAAATTGCAATAAATTACTACTTTAAAAATAATAATTATAATTATTAAATAACTTAAAATTAATTAAAATAGATTAGTAGACTGGAGTAATAATGATTGATGAACTCCCTGATTCGACTCATTTTATTTCTTGAAAGGCGTTAGCATTTATGTTTAATTAAAATCAAACAACAAAAGATATATATAAAGAAAAAAAGATAAATCAATAAGGAACCCTGTATCATAAATTAATAAATAACCCTGTTTTTATGATGATTTTAATTTGGCATTTATCATAACCATTTGATATCGTTCCGATTGATCGCCCGTACACACAGATACCCACACACACTTGGTTAACTGGTCTTCAGATACGAGTATTTTCTTTCGCAGCTCGCCAGAGCTACTCAAGTGTATCCAAACCTAGTATTGGAGCAGCATAATTGGCATATGGTTTTGTGAATACTGAGTTTACTTTTCAGTCTCCAGTTCAGTTCGGTTCGCTTGAAGAATCCATCTTCTCCTGTGATATTTCGTGCCAATTTTCTAATTTAAAGCTGCATATTTATGCGCACACACACAAATCAATTCATTCGGTCTCGTGAGTTTCGTGCATAAATTAATAAGCTCAAATGTAATTTCGTTTTTCGCGTGTACATTGATATATAAATTATCATAAAAACGACGGCGAAATGGAAAATCCCCGGGGTGGGATGGGGTGCTGCGGCAGAGGGGCAGCTGTCATGGCGGCCGCAGCGGAAACGGAAACAAAACAGCATCCCAATGGGGTCAGCGACGACGACCAGTTTCGGTCAGTAGTGTGTCACATGAAATATCCATCATAATAGCCAGGCCTGTTCGTCGGAGCCATGGTGAGATTATATGCCATTTTATTCGCTGGCTCGCCTAATTGATTTTATTTTTATTTCGTGCTGCTCTGAGTGTGTGTGTTTGCTCGAAATAATAGTCGTGCGACTGTAGTTGGGCGACTAATTAGCGTTCACAAATAATTGAATAATGATCCGCTGTGCCGCTCTTAAGCGTTTCCTCTAAACAGGAACTGGTTGCAGTTGCAGCTTTTCCATTTGATTTATGCGACCAGCGAAAATGGCCATAATAAATGGTATTTTTGAAAATCAGGACAGGGACATTCGGAAGTGACATGGATATCTGCGTAAATCAAGTTGGGATTTGATTAATAATGGAAATATATTTTTGGAATAATCTTTATATTCTCTTTACTTGTATTGTATTTAAAAAGATAATGAATTGATGAATTTAGAATTCTTTTAAAATGTGTATTAAAGTCTACAAATGAACATATCTTTTTTATTTTTAATTTAATTAAATATATATTATTGCAAATTTTTGGCTCATTTTTAATTGATTTAAAACTGCCGCAATTTCCGTGTCAATAAAAGGAATAACATACATTATAATTCATATATCCTAGCAATATATCCTTTGAATAAAAAATATGTGTAATATATCCATTGTTACCCCACCACATATGGCTTCATTTTCATTTCATATTTATGGCAAATCATTTCTCAATTTTACACCGTTTAACTCCCGAAAAAAAAGAGGCAACCAAATATTAACACATTCATCTCCCCTGTAGCACACCTAGGCGTGTATATCAAAGAAATACCAGTGAAATGGCAAAATTAATGTTTTTTGTGTAAATATAAGGCATGCATATTTCATGACAACGTGCCAAAGCTTCAAAAATAACCAGAGCGACAGCAGGGGATGGATTGGGAGCGAGCATTTAAGTTAATGGGTCGCGTCTTTATGTCTCGCTGTCTGCCCGTCATTGTATTTATGCATTATTTATTTTTGTTTTTATACACTTTGTTATCATTGCTTTTATCATTAATATGAACATGTTAAAGAACATTAATTTATACATATGTATTTGGCGCAGGCAAACGAACAACGCGTGGCTGCGTATAATTTCGATTGGCGCCTATCAGTATGCAATGGCATTTGGTTTAATTTTATTAAAAATATATTTAAAGGTAACTAAAGATTGTGATGAAAAATGAATGATAATGATAAATATATAAATATAAATTTAATTAAATATTCTTTTTTTTTTTGTCATTTCAAATTTTTTTGAGTTTCACAATCAAAATACAATAACTTGATGCCGATAGTTGATGGCTTTTTTAATTTTCGTTGTCATGCGTGCTTATTGCACTGTTTGCTTATAATTCGCAATGTTTCGCAATTTTTAAATTTATTTCCCCTCGTTTTCGCCATTCGTTATGCTGTCAATTGTCAAATGGATATGCGCCTATGATGCAGAAAATGTGAAACAAAAGCAAAGAGCGTCCATTCGCCTTGCAATAACATTTATTTATTTACAATTTATACTTTATGCCATTGCAATTGTGTGCGCTTCCGGTTTATGTGTTTCTCTCTTTTTGCTTTTCCTCCGCTCGGGTCAATTCGATTGTTTAAAGTGCAATTTTATGAAAGCGTTAACGGGGAATTACATTTTGTACACGTAATCCACCCCTTACCGCCCACTAAGCCGTCGCCGACCCACAAAATATATAGTTGTTGTTGATTTGTAGATTTGAAAATTTATTGGAGCAGAAAAAAGGACTATTTCACGGGAAATTTGTTAAGCTTACAGCTGGTCAGTAGTGGTGGAGTTAATTGGAAAATGTATGCATACAAGAAAGGAAATGTAGTTTCTTTCACCGAACAATGTGTGTTTGCCACGCCCACACACCCGTTACCCACAATGGATTCTTTAGCAGATCTGATAATTTGCACATTTTATAGTTAGTTGGATACAAACATTTGGGGACATTCGCTTTAATTGCTTTTTTCCCCTCCATTTTGCATAATTAGAATTTGATAAAATGTTTCAATGGCTTTTTCCCCAATTGCAACATATTCCCGCCCCATTCATGCCACGCCCATTGCATGCTGCCATGTTGCATGAACATGTGAGGGGGGGGTGTGTGCGTGTGTATGCGGTGACTTGCTGTGCAAATTCGATTTTAATAATTGGAATTTATCTCTGATCAAATTTCGTGGTTGCTGAAAATGTGTTCCATGCACGGAAAGAAAATAGAGAGATTAACGATTTAGTATTAAGATTGACGGATTATATATCCTAGCCTTGCAGTTGGTTGATTATATATCCTAGCAGGATCTACTTGCAGTCTAATCATGCTTAATATTGAGTTCTGTTAACAAACAGGTACTAAAAACATCCATTGGCCAAGCCAGATACAACTTAAAACTCATGCCATAATTTCCAGATTTAATATAAAACTTAACAGAATAACATTTTCCATTTTAATACTGCCTTTCTCCGTGTACTTTTCTACCCCAAAAAACTCCCCTCACCCCGCAAATGCCCAGTAAATTAAATTGGTTTTTAATAGGCCAACGATGCGTTTTTGCCCCAAAAACATCGATTGGCGTCGATTGATTTGGCAGTTAACAAACATTTCTGGTCTCTGCCTTGCCCCGCCCTGAAAAAAAACATCAAAAGTTTGCCAGGGAAATAATTCCCAGAATTTGCACATATTTGTAGCCAGCTATGTCAGCGCCTTGAAGAAAATTGCCTGGCAAGTGGAGCTTAGCTGTCGAAGGAGCTGATCGCATTTAGAGCTGACACCCACACATACACACCCACAAGTCATCTGCATTTCCCTGGCGCTGACTTTTCCGCATCGAATTGCCTGGGAAATTGTATTGACACTCATCGTCCTGGCTGCTCTGTTCAGCTCTGCTCCTTCGGGTTTCCTTTGCTCGTCCTATCTGCCTCTTTATTTGCTGATGCGACAAATTGACAGGCGAAATGGAATGGGTTGGCAGGCGAATTTGTTAATAATCTGGCATGTCTTATATGGATTGCAGGCAGCAGAACTAAGCGTGTTTCTGTCGGAGTTATTGGCGATGAATGCAATTAGTCCCATCTGTCAGGGAAACCTACTATTTAAAATGAAATTAAAATTTATGGAATACCAGAATTAAATTAAAAGGCAACGAATCTTGATACACATACTTTTCTATAGCATTTATTTATATGATTTTTTTGTATTCAAATTAAATGTTATACTTAAATTCCTTTCCCATAAATTCCGTTTTCAGACACATACTTTAGTGCCCTGGAAGTACCCTTAATTAAATAATAAAATATGCTAGCAATGTTAGCTTTCAGAATCCTTTTTTTCATGACATTCTGCATATCGTTACACTTTTTTTTATTAACAAATATGTGTGTGTTTACGCTGTGGGACTTTTATAAATGATGATTCAATTAATAAATTCTCGTTGCAAACTAATTTGAGGCCCCAAAAGGAGTCCCTCGTTGCCCTTTCTTTCGCTTCTTTAAAACGAAATATGAAAAAGATGTTTATGTGCTGAAAATCCGCCAAAATCCGTGACAGCAACAATAAAGCTCGGCGGCGGCAAAATCTCGTGTGGTTGTTAAAAAATTTTCGCTTGGCGCGTTGCAATTGTGGAAAGCTGGGGAAAACCCGGGGAAAAAGCCGGCCCCATCCAGGGGGGGCCTGCGCATTCATTTTTTATGTTTATTGTCGCTTATCGTAGGACGCGGGGCAGGACAGGGGGCGTGTCATTAGAGTCTCGGCGCCAAGATGAAAAAGAGTAAACAGGGCTATGAAAAAACGTTAACAACTCTCTTGGGGGGACGAGAAACGCATTACACACACAATCTTTCAGCCGGTATCTGGGCGCGTGTTTGCAACTTTATTAGCCGTCTCCCTCGGCGGAGAGCGAGTGTGTGTGTGTGTGTGTGTATGTGTGAGGGTGTCCTGGCGTGTGTTTCCCCTGTCAAAGTTATGAAAACCATAGGGGACCTCCTCCACCTGGCATGCCATACTCCTACTCCAGGTCCTCTCTGAAAGGTAAAATTAGTCTGGGGCTTAGATTTCCACACACAGATATTTTACTCGCAATATTAGGTTGCCAAAGGAGCACATTCTAGGATGATTTAAATAACTCAACTCGCTGCAAACGGTTGAGCATAAAACTCATCTTTTTTTTAATGCAAAAATGTCTTTTGTTTAAAACAGAATCTTATAAAAATGTATGGTTGTAGGTACTCTTATAAAATTCTATTAAAAGATAACATTTAGTCGGAATTAATTAAAGTATATTGAATAAGATAATGATGTTATTTTACTATTCTTCCTTGAAAATAATATTTAAGCTTATATAAACTCTTATTCTCCCCTTGAATACCAATTCGTTGAAATAATTTTGACCACCTTTTATTACCAATTTCTGCGGCGCCTGCTGCTCTTAACCTTTCCCAAACAGACTTTCAATTACCCAGCAACTCGGCAACTCATTTGCGATGATAACTGCGGCCAAAGGCGGCGTAACGTGGTCATGCATAATTCCAAAGGGCCCCCCAAACTCCGTCAAGAGATATATTCCATTTTCGAGGCTAGAAGGAATTTTTCTTTAATATTTTTGCAAATGATTCCGGGAAATCTCGGAGCGTGCTAGCACCTCGCCGGGGTCATTTAAATGCAGATTGCAATGAGCAGTCTGTCCACTTGAGAGCCTGGCATTTGCATAATGGCGGCGACACATTGCACCGGAACCGGAAACGGAAACCCGAACCCATAGTCGAGCCCAAGCCCGAGTCCGAGGTCAGGCTTGCTATCCGCCACCCTCGCAACGTAACAGCAGGGACGAAGTGGCAAATCGTGGCAGTTGCAGGTGCTTGGTTCGTGTTTATGACTCCTTGAGATTTCCCGGGGTGTCGTCGTAGCTGTCGTCGCTGTCGTTGCCAAGCGGAAGCATCCCTGCGTCTTCACAGAAGCATTCCTCGCAGCCGATGGCCATGGGGCAGTTTGGAGGGCCGCTGCAAAGATGGACGGTTCTCATTTGAATGCAATTGCCATAAATATGCACTGGACGCACATTTTAATACCTACTTAAGGGTTGTAATAAGGGCTATAAAAATGAATTGAGAAGAAATATCAGACAAATAACTTTTTGTAATGCAACGTATTCATAATGAAAGCCTTAAAAAAACCAGGATAGAGAAACCTAGCTTTCTCTTGGCCAGGGCTTTAATTATTTCAATAAAATTGGTACACATTTTTTAGTACAAAACATGTTTACAATTTAATTTTTATCATACATACCAAACATTTTTTCTCTCCACGCAAAGTTCAATTTTGGGAATTTTCCAAAAATATTTTTACCTTGTCCATGGCCCTGGTGGCCCCTTTGCCTCTGTTGGTGGGATGTTTATGTTGCCACAATGTGAGGCACGCATAGAGCTCTTCGACCCCAACAACCAAACACAACAAACAGCCACACACACACAATGGAAGGTGCAGCTGTGACTTTGGGTGGGGCAATAAGGGCAGTTCCAGGCCGATCAGGGAAGGGAGGGAGTGGTGTCAACTGTTGTCAGTTAGTGTGGGGTGAAAAAGAGCTCGACAGCAGCTGGAGCCACCTCATGGAGCACTTGTAAAAATGTTCTAGATTTGTTTCTATTTTTTTCAGAAATATTTGAGGTGTTTTTTTATGGAAAACTAAAGGAATATTCATTTAGTTTTCAGTTAAGACAGAAGTTAAAGGTTAAGTTTGATATTATATCTATTTTTAAGGATGCATATTATTTTATATATTTTTTATGAAGAGTAGATGATATATTTAAGCCTTAAAATATAATGAATAAATTAAGTTTTTCAAAATATTATATCAGAAATTTTTACCTTCGAATATTATGAGTAAATTATAAATTTGTAATGCATTTCATAGTTTTAATATTCTTAAACTAAAAAAATAATTTAAAAAAAAATCTGCTAAATAGTAAAAAATGCTTAAAGTCTTTGTAAAAATTAAATCTCTATGAAATGTATTCTTTTACATTTTTTCTGTAGTGTTAAAATCGTTTCCGACTGAGCTTTTGTTGCTGGTGTGGCATAAATATCGTTGCGGTTGCACGTGAAAATTGCATTTGGCCAGCATTTGGCTGCTGTTCGGATAGTTCCACTCGAAGTGGAGTGTTTTTGGGGGGTGTACGGTGTGTGTAGAGTTTGGGTTGTGAGGTGTGTGTGTGTGTGTGTGGGTGCGCCCTTAACACGCTGTGCAAATTGTGGACTTAAATGTTTATAACGCACCACCAACCTTCAGCATCACCTCCCACTCAGCCTCAGCTCTTCTCCAGCATTTTCGGCGTTTGTTTATTAAGCTTTTCTGGCGGGACTGGGCGGGGAAATAGAAAAGGCAAAAAAAAAAAAAGGTGTTGAATGCCACTTGCTGGGGCTGCTTTTTATTGCCATCGCCCATGGCCCATCTAAGTGCAGCAGCTGTAAAATAAATATATATTTTTATTTTATCCCCCCCTCAAGCCCTGGTCGTTTCTTTAGCTTTTATTTGTTGTAGTTTGGGCGGGGATATAAATTAAACGCATTAGAGTAGGAAACCACAGCGATTTTCCCTTACGTTTTTTTTTGTTCCCTCCTTCAGCATTAATTCGCTTTTTCAAACCGACAAAGGCACTTAATGCTGTCTCCCTTTCTACTTGGCTATTTTGCTCTCTTTCACTGGGTTCGCAATTGAAGCGTATACAAAATTTAAATAAGAAACAAATCGAAGTAATGGCCAAGACCCAGCATACCTACACCTCCCACTCCTTCGATTTCTAGGTAGCAAATACCAAATGCTCAAACGCTGTAAAAGGCATCGAGAAAAAAAAAGCGAAAAAGGAGAATCCTGCCCGATGCTCTTCACATAATGAAAAAATAAAGGAAACCGAAAATCCATTGAAATGAAATTCATTGAAGCATTTTCCGGGGCAAAAAATAAATGGTAAAGGGAATTAATGACACGATACTGTTGCTTATCAAACACGTTTTCACCTGTCGGAAAAACTGTTAAAATGCAATTTAAAAGTTATGGCAAACAAGGGTGTGAATTCAATAAAAAATTGTTAAAAAATAAAACAAAAATATATATCAATATAACAAGGCAATATAACTTTTAAATTGTATGAAAAAATAGGTTAAAATTGATTTTTAGGAAAAGTTAAAATTATATTAAAAAATGTAATTGTTTGCCATTGAAAAAATAAAAAAATTTACCAAATTTTCAATAAATATATTTAGTATATATTAAGCCCTCCCATCTTATCAATAGGATCAAAACTATTTACTTGTATTGCATTTGGTGTAAACCAATTTAATATAAAAATAGCTACAAAGTCTAGGGGAAATAAACCGACATTAATTTCGTTTTGGATCGAAGTGATTCAATATCGATGATAGCCCACGAGAGTCGTTCGCTCGGCTTCCATTTAAGCGAAGAAAGAGCTTAGGGCCAAGCTCTTAAATGGAATGACTAACCATCTTAATCACATCACACACACACAGATGGAAGACACCGAGGGATACGAGCAGCTGGCAGTCGGAGGAACTAAAACGCCGGCATTTCGGCAGCTGTCAGTTGTTTGCCACTAAACGCTTACAGCCAGCCAGCAAATAAAGCGGGAGTACGCGAAAAATGTGGAAATTTTATATAATCAAATGGCAGCCAAAAACGGTTTTGTGGCCAGGACGGACGGACGGACGGCTGACGGCTGACGGCGAACTTCTTACTCCAGCTCTTCCCAATGGCTCTATGGTTTTTCCGTACTTCAGCCCACCCATTGTTTGCCTTCGTTTTGTCTTGCACTTTGCATACAAAGTACCATTAACTACTGGCATCAGTTTTTCACACAACAGCAGCGGCAGTAGCAGCAGCACTTGATGGTTGGCGGTTTTTCCACAGATTTTCTTCGCTTTTGCTGGCCAGCTAAGTGAAAGGCAAAATAGCCAAGCCAAGTGCCAAGTGATTTGACCAGGAGTACTCCATTTGGTTTAAATGGTCTTTGGTTTACCTGATTTTTTTTTTAGGAATTTTAAGATAGTTTTAACTTTTACAGGTAATATTACTTTCAAGGGACTCTAAAATATGTTTAAAGTTGGGATAAGAACTCTTAAAATTTTTATTAAAATCGGTTATTAATATTATTTATATATAATTTCCAGGTATTGAATTTTCCAGTCATAATTCTTTCTAGTCATAATCTCTTATAATTCTCAGTTTCAACTGAGGTATCTTAAATTCTGTCTACTAGTCGGTGAAGTAATACTTTGAATAATTTTGGGGTTTCCATTTTAAGAGTGCTAGTATCATCCAATGTTGTCGTCTTTTCCGATTTGTTGTGGAAGAAACAAAAGTACACGACTAGTGCCGCTATGAGTAGTACTCCGAAGACGGAAAAGACTAATAGGCACAGCAATTTCAACCCCAATTGGCAGCAGCTGCAAAAGGTGAGAACAAAACTAGATTTACAAGTCATCAGTCTTGGGAAAATTAACTTACCAACAGAGACAACTTCCCAATAGCCGCAAACACATCTTTTTGTACAATCGATTTTTTCTTTGTATGTAAATTTTTGTTCAAAACTTTTTTAACGAGAATTATGACTGAAATCTCATTGGGATACTTGGCCATATGCTCGGGGGTAAAATGACATCAATTTCGGATTATTACTTTCACAAAACAATTCGAATACTTTGGCCATAAAAGTGATAACCACACCTCACCTCTCCGCCCCATTCCGTTAGCATATTTTGGCTTTCAAGCAAATTATATTTTATGCTATTTTCTTACGAAAATTCGTTCTTTTATTGCCCGGCAGTACGGGAACTTCGATTAACCTAAGCCAGGCATAAGGGTTGGCTTCTTTCTCCTCCCCTCTCTCTTTGAATTGTCGTCGAGGGCCGCCAGAAAATTTACAGAAATAAAATAAAATGGAAAGAAAAGAAAAAAGCAAGCACTCTCCAGGCAAAGAGAAATGTTCTTTCTGGCCGCATAATCGAAATGTATTTTGGCTTTTTATTGCACTGCCAAAGGTAAGTCTCTTTTGGCCAAGACAACGGGTGGGCGGCGTTGGCCGTGGAATGGCTGTCTGTGTGTGTGTGGGCCCAGGCTTTTGTGCGGGGCGATAACAACATTTTAACGCCTTATGGTCCATTTAGGTAAAAGTGCCGATTACGCTCAGCTTAACCAGAAATTATGACCTCTGAGCCGGCTGGTTCAGCGCTGAGGAACTTTAACTCGAGCCAGGTCGTTCCATATCCACCAATCCCGACCGATAAGGTTGCTAAGTTGCGGGTTTGAAGCTGATTAGGTAGCTGAAGAATTTGTGGAATTTTTCCTAACTAAATATACATTAAATAGCAATAAAATAAACTTAGATTTTGGATGTCACAACCAAGCAAGCGCAACATAAATTTTTTGTTTATTTTAAGTTGGAAAAACAAAACGTTTAATAACAAAGTGTTGTACTATTTTAAATTAAATATCTTGTTGATTATTCGCAATTTTTCATGGCAATAATACTATTAAAAAAAGTCAATTTAATCCTATTTCCATCCTATTGATTTAGAATCCATAGACCATCCACAAATATCCTTTATTAGTTTCGCTTTCATAGCTTCTGAAAACAAAAAGAGCTACAGCTTCATTCAGAGAGATCCGCAAGCTGCCGGGCAAACTTTAGCATCAATTACTCTGCTGGTCACGGATGTGCTTTATGTGGCAGCAACGAGGCGTATGCGCAATTTATTTGCATATGATGACCGGCATTGCGTAAAAATTAATGAAAGGCAATTAAAAGCATTCGTAGTGGCGGCCATTTAATAAAATGTAGGCCGAAATAACAAATAATAAAATGAGGCCCTTTCAAAAGTCATCATCATCCGCTTGGCTCTTAACTGTCAACGGCAAATAAATATTGTTGGAAATTTGCGAAATGCACAAAATATTGCCATTATAATCGAATGATTTCGTTTGTGTTACTTTTGTAATTTAATGCTATTTGTTAGAGACATATTTATGCCTATGAAAATTGAATTCAATTTCGTTTTATTCTGACTTATTTTGTGTTGTTCTGGGCAACGTTTTTGCTATGGCGTGTGTATGTTGTGTTTATTTTTGCTGAAAGTTAAATTGAATTTGCTTTTGGGTGTTTTGGATTTCTTTGCAATCAATTGCCATGACAAATGTTTCTAGTGTTGTTACTGTTGTCGCTTCTGCTTGCAGTTTGGCTTGGATTTGTCAAGACTTTTGTACTCTTTAGTGAAGGTTGCACGGGTTTTGGGTAGAATAAAAAAAATATTATTTTAAAGATGTGATTTTTAACAAAATTTGTAGATTTACGAACTTAAGGGAAAAGTTTAACTAAATGTATTTATGTATGAATTTCCCTAGAAAATATTTTAAAATATATTTAGATATCTTCTGATATTTATATCCCCAAACAAAGTTGAAATGTTAGATATTTTCTTATAATTCCTAAAGCTTATTTAAAGCTCATTTAAGAAATTATTGTTTAAGCTACAAAAATATAATTATTATTTTTATTTCTGAAATTCTACGGTTTGAACCTCTCCCATATCCAACCGACAGGATCACAGAGTAAACCGAAATTCGTTGTGAATCGTAATTGCTGTTGCCGACTTCAGTTTTTATCCCCGGAAAAAGGGGGGAAACGGTTGTCCGTGGACAACTGTGCGCTGCTGCGTTGGGTATCTTGTGCATTATTGCGATTTTACACGCTGCTGCACTCGAAAATGAAACGGACAATAAGCTGCAGTTGGTGGGCGTGGTGGGCATTCCGGGGATCCTGGCCATCCTTTGCCCGGCCATCATTGCCACTGTCCGCCGCTAAAAGCTTTTTGATTATGAAAAATGTTCGAAACATATGCTCCAAATGACTGCGAAGCGTGCGAAGAAAGTTCCGAGCTGCCCTCGTTCCCGTTCCCGTTCCCGCCTCCCCCGGCTTTTTGCAGTGCATCGGAGAAGTGGTCGTTGGGCGGACTATACCTAGGATATATATGTCCTACACGTACTCAAACATTGTGTAAGTAAGCATGTTTTATTTCGCTGCAGCTTTGTGCTCTTGTTTATTGTGGCTTTGCCACTGCCTTTTTTTTACAATAGTTGCCGCTCTGAGTGGACTTTGCTGGTGCGTTGTTAATGGTTGTGCCATTTTATTTAAAAATTAATAAAGTGGCCAAGCCAAGCCAAGCCAGTGCAAATTGCAAAACAAACTTCCGTCTGCCGTTTGTTCTTTGGATTGCAGTTAACTTTCAGCGAAGCGTTCTAGTTTCAAATGAGTTTTTAATAAATGTTCTGATTTATGGGTATTTGCACTGCATGGGAAAAAAGGAATGGGAAATGTATGAGTTGAAGAAAATTTAAGATTAAATTTAAATGTTTTTAAATACTTATTCATTAATAAGAAACGGTTCCCCCAAAGGAATATTAGTTTAAATGGGAAATTAAAATGGTATTTTATTCCAAACACATACAGATATTTTTTAGAAATATTTTGTATTCATTAGAAGATTTTTAGATACACCAAACCAGCATTAAATATTCCTTGTATCTTAAATATTCTTGAGCTGTTTTCCTTGAGTCGTCGACCACCCACACGGTCACCTCTAATGATTTCCAATGATTTCCCCCACATGCTGAGACCTCTGGTTGACAGACTGACTCATCAGCGAAACATTTCCCACTTAGTGGGCAATTAGGTAGCCGAGAGAGTATGAGAGCGATGGTGCTGGGAAAGATCATTGTAAATCAACGAAAGACACTTCCCGATGCGTTGGCCATCGCTCTATACTCTATGCATTTCCCCGAAGAGTGCATTAGCCTTTGTCTAGGCGGAGGACCAACTCGGAGATGTGTGTTCTATGGGGCACAGACACGTAACCGTAGATGCAGCACAATTACAAATAGACGCATGTTGCCGGAACGCACAAGATACAATTTTTTTTGTTAATTGTATTTTTAGCAGCCAACGCAGAGCAAAAAGAGATGGAAATAGTGGAGAGTAAAAAGGACGGGGGACCGAGCGATCGTTTTATGATATTTTTAAACGATATAAACGCTGCTGCTGCGCCGGCTGCTGGTGCTGCTGGTGCTGCTGCCTCCGCCGAGGAGTCAAGTGCACTGAGTGCTCCTCCGCTCTGCTCCGCATTGGCATCAAGCGATCAAGTGTCCGGGGGCAGCCAGTCGCCACAAACATCGGACCAAATGAAGCCATTAGCAGGCGCGGAGTTGTGGCCCAAATATAGACACGCACACCCTCATTTGGTCGGGAGTTCTTCTTGGCCCCAACTCTCTCGGTCTCACGTCTCCAGATCTCGAGTTTCACGGATCTCCCAGACCGTTGTCAATTCTTTTATTTGTGTCTAAATAATTTGTCTGTCTATTTTTTTGTTTCTACAGTAATTACTTCATTTTTTGATGCATTTTCAGAATTAATTTAACTTCAATTAATTAAAATTCAAATTATAAAATTCAATGTAACGTTTTTTTTCTATATTTTTACATTCATCGAGGTCAATTACTACTGTCATAGGCTTAGTACATGTGTCCCATTCGCATTTTCCACAAAATGTTGCAAAGTTCCAAGTGCCTTTATGGCTTGGGGATTCCCGTCACGATTTAGCATTTTTCATCAGCTCAGCGATTTTCATGTCACGTTTTCGCTGACAAAGTTTTGTCCTCCTTAACCTTTTCGCCTTTCCCTCAAAACTTGTGCTTATCCTGGGCGCGAAGTTTCCGCGTCTTCTGCGGCCATATAACTTTATATATATATGTATCTATATATACGTATTTATGTAGGTATAATTCCCGTATTTGGCAAGACCATTTTGCATGTAGTTTGTTTGTTCGCCTTTGCAAAGTTTGTCAGCTTGATGTTTAATTGTTATTTTGTGTCCCTCAACTTAAGGATGTCTGATTTCATTCCGGGCTTGTTCTCCGAAAGTTGTTTGCTGTCAGAAGGGCATAAGTTTGGCTCAGATTGAGCTCTGGCCCTTATGAGAGTTTAAAGTTGCCACAAAATTGTGTGTTTGGTTTTATATAATCCTTTGAGTTAAAGTTAAATATAGTCAGGAGTATAGGTTTAAAATATAGAATAAAATATATAATAAAACAAATATGACTTCAATGTTTAGGTGATATTTAATTTTGAATGAATGATTAATCTTTTCTGGTAACTATATAGCTATTTCCTGTAAACAAATATATGTTGTTTACGGAGAGATGCTTTTTGTTATGTTTTCCATTAGTTTTTGTATCAATTTCTATTTATGTTTGGGTGACAAATTGTTTATGATTATTTTTCTAATATTTTAAATATTAACATTAGAGACAATTTAATCGGATACCTTATGGCATCAAGGGTTAAAATATTTATTATATAAAATAATAAAATTATCCCCTTTTTGAAAAGTTTTCTTCTAACCGGATACATACAATTTCCTTGGGGTGTAACCAGCACATTAATATTTAAAGAATATTTGTTCTTAGAAATATGAATAATAAGCCCGTGTGTTCGTGTAAAATCCACGTTTTGTATCTGTTTCTTCATGGGGGTATCCGTAAATCCGTGTGTCTCTTGTTTAGTCATCTTACATTTTCATATTATTTCCCGTTTATGCGTGGGTGAGTGCTTAACTAGCAGCATCCCAACTGCACACACACACACAGAGCCAGTGAACCGCACACAGACACATTGGCACACTACTGAAATTTAGCTGTATCCACTTGCGAGCGATTTGAAAGCGTTATTTATTTGTGGCACAAGCGACCATATTTCAAATGCACACCGCACCACCGCAACACGCCGCACCACCGAGCACGCCAGCTCACAGATGCCGTCGCGTCACCGGCAAAGGCACCGCCATCGAAATCGCCATCGCATTCGCCATAGCCATCACCATCACCGCCATTGCCGAGTTGAAAAGTCGACAAAAATACACGCAGACAGGCACACACACACACACAGATACAAACTATACAGTCACACATCTAAGTATATAGTGGGGCAGGAAATTTTTAGGATATTTCAGTTGAACGAATAATGTATGCCCTGAAATAAATTTGAATTCACTAATTATTTTTAGCTTTACTTTTCTAATAAGCAAGGGAAAAGGCTGCTTAATAATATTTTTAAAATTACTTAGAATAATCGTTGACAAAATTATTTGAAATTCTTAATATTAAACTATGAATGTACTGTTAGCAGAGGAATACCTTTAGTATTTTAGTTTTCCAATTTATTAAAGAGGTATTTTTATTTTAGAAAATATTAAAATTGATTAGAAATTTACTTAAAATCTCAATATTTCTTCTTCTAATTTATGTTTTAATGTTACAAAAAAGAAAAACATAAACATAGCTTACATTTTATTCTCGTATTGATCTAAAATTTGTTGCAGTGCCTAAAAATTGTCAGATTAATTTTCTAAAAAATTCTTGACTGCATTTTCAAAGGGTACTCCATCCCTTAAAATTCTAGTTGCCGCAACTTTTTCGCACTCGTTTCTGTTTGTTGTTTTCCCATTGTTATATTTTTCCTTTTTTTAATATATATTTTTTTTTTACATGTTTTTGTTTTTACAACTTAACGTGTGTGTCGCACAAAGGTGCACTAACTGTGTGTGTCTCTCATATCACACGCTTGCAACGCTGCTGTTAGCTCTTGATATTTGGCTCAGACCGTGCCACGCCCCCCACTGACGCTGCCACCAGCCGCCCTTTTGCCCGACGTTGTTGTAGTAAATTTATGCGCTTTCATTTTATGAAAAACTTTTGCAATAATTTCTCAAAACGTTTTTGTGGTGAATTGAAATGGGAGAAAAACATTTTGCGGATGGCGACTAAAAACTTGAGAAAAACCTTGCACCCGCATACATACACACACACACATGTGTGAGTGGAAACTAATACTTTTGCAGGTCGAAGCTATTTCCTACACACATACAAAAGGTACTCGAAGAAAAACTGGAGGAAAATTAGGAATTTCGTATTATTTCTAGTAAAATATTTCAAATATTATTTAAACTAAAGCCTGCTTGTTTTTAATCCAATAAATAAAAACGAAACTATAAATAAAAAATAATATTTTCAACAAAAACCTGAAACCTTTTTCATATTTTTCTGAAACTTTTAATATAAATAAATTTCGTTTTTATTTTGGTTGTGCAAATTCCAAAATAGAATTTATGTCAACTATTTTGGTCTCTGTACACTTTAACACAAAATGTGTTTTTTTTTTTTTGTTTTGTGCATTCAGTGCCACGCCCTCCGGGAGTTAAACGCCTCTAGGCGAAATGACGTTTACTACGCCTGCCAGCGAAAAAGTTTTCGCATCTTTTGCCTGGGGTTTTTGGGGTGTGCGATAGCGCGAGATCAGGAATCAAGAGGGGGTAGAGTCGAGGTGGCTCTGGGTCTTGGCCAAACTTTAATGAAAAGTTTTGTTAAAAACTTTTGCGCGCTGGAAATTTCAACGCTTCAGTGGGCCAGGAAGCGGGCCTGGGGGTAGTCGCCGGCGGCAGCAGCAGCAGCGGCTGACATTAGATTGTTTTTAGCCGCGGCGGCTCCATTGCCAAAAGTCAGTTCCATTCGGTTTCAGCCAAAAAGGAAAACAACGCGGGGGAAACGGTATCAATTTTGTTATTGCAGTTGCCGGCACTTTCGACGTGCACTCTGAAATTATTTACCTGAATAAACATTTGGTATTTTAATTACGCATCTCTGGCGGGGAACTCGTGGGGTGGGGCAGGTGCTCCATAATTGAATTAACACACAATTTACGCTACATTGCGCAAACTTTGCCTGTCAGTGGCTCTCTCGGTCTCTCTCTCTCTGTCTCTCTTTTTCCCTGCCTTTTTCCCGATTTTCCTCTCTATTTCACTATGTACATACATATATTATGGGTGTGTGTGGGTAAGGTGTTTTCAGTTGTTTTCGGTTGGGTCAGGTGGTTCCAGGTGGCTCTGAAGCCTTGCCTCGTATTTCAGAATCCTTATGGAAGGGCTTCTTCTTCTGGGGGATTTTTTTTCTCACCTCTAAATTATGCCTTGGCAAGTTTTTGGTAAATCTTGAAAGTTGGTTAAAATATGTTGCTTCAAAGTTTACCCTCCGATTTTTTTTTATGGCTACTTAATTGTTGAAAGAGATTTTTGGCGAATGATTACTGCTTATTGATTGAAACTACGGGAATTTAGAAATTGATTTTCTAAAGTTTTGAATATGTGTGTATGTATTTTAATTATATTTTTTAATATTCTCAGTTATTTGTTGCCTCAACGGTCTCTTTAAGGGGTTTTCTTAACTCAATAATGTTGGTTAAACAGTTTATTTAATAGAGATAATGTATATTTAAATTACAAAGGTACATTTATTTAAGTAGCTATATGATCTGACTCACTAATTGGTATTTTGGAAGGAGCACATCGGGAAATCTGGCGATTTATGTTGATGGTTCAACAGATTGAAAATTGATATTGCTGCTGCTTTACCGGCTTCTGCATTTTTTTTGTTGGGCCTGATTTACGATTTGTATCTGCAGACTTTGCCTTACTTTGGGTTATTTTCTTTTTTGTGAAATGGCTCGTAAATACATCGAAAACGCCGCCACTTGAGTTCATTCATATCCCGTCCAGACATGGGTCCATGCAATAATACGAGATATATGTGCGATACACTTATAAAATGTAGAGAGAATGTATATTTAAAATTAATTATATCCAATGATTATTAATATTTTTGAAAATTTTTACAATGGAAGACTTGAGAAAGGTTTTTATAATTTATTTAGAATTTATATTATAGAAGAATAGAATAGATAAGCCCTGTAATAAACATTGTTTCCCGAAGGATTCCACATACAAGAAGCTAGTATTTTATGTATAAAATGAAGTAAGCATTGTATCAATATTTTATAATAATTTCGAGTGCATTTACTACTTTGTTTTTTTTCAGTGTATGTAGTGTACATTGCCTATAAGACCGAATTCCCCTTACATATGTACCCATGGGCATGTTGTACATGTGTCTGCTCGCCCGTCCTGACTTCCACGTAATTGTGAGCCCAGCATCCACGATGCACATGTGGCTGGCTCATCTCAGGCCTCTGGAAAGCAAATGTTAAAGTAAAGTAGGTAGACTGGGCCAAGTCCAGGTCTACTGCTCTTCTTGAGGAGTGTCTTACACGTGTAAGTCGTTACAGGAAAGAGCAGCAGGAGATGACAAACTTATGTATATATTTGTCCCAGGAAATGTAGACCTTATATATTTAAATTTATCTAAAACAATATTAAAATTGAATCTTTTACAATACTTACATAGTTGAGACTAACATTCAATATATTCAATTAACAGAAGAGTCTTTAATTTATAGCTTTAACAGCATTTTCACCACTCTTAGCAACACAATTGAAAACCAATAAATAGATTTTCACATGGCTTAAAATAAAGCTATTTAACTACTCCACTTTTCATGATAAACTTCGATTGCAGGAATAACAATTCGAATTTCTAAATCTTAAAGCTTTAACGCAGCTTATCTCTTGTCTTCGAATCGTAAATTCACTGAAAACGTTTGTCACGTTTCGCACATAAAAGGATTTCAATTTTCCAATGTGACAAAATGGCATTTGCATACGGCAGGGAACGTAGCAAATAAAATCAAATTTTATTTTGGACTAAAAAAAACTCTAAAGAAAGAGACAAGAATCCGAAAATGCTTTGGCTTTGGGCTTTTGTTTCTCGCCATTTTTATTAACCATAAAATAAATTAAATCAATTCGGGAATTTAATTGCCGTCGTAAAAAGAAATAACTTTCCAATGTCAAAGGGAAAGGCGAAACTTTCTCAGCAAGTAAAAGATTTCAAGTCGAATGAATATAAATGTGAAAAATTTGTTTTCCTTACTTAGAAAAATGAATATATAAAGACTTTAATTGTAATTGTTATGGATGGAACTCCTTTCGAACGATTTATTAAGTTGTAATTAGGAACCTGTAAATTACTAAAATAAGTGAAGTACATTTTTTCAGTAATTGTGAATGTAAAATTCACATTATTTACCTATTAATTATATATAAAGCTCTCCATTGTGGCTTCTGCATTTTAATTCTCCACAGATTTATGTTCTTGTTGATGCTGTTTAAATTAAATTAAAAGCTGCCTAGTCAAGAATTACATAATAAAAACGGTTTAATGTAAAGGTATTTTATATCGTAACTCCCTTATTGTTGTTACATTCAAGGCGCCTAGCCAATATTTTAATTTCCTGGCTATTTGTGGCCATTTGTGGCTGTTTATTTTACGACCATCAGTTGTCAAGTGCATTGCTTTCTATCCCCAAGAATCTAGAAATGTTTGCGATCATAAAATTTGTATACGAGTATGCGTTTTTATTGTCGATTCTTGAGGGAAAAGATGTATCTGAGCCAGTACTTGTATCTGTATCTGTATCTGTATATGAATAAGTGGCATGTCTGTCTGCATGTGTGGGTACTTCTTAACGAGATTTATTTGTAGACAACAGTTGGTGGCTATGTTTTTATGACACAACAGCCACAGAAATTCATCAAGCAAACGACAAGCTCCCTTCCATCCTGGGAGATACACAGATACCATAGAGTGTTGGGCCAGCCAAAAATACATTTCATATATATAAACGTGGCACAGAGACGTAACACCAAAGATGAGTAAAAAAAAGTACATACATTATCTACCAGAATCAGAATCAGAATCAAGAACGGTACCACAATCAAAAGAAGACAACGCAAAAAAATTAAATTGCATTTGTGTGTTCCAAATGGAGAGGCCATGTCCTTTTCCCCTCAGCTTTCTCCGACCTCCTTGATCCCGGCAGATGTATCTAAAGGATGCATCTATTATGCGTGTGCATCTGTGTGTTAGTTAAGCCCTACATTTGCACATTAAAAGGCGAACTGTGTTCGCATTTGGAGCGCTTTGTGCAGTTTGGCGCACAAAATTGCAAAGTTCCTAAGCCCTTAAAAGGTCTGTTTAAGAAAGCTCTCATATTTTTTTTTTGTGTGTGTCATGCCATGGTCCTGCGTCAGACAAAAGCCATGTACATAGACTTAAAATTTGGGATTTTATTTGGGACATGAAAAGCCCTTCCACCATGTTTTTGGGTCAGTTTTTATTTTTGACTTTGGTTTTCTATTAAGTTGAAGGCGTTAGGACTCCTTATGAGTTGAACTTATATACATTTATAATGAAACACATTTTAAAAACGTTTTACTAATTATTTTGTGTTTGCTTCAGAGAATATAATGAACTTTTCTAGGCTTTCTTTAAACTTTACAATATACCAATATTTTTCAAAAATTTTTAAAATTCCCCCGAGATTACATTACATTCCACCCTACATTTTGCTCCATTTTCGTTCATTACACAGAGCCGATGAAAACGCCCAAAAAAATGTTCAATTGATCTCCCATCCATGGGTGAAATCGATCTTCGGCGATCGGCCAATGTATATTCCCCAACAAATAGAAAACCATTAACAAAGACCAGAACTGTTTGCTCGTATCTTCCACTTGGCTGCTGGAAAGCTGCCAAGTTGTGTGTACATATATGCTATATAGAAAGTAATTAAGCAATTTTAACTCGTTTTGACATTTCCAAAAATATGTCAACGAGTTGAGAGAGAGAGTGCGAAAAACATAAAAAAATCCGCACCAAAGAAATGGCAAGCCGATGCCGAGCAATGGCATTTGCCGGGTTCCCAGTGGCCAGTTGCCAGCTGCCAGTTGCCAGGAGGTGCCTCTTCTTTTTCGGCTTACCCAAAAATACATAAGTTCAATTGCCAAAAAGCCGAAACGTAATGGCAGAATGTGTGTTTATTTTTATGCCGGCAGAGATGCCATCTAGCCAGCAGCAGCAGCAGTTCGACGATCGGGCGGCCTTCCGTGTGGCTGTATATAGGGAATATAGCCAGGTCTAAGTTTAGCCAATGCCCGATCTCGGCGAGCGTTATGCGCCTGCGCTAGCGGCGATCTTTTTGAATCATCGGATCATCATCGCCGAGCAGAGACAACTATGTACCAGAGCAAAGCCAACTATGTACCCAGGCTACATGGCCTTATATATGGAGGCAAGGCAAGAAGACGAGACAAAGCTATAAATATGTATATAACGAAAGTTCCTCAATCCGATCCGGTACAGCCAAGCAGCTTGTACCGCCAGTGAAAAATACGAGAAAATAAGCATACAAAAATTGAGAAACTGAAATAAAAATAAAAATAAAAATACGATGAACGCTAACGAAGCGGGCCGGGGCCGAGCAGCGCCAAGAATTAATTTGAGAATATTTTTTGCATCCTTTAGTGCATTACCGATTCTGTTGTCGACCCGTTCAGATCGTCTTTAGTCCGGCCCATCCCAGGCGTATTGTTTATATCCACCAGATCCATTGCTCTCCATAATAAAACTCTCAAAAAGTCCAGAAAAGCTCGCGTGGTGCCTTTGAAAACTACAAAATCCTGGAAAAAGTTTCCTTGAATGAAAACTAATTAAAACAAGAAAACCACTTGGAGAATATCATACAAAGTCCATAAATAAATTGTGCCTAGTGATCCTCCCGAAATATCGAGTTTAAAAGTTATCGCAAAACTTTCAGTTCCTTCGAGATGTTGCCCAGACTTCTTCTTTGCTATTTATGGAGAACATCGGCAAAGAGCTATAAATATAACCCATCCCAACGGAAACCGAACCGAAGATTCTTAAATCGCTCCCTGGCCAGAATGTGAGTGTGCGTTTGTCGGTGAGAGTGTGTCTGGCATCGAATGAATAATACTCACTTGCTCATCGCTATTTTCGTGTTGCGGAAAACTGTATATAATGCGTACACTTATGTACACTGCTCAATATAAGAATAATCACAGGGGCTGAGTATACTTCTTCTAAATAAAATAAAACTACACGCAATTTTTTTATTTTTACTTTGAAAAATGAAAGAAATCCTTAAGGAATTTTCAGGCATTTTAAAAAATTATACAAATCTGTGATAAATATTGTAAAATAAGCCAAAGTTATATAACGAGTGCGAAGGATAATAACAAACTTTACAATATCAGATTAAAAAATATCTTATAAATTTGTATTTCATTTGCTTAAATTTGCAAATTCTTCATTAAAGAAGGTATCATTATTCTTCATTATTTTTTGACACAATCTTTTCGTATTCAAACATATTTATTTTCATATCTGCCTGCGATCAGTATAAAAATGTCAGACACTTTTATTTTTAACATTAACGTTGAGCCACTCAATATACAATCGGGTGAACCTTAACATTAACGATTCTACCAACAGCTCGTTAATTAATTTCAATTAAAAATATGCTGCATTAATGGCTTTAATAACATTTAAATAATTAGTTACACGACACACAATCGTCTGATTTTGTGGTAGACATTTAACCCCACCATTCGAAAATTATTATAATGCAATGAAAGAGCACACAAAAAATGGCGGATAGTGCATTAAAAACAAGCATTAAATGCAAAAAACACACAAAGGCCGCACAGCAAATTGCTAATTAAAATTCACGATTGTGGACCGCGCTTCGTTTGCCATTCGGCCTGACACGTTGACAATTTTCATTACAATTCGATTAAGTTTCGCTGTACGCCGAATTGATAATTGCAGAAAATAATTCAACAAATGCCCGTTGCCATTAATACGAATTTTTATGGAATTTTTTTGATAAGCTATAGCGTTTCTTGATTTTAGTGGGGAATTTTTAAATGAAATTTGTCAGAAAGGTGGCTTAATAAATTCCTCAATGAACTGGTATTATTATTTATAAAAAAAACAAATTATACACTTGGAAGAAAAATAGCAATTTAAAAATAATACAAGTGAAATTCAAGTTAATCTAAGAATTTAAATATATTAGTAATATTTTTTAACACAAATAAGATAATACATATCATAGAAATAAGAAAAACAACAGAGAATTCTGTGATTAAATTTATTAGTGGCTAAAAGTGTATAATTTAAAATATTTTATATATTTTATAATTTTGTAGAAGTATCCTTAAAGGTTATACATTTTTATTGACACTAAAAACAGTTGAAAAACTAACTCTGGGCTCTGATGCATAGTATTATAATAAAATATCTTTAAAAATATTAAATCATTTTGGAAAATACAACAAAACAAAAGACAGACCCTGAAATTAAAAACTAAATTATTTTAATTTTTAATGATCTATTATATATTATTAATTCCCAACAATTTAGTTTCTACAAATTTAAATTCCCTTAGCAATTGAATTACCCAGTATTTACTTTGAAAACTATTATCCACTTTTAGTTTGCCTTTGCCATATGGACTTTATAAACATTTGACAAACTTATACTATATATGTATGTACGCCCTGTGATATCTGCTGAAAAAACACGCTGGCACACATGGACGCCTTTTCCAGAGAGCGAGAGCGGTACACTTAAGGCGGCCTGGGAAACGCCTGCAATCCGCTTTGCAGATTGCATCCATGTGCCCGGCTTGACTCGTCGGCTCGGCTCACACATCCTGCCCATCGTGGGCCCAACTCAGCGTGGGTATTGCCGCTCCGGCTGCTTCAAGTAGGTAAAAAGAAGAAGTATATGAGAAAACACTCGCAGGAACATATGTGCGCCCGGGGTCTGGGCTTGACCTGACCCTGCCTTCATGTGTGGGTCCCCCGATTTAAATTTAGGCACCTATATAAACGCGTGTTTACGCTGCAGCCAGAACACAGTCGCCGTCTTCTGGTCGCGTCGATCGGTTCTCTCGTAGGATCGTTTCCGAAATCCACCGTCAAAATTGCAGTTTGTGAGCTAGCCGGATTTTGTTCTACTTGCGCGGAATGTGACAAGCCAAAAAAGTAAAAAGAATTACAAGTTGAGTTCTGTAAAAAATCGTTTAAGAGGAGCTCCCTCTCACTTTGCTAAGGGATGCGGATTTGGGGGTCCCGAGAGCTGGCCATGTGGCGCAAAATATGCGCATAAAAAGTCAAACAAAAAGGCGCAATTTTATTACGGCCAACCCACACACACACACAAAATAAAAAATAAAAACAAAAAAGGAAAGAAAACAAAATACAACAAAAATAAAAAGCAGCAAAAAGTTTATGAATTTTTTGTGCAGGCGCGTGAAAGATGCAAAACAAAAAACGCTGGAACAAAAAGTCCCAAAAAAAAAGGAATAACAACAACCAAAACAGATACCACGGATACGAAAGTACGAGTTGTATTAAAAATAAAAAAAAAATGGGGGGGGCTTTGTGGGGATCGAGGGGCGGCGGACAGGAATGCGGGTTGTTGCCCAGTCACATATAAACACACTTCAGTGCGCTTAAAAATTGCTTTATTGCAGTCGGACTATAAAAACGCACGGCAGCGAGCAAGCTCACCGCCGCAGAATAACAAAAAACAAAAAGTATCCGAGTAAAAATGTAAACTCTTAAACGGAAAACAGGAAAATTTGCATGCCACAAAAATAAGCATAAGGATTTGCTTCTCACAAAGTAACAACCAAACAGTAAAAAACAAGGAGAAGAGCAAAAGAGCTCTGTAAAAAGGAAAGGAATTGCCCAAAATGCAGCCACAAAAGACTGTGGAAAATGTTTTGCAGTTTCGCAACTTTTTCCCCCCTTTTTTACAGAATTGCAGTTTGCAATTACCGTCAGCCGTTGTCATTATTCAGCAGATTATGGCTCTGCTTATTCCGGAGCATCATTGGGTAAGTTAGACATCCGTCCAAGACAATGTGTCCAAGTGAGTGCCACTAAAAGTTAGCTGGCAGCGGAAAATAAACCAGTGAAATAACCCATTCGGGGCCTTTGAGAGTTCCATGCTTCCTTGCATTCAATAGTAAATATTCAAGCATATGGAATGTAAAGAAGTATGGAGCGAAATCTGGCCAGACATCGAAGTTAACTATAGGAAATAAGTGTGGCGGTGAAAATATAGAATAACTAGTGGTCTTAAATCATATTTATAAGCTTATGGGTTTCCAAAAAGCAGAAGCAGAGAAACTTGTATCTGTTTAAATGAAATGAAAAAATGTTGAAAATGTTAAAATTATCATAGAAAATTAAGATTTGATTTATATAAGCCAGATTCACTGATAATATTCCAACAACTCGCTTATAGACATCCACTCCACACGCCACCCACCATCAGGGCATGAAATTACAATCAAAGCACACAGAATTTATTTAATATCTCTGAAACATTCACTCTCACATTCACAAACACTAAGACCAAAAAACCACACAACAGAAAAAAATAGAGCAATAAATATTAAAAATGAAAAACATTTTAAATACTTGGCTACTGAAATATGCAAGTGAGTCATGTTAAAAATAGCGTATACGTAAGCAGCTCCAAACGGCAACAAACATTTGAGATATTTTGAAAAATACAAAATATTTTCATAAATTTGAAGAGCAAACACGCATGTATATAGAATTTTATATATATAAATTGTATAGTTTTACAGTTGTATGCGATGCTGTGTAATGGTGGGATCGCATTTCGCTTTTTTTTGTGTCTGCTGGTGTTTAAAAATAAATTTGTATTTGATTCCGCGGGATTGTGGTGGGTTCTGGACCTGGGCCGGGCATTATATAACCCGCAGAGCCAACTAAGCACCGATGCGGAGCTGTAAGCCCCCCTCCGGAACATGTGGATCCATGTGCGCCAAAGTGGATTTACCAACTTGAAATTATCGCCGAGCATGCGGCGCCCCAGCGAGCTGCAGCGGCGGCGGTGGCTATAACTTAATGCAATTAATATGCAAAATCGTGACACTCACTCGTACACACATACACACATAGTCACTGGGAAACTCCGGCAAAGACGTCGACGTGCACAGCATGTGCGGAACGATGCACTCCGGTCTCCTCTACGGCATATGGCATCCACATTTCCACCGCCTTCCCCTCCCATTTTCCCATTTGCGCCAGCATTTGCCCCTCACTTTCTCCGGAGCGCATTAAGAGGAAAAGCACAGCGGCAAAGTGCGCTAAATTGATGAGCGTCACGTGCGTTTTGCTCACCCGCCCAGAGCCCAACGCCCTTCGCACCGGTGTCATTCGACGTGAGGAGGCGTGGCCGGTGTCAGTGATGATCGGGCTAATGAATTGGGAGATCCGGATATGGGTAGCGAAGTTGGGTTAATATTATAAAATAATATTTAATAAATATAATTACATTTTACTTAAATAAAAATAAAATAATAAAAACTGTATAATAAGGGGAATCCAAAGAAGTTTTGCCCGACCATGGAATACCTGGTTATCTTTTAAAAAAATTGCATACTTTCTGGTGTCATTGCATTTGTTGGGTTGTTAATTCTATAGAAAGCAGTAAAGCTAATATAAAATTAAAATTAAATAAATTTAGAAGTAGAATATGTAACAAATTAATATAAAATTTAACAATCTTTATAAAGTTATTTTAATTATTAATTTATTAAAATAGTTTATAGTACCAAAAGTACTTATATATAAACTCAGGAGACACAAATTCGGAAGGGCTATCTGTAGTTTTTTTTAAATGTATCTTTAAAGTTAGTTTTCAAAGCTTAAAGTAAGGGTCTATATTAAACACTTCCCTAGCTCTTGCCATCTCTGACAGCTGCAATATGTGCCGCCCTGGCATCCCATCTCGTCGCATCGTCTGTAACCTGAAGTCGGAGCTGCTCTGTTTATATTTGTTACTGGCTGCTGCGCGTCGGCTGCCTTGGAAAGTCGTAAAAGTAAACAGAGCATGTGGTGTACTCCATAGTAGTGTGCCATAAAGCGCTTAATTTTTTGTTGCCCTTGGTTCGCTCCATTCCGTTCCGGGAAGGTGAGAAATATGCTGCGATGGTCCATTCGCCCTGCACAGGAGATATATGTACATATATGTATACTTGTGCATATATATGATGTAAGAAATAATGCAGCATACTTGGAGGCGTGGCTTAAAGTTGTCAAAGTTTCGACCCATATTGCGGAACGCTTAGTGGCCTCAGGACTTTAAGTATTTTAATGTCAGCCACAAAATGGCAAATTAGTTTCAATTAAATAATGTTGTCGTCCTCCCCCCTAATTGTTGCGCCCATGGAGAGCGCCAAGCATGTGTACACTTCATGCATAAGGGAAATGCGGGCCGCAGCATGGACATCCTTGCCATTTCTCCCCAGAGTCCTTGATGCTGATGGTCGAGGTCCCAGCATGTCCACGCAATAACGATTGTGGAGCATAATGCCCATAATGTCCTCATAATTACTAAACCCTCCCGTCCCGTTGTCTCGTTATATCTTCGGGAACATCCTGTCCGGACTGGGGACCAAGGACCAAGGACCTACGTGTTGACACAGCCACAGTCAACGCTGGCCGTCTGCAATTTGCATTTAATGTACGCATTGTTTTATTAATTTTGAGTGTTCTCATTAAAACACACACCACATTCATGAAATTAAAAACGGGGGGCACCTGCTGCCGCCTGAAATGGGGAGGCTAATGCATAAATTGTAATTTAATTTATTAAAAGCGCTAAGGTTGAATTATGAAAATAGGGAAAAGGAAAAGTGGAAAGAATATTTCCTCTGGCCATGAATCTAAATGAGGGTGAGTGCAAGGAAAATAGAAACCAAATGTAAAATAAAGAGACGAACTTGTTGCCATAAGATGTATGCGTATAATTACAGAAACCAGCAGTCTTATATATTTTCCGAGTTTTCTTTAAGCCGTGTTGGGTATTAAGGAAACCTTTTTGTAATATTCTGACCATCTCCCTTAGTTCTGCATATATTATAATCGAGTTCACTTGCATAATTAAGGAGATGCATGCATTTGATGACATTTAGCATGCCAATCGCCGCAAAAAAAGGAATTAAATTAATATTTATTACGCACATTTTGGTTGATTTGGTTTTGCACTTGGCTGCACCTTTCCCACCAACTAAACACCATGAAATGGACATTTTTACACGCCTCTGAACATGGACACCGAACACGGACCGGACAGTTTGCATAAATACTTATTTGGTTATGACAAAACGCTTGACAAGCGCTTCACACACAAATAAGTTGTACTCCCATCTATTTATTTATATTTATTTATTTACTCAGTACTCGATGTCGTATTCAATGTCGCATTTTTAATATTTGGCTTGTATTTGCATTTTGTTTTGTGGTTTTGTAATTTGCATAAATCAATTCGAAATTATCCACTGGACTCCAGCATATCACATTTCTAATTATGTTGATGGCATTTTTAGTTTGTTTAATTTATGTAAATTGCACAGTCTATGAACACGAGACTCTGCGTGTTTTCCAGAGTCACTGATTAATTGTTTTGCGGCGCGTTAATTATTTTTTATAATAGAGAAAAATCCTACCCGCTGATTACAAGGAATCAACACGCATTGCGGCACTAATTTCCTTTTGTTGTTCAAGTGGCAATTTAATTAAGCTATTTAAAAGCTCTAAATATTAGCAATTAATATTAATGCAAACGCATAAACGGTAGCGACAGCTTACACGATTTAATTATAGATTATGACAGGCTAATAAATTATTTAGTCGCTGCAAAAACTAGTAAACTAATTTTCTTTTACTATTTGTATTGCAGTATTTGTTTTGTATTCGGGAAAAGGGCGATGGCTATTTTATTAAAATTGTTTAATAAATATATCTACTAATGAAAAAACCTTTATTCTTTTGTGAAATTTAATTGAAATTCTTGGCAAACCTAGGCTTTATTTAAATGCATCTTTTACCTTTCCAGAATAACTCCTAAATGCCTAAATTCTTTTTAAATCTATTGCCGTTTATTTTTCAATTTAATTTTTAATTCCTCATTGTATGCAGCATTTAATTTAAACTCTTTTTAATTGCTTCTATATTTAGGATGCCAATCAATAAGAATCCTGGGAAAATTAAGATGAAAAGCCTCAGGCGTTCATTATGGCTACAAACTATTTCATTTAACCATTCAAATCATTTGCTGAACATTTCTTTCAATTAAATCTAATTTGCAATTTTCATGCTGGCGGCTGGACTCTTCTTGACCCGTCATATCCAGTTTATTAAGCCAATTAAAAGGACTCTACTGCTAACGCGATTTGTGCACTACAAGGCGATATTGTGCAGTGATTACGCAGCACACAGCTTCCCCTTAATTGGAATCATCTTTTAATTGCCATATTAAGCATGCTCGATAAGTATACGCAGCGTTGTGCACCACACACCGCCGACCACATACACTCGCACTATCTCGCAGCCAGGACTCGCATCCTGTGCATACACACACACACACACACACAATGCCAAGCAATTATGCATGAAGACGGCATTTAGTTGAAATTGATTGCTCTCGAAGAGGAGACATTTGTTGGCTGAATTGAAGACCAGAGCCGAGAGAACACTAACCCCAAGCATTCGATGCATCCTCAAAGACATTCAGGTGTTGAGATGTGTTTGCATTTGGCGTGTGTGTGTGTGTGTGCTTGCATCCGTGCTTGTATCCTGGTGCGTGTCCTTGTGCACTCAATTAAGCATCTCGGCTGTCGCCCAAATACTGCAAACACTGCAAGCCTACACACATTTTCCTGTGTCACTCGACAGCCATTGGGTGTCTTAATTGATAAACTCGATTCCAGATAAACATTTTACGTAGAACATTTTGATTGCAAAGCACCATGAATAGATCTTAAAAATATTTTAGGCAAGGAAACACACACATCTTGAGAGAATAAAATACTTAGTTTCACTGGCTTTCAACATTCTGAATTATATTTTTCCAGCCGCAACATTTACAAATTCTGCCTTGAATCAATTTCCACATTAAACTCCAGCTTCATTTATTCAAACATGTTCATATGTACACCCGGGGGAACTGGCCTCTCAACGCAAATTGGAAATAAATCGAAATCGTAGAAACTCTTGACCCAAAAAGTGTTCCAGGAGAAATTGCATTTATTAATGCAAAATCGGAAA
The DNA here is from genome assembly GCF_030179895.1 of Drosophila kikkawai. Classification (NCBI taxonomy): domain Eukaryota; kingdom Metazoa; phylum Arthropoda; class Insecta; order Diptera; family Drosophilidae; genus Drosophila; species Drosophila kikkawai. The sequence goes on from NC_091728.1 coordinate 6,183,387, forward strand.
TTTCTGCCCAGCTGGCCGGATATGAGTGTGTGTATGGGTTTTATGTATGTGTGTGTGTGTGTGTGTGTGAGTGTGGTAAGGGAAAAAGTCCGGCAAAAGGCAATATCCTTCAGCAGCTCCATTTATTACGGTATTTATGTGGGGGGCGTAAATCAAGAGCACAAATGGCATGGAATTAATAAATGAGTCCACACGTTCCGGCATCAGCTACAACTGATGAAAATTTTTGGCCTTATTCACTTTGATTATTTTCCTTTAAAATATTCCTTGTGGCGGAAACTGTAGGGATCTTCTCACGTGGCAGGAGTGCTGAGCTGCTGCCAGTATGCAACAATAAATTTCACTTCCCTGGACGGCACTCAGAATTTATTTGCTGGCTTATATTCGCAGCCCTTTCATATTTTATGTTAATTAAACTTGTTGCCCTGTTTTCGTTGCAACTTGAAACCAATTACGAAGGATGTGAGAGTGGGCGTCCGTATCACACACACACACACACACTGACAGCCTGTTATGCTGCTTAATTCCTTCAACTCTAACTCCTGGAGCTCGTTACTTCGTTGCATAGTTTTGACGTGACGCGGGGCCGGAAAAGCGGGGGAAACGCGGGAGAAAAGCGCGGAAAATCGCAGAGCACTGGGTTCGCTCTCCAAAGCGTGAAATAACTTCCGTTGCAAATTTCATTTTCGTTGCACACACATTTTTTATTCACACAAAATGCACTATGCAGACACACACACACGATATACGATATGATGCGCGTGTGTGCTCATGGCAACGTTCCACTATGGTCCAGTCGACCACTTTATTTGGCCAAAACCCATTTTTTGAAAGTTTACCAAATAAAGTTATTTTGGTCTCTATTAATTAGAAATAGAGTGACCATCAGCGTGCCATTCTCGAAATCTTCCCAGGTGGCGCCACTCTCGCACAAGAGTCTTCCAAAGTCAGCTGATTGCACACGAGCGAACGGCAAGACTATAAGTGCGAAAATTAATACAATTCTTAAATTAAAAAAAGTCATGGAAAAAACAATAATTGTTAAATTTTTTAACTTGAATTTGAATCAGTGGGATTTGTACTACATGTTTTATATAGTCAAATGTTTTAAGTCGTTGTGATGTCTTTTTAATTTGGTGTTAAAGTCTATCATCTAAAATATTAAAATTTTATTTTAAATGTAATTTTCAAAAAGGTTTTTTAAAGTGAGTCCAGCCTAGTCCAACCTTGAAACCTATTATGTGTTGTAGAGTAATTAATTCTTGTTTATTTGCATATAGTGAGTAATGCCACATTTGACCACATTTCTTTAAATTTGCAATAAAAGATGCCTATATTTTGTATGAAAATGTCAATTAAAACGCTGAAGTAACGTCTTTATACTCATGCAAACTAATAAATATCCAACAAAATGTATCAAATATAGTTATTCTAATAAAATACAATGTAAAAAAAAAATATAGAATCGTAGAAAGATTTTATAACCCACTTTTCATGCAATTATAAGGAAAAAGAGGACAATTTTCCGATTCTTTCTATGTAAAATATAGGAATTCGTCATCCGATTCCTATAAAATTTTTAAAATGTAGTTAAAATGACTTAATCTTGAAGTAACCGAAGTTTTGTGAATTTATCTTAAAAATTTCTAAGTCGTTCCTATGAAAGCTATAGGATATAGTTTCCTGATCCGGATAATTTTGATCCAGTATCATCCTATAAGTATAATTTTACGATTGGTAAAGTTTCAAGTTGATATCTCTTAAATTGACGAAGTTATTAATTTTGGCCAAAAAAAGTGGTCGGCTGGACCATAGTGCGTTCGCATTTTAGTTTTGAAAGTTTGTAACCCTTGTTTGGCAGCGAATGGGTTTTAATGAGCTTCAAATTATGACGGCAAATAAGCCGGGAATTATTTTCTATTTTCCCTACTCATATATATATTTTCAACTTGTTAAACAGATGATAAAATGGACAAGGGGGTTTGGCTTCATATATTCTGTGAACTAAAATAAATGAAATAAGTAATAAATTAGTAAACATAACTAACTATTCTTTCTTTGTTGTCACTTATTTTGAATTAAGAATATCATTTAAGGAATTATTTAAATGTCTAAACAAATATTTATTGTTTTTCGTTTGTAGTTTTAAATATGTACTGTTTCTTCAGGAATTACTTATACATATTTTTTAAAATAATTTGTAGTCTAACAAAGAGATAGATATATGAACTAAAGGTGTGAAATAGTTGTACTTATATTTATATTATATTATTTGAGATGCTTGAAAATATAAAATTAATTAAGAGTCACCCAAAATATAGTCTTTAGTCTTAGAAATGGCAAAACTTTCGAGTGTTGATAAACAACTTGTGTATAAATCATGGCATCTGCATTTCCTCCTTGCCCAGCCTTAGGCCATTCCTGAATTTATTTGCAAAAGTGTTGAAATGTTGCACAACTTAAATTAAAATGACTTTGTCAAGTTTTCCTTTATTTCTGCATGCACATTTTCGCCCGTGTTGTTCATCGGGCATTCCCGGGCACAAAGGCGACTTTTGTGCTGCCGTGGAAAATAAAGTGCTGTAAATAATTTGAATTTAATACTGTTTTCTGCTGTTGGTCTTGATGTTTTGCCCCGAAGTTTGTAATTATTTTCTTACTTCGCCTGCCGCAAGTGTGAAAATCAGCACAACTTTTTCGTGTGAAGCCATTTTCCTTGTTTTTCCCCTGCTCTTTCGGTTGCCGTTTTTTGTTTTGTGTTGCGGTTTCTTTTTATATTGCCCCAGGACAGTCACAAAACGAGACGCAAAGTTTCTTTTTTATGGTTGGCTAAGGGTTGGGTGACCCATTAAAAATGTATAGAAAATAATTTAGTTAAATATTCGGTCAGTGGCTTGCAGTTTTCCCTGCATTTCCCTCCTAAGTTTTTCATCTGTATAAGAGTTGAATGGCTGTCGGTTTGGGTCTTGGCTTAAGACTGAGAAACTATTCTCAACTCTCGGTTGGTTGGGTTTTCCACCACCAAAATAGTGATCGGAAAAAGGGAGGGGGAAAACCACCACCAAAAGTGGGAGGTAGACAAAAACAAAGGAGTGCGAGAGGAAGAGAGCTAGAGAAAAAGTGCAGTGATAACAGCTGGTGTGGTGTTCGTCAGAAACCGGTTTTATTCTGTTTGTTTATTTCTTTTCGGTGCCCCGTCTGATTTCCGGATTTACCAAATTTAGACTGCAGTGGCCGATTGCAGAGGCCACACGTGTGTACGTGTTATCAATTCGAAAACAAAATATATATATTTTGTTAATAATAAACCCTTCAAACTGGCCGCCATGGACGATTTCTTCAATAAAGTAAAGCGAAAATATCCCAACATCTACGACGACTTGAAGGCTATCTTTAAAAATGCCCAAAACGACTCACCGCAACGTTCCATGACGCTCTCCCAAATACGTGGCAAGTATTCTTTGTGACTTTGATTTCTGGAAAATGTATCTAATATAATTACTCTTTTTGCAGCTGCCTATAGTCAGCGGACCGGTGAGGATTTTCCTGTCAAGGGAGGCACGCGAACCCAAATGTGCTTCATCCTGACAATCCCTTATGTCGCTTGCTTCACCAGCCAAATTGGCACTTTGCGTTTCTTCACCATCGAAGCGAACTGAGCTATAAAATACAACAAAATTCTAGTCATAATTGTGCAATTTCTATGTAATTTAGTGGTATACGAACTGAGAATAAATATGTACTCGAAGCGAATGAGGAGATCATTTTATTTATACTTTTTTCCGGTTTTTATATGTTTAACTAAATCTAATAAAATTTGTTTAATTGTGAATACGGTTCTCCATAAGTTTCCGCTTTAATAAAAGCTTAGGGATATTTATCCATATTATTTACGTTAACAATGTCTAATCAGAATGGCTTCTTACAAGACATGAACTCTTCTTAGTAAAGGCCTCTTATCTTGTTTTTCCATATATATATTTCACTTTTTAGGGTACACACAAGATCAAATTTTCTAAGCCAAGACACGTCGATTATTCTATGTATCATTATGGTTTTGAAACACAATAAGGGATATTTAAGGGGGATCTTTTAGCGCATCTCTTATACTGGCAACCGAGTCTCTTATACTTAGATTTATACATTTTGTAATTGTAAAAAATATTAAAACAGAATTAAATTTTTAAAGTTAATAAAATGTTTGTTAATAAAAAGGATATCTTTTATACGCTGCAAATATAAAATAAAACTTTAAAACTTTAAAGCAACCCATCATTTAGTGATAAAAACTATGGTATTTGTAAAATTCATTAAATGTTTGCCTAAAAAGAAGCAGAAAAGGGATAAAGAAATATGTAAACTTGTGAAAATTCTCACATAGCTACAAGGGACAACTTCCAATTTCAATTTAAATTCCATTCGCAGGATTTGTTTTTTTGGCCGCAGATGCCAATTGTAATTTGGGCCATGGCTAAAATCAAATAGCTGCTGGAAAAAGCAGGAAAAGCAAGCAAATCGGAAAACCTCAATGCAAACAAATGAGCGAGTGACAGTGTGCTCGTATGCACATCAAATCAAATGTATTTGCCAGCACGGCTTTGTACAACAAACAAAAAAAAAAAAAGGAAAAGCCCGGAAAAAAGTGGGACACCAAAGCCAAACAACCAACAACACACAAGTCCGGATAAAAGCAGCAGTCGGAAAACAAACGGAATCCGAGGTTGCAGTTTTAGTTTGTGTCCGGAGTTGGGTCACGCAGTCGCAGAATCTCGGGTACCCAAAGGCAAACCATAATGAAACTAAATGCCGGGCGTGGGCGAAGGGACTAAACCCCAAAAAACAAATTCATTACGGAACTACACCTCAGGGGGTGATAATTCGATTCAGCGAAACTTTGGTGATTATTTATTGCTTCATGCTGCGACTCCGACTTTCTCTCTGTGGGTGAGTGGGTGGGTTTCGCAGGGGTTTTCCCCCGCCCTTCCTGTTTTTCCCTGGTTTTCTGTTTCGGTTGGACTGTCCTGGCTTGGCCTGGTCTCCGTCCCCTTGGTGTTTTGCTGTTGGTGTCATAAAATGTTTTGTGGCCCAAAACTCGGCACTGGAACTCATTATTTTGTTCATTAACACTTTTTTCCTGCCATGTTTTGCCCCCATTTCATTCGGTTCCGGTTTTTACTATTTTTCTTTTTGTTTTTTGTGGCAAAAAGGAGGGTATGCAAAGTTGGGATAGGGTTTTATTATGTAATTTTGGGGAAACGTTTTCCACTTTGATCAACCGTTTTTTCTTGTTTTCAAAGGGACATGTATTTACTATAGTTGTTTTGAAAATAACATTTTCCAAACCGGAAATCAAATAAATATAAACTTTAAAATATATTTTAATTTTTATTAATATTAATTCATAATTATTTAAATTTGCATTCATTTTATATATACTTTAATAACATTTTTAATTTCAAATTTAACTATTTTAAAGATAAATGATAGATATACATTAAATTATAATATTTGGTGTTATTTAAAGTAGTTTTTAACAACTATTGGTGCAATTTAATTATCATAAAATGTATATAATAGTTTCTATTAAAATTATCTGTAAAGAGTATCCCCAAGTCCATCATAATCACTTCTGATTTTCCGTAATATTTATGCCTTCATCTTGGCTCTCTCGTCTCTTGATTTGGATTTCCTCCAGGACTATCAATTAAATTCTCCTATCTGCCACTGTTTATTTGTGCTGCTGCCTTTTCCCATTTTTTTTTGTTTGTTTGTTGTTTTTGTTTGTGGCATGGTAAATTTTATTTATGTGCCTAAAAATATACTTACCATAAAGCTAAAATGATTTCAAGTTTATTTTTGCATACCGCTGTTGTTGTTAGCTTTTAGTTTTCCATGGACATAAACATTTTTTATGCTTCATTAAGGTTTTGTTTTCGCTGCTCACCCTGCTGCCTGCTCTGTTGTTGTTTTGGTATTGTTTTGTGCTTTTTGTTTTTGGGGCCGACTTATCGGTCGCCAAGTTGAAATGTTGTTAACTTTTACTGGCAGGCAGCGGCTTTAATTCATCAGGAGGCGGCTGTTTTGGTTCGCAGATCCTGGCCAGAGAACGTTTCACTTGGTTATGGCACTTTGCCGAGTTATAAAATGTTATCGAGGGCGCAGGTTTTTATGTCTCAGGGTCAGATAAATGTGTTTATAGCGTAATCTTTTATTTCGGCTATGGCTCTTCGGGCCAATTTCGTTGGTTCTGGTCCTTTTAATTTCTGCGGTCCTTTATTCTAGCAGCCCGCTGAGTTGGGTCTGAGGGGAATGTTTATGACACGCATACGCAGCGTGGGACGTAGTTAGGAGAGATTTGTCCTGGGATTAGACAAAACGTTAAGAGCTTGTCATTAAGCAGCAGCCAAGGCACTGCCATATATTATGCCAGGAATTAGAAACTTGAGCGCAGATAGAGGGCCGAACATTAATTAACAAAAGCAGATGAAAGGCAGGGACATTTAAATATTTTATTAAAAATAGTTATTTCTTATTTAATAAACAAGGACATTTTTGACATACCCTTCTCTTGTTTTTATCCCGTCTGTAACTTTTATTTTCAGCTTTGTAAGAACTTGTAACTGAAGCAATTTCAAGCCAGCTGCCAATTGATGTGGAGTGTTTATGGCTGTTCTGTGAGCATCGGCATTCAGCTCTAATCGCTCCTAATAACGCACAAAATTGAAAAACTTATTCGATATCATTGGGACTGGGAGTCCTTCCAGAAGCACGACAAGTGCAGCTGCCCGAGGGGGGAGGCGTTCCCCAAGAACCAACACCAAGACCGACTCAACTCAACTGAACTGAACTGGACCTGACAACTTGTGACAACTTTAAGCACATGGGGCAGGAGGTCCGGCCAATGTAAACAGAAGAAAACACACGCAGGGAAAGAAATGTAAAGAAATTTGTTCTGCAAGAGCCTCAAAAGCAAAATGCCCAGCACTTGCATTTAAAAATAAAACCTAAAAATAAAAATAAAATATAAACAGACTGGAAATATGTCTAGAAAGATAATACAAAACCAGATTATCGTCATAAGTATGTTAATATTCTATAACAATAATATATTTTGTGATTTATATAGTATGTAAACTATTATATTCTATTGTTCAAATATTTTTGAAACTTTAAAAATATTCAAAAATTCCACTGAAAACACACGACCTTGCTGGACTCCTATATACCCCTTGAACCAAAGGACCTGCAGGTAAGCATAAGGAAGGGAAAAGCGGGAAAATCGGGCAAGAAAAAAAAAAGAAAAGAGAAGTAAGAGCAGGAAAACTGTCATGATACGCTCGTAAACATGGCCAGCTGGCCAGGATTGAACCTTCGGATCGGTTCGGTTCGGTTCCGTTTGCTTCAGTTCAGTTCAGTTGGGTTCGGTTTGGGTTTTGTTTGGTTGGATTGTGAGGGTGTCCTGCTCTGTCCTGTTGTCCTGGTATTTGCTGTGCCCTGTGCTGTGTCACTTTGGAAATTGTGCAGATTGTACAGTTGCAGGGCGAGCGGCGTCTGTTTGTTTTAATTTCTCTTATCGGCAGGCAGCTGCCTTGTGTTTCTCACCCACCCACATTTACCGACTCTTCTCGGATCCATTCCTCCACCTCCCTTGCCCACAAAAAGCTCCTTTTCCTTTGCCGTCTCAACTTGCGAGTTGAGCTGCTTCTGCTCGGGTCTCCCCAGTGCCATACAATTTTAATTGCACAATGGCAGGTCCTTTTGTTTTCTAGCTGCAATTTTTTAAAATGAATTCATGGCCTGCTCCCGGGTCTTGGGGTTATTCTGGCGCTCTTTTGTTTGACGTCTCTAAATCCGCAGAGACGCCTGTGGAGGAGGAGCTGCCAGCCAGCTATTTAATTGAAACTTGCTTTGTGACTCCGCCGGGTAGGCTAATAAAATGTTTAACTTTGATTTAGTTGAGGGATTTCTGGAATGACTGCACTTAAAGCCACTCGAGGAACACACTTGGGCCAGATTTTAAACTCTTAGTAGCAGAAAAGTTTATAAATGTGTACTATTAATCATTTTCATATAGAATTTATTCTTATATTGGAAAGAGAAGCACTAAAGCTGGCTCTGGATTACTTAGTTAAAGAATTTTCTTGTTTTTAAAATGTTTAATAAATTATGTAGATGTAGCACATTTCGGTGGAGGGAGTTACGTTTCAGGGTATGGGTCTTCGAATGCGATTTGAATTATGAGCAATTAGCCCAGCCACAAGCAGGCATAATGCTTTTTCCTAGCCGGAATTCAGGCGCTGGGTGGTGGTCGGCGGTCATGTGGGTGGGGTTATGTGTCAACAGGCAGGAGCTGCACTGGATTGCGGTCAGATGCTAGGTGTGTGTGTGTGTGTTTGTGTGTAATGAGGCTTAATTTGTTAAATTCCAGGCTTATAATTGGCATTGGCCACACCGCAAGGCAGAGGCTTGCGAACCGTCATTTGGGGAGGGGGGGTGGCCAAGTGCAAAGTGTAATTATGTGGTCACTTGGTCAGCCGTAAAGCCCGATTTGTTTGCCAGTGCTACCCACTGGACTCTGTACACTCTCTACCGATGTGTGTTTTTGGCCAATCCTTAAGCCGGCTCCAAAGCAAATCTTGAGGGTTTAAGCCGCAGCATTGTGCGGCCATTTTTATGGCATTTTTATGACCGCTGGCAAGGGAATAAAATAAGAGTAAGTGGCATTATTGTTACACCTCGCTAGCACTCAAGTTGCGAAAGAGCCACAAAATGCATGCAAGAATTAAGCTAACAAATGGAAGAAGATGCTGGGGGCATAAAGACGAGGCGTGCGGACTTTTAAATGCTCTTTAAAACCTTGAAATAAAATTAGCCTATTATTAAAAATTCATTTAGAGGCTTAACTTGGTTAAAGCTCAACATATCTATACCTTAAAATGTTGTTTAAATTATATATTTGTATATGACATTAAATTGTTATGTTACTAGTGTAAGTGTAATACATTACTTCCTTAATTAACCCTATCTAACAGCTGTTTTCTTTGGGGAAATAACCTGAAATTTGGTTTCAAAAATGTTTTGTACGTGTCTGTATTCTTGTAAATTGTTTACGGAAAAAATGAAACTAAATTCCTTTGGCAAAACCCACAAAAAAATAAATATATCCTTCAGTGGAATTATTCAAACAGAACCTCCCCTGTGAAAAACCGACTTGCAACATGGCTAGTGTCATGGCAAAAGTTTTCGCTGTTTTGTTGCTTGACTTTTCTATATTCTTTTTTTATTGCACAACTTTATCCTTTTTCGGGGCGAACGCACATTGCATGCCTTTGCCAGGGGAGGACCCTAAAAAAATAAAACAAGTAACTCTTTGAGCCATTGTTTTCTTGTAAATGGCAACCGGAACCGGCCAGGGACAAAGCTTTGCAGCCGTGGACCAATTCTGTCCCTGCGCTTTCTGGCTATAATCTGCGCTTTTTGGCTCACTTTGGCGGCAACTTTAAAGCTGCAACTTTTCGCCATTGCCATGGCTTAGAAACAGTTTTTTCTTTTCTTTGCCACCAACTTTTGGTACTGACATTAAATGAATTTTTGGGCCAAAAGGGCTATTCTCATTCCGGCATTCTGACGCTGATCCTGACATTCTGTAATTGTGCGTATTATGCGTGTAATTGGCATTACAATTTCCTCTCCCAATGAAACTAATGAACTTTTGTAAGCCAAGAGCCTTAAACAATGTAAAAGGGTCGCCGAAGCCTAAGCACACTTGAATAGTTTGGGGTGCTTCTTAAATGGAATTTTCATTTCAAGTGTTCGAGTGGGCACTTTGGCTTGAATGTCTTGAATTTTTGGTAGTACGAGCCTTTTTTGGGGATGGTATTCAATATTATTGAAATTTTCTTTAAGATTTTAATTTTAGTTTAAATCCCAGAAAATAAATTTTCAGAAACGTTTTAAAATTATTTTATGTTAATATTTTGTTGATATTTTATTTAATAATTCAAGGATCAGATATGGACATTTTTTAATAGGAACTTTACATTCTATTTGAAAACATTTTCTTACATTTAAAAGTAATTTACTTTATTTTCCACGCCAGATAAATTGTTTATGTCATTAGCCAGCAGGTCTAAGGAATATTCTAAATTTCGAAACAAATATTCTTACCAAAAATTGCTTTATCATTAAAAGTAAATGTGCAACTTTTGCCAAAGGCCCGGCCCGGCCTGGCCAGAGTTTTGTTTCCGTTTTCGAATCCTTCTCTTATTTTGTATTTATTTTCTTTTTATTTTACCGACTTTGTGTGCCAACTCGTTAGCTTTGAGGCAGTTGAGAAGTTCAAGTTGCTGGCTTTAATAATCCGAGCATCAACAACTGGCAAAAACTAGAGGGCAAAAGAAAACTTTGGGCCAAGTTGCAGGATGGAGGGCGTTAAGACCACAAGTAACATTTGTAAAATGCACATTTAAAACTAGCAAACACAGAGCAGCTAGCCCAAAAAAGGATAATAAGAAACGCCTTTCGGAGCCTGGCTTGACTTCACAAGCAGCAGCAGCAGCAGTGAAAACTTTTCAATTTATTGTTAAACTTTTGCACTGAGGCGCACAATTATAAAGTGTCATTTAGTACCGAAGGAGGAGGAGGAGGGCAACGACGAAGGACAAGGGATGAGGACACAGGACCGGTACTGACAAGGAATTATGAAGTGTGCTGGACGCCCACCGACCGCTGACACTTGCGGCAGGCCACTTCCGGTGGTGGCTCTGGAAAATGGGGAGCCGGGCGACATTGTCCTTGTTGTCATCATCGTCCTCGTCATCCTCAACGACCTCGTCGTCGTCGTCGTCGTCGCCGCTGGACATTTTTGGCTGCTCCTGGCCGTCCTGTCCCCCCAAAACTTGCCACTCAAGTGCAAGCCAGTTTCATGCGGCGCATTCAAGAGCTGTTGTCGCTCCTTGTTGCCGGCAAAGTGTCACAAACACAAATAGAGAAAGCTTCAGCTCCTGCTCTTGCTCTCATTCCTGACTCTCCCCGGGATTCCCCAAAGCACCCGCTCCAGCTCCTCCTACTGCTCCTGCTCCTGCTCCTTCTTCTGCTGTGTGATTTACAGCGTGCGACTTTTATTTGAAGTGGGACATTCATTTTACGCTAAAGTGAACCTAAATCAACACCATTGCACAAACACAGGCCCGGGCAGGCAGCAGCCCTCGAAATTGTCAACTCTTGGCTATGCCTTGGAATTGTAATTACTTAAAAGATGGGATCCATATCATAAATGGATTTCAACAGAGGGAATTTTTTGTGAAGATTCAATTCAATTTAAAATGGTGTTCTTTCTTTCAAAACTCTAGCCACCTTTAGTTTAATTTTGTAACCAAAACGCAGAAAGTTAAACTGAGATACTACAGTTTCATTTCAGCTGCCTGAAATCTTTAATTCTCCGAAAAATCCAAAGTTATATCCTTTTCATAATCATTCCAGTAGCAAGATTTATTGGACATTTTTTGGGCAGCCGCTTTTCTTTTTGAACTCCAATGCTGGAGCTCTCTTGTGGCGGGCGGCGCTTGATTGAAATGCCTGGTAGCGAACTTGGGTTCCTCGTCGCCCTGGAGCAACTGCCAAGCTGCTCTGCACTTAAGATGGCTTAATTAGTTTTTGAAAGTTATGCCAACGCCGGCGCCTGGGCCGCAGCCACGCCCACTTAATGCATTTGGCTTTTCCACTGCCTCCTCCATTGGCCTCAAGTCAGAGCTTTGGCAAAAACTGAGAAACTGCAAAAAAAAAAAGTAAGAAAAAACTAGTGAAAGGCATAGGGCAACTCTGCATTGGCGTCTTGGGCTTGCAACCACAACAGAAGCATCCGGCCAAAAGACTGATGGCTGGGAAGAAGGGGGCCAAGTTCCGCTTTTGACACGGCATTCTTGGTCTTCAGTTTTGCTGCTCCGTCAGCAGGCTATCATCCAGTGGTTAGTGGGTAGCAAGGGCATGAATAATAATAATTAACAATAAGAAATTAAAAATTTTATAATAGCTTTTAAATATCCTCTCAAAAATATAAAGAAAAATCTTTAAATGTCTAAGAATATATATTCTCCCTTAAAATTATTTAAGCTTAAATTAAATTATTTTTTCTATTTATCATAAACCTTGCAGGCTATCAACAATTCGTTTGCCTCTCAGTATTCAATTTTATTCTATTTTGTTGTTGTTTCTCAGGCATTTTTCTTGGTCGCACATATTTCTCACTGCCACTGCAGTTGTGCTCTACAATTTTCACTGCTTATACCGAAACTTTTTATTTTATTTATATTTCTTGTTGTTGTCCATATTTAATTATGGAAATTTTGCAGCTCTCCCAAAATTTGCATAAATATTGAGTGTCAGCTCAGGGAGTTGGCTTTATAATGAAGTTTGATTGCCCAGCGACTGCGACAGAAAATTGCATTCGCTGGCATAAAATGGAGAAACCTTGGGAAAAGTGTCAATCAAAAGGGAGAAGATACAGCATAATCATCAGTTTTGAACCAGCAATATTTCTACAGTGAAATTTAGTTAAGGGAAATAGTTGAATTTTATGTAAATAAGTATTAAATAAAGTTGCTTAACATGACAGCTGACATATTTCTGTAATTAATTTTAATATTTTTATAAATATTAAATACCAAAATGTTCAATTTTAAATTGATTTTTAAAAGTTTTTATTGCCTACACAGATAAGTACTAATTTGCCAGGAACCTTATTTGGCTGTATCCCACATACATCTGTATTACGTTTCTCACTCGCAACGAAACCAAAATGCTTTTATGCCCCATGTGGCATGTGACAGCAACGGGAGCTTCGGCTGCTGCACACATTCATTTCCAATGAGACTCATTTTGCGGTGACACACGACACTCGCCACGCAGCCGAAAAACCCACCCAGCACCACCCACAATCCTGGCTGATCCTGGCCAGAGTGGCTTTCCGGCTCTTTTACAGCTGAGCGGTTACACACAGACACAGTGGGAAGTGTGTGCCTCAACCGCAGGCAGTCGGGGCGGGGGGAGATTCGACCAGAACTGGATTGAAGAACCGGACTAGAGAACCAGAAATTAACTTTACTACTGACACCTTGACAATATTTTCAACGACAGCAGCTGGCAGACATTAAATAGGCAACCGCAATTTTATGCCGATAGCCCAGAGTACTGATCTAGGACACTGGCCACCGAACACTGGATCCTGGCTAGTGGATGACTGGTGGGCACATGACATTTGACATTGCGTGCATTGCATAAGCTTAGAGACATGTAACGGAGGCCTGACATTACCACCAAAAACGGCATCGGCTCGATGTTGATTTTGGCAGGCAGTGCGCTGAATTTTCAAATTTATTTGCAATTTCTGTGTTTTTTGTGCTGAGACAGCAGTGTCGAGCCAGGCGAGATTGCCGCTGCAGCGGAGGCCAAGTGTCAAAGGTGTCGACGTGGCCGCTGGAACGTGCCTATGTCAAATGCGGTTAAGGGATTTAACAAGGACTTTTCCTACAGTCTATATATTTTAGGGGTGTCTTCCTTAATAAGCTTTTTGTGTAAGTAAATCAAATTTAACAGGAAACTGGGTATTAGGCAGCATACATTTTTGGGTTACTTTATCTTATTTTAAGCTAAAAAATTGAATGGTATCATATATATGAAATTTAAAATACCATAATTAATACTTTAGTTTTAAAATCTCGCTCTGAAAGTAGCCTATATATTTTATTATAATATTTTCCAGGACAAATATTTATTTTCCATTGAAGAGAAATTGAAATTGCGTTTCGCATTCCTATTTTTCCTTTTTTTTGGGGCCATATATGTATTTCACATGTAGCTAGCCATTGGCAACCAAATTACGTAAACGATGATATCAAGTGAAAAATGATCAGCATATTCAGTTTTCATGCGCAGCTGCATCCTCGGATGCCTTCATAAATGAACGGATGCCAAGTGGGTGGATAAGGATGATGCGAATGGTAGTGAATCAGGGCGATTTTCAGAGGGCAAAGCCGAACAAGCTGACTTCTTTCGCTGCTCATTCATTATGCCAATGGCAGACGTTGGATGAGAGCTCTTAAAGTATTACGCAATAAGTTAACTTTTTCCAATATAAGAGCAGGCAAGTGCCAGCAGCAGTTGGCAGTTGCCAGTCGCCGGTTGCCAGTTTGCCAACTTGCCTGTTGCTCGACTGCATCAAAGATGCAGCATATTTATTTTGGCCAGGCACAAATTTTCTTTTTGTGCAAAGTCAAAAGTTCTACTGCTGCAAAGGCACTTGAAAAAATAATTAATTCTACTCTATTTATTGCTAAAAGTTTGTCAAGGTAACATCATGTGTTGGTTTAACTAACTAACATAATTAATAATTAAATAAGTGATGACAAATATTTAAATTGTGAGCCTAATTTATACTAGTTTTCGTTAAGTGAGAGACCGTCTCCTGTCTTTTCAGCATAAGTGATTGCCGGCAACGTGGCGTATGTGTAATTTGTCGTAGCGAATGCCACTGGAGCACAGCTGCTCCCAACTTTGTTACACTGCAGACGAAGGAAGACGACGAAAACTGCATTAAATGCACATTTGTTACGCAGCCCGAATTCTCTCAGCTTGCCTCCACAATCTCTATCCTTTCTGTCGCAGGGCACACCTGGGCCAAAGGATATATCCTCTGCCGCAATTCGGCAAAAATTCGTTTCTCGTCTTCCCGTTCGTAAATTGGCAATTTATTTCAATGCCTGCAACGTCAATGGTCTAAACATTTTGTGGCAAATTCCCCTTTTATCGAATGCATCACAAAGCGACAGTTTTACACATGGCAAGGCAGCTGTGAAAGACGATCAACTGGAGCATATTCTATTGGCAAACTAATTTGAATTTTTGGCTCTCAGTCTGTTTTAATTTAACTTAATTTTGTTACAGGTTTTTGGAAATCAATTTGATTGATGAGAGGACGAGTCTTCAAGGAGAGCAAAGTTAATTTAATAGCTGCCATTAAACTGGTTTATTTGATTTTGAGGAGCTCTCTTCATACCAAAAAAGGGGTATTTAGCTCTTAAAATCACATAAAAATATAGAAATTATTTGTATATATTCTTTATTGTTTCATTAATTAATTTTCATTTATTTCTAGTAAACTTCACTTACTATTGATTTATTATAAGTACATACTCTGTTGTCTTTTAGCGAAAATTTCAAGAGAAAAGCGTCAATTTCACTGCCAGCTTTCACTTCAATTTGGTTTTGAGTAGAATATTTACCCTAAATTTTGTGAAAAGCTTCCCTGGGAAACATAAACATAGAAGCACCGAATGCGCCCGTGGCTTAAGCTAAAACAAAACAATGCATTTTCATTTGGAAACCAGGAGCGTGGTCAAAGCTCGTGCTCCTGCTCCACTGTACCACATGGCCGCGGGCCCAGCTCATTATCCGCACGTACTGCTCGCAGGATGTGCGAGATGTGTACTTGGCATCCGCAGCCACATCTACATCCCTATGTCGTGGGTTAGCCAGGGATAATGTTCATGCATTAGTCATATCTGACACACCGTATCGGTATCACTATCCCTGTCTATATGTGGTTCCTGAGGGCGTTAAACCCGAGTATAATGAAGATACGCACGGGTAAAAACAATAACCCTAAAACGCGAGTCTAATTAAGAGAACAAAACCCCTTTTGATATGTTTTATGGAACGGGGAATGTTCGCCATCGGCTGATCAGACAAAGCATTAGAGAATGAATGAACGGCAATTTAAAATAAACATGGTTAAGCAAAAGCTTTCTGGAGTAATTAAGTTTTCAAGTAAATTTTGAATAATAAATACAAATAAATATATAAGGACTATATGCTCTTTTTATTGCTCTGCAAACTCTAGACAAATTTAAAACGACCGTCTTTGGGGTGTAATTACTGGATATTTGTCCACTTAAAGCTAATCTAGAAAACAAGGAAAGCTTAAGCCTGTCTAAAGACTATAGGCCAAGTTGACAATTATTTAAAGTAACGCGTAGCAGTGGCTAAACTTTACGAGCACATTGCAACTTGTCTTGTAATTTTTATTAATTTTACACCATTGGAGGCTGAAAAGTTTTAACATCTTTTCGGGTTTCTTTCATTTTTTCTTTTCCTTTTTTTTTTTGTTTTGTCAGGCTTAGCGGCTGCTTACAAGCGCTTTGGCTTGTCCTTCGGGGAGGATTCTTTTTAAGGGGATGTGGGAGGTGGCATAAGAAATTATAATAAAAAACTTTGAACTTTTTTTTTTTTTGTTGGCAAAGAAGAAACATTAAAATTGTTCTTTTACTTTTGTGTTCCACTTAAACGGAAGCGGCGGGCTGGGGTCCATTGTGGATTTCCGTTTTAATTAGTCGACGAGCACCGGAATCTCAATCCGAATCTGGATCCGATTCCAAGACGGAATCTGCATTGCAGACAATGCCTCAGGAGGCGGGCAGAGCCAGGAAGTTGGAAAGAGCAAAAGTTACCATTGCCATTGCCATAACTGTGAAATGTGCGTTGACAAAAAGTTACGGGAGACGGGAGTGGGGAGTGGGTGGTCCTGTAAAGGACCTTGGCTTATCTGGCGTCTTCGCTGAGTTTTCCTTCACTTGTGGGAAGGCACTCTTACAAAAAATCCCTTCTCTTGTAGGAAAAACCAAAAATTCACAAAGTATTTAATATATAATATAAATTGTTTAAATGTTTTCAATAAAACAAAGTATAATTTGTTTATATATAATATGTTTTTAAAAGTTTATATTTATTTAATTGAAGTTCTAGTATTATTATTCTTAGTGTAAATGCCAAATGGGGCGGTAGTGTCTGAGTGGGCGTGGCTGGGAAGAAAGTCAAGTGATGTGCATAATTTAAATGAAAATGTCAACGCGGCTTTCGCCAGCCCATTGCAATCTACTTTGCGCTTTCCTTCTTTTCATCGCTCTACAGTTTTCATTTCCACCGAGTGCAGTGTGCATGTGTGCATTTTTACTATACATATATGTACATATATACATATGTATTTGTGTGAAAGAGTGCCGGAAGCAGGACAAAAGTCTGGTAGCAGCAGGAGGCCAAGATGGGGAGAGAGAGTGGATAAGCCCGAAAAGTGCACTGCGGTTGCCTTAAATTGAGTTAAATGGAGCGAAAGATAAGAAATGAGGCGAGGACACAGAAAACCCAGAGAAATGGAATCAATATTAACTTGATTAACTAATTGGAAATGGGGGAATATTATAATCAAATGCAGCAGGTAAATAAATTACTTTTACAGAGTGTCAAAGTATTTTAGCCTAATTGACTTTGGGAGGAAATGGAAAATTCAACTAAAAACTAAATGTGAGAAATAATTTATTTACAAATATAAATATAGTAAAGATAATAAGCAAAAGGGATTTTAAATGATTGAAATATAAATAAAGTTACTTAGATTTTATTGTATTGGCTTACTATAGTTATAGTTTGTTATAGTTCTTAAATGTTCTTTAAACTCACTAAAATTATTATTCAAAAATAAATCAGTTACTGATTTTTGGCAAATATTTCCGTAACATTCCCTCAATCATAACCTCGACCAGCGCCAATCAAATGAATAAATTTGGAAATATAAATAAAGGAAACCAACGGCAAAGTGGAGATGGGTGGTTAAATGGAGAGATGAACTTTTTGAAATTGCGTTAAATGTTGATCCATGGAAAACGAATTGACGCCCCAGTCAACGCGCAGAAAATATTTAACGCCGTTTTTATTTATGACATAAATACGGTCCCAGCATATTTCATGGCCCGTCCGAGCGCGAACAAACTGATAGATACAATGCATTTTCGAGTCCTGCTGGCAAGGATTTTTCTTTGCTGTGCCGCCCGCAATCAGGCCTCCCAGGGGGGCGTGGCAGTTGGAAGAAGGAGGCGTTTGGGCGTTGTGGAGTATGCATTTGATGGCCGCCTGTCAATGCCAAACAACAAAAGCGCACAGGACGGGCAGATTGAGGTGGCTGGAAGCCAAAAGAAAAATGCTGAAAAATGTACACGGCTTCGATGGCTGAGCAAAAACGGGCAGATAAATTTATATGCAACCCACACACAAACACAAAAGAGCGCGCTCACAGATGCACCTACACACACATACACAGACGCCCACATGGACAGGCGTAAGCCCACATAAAGCACTCAGGGAGCAGAACGGGCCTGCATTTAACAATTTATCTGCAGCTGTCAAAATTAAAACCCCATACGGCTCCACAGCTGGGCGAGCTTCAAAGCCATAACCATTGCAATGGTCGTGGTTCCAGGGAAGGGGCTCGGTTCGGGTCCAGAGGCGCTCCAGGGGGGGATGTGCCGGTGCAGCGAGCCACGACGAGTCAATACCCGTGGCAATCCGTGGGCAGCAATCGTCCAGGACACTAAGCACACTCAGAGAAATGCTGCAAACAATATTTTTATTAATGGAAATTCAACATCAAATAAGTGTTTTGCTATTATTTGAAGATATTCTGATTTTTGTATATTAAATATAATATTGTTTTATGGCTTTATTAACTTTAAAAGCCTAGTAGATAAAGTCTTTTTGCTTTTGAGAACTTTTAAAAGAAATGGTTTTCGAAATGCCTACAATATTCTATTGATTTGTTTAATAAAAAACTACTTTTTAAACCCCATTTTAATTTTAATTGAAAAATACTTTACTTTAATATAAGTAAAGTCTTTTTCAAGTGCACTCAAAAGTCAGCTACAGGCAGCATTGGATTTGAAAAAGGAATAAATATAGGAGACCAGAAAAGAATCGAGGGGCAAAAATGGAAAAAAGAAAGACGCGGAGGCAAGAAAAGTGCAGCACGGCCCAAGGGGGTCACACAGTAATGCCGGTCACAGGATAAGCCACACACACACACACATACACACAGGCTCATCCGCAGTCACACACAGAAGAAGGGGCACACATACACAGACAAACAAACAGCGAAGCAGACAAACAGACAGTCAGACAGTCAATAGCAATGGCTGACTGTAAAAAACGGAAATGGGGCAATCATAAATTTACACAGATATGCAAGTGCCCTGGCCCCGGTTTGCGTGTGTCTCAGTGTGAGTTAGTGCATCCCCATCCCGTTATTTCCTTATACACAGCCCACAGCAACTTCAAACAGCCACAAACAGGACCAAGAAAGTTACTCACAAGCCGAAGGAATGAGTCCTCTAACCAAATTAAATAAATAAATAGATAAAAACGAAATTTATTTATATATTTAATTAAAACTAGTTTTATTATTTCATTCTGCAAAAAGTAAAAATACATTTGACTGCATAAATACTTTAAAAATACATGAAATATCATAAAACTTGTATGAAAGTATAACTATTCTTTTGCTTGTTATATTTTCTTGTAATTTATTGCTTAAATTAAGGAAAGCAACCTGAAAATGCATCTTAACGTGGTATTCAAGTATCGTATTGCAGCGAAATCGCAATTATTTCACGAATTCATCTCGAATGCCAAGTTTTGGAATCTCCTACAATTCAGCTGCCAAATGGCTAAAGTTTCTCTGTGTGGGAGAGGTCCTGTGGATTTCGGCTATATGTGCGTGTGTGTGTGTTAGTCTCTGGGTGGTTTTGTGGGTGTTTGAATCCTGGGAAAGACTTCGATTTAATGCGAATGCGATGCGTTGTCCGATGGCTGCCCCTGAATAGATTTGCCTTCGCCGGCCCCTCTTGTATTTCCCTTGGCTTTTCTACCCTGCCTCTCAGCCTGTGGATGTTCCACCTCCCGCCCTGTTGAATTTCCCCCCCAACCCATCCATCTATCCATTATTTTTTTCACTCTGCGTACGCTGAGCTGAGATTTGTGGTGCGGTGCAAATAGATTTCTAGCGCAGAACATAAATAATACTCACACAGGCACACAGGCACAGGCGTTGCCCTTTCAAATACGAGTGCGTTTATGTGTGAGTGCTAGTTGATCCTCTTCTGAAGAACAAGTAAGGATGCTACAAGTAAGTGTCCGACCATGGAGCACCTATCAGGAACTCTTCATAATGTAGTATGTTACAGTTCTACTTAAAAATACAGTAACTAGATATAGAAAAATTAAAATTGTTTGACTTAGAACTTTAAGAAAATATTAAGAAAAATATTATTTACATTGTTGACTCTTTTAAACGACCTCAAAATCGATATTAACTTCTGATACCCATTCCTATTCCTCCCCCACAAATTTTATATTTAATAAACTAAAGAAAGCATATAAAAAAATATAGCAAACATCGTTAAAATTTCTTGAATATACCCTTGATATTTACCAAATACCGAGTACAAAAACGAAACGTCAAAAAAAGGAGTAGAAATGGAAAATTCTGAAACCAAAATCAAAGTGTTTGCGTTTGTGAAAATCGCACACAAAGGAGGGCGAGGCGTGGCGGAGTTGGTTTGCCTGGCTTTGCATGCAAATTTTGCCAGAACGCTGGCAAAACGTTTGACATTTGCCATTTTCCCCTCAGCTAGATAATGTGGCCTTTATGGGTCCCAGTGCCTAGTGCCTTCGCCAGCAGAGACGCCTCTGCTTTTTGCCAGGCCATCCTGTCGCATATTTTTGCATTGGCCTGGCATAATGATGGGCACCCTGCCTGTTTCTGCATCCTGCCAGCAGTTTGATTTGCATTTGCATTTGCCCATCGCCTGTCCACATTCTTGTCTTGCCTCCTGCTTTTCATAGTTTTCCCTGTTTGGCCAAAGAATTTATGCAGACCGGCATTCCGGGCACGTCCTCCTAAGGACTACATTTTGGGCTTCATTAGTGACTTGGTCCAGGTGTAATTAGTACACGAGCCTTGCTCATATTTGTTTGGCTTCGGGATTCTTTCACGGATTCTGGTTCCCCCTGAAACTGAGATGGGTCCTTGTGTTCCTCTTTTGACGATTTTCTGGGCTCAGGAATGGCTATTAACATGGAAGGACATTAGTGAATAGTTTAAAGGAGCTTTTCGAAGTCTGGCGTACAGAGTATTTTTGTTTAAGTTATTAAAGACATCAATTCTTCTTTAAATTAAATTAAAATGTGGACTAAGAACATATAACTTTTAATATCAAAAGATAAATTGTGTTCACTATGTATTTTATTAATTACAGTATAATATTATTATTAAAAAAACAAGTATCCTTTGAATATAAACTGAAATAACTCTCTCAGAGTGCTTTCGACTCAATCCAAGCTTTACCAAGTTTCTCTTTCAGGATTGCCTGAAGATCTCATAACAAGTTTTCGGTTCAACTACAGTTGACTTAAATTGCACAGGCTGCAGTCAGTTGGAAGTTCCCAAAAGTGTTAAATTTTTTACCAAGCCAGACAGACGGCCCAAAGGGGACTGGGAATGGGCGATGGAGATAGAGATAGAGAGGGGAATGGAAATGGACTGGGGTGTAGATGTCGCTTCCTACTCGCTATCGAGGACTAGCATCTACAGCTCTAGGTAATCCCCAAGTGCTGCTGAACATGAGAATAACACACGTAATGCATATTTAAACATTTGCTGATAGCAAATGACA
This sequence comes from Drosophila kikkawai, assembly GCF_030179895.1. Classification (NCBI taxonomy): domain Eukaryota; kingdom Metazoa; phylum Arthropoda; class Insecta; order Diptera; family Drosophilidae; genus Drosophila; species Drosophila kikkawai. Next base: position 6,204,938 of record NC_091728.1, read on the forward strand.
AAGGTGGAACAGAAGCCCGAGTAACAGGAGCATCGATCCTGGGGACCAGGGAACGAGCCCACGGAAAACAATGACAATGGACAGAGGCAGAGGCAGAGACGGAGGCGGAAGCAGAGGTTAGTTTGGATGGGCTAGAACCCTCAGAGTTGGGCAAATGTTTGGCCAACTTAAACCTTAATCAATGCAAAAGTTTCTGGCCTAATCGCTCTCAATTATTCAGGTGAAACGTGGCATTTAACAACTACGTGAGAGGTGGTGGCCAGTGGAGACCCTAACGAGGCATAACTTTCGCTCTCGCAGGTTGGGGGGCAGGTGTGGGCGTGTTCCTGGCATTAAATATAATTTTCCCCACCAAAGTCTGGGGCTACTCAACGTAGCTCAGCTCACTGAAGTGGCAACTGAAACCAAGTTGCCATTCACTCCTGGCAGTGCACTCAAATAAATAGATTATCATTAATTTGAATATATTTCCAGACAATTTCATTGACTTTAAAGTGTTAATAAATTATTAGATAGCCTGTCATAATAATTTATAAATCACTAAGCTGGTTGTATTTAATTGAGACATTGTTTTTTCTAAATGTTAATAGTTCATTTATTTTTTTAAATTTATCTAAGCATCTGAATACATTTCCGCTTAAAGATATTTATGATTATATAATTGATGATGTAAGTATCAAAGAAACTAATTTATATTTTAGTTTCCCTTTTAGTTAATTAAAACTTGTACTATATTAATAGGTTTATCAAAATAAATCTTATTAGCTAATGTTGAAAGTGATTAGCTTTGAATAAGGGCCGCAAATAAAGGTTCTAAATTGGCTTTAAGTGTAAGTACTGCTGGCCGGGTTAATAATAATGATATTTAAGTTGAGTGGCGAGCGGTGAACAAAGTCCACAGCAGCGCAATGAAAGGACAAAGTTGCCAACGGAAACGGAAGTAACTGCACAGAGTCGCTCATTCCGGGAATTTGAATGTGTGCGAGTGTAAGCCTTTTGTAACCAAAGTCAGGGCTGCTTTGGGCTTGGCCCAAGCTGTAACTGGAATTACACCTAAAAAACTATTCACACACACACACATAGTATATATAGTATAAAATGTGCTTCATGTGTGCCCTGGAAGAGGTAAAAATTGCAAATTTTCGCAACTTTACAGGTGAAATCAGAGTGGGCAGAGGTAGAGAATCGGCAGAGGGTTATATCTAGCATATATACATATGTATCTGTGGTTAAGCCCCGTCAGGTGGGCTGGGAATAAATGGGGGGGACTGATGAAAAGTCAGGAAGTAAAGTTTTACGGTTCACATAAAAGCTGAAATGTTCATACAATCAGCATGAATTATAACTCGGATGTCGATTAATACTTGCTCGAAGTGCCTGGGTTTGAGTACGAGTGCATTTGGCTTACTGACAAGCCTTCTAGCCTGATTTTGTGTGCCTGAATCGGGCTCCACCTGGAATCCCACACCGTGCAGCAGCAAAAAGTTGAGAGAGTTGCAGCGTTATGCGCTTTTGATTTTCCTGTAATTAAAAACTAAGCTCCGAGCACCGCCACGAGTTTGGGTTATTGAAATCAGTTGTAAGCTGGGAAATGCTTAAATGAAATAAGAGAATTCATTTTCAATGCAGAAAAACCTGAAGAAGCCCAAGGCAGAAACACTATGATCTTAAAATACTGTTATTAAAAATCTTCTTTCTCTTAAAATATTTAGAGAAAACTTTGTGTTGCAACAGGAGAAAAGTTATAAATTCCATTTCCCTTATAGTCATTTTCATTTTACGGCAAAACATTCTTTATTGAGGCCATATTAAACGTTAATTTAACGAGATCCGAATCACGCTGACGGGGAGGAGCTCACTTTTTTATGGCCAATTCCTGATGCCATCTCATAGTCAACGCTCATAAATTAGAAAAACTGCGTTGACATGGCACTCGAGCGGAATGGAAATGGAAAAGAATTTGGCATCAGCAAATATTTGCAGCACGTTTTCGTTTACATATCAACTTGACAACTTTTGCATTACGATTAAGATGTACAGCCGGAGAGCCAGACGGAGATCCGGGTATCCAGGGGCGAATCTGGGGGACGGGAGTACAACGTTATCAACACCTTTTTGGCCACACATACACACAAGATGGAGGCGTGGCACTGGGAGGCGGACAAGTCAGCTTCCAAGACCAAGTCATGAACGAGATTTATGTGTTTTGCTCGACTGTGCGACAATAAAACAAAACAGGGCAGAAGAACGAAACCCACCAAAAGAGAGCAAAGGCCACCCACACACAAGTTGCGATTAGAGATGGCAGCGCATAGTTATGAGGGGGTTACAACCGCCGTCTCCTCCCCTTTATAAGGAGGAAAACAACAAGCATAAATATTAGAAGCTGCCTGCCACTGCAGAACGTGGCGAACATCGCATCGAATGGCAAATATTTTGACGTATTTCAGTGGGAACTGCTGGCGCGAATACTTTCTCCTACTCCGCCAGACCCAAACAATGGCTATTATGGTCGCAAATGGCGGAATAACAAGGGGGCTTAGAGAGCATCAAAATGGCATGGTTGATTCCCTAAAGAAAATCTTCTAACGAGTCTTAAATTATATATTTATAGCATTAGAATGTTATTCAGTTCTGATAGTAAAGAAAATAGTTTAATAAAATTTACAATAATAATTTAAAGTCTGAACATTTGTGTGAAATTAGTCTTAGTTAATGGATCTTATTAAATTCCCTTAATTTTAGAAATTATTTTCAATTTTATGGTTTCCTATCTTCCCTCCTAGTTCAATATACCCTCAGATCTACCTGGGCAAAAAATCAGTCACCTTCAATAGCTCACAGCTTCGCATCCTGGCCACGATGGCCATTGGAACTTATATTTATGAGCCGCATTCGCGAGTGTGTTCCAGCTGAAAGATGCGTAGGAATTTTTGCTTTTCGTTCGTTAAGATTTACGAGGCGTCCTCACAAACACACACACACACACACACACACTCTGGAGGACCGAAGGACCAAAGCACGTCCTGACTTTAGAAATTAATTGGCCCAACTAAGAAATTCGAGAGTAAACGCCGTGCTCATAAGTCCTGCCATCGCCCTGAGATGCGGTTTCTTTCCCCTCCAACGTCACCAGCACCACCAGCAGGGCCCGCCGCCTGAGCTCTCGCCCCAGACAAAATTAATTTGTTATCCTCGCTTGTTTAACGCAGCTATAAATTATGATGCCAAAGTTTTTGGCCACTTAACGGGCGGCAACAACGGCACGGGCGACTTTTCACCGTGGCAGCCACGGCCACGTTGCCTTGGCAATTATTAGCTTTTGTTACGCACACTTTATCACTGGCCATGTCGATATGGGTCCCCTTCCTGCATTCGAATGCAGTTAGAAAAAATTTAGTTACATTTTAGTATTTTTATGGAATTTGAAAAATTGTGAGTTTCAGAGAGTTAATATAATTCTTTTGTTGGAATATTTTTTAAGACTATTTTTATAAGACAAATTTCCTTTACAATCAATTGGTTTTTGTTCCAAGTGTGTTTTCGGTCTCCGATATATATGGGCCGCGTAATTGGTGGGCACGTTAATCAACAAAGGAGTGGGCCCAAGGACAGGCCTCGTCCATGGCCAATTAGAGACCCATGACCGGGCAACGCCTCGAAGATGGATGCTGATGAGCCCGAGATGCTGGGATGCCATGATGCCTCGTTGCTCGGATGCCCCGATTTCTTGATGCCTGGATGCCCAAAGGGCTGAACATAAATCCTTGACGGAAGCCACTATTAGCGGGGTGTTTAGTGAGCCTGCAGCCTGATGGCCTTTGATTAGCTTCGATATGCTCCGGTTGCCAGCTATAAATTAGCTGAGCTGTTTGTTTTTAAAGGTAAGAAGGCTGCTCACCAGCAGAGACACCAAGAGCTAGAAAAATGGGAAAAGTGTGTGTATTGATGGTAAAGATGAACTGATGGTCTTCAACTGGGAATCGATAGAGAACATTAATTAAATCTGTCTAAAAATTATTAAGAAAATAGTTAGTGTGGTATAGAATTATTAATATGAAATATAAATAAGCTCAACAAAAGTTCTTCTTGATTTTAAATAAATTATTTAAGTCTTAGCCACCAAATCCTGTTTTATAAACAAGGTTTAAAGCATAATTTCTTTAACCAATCGAATTTCCACCGAAATTAGCACTTCCCTTTTGAGATAGGTAATACCATTTAATCCTCTTTTCCATCGAAAGGTGTATATATTTCCCCAGCAGACTGCACCCGATCAGGTGCCGTTTGTATTTGGCGCGTTACTGCTGATTTTCCACTTGATTGCTTCAACTTATCCAGCTCGTTTTAAAAAACAGATTAAATTTCCCTCGCTGGCTACAAGCGTGGCACAAAACCACCCCACCACCCACTCACCACCACCCGCGGGGAGCCACCTACAGCAGCACCGCCCATTAACCGTTGGCATCGTTGTCGCCTTGTTAATTAAACGTGGCACACACCGCTGCCTGAGCTGAACACTGGCTGGATGGAAGGCGATGCGGCATTGCGCCTCGATTGCGATTGACACAATAAATTGTCAATTACAGTGCAATTACGTATGGAAATCGGTGGCACTCTCTCCCATTCTGGCATACCCTTCGGGGTATAAAAAATCTCTTTGGCACATCGCCCGCCCACTTCCCATTTTCCATTTCCCTCCATTTTTTTTGAGACAGCAGCAGTCGCCGCTTGATTAAATCGATAAAAATCGAGTCGCATTTTAAACGCAGTTACAGCGCACACAATAGAAACGTGCAAATATTGTCGAGGGGTTTTTTCTCCAGGTATTCTTTTATTTTTTCCGTGGGCTGGCAGACATTTAAAAACGGTCAAACGGTTATCAACACACAGCTACGGCTACGAAAAATTCGGTCAACATGACAACGTTGCGGGTTGCAAAATAAACCGTGAGATAAATGTGCGTTTTCTTTTGTTCTTCGGTATGAATTTTCGCATGGAATTCCACGGAAAAAGTCCTGAAAAATCAAAAGTGTCTGAGCCATTCAATAATTTGCATAAAAAATGATAGGGAAAGGAATGAGAGCTAAAGTTCTGTAAAGGATTAAATAAATAATAAAAAGTTAATTAAATTTGCAAGTTTTAAAAATAACAATCTGTTAATTTGATTCTTAAATGAAAACTACACAAAAATATTATTTATTGCTGTGCCATTTGTGATATTTTATTTCTCTTTTACCATTGAAAATATTTTGTAAAATTGGTTAGGCAAACTCCATGGACATGCCATTTACAACATGTGTCTCCCGGCCACGCAGTGTGCTATCCATCACCCCCCGCCATTTTTCATTTGCCCCCGCTTTGTGCCTGTAGGTGCCTGGGTGGGTGTGTATTTCCGTTTCCGGTTCGTTAATAGAGTTAGTTGCACATACCGCTAACTGCAACAGCAAGGGCGCCGAAAAATTCGCCAGTAAGCCACTGCCAAAAATTGGCATCTGTCGGAGGAATGGAATGGGAACAGGTGCCTCGAATGGAAATGGTAACGGAAATGGTGTGGAGTAACCCAAAATGGGTGTCGTAACGATAGCCACTGGCGGCCACTGGGGGCCACTGTCACCATGGCCAAGTTCCCTTTTCTCTTCTGTTTGTCCTCCTGCCTTCCATTCCCTTGCATCCCGACTCCTCCATTTGCCTTTCTTTTGCTGTTGTTTTCGGCCAGGCGGAGTTGATATTGTTGCTGCTGCAATGTCCTGTGAACATTTAACTATTTTCGAAATGGCGTTAATTGGAAATGGCAATTTCATGCGCCCCCAGACGGTCTCTTTCTCTTGGCTACTTTACACAGAGAAAAAAGAAGAGTATAAGTTATATTCCTTATTTATTATGCAATTTTTTAGCTATTGTAGATATTGCAGATACAAAATAATATAAAATTGAGGTTTTGGAGCAAGTTGTCATTAAAAAAATTGATTCCATGATATTAAAGCTTGATCCGACATATATTTTTCTTAATCCAAATTAAAGCTCCATATCTTAAATACTTATTATTATTTATCGCTTTATTATACCATCAGAATAATATTTTTTTAACGTGTACTGTCCTTGTCAGTTTGTTGCTCTCTCTTTTTCATTTTCCTCTGCCTTTTCCCCTTTTGTCTGCATTTTGTAGTTTCCTGTACTTTTTTTTTTTGACATTTTTATTCTATGGTATTTTTGCAAATACACACTCCCACACACACTCACACGCACACACACACTCTCAATCAGTGGCCCACATTTCGAGAGGGGGACGCCAAGTGTGCAGCATACTTCGATCGGTTCGCGAATGAATATAAGCCATTCTAAACATTTTTAGTTGATTGAAAAATTGTGCAGTTGGTTGGCAATTCGAGAGCCATATGAACGGGCATGTGTGTTGGCATGAGTGAGGGGAGAGGGATTTTCCTGCATTCGGGGGAAATTTAAGCTGCATTTAATTGGGCAAAAAAGAAAGGGGATTGGAAAATGCGCGACATTGTGTTGGGTATTTGGGCAATTATGTGGGAATTTTTAAACGGCGAAAAGTGGCATAAAAGCCAGGAGCTCAAATATTTGGTGGTTTTTGTTTTTTAGAAGTTTTAATTAGCTTGGTGATTATAGTTGGGTATAAATTATAAAAATAAATAAAAAACGGTAAAATATTAACTTTAAATCGTTACTTTGAATTTAATATAGCTATTTGTCTACTTTAAAACTGTTAAAACTCATTTAAATTTAAGTTATTATGCATTTCCAAAAATGTACTGTTTATTGTCTGTATATTTTATATTATATATTACATATTTCACTATCAATCGACCTCTAGATTTCACTCTCTGTATTTATGAACTATTAAAATAGATAATATATACCCATATAGTTTTAAATCATGTCAGATTAGCAATAAACCAAAACGAGGTTGAACCTAATATTTTAAAGCAATTTAATATATTTTTCATACGCCTGTAAATAATTAGAGCAACAAGCAAGTTGGGCACTTTCTGCAAACTAATTAAAAAACTACGCAAGCAAAAATATTTTCGTGTTTTTGCCACACCGAATAGACGGGCAAAAAAAAAACGAAATTAGAAACGTAAATTGAATTTTGCACACGTTGCGAAATAACAAAGTGAAAAATGAATAATGACTTTGACAGCAAGAGCAGGAGCAGCAGGATAACACGTGTAGGTGCGATGCTTAATGCAGTTAAACAGCAGAGTGTGGGTGCCGCAAAGAGAGCCAAACAGATCCAAAGGATAAAGGAACCCGAGGAGAAGGAAATGCAATTTGGAAATTGAAAACGTTTCAGGGGGGGCCGGGGGGCCGCTCACTTTTTGCTGTTTAACTTTTGCAGGGCCCCCAAACTCATTTGCATACGATTTGCTATAATTGAATTTCGCCAAAGGCTGCAGGAAACCCTACTCTCTACCGTCGCTTTTTTCATACGTATCTGTATCTCTGGCCCTCTTAAGTGTAGTAGTTGTGGAATAGCTAGCCTTCAAAAGTTTTCCCCGGCTTTTCCCCGCAACAAGACAAATGTGCGTAAACAGTCCCGTTCCGCAAAGGGGGTGCCTTTTTCGAGGGACTTGGAATGAGCCAGGACTGTGTCACTGGCTGATAACGTTTAATGGATTGCTCTGGACTTTTAGAGACACAGACCGAGGCCTCTAAGGGGAGGCTTTTTGTTTATTTTTTGTTGCCTAGGCCCGGCCAATGAAGACATTAAAATATTAATGTGCAGCATAAATCAGCACTGTGCAGGAGGGAAATAGAAAGTAAGTGGAAACCGAGATATTTTCAAGTTCCCGAAATGAATTTCAACTGTATTCTTATCGGATTAAATATATAAAAGAGGAGTTTGTGATTTACAGTATAGTTAAATTCTTGAGGAAAATATTAAGGACTGTAGAAAATCATTTTTAAACGGTAAAATCTATTTCTTTACATTTCAATAAATCATTTTAAATTCAAATTTCCGTTCTTAGATTTAATTTTAGAGTCTTCACAAAGTCGCTCCGTTTTCCTAGAACACTCGAAGCACTTTATTCTCAATTCCCTGGAAAACAAGTATTATTTCTCAAGTCTGTGTCTGGGTGTTTGTTTTGTCGCTCGAAATATCAAAAAACTAAGCCAACACGCTTTTTACGTCTCTGACAGCTGTGAGATATGCAAAGGAAAGTTGACGAACAGCCCGCAAATTACTCCCACATATACTTCAGTTTTCCCCAGCCCATTTTTCGCCCTCTTCTTTCCGCCTCCCACCTTCCATCTTCCACCTCTTCGTCAGTGCCATCGGTTTGGTTGCCAAGTCAACAAACAAATTAATTACAGTCTGTCTCAATAGTTGCCACATGTATCTGGGAGCTACACACACTCACTTTTCGCCTGTCAACAGAGCTTAGCACGCTTTGACAAAATTAAATGCAAAACTCATTATGAAATGTTAATAGCAAGCAGCTGCCGCCGTAAAAGTAGTAGTAGTAGTGGTGGTGCTTGTTGTTGCTGCTGCTTGTGGTTTTACAAAACATATTAATTAGCATTAAATAATTAAAATATGCCTGCCGCTTAACGTCATTCATTTTAATCAGTTTTAAGCCCGCGCCGGCTTTTGCGGCTTCTGTAAGTTTTTCGGAGATGGGGCGGGGCTCATTAAATTGTAGTTATTATAACTGAGAAAGAAAAACATAAACAAATAAGCGATTTAATGGTCTGCGTTTATTTGCATATGCGTAGAGCGGCTTACGAAGCGATTGGCTTTGATTTAAGAGTTTTTGGAGTTGAAACTGCAAACAACGCGGCGTATGCTTAATTAAAAGCCCCCTGGGGTTCTATTCCTCTCAAAAGGGGAAAATTATCGGTTGTTTGCTTCGTAAAAAGCTCGAGGGTAATATATTACACATAACAGCGGAATCAATTAGCCTGTTGTGGAATAAAATAACAAAAGGACCATTAGCATGCTTTGGCTTTAATATTCAATTTTGTAGAAAAGAGAAAATTTGCCTAAAAAATGAGTTTACGTTTTAATACTAGTTTTAATCATGATTATTAGGGTTTGGTTTCGTAAAATAAGTATAAAACCAATCGTATTTTCTTATGGAAAAATAAAAAATGAGTGGTTTAAAGCTTAATTTACCCCTTATTAAACCTTATAGCCACTTCCGAAAACACTCCTTCAATGTGACAATGCAAATCTAACAATAGAAAAGCTCGCAGCAATTTTAGAAAATAATATTCCGCTTGATGCTGCATTGACAATGCATTTCATGCTGTTCGTATTATTTTTTGTTAGCCAAATTTTAATTCACATTGGGCCCCCGCAGCGGTTTTGTTGTTGGCGGAATGGCAAATTGTTGTTTACCAACAGTGCGAGGCATAAATATAATCCCGAGTACGTCGATGTGATTGCCTCCCCGGGCACTTAGCCGTATTGGTTTGGGCTAGGATTTGAATCTGGATGGCTTTGGTTTGGGCCTGGATTCGCTGCCCGGCAGCCACAGACGCCAACTGTTCCTGGCTCGGTTTTGGGCTGTGGGTCGGATTCTGGCACTGATTTTGATTCGGCGTCTGCAATTTGCGTAAAAGTCTTCGAATGGTATGAAAACTCACAGCTTTTGTTGCACAGCCAAGTGGTAAACAAATATGCGTGCCAAAAAGTGCGGGCTTTGAGTAAATACTTGGGCTGGCAATGTTGAATGCCTTGTACCCTGGAAACATTTGGGAATTAAATATTTTAAAAATTCTAAAAAATGTTATAAATATTTTAAAAATTCTAAAAGATGTTGTATATTTTTATTTTCATAATAAATAGAAAGAGTAGCTTAAATGTAAATTTATTTGGCTCCCTTTATAATTAAAATTATAATTGTGGCCTGATTATAATTAAAATTATTTTTCAATACAATAAAAACCAATATTTTCTGCCTCCTATATTACCTAAAAACGATTTCATAGTTAAAAATCAACAAGAGGAGCACGTTTTTGGTTCGAGAAAAACACTTTTCAGCTCATCTTCAATTCGTTGCAATCGGATTGCGAGTAATATTCGGTTGTCACGTTCCGTTTTATTTAGAATTTGTTTTCAGCCGATGGCAAAAACAATTTAAATGTTGTCTCTGCTGGCAGCGGCAAATGAAAATAAAATAAAAACGTCGATGTTGATGTCGTTGGCGATGCAAGAGCAAATCGAAATCAAATCGAAATGTAATCGCGCGCACCAAAGCCAAAGCCGAAAGCAATCGCATTATCGCCATATTGGCGTGAAAGTGCCACGCCCCCGCTAGGATGATTTTTTTTTTTTTTTTTTTTTGCCACGGTTAACCCTCACGCACGCACTCACATATTTAACCCCCCCGAAGCCAACGGCCACGATATATGTATATATTTATAGTCAGCTCATATTTATGGTTACAATATTTGCCTTTAACCGGAAATCGATGAAATTTTTATGCCTTCGCCTTGGCGCCCTTTTATTTTATTTATGTTGTGTGTGGGTATTGCGTATGTGTGTGTGTGTGTGTGTTTGGCTAAAATATTTGTTGTGGTATAAGCCCGCCCCCCTCCACTCCAAAAGTATTTGCACTCGGCTTGATTTTCCAATTTTTTTCCTATATTTCGTTGCTGTTCGTTCGCTCATCGAATTTAGGCAATTTAGCGGCTTAACTAAATCGTTTTTGGTGCTCATGAATTTATACGTTTTGTTTGTGCAGCGCATGCAAAAATTTCTGACATATTAATATGCGTAGGAATCGGAGAATACCTAACCTCCCCCATCCTGTCAATATATCTTACCCTCCCCATGGGTCGGCAACGGGCCAATAAAGAGGAACCTTCTTTGTTGTCCAGAAGTTGTGAAGCTGGGAATGGGTCGTCGTGTGTGTGTGTGTGTGTGTGGCCGAAAATATTTATATTGTTTTGTCATTTTAGTGGGATTTACGAGGTCCAATTTGCGGTTTGATATATAATACTGCTTGTTGAAAATTGCCGCACGCCGCAGAGAAATAAAAATTGGGGCCAAACTTATAAGGATTTCCATGAATATGTGTTTCTATCATTAAATTAGAATAATAAAATGTCTATATAATAATAATATATCTTATCTTAGAATATATTAACTATAGTTAATTAAAAGAAATAAAAATCTTTTAGTAATTACAGTTAAATACACTTTTTCCTAACCCTTAGATTATTCCAACTGTAAGTAATGCTTATATCGCTCATAATTTTCACCCACCCCCCACTTCCTTTTCCTGTCACTGACAATTGAAAGCTTTCAAAGCACTTGACACTACACAATTTCCTTGGCATTGTTCGGAATCATGGAATTAACTTGCTGTGAAAACTCTTTACTCCCGTGCCCCCCTTTTCTCGTTATTACTGTCTTACAATTATGTGACAATTTCATTGATTACTGCGGACGGGACACGCTGAAATCTCCGTTGCACTTGGCACACAAAATAATGACAACCAAATCGCCATCACGTATTGCAGCTGTATTATAGTTCGCCGGCCGCGAACAATAGTGAAAGATTTCGAGCGTGAATTTTTGCACCCAACTACAATTGCGGAAAATGCAGCATCCTCGAATGCATATAGATATATATAGTCGTGGCAGCCAGATTCCAGGATCCAGCATCCAGCTAATGGCTCTCCCTTCGATGGGGATAATCACGCTGCGATGCTGAGCCCGTTGATGATGATGATGAATGGTACGTTTGCTGGCCGGGCTGGTTGGGCCAAATCCAGGACCTGGCACGTGTCCTGCTCCTCCTTGCATTGTTCTTGAGCTCCGCTTCCGAACTTGCCGCAGTTATATTTCATATTTTGAACACTGGGAAAAATAAGGGTTTGGTTATGACATTTATTAGTTTTTAAATTAAAAAAAACAAAGAAAATCAAGGGAGTTTTTGAGGTTGGTTTTGGTTTGTTTATAAATTCTGTTAAGAATAATTTCGTTTTCTTCGTATTAAAAGAAATAAATATCTAATAATAATAAATCGAAAGAAAATAAATTAAAATATATTATGTAATACTCCGAAAGCAATCTTTTTTTTGTCATTTTTCCGATGAAAATTACTCTTTTATACATTTACTTATCTTAGTGCATCTCCGCTTTCACAGCTCAATTCATTGCAGCTCCAATGTCCCTCTTGCAGTAATCTGAATTGCTTTCCCACTTTTTCATGGCTTTGGCTCTGGCTCTGGCTCTGTCTCTGGCTTTGCCTGCAATCTTCAGAGCCAGAATTTTTACCTGCACGGAATTTGAAATCATGTGGGGATTCTGCTGGCAGAGGATTGGGGTCTCCAGGTCCTGGGTCACGTAAGCGGTCTTACTTTGTCACTGGCCGGGGCGGGCCAGTTCAATCATTTACTGTCATTTACTGCCTTAGTTACCTGTCCTGCGGCGTCTTCCAATATTATAAAAAATAGAGAATATATATATGTATATGTGGAAGCAAACTCCAGCGACTTTAAGCACGAGTGCGCTTATTTCATGTGTTCGAGGGAATTCCCCTTCTCTGATACCTGACTCGCAATGCAAAACATAACTTACAGATCCCCATAAATAAATTGATTTTAATTGTAAATAAATATGCTGCATTTTTTAAAGCTCTGTAGAATTTGTTATTATAAAAGATAAATATTATGGAGAAGATAATGTAGATAGCAAAAGTAATATTATGATGATGAAGGGGACTAATTTATGGTAATATTGAGAGAAAAGGTAAGATTTATGTTGACAGTTATGATTATTGCTCAATATTATAGTTAAACACTTGTAAACTCGTCCAGAATCAGAGGTTACAAATTGTTTAATCAGTTTTAGCTGGTAAGTCTTTGGTTAGCTCAAACCTGTTCACAAAGTCCCTGATATGACACTAGTAAATTTACCACCATGACAACTGAACTCTGTACACACCGAGGACAACTCTTTGCGTTTGCCAAACGTGCTGATGGCAACTCATCCGCTTGCCAGGATCTCACCAGCTGCTGCCACGCCCCCACACTCCTACACCACCATCACGCTTTGTTTGCTGTGGAAATGAATTTCTAATACAAAAATTGCATTGAAAAGTGCTGTGACGCCTGCTGGTCGCTTGGCTTTAGCTTTAGCGTCAAGGGCTAACAATTGTTTTGGCAAACGTTGCCAGCCCTTGTTGGGCATAACGAGGATGAGAAGGCGGCTGCAGCACGCATATGGCTACCAGGCCGGAAGTGGTTCGCGTGTGTGTGCCCCGCGGAGAAGGAAAGACCAGACCGAAGGACCAAGGCAGAAGATCTTGGCTTCCCTTTATCCCTTTTCATGCCTTCCCTTGCCCCTTTTCACCACCACTGCTACTTCTCACGGCTCGCACACTTCACGCTGGGCATGCAAAATGCACGTCTAATACAATGCAAAATGCAAAACGCCAAGTAAACCAACACAAAACAGCAAGACAGGCCCAGGCACAGAAAGGGTACAAGTACAGTGATAAAAAAATATGGTAGAGGTAAATTCTTTCCCTTTTGCCTTTTCTGAAATATTTTGACAAATTAAAAACACAGTTTGTTATTGTTAAAAACATGCTAGAGAATTCTTTAAAATGGCGAAAACAAGTTATTCTTAGAACAATATGCGCCTTGAATGCTTTTATTTATGTAATATTAAGCTCATTGAACTCCAGATCACACATGTGTATGGCACATTTTGTTTTATTATCATATAAATAACAGTTTTAAGATTCTTATAGTTTTTGAAGTGGCCAGAAACCTCATCAGCTGCCCGAATTGCTTTAATTTATTTTTATAAATCCAAAGCCAATTACCTTTATGCTCTCATTTTTAGCAATAAGTTTTTAATAATATTTTCGCTTTCGGTTCGTTTTTTGGCCAAGTGCACTGCCAGGGAATATGGTGGTCTGAAAAAATAGGTTTGCTCACATACAAACACGAAAAACAGGAAATTGAATTTTCGACTTTGGCAAGTGTGCGTGCCAGGAAAGAGGAACCAGAACCAGTACCAGAAGCAACTGCAGCACAGGAACAACTTATGCCCCGACACTTGTACGTAATATGGGTAGCTACTGCTGTTCCTGCTGCTATTCCTGCTCCTGCTGCTGCTCCTTCTGCTGCTGCGGCAACTATTGCGAACGCAGGACGAGAAGTCCTGACACTGGCAGTGCCTCGTTTTGCATACCAAGCAACCGAGCTCAACTTGTGCCAGCGGAAACGAAATATTTAACAACAAAGCAAACATTCGCATACACTCGCACACTCGCACACACTCTAACACACCCACCGTGCACACTCGCAGATAAACGAGTATTTGTGTGCGTTGCATAATTGAGTGGGCGTGGCCGGAGTCGCAAGTTTAACTTTAATTTGCCGGCTTTCATCTGACTTTGTTGCCGGGAATGCCGCAGAACTAAGCTCAAATTAATAGCCATCCCTCGGCATCCGTTCCGCCCCTCCCCCTGCCTTCCTCTCTTGTACCAGCTTTGATGGCAGCTCAATGACTTATCATATACAAATTACAAGACTCTTGCTTTCACCCAGTGCCACGCCCCAAGCTCCGAGTGCAGAGCAATTAGCGTTGGGAATTTGCTGGGTTTCCTAGGGCGCAGAGAGGGTTTCACTGGGGAGTCGTTGAAACATTTTAAATTAACAATTTTTGGTAAATAAACTAAATAAATCTCACAAAACACCAAGCACAAATACTAAGGTTTTATATATTGCAAACCTTGACTGGTTATTTTCATCTTCAGTTGTAATCAAAGAAGTCTATTTTTTAGGCAACTTAAATAATATTATATTCTAGATTTCCATTCGTATTATTTTCGCACATACACCCCCATCTCAGACAAAAGTCAAAAAGTTACAATTTACGCTTGTAAATAGCTTTAAAAACTTTTCTCCGGTTGCTATCTGCTTCTACAATTTTGCTAATTAACTCAGCACCCAAGTTTTGGGGGCAAGTCCACCCCCTCAAATCCTCTTTCAACGAAAAATATGTGTATATATAGAGACCCCTTGAAAGATTCACCCCTCAACACTCGACAAATTCGCGTCGGTCGCTAATTTCGCTAATCAAAGCGCGGGGCACTTCCCTCTCGTCGTCGGGAAAAAGCGAAAAGGGAGATGAGGAAAACATTACTTCGATTTTATTAAACGGGATGCAGCATAAGGGGGGAATTTTTGAAAGGGACCGGCAATAATTTTCCAAAAATGAAAACAACATCCAGCAGAACAGCAACAATAAATGTTGAACTTTTGTTAATGGGAAAGCGAACAAAATGCTGCTAAGGAAATGAGTTTTTTTTTTGGTTGTGTTTCCTCTTCGGCGATAATTAGTAGCATTATTTAAGGGGCAGAGTAAAAAATAAGGCATGCGAAAGGGACTAGTAGCTGACCCGGGTTATGGTTATTGCCTTGGCACGTGTCACCCTTCGGGATTCCGATTTCCCGAAAACTAAGAGCTCGCGGCATCAACTCCCCGAGAGTCGATAATGTCGCGGCCTGGCCACAAAGGCAAACAGAACCAGCCGGGAAAGGAAAAAAGGGAAAAACGGGAAAATCCATACAGAAAAATATCAGCAATAATCGTGGAAATACTTTTAGATATCAGGATTAAAAAAAAAGGATTTGTACTTATCAGGATTTTTTTTTTAATATTCTATTGTATGACAACTCTTAGCAAAATAAAATTTTCATAATTATGAATAATTGATTAAAAGGAATTATTAGTAAATTATAATTTAGTAAAGAGATTTCCAGTACTAATGAAGTTACTACCCTCCTGAAGTTACTAGCCTCCTGAAGTTACTAGCCTCCTGGATGGCTGACTAGGGATTGTGATTTTTTTTTTTTTCCAATGTAAATATCCTATTTTCATAATATTTCATACCTAACTTTGTATTTATCATTTTCTAATATAATTAAATTTCTTAAGTTCACCCGATTTCTCTCTGTGCAGCAAGGGGGAGGCTGGCTGCACAACCTTCTGTGGAAAAACTAATAACCGAAAATTGGGTAGGAAGCGGAATCGGACTCGGGAGTGGCGAGATCTGAGAACTGGATGCTGGATGCTTGGTAGCTGGCGTCGAGCGCCAAAACTCATAAAATTCAAGCCATTGAGTTTTCGAAATCGCTTCGGGCTTCATTTCGATTGGCGCACACACCCCGCGGACGCCCCTCTGTCCAGGCATTTATTGGATGGCATTCTGGCCTCTTGACTTTTCTGTCGCTCTGCTCCTCGTTGTTTGGCCATTTAAATTCGTTACGTTTCGATTGCCGTGAATATGCAGTCAACTTTATAAAATTTATAGTTTAATCTGATAGATAGGAAATTGCTTTGTTTTGGCCCCGACTCGGAAAAAGGGATGATCCGAAAAGGGATAGGGGAACGGCTACGAAAAGTTGGCAAAATATGAATGGCTTTTTGTTTGCGAAGGGAGATTTAGCCACTGCCAAGGCAGCACTTTAAAGCTTTCGGCTCAGCTCGATAAAAAGATAAACCACACAATTTATGCGAGAAAAGGGATGGAGGAGTTGAACAAACAT
Organism: Drosophila kikkawai; assembly: GCF_030179895.1. Taxonomy (NCBI): domain Eukaryota; kingdom Metazoa; phylum Arthropoda; class Insecta; order Diptera; family Drosophilidae; genus Drosophila; species Drosophila kikkawai. The sequence goes on from NC_091728.1 coordinate 6,221,492, forward strand.
GTGAATACATCGAATTTAAAGTGCTCTTTTTGCTGAGCAACTGTATTTGCTGGGTAAAATATATTTTCTAATACATAAAACATGGCAAAAGTTGAGAAAGGAATGGTCATGAATTTATTATTTGATTATCTCTATTCACTAAGAAGGTTTAAAATCTGTATTATTTCTTAAATCTCCCTACAATTGCTAATTATTTTAGCATATTCAAATTATTCAACCGCCCTCAGTTCCTTTCTTGCAATTCAATATCCTTTAAGAATTCTATTATGTCAAAGTCCCTGTCTTTACCCTTTGCCTGCCGCATAAAATAAAGATATTTCAGCTACCCCAACCCCAAAGAGACCTTAACCCCAAATGATGTTGTTGTCTGTCCCGATGTCTCTCCATATCCCTTTGCACATCACAAAGGGGAGACTGCACACAAATAATGCCAAGCAGGATATCCACCCATGTGCTTTCCAGGCAATTGCCTAATTAAATTTTATATCGAATGTCGTAAAACGAAATTTCAATAAGCACAAGGACAGCACAAAGGTGGGGTAGGATAGGGAAGGCCAGGCCCGTGGTGGGGAATATTTGCATCCTTTGCCCAGCGAGGCCTTAATAATATTTTGTGCCGGCAACAGCTCAGGAGTTAATAACACGGTCAAATGTGCGGACCAGGTCAGCATTAAAATCATGCGGTTCATTGACCAAAATCTCCGCCTCGCTTTCAATATCAAAAGTGGAAGTGGAAGTGCTGGGAAAACAGAAGCGAGCTGGTAGGCGGACGGACAGTCATCATCTTTGACTGTTTACACAGTGCAGGACATTCCGAAATGTAAGTACAGGCAGGAAAAAATAATATAACTTCCTGAACTCAGTTTCTTTGTATATAAGAAATATGAAGCCTTATAAAATAAGTGGTTCCTAAGTCGTAAGGCAAATAGTTAAGGATTTATATTAGAGGAAAATTCGTGATATTGATAAATATTACATTTGTTGATATCTTAAACTTGTAAAAATTTCTTTCTGTGTCTGAAAGGGGCATAGGACATTCGAGGAATTCTGCAGCGGACATTTTGACAAGTGGCTTCGATGTTTGCTTAGCCCCTCACAACCGAACAGGTTGAGCCATCACCAGCGCCAAGTGGAGCGGACGTAAGGGAACTCGACTCGGACCGTCATCATTGCTCTCATCATCATCATCAGTGGGCTTTGGCCATCGCTTCAGATATAAATATATATAGAGAGATAGGGCCAGATACGTATATATGTCAATGACGTTGCAAGCGCAGCTTGTTTGTTCTCATCCTTTGGCACTCATATAAAGTTTGTTTGCGGATTTGTGCAGCGCAATATGTCATTGCTGCCTCTTTGGGCCATCGACATCCACTTGGAGGAGGAGAAGCAGTTTGGGGATGAGGATGTGGATAGAAAAAGGATGCGGGTGAGGATGTGCAAGGGCAGCAGCGACCATGCTTAATGGCAATGTACGTTCAAGTAAACATACACACCACCCAGATACACATAGGCACAACACACTTGTGTGTCAGCGAGGGTAGCTTCTGGGATTTAAGTTTATTTTCGATATAAAATGATGAAGAAATCAGTCATATTTTACCATAATTTTAATAACATTTTTTTAAGCGAAAATAATTATAAACTTTCATTAAAACAGACCCTTTATTTTTTATAAATAGTACCCATATTTTTAAGAACAGATTCTTTATCTATCTATTAATATACAAATTTTTTTTTTGTATATTTTAATAGCTAAATTGATTTTCCTAAATTCTAATAGCTAACAGATTAAAATTTAAAGCATTTAGTTCTTAAATATTTACTTAAATCGTTGAGGTTATATATATTTGCTTGATCGTGTTTGCTGGTCATATTTGTATAGACTTTTTTACGTTTAAGGCCACCCTCTCATGTGTACATATGCAGTTCAGTGTGCAGCGTCGACTAACAAATCCTTTTGGCATTATAAACATTATTAAAATTTCATGTTTCCTGCTACGAGCGACAGCCTCGACTTGCCACTCCCTTATCGCCCATTCCCCCAGCCCCTTTTTGGCTCTACCTCGGCCGCCCAGCCCGCCGCCCACTCAAAACGCAAACGTAACGAAACATGAAGCTCGAAACAAGGCAAGCCGAAGGAGTGGAGGAGCAAGTGAAGGAGGCGGCTTTGAGCTCATATAGCTCACAGATCCTCCTGACCAGCTAAAAACCCCCTACTATGTTCACACTCTGCATAAAACCTGACTTGAAATCTATATAATCATCGGGAAATATTTAAAAAATAATCAGAAATTATATATATTTTGTAGATAAATCTATAAATAAAAATAAAATAGATTTATTTAATTCATAAAAACCATAGTTATGTCAAGAACAATATTTAAAAAATAGTCATACTTTACTTTAAATAACGTTGCTAAGATTTTTTTTTAAATCTGGGAAATACTTTTTTTTTAAGTTTTTTAGTTTGTTTACTAAATTTTTCTCTTTGAGTGCATGGCCCTAAGCCCCCTTGGCTATAAGACTGTCTAGCCTTGCTTATTTGCAGCATGCTTCATGCTTTATGGTTACTTGGTCAAGGGCCTTTCGTGCTCTCTCACTCTCACCCACACACACGCAGATCCCCTACACACACACACACACACATACGCCTAAGAGCTCGCACACACATATGCCATATAAAGACCAAGTCACGAAATGCATGAAATTTTGCGCCGTAAATCGTTAAAATGGTTTTATTTAAGTAAATATGCAAAAATGCTTTTGTTAGACTCGGAGAGAGCATTATGTCCGGGTCAGATCTGGCCACGTTAATATCCGGAATTTAATTTGAAAATTTAACAATCCACATAAAGGAGAAATACGAGCAGAGAGTAGGTAAATATGTAATACCGAGACTGAGCTCTATTTTACGACATGTCCTGCACTGGGTACACATGTCGTATGTGGAATATTTGAAGGCAAGTCCCAAAGAGACAGGCTGCAGATTGAAATAGTCCGGTAAATTATGTTATATTTATGCAAATTAAATATAATAATGTAATGAGCTTGTGCGTGTGATGAGTATGAGAGATTCATCCAAAGCCGAGATTAAATTTACAAGTCTAGAAAAGGTGAAGTCAATTCTTAAAAAAAAGAAAAACTTAAACTTAGCAGCACTATATTTATAAATATAGTTTTTAATATCCCAAAATATAATAACTATTTTTTTTTTTAATTTTTATTCCGTATTTTTTTTTTGCAGCCAAAGTTCGCTTTAAAAACCATTTGACCTTTGGTCTCCTGGGATAAGCTGAGGGGCCAAAAACCTTTTAAACAGTTGCGAAACTCCTCCAGGTCATTGTTATGGCAACTTCTTCCCTGCAATAGCTTTGCAATTTTCTTGCGAACTCACAAAACTTCAGCTGCGGCGAAGGCTTTCCGTTCCTCCCACTCCTAACTAGCTGGAAAATGGAGGCTGGGGATGGTGGAAAAATACGGCGGAAAATGGGCATGGGGTTAGGGCTAGAACTGAGCCCGTCTCTCCAGCTGGCTAAACCCAAACGCACTTAACACTTGCCGCTGAGTTTTGCCACTGAGTTTTGCGTAACTTTTGCGCCGGGAATCCAGCGAACTACTTTCGTACCTGGGCAACCGGGGTAACTCAGAGCAACTCGGGCGGGAATGGGGATTGAAATCTACTTCAGTGCGTCACGTAGGCGCTCCAAAGTTTTCATTTTTGCAAAATTTACGATTTAACGTTAAAGTGGAGCAAACAAAAAATATATATAAAAGAAATCGGGTATATATTCCGCAGTACATATATGCACCATGTACTACTTAAAAGAATGGCAAACTTTGAACACGACCAAAATCCCACTAAGTAAGTGTACGCGTACACAGACAGAAATTGCTGTGTGTTATATGATGAAATATTCGATTTTAAATTAAATAATATTAATATTATTTTGCAAATAAGAAATAAGGATTAAAGTCTGCTCGATCAGAAGCTTCTATTATCGATGTCACTTTATTCAAGTCACAAAATCCTTGAAATTAATACTAAGCTATTTTTACCTGTGCTTCCAGCCCAGTTCCGGGTTAGCCGTTCTCTTCGAGCTCTCCGGCCGGGTTCAGCTGCACGTACTTTGGATTTTGTTGCGTCTCCTTCTTTATTGCACTTAAGATTTACTCATCAGCAGGTGTGCCCGTGCTTCCATCTCCCAGCCCCAAACCGGAATCTACGATTGAATTTCAGACAGTCTCCGCCAGCCAAGGACCTCCTTACAGATTCACCCACTCTCCCATCGACCAGGGGAAACGCAAAGGCTTTTGCAATTTTTATGTGCAATTTTTTACATGAGAACCAAAGACGGTATGAGAGTGTCGCTTGTGGCTCGTTAAGGTTAAGGGGCGGGGGCAGGTTTTTTTTTTTTAAGGGGTTCGGGGGCTGTGGCTGCCACTGATAACCGGAGAGTGGATTAGTCTCTGGGTATCGTTCGCCATAGGATAGGAAATAGAGAAAGGACCAGTGCAGGGACTCATGAAATATTGAATGCAAATGCAGAGTAAATTCTAGTTCATTTCGGTACGACAGGATACAAAATCTGCTGGATTAAAAAATTCTTGCTAAATTTTAAGAGCAAAATTGGGATTATATGAAAATCAAGAAAGTGTTTAATAACTCTTATCTTACCAAAATTATCGAATTATTGTTACAAAAACTGTTGTATTAATGTTTATTTTAATTTTTTAGTAGCTTTTTGTAATATGTATGGTCAAAACAAAAAATATCTCAACTAAATATTTGTTGAGCTTAAAAAAATTCCACACACTTTGTTATTTTGGAATATATTAAAACACGGATTGAAGCCACTGATTGAAATTCTAAAGGTTTGCATGTCTCCCAGACCCGAGGGCATTCCTAGAGGGTATTGAACACGGCATCTCCACACATTTTTGCTATGATTTAGTGCGCACCACCTGCCGAATCATCGCCACCCAGCAGCGCCCGCAAATACAATTTAAATTTTTAAGCGGCATCTACTTTGGACACGCCTTGGCCGGGATTCGTGTCACGCATCCTCGACTGGTGGCAGCGTCATCAGCATCCCCTAAGCCCTCACTCTACTAACATCAGCATTGAAGCATCAGCATGTTGTCCTTTGGCTTCGCTTTTCCCATTTTTTTTTTTTTTTTGTGCCGCCATGGAGCAGCTCTTTGTTGAATGTTGCAATTTCAACCCGTTGATGGATTTGATGCTTTTTTCCCAGAGCCCTTCAGTTTTGCACAAAAGAAAAATTTGAGGTTATTTTTATATATTTCATTAAATTTTAGGAATTATATTTTACCAAAATTTATATAAAGTTCTGTATTATAATTATAAATTATAAAAAGAAATTTTATTTTTTAGAACAGTGAATTTGTTTTTACAAAAATTATACTTATTCCTTGAATTCCTTTATTCCCCTGAAAATAATTTCAAACATGTTCGAAACAGACTATAGTTATATTTCTCAGTGTACCTATATGTCCTGGCAGCGGCTGCAAAATCAGCGCAAATCAGTGGCAAACGGGGGACTGCAAAGGGGTTTTAGGACATGAGCTTGGGGTGTGGCAAGAGGGGTGCGGGGGGCGGGAACAAACTCAAATTGATGACACCCGCAGAGTCCGCGTTGTTGCTGGCGCTTTTGCCGCCTGTCTGTCATTGATACTTGCAAAAATGCTTCTTTCCATGTCGCACGCACACGCTGCGCCAAATGACACTAAATTTGGTTGATTAGATGGCCGCCAAACCCGAAAACGGATTTGGCATCCTGCCTCCCCGGATCTCCGGATACTCTGTGCTCCATGTTCCGTGAATATATTGTATCTCGTTCCCATTGTCCTCGCCAACTCGACGCAATCAATGATACTTTAGAATCCCAATTGGATTGGGTAGGGACTTCTTTTGAAAAGCCTCTTGATGGAATATGTTTTGAGAGAGTATTAAGCAAAGTATTTTTTATACTTAAGTTGGTTTAGAATAACCTGTTATTAATATAGTGTTATAGTTAAAATAAAAAGTAAATACAAATTTATATAATTCTGAGTGTCGATCATGGGTAATATTGTTTGTCCTGTTTTTATGAACTCTCTAGTGTTTTTCTCACCTTTTAAAGCCCATAAACTCTCGTGATCTATTCACCGTTTTTCCATCTATGCTTTTGCACTTTCACAGCCAATTTCCCTAAACCAATTCCTGAATTGATGGGTAACCCTATTCGAGAACTGTCTGGTTATCCCTTTTTTTTTAGCAGCTTGTTGGTGGCCCCATCAGAAGATCCGTTTTCGCGTCGTTTTATGTACCAGTTAACGTCAGCCTAATTGACAAATCTGCGCTTAACAAGCAAACGCAATCTGCTGCAGCCCCCCCCCCCCCCCCATGAAAAGCGGGGAATTTTCCGGGTGGTGGGAAATGCAAACGTCAGACGACGAGTCGGGGAAAAGGCCATATAAATTAACACAAGTATTTTTACCTAGGCCACACCCACCAAACCACCATGCAGAATGCATGCTAACAACCACTTAGCGCACACGTTCCGCCCACTCGCCCACTTAACTCCTAACCCCACGCAACCCCTTAACCCGTGTCTGACCCCCAGTCCCCTGTTGGGATGCCACCGATGATGAACAACTATTAAAGAAATTACGAGCTGATTCAAACGCCGAGTGCGGGGGGATTTCCGACTGGATGAAAGAGGTGGCTCCGTTTTATTTGCAACAATTTGACGCAAGCTGAAATGCATGCGGGTGCGTTAAAAGTTGCCGAATGTCGAATTTTGCGAGCGGCTCTGTGATCCCAGATCAAACACTGGAAGATAGAAATATATGGATATGATTGTTAATCTAAGAAATGTTCAAGAAAATTAAAAAAAATATATTTAAAACTGTTAAGACATTTTAAGAGACATTGAATTCTAATATTTACTTTATAAATTAAACCTTAATTATTTATGCGTTATTTTCCAACTGCCAAATGTTTGAATTTAAATTAAAAAATATTTTATTGATATATATAATTTAACATACATTTATTTTCCAAGTGCACAACAACCCATTTCCCAGGACTCGCATCTCCCGCATACGGGAAACTTTGCTTGCGCGACAGCCTGTATAAATAGTTGTCTATGGAGGGATCCTAGCTACAGATACTATGCCGAGGGGAACGCAGTCGGGATTGGCATAATATGCCCCCAGTGAGTCCCATCCCAGCCCAGGCCAAACTCAGCCCGAAACGGGGAGAGACGGCCTCAATCAAAGTTGGGCGTATAATGATTGTGCCCACAAAAAGCCAGCTGGATAAAGTTTTTCGCACAAGCGGTTGCATCTTTTGAATCTCTCTCTCTATTTCGTCCTTAACCAGCAGTTTTAATTTCGCCACAAGGCGACGCGATGCTGCCGAGCGCATCCTCAATGAAATTTTAAACAAATAAAATGGCTTCGACTGCGCCTTCTTCGTCTTCGACTTAATGATGTGGCTGCCGCTTGCTCCTCCGCTCCGCTCCGCTCCTGGGGCCTTGCACTTAAATTAGTTTCTGCCAAAAAGGCCAGAGAGATGGAGAGTATAACAAGCCAGGAATTTTTAGCTCAGGTTCCAGGACGGATGGTTTTCTGCTCGTATTTGCGATTACACTGGCTGACAAGTTCAGTCAAAAGCAGATTTTACCCTTCAAAGGGTTTTGAATCTGAACTTGTGATAGGTTCTATTAGGAAAAAATAACTTTTCTTAAACAAATACAGAAAAAGTAAATGAAACTCCTTTTTTGTCAAATTTTAAATTCCATCTTTGTTGCCCAGTTTCCCAAAATTCTCATTTGAGCCAACTTTGAACTTTGGCTGCCCCTCTCATTATGGACGTTGGAATATTGCCGGCATTAGGAGTCTTTAAACTTGCACCCCCCTTTGGCTGAGTCAGCTTAATGAATGCAGCCCTTTTGGGCACAGGACCAACCCGATTTTAGCCTTATTCGCTGGCCGAGCCCCTGGCTGCAACTTAAATTGGAACTGCTTCCGGCGGCTTTAAATACCGTTAGTCACGCACCCAAGTTCCTGGGGGCCTCGAAGGTTTCGAAGGTGTCTTTAACCGAGGTCCGTTCGCTTACATTGTCTGGGATCCAGAGCGACTATCATGCAATTGGCAGGACGAAGCCCGAGCCCCACAACTTGGCTTATCGCGCCACCAGCCCCCAGCCCCATGGCACGATCCAATATGTCTGACTAACTGACTCAGCGCTTTGATTGCCAGCACCCCCCTTGTTAGAGGGGGGAAGGAGAGGAAGCAACTTTTCTTTTTGCCGCTGCTGCCTTGGCGGTTGGCTTCCGTTCACCCCACTCACTCCCATAGCCACTCCCCAGGCCTTCCTCCAAAAAAAACTTCAACTTTGGCTTAATTTCGCGCACGAAGTAATACAAAAACTGGGGAGGATTGGCGGGGAGTTGGTAACACGTGCGGCATCCTTAACACATTCCAACAACTGAAACTACATAATAAAACACTTGGCGCTAAGGTTAAATTCCTTTTTGCAAGTTTCCAGCACCGGAAACAAATGTGGCCACTATCTCTTTGAAGATTTCTCAGTTGCTGCAAATTAAATTTCTCGAACAACTTAGGAACTTAAAAAAGGAATTTTTAGGATACGATTTTAAATTAATTATTATTTGTTTTTTATTTAAACAATTAAAGAGTTTATTTTTCCAGTGACTAGAAATTAAAACTAAAACGTTGCAACAATTTCGCGCGATGTTTTCACTTTGTCCCCGGCTCTTGGGGCTCCAGACTATGGGCTCTGGAGGAACGGATCCCGGGTCTGAGGCCTCGTCAATTATTGAGGAGCAGCTTGGCGACGCGACTGCAAAAGGTGTGCTTTTAATTGTCCTCGTCGTCCTTCTGGCCATTTTTGTTGCCATCGTCCCTGATATATTTAGCACAAACGCCCACGACCCCAACGAGATACTCCTGGCACAAATTGCTCGGGTTGTTGGTGTTGGCGTTGATGTAGCCGCTTGTTTGACTGCTTGTTTTGTAATAATTTAGAAACTTTCGCTGAATGTGTGCTTTTGTGCTAGCTGTTTGTGGCATGTCTGCAAGGAGGAGGGGATCCTGGGAGGCATTGCATGTGCAGCCAACAATGGCAGGAGAAAGTTAGTGCGCGGTGATCTAATGGATCAGTCAAAATGCAATATTTAATTACTAGTATACAAGTCATTTTAGCTTGCTTTGTATTATTTTAAATTAATAAAAAATTTAAGAATACATGTTCATTGAGTTTATTACTATATTATATAGAAAACTATTAGGTTGTTATAAATCAAGTTTTAATTTAAGCCATATTCCCAAGACTCCTTTAATTCCAATTACCTTAAGAATAAATCTACTATTTAAATATTATAAATCCCTTCCTTCACTATTCTCAACCCCAGAAAACCCCTTTCATAAAACTAGCTTAAACTTCCTTCAAAGTATCACTTTGTGTGTCTTAGTCATTTACCTCCACCGAATGCCTGGCAACTTATGTCGCCCACTGTCAGGCCTTCCCCTTTCACTTCACCTATCAGTCGCTTAATTCAAAGCCTTTTCCTTTCGCCTTTGAGATTTGCGTGTTTCGCTTAATGAAGAAGACAAATAATCGCGCAATTAAAGCCTTTTAGCTTTAAGCGCGAGTAAATAATTGCTGTGAGTGCAGAAACGAACACACGGACAGGGGCAGGACCAGGGAGGGAGCGTACCTCACAGATACGGAATACAGAGCTCCGGCTTCAGTCACAGATACAGATACGAGGGCAGAAGCAGTTGGGAGTCGGAGTCCTGTGAGCGCTGCACTAACAAATGGTAAATGTATTCAAACAACAAATCTTAATGGCACGCTAGAATGAATAGTAAACGAGCATGACTAGAGGAGGGGAGGAGAGGTGGAAAGATAGCGATGAATACCTGGGAAATTACACTAAGAAATATATATTTTTTTACTTGAGAAATAATACAAAGAAAAGTAAATAACTTAGAATTCAAAGAATATTTGTTTTCTTAGAGGAAAAAGTACTTTTTAACTAGACAAAGGGTCTAGTTATTCGATTTTTTTAAGATTTTTACTTGCTAACTTATCTTTTCTGTTCTTAAAATAGTTTTTCTTGAGTGTAGAGAAGCCTAGAAGGAGACTACCTTTTTTGTCCCCTCTCCCCGCTGCTGTTGACTTGACTCGGCTTCCGTGGAAAATTCTTAATTGCACCTGGTGTACGGCGCTTTCCGCTGACTGGAATATCTGGATAGCTGGCTGGGCTCTGACTGGGCTGGCTGGCTCTTGATGGCTTAGATTAACTGCCTGACAAGTAAACCCACTTGCGCAGCACATACAGACTTTGTTGCTGTTTCCGGCTGACTGTCAGTTGAACGAAGCAGTCAGTCAGTCAGAGATTCAGTGCCTTCTGTTGGTGTAATTTTTTCACGGCTTATCCTTATCCCCATCCACCCACTCAGAATGCCTGCCTGTCGGTTAACTCCTCAAACCCTCAAGTGCTCTCGACTCACGTGCTCGGCGCTCGTAATTATTTTTCCTATTGTTCGAATTAAATGCTCAAGGATTTATAGGGCTTTCCTTTTCGGGCCCTGCTCAAGATTTCTGCCAAACACACACACACAGAGAGTTATTAATTGTGGCCAGGGGAAACGGGGTTGCGGAAGAGAAAGATAGTTACTCTCATCCCTTTTCCTACTTTCCATTTTTGCGGTTGTTCCTCCAGTTTTTCCCGCCTTGACACTTGGCATAATTATTGCTTTCGGAAATTGAATGGCTGGAAAGGGAAATTGATTTTATAACCAAAAACATCACTTATCCTTTGCGTTGGCTGTATCAACTTGTGGTTGATGATTTTAGAAATATAATATTGCATATTTTGTTGAGAAAAATTGAAGGAAAACACAAAATGAAAGACAACATAAAGCTCACTCAATCAATGAAATATTAACCTTAATTAAAATAAGAATGTCACTTTAACTTGTGATCACAGTTCCATCTTTTTCCGCCTGGCTTAAATTCCAAGAACCCCAATCAGAGTTCGGCAATAACTTAGAAATTCTTAGCTGAGCCTTTGGCCCTGCTGGCCATAATTTTTTGGTAAGGAGATGGCCTCTGCTCGTCCTTTTGTGTTAAATTTAAATTTATTTGTTGCTCCTGAAATTGATAACATAACTTTCTTCAGGTTTCCACATCGTTAGCTCGCTATGCAGCGGAAAGTTTTATATTTCAACAATTTTACAATTTTCCCACACAACCACACGCATACTTGGGCACTTCTTGAGGCGCCTGCCATCCCTCTCTCTCTCTCTCTAGGATTTTCCATCTCTCCTGCTCGGCGAAAGCGAAGCGCGAAAATTGTTCCGAAAATTGTCATTGGTTCTAGTGGCCCGGCTTGAGCTTCAGTTTTTGGTTCTGGTTTTGTGGTTGCTCCAGCGTCAAGTCATAAATTACGAAGCGAGTCATTGGAAAAGCAGCAACGCAGTTGGTAGCAGGAAAATTTTCAGCTACTTTCTTGGCTACTTGTGGAAATTGTTGAATTTATGCATGCATTACTTGATTTGTTGTCCTTAGATGCTGGCGACGTAATTTATTTGTTTGGCCCTGACTCCCCCTGGCCCTTAGCATTCCCCACCCCGAAACCATACAGCACTTAAGCCAAAGTCATATAAATGTTTATTAAAGCTAACAAATGTGTTGGACCCTCCTCCGCCATCCCCCAGCCCCCTCTGCACACACAGAAGTTTAGTGAAAGCACTTGTACACTCAATTTGAAAATATGACAATGTTGTCTCTTTAGATATTCAATGCTTTTAACCCCAAGTGGAAGTCTAACAAAGGGCGAGGGCCGAACAATGTCGGTGGGATTCTCCGGTTTGTGTAATCGAATGGGGTTCCTTGGCGGATTCCCTTGCTCTTTAGCCAGCTGGTGACTGCTGTCCAAGGAGGACAACGCACAAAAAAGGTACAAGGTTAGCACTTTTTCCCCTTATCAACGGGGGAAAATAAAGGAAAGTCGAGGGGAACTCGTCGTAAAAACCACACGGCGACATCTAACTCGGGTTTCCATATGTGCGTGAATATCAACACGTCACTAAACTATGCTCACCGCACCACCACCCCTCGAATTTTCCTCATCAGTCCATTTCAATTGAACGAAAGCGAAAAGGGGAGCGAAAATGCGAGGTATAAGTTTATGGAAAATATTTGTGGAAAATCCGCAGGTTTAAGTACACTTCAAAACAAGTTTGATTGAGACAATATTTAATATATATATTATTTCCTATCAACATAGTTGCAAATAAAGTAAACATATTTAATAGAAAATATTTTTCGAAGTTGTAAATTATTTTAAAATAAATCTTAAATTAGGACTATTATAATGATAATATTTTCAATGATTGTATTTTTCAATAATAATGCTTTCTAATAATTTTAATTTAATATAATTAAATAAATTCTTAATATTTCATAGTACCCTTCAGTGGAAGAGTACTAAAAAAATAGAAATGAAATGCCAAAAATCGAGGCATCCACTTTCGTTTCACTGCCACAACTAATTCGCACACCATCACACACAGCTGAACATGTGCTCCCTCATTTGGGTGTGAGTGTGTGTGTGTGTGGCTGTGTGTGCATAAACATGAAGTAAACAGGATAATAGCAATAAAATATAAGCGCCAGTCGCGAGCTGGCTTTTTCGGTGGCTCTGTCCTAGCATAAGTTTGAATGTTTTTGGCCTCAGCTATTTTTATGGCTCGCTGGCGGGTTTTCCTTTCAATTTCCCCGCCGCTTGTTTATTTTCCCTTTCGGTTTGGTGGTATATGTATATAGTAGTACAGCAGGCAGGCAGCTTGTTTTCGTTTGCCATCATTTGATGTTGCTACTTCGTTTTGACAAGCAACTGTGACGTAATATGGGAAATATGTTTACAGTTCGCTTTGCGGCTTCGATTCTGGCTTCGGTGGTGGTGGGGGAATGGCATCCTTCGTTATGGAAATTTATTAAGAATCTATGCCCAGCGGAAGTCTTCTGTTATTGGTTTCTCTCTGTTGACATTTAGTTTATGGGTCAATGATTTAAGCTTCATTTTTGGTATTGAGATATTGGTTCATTCTTTGTATTGAGCAATGAGTGCATAAATAAGAATTATTTCCATCAGATTTTAATAGAAATTTATGAAAAAAGTAGAGTCATCTGTGTAATAGAAATAAAGAAAAGGAATATTCAAAAATTAATTTAAAAAATAAAATTAAAACCAATATATCATTAATAGTAACCGTAATTATTGTTTTTGCTGAAGTAATGACTAATGATTGTGGCTTACTATTAATTTTCCATAAAGATTTATGAATTTTTCAATTTAATTAAATTCACAAAAGGCCCAAACAATATGAGTTCACTGCACAAAAAAAAAGACTGGTTTAATTGATCAAAAATAAATAGTCTTAATTGTGTATGGCCAGGGCTTGTTAGCACAAACAATAACATACCGGCCCATTTAGCACAAACTATAATTAATTGGCAATTAATTTAACTGTCCTTGCCGTTGTTGGCCACCAGCCGGCGCAGTTACATGTCCTTGCTGAAAGCTTATGCCATAATTTATGTTATTAAACCTCCACACGAGAATTTATAATCAATAATGAATATTTAATCAAAGTACAAAACGGGAAAAAATTTAAATGACTAGGTGCGCATTTTATAATAATATTAAGTGTCTGTATTGTACTTACAAAAGGTGTATTTAATCTTGGTTAATTTTATATTAAATGATTTAATTATAATTATTAATTTCAGAAAAATTTAAACAAAGTAAAATACAAAATGAAACCAGCAGTTAATTATATATAATAAATTGAATTTATAAGAATTCAAAGAAATTGTCAACTTCAAACCGAAAGCGACATGAGCACGGTTAATGTTAATGCTCTGCGTGTAGAAAAAGCGAATTTACATTTAATTAAATCAACAGCAAATAATTTCTGTACGTACTTATTAAATACACACATTTTTCCAATAAATATAAAGGGACCAATGGGGGTCATGTAAATGTTAACAAAAGGCGCATGAATTATATCCGCAGTCAAAAGCATGAAAAATATCACATAAAGTAAAGGGAGGCCAGGACGCCGAATGGAGATGGAAACTCCATCTCCAGCTGCATATGAAGCGGCAATATTTACTTTGGCTACATTTGCAAATGGAGCATTACGAAAATAAACAAATTTTCATAAATGACAAGTACAAAGGGAGCGGAGCACAAAAGGATGCCCCATGCATGCGTACACTTGGCGAAAAATGTGTATTTACCAAATTATCATAGAAAATGTTTAAAGTAAAAATAAATAATAATAAAACTATTAAATTGACTTTGCTGAAATACAATTCTAATATATATAAAATTATTAATTTAATATAATATATAAGTACTTTTTTAATAGTTTCTTTTTAATTTATGCCATATTGTTTATTTCTTCTTTGAATGTATTTAATAAGTACCATTTTATATTAATAAAAAAAAGTCTAAATCTAATTATCAAAGTAACATCTTGAGGTCTTAAGCATTTTTTCCAGTGCACTCTCTCTGTGCGAGTCGTTGGGTTTAAGGAAAAAAATTTTCAATTTGAACGACGTGGCAGGGCAATTGGGAGAATGGAAAAGCCATTGAGGCGGGGGAAAAAAGGGGCAAAATAAAGGGGACTGCAATTGGGCCATGTAAATTGTCACAGCAGCCAGCAGGACGAGAAGCAGGAGCTGGAGCTGGAACTGAAGCTGGAGCTGGGAAATCCTTGATAGTCGATATTATTTTTCTTACGGCGCTCCATTTGTTCCTTGCCAGCTATTTGTCAACTTTGGCTCGGCCGGCTATGGCCCCTGCCTCGAATCGATTTCCATTTTATTGCCAAATAATGTTTTTGCCATAGATTGTGTCATGTTATTTATAGGGCCACCCGAAAAGGTATGATTCGCACGTCACAAATGTTTTATTGGCCGGCCATTTTTTATGCAATTTTATAATCAGACGCGCGATAAATCCCACCCACAGCCACCCACACCGCCACCCGAAAGGGCACCCGAAAGGGCACCTTAAACCCTTCGATCTGACTTATCACACGACTTTGACTAATAGCGCTTGTAGCCCGAGTCCGTTTCCTTTTTGGCCATTCGCATCGCAAACACCTGGGTCAAACTAATTAAGCCTCTCGGAAGGCGTTTGCCCCCGCCGTCTCGCGTCTTGTTTCTGTGCCAAACAATGGGCTTAGAAACATAAATCAATCAGGCGAAACAATAACAGCGAAAGGGGGTCCCAACTTGACGACTTCCACCGGCGACCCTCAAAACAATCCTTTGGACAATGATTAATCGCATTACTGCCAGCGAGATATGCGCCGCCGAATGCGCTATTAAATACCCTTTTGTGGAATATGGTCATTGTAAATTCAAGACAATTAAAGGTTAACTATTGTTCAGTTTCCGATTTAGTGGGACAGATAATGTGAGCATGATTGAATTTGATTTCATAATGTAATCAGTGACTTACAGCTTAAGAACTTCGGAAATACTAGAGGTAACAGGCGCTTAAACTTTCCTTAAATTAGGCGAATTACTTAACCTATGGGAAATAGTTTAACTTAAATTTTGTAATATATTTTCAACATTTTTTTAATATAGTGAGATCTTACATAATTTAAATATAAATGGAATAGCTCCTGTTTTCTTTTAAATAAAATATTTTAAAGCATTATCAGCATATGTTAATTATTGATACTATTATATTAATATTATCCTTCCAATAAAAATAAAACCATAAAAGAGCATTGATGATTCTGCACCCTTGATTTCCTTTCCTGACCCTTGCAAATGTCACTCCAGTTTTTTGGCGCAGTCACGCTAATTAGCCCCAGACAAGGACAAGCCATCAGGCGACCACGCCCACGCCATTCCATCCCATCTGAAAGTCCTGCCAGACAAAACGAAGTCAAGCCAGGACCAAACGCGCCCCGGCCACGCCCACAGTAAACATTTTAAAAATAAATTTTACGAATTGTAAATAGCTTTAGAGCGCATAATTTTGTGGATTATGCTCACGCCCCTTTCGGCATCCTGGCGTTCGTCCCGCTGCCCGCCCGAAAAGTCCGCAACGCCCAGGACTTGTTTACTCCTTTGCCTCATGATAAATGCCTTGACATAAATCTCAGACAGAGCTGCACTCGCAGTGGGAAGAGGGAGAGGCAGCGGCAACTCAACTTGGCTGGCTGGCAAAAGTTAATCAACATTTCATTAATTAATTTCTTTAAAGATGTCGTTGGGGCGGCGGCGATGTTGGCCAAGAGAAAAATGGCCCGGCCAGACGATTTGGACATGGCCTCGGACTCGGACTTGGACTTCAACTGGGACTGGGACTGAGCCGGGGTAAATTATGTAAATTGGTTAAAAGCTTTTCCGGTTTTGAATTAGCAGCCTCATCAGTGACTGGATGGATATTCACTCATTATGCCGCGCCATTCAAAAAACCGTTGAGTTATTTTCCTCATTTAAGTTTGGTCCGAAGCTAATTAAATTGCAAGACGTGAATTGAATGCAAAACTACAAATCTATAGGGGGTACAAGAAAAGTGTCCAACTCTTTGGCCGCGCAATGAGATTTCTTACATACTTTTAATGGTATATATTAATTAAAAAGAATTTAATGCATAAATTAACTAAAACTTAAAGAGATATTAAATATAAATAACTCAGAATGTGTGGTTAGAACTCTCCATGGACAGAGACAACTGTTTCCGTTCTCTGCGGCACAATCACAGTCGGAGATTTCATTAAATTTCATTAGGGAACGTGATTAGAGAGGAACACGACTCAAAGGCCTAGAGGCAAGTGCAGACAGGACATTCAAAGTGCATTTAATTAAGCAGCAAGGAGACTGGGCGCTGGGGGTCTGACAAGAAATGAATCAAAACAATTGTAAATACTGCAACACAAAAGCAATTAGTGACACACAAAGCGGAAGTGCAAAAAGTGAAGCTGTTGAAAATAACTCGGCAGAAACACAAAGAGCAACCGAAAAAAAGGACAACAACAAGGACACCGAGTGAGCGGCCACTGCGGGAGGCGCCAAAATAAACAAAGCGCATTGCTAGTTAGGCCAGACTTGATGAAAGGCCCGGGAAAGTCACGCCGGCGGGGCGGGGCGGGATGCGGCGAAAATTGGGAGCAGGCCGAAACTGGATTCGCAACTGAAAAGTGGCCAATGTAAATCTAATTAAAAGCAAAACAAAAGCCACTCTCAACATGCCACTCAAATTATAATGCATATAGCCTGGGCCTACACACCGAGAGAGAGTTTCGAGAATGGCAACCAGATAGCTGGGAGAATCATGGAAACCAAGAAGGGGTTGGGGGGAAAATGGAGCTGGAGCGAAGTGCCAGGAGTGTGAGAGACGTCAAGTGGAAAGCCTCTGAGCCTCTTCCTATTCGTTAACCAAAATGAACAGGGGTTCGGTTTTGATTTGTTTTTAAAGAAAATCTTTAAAAGTTTGAGTTACTTTTAAACTTATAACAAAATATTATTGATTTAACCAATTTAAATATATGTTTTTACAAAGTAATAAAATGGTTTTCCTATACATATGATATATATTTCAGAAAAGTTCTGCAAATATTTGATTGGAAATATTTAAATAATAAACAGACACTTTGGTTCAATCTAATTTAATGGTAGTTGGTAGTTTTTTAATACTTAAAGAATATTACTTTTTTTTACACTTTATCGTACAACCTTTAACCACTGTGCCATCTGCAGTCGTGCACTCGCCCGCCGAGTTCACACAATGAACCAGCGACAAATGCCAACACGGAAATGCATAGAATTTCACGGAGCCGTGTGGGTTGGGCCCGGGTCTCGGGGTTTCCAGGGGAGACTTGGCTGGTTGGACAGTGGGGATAGGGGCTTTGGCCGAGGCCTAGAGATGTGTCCGACGATGTCGGAACACGGGGTGTTCTCGGGAGCTCAGAACTTGGCACATGAAGCCAACGTTGTCGCATCGTTTGCCAAAATCCGCATTAAATTTATGCAGTTTTGTTGTTCAGACAAACGTAGCCGAAATGTCCGTACCGGCTATGGGTATTTTTCCACCCAGTTCCGCAGCAAGTCCGTGCCAAGCTGGCGAGGAGAGGGCACTGGGGAAATGATGATGATTGCACTGACGATGATGCTGGCAGCGCTGGCCGCTCATCCGGCTCAGGTTTCTGGCACGGATCCGGGCTTTTTCGGCTGGGATCCACAGCCAAGAACCGAATCAGAAACGGCGAAGAAAAACAATCCCACACTCAAGCCAAAGACATCCGACGTTGCCCATTTTGGCTGTGATTTTGCAATTAAATAGATTTCAACTTGGCTTCCTCTCCCCTGAATTGCTTCCTTCCTTCGCCGGCGACTTTCGAGTTCAATGACAAAATTCTTGGGCCCATCTGCAGCGTGTATGTATATTCTATATGTGGCATATATTTATTTAGGGGCCGCTGCATTGTTTGCAGTTCATTTGGCTTTTGGGGTTCTTGGTCGCATTGAAGACGGTGCCATTCCGTTGGCAATTTATTTGTAAACATTCTACTATAAATATTCATGCGGCCATATAAGCCTCTAATAGTTTTGCAACCAATTTTTGCGAGACACCGAAATTTATTTGCCCTTTAATGTGACTTTTAAGATTTGGCAAGAGCAGGAAGATTGCATTTGGTCGCCATTATAAGTCATTGATGGAAACAAAAACCTTTACAGGTTGGCAACAATATTTCCAGGATGTTAAGAAACATATTCTTGTTGGTTTTTTTAGTTTTCCACAATCACTTTTATCTGGTAAACACTGTCAGGGAACCAAATTCAATTTCGGAAAATCCCAAAGTGGGAAAATGCTAGAAATAAAAGGGTCTTGTAAATGTTAAACGGCGGCCTTTCAATTGCTTGTGCGTGCCATGATGGGCTTGTTCCCGATCAGAGGCAATACAATTGACAGCGGGATATGTTGGTAATTTAAGATTCATTTGAAGAACTCAAGACAAAAAGATGGGACGGCACACCCAAACCAAACTGATTTAATATTTCATTTCCAAGATACACTCAGAAAACTGTTAGTAACAACATTTGAGAAGTTAAAGAATTATATTTAAATATATACATAAACTTATAACTATAAAAAACTGTAAAAAATTGATACAAATCGTAGAGGAAAACTAATAACTATTTATTGTTAAATTTTTCACCAATGAAAACATTTCCTTAATATTTAGAACAACCCAATTAGTGCATTATTTACCATGTAATAAATAGATTTATTTAATTTCAAAACATCAAATAAATTTTATTAAGAATACATATTTATTTCCAGTGTCGATAAAGTCTTTTTGCCCATTTCCGCTGAGAATTCACTCGCCTGTCTGCTTATGTCGCCATAGATTCGCAGTTTGTCAGTGTCGCGATGAGACGCCAAGTGCGAGGGGAGCTTTTTATTATGCTGGCAGGCGTGCGGGTATTGAAACATTTGAGTGAATTTATTAGAGACACACATATGACATTTGACACATTGTGCAACATCCTTTTCGGGTGAGTGTGTGTTTGCTGCCGGTTTGAGGGGAGGAGGGGTGTGTGCGTGTGCTTTGTGGGTGCTTCTCCCTGCGTATAGGTGTTTGTCAGCCGCATTAGATGACGCACAGCACGTGTTAGCCGCTGTTGTTTGCCAGCTACCTACCACCACTCCTCTTCACTCTTCCTCTTCCTGTCAACATGGCTCACATAAATCGCAAATTATACACGCAGCCACGCCCACGAATCCAGGAAAATGGGGGCGCTGTATGTGGAGCTTCGAGGGGGGCTTGGCTTCTGTGCGTTTTCTTTGTTTTGGTTGCAAATGCAGTCGGGCATTGGAAAATGCGAAAATGCATTCGGAAATTCGAACGCCCAACTTCACACATTGTCTGCGTTTTATGGCATTAGCAAAGCACTCCACAAATGTCCATATGTGAGCTCCTGTCCTCATTGTTCCTGCGGCATTGTTTAGCAACTAAGCAAAAGATGCAATTAAATAACCAATCATATTTTGCCTGGCGAATGAGACAAAATTAAAACTCTATTGTTTAGGAAATTTAGTTGGAGAATAAGTAAAATGAAAATAGTTTCTCTAAAGAAAATGTTTGTGTTTATTTGGAACAATAAGTATACATATCTCTTTAAAAATGTTTTAATAAGAGCTTTTGTTTATTTAAATGCAATAAACGTTTTATGTTAAAATTGTTTATAATGTAGAGTTTTGGTTCATATAATCATAAATAAATTTAAAAGTTTTTACAAGAATGTTTTCCCCTGTGGAACAAAGCACTAAGCCAAATCCCCTAATACTTTTGAGCGAATATCATATAGTTTCAGCTCCATTCGATTGCTTTGATGCGTTTGGCTTTTGTGCTAGAAAATACTCGAATAATACCAGTCGAGCATAAAGCATACCATGGTGATATTCCACGTCACACAGTGCGTATGCGCAATATGGAATTGGCTTTATTGAAATTCGCATGGAGAAACAATTTGCCCAAGCGCCAGCGTTTGGCTTACAACGCTCAGAGCCATAAAAAAAAAATAAAAAGGAAGAGAAGACAAAGCTGCCAGCTCTACTTCAGAGGAGGACAACAGCGGCGTTGGCGGCGGCGTCGGGTGCAAAAGTGAGCACTTGAAATGCGTTGCAGCAGCGATTTGCTATCAATTTTAATATCACATAAAACTAAGGGCAATCCCGAAAGGCAACGCGAGCGTAAAACAACAAGGAACGCCAGCGGGGCTGGGGTAGCCCTGGTATATTCAACTATTGAAATTTTATCAAGTGCACATAAAACTCAAAAAGCCATGATGATGTAGCCGGGGTCGCGGGCTACGGAAACTACGAAGGGGGGCAAAGCTGGGAGCAGGGAAGACGGCGCGTCGGGTGAAAATTCAGAACAGGGCGATGCGCAACTATTGTAAAACATTGACAATTTCCGTCACATCTCTGGGGGTAGTGCAAAATGGCAAATCAATAAAAACAAATTGAACTCGAATTCAATAAAAAGCCAGACACTTGAAAGGCACGCTTCACGAATACCTCTTAGCCGAAAACAAAAATTGGCAATGCAATATATAAAGAGACAATGAAATGTCTGGAATACGAGGAGAGAGTTATATATTTTGTTTTTCTTTTAAAACTAAAGCTTAATGACAATAAACAAATGTTCTACTGTAAAGGAAGATCGTTAGGTCTTTGTTTAATATTACTATTTACTTTAAGATGAATCAATTTGTATTTAAATAGTATTGCTTTTGAAATCTTTAAAGTTTATACAACATGTTGTTTATTTTTAGGTACTTTTAATTACTTATATATTCCAGAAATATAGAGGATACCTTCAAGTATGGGCTTTAATATCATATTTAAACGTTCGCTTGAAGTAATATATTCAAGGGATCGTTTTGAAATTATATTTTAGCCAGACACTTGGCAAAACCTATATACCTTTGCTTGGCATTGGCTAACCCTGTGATAAAGCTTGGGATGAAGGGTTGCCAATCAACAGCAGACGCGGCTGCTGCAGAGGGGGAAAACTTTAACAATGTTTTAAAAAGATATACTCCCGGCCAACGCCGCTGGACGTGATCCCCGCCAAGCCGGCACTCTGGCAATGGATTACGGCAATTGCAGCTGAAGTTCACCCCCTAGAAAAAATAAGGGGAGCCCCAATGCCTCAGCATCCTCCTCCCCCAAAGAGCTTCCTTCCGCCTTGTTGTGTGCAGCTAATAAAAGCCAAAATCAATGCCATGCTCAAGAATATATGTATACACTTGTGTGTGTGTGTGTGTGTGTGTGTCAAATGCGATAAAATTTGGTCAGCATAAGGTTCAAATACTTTTATAAGGTGCTGTTGATATGTATTTGTTGATTGCCTGGGTTTGGTTTTTATTTGCTCTCGTTCTTTGTATTTTGGCCTGGCTTTTTTGCGGTCAACTCGTTCGTTCGTAGCCAGGAAATTGCCAAACACATGGCCGGCTCCATCTTACTAGCTTGCCATCAGCCAGTCCCCCTCAAAAAAAAAGGTCAAGTTAAGCGAAGTGTGCTCCGAAAGAAAATTCAACTGAAAACCGAATGTGTGGGGTCCCAATCCCTCAATATGTAACAGCTGCGGGGAAGCGGAATAAAAAGCTAACAAAAAAAAAAAAAAAAATAAACTAAACCACTGCCCTTCATAAAAGAGGGATCAAGGGATGCCGGCCACATGTATATAAACCACATCAATAAAGCACAATTTTTAATATAAATAACTAAAGTTTAATTTGGTTCAGGGTTCAGCTCACCCACACACAAATGCATCTCCCTCTCATTCTGACCGGTGGAACCTCTCACTTGGCCGCAATTTGGTTTCTGCATGCGAGCATTCCATGAATTGTTGATGGAATTTTTGGCCCGGCCAAAATAATAATTATTTCATTTGAATTCAAGCTGGGTGGGCATTACATTGTACATTTCTGCTGATAACATGCAAATGTATTTCAAAAATATTCTAAATATTTATAATTACCAAGAAAACGTTAACAAATTCACATAAAAATCTATAATTATAGATGGTGCCATTATTTATATAAGTTTTATTTTTCAAATTGTTCATATTTTGTATAAAAAAAGCATCTAAAATATATAATTTTATCAAAGAAGTACTATTTTATATAATTTGATATTATTTACAAACTTCAACTTTAACTTCACTTAAGCCACTAAACTGCTTTGTGGATTTGTTTTCCCCAACATATAGTATTTAGGGATTAGCATCATCAGCAGATCTGGTGATTTATATGCATAGTTTGGACAGCTCTTTAAGGAAGCTTCTTTATCTCTCTATATTCTACGCCCAACTTCACCTACATATTCAAACTGATTTAATGGCACACACACACACACACACACCCCCCAAAAAAGTGCTGCGGGAAATGTCTTTTAAGTTTCATCTCTGCGTCCTTTCTCCACTTTTTTTCCCCACTGAAATTCCACTTTTTTTCTTGGCTGAGCCTCGCAGACACATAAATAAAGTTGTCACACGCATAAGCAAAAAAGATAAAAAGCCAAAAACTTGCTTAGCTTTTTGTGTGCAAGTGTACGTAAGTGTGTGTGTGTGTGTGAGTCTGGCTGCCTCTCACCCACAACCTGGCGCTCATTAAGTGCAGAAAAACGCCTTTTCACTGTCATTGATGTCATTCACGTGCTGCTTGCAAACAAAAAAACATAAAAAAAAATATGAAAAAAAGTCACATGCATGAAAGAGATGGTACTAGAAAAGGAGACAGAGACACAGATACTACATATATATATAGAAAGCTGATGGGGAGAAAGTCGCGACAGACATTCGAGTTTCTCGCTCATTAACCGCGCGCGTTGCTGACACGCTTGAGTTATTTTCAATTAAATGTCGATGAAAAACTCGCGAGACACACTCGCAGTCACACTCGCAGTCACACACACACACACACACGCACACACATTTATCGAGGACACGGCATGTGCATAAATTAAAACTCAACATCGTTCGAGCCATGTCCTCGATGGCGGCACTCATAACGCGCCCACACCAAAGATTCCCTGCATCACCCTTATATGGGAAGCCCAGCAGCCTCATAAGGAACCACCCCTTTGGAAAACCACTCACCAAAGATTACCAAGAGCCATTGTCTCATAGCAGGCGCCAGGCATAAATACCACATTAATTAAATACAATTTAAAGTGGCTTTGGGTAAGAAACAACTCGAAATGGAGTTTTTTGAACCATTTGAATGAAGTCCAAATAGGCATCTTGTATGCTAAATAGTTATAAATTGAACTTAAGATCAATTAAACTGGTACTTAAAATATAAATAAGTAAATCAGCGCTTTGAAGTCATAGTTATTCAAATGAATTCAAGGATAGCGCAGAACTTACTCATAAAGTTTAGCTGCAAAATTGAAATAATTGAATCTGTCAAACACTGATAACCACCCATAACTACTAACAGATTAGCCAGGTAATGAACGCAGATAACTATGCAATTTTTTATAATTAACTACTTAACTATCTTTTGTTTAGCGCTGTTTAGTTTTTTCAGCTTTTCGCTAACAAGTTGCCAATTATAGAATTAGCCCACAACCCCACGTTTATGATAAAGAACAACGTGAAACAGGATAGGGTAAAAATTACATTAAAAAAAAAAAGAAAAGAGAAAAAAGAAACCATGATCCGTGTCCGCCCTTTGCATGCGCGTAATTTATTTGTAAATTTCATGTAATTTATGCAACGCACACGTAGTCGTATAAATGTGTAGGACAAAACCCACGGGGCTTTTGTTGGCATGTAAGCCAATTAAATGGCCGTCGACGTGTTTTGTTTGTTTTACGAATTTTGATTTCGCTCATGCAACGTTGAAGTTCATTTTGTTTGGGGCGCGTCTTTGGGATAATTTGTCCAGGACACCCACACACACACACCAGTGACCGGGGAAAACACGTTCAATTTAACGCTTGAGTTCGGTTTTTTGGAAAATATATTTATTTCTGGAGTTTTTTCTGTATGCGTCTCCATTTTTTTTTTTTTTTGCTACGTTGATTTATGCAAAGCTTGGGCAGAGATAACGCGTTGCGGCTCACGGCTCATGGCTTCCTTTGCTCCTGTAAATGGCAGATGGCTTTTAGGGGATTCACAGAGGATGGTTGGCGGTGGCAGGACTTAAAATCCTGAGCCTCCTGTTTGTTTGACCATGTTGTTAGGCCGCTGTTTGCAGTGCTTGGCTTTTGTTTCCAATGCCGCAGGATTCTTGATTGTTATCAGGACCTCTCGCGCCCTGTTTGTCTGTGTATTGTGTGTGTGTGTGTGCTTGTGAGCGTTTCAGGTACTCTTCGTAGTTCTGCAAACAGTACCCTCATCATCGTCATCTTCGTCGTCGTCGTCATCATCAGCTGCACACTCATCTTTGTTTAACATCCTCCCAGCCGTAAAGTGATCTCTGTCATTTTCGGTGCCTCCACCAACAGCCACATACAAAAATAGTAAAGCCAGGCACCTCCGCCGGCATTCTATTTTTAGTTAATCCAAGATAAACAGCCAGGAGATACAAATTTAGTTGGAAAATCCATTAAAATTTAATTATTTTGGAATTAGGGAAATATTAAGGATAATATGGAAGAGAAAATGAGTGGGCTTTCAAGTTTTAAAGGCTTTTAAAGACATATAAATAATTGTTTTTAATTGGATGTTTCTTTAATAATATTCAAATATATTCAAATATAAGCAAAGTTCGCTTAATAAAGACCCGCTAATAAAGCAATATAACTGCCATAATTATGAATACCGACATGGCAGCCATGGATCAAAAGTTGAGCAAATGCAAATCGCTGAATATATTATTTTGTCCTCGTCTGACCTCCTTCTGACCCACCTTTATTTTCCGCTCCGCTTGCATACGGCTCGGAAAATGAATGTGTTAAGTGCACTTTGGGTTCGCGGCTAGCGTGCTGCGGTAATTAAAACTGCAGCAAATGAAACGATTTATGGGCATTAAATCAATGCCAGCCAGTAATTATCTGGCACGCATTTAACGCTCCTCGCTGTCCAGGAAGGAACCGAAATAAAGCCTCGAGAACAAAACACAATTTGTATTTTAAACTGTGGCCGCCGCCGGGTCACGCCCATTGAATTAAATTCCTAAATAAAATGTAGTGGCTCCAAATTCGTTTCCCTCTCCCCCGCTCCACTCACATACGCACCCTCAAACACTCGCAGCACACACACAAAGGAAGGACGACCGACCGACCGGAGGCGTAATAGAAAGTATGGTGAAAGTAGTAGAGAGGAGATGGCGCTGCTGGCGCTTTCGTGCACATTCTGTGTAAGTAATTTGCATACCGGATCAATCTTGAAAAATTAATGGCTTCCCAGACAGATAATGGTAGACCGCACACACACACACAGACACTCACACATATGAGTGGCACAAGGAGCAGCGCAGCAGCAGCAGCAGCAGCAGCAGCGAAGCGTGAGGCAAATGCTGAAATATTACGTATACGCAACATGGCTTGCGACGCCGCCCTGCGGTTTTCAGCAATATTACGTAGCGGCCACAAGCGAGGAGTCGTCCCCGTTGTCTAGGCAGCCCGTCGTCAACGTCACAGCCAAAAGACTAGCGGTGCAGGACGAGAGTTGAAAGGATGTCGAGTGCCAGGCACTTGGAAAAAATAATATATTTAATAGATTTTATTTAAAAATTAATAAGAAAAATCTCAATGAAGAAGTTAACAGCATAATTTAGTTTAAAAATAATTCCAAAGATTTTTCAAAATATATAAAAAATATTTACTAAATTGTAAAGGTTTTTCGTTAGAATTTTTCTAACTTTTCGAAGTAAAACCTAATTTAAAGTTAGATTTTTTTTTTAGTTTTATATCCATGAAACTTGGAATTTTTTCTCGAATTACTTTTTATGAAATTTGTAATAAAACCCGAGCATCAACTTAATTTTCAGGGTGACTTATTTTCCAAGTGTGACAACGTGAGTCTTGCTTAGGGCTCCTTAACCCCTCCTAACTCCTCTCTCTCATGCCAAAATTTGCGGGTGCGTATTCGGGGTGCTTTGCATTCGGTGGAATTGTCGGAAATGAGGCACCCATGTGTCACAGTTGGTTCACTTCCAGCTGCCTCACTCCACTCCACACCGCAGCCGCATTCCTTCCTTCCTTTGGCACAACACTGCGTAAATCTTAATCCTTACACGCTTGGCAACACGCTGCCATCGCGATAATAGCCACAGCAACAACAGCATCAACAACTGGCGCTGGAACAACAAAATTAAGCGATACCGCGCACACAGTACAACTTAATTTTACATGCAATTTTGAGGAATGAATGATAAGCAATGCGTCTCGGCGGCAAATAACCATAAAAAATGATGCCGCAAAAAATATAGCCATAAAATCATAGGCCTTAATTAGCCCACAGGAAGAGCTATTTAATTTCAAGCAGCAATTCAGAGAAACGTGCCATGGTAATAAGATATTTTAAGTCGCAACAAGGAAACACAAATACAAATTACCTGAGACGGGAGTCTGTAAAGCACAAAAGTAGTCCCGGCCAGATAAGCATTTAATCTCGGTAAAAACAAGAATCGTGTTTCAGCTACTTCAGCCTAATTTGATCAAGTCAACTTCAAAGAAGTTGTGCATATGCAACTTTGATTTTCCCCTTCCGAAAATCCAAATTTTCCGGTACCCCCGAAGCGACTGACTTCGCCACCTAGTTTTTTGGGAGGAGCTTCCGGTGAGCAGAGGAGCCAAGTCGGCCCCAAATGCAACTCGCATTCTCCACGGCACTCAACTTTGACGTTGGCGAAACTTTGGAATGCCGATGGCAAATGGAAAATGGAGAAGGCAAGGCAGGGGCCATGGACAAACATTCGGAAAAGTAGCGCCCAGTGCTCAATTAACATGGCAGCCATAAATTCTGCAACTGCCTGGGATGCTGCTGCATTTACGCAGATAACTCATCAGACTAAGCCAAACAGATTCATCTAAAACTCTGCTAGCCACTTTCCTTTCAGGGGCGAAACTTTCCACATAAATTCTGCGCAATTTATTCATGAAAAAAAAAGAAGAATAGAAAAGAGCGAAGGCCGGGATGCGATGGGAGTTGCAAAGGTGCTTCCAAAGTTTTTTTGTGCCGGAAGAAGACGTAGACGAAGACGAAGACGAAGACGGAGACAGGACCAAGGACCAAGGACAGCAAAAAAGGGACATCCAAGATTGATATAAGGCTTTTTATATTCCGACATTTCAAAGCTCATTTCACGGATAAAAGTTAAATATGCTAATGTGTGGAGGCTGTGCTTTGTCTGCCGCTCCTGCGATAAGGATACGCTACTGCGCGATGCTGCTAAGAGAGAAGCGACAACTGATGACCTGATGGACAGTGGCCACGGGTCCTGGGTCTGGTCCTATTCTGTCCCGGGTTCGTTAGTAAGCCGCTTAGCCGAGAATCCCGTTTTAAGCCTCGACTGGCAATTAGCAATCCCCCGGTCGTAACTCGTAACTCCTTTGGCTGTAAAAACCAGTCCAAGGTTTTCAATTTGCAGCGCTCGCTCGGCAGCGGCAACGAAGCGAGCAACCAACCACTTCACCTACTTCACGCTTGTTGGATTTAATTTTATTGTGGCATAACCTTTTGCTGACACAACCAACGGGCGTTTGTGGGTTGAGGTGTGCTGTCTATGTATATATATATACAAGAATAGGGGGGGATATAGTCGCTGGATCCACCACCCAGCTGTTGCGCTTCCATTTGGCTTTGTTGTCGCCTCCGTCGCCTGCAGTAAAACTTATTTTATTGCGCTCTTATCATTAATTTTATGGCAATGCGGCAACTGTGCGACATTAGCGGTAATTGGCAACAACGATTTGCAAGACAGCCAACCAGACACGCCCCCCTAGCGAAATTCACCCACTGGCCCTTAACCCGAATTCAAGGGGCTTAAATCCGTTTATCACTCTCTCTTTCAAGAATTATTAATTGAATTTAACGCTGGATATATGAGAAATTATAAAATATTTAAAATCTTGTAACTTATACCATTTCAGGTAAATTCTGTAATTACGCTATTCTTTAACTATAACTTTAGTCCTCTGTTATATATTTTCGTTTATATTTTCCAAATCTTTGTTTAACCTTTTACTTGTGCATATCAAAGATCAACTAAGACCTGGTGAAACCTATTTTAAATTTGTACAAACTTTACAATTTATTCTTTATTTGACTGCCTGTTCCTGTTTCCTTTAATTAAATTGGCAGCAAATTACCCCGGCTCATTGAAATCATTGCGAGCTGCGTCGCCTGCATGCGGAAATTGCATTTCACTTGACTGGCGAGGTCACAACGGGTCGTTTCGAGTGATGCTCATTAAGGAATTTCAATAAACGGTCAGCGGGCGGCATAGATCACTCAGCCGGAATTCGGGGGCACTCTCATCT